>NW_027140500.1:0-1247500 GCF_036365525.1 Heterodontus francisci | reverse complement strand
CTGAGAATTATACATATGCACACACACACACACACCACAGCCCAGACACTGAGACTTTTCTATATGTGCACACACACACACATTCTCTCTCACACACTCACACTTGCTGAATCACATTCTCTCAAATATGTGCACACCCTCTCTTTCTGAAACTCACACACACACACAGATCTGGTAACATTGCTCCAGTCTGATGTCTAATTTCTCTGTTTATTTCTGACACTCACACACCCACAGATCCGGTAACATTGCTCCAGTCTAATGTCTAATTTCTCTGTTTATTTCTGACACTCACACACACACACAGATCTGGTAACATTGCTCCAGTCTGATGTCTAATTTCTCTGTTTATTTCCGACACTCACACACATACACTGATCTGGTAACTTTGCTCCAGTCTGATGTCTAATTTCTCTGTTTATTTCTGACACTCACACACATACACAGATCTGGTAACTTTGCTCCAGTCTGATGTCTAATTTCTCTGTTTATTTCTGACAGTCACACACATACACAGATCTGGTAACATTGCTGCAGTCTGATGTCTAATTTCTCTGTTTATTTCTCTTCCTCACAGTTAACTTGCTGACGATTGGGATCCTGTCTCGGGGAAAGTGCGGTCTCTCCAAATGTGTCACTCGGTACCTGGTGGCCATGTCAGCGGCGGATCTACTGGTCATTATCCTGGACCTGATATTCAGACACATTCCCATTGTTTATTGGGAACAGTTTCGGTTCCTGTATTCCATCCCCGTGTGTAATATCCACGCCGTCCTGCTTTACACAGTCACAGACTGTTCTGTCTGGTTCACCGTCACTTTCACCTTTGATCGATTTGTGGCCATTTGTTGTCAGAATCTGAAAAGTAAATATTGCAGTGAGAAAACATGTGCTGTGGTTGTGGGAACAGTGAGTGTGCTGAGCTGTTTAAATAACATCTTCTGGTATTTTATGTTCACGGGTTGGTATTCGCTGTGGAACGCCCCCTGGTTTTGTGATGTAACAATGGATGTTTATTATTCTCGTGTCTGGGGAACAATCGAGTTCCTCCACAACATTCTAACCCCGGTCATCCCATTTGTGCTGATTCTGCTGCTCAACGCTCTCACCGTCAGACACATTTTAGTGAGCAGCAGAGGACGCAGGAGACTCCGGGTTCACAGCAGTGGAGAGAGTCACAGAGACCCCGAGATGGAGAGTCGAAGGAAATCTATCATTTTACTGTTAGTTATCTCTGGGAATTTCATGCTGTTGTGGGCCCTGTTAATGGTGTATTCTATACATAACCGGATGTGGTATTTGGGTTATCGGTCTGTTTATCTCCCTGAGTTTCTGCAGGAATTGTCCTTCATGCTCCAGCTCCTGAGCTGCTCCACAAACACTGTGATTTACGCCGTGACCCAGACTCAGTTCAGAGAGCAGGTGAAGAATGTGCTGAAATATCCCTTGAATACAATTGTTAAATTAATTCAATAATCAGAGGAGGGGGTGGGGCCTGTCACCATGGAGACAGATCGGGGGTGGGGCCTGTCACCATGGAGACAGAGCGGGGGGAGGAGACTGTCACCATGGAGACAGAGCGGGGGAGGGGACTGTCACCATGGAGACAGAGCGGGGGGAGGGGACTGTCACCATGGAGACAGAGCGGGGGAGGGGACTGTCACCATGGAGACAGAGCGGGGGAGGGGACTGTCACCATGGAGACAGAGCGGGGGAGGGGCCTGTCACCATGTAGACAGAGCGGGGGAGGGGACTGTCACCGTGGAGACAGAGCGGGGGAGGAGACTGTCACCATGGAGACAGAGCGGGGGAGGAAACTGTCGCCATGGAGACAGAGCGGGGGAGGGGGCTGTCACCATGGAGACAGAGCGGGGGAGGGGCCTGTCACCATGGATACAGAGCGGGGGACGGGCCTGTCACCATGGAGACAGAGCGGGGGGAGGGGACTGTCACCATGGAGACAGAGCGGGGGAGGGGACTGTCACCATGGAGACAGAGCGGGGGAGGGGACTGTCACCATGGAGACAGAGCGGGGGAGGAGACTGTCACCATGGAGACAGAGCGGGGGAGGAGACTGTCACCATGGAGACAGAGCGAGGGAGGGGCCTGTCACCATGGAGACAGAGCGGGGGAGGGGACTGTCACCATGGAGACAGAGCGGGGGAGGGGCCTCTCACCATGGAGACAGAGCGGGGGAGGGGACAGTCACCATGGAGACAGAGCGGGGGAGGGGACTGTCACCATGGAGACAGAGCGGGGGAGGGGCCTGTCACCATGGAGACAGACCGGGGAGGAGACTGTCACCATGGAGACAGAGCGGGGGAGGGGACTGTCACCATGGAGACAGAGCGGGGGAGGGGACTGTCACCATGGAGACAGAGCGGGGGAGGGGACTCTCACCATGGAGACAGAGCGGGGGTGGGGACTGTCACCATGGAGACAGAGCGGGGGAGGGGACTGTCACCATGGAGACAGAGCGGGGGAGGGGCCTCTCACCATGGAGACAGAGCGGGGGAGGGGACAGTCACCATGGAGACAGAGCGGGGGAGGGGCCTGTCACCATGGAGACAGAGCGGGGGAGGGGCCTGTCACCATGGAGACAGAGCGGGGGAGGGGACTGTCACCATGGAGACAGAGCGGGGGAGGGGAGTGGGGGCGGGGTCTGTTACCAGGGTGACGGTGTCAGGGGGCGGGGTCAACTTCCAAGGTGACGGGGTGGGCGGAGTCTGTTACCAGGGTGACAGGAGTGGGGGCGGGGTCTATTTCCAGCGTGAATAGAGTGGGGGCGGGGTCTGTCACCATGGAGACAGTGCGGGGGAGGGGCCTCCAACCATGGAGACAGAGCGGGGGAGGGGACTGTTTCCAGGGTGACGGGGAGTGGGGGCGGGGTCTGTTTCCAGGGTGACGGGAGTGGAGGCGGGGTCTGTTTCCAGGGTGACAGAGCGGGGGAGGGGACTGTCACCATGGAGACAGAGCGGGGGCGGGGCCTGTCAGCATGGAGACAGAGCGGGGGCGGGGCCTGTCACCATGGGGACAGAGCGGGGGAGGGGAGTGGAGGCGGGGCCTGTTTCCAGGGTGACGTTAGTGGGGGCGGGGTCTGTTTCCATAGTGACGGAGTGGGGGCGGGGTCTGTTTCCAGGTTGACGGGAGTCGGGGCGGGGTCTGTTTCCCGGGTGACGGGAGTAGGGGCGGGGTCTGTTCCCAAGGTGACGGGATTGGGGGCGGGGTCTGTTTCCATGGTGACGAGAGTGGGGGCGGGGTCTGTTTCCAGGGTGACGGGAGTGGGGGCGGGGTCTGTTTCCATGGTGATGGGAGTGGGGCCGGTGTCTGTTTCCAGAGTGACGGGAGTGGGGGCGGGGTCTGTTTCCATGATGACGGGAGTGGGGGCGGGGTCTGTGACCAAGGTGACGGGAGTGGGGGCGGGGTCTGTTTCCAGGGTGACGGGAGTGGGGGCGGGGTCTGTTTCCATGGTGATGGGAGTGGGGGCGGGGTCTGTGACCAAGGTGACGGGAGTGGGGGCGGGGTCTGTTTCCAGGGTGACGGGAGTGGGGGCGGGGTCTGTTTTCAGGGTGACGGGAGTGGGGGCGGGGTCTGTGACCAAGGTGACGGGAGTGGGGGCGGGGTCTGTTTCCATGGTGACGGGAGTGGGGGCTGGGTCTGTGACCATGGTGACGGGAGTGGGGGCGGGGTCTGTTTCCAGGGTGACGGGAGTGGGGGCGGGGTCTGTTTCCAGGGTGACGGGAGTGGGGGCGGGGTCTGTTTCCAGGGTGACGGGGTGCGGGCGGGGTCTGTTACCAAGGTGACGGGAGTGGGGGCGGGGTCTGTTTCCAGGGTGACGGGAGTGGGGGCGGGGTCTGTTTCCAGGGTGACGGGAGTGGGGGCGGGGTCTGTTTCCAGGGTGACGGGAGTGGGGGCGGGGTCTGTTTCCAGGGTGACGGGAGTGGGGGCGGGGTCTGTTTCCAGAGTGACGGGAGTGGGGGCGGGGTCTGTTTCCAGGGTGACGGGAGTGGGGGCGGGGTCTGTTTCCAGGGTGACGGGAGTGGGGGCGGGGTCTGAATCTTTCTGATTCTTTTATAATCCCTTTCAAACTAAAAGAATCCTGATAATTATTGATAATTATTGATAATAATTTATAAACATTTACTGACCTTTACAACCTTTATAAACTGTTTATAATTCTTCCTCTCACTTTGTAAATCTTTATAATATTTATGATTGTCTGTGATTTATTATCCTTTATGAGATTTTATTCTCATTTATAATCTGTTACATTCACTGCCCTGGACAGAAAACATTGAAAATGATCCCCGTGGATTACTCTCAATTCAAACAGATCACAGAGCATATCATTTAAATTGGCCGCAGCACATGTCACGTGAAATGGCCGCAGTGAAGGTGACATCAAACAGACCACAGTGCATATCATTTAAAATGGCCGCAGCACATGTCACGTAAAATGGCTGCAGTCAAGGTGACATCAAACAGACCACAGAGCATAAAATTTAAAATGGACGCAGTGACGGTGACATCAAACAGACCACAGTGCATATCATTTAAAATGGCCGTACCACATGTCACGTAAAATGGCCGCAGTGAAGGTGACATCAAACAGACCACAGTGCATATCATTGAAAATGGCCGCAGCACATGTCACGTAAAATGGCTGCAGTCAAGGTGACATCAAACAGACCACAGAGCATAAAATTTAAAATGGACGCAGTGACAGTGACATCAAACAGACCACAGTGCATATCATTTAAAATGGCCGTACCATATGTCACGTAAAATGGCCGCAGTGAAGGTGACATCAAACAGACCAGAGAGCACGTCATTTAGAATGGCCGCAGCACATGTCGCTTAAAATGGCCGCGGTGCAGGTGACATCAAACAGACAACAGTGCATATCATCAGATCGAAGTGGCCTTTGTTAAAACCAGCTGGAGTGGTACTGAGTCCCACACACACACCAGGAAACAGCCAATTCAATTCAGACCTCTAATAATGCCAGCTGGAGTGGTACTGAGCCCCACTCACACACCAGATAAGAGCGAATTGAATTTGAGCCTATATTAATACCAGCTGGAGTGGTACTGAGGCTCATTCACACGCCGGGAAAGAACCAATTCAATCCAGGCCCCCATTCATACCAGCTGGAGTAAAATTAACTCCCATTTACACACCAGGAAAGAGCCAATTCAATCCAGGTCTCTATTAATACCAGCTGGAGTGGTACTGAGTCTCACTCACACACGGGGAAAGAGCCAATTCAATCCAGGCCTCTATTTACACCAGCTGGAGTGGTACTGAGTCCCATCTACACACCAGGAAAGAGCCAATTGAAACCGAACCTATATTAACACCAGCTGGAGTCGTACTGAGTCCCACTGACACACCAGGAAAGAGCCAATTCAATGCAAACCTTTATTAATACCAGCTGGAGTGGTACTGAGCCCCACTCACACACCAGGAAAAAGCTAATGAAAGCCAGACCGCCATTGATACCATTTGGAGTGGGACTGAGACCCACGCACACACCAGGAAAGAGCCAATTCAATCCAGACCTCTATTAATACCAGCTGGAGTGGAATTAACTCCCACTCACACAACAGGAAAGAGCCAATTCAATCCAGGCCTCTATTAACACCAGGTGGAGTGGTACTGAGTCCCACAAACACAGCAGGAAAGGGACAGTTCATTACAGGCCTCTATTAATACCAGCTGCAGTGGAATTAACTCCCACTCAAACTCCAGGAAAGAGCCAATTCAAGACACGCCTCTATTAATACCAGCTGGAGTGGCACTGAGTCCCACTCACACCAGGAGAGAGCCAATTCTATCGAGGCTTATATCAATACCAGCAGGAGTGGTATTGAGTCCCACTCACACACCAGTAAAGAGCCAATTCTATCGAGGCTTATATCAATACCAGCAGGAGTGGTACTGAGCCCCACTCACGAACCAGGAAAGAGCCAATTCAAACCAGGCATCCAATAATACCAGCTGGAGTGGTACTGAGTCCCACTCACACACCAGGAAAGAGCCAATTCAATCCAGGCCTCCATTAATACTAGCTGGAGTGGTACTGAGTCCCACTCACACACCAGGAAAGAGCCAATTCAATCCAGGCCTCCATTAATACTAGCTGGAGTGGTACTGAGTCCCACTCACAAACTCAGATAGAGCCAGATCAATCCAGGCCTCTATTAATACCAGCTGGAATGGTACTGAGGCCCACTCACACACCATGAAAGAGCCAATTCAATCCAGACCTCTATTAATACCAGCTGGAGTGGCACTGAGACCCACTCAAACACCAGGAGAGAGCCAATTCAATCCAGGCTTCTATTAATACCAACAGGAGTGGTACTGAGTCCCACTCACAAACCAGGAAAGAGCCAATTCAATCAAAACCTCCATGAACACCAGCTGGAGTGGTACTGAGTCCCACTCACGCACCAGGAAAGAGGCAATTCTATCCAGGCCTCTATTAATGCCAGCTGCAGTGGTACTGAGTCCCACTCACACACCAGGAAAGAGGCAATTCTATCCAGGCCTCAATTAATAGCAGCTGGAGTGGTACTGAGTCCCACTCACACACCAGGAAAGAGGCAATTCTATCCAGGCCTCTATTAATGCCAACTGGAGTGGTACTGAGTCCCACTCACACACCAGGTAAGAGGCAATTCTATCCAGGCCTCAATTAATAGCAGCTGGAGTGGTACTGAGCCCCACTCAAACACCAGGAAAGAGCCAATTCAATCCAGCCTTCTGTTAAAAACAGCTAGATTGGTACTGAGCCCCACTCACGAACCAGGAAAGAGCCAATTCAATCCAGACCTCTATGAATACCAGCTGGAGTGGTACTGAGTCACACTCACACACCAGGAAAGAGGCAATTCAATCCAGACCTCTTAATACCAGCTGGAGTGGTACTGAGTCCCACTCACACACCAGGAAAGAGGCAATTCAATCCAGACCTCTTAATACCAGCTGGAGTGGGACTGAGTCCAAGTCACACACCAGGAAAGAGCCAATTCAATCCAGACCTCTATGAATACCAGCTGGAGTGGTACTGAGTCACACTCACACACCAGGAAAGAGGCAATTCAATCCAGACCTCTTAATACCAGCTGGAGTGGTACTGAGTCCCACTCACACACCAGGAAAGAGGCAATTCAATCCAGACCTCTTAATACCAGCTGGAGTGGGACTGAGTCCCAAACACACACCAGGAAAGAGCCAATTCAATCCTGACCTCTATTAATACCAGCTGGAGTGGTACTGAGTCCCAGTCACACACCAGGAAAGAGTCAATTCAATCCAGGCCTCCATTAATACTAGCTGGAGTGGGACTGAGTCCCACTCACAAACACAGAAAGAGCCAGTTCAATCCAGGCCTTATTAATACCAGCTGGAATGGTACTGAGGCCCACTCACACACCATGAAAGAGCCAATTCAATCCAGACCTCTATTAATACCAGCTGGAGTGGCACTGTGTCCCACTCACACACCAGGAGAGAGCCAATTCAATCCAGGCTTCTATTAATACCAACAGGAGTGTTACTGAGTCCCACTCACACACCAGGAAAGAGCCAATTAAATCCAGACCTCTATTAATGCCAGCTGGAGTGGTACTGACCCCACTCACGCACCAGCAAAGAGCCAATTCAATCGAAACCTCTATGAATACCAGCTGGAGTGGTACTGAGTCCCACTCACGCACCAGGAAAGAGGCAATTCTATCCAGGCCTCTATTAATGCCAGCTGGAGTTGTACTGAGCCCCACTCACACACCAGGAAAGAGGCAATTCAATCCAGACCTCTTAATACCAGCTGGAGTGGGACTGAGTCTAACTCACACACCAGGAAAGAGCCAATTCAATCCAGACCTCTATGAATACCAGCTGGAATGGTACTGAGTCACACTCACACACCAGTAACGAGCCAAATCAATCCAGACCTCTATTAATACCAGCTGGAGTGGTACTGAGCCCCACTCACACACCAGGAAAGAGGCAATTCAATCCAGACCTCTTAATACCATCTGGAGTGGGACTGAGTCCCACTCACACACCAGGAAAGAGCCAAATCAATCCAAACCTCTATTAATACTAGCTGGAGTGGAACTGAGTCCCACTCACACACCAGGAAAGAGGCAATTCAATCCAGGCCTCCATTAATACCAGCTGGAGTGGAACTGAGTCTCACTCACACATCAGGGAAGAGCCATTTCGATCCAGGGCTCTATCTATAGCGACTGGAGTGGCACAGAGTCCCCCTCACACACCAGAAAGAGTCCATTTAAACCAGCCCTCTATTAATACCTGCTGAAGTGGTACTGAGTCCCACTGACTCACCAGGAAGGAGCCAATTCAATCCAGACCTCTATTGATACCAGCTGGATTGGTACTGAGTCCCACTGACTGACAGGAAGGAGCCAATTCAATCCAGACCTCTATTAATACCAGCTGGATTGGTACTGAGTCCCACTGACTGACCAGGAAGAAGCCAATTCAATCCAGACCTCTATTAATACCAGCTGGAGTGGTACTGAGCCCCAGTCACTCACCAGGAAGGAGCCAATTCAATCCAGACCTCTATTAACACCAGCTGGAGTGGTACTGAGTCCCACTCACTCAACAGGAAGGAGCCAATTCAATCCGGACCTCTATTAACACCAGCTGGAGTGGTACTGAGTCCCACTCACACACCAGGAAAGAGTCAATTCAAACCAGGCCTCTATTAATACCAGCTGGAGTGGGACTGAGTCCCACTCACACACCAGGAAAGCGTCAATTCAAACCAGGCCTCTATTAATACCAGCTGGAGTGGAACTGAGTCCCACTGACTGACCAGGAAGAAGCCAATTCAATCCAGACCTCTATTAATACCAGCTGGAGTGGTACTGAGCCCCACTCACACACCAGGAAAGAGGCAATTCAATCCAGACCTCTTAATACCATCTGGAGTGGGACTGAGTCCCACTCACACACCAGGAAAGCGTCAATTCAAACCAGGCCTCTATTAATACCAGCTGGAGTGGAACTGAGTCCCACTCACACACCAGGAAAGAGTCAATTCAAACCAGGCCTCTATTAATACCAGCTGGAGTGGAACTGAGTCCCACTCACACACCAGGAAAGAGTCAATTCAAACCAGGCCTCTATTAATACCAGCTGGAGTGGTACTGAGCCCCACTCAGACACCAGGAAAGAGGCAATTCAATCCAGACCTCTTAATACCAGCTGGAGTTGGACTGAGTCTAACTCACACACCAGGAAAGAGCCAATTCAATCCAGACCTCTATGAATACCAGCTGGAATGGTACTGAGTCACACTCACACACCAGTAACGAGCCAAATCAATCCAGACCTCTATTAATACCAGCTGGAGTGGTACTGAGCCCCACTCACACACCAGGAAAGAGGCAATTCAATCCAGACCTCTTAATACCATCTGGAGTGGGACTGAGTCCCACTCACACACCAGGAAAGAGGCAATTCAATCCAGACCTCGATAAATAACAGCTGGAGTGGGACTGAGTCCCACTCACACACCAGGAAAGAGCCAAATCAATCCAAACCTGTATTAATACGAGCTGGAGTGGAACTGAGCCCCACTCACACACCAGGAAAGAGGCAAGTCAATCCAGACCTCTTAATACCAGCTGGAGTGGGACTGAGTCCCACTCACACACCAGGAAAGAGCCAATTCAAACCTGACCTCTATTAATACCAGATGGAGAGGTGCTGAGTCCCACTCACACACCAGGAAAGACCCAATTCAATCCAGACCTCTTAACACCAGCTGGAGTGGTACTGAGTCCCACTCACACACCAGGAAAGAGGCAATTCAATCCAGACCTCGATAAATACCAGCTGGAGTGGGACTGAGTCCCACTCACACACCAGGAAAGAGCCAAATCAATCCAAACCTCTATTAATACGAGCTGGAGTGGAACTGAGTCCCACTAACACACCAGGAAAGAGGCAATTCAATCCAGGCCTCTATTAATACCAGCTGGAGTGGAACTGAGTCTCACTCAAACACCAGGGAAGAGCCATTTCGATCCAGGGCTCCATCTATAGCGACTGGAGTGGCACCGAGTCCCCCTCACACACCAGAAAGAGTCCATTTAAACCAGCCCTCTATTAATACCTGCTGGAGTGGTACTGAGTCCCACTGACTCACCAGGAAGGAGCCAATTCAATCCAGACCTCTATTAATACCAGCTGGATTGCTACTGAGTCCCACTGACTGACAGGAAGGAGCCAATTCAATCCAGACCTCTATTAATACCAGCTGGATTGGTACTGAGTCCCACTGACTGACCAGGAAGGAGCCAATTCAATCCAGACCTCTATTAATACCAGCTGGAGTGGTACTGAGCCCCACTCACTCACCAGGAAGGAGCCAATTCAATCCAGACCTCTATTAACACCAGCAAGAGTGGTACTGAGTCCCACTCACTCAACAGGAAGGAGCCAATTCAATCCGGACCTCTATTAACACCAGCTGGAGTGGTACTGAGTCCCACTCACTCAACAGGAAGGAGCCAATTCAATCCAGACCTCTATTAACACCAGCTGCAGTGGTACTGAGCCCCACTCACTCACCAGGAAAGAGCCGATTCAATCCAGACCTCTATGAATACCAGCTGGAGTGGCACTGAGTCCCACTCAAACACCAGGAAAGCGTCAATACAAACCAGGCCTCTATTAATACTAGCTGGAGTGGAACTGAGTCCCACTCACACACCAGGAAAGAGTCAATTCAAACCAGGCCTCTATTAATACCAGCTGGAGTGGAACTGAGTCCCACTCACACACTAGGAAAGAGTCAATTCAAACCAGGCCTCTATTAATACCAGCTGGAGTGGAACTTAGCCCCACTCACACACCAGGGAAGAGCCATTTCGATCCAGATATCTATTAATGCCAGCAGGAGTGGTACTGAGTCCCACTGACTCACCAGGAAGGAGCCAATTCAACCCAGACCACTATTAATAGCAGCTGGAGTGGTACTGAGCCCCACTCACTCACCAGGAAACAGCCAATTCAATCCAGACCTCTATTAACACCAGCTGGAGTGGTACTGAGTCCCACTCAATCACCAGGAAGGAGCCAAATCAATCTAGACCTCTATTAATACCAGCTGGAGTGGTACTGAGTCCCACTCACACACCAGGAAAGAGGCAATTCAATCCACACCTCGATAAATACCAGCTGGAGTGGGACTGAGTCCCTCTCACACACCAGGAAAGAGTCAATTCAATCCAGACCTCTATTAATACCAGCTGGAGTGGTACTGAGTCCCACTCACACACCAGAAAAGAGACAATTCAATCCAGACCTCTATTAATACCAGCTGGAGTGGTACTGAGTCCCACTCACACACCAGGAAAGAGCCAAATCAATCCAGGCCTCTATTAATACCAGCTGGAGTGGAACTTAGCCCCACTCACACACCAGGGAAGAGCCATTTCGATCCAGATATCTATTAATGCCAGCTGGAGTGGTACTGAGTCCCACTGACTCACCAGGAAGGAGCCAATTCAACCCAGACCACTATTAATAGCAGCTGGAGTGGTACTGAGCCCCACTCACTCACCAGGAAACAGCCAATTCAATCCAGACCTCTATTAACACCAGCTGGAGTGGTACTGAGTCCCACTCAATCACCAGGAAGGAGCCAAATCAATCTAGACCTCTATTAATACCAGCTGGAGTGGTACTGAGTCCCACTCACACACCAGGAAAGAGGCAATTCAATCCAGACCTCTATTAACACCAGCTGGACTGGTACTGAGTCCCACTCACTCAACAGGAAGGAGCCAATTCAATCCAGACCTCTATTAACACCAGCTGCAGTGGTACTGAGCCCCACTCACTCACCAGGAAAGAGCCGATTCAATCCAGACCTCTATGAATACCAGCTGGAGTGGCACTGAGTCCCACTCAAACACCAGGAAAGCGTCAATACAAACCAGGCCTCTATTAATACTAGCTGGAGTGGAACTGAGTCCCACTCACACACCAGGAAAGAGTCAATTTAAACCAGGCCTCTATTAATACCAGCTGGAGTGGAGCTGAGTCCCACTCAAACACCAGGAAAGAGTCAATTCAAACCAGGCCTCTATTAATACCAGCTGGAGTGGAACTTAGCCCCACTCACACACCAGGGAAGAGCCATTTCGATCCAGATATCTATTAATGCCAGCTGGAGTGGTACTGAGTCCCACTGACTCACCAGGAAGGAGCCAATTCAACCCAGACCACTATTAATAGCAGCTGGAGTGGTACTGAGCCCCACTCACTCACCAGGAAACAGCCAATTCAATCCAGACCTCTATTAACACCAGCTGGAGTGGTACTGAGTCCCACTCAATCACCAGGAAGGAGCCAAATCAATCTAGACCTCTATTAATACCAGCTGGAGTGGTACTGAGTCCCACTCACACACCAGGAAAGAGGCAATTCAATCCACACCTCGATAAATACCAGCTGGAGTGGGACTGAGTCCCTCTCACACACCAGGAAAGAGTCAATTCAATCCAGACCTCTATTAATACCAGCTGGAGTGGTACTGAGTCCCACTCACACACCAGAAAAGAGACAATTCAATCCAGACCTCTATTAATACCAGCTGGAGTGGTACTGAGTCCCACTCACACACCAGGAAAGAGCCAAATCAATCCAGGCCTCTATTAATACCAGCTGGAGTGGAACTTAGCCCCACTCACACACCAGGGAAGAGCCATTTCGATCCAGATATCTATTAATGCCAGCTGGAGTGGTACTGAGTCCCACTGACTCACCAGGAAGGAGCCAATTCAACCCAGACCACTATTAATAGCAGCTGGAGTGGTACTGAGCCCCACTCACTCACCAGGAAACAGCCAATTCAATCCAGACCTCTATTAACACCAGCTGGAGTGGTACTGAGTCCCACTCAATCACCAGGAAGGAGCCAAATCAATCTAGACCTCTATTAATACCAGCTGGAGTGGTACTGAGTCCCACTCACACACCAGGAAAGAGGCAATTCAATCCAGACCTCTTAACACCAGCTGGAGTGGTACTGAGTCCCACTCACACACCAGGAAAGAGGCAATTCAATCCAGACCTCGATAAATACCAGCTGGAGTGGGACTGAGTCCCACTCACACACCAGGAAAGAGCCAAATCAATCCAAACCTCTATTAATACGAGCTGGAGTGGAACTGAGTCCCACTGACACACCAGGAAAGAGGCAATTCAATCCAGGCCTCTATTAATACCAGCTGGAGTGGAACTGAGTCTCACTCACACACCATGGAAGAGCCATTTCGATCCAGGGCTCCATCTATAGCGACTGGAGTGGCACCGAGTCCCCCTCACACACCAGAAAGAGTCCATTTAAACCAGCCCTCTATTAATACCTGCTGGAGTGGTACTGAGTCCCACTGACTCACCAGGAAGGAGCCAATTCAATCCAGACCTCTATTAATACCAGCTGGATTGCTACTGAGTCCCACTGACTGACAGGAAGGAGCCAATTCAATCCAGACCTCTATTAATACCAGCTGGATTGGTACTGAGTCCCACTGACTGACCAGGAAGGAGCCAATTCAATCCAGACCTCTATTAATACCAGCTGGAGTGGTACTTTGCCCCACTCACTCACCAGGAAGGAGCCAATTCAATCCAGACCTCTATTAACACCAGCTGGAGTGGTACTGAGTCCCACTCACTCAACAGGAAGGAGCCAATTCAATCCAGACCTCTATTAACATCAGCTGCAGTGGTACTGAGCCCCACTCAATCACCAGGAAAGAGCCGATTCAATCCAGACCTCTATGAATACCAGCTGGAGTGGCACTGAGTCCCACTCAAACACCAGGAAAGCGTCAATACAAACCAGGCCTCTATTAAGACTAGCTGGAGTGGAACTGAGTCCCACTCACACACCAGGAAAGAGTCAATTCAAACCAGGCCTCTATTAATACCAGCTGGAGTGGAACTTAGCCCCACTCACACACCAGGGAAGAGCCATTTCGATCCAGATATCTATTAATGCCAGCTGGAGTGGTACTGAGTCCCACTCACTCACCAGGAAACAGCCAATTCAATCCAGACCACTATTAATAGCAGCTGGAGTGGTATTGAGTCCCACTCAATCACCAGGAAGGAGCCAAATCAATCTAGACCTCTATTAATACCAGCTGGAGTGGTACTGAGTCCCACTCACACACCAGGAAAGAGGCAATTCAATCCAGACCTCTTAACACCAGCTGGAGTGGTACTGAGTCCCACTCACACACCAGGAAAGAGTCAATTCAATCCAGACCTCGACAAATACCAGCTGGAGTGGGACTGAGTCCCACTCACACACCAGGAAAGAGCCAAATCAATCCAAACCTCTATTAATACGAGCTGGAGTGGAACTGAGTCCCACTGACACACCAGGAAAGAGGCAATTCAATCCAGGCCTCTATTAATACCAGCTGGAGTGGAACTGAGTCTCACTCACACACCAGGGAAGAGCCATTTCGATCCAGGGCTCCATCTATAGCGACTGGAGTGGCACCGAGTCCCCCTCACACACCAGAAAGAGTCCATTTAAACCAGCCCTCTATTAATATCTGCTGGAGTGGTACTGAGTCCCACTGACTCACCAGGAAGGAGCCAATTCAATCCAGACCTCTATTAATACCAGCTGGATTGCTACTGAGTCCCACTGACTGACAGGAAGGAGCCAATTCAATCCAGACCTCTATTAATACCAGCTGGATTGGTACTGAGTCCCACTGACTGACCAGGAAGGAGCCAATTCAATCCAGACCTCTATTAATACCAGCTGGAGTGGTACTTTGCCCCACTCACTCACCAGGAAGGAGCCAATTCAATCCAGACCTCTATTAACACCAGCTGGAGTGGTACTGAGTCCCACTCACTCAACAGGAAGGAGCCAATTCAATCCAGACCTCTATTAACATCAGCTGCAGTGGTACTGAGCCCCACTCAATCACCAGGAAAGAGCCGATTCAATCCAGACCTCTATGAATACCAGCTGGAGTGGCACTGAGTCCCACTCAAACACCAGGAAAGCGTCAATACAAACCAGGCCTCTATTAAGACTAGCTGGAGTGGAACTGAGTCCCACTCACACACCAGGAAAGAGTCAATTCAAACCAGGCCTCTATTAATACCAGCTGGAGTGGAACTGAGTCCCACTCACACACCAGGAAAGAGTCAATTCAAACCAGGCCTCTATTAATACCAGCTGGAGTGGAACTTAGCCCCACTCACACACCAGGGAAGAGCCATTTCGATCCAGATATCTATTAATGCCAGCTGGAGTGGTACTGAGTCCCACTGACTCACCAGGAAGGAGCCAATTCAACCCAGACCACTATTAATAGCAGCTGGAGTGGTACTGAGCCCCACTCACTCACCAGGAAACAGCCAATTCAATCCAGACCTCTATTAACACCAGCTGGAGTGGTACTGAGTCCCACTCAATCACCAGGAAGGAGCCAAAGCAATCTAGACCTCTATTAATACCAGCTGGAGTGGTACTGAGTCCCACTCACACGCTAGGAAAGAGGCAATTCAATCCACACCTCGATAAATACCAGCTGGAGTGGGACTGAGTCCCTCTCACACACCAGGAAAGAGTCAATTCAATCCAGACCTCTATTAATACCAGCTGGAGTGGTACTGAGTCCCACTCACACACCAGAAAAGAGACAATTCAATCCAGACCTCTATTAATACCAGCTGGAGTGGTACTGAGTCCCACTCACACACCAGGAAAGAGCCAAATCAATCCAGGTCTCTATTAATACCAGCTGGAGTGGTACTGAGCTCCACTCACACACCAGGAAAGAGGCAATTCAATCCAGACCTCTATTAATACCAGCTGGAGTGGTACTGAGTCCCACTCACACACCAGGAAAGAGGCAATTCAATCCACACCTCGATAAATACCAGCTGGAGTGGGACTGAGTCCCACTCAGACACCAGGAAAGAGCCAAATCAATCCAGACCTCTATTAATACCAGCTGGAGTGGTACTGAGTCCCACTCACACACCAGGAAAGAGGCAATTCAATCCACACCTCGATAAATACCAGCTGGAGTGGGACTGAGTCCCACTCACACACCAGGAAAGAGGCAATTCAATCCACACCTCGATAAATAGCAGCTGGAGTGGGACTGAGTCTCACTCACACACCAGGGAAGAGCCATTTCGATCCAGGGCTCTATCTATAGCGACCGGAGTGGCACCGAGTCCCCCTCACACACCAGAAAGAGTTAATTGAAACCAGCCCTCTATTAATACCAGCTGGAGAGGTACTGAGTCCCACTGACTCACCAGGAAGGAGCCAATTCAATCCAGACCTCTATTAATACCAGCTGGATTGGTACTGAGTCCCACTGACTGACCAGGAAGGAGCCAATTCAATCCAGACCTCTATTAATACCAGCTGGAGTGGTACTTTGCCCCACTCACTCACCAGGAAGGAGCCAATTCAATCCAGACCTCTATTAACACCAGCTGGAGTGGTACTGAGTCCCACTCACTCAACAGGAAGGAGCCAATTCAATCCAGACCTCTATGAATACCAGCTGGAGTGGCACTGAGTCCCACTCAAACACCAGGAAAGCGTCAATACAAACCAGGCCTCTATTAAGACTAGCTGGAGTGGAACTGAGTCCCACTCACACACCAGGAATGAGTCAATTCAAACCAGGCCTCTATTAATACCAGCTGGAGTGGAACTGAGTCCCACTCACACACCAGGAAAGAGTCAATTCAAACCAGGCCTCTATTAATACCAGCTGGAGTGGAACTTAGCCCCACTCACACACCAGGGAAGAGCCATTTCGATCCAGATATCTATTAATGCCAGCTGGAGTGGTACTGAGTCCCACTGACTCACGAGGAAGGAGCCAATTCAACCCAGACCACTATTAATAGCAGCTGGAGTGGTACTGAGCCCCACTCACTCACCAGGAAACAGCCAATTCAATCCAGACCTCTATTAACACCAGCTGGAGTGGTACTGAGTCCCACTCAATCACCAGGAAGGAGCCAAAGCAATCTAGACCTCTATTAATACCAGCTGGAGTGGTACTGAGTCCCACTCACACGCTAGGAAAGAGGCAATTCAATCCACACCTCGATAAATACCAGCTGGAGTGGGACTGAGTCCCTCTCACACACCAGGAAAGAGTCAATTCAATCCAGACCTCTATTAATACCAGCTGGAGTGGTACTGAGTCCCACTCACACACCAGGAAAGAGCCAAATCAATCCAGGTCTCTATTAATACCAGCTGGAGTGGTACTGAGCTCCACTCACACACCAGGAAAGAGGCAATTCAATCCAGACCTCTATTAATACCAGCTGGAGTGGTACTGAGTCCCACTCACACACCAGGAAAGAGGCAATTCAATCCACACCTCGATAAATACCAGCTGGAGTGGGACTGAGTCCCACTCACACACCAGGAAAGAGGCAATTCAATCCAGACCTCTATTAATACCAGCTGGAGTGGTACTGAGTCCCACTCACACACCAGGAAAGAGCCAAATCAATCCAGGTCTCTATTAATACCAGCTGGAGTGGTACTGAGCTCCACTCACACACCAGGAAAGAGGCAATTCAATCCAGACCTCTATTAATACCAGCTGGAGTGGTACTGAGTCCCACTCACACACCAGGAAAGAGGCAATTCAATCCACACCTCGATAAATACCAGCTGGAGTGGGACTGAGTCCCACTCACACACCAGGAAAGAGGCAATTCAATCCACACCTCGATAAATAGCAGCTGGAGTGGGACTGAGTCTCACTCACACACCAGGGAAGAGCCATTTCGATCCAGGGCTCTATCTATAGCGACTGGAGTGGCACCGAGTCCCCCTCACACACCAGAAAGAGTCAATTTAAACCAGCCCTCTATTAATACCAGCTGGAGAGGTACTGAGTCCCACTGACTCACCAGGAAGGAGCCAATTCAATCCAGACCTCTATTAATACCAGCTGGATTGGTACTGAGTCCCACTGACTGACCAGGAAGGAGCCAATTCAATCCAGACCTCTATTAATACCAGCTGGAGTGGTACTTTGCCCCACTCACTCACCAGGAAGGAGCCAATTCAATCCAGACCTCTATTAACACCAGCTGGAGTGGTACTGAGTCCCACTCACTCAACAGGAAGGAGCCAATTCAATCCAGACCTCTATGAACACCAGCTGGAGTGGCACTGAGTCCCACTCAAACACCAGGAAAGCGTCAATACAAACCAGGCCTCTATTAAGACTAGCTGGAGTGGAACTGAGTCCCACTCACACACCAGGAAAGAGTCAATTCAAACCAGGCCTCTATTAATACCAGCTGGAGTGGAACTGAGTCCCACTCACACACCAGGAAAGAGTCAATTCAAACCAGGCCTCTATTAATACCAGCTGGAGTGGAACTTAGCCCCACTCACACACCAGGGAAGAGCCATTTCGATCCAGATATCTATTAATGCCAGCTGGAGTGGTACTGAGTCCCACTGACTCACGAGGAAGGAGCCAATTCAACCCAGACCACTATTAATAGCAGCTGGAGTGGTACTGAGCCCCACTCACTCACCAGGAAACAGCCAATTCAATCCAGACCTCTATTAACACCAGCTGGAGTGGTACTGAGTCCCACTCAATCACCAGGAAGGAGCCAAAGCAATCTAGACCTCTATTAATACCAGCTGGAGTGGTACTGAGTCCCACTCACACGCTAGGAAAGAGGCAATTCAATCCACACCTCGATAAATACCAGCTGGAGTGGGACTGAGTCCCTCTCACACACCAGGAAAGAGTCAATTCAATCCAGACCTCTATTAATACCAGCTGGAGTGGTACTGAGTCCCACTCACACACCAGAAAAGAGACAATTCAATCCAGACCTCTATTAATACCAGCTGGAGTGGTACTGAGTCCCACTCACACACCAGGAAAGAGCCAAATCAATCCAGGTCTCTATTAATACCAGCTGGAGTGGTACTGAGCTCCACTCACACACCAGGAATTGGGCAATTCAATCCAGACCTCTATTAATACCAGCTGGAGTGGTACTGAGTCCCACTCACACACCAGGAAAGAGGCAATTCAATCCACACCTCGATAAATACCAGCTGGAGTGGGACTGAGTCCCACTCAGACACCAGGAAAGAGCCAAATCAATCCAGACCTCTATTAATACCAGCTGGAGTGGTACTGAGTCCCACTCACACACCAGGAAAGAGGCAATTCAATCCACACCTCGATAAATAGCAGCTGGAGTGGGACTGAGTCTCACTCACACACCAGGGAAGAGCCATTTCGATCCAGGGCTCTATCTATAGCGACTGGAGTGGCACCGAGTCCCCCTCACACACCAGAAAGAGTCAATTTAAACCAGCCCTCTATTAATACCAGCTGGAGAGGTACTGAGTCCCATTGACTCACCAGGAAGGAGCCAATTCAATCCAGATCTCTATTAATACCAGCTGGAGTGGTACTGAGCCCCACTCACTCACCAGGAATGAGCCAATTCAATCCAGACCTCTATGAATACCAGCTGGAGTGGTACTGAGTCCCACTCACTCACCAGTAAAGAGTCAATTCAATACAGACCTCTTATTAACACCAGCTGGAGAGGTACTGAGTCTCACTCACACAACAGAAAAAAGCCAATTCAATCCAGGCCTCTATAAATAACAGCAGAAGTGGTACTGAGCCCCACTCACTCACCAGTAAAGAGTCAATTCAAACCAGGCCTCTATTATAACCAGCTGGAGTGGAACTGAGTCCCACTCACACACCAGGACAGAGTCAATGCAAACCAGGCCTCTATTAATACCAGCTGGAGTGGAACTGAGTCCCACTCACACACCAGGAAAGAGTCAATTCAAACCAGGCCTCTATTAATACCAGCTGGAGTGGAACTGAGCCCCACTCACACACCAGGGAAGAGCCATTTCGATCCAGATATCTATTAATGCCAGCTGGAGTGGTACTGAGTCCCACTGACTCACCAGGAAGGAGCCAATTCAACCCAGACCACTATTAATACCAGCTGGAGTGGTACTGAGCCCCACTCACTCAGCAGGAAACAGCCAATTCAATCCAGACCTCTATTAATACCAGCTGGAGTGGTACTGAGTCCCACTCAAACACCAGGAAGGAGCCAAATCAATCTAGACCTCTATTAATACCAGCTGGAGTGGTACTGAGTCCCAATCACACACCAGGAAAGAGGCAATTCAATCCACACCTCTATAAATACCAGCTGGAGTGGGACTGAGTCCCTCTCACACACCAGGAAAGAGCCAATTCAATCCAGGCCTCTATTAATACCAGCTGGAGAGGTACTGAGCCCCACTCACACACCAGGAAGAAGCCAATTCAATCGAGACCTCTATTAATACCAGCTGGAGTGGGACTGAGCCCCACTCACACACCAGGAATTGGGCAATTCAATCCAGACCTCTATTAATACCAGCTGGAGTGGTACTGAGTCCCACTCACACACCAGGAAAGAGGCAATTCAATCCACACCTCGATAAATACCAGCTGGAGTGGGACTGAGTCCCACTCAGACACCAGGAAAGAGCCAAATCAATCCAGGGCTCTATCTATAGCGACTGGAGTGGCACCGAGTCCCCCTCACACACCAGAAAGATTCAATTTAAACCAGCCCTCTATTAATACCAGCTGGAGAGGTACTGAGTCCCATTGACTCACCAGGAAGGAGCCAATTCAATCCAGATCTCTATTAATACCAGCTGGAGTGGTACTGAGCCCCACTCACTCACCAGGAATGAGCCAATTCAATCCAGACCTCTATGAATACCAGCTGGCGTGGTACTGAGTCCCACTCACTCACCAGTAAAGAGTCAATTCAATACAGACCTCTTATTAACACCAGCTGGAGAGGTACTGAGTCTCACTCACACAACAGAAAAAAGCCAATTCAATCCAGGCCTCTATAAATAACAGCAGAAGTGGTACTGAGCCCCACTCACTCACCAGTAAAGAGTCAATTCAAACCAGGCCTCTATTATAACCAGCTGGAGTGGAACTGAGTCCCACTCACACACCAGGAAAGAGTCAATGCAAACCAGGCCTCTATTAATACCAGCTGGAGTGGAACTGAGTCCCACTCACACACCAGGAAAGAGTCAATTCAAACCAGGCCTCTATTAATACCAGCTGGAGTGGAACTGAGCCCCACTCACACACCAGGGAAGAGCCATTTCGATCCAGATATCTATTAATGCCAGCTGGAGTGGTACTGAGTCCCACTGACTCACCAGGAAGGAGCCAATTCAACCCAGACCACTATTAATACCAGCTGGAGTGGTACTGAGCCCCACTCACTCACCAGGAAACAGCCAATTCAATCCAGACCTCTATTAATACCAGCTGGAGTGGTACTGAGTCCCACTCAAACACCAGGAAGGAGCCAAATCAATCTAGACCTCTATTAATACCAGCTGGAGTGGTACTGAGTCCCAATCACACACCAGGAAAGAGGCAATTCAATCCACACCTCTATAAATACCAGCTGGAGTGGGACTGAGTCCCTCTCACACACCAGGAAAGAGCCAATTCAATCCAGGCCTCTATTAATACCAGATGGAGTGGGACTGAGCCCCACTCAATCACCAGGAAGGAGGCAATTTAATCCAGACCTCTATTAACACCAGCTGGAGTGGTACTGAGTCCCACTCACTCACCAGGAAAGAGTCAATTCAATCCAGACCTCTTATTAACACCAGCTGGAGAGGTACTGAGCCCCACTCACACACCAGGAAGAAGCCAATTCAATCGAGACCTCTATTAATACCAGCTGGAGTGGGACTGAGCCCCACTCACACAACAGGGAAGAGCCAATTCAATCCAGACCTCTATTAATACCAGCTGGAGTGGAACTGAGCCCCACTCAATCACCAGGATGGAGCCAATTCAAACCAGACCTCTATTAATACCAGCTGGAGTGGTACTGAGTCCCACTCACACACCAGGAAAGAGCCAATTCAATCCAGACCTCTATTAATACCAGCTGGAGTGGTACTGAGCGCCACTCACTCACCAGGATGGAGCCAATTCAATCCATACCTCTATTAATACCAGCTGGAGTGGGACTGAGTCCCAATCACACACCAGGAAAGAGTCTATTCAATCCAGGCATCTACTAATACCAGCTGGAGAGGTACTGAGACCCCCACACACACCAGGAAAGAGCCAAGTCAATCCAGGCCTCTATTAATACCAGCTGGAGTGGTACTGAGCGCCACTCACTCACCAGGATGGAGCCAATTCAATCCATACCTCTATTAATACCAGCTGGATTGGAACTGAGTCCCACTCACACACCTGGAAAGAGTCAATTCAATCCAGACCCATATTAATACCAGCTGGAGTGGTACTGAGCCCCACTCACTCACCAGGAAGGAGCCAATTCAATCCAGACCTCTATTAATACCAGCTGGAGTGGTACTGAGTTCTACTCACTCACCAGTAAAGAGTCAATTCAATCCAAACCTCTTATTAACACCAGCTGGAGAGGTACTGAGTCTCACTCACACACCAGAAAAAAGCCAATTCAATCCAGGCCTCTATAAATACCAGCAGAAGTGGTACTGAGCCCCACTCACACACCAGTAAAGAGTCTATTCAATCCAGGCATCTATTAATACCAGCTGGAGTGATACTGAGCCCCAGTCAAGCACCAGGAAAGAGCCACGTCAATCCAGGACTCTATTCATACCAGCTGGAGTGGAACTGAGTGCCCCACACACACCAGGAAAGAGCCATGTCAATCCAGGCCTCTATTACTACCAGCTTGAGAGGAAGTGAGTCCCCCACACACAGCAGGAAAGAGACAAATCAATCCAGGCCTCTATTAATACCAGTTGGAGTGGTACTGAGACCCCCACACACACCAGGAAAGAGCCAAGTCAATCCAGGCCTCCATTAATACCAGCTGGAGACGTACTGAGTCACACACACAAAGCAGGAAAGAGTCAATTCAAACCAGGCCTCTATTAATACCAGCTGGATTGGAACTGAGTCCCACTCACAGACCTGCAAAGAGTCAATTCAATCCATACCTCTATTAATACCAGCTGGAGTGGACCTGAGTCCCACTCACACACCAGGAAAGAGTCAATTCAAACCAGGCCTCTATTAATACCAGCTGGATTGGAACTGAGTCCCACACACACACCAGGAAAGAGTCAATTCAATCCAGACCTCTATTAATATCAGATGGAGTGGACCTGAGTCCCACTCACACACCAGGAAAGAGTCAATTCAAACCAGGCCTCTATTCATACCAGCTGGATTGGAACTGAGTCCCAGTCACACACCAGGGAAGAGCCAATTCAATCCAGACCTCTTAATACCAGCTGGAGTGGGACTGAGCCCCAGCCAATCACCAGGAAGGAGCCAATTCAATCCAGACCTCTATTAACACCAGCTGGAGTGTTACTGAGCCCCACTCACAGACCAGTAAAGAGGCAATTCAATCCACACCTCGAAAAATACCAGCTGGAGTGGGACTGAGTGCCACTCACACACCAGGAAAGAGGCAATTCAATCCACACCTCTATTAATACCAGCTGGAGTGGTTCTGAACACCACTCACACACCAGGAATGAGCCAATTCAATCCATACCTCTATTAATACCAGCTGGAGTGGTACTGAGCCCCATTCACACACCAGGATTGAGGCAATTCAATCCACACCTCGATAAATACCAGCTGGAGTGGGACTGAGCCCCACTCACACACAAGGAAGGAGCCAATTCAAACCAGACCGCTATTAATACCAGCTGGAGTGGTACTGAGCCCCACTCACACAACAGGAAAGAGCCAATTCAATCCAGACCTCTACTAATACCAGCTGGAGTGGGACTGAGCCCCTCCCACTCATCAGGATGGAGGCAATTCAATCCAGACCTCTATTAATACCAACTGGAGTGGACTTGAGTCCCACTCACACACCAGGAAAGAGGCAATTCAATCCAGTCCTCTATTAATACCAGCTGGAGTGGACCTGAGTCCCACTCACACACCAGGAAAGAGGCAATTCAAGCCAGACCTCTATTAATACCAGCTGGAGTGGACCTGAGTCCCACTCACACACCAGGAAAGAGCCAATTGAATCCAGACCTCTATTAACACCAGCTGGTGAGGTACTGAGCCGCACTCACACACCAGGAAGTAGCCAATTCAAACCAGACCTCTATTAATGCCAGCTGGAGTGGTACTGAGTCCCACTCACTCACCAGGAAAGAGCCAATTCAATCCAGACCTCTATTAATACAAGCTGGTGTGGTACTGAGCCCCACTCACTCACCAGGAAGGAGCCAATTCAAACCAATCCTCTTTTGATACCAGCTGGAGTGGTACTGAGCCCCACTCACACACCAGGATTGAGGCAATTCAATCCACACCTCGATAAATACCAGCTGGAGTGGGGCTGAGCCCCACTCACACACCAGGAAAGAGCCAATTCAATCCAGACCTCTATTAACACCAGCTGGAGTGGTACCGAGACCCACTGACACACCAGGAAAGAGGCAATTAAATCCAGGTCTCTATTAATACGAGCTGGAGTGGTACTGAGTCTCACTCACACACCAGGAAAGAGCCAATTCAATCCAGGCCTCTATTCATACCAGCTGGAGTGCAACTGAGTCCCCCACACACACCAGGAAAGAGCCAAGTCAATCCAGGCCTCTATTAATACCAGCTGGAGTGGTACTGAGTCCCACTCACACACCAGGAAAGAGTCAATTCAATCCAGACCTCTATTCATACCAGCTGGAGTGGTACTGAGTCCCGCTCACACACCAGGAAAGAGCCAATTCAATCCAGACGTCTATTAATACCAGCTGGAGTGGTACTGAGTCCCACTCACTCTCCAGTAGAAAGTCAATTCAATCCAGACCTCTTATTACCACCAGCTGGATAGGTACTGAGTCCCACTCACACACCAGGAAAGAGTCAATTCAAACCAGAACTCTATTAATACCAGCTGGAGTGGTACTGAGCCCCACTCATTCACCAGGAAGGAGCCAATTCAAACCAGACCTCTATTAATACCAGCTGGAGTGCTACTGAACCCCACTCACTCACCAGGAAGGAGCCAATTCAATCCAGACCTCTATTAATACCAGCTGGAGTGGTACTGAGTCCCACTCACTCACCAGGATGGAGCCAATTCAATCCAGACCTCTATTAATACCAGCTGGAGTGGTACTGAGCCCCACTCACTCACCAGGAAGGAGCCAATTCAATCCAGACCTCTATTAATACCAGCTGGAGTGGTACTGAGTCCCACTCACTCACCAGGAAGGAGCCAATTCAATCCAGACCTCTATTAACACCAGCTGGAATGGTACTGAGTCCCACTCACTCAACAGGAAGGAGCCAATTCAATCCAGACCACTATTAACACCAGCTGGAGTGGTACTGAGTCCCACTCACTCAACAGGAAGGAGCCAATTCAATCCAGACCTCTATTAACACCAGCTGCAGTGGTACTGAGCCCCACTCACTCACCAGGAGAGAGCCGATTCAATCCAGACCTCTATGAATACCAGCTGGAGTGGCACTGAGTCCCACTCACACACCAGGAAAGCGTCAATTCAAACCAGGCCTCTATTAATACCAGCTGGAGTGGAACTGAGTCCCACTCACACACCAGGAAAGAGTCAATTCAAACCAGGCCTCTATTAATACCAGCTGGAGTGGAACTGAGTCCCACTCACACACCAGGAAAGAGTCAATTTAAACCAGGCCTCTATTAATACCAGCTGGAGTGGAACTGAGCCCCACTCACACACCAGGAAAGAGGCAATTCAATCCACACCTCGATAAATACCAGCTGGAGTGGGACTGAGCCCCACTCACACACCAGGAAGGAGCCAATTCAAACCAGACCACTATTAATACCAGCTGGCGTGGTACTGAGCCCCACTCACACAACAGGAAAGAGCCAATTCAATCCAGACCTCTACTAATACCAGCTGGAGTGGGACTGAGCCCCTCTCACTCACCAGGATGGAGGCAATTCAATCCAGACCTCTATTAATACCAGCTGGAGTGGACCTGAGTCCCACTCACACACCAGGAAAGAGGCAATTCAATCCAGTCCTCTATTAATACCAGCTGGAGTGGACCTGAGTCCCACTCACACAGCAGGAAAGAGCCAATTAAATCCAGACCTCTATTAACACCAGCTGGTGAGGTACTGAGCCGCACTCACACACCAGGAAAGAGCCAATTCAAACCAGACCTCTATTAATGCCAGCTGAAGTGGTACTGAGCCCCACTCACTCACCAAGAAAGAGCCAATTCAATCCAGACCTCTATTAATACCAGCTGGAGTGGTACTGAGCCCCACTCACTCACCAGGATGGAGCCAATTCAATTCAGACCTCTATTAATACAAGCTGGAGTGGTACTGAGTCCCACTCACTCACCAGGCAAGAGCCAATTCAATCCAGACCTCTATTAATACAAGCTGGTGTGGTACTGAGTCCCACTCACACAGCAGGATTGAGGCAATTCAATCCAGCTCTCTATGAATACCAGCTGGAGGTATACTGATCCCCACTCACACACCAGGAAGGAGCCAATTCAAACCAATCCTCTTTTGATACCAGCTGGAGTGGTACTGAGCCCCACTCACACCCCAGGATTGAGGCAATTCAATCCACACCTCGATAAATACCAGCTGGAGTGGGACTGAGCCCCACTCACACACCAGGAAAGAGCCAATTCAATCCAGACCTCTATTAACACCAGCTGGAGTGGTACCGAGACCCACTGACACACCAGGAAAGTGGCAATTAAATCCAGGTCTCTATTAATACCAGCTGGAGTGGTACTGAGTCTCACTCACACACCAGGAAAGAGCCAATTCAATCCAGGCCTCTATTCATACCAGCTGGAGTGGAACTGAGTCCCCCACACACTCCAGGAAAGAGCCAAGTCAATCCAGGCCTCTATTAATACCAGCTGGAGTGGTACTGAGTCCCACTCACACACCAGGAAAGAGTCAATTCAATCCAGACCTCTATTCATACCAGCTGGAGTGGTACTGAAACCCACTCACACACCAGGAAAGAGCCAATTCAATCCAGACGTCTATTAATACCAGCTGGAGTGGTACTGAGTCCCACTCACTCTCCAGTAGAAAGTCAATTCAATCCAGACCTCTTATTACCACCAGCTGGAGAGGTACTGACTCCCACTCACACACCAGGAAAGAGTCAATTCAAACCAGACCTCTATTAATACCAGCTGGAGTGGTACTGAGCCCCACTCATTCACCAGGAAGGAGCCAATTCAATCCAGACCTCTATTAATACACGCTGGAGTGGTACTGAGTCCCACTCACTCACCAGGAAAGAGCCAATTCAATCAAGACCTCTATTAACACCAGCTGGAGTGGTACTGAGTCCCACTCACTCAACAGGAAGGAGCCAATTCAATCCGGACCTCTATTAACACCAGCTGGAGTGGTACTGAGTCCCACTCACTCAACAGGAAGGAGCCAATTCAATCCAGACCTCTATTAACACCAGCTGCAGTGGTACTGAGCCCCACTCACTCACCAGGAAAGAGCCGATTCAATCCGGACCTCTATGAATACCAGCTGGAGTGGCACTGAGTCCCACTCACACACCAGGAAAGCTTCAATTCAAACCAGACCTCTATTAATACCAGCTGGAGTGGAACTGAGTCCCACTCACACACCAGGAAAGAGTCAATTCGAACCAGGCCTCTATTAATACCAGCTGGAGTGGAACTGAGTCCCACTCACACACCAGGAAAGAGTCAATTCAAACCAGGCCTCTATTAATACCAGCTGGAGTGGAACTGAGCCCCACTCACACACCAGGGAAGAGCCAGTTCGATCCAGATATCTATTAATGCCAGCTGGAGTGGTACTGAGTCCCACTGACTCACCAGGAAGGTGCCAATTCAACCCAGACCACTATTAATACCAGCTGGAGTGGTCCTGAGCCCCACTCACTCACCAGGAAACAGCCAATTCAATCCAGACCTCTAATAATACCAGCTGGAGTGGTACTGAGTCCCACTCAATCACCAGGAAGGAGCCAAATCAATCTAGACCTCTATTAATACCAGCTGGAGTGGTACTGAGTCCCACTCACACACCAGGAAAGAGGCAATTCAATCCACACCTCGATAAATACCAGCTGGAGTGGGACTGAGTCCCACTCACTCAACAGGAAGGAGCCAATTCAATCCGTACCACTATTGACACCAGCTGGAGTGGTACTGAGTCCCACTCACTCAACAGGAAATAGCCAATTCAATCCAGACCTCTATTAACACCAGCTGCAGTGGTACTGAGCCCCACTCACTCACCAGGAAAGAGCCGATTCAATCCAGACCTCTATGAATACCAGCTGGAGTGGCACTGAGTCCCACTCACACACCAGGAAAGCGTCAATTCAAACCAGGCCTCTATTAATACCAGCTGGAGTGGTACTGAGTCCCACTCAATCACCAGGAAGGAGCCAAATCAATCTAGACCTCTATTAATACCAGCTGGAGTGGTACTGAGTCCCACTCACACACCAGGAAAGAGGCAATTCAATCCACACCTCGATAAATACCAGCTGGAGTGGGACTGAGTCCCACTCACTCAACAGGAAGGAGCCAATTCAATCCGGACCACTATTAACACCAGCTGAAGTGGTACTGAGTCCCACTCACTCAACAGGAAGGAGCCAATTCAATCCAGACCTCTATTAACACCAGCTACAGTGGTACTGAGCCCCACTCACTCACCAGGAAAGAGCCGATTCCATCCAGACCTTTATGAATACCAGCTGGAGTGGCACTGAGTCCCACTCACACACCAGGAAAGCGTCAATTCAAACCAGGCCTCTATTAATACCAGCTGGAGTGGAACTGAGTCCCACTCACACACCAGGAAAGAGTCAATTCAAACCAGGCCTCTATTAATACCAGCTGGAGTGGAACTGAGTCCCACTCACACACCAGGAAAGAGTCAATTTAAACCAGGCCTCTATTAATACCAGCTGGAGTGGAACTGAGACCCACTCACACACCAGGGAAGAGCCATTTCGATCCAGATATCTATTAATGCCAGCTGGAGTGGTACTGAGTCCCACTGACTCACCAGGAAGGAGCCAATTCAACCCAGACCACTATTAATACCAGCTGGAGTGGTACTGAGCCCCACTCACTCACCAGGAAAGAGCCGATTCAATCCAGACCTCCATGAATACCAGCTGGAGTTGCACTGAGTCCCACTCACACACCAGGAAAGCGTCAATTCAAACCAGGCCTCTATTAATACCAGCTGGAGTGGTACTGAGTCCCACTCAATCACCAGGAAGGAGCCAAATCAATCTAGACCTCTATTAATACCAGCTGGAGTGGTACTGATTCCCACTCACACACCAGGAAAGAGGCAATTCAATCCACACCTCGATAAATACCAGCTGGAGTGGGACTGAGTCTCACTCACTCAACAGGAAGGAGCCAATTCAATCCGGACCACTATTAACACCAGCTGGAGTGGTACAGAGTCCCACTCACTCAACAGGAAGGAGCCAATTCAATCCAGACCTCTATTAACACCAGCTGCAGTGGTACTGAGCCCCACTCACTCACCAGGAAAGAGCCGATTCAATCCAGACCTCTATGAATAATAGCTGGAGTGGAACTGAATCCCACTCACACACCAGGAAAGAGTCAATTCAAACCAGGCCTCTATTAATACCAGCTGGAGTGGAACTGAGTCCCACTCACACACCAGGAAAGAGTCAATTTAAACCAGGCCTCTATTAATACCAGCTGGAGTGGAACTGAGACCCACTCACACACCAGGGAAGAGCCATTTCGATCCAGATATCTATTAATGCCAGCTGGAGTGGTACTGAGCTCCACTCACACACCAGGAAAGAGGCAATTCAATCCAGACCTCTATTAATACCAGCTGGAGTGGTACTGAGTCCCACTCACACACCAGGAAAGAGGCAATTCAATCCACACCTCGATAAATACCAGCTGGAGTGGAACTGAGTCCCACTCACACACCAGGAAAGAGCCAAATCAATCTAGACCTCTATTAATGCCAGCTGGAGTGGTACTGAGTCTCACTCACACACCATGATAGAGGCAATTCAATCCACACCTCGATAAATACCAGCTGGAGTGGGACTGAGTCTCACTCACACACCAGGGAAGAGCCATTTCGATCCAGGGCTCTATCTATAGCGACTGGAGTGGCACCGAGTCCCCCTCACACCCCAGAAAGAGTCAATTTAAACCAGCCCTCTATTAATACCAGCTGGAGTGGTACTGAGTCCCACTCAATCACCAGGAAGGAGCCAAATCAATCTAGACCTCTATTAATACCAGCTGGAGTGGTACTGAGTCCCACTCACACACCAGGAAAGAGGCAATTCAATCCACACCTCGATAAATACCAGCTGGAGTGGGACTGAGTCCCACTCACTCAACAGGAAGGAGCCAATTCAATCCGGACCACTATTAACACCAGCTGGAGTGGTACTGAGTCCCACTCACTCAACAGGAAGGAGCCAATTCAATCCAGACCTCTATTAACACCAGCTACAGTGGTACTGAGCCCCACTCACTCACCAGGAAAGAGCCGATTCCATCCAGACCTTTATGAATACCAGCTGGAGTGGCACTGAGTCCCACTCACACACCAGGAAAGCGTCAATTCAAACCAGGCCTCTATTAATACCAGCTGGAGTGGAACTGAGTCCCACTCACACACCAGGAAAGAGTCAATTCAAACCAGGCCTCTATTAATACCAGCTGGAGTGGAACTGAGTCCCACTCACACACCAGGAAAGAGTCAATTTAAACCAGGCCTCTATTAATACCAGCTGGAGTGGAACTGAGACCCACTCACACACCAGGGAAGAGCCATTTCGATCCAGATATCTATTAATGCCAGCTGGAGTGGTACTGAGTCCCACTGACTCACCAGGAAGGAGCCAATTCAACCCAGACCACTATTAATACCAGCTGGAGTGGTACTGAGCCCCACTCACTCACCAGGAAGGAACCAATTCAATCCGGACCACTATTAACACCAGCTGGAGTGGTACTGAGTCCCACTCACTCAACAGGAAGGAGCCAATTCAATCCAGACTTCTATTAACACCAGCTGCAGTGGTGCTGAGCCCCACTCACTCACCAGGAAAGAGCCGATTCAATCCAGACCTCCATGAATACCAGCTGGAGTTGCACTGAGTCCCACTCACACACCAGGAAAGCGTCAATTCAAACCAGGCCTCTATTAATACCAGCTGGAGTGGTACTGAGTCCCACTCAATCACCAGGAAGGAGCCAAATCAATCTAGACCTCTATTAATACCAGCTGGAGTGGTACTGATTCCCACTCACACACCAGGAAAGAGGCAATTCAATCCACACCTCGATAAATACCAGCTGGAGTGGGACTGAGTCTCACTCACTCAACAGGAAGGAGCCAATTCAATCCGGACCACTATTAACACCAGCTGGAGTGGTACAGAGTCCCACTCACTCAACAGGAAGGAGCCAATTCAATCCAGACCTCTATTAACACCAGCTGCAGTGGTACTGAGCCCCACTCACTCACCAGGAAAGAGCCGATTCAATCCAGACCTCTATGAATAATAGCTGGAGTGGAACTGAATCCCACTCACACACCAGGAAAGAGTCAATTCAAACCAGGCCTCTATTAATACCAGCTGGAGTGGAACTGAGTCCCACTCACACACCAGGAAAGAGTCAATTTAAACCAGGCCTCTATTAATACCAGCTGGAGTGGAACTGAGACCCACTCACACACCAGGGAAGAGCCATTTCGATCCAGATATCTATTAATGCCAGCTGGAGTGGTACTGAGCTCCACTCACACACCAGGAAAGAGGCAATTCAATCCAGACCTCTATTAATACCAGCTGGAGTGGTACTGAGTCCCACTCACACACCAGGAAAGAGGCAATTCAATCCACACCTCGATAAATACCAGCTGGAGTGGAACTGAGTCCCACTCACACACCAGGTAAGAGCCAAATCAATCCAGACCTCTATTAATGCCAGCTGGAGTGGTACTGAGTCTCACTCACACACCATGATAGAGGCAATTCAATCCACACCTCGATAAATACCAGCTGGAGTGGGACTGAGTCTCACTCACACACCAGGGAAGAGCCATTTCGATCCAGGGCTCTATCTATAGCGACTGGAGTGGCACCGAGTCCCCCTCACACCCCAGAAAGAGTCAATTTAAACCAGCCCTCTATTAATACCAGCTGGAGTGGTACTGAGTCCCACTGACTCACCAGGAAGGTGCCAATTCAATCCAGACCTCTATTAATACCAGCTGGAGTGGTACTGAGCCCCACTCACTCACCAGGAAGGAGCCAATTCAATCCAGACCTCTATTAATACCAGCTGGAGTGGTACTGAGTCCCACTCACTCACCAGTAAAGAGTCAATTCAATCCAGACCTCTTATTAACACCAGCTGGAGAGGTACTGAGTCTCACTCACACACCAGAAACAAGCCAATTCAATCCAGGCCTCTATAAAAACCAGCAGAAGTGGTACTGAGACCCACTCACACACCAGTAAAGAGTCTATTCAATCCAGGCATCTATTAATACCAGCTGGAGTGGTACTGAGCCCCAGTCAAGCACCAGGAAAGAGCCACGTCAATCCAGGACTCTATTCATACCAGCTGGAGTGGAACTGAGTCCCCCACACACACCAGGAAAGAGCCAAGTCAATCCAGGCCTCTATTAATACCAGCTGGAGAGATACTGAGTCCCCCACACACAGCAGGAAAGAGACAAATCAATCCAGGCCTCTATTAATACCAGCTGGAGAGGTGCTGAGTCCTACTCACTCACCAGGAAAGAGCCAATTCAAATCAGGCCTCTATTAATACCAGCTGGAGTGGAACTGAGCCCCACTCACACACCAGGGAAGAGCCATTTCGATCCAGATATCTATTAATGCCAGCTGGAGTGGTACTGAGTCCCACTGACTCACCAGGAAGGAGCCAATTCAATCCGGACCACTATTAACACCAGCTGGAGTGGTACTGAGTCCCACTCACTCAACAGGAAGGAGCCAATTCAATCCAGACCTCTATTAACACCAGCTGCAGTGGTACTGAGCCCCACTCACTCACCAGGAAAGAGCCGATTCAATCCAGACCTCTATGAATAATAGCTGGAGTGGCACTGCGTCCCACTCACACACCAGGAAAGCGTCAATTCAAACCAGGCCTCTATTAATACCAGCTGGAGTGGAACTGAATCCCACTCACACACCAGGAAAGAGTCAATTCAAACCAGGCCTCTATTAATACCAGCTGGAGTGGAACTGAGTCCCACTCACACACCAGGAAAGAGTCAATTTAAACCAGGCCTCTATTAATACCAGCTGGAGTGGAACTGAGACCCACTCACACACCAGGGAAGAGCCATTTCGATCCAGATATCTATTAATGCCAGCTGGAGTGGTACTGAGTCCCACTGACTCACCAGGAAGGAGCCAATTCAACCCAGACCACTATTAATACCAGCTGGAGTGGTACTGAGCCCCACTCACTCACCAGGAAACAGCCAATTCAATCCAGACCTCTATTAATACCAGCTGGAGTGGTACTGAGTCCCACTCAATCACCAGAAAGGAGTCAAATCAATCTAGACCTCTATTAATACCAGCTGGAGTGGTACTGAGTCCCACTCACACACCAGGAAAGAGGCAATTCAATCCACACCTCGATAAATACCAGCTGGAGTGGTACTGAGTTTCACTCACACACCAGGAAAGAGCCAAATCAATCCAGGTCTCTATTAATACCAGCTGGAGTGGTACTGAGTCCCACTCACACACCAGGAAAGAGGCAATTCAATCCACACCTCGATAAATACCAGCTGTAGTGGGACTGAGTCCCACTCACACACCAGGAAAGAGCCAAATCAATCCAGACCTCTATTAATACCAGCTGGAGTGGTACTGAGTCCCACTCACTCACCAGGAAAGAGGCAATTCAATCCACACCTCGATAAATACCAGCTGGAGTGGGACTGAGTCTCACTCACACACCAGGGAAGAGCCATTTCGATCCAGGGCTCTATCTATAGCGACTGGAGTGGCACCGAGTCCCCCTCACACACCAGAAAGAGTCAATTTAAACCAGCCCTCTATTAATACCAGCTGGAGTGGTACTGAGTCCCACTGACTCACCAGGAAGGAGCCAATTCAATCCAGACCTCTATTAATACCAGCTGGAGTGGTACTGAGCCCCACTCACTCACCAGGAAGGAGCCAATTCAATCCAGACCTCTATTAATACCAGCTGGAGTGGTACTGAGTCCCACTCACTCACCAGTAAAGAGTCAATTCAATCCAGACCTCTTATTAACACCAGCTGGAGAGGTACTGAGTCTCACTCACACACCAGAAAAAAGCCAATTCAATCCAGGCCTCTATAAATACCAGCAGAAGTGGTACTGAGACCCACTCACACACCAGTAAAGAGTCTATTCAATCCAGGCATCTATTAATACCAGCTGGAGTGGTACTGAGCCCCAGTCAAGCACCAGGAAAGAGCCACGTCAATCCAGGACTCTATTCATACCAGCTGGAGTGGAACTGAGTCCCCCCCACACACCAGGAAAGAGCCAAGTCAATCCAGGCCTCTATTAATACCAGCTGGAGAGATACTGAGTCCCCCACACACAGCAGGAAAGAGACAAATCAATCCAGGCCTCTATTAATACCAGCTGGAGAGGTACTGAGTCCTACTCACTCACCAGGAAAGAGCCAATTCAAACCAGGCCTCTATTAATACCAGCTGGAGTGGAACTGAGCCCCACTCACACACCAGGGAAGAGCCATTTCGATCCAGATATCTATTAATGCCAGCTGGAGTGGTACTGAGTCCCACTGACTCACCAGGAAGGAGCCAATTCAACCCAGACCACTATTAATACCAGCTGGAGTGGTACTGAGCCCCACTCACTCACCAGGAAACAGCCAATTCAATCCAGACCTCTATTAATACCAGCTGGAGTGGTACTGAGTCCTTGCAATCACCAGGAAGGAGCCAAATCAATCTAGACCTCTATTAATACCAGCTGGAGTGGTACTGAGTCCCACTCACACCAGGAAAGAGGCAATTCAATCCGCACCTCGATAAATACCAGCTGGAGTGGGACTGAGCCCCTCTCACACACCAGGAAAGAGTCAATTCAATCCAGACCTCTATTAATACCAGCTGGAGTGGTACTGAGTCCCATTCACACACCAGAAAAGAGGCAATTCAATCCAGACCTCTATTAATACCAGCTGGAGTGGTACTGAGTCCCACTCACACACCAGGAAAGAGCCAATTCAATCCAGGTCTCTATTAATAACAGCTGGAGTGGTACTGAGCTCCACTAACACACCAGGAAAGAGGCAATTCAATCCAGACCTCAATTAATACCAGCTGGACTGGTACTGAGTCCCACTCACACACCAGGAAAGAGGCAATTCAATCCACACCTCGATAAATACCAGCTGGAGTGGGACTGAGTCCCACTCACACACCAGGAAAGAGCCAAATCAATCCAGACCTCTATTAATACCAGCTGGAGTGGTACTGAGTCCCACTCACACACCAGCAAAGAGCCAAGTCAATCCAGGCCTCTATTCATACCAGCTGGAGAGGTACCGAGTCCCACTCACACACCAGGAAAGAGTCAATTCAATCCAGACCTCTATTAATACCAGCTGGGGTGTTACTGAGTACCACTCAAACACCACGAAAGAGCCAATTCAATCCAGGCCTCTATTAATACCAGATGGAGTGGGACTGAGCCCCACTCAATAACCAGGAAGGAGCCAATTTAATCCAGACCTCTATTAACACCAGCTGGAGTGGTACTGAGTCCCACTCACTCACCAGGAAAGAGTCAATTCAATCCAGACCTCTTATTAACACCAGCTGGAGAGGTCCTGAGCCCAACTCACACAACAGGGAAGAGCCAATTCAATCCAGACCTCTATTAATACCAGCTGGAGTGGAACTGAGCCCCACTCACTCACCAGGATGGAGCCAATTCAAACCAGACCTCTATTAATACCAGCTGGAGTAGGACTGAGTCCCACTCACACACCAGGAAAGAGCCAATTCAATCCAGACCTCTATTAATACCAGCTGGAGTGGTACTGAGCGCCACTCACTCACCAGGATGGAGCCAATTCATTCCATACCTCTATTAATACCAGCTGGAGTGGTACTGAGTTCCACTCACTCACCAGTAAAGAGTCAATTCAATCCAGACCTCTTATTAACACCAGCTGGAGAGGTACTGAGTCTCACTCACACACCAGAAAAAAGCCAATTCAATCCAGGCCTCTATAAATACCAGCAGAAGTGGTACTGAGCCCCACTCACACACCAGTAAAGAGTCTATTCAATCCAGGCATTTATTAATACCAGCTGGAGTGGTACTGAGCCCCAGTCAAGCACCAGGAAAGAGCCAAGTCAATCCTGGACTCTATTAATACCAGCTGGAGTGGGACTGAGACCCCCACACACACCAGGAAAGAGCCAAGTCAATCCAGGCCTCTATTAATACCAGCTGGAGAGGTACTGAGTCCCACACACACAGCAGGAAAGAGTCAATTCAAACCAGGCCTCTAGTAATACCAGCTGGATTGTAACTGAGTCCCACTCACACACCTGCAAAGAGTCAATTCAATCCAGACCTCTATTAATACCAGCTGGAGTGGAACTGAGTCCCACTCACACACCAGGAAAGAGTCAATTCAAACCAGGCCTCTATTAATACCAGCTGGATTGGAACTGAGTCCCACACACACAGCAGGAAAGAGTCAATTCAAACCAGACCTCTATTAATACCAGCTGGATTGGAACTGAGTCCCACACACACACCAGGAAAGAGTCAATTCAATCCAGACCTCTATTAATACCAGCTGGAGTGGACCTGAGTCCCACTCACACACCAGGAAAGAGTCAATTCAAACCAGGCCTCTATTAATACCAGCTGGATTGGAACTGAGTCCCACTCACACACCAGGGAAGAGCCAATTCAATCCAGACCTCTTAATACCAGCTGGAGTGGGACTGAGCCCCAGCCAATCACCAGGAAGGAGCCAATTCAATCCAGACCTCTATTGACACCAGCTGGAGTGTTACTGAGCCCCACTCACACACCAGTAAAGAGGCAATTCAATCCACACCTCGAAACATACCAGCTGGAGTGGGACTGAGTGCCACTCACACACCAGGAAAGAGGCAATTCAATCCACACCTCTATTAATACCAGCTGGAGTGGTTCTGAGCACCACTCACACACCAGGAATGAGCCAATTCAATCCATACCTCTATTAATACCAGCTGGAGTGGTACTGAGCCCCACTCACACACCAGGATTGAGGCAATTCAATCCACACCTCGATAAATACCAGCTGGAGTGGGACTGAGCCCCACTCACACACCAGGAAGGAGCCAATTCAAACCAGACCGCTATTAATACCAGCTGGAGTGGTACTGAGCCCCACTCACACAACAGGAAAGAGCCAATTCAATCCAGACCTCTACTAATACCAGCTGGAGTGGGACTGAGCCCCTCTCACTCACCAGGATGGAGGCAATTCAATCCAGTCCTCTATTAACACCAGCTGGAGTGGACCTGAGTCCCACTCACTCACCAGGAAAGAGGCAATTCAAGCCAGACCTCTATTAATACCAGCTGGAGTGGACCTGAGTCCCACTCACACACCAGGATTGAGGCAATTCAATCCACACCTCGATAAATACCAGCTGGAGTGGGACTGAGCCCCACTCACACACCAGGAAGGAGCCAATTCAAACCAGACCGCTATTAATACCAGCTGGAGTGGTACTGAGCCCCACTCTTACAACAGGAAAGAGCCAATTCAATCCAGACCTCTACTAATACCAGCTGGAGTGGGACTGAGCCCCTCTCACTCACCAGGATGGAGGCAATTCAATCCAGTCCTCTATTAATACCAGCTGGAGTGGACCTGAGTGCCACTCACACACCAGGGAAGAGCCATTTCGATCCAGGGCTCTATCTATAGCGACTGGAGTGGCACCGAGTCCCCCTCACACACCAGAAAGAGTCAATTTAAACCAGCCCTCTATTAATACCAGCTGGAGTGGTACTGAGTCCCACTGACTCACCAGGAAGGAGCCAATTCAATCCAGACCTCTATTAATACCAGCTGGAGTGGTACTGAGCCCCACTCACTCACCAGGAAGGAGCCAATTCAATCCAGACCTCTATTAATACCAGCTGGAGTGGTACTGAGTCCCACTCACTCACCAGTAAAGAGTCAATTCAATCCAGACCTCTTATTAACACCAGCTGGAGAGGTACTGAGTCTCACTCACACACCAGAAAAAAGCCAATTCAATCCAGGCCTCTATAAATACCAGCAGAAGTGGTACTGAGACCCACTCACACACCAGTAAAGAGTCTATTCAATCCAGGCATCTATTAATACCAGCTGGAGTGGTACTGAGCCCCAGTCAAGCACCAGGAAAGAGCCACGTCAATCCAGGACTCTATTCATACCAGCTGGAGTGGAACTGAGTCCCCCCCACACACCAGGAAAGAGCCAAGTCAATCCAGGCCTCTATTAATACCAGCTGGAGAGATACTGAGTCCCCCATACACAGCAGGAAAGACACAAATCAATCCAGGCCTCTATTAATACCAGCTGGAGAGGTACTGAGTCCTACTCACTCACCAGGAAAGAGCCAATTCAAACCAGGCCTCTATTAATACCAGCTGGAGTGGAACTGAGCCCCACTCACACACCAGGGAAGAGCCATTTCGATCCAGATATCTATTAATGCCAGCTGGAGTGGTACTGAGTCCCACTGACTCACCAGGAAGGAGCCAATTCAACCCAGACCACTATTAATACCAGCTGGAGTGGTACTGAGCCCCACTCACTCACCAGGAAACAGCCAATTCAATCCAGACCTCTATTAATACGAGCTGGAGTGGTACTGAGTCCTTGCAATCACCAGGAAGGAGCCAAATCAATCTAGACCTCTATTAATACCAGCTGGAGTGGTACTGAGTCCCACTCACAACAGGAAAGAGGCAATTCAATCCGCACCTCGATAAATACCAGCTGGAGTGGGACTGAGCCCCTCTCACAGACCAGGAAAGAGTCAATTCAATCCAGACCTCTATTAATACCAGCTGGAGTGGTACTGAGTCCCATTCACACACCAGAAAAGAGGCAATTCAATCCAGACCTCTATTAATACCAGCTGGAGTGGTACTGAGTCCCACTCACACACCAGGAAAGAGCCAATTCAATCCAGGTCTCTATTAATAACAGCTGGAGTGGTACTGAGCTCCACTAACACACCAGGAAAGAGGCAATTCAATCCAGACCTCAATTAATACCAGCTGGAGTGGTACTGAGTCCCACTCACACACCAGGAAAGATGCAATTCAATCCACACCTCGATAAATACCAGCTGGAGTGGGACTGAGTCCCACTCACACACCAGGAAAGAGCCAAATCAATCCAGACCTCTATTAATACCAGCTGGAGTGGTACTGAGTCCCACTCACACACCAGGAAAGAGGCAATTCAATCCACACCTCGATAAATACCAGCTGGAGTGGGACTGAGTCTCACTCACACACCAGAAAGAGTCAATTTAAACCAGCCCTCTATTAATACCAGCTGGAGTGGGACTGAGCCCCACTCAATCACCAGGAAGGAGCCAATTCAAACCAGACATCTATTAATGCCAGCTGGAGTGGTACTGAGCCCCACTCACACACCAGCAAAGAGCCAAGTCAATCCAGGCCTCTATTCATACCAGCTGGAGAGGTACCGAGTCCCACTCACACACCAGGAAAGAGTCAATTCAATCCAGACCTCTATTAATACCAGCTGGTGTGTTACTGAGTACCACTCAAACACCACGAAAGAGCCAATTCAATCCAGGCCTCTATTAATACCAGATGGAGTGGGACTGAGCCCCACTCAATAACCAGGAAGGAGCCAATTTAATCCAGACCTCTATTAACACCAGCTGGAGTGGTACTGAGTCCCACTCACTCACCAGGAAAGAGTCAATTCAATCCAGACCTCTTATTAACACCAGCTGGAGAGGTACTGAGCCCCACTCACACACCAGGAAGGAGCCAATTCAATCTAGACCTCTATTAATACCAGCTGGAGTGGGACTGAGCCCCACTCACTCACCAGGAAGGAGCCAATTCAAACCAGACCTCTATTAATGCCAGCTGGAGTGGTACTGAGCCCAACTCACACAACAGGGAAGAGCCAATTCAATCCAGACCTCTATTAATACCAGCTGGAGTGGAACTGAGCCCCACTCACTCACCAGGATGGAGCCAATTCAAACCAGACCTCTATTAATACCAGCTGGAGTAGTACTGAGTCCCACTCACACACCAGGAAAGAGCCAATTCAATCCAGACCTCTATTAATACCAGCTGGAGTGGTACTGAGCGCCACTCACTCACCAGGATGGAGCCAATTCAATCCATACCTCTATTAATACCAGCTGGAGTGGTACTGAGTTCCACTCACTCACCAGTAAAGAGTCAATTCAATCCAGACCTCTTATTAACACCAGCTGGAGAGGTACTGAGTCTCACTCACACACCAGAAAAAAGCCAATTCAATCCAGGCCTCTATAAATACCAGCAGAAGTGGTACTGAGCCCCACTCACACACCAGTAAAGAGTCTATTCAATCCAGGCATTTATTAATACCAGCTGGAGTGGTACTGAGCCCCAGTCAAGCACCAGGAAAGAGCCAAGTCAATCCTGGACTCTATTAATACCAGCTGGAGTGGGACTGAGACCCCCACACACACCAGGAAAGAGCCAAGTCAATCCAGGCCTCTATTAATACCAGCTGGAGAGGTACTGAGTCCCACACACACAGCAGGAAAGAGTCAATTCAAACCAGGCCTCTAGTAATACCAGCTGGATTGTAACTGAGTCCCAGTCACACAGCTGCAAAGAGTCAATTCAATCCAGACCTCTATTAATACCAGCTGGAGTGGACCTGAGTCCCACTCACACACCAGGAAAGAGTCAATTCAAACCAGGCCTCTATTAATACCAGCTGGATTGGAACTGAGTCCCACACACACACCAGGAAAGAGTCAATTCAATCCAGACCTCTATTAATACCAGCTGGAGTGGACCTGAGTCCCACTCACACACCAGGAAAGAGTCAATTCAAACCAGGCCTCTATTAATACCAGCTGGATTGGAACTGAGTCCCACTCACACACCAGGGAAGAGCCAATTCAATCCAGACCTCTTAATACCAGCTGGAGTGGGACTGAGCCCCAGCCAATCACCAGGAAGGAGCCAATTCAATCCAGACCTCTATTGACACCAGCTGGAGTGTTACTGAGCCCCACTCACACACCAGTAAAGAGGCAATTCAATCCACACCTCGAAAAATACCAGCTGGAGTGGGACTGAGTGCCACTCACACACCAGGAAAGAGGCAATTCAATCCACACCTCTATTAATACCAGCTGGAGTGGTTCTGAGCACCACTCACACACCAGGAATGAGCCAATTCAATCCATACCTCTATTAATACCAGCTGGAGTGGTACTGAGCCCCACTCACACACCAGGATTGAGGCAATTCAATCCACACCTCGATAAATACCAGCTGGAGTGGGACTGAGCCCCACTCACACACCAGGAAGGAGCCAATTCAAACCAGACCGCTATTAATACCAGCTGGAGTGGTACTGAGCCCCACTCACACAACAGGAAAGAGCCAATTCAATCCAGACCTCTACTAATACCAGCTGGAGTGGGACTGAGCCCCTCTCACTCACCAGGATGGAGGCAATTCAATCCAGTCCTCTATTAACACCAGCTGGAGTGGACCTGAGTCCCACTCACTCACCAGGAAAGAGGCAATTCAAGCCAGACCTCTATTCATACCAGCTGGAGTGGACCTGAGTCCCACTCACACACCAGGATTGAGGCAATTCAATCCACACCTCGATAAATAGCAGCTGGAGTGGGACTGAGCCCCACTCACACACCAGGAAGGAGCCAATTCAAACCAGACCGCTATTAATACCAGCTGGAGTGGTACTGAGCCCCACTCATACAACAGGAAAGAGCCAATTCAATCCAGACCTCTACTAATACCAGCTGGAGTGGGACTGAGCCCCTCTCACTCACCAGGATGGAGGCAATTCAATCCAGTCCTCTATTAATACCAGCTGGAGTGGACCTGAGTCCCACTCACACACCAGGAAAGAGCCAATTAAATCCTGACCTATATTAACACCAGCTGGTGAGGTACTGAGCCGCACTCACACACCAGGAAGGAGCGAATTCAAACCAGACCTCTATTAATGCCAGCTGGAGTGGTACTGAGCCCCACTCAATCACCAAGAAAGAGCCAATTCAATCGAGACCTCTATTAATACCAGCTGGAGTGGTACTGAGCCCCACTCACTCACCAGGATGGAGCCAATTCAATCCAGACCTCTATTAATACAAGCTGGTGTGGTACTGAGTCCCACTCACACAGCAGGATTGAGGCAATTCAATCCAGCTCTCTATGAATACCAGCTGGAGTGGTACTGATCCCCACTCACAGACCAGGAAGGAGCCAATTCAAACCAATCCTCTTTTGATACCAGCTGGAGTGGTACTGAGCCCCACTCACACACCAGGATTGAGGCAATTCAATCCACACCTCGATAAATACCAGCTGGAGTGGGACTGAGTCCCTCTCACACACCAGGAAAGAGCCAATTCAATCCAGACCTCTATTAATACCAGCTGGAGTGGTACTGACTCCAACTCACTCACCAGGATGGAGCCAATTCAATCCAGACCTCTATTATTACCAGCTGGAGTGGTACTGAGCCCCACTCACTCACCAGGAAAGAGCCAATTCAATCCAGACCTCTATTAATACCAGCTGGAGAGGTACTGAGTCCCACTCACACACCAGGAAAGAGTCAATTCAATCCAGACCTCTATTAATACCATCTGGAGAGGCACTGAGACCGACTCACACACCAGGAAAGAGTCAATTCAATCCACACCTCGATAAATACCAGCTGGAGTGGGACTGAGTCCCTCTCACACACCAGGAAAGAGCCAATTCAATCCAGACCTCTTCATACCAGCTGGAGTGGGACTGAGCCCCACTCAATCTCCAGGAAGGAGCCAATTCAATCCAGACCTCTATTAACACCAGCTGGAGTGGTACTGAGTCCCACTCACTCACCAGTAGAAAGTCAATTCTATCCAGACCTCTTATTAACACCAGCTGGAGAGGTACTGAGTCCCACTCACACACCAGGAAAGAGGCAATTCAAACCAGACCTCTATTAATACCAGCTGGAGTGGTACTGAGCCCCACTCACTCACCAGGAAAGAGGCAATTCAATCCAGGCCTCGATAAAAACCAGCTGGAGTGGCACTGAGTCCGAATCACACGCCAGGAAAGAGGCAATTCAATCCTTATCTCGATTAATACCAGCTGGAGTGGTACTGAGCCCCTCTCACTCACCAGGATGGAGCCAATTCAATCCAGACCTCTATTAATACCAGCTGGAGTGGTACTGAGCCCCTCTCACTCACCAGGATGGAGCCAATTCAATCCAGACCTCTATTAATACCAGCTGGAGTGGTACTGAGTCCCACTCATTCACCAGGAAGGAGCCAATTCAATCTAGACCTCTATTAATACCAGCTGGAGTGGACATGAGTCCCACTCACACACCAGGAAAGAGTCAATTCAATCCAGGCCTCTATTAATACCAGCTGGAGTGGACCTGAGTCCCACTCACACACCAGGAAAGAGTCAATTCAAACCAGGCCTCTATTAATACCAGCTGGAGTGGAACTGAGTCCCACACACACAGAGGAAAGAGTCAATTCAAACCAGGCCTCTATTAATACCAGCTAGAGTGGAACTGAGTCCCACACACACATCAGGAAAGACCCAATTCAATCCAGACATCTATTAATACCAGCTGGAGTGGTACTGAGCCCCTCTCACTCACCAGGATGGAGCCAATTCAATCCAGACCTCTATTAATACCAGCTGGAGTGGTACTGAGCCCCTCTCACTCACCAGGATGGAGCCAATTCAATCCAAGCCTCTATTAATACCAGCTGGAGTGGACCTGAGTCCCACTCACTCACCAGGAAAGAGGCAATTCAAGCCAGACCTCTATCAATACCAGCTGGAGTGGACCTGAGTCCCACTCACACACCAGGATTGAGGCAATTCAATCCACACCTCGATAAATACCAGCTGGAGTGGGACTGAGCCCCACTCACACACCAGGAAGGAGCCAATTCAAACCAGACCGCTATTAATACCAGCTGGAGTGGTACTGAGCCCCACTCACACAACAGGAAAGAGCCAATTCAATCCAGACCTCTGCTAATACCAGCTGGAGTGGGACTGAGCCCCTCTCACTCACCAGGATGGAGGCAATTCAATCCAGTCCTCTATTAATACCAGCTGGAGTGGACCTGAGTCCCACTCACACACCAGGAAAGAGTCAATTCAAACCAGGCCTCTATTAATACCAGCTGGAGTGGGACTGAGCCCCTCTCACTCACCAGGATGGAGGCAATTCAATCCAGTCCTCTATTAATACCAGCTGGAGTGGACCTGAGTCCCACTCACACACCAGGAAAGAGTCAATTCAAACCAGGCCTCTATTAATACCAGCTGGAGTGGAACTGAGTCCCACACACACACAGGAAAGAGTCAATTCAATCCAGACCTCTATTAATACCAGCTGGAGTGGACCTGAGTCCCACTCACACACCGGGAAAGAGTCAATTCAAACCAGGCCTCTATTAATACCAGCTGGAGTGGAACTGAGTCCCTCACACACACCAGGAAAGACCCAATTCAATCCAGACATCTATTAATACCAGCTGGAGTGGTACTGAGCCCCTCTCACTCACCAGGATGGAGCCAATTCAATCCAGACCTCTATTAATACCAGCTGGAGTGGTACTGAGCCCCTCTCACTCACCAGGATGGAGCCAATTCAATTCAAGCCTCTATTAATACCAGCTGGAGTGGACCTGAGTCCCACTCACTCACCAGGAAAGAGGCAATTCAAGCCAGACCTCTATTAATACCAGCTGGAGTGGACCTGATTCCCACTCACACACCAGGATTGAGGCAATTCAATCCACACCTCGATAAATACCAGCTGGAGTGTGACTGAGCCCCACTCACACACCAGGAAGGAGCCAATTCAAACCAGACCGCTATTAATACCAGCTGGAGTGGTACTGAGCCCCACTCACACAACAGGAAAGAGCCAATTCAATCCAGACCTCTACTAATACCAGCTCGAGTGGTACTGAGTCCCACTCAATCACCAGAAATGAGTCAAATCAATCTAGACCACTATTAATACCAGCTGGAGTGGTACTGAGTCCCACTCACACACCAGGAAAGAGCCAATTCAATCCACACCTCGATAAATACCAGCTGGAGTGGTACTGAGTTTCACTCACACACCAGGAAAAAGCCAAATCAATCCAGGTCTCTATTAATACCAGCTGGAGTGGTACTGAGCTCCACTCACACACCAGGAAAGAGGCAATTCAATCCAGACCTCTATTAATACCAGCTGGAGTGGTACTGAGTCCCACTCACACACCAGGAAAGAGGCAATTCAATCCACACCTCGATAAATACCAGCTGGAGTGGGATTGAGTCCCACTCACACACCAGGAAAGAGCCAAATCAATCCAGACCTCTATTAATACCAGCTGGAGTGGTACTGAGTCCCACTCACACACGAGGAAAGAGGCAATTCAATCCACACCTCGATAAATACCAGCTGGAGTGGGACTGAGTCTCACTCACACACCAGGGAAGAGCCATTTCGATCCAGGGCTCTATCTATAGCGACTGGAGTGGCACCGAGTCCCCCTCACACCCCAGAAAGAGTCAATTTAAACCAGCCCTCTATTAATACCAGCTGGAGTGGTACTGAGTCCCACTGACTCACCAGGAAGGAGCCAATTCAATCCAGACCTCTATTAATACCAGCTGGAGTGGTACTGAGTCCCACTCACTCACCAGTAAAGAGTCAATTCAATCCAGACCTCTTATTAACACCAGCTGGAGAGGTACTGAGTCTCACTCACACACCAGAAACAAGCCAATTCAATCCAGGCCTCTATAAATACCAGCAGAAGTGGTACTGAGACCCACTCACACACCAGTAAAGAGTCTATTCAATCCAGGCATCTATTAATACCAGCTGGAGTGGTACTGAGCCCCAGTCAAGCACCAGGAAAGAGCCACGTCAATCCAGGACTCTATTAATACCAGCTGGAGTGGAACTGAGTCCCCCACACACACCAGGAAAGAGCCAAGTCAATCCAGGCCTCTATTAATACCAGCTGGAGAGATACTGATTCCCCACACACAGCAGGAAAGAGACAAATCAATCCAGGCCTCTATTAATACCAGCTGGAGAGGTACTGAGTCCTACTCACTCACCAGGAAAGAGCCAATTCAAACCAGGCCTCTATTAATACCAGCTGGAGTGGAACTGAGCCCCACTCATACACCAGGGAAGAGCCATTTCGATCCAGATATCTATTAATGCCAGCTGGAGTGGTACTGAGTCCCACTGACTCACCAGGAAGGAGCCAATTCAATCCGGACCACTATTAACACCAGCTGGAGTGGTACTGAGTCCCACTCACTCAACAGGAAGGAGCCAATTCAATCCAGACCTCTATTAACACCAGCTGCAGTGGTACTGAGCCCCACTCACTCACCAGGAAAGAGCCGATTCAATCCAGACCTCTATGAATAATAGCTGGAGTGGCACTGAGTCCCACTCACACACCAGGAAAGCGTCAATTCAAACCAGGCCTCTATTAATACCAGCTGGAGTGGAACTGAATCCCACTCACACACCAGGAAAGAGTCAATTCAAACCAGGCCTCTATTAATACCAGCTGGAGTGGAACTGAGTCCCACTCACACACCAGGAAAGAGTCAATTTAAACCAGGCCTCTATTAATACCAGCTGGAGTGGAACTGAGACCCACTCACACACCAGGGAAGAGCCATTTCGATCCAGATATCTATTAATGCCAGCTGGAGTGGTACTGAGTCCCACTGACTCACCAGGAAGGAGCCAATTCAACCCAGACCACTATTAATACCAGCTGGAGTGGTACTGAGCCCCACTCACTCACCAGGAAACAGCCAATTCAATCCAGACCTCTATTAATACCAGCTGGAGTGGTACTGAGTCCCACTCAATCACCAGAAAGGAGTCAAATCAATCTAGACCTCTATTAATACCAGCTGGAGTGGTACTGAGTCCCACTCACTCACCAGTAAAGAGTCAATTCAATCCAGACCTCTTATTAACACCAGCTGGAGAGGTACTGAGTCTCACTCACACACCAGAAAAAAGCCAATTCAATCCAGGCCTCTATAAATACCAGCAGAAGTGGTACTGAGACCCACTCACACACCAGTAAAGAGTCTATTCAATCCAGGCATCTATTAATACCAGCTGGAGTGGTACTGAGACCCAGTCAAGCACCAGGAAAGAGCCACGTCAATCCAGGACTCTATTCATACCAGCTGGAGTGGAACTGAGTCCCCCCCACACACCAGGAAAGAGCCAAGTCAATCCAGGCCTCTATTAATACCAGCTGGAGAGATACTGAGTCCCCCACACACAGCAGGAAAGAGACAAATCAATCCAGGCCTCTATTAATACCAGCTGGAGAGGTACTGAGTCCTACTCACTCACCAGGAAAGAGCCAATTCAAACCAGGCCTCTATTAATACCAGCTGGAGTGGAACTGAGCCCCACTCACACACCAGGGAAGAGCCATTTCGATCCAGATATCTATTAATGCCAGCTGGAGTGGTACTGAGTCCCACTGACTCACCAGGAAGGAGCCAATTCAACCCAGACCAGTATTAATACCAGCTGGAGTGGTACTGAGCCCCACTCACTCACCAGGAAACAGCCAATTCAATCCAGACCTCTATTAATACCAGCTGGAGTGGTACTGAGTCCTTGCAATCACCAGGAAGGAGCCAAATCAATCTAGACCTCTATTAATACCAGCTGGAGTGGTACTGAGTCCCACTCACACCAGGAAAGAGGCAATTCAATCCGCACCTCGATAAATACCAGCTGGAGTGGGACTGAGCCCCTCTCACACACCAGGAAAGAGTCAATTCAATCCAGACCTCTATTAATACCAGCTGGAGTGGTACTGAGTCCCATTCACACACCAGAAAAGAGGCAATTCAATCCAGACCTCTATTAATACCAGCTGGAGTGGTACTGAGTCCCACTCACACACCAGGAAAGAGCCAATTCAATCCAGGTCTCTATTAATAACAGCTGGAGTGGTACTGAGCTCCACTAACACACCAGGAAAGAGGCAATTCAATCCAGACCTCAATTAATACCAGCTGGAGTGGTACTGAGTCCCACTCACACACCAGGAAAGAGGCAATTCAATCCACACCTCGATAAATACCAGCTGGAGTGGGACTGAGTCCCACTCACACACCAGGAAAGAGCCAAATCAATCCAGACCTCTATTAATACCAGCTGGAGTGGTACTGAGTCCCACTCACACACCAGGAAAGAGGCAATTCAATCCACACCTCGATATATACCAGCTGGAGTGGGACTGAGTCCCACTCACTCACCAGGAAGGAGCCAATTCAAACCAGACCTCTATTAATGCCAGCTGGAGTGGTACTGAGCCCAACTCACACAACAGGGAAGAGCCAATTCAATCCAGACCTCTATTAATACCAGCTGGAGTGGAACTGAGCCCCACTCACTCACCAGGATGGAGCCAATTCAAACCAGACCTCTATTAATACCAGCTGGAGTAGTACTGAGTCCCACTCACACACCAGGAAAGAGCCAATTCAATCCAGACCTCTATTAATACCAGCTGGAGTGGTACTGAGCGCCACTCACTCACCAGGATGGAGCCAATTCAATCCATACCTCTATTAATACCAGCTGGAGTGGTACTGAGTTCCACTCACTCACCAGTAAAGAGTCAATTCAATCCAGACCTCTTATTAACACCAGCTGGAGAGGTACTGAGTCTCACTCACACACCAGAAAAAAGCCAATTCAATCCAGGCCTCTATAAATACCAGCAGAAGTGGTACTGAGCCCCACTCACACACCAGTAAAGAGTCTATTCAATCCAGGCATTTATTAATACCAGCTGGAGTGGTACTGAGCCCCAGTCAAGCACCAGGAAAGAGCCACGTCAATCCAGGACTCTATTCATACCAGCTGGAGTGGAACTGAGTCCCCCCCACACACCAGGAAAGAGCCAAGTCAATCCAGGCCTCTATTAATACCAGCTGGAGAGATACTGAGTCCCCCACACACAGCAGGAAAGAGACAAATCAATCCAGGCCTCTATTAATACCAGCTGGAGAGGTACTGAGTCCTACTCACTCACCAGGAAAGAGCCAATTCAAACCAGGCCTCTATTAATACCAGCTGGAGTGGAACTGAGCCCCACTCACACACCAGGGAAGAGCCATTTCGATCCAGATATCTATTAATGCCAGCTGGAGTGGTACTGAGTCCCACTGACTCACCAGGAAGGAGCCAATTCAACCCAGACCACTATTAATACCAGCTGGAGTGGTACTGAGCCCCACTCACTCACCAGGAAACAGCCAATTCAATCCAGACCTCTATTAATACCAGCTGGAGTGGTACTGAGTCCTTGCAATCACCAGGAAGGAGCCAAATCAATCTAGACCTCTATTAATACCAGCTGGAGTGGTACTGAGTCCCACTCACACCAGGAAAGAGGCAATTCAATCCGCACCTCGATAAATACCAGCTGGAGTGGGACTGAGCCCCTCTCACACACCAGGAAAGAGTCAATTCAATCCAGACCTCTATTAATACCAGCTGGAGTGGTACTGAGTCCCATTCACACACCAGAAAAGAGGCAATTCAATCCAGACCTCTATTAATACCAGCTGGAGTGGTACTGAGTCCCACTCACACACCAGGAAAGAGCCAATTCAATCCAGGTCACTATTAATAACAGCTGGAGTGGTACTGAGCTCCACTAACACACCAGGAAAGAGGCAATTCAATCCAGACCTCAATTAATACCAGCTGGAGTGGTACTGAGTCCCACTCACACACCAGGAAAGAGGCAATTCAATCCACACCTCGATAAATACCAGCTGGAGTGGGACTGAGTCCCACTCACACACCAGGAAAGAGCCAAATCAATCCAGACCTCTATTAATACCAGCTGGAGTGGGACTGAGTCTCACTCACACACCAGAAAGAGTCAATTTAAACCAGCCCTCTATTAATACCAGCTGGAGTGGGACTGAGCCCCACTCAATCACCAGGAAGGAGCCAATTCAAACCAGACATCTATTAATGCCAGCTGGAGTGGTACTGAGCCCCACTCACACACCAGCAAAGAGCCAAGTCAATCCAGGCCTCTATTCATACCAGCTGGAGAGGAACTGAGTCCCACTCACACACCAGGAAAGAGTCAATTCAATCCAGACCTCTATTAATACCAGCTGGTGTGTTACTGAGTACCACTCAAACACCACGAAAGAGCCAATTCAATCCAGGCCTCTATTAATACCAGATGGAGTGGGACTGAGCCCCACTCAATAACCAGGAAGGAGCCAATTTAATCCAGACCTCTATTAACACCAGCTGGAGTGGTACTGAGTCCCACTCACTCACCAGGAAAGAGTCAATTCAATCCAGACCTCTTATTAACACCAGCTGGAGAGGTACTGAGCCCCACTCACACACCAGGAAGGAGCCAATTCAATCGAGACCTCTATTAATACCAGCTGGAGTGGGACTGAGCCCCACTCACTCACCAGGAAGGAGCCAATTCAAACCAGACCTCTATTAATGCCAGCTGGAGTGGTACTGAGCCCAACTCACACAACAGGGAAGAGCCAATTCAATCCAGACCTCTATTAATACCAGCTGGAGTGGAACTGAGCCCCACTCACTCACCAGGATGGAGCCAATTCAAACCAGACCTCTATTAATACCAGCTGGAGTAGTACTGAGTCCCACTCACACACCAGGAAAGAGCCAATTCAATCCAGACCTCTATTAATACCAGCTGGAGTGGTACTGAGCGCCACTCACTCACCAGGATGGAGCCAATTCAATCCATACCTCTATTAATACCAGCTGGAGTGGTACTGAGATCCACTCACTCACCAGTAAAGAGTCAATTCAATCCAGACCTCTTATTAACACCAGCTGGAGAGGTACTGAGTCTCACTCACACACCAGAAAAAAGCCAATTCAATCCAGGCCTCTATAAATACCAGCAGAAGTGGTACTGAGCCCCACTCACACACCAGTAAAGAGTCTATTCAATCCAGGCATTTATTAATACCAGCTGGAGTGGTACTGAGCCCCAGTCAAGCACCAGGAAAGAGCCAAGTCAATCCTGGACTCTATTCATACCAGCTGGAGTGGGACTGAGACCCCCACACACACCAGGAAAGAGCCAAGTCAATCCAGGCCTCTATTAATACCAGCTGGATTGTAACTGAGTCCCACTCACACACCTGCAAAGAGTCAATTCAATCCAGACCTCTATTAATACCAGCTGGAGTGGACCTGAGTCCCACTCACACACCAGGAAAGAGACAATTCAAACCAGGCCTCTATTAATACCAGCTGGATTGGAACTGAGTCCCACACACACAGCAGGAAAGAGTCAATTCAAACCAGACCTCTATTAATACCAGCTGGATTGGAACTGAGTCCCACACACACATCAGGAAAGAGTCAATTCAATCCAGACCTCTATTAATACCAGCTGGAGTGGACCTGAGTCCCACTCACACACCAGGAAAGAGTCAATTCAAACCAGGCCTCTATTAATACCAGCTGGATTGGAACTGAGTCCCACTCACACACCAGGGAAGAGCCAATTCAATCCAGACCTCTTAATACCAGCTGGAGTGGGACTGAGCCCCAGCCAATCACCAGGAAGGAGCCAATTCAATCCAGACCTCTATTGACACCAGCTGGAGTGTTACTGAGCCCCACTCACACACCAGTAAAGAGGCAATTCAATCCACACCTCGAAAAATACCAGCTGGAGTGGGACTGAGTGCCACTCACACACCAGGAAAGAGGCAATTCAATCCACACCTCTATTAATACCAGCTGGAGTGGTTCTGAGCACCACTCACACACCAGGAATGAGCCAATTCAATCCATACCTCTATTAATACCAGCTGGAGTGGTACTGAGCCCCACTCACACACCAGGATTGAGGCAATTCAATCCACACCTCGATAAATACCAGCTGGAGTGGGACTGAGCCCCACTCACACACCAGGAAGGAGCCAATTCAAACCAGACCGCTATTAATACCAGCTGGAGTGGTACTGAGCCCCACTCACACAACAGGAAAGAGCCAATTCAATCCAGACCTCTACTAATACCAGCTGGAGTGGGACTGAGCCCCTCTCACTCACCAGGATGGAGGCAATTCAATCCAGTCCTCTATTAACACCAGCTGGAGTGGACCTGAGTCCCACTCACTCACCAGGAAAGAGGCAATTCAAGCCAGACCTCTATTAATACCAGCTGGAGTGGACCTGAGTCCCACTCACACACCAGGATTGAGGCAATTCAATCCACACCTCGATAAATACCAGCTGGAGTGGGACTGAGCCCCACTCACACACCAGGAAGGAGCCAATTCAAACCAGACCGCTATTAATACCAGCTGGAGTGGTACTGAGCCCCACTCATACAACAGGAAAGAGCCAATTCAATCCAGACCTCTACTAATACCAGCTGGAGTGGGACTGAGCCCCTCTCACTCACCAGGATGGAGGCAATTCAATCCAGTCCTCTATTAATACCAGCTGGAGTGGCCTGAGTCCCACTCACACACCAGGAAAGAGCCAATTAAATCCTGACCTATATTAACACCAGCTGGTGAGGTACTGAGCCGCACTCACACACCAGGAAGGAGCGAATTCAAACCAGACCTCTATTAATGCCAGCTGGAGTGGTACTGAGCCCCACTCAAACACCAAGAAAGAGCCAATTCAATCGAGACCTCTATTAATACCAGCTGGAGTGGTACTGAGCCCCACTCACTCACCAGGATGGAGCCAATTCAATCCAGACCTCTACTAATACAAGCTGGTGTGGTACTGAGTCCCACTCACACAGCAGGATTGAGGCAATTCAATCCAGCTCTCTATGAATACCAGCCGGAGTGGTACTGATCCCCACTCACAGACCAGGAAGGAGCCAATTCAAACCAATCCTCTTTTGATACCAGCTGGAGTGGTACTGAGCCCCACTCACACACCAGGATTGAGGCAATTCAATCCACACCTCGATAAATACCAGCTGGAGTGGGACTGAGTCCCTCTCACACACCAGGAAAGAGCCAATTCAATCCAGACCTCTATTAATACCAGCTGGAGTGGTACTGACTCCAACTCACTCACCAGGATGGAGGCAATTCAATCCAGACCTCTATTATTACCAGCTGGAGTGGTACTGAGCCCCACTCACTCACCAGGAAAGAGCCAATTCAATCCAGACCTCTATTAATACCAGCTGGAGAGGTACTGAGTCCCACTCACACACCAGGAAAGAGTCAATTCAATCCAGACCTCTATTAATACCATCTGGAGAGGCACTGAGACCGACTCACACACCAGGAAAGAGTCAATTCAATCCACACCTCGATAAATACCAGCTGGAGTGGGACTGAGTCCCTCTCACACACCAGGAAAGAGCCAATTCAATCCAGACCTCTTCATACCAGCTGGAGTGGGACTGAGCCCCACTCAATCTCCAGGAAGGAGCCAATTCAATCCAGACCTCTATTAACACCAGCTGGAGTGGTACTGAGTCCCACTCACTCACCAGTAGAAAGTCAATTCTATCCAGACCTCTTATTAACACCAGCTGGAGAGGTACTGAGTCCCACTCACACACAGGAAAGAGGCAATTCAAACCAGACCTCTATTAATACCAGCTGGAGTGGTACTGAGCCCCACTCACTCACCAGGAAAGAGGCAATTCAATCCAGGCCTCGATAAAAACCAGCTGGAGTGGCACTGAGTCCGAATCACACGCCAGGAAAGAGGCAATTCAATCCTTATCTCGATTAATACCAGCTGGAGTGGTACTGAGCCCCTCTCACTCACCAGGATGGAGCCAATTCAATCCAGACCTCTATTAATACCAGCTGGAGTGGTACTGAGCCCCTCTCACTCACCAGGATGGAGCCAATTCAATCCAGACCTCTATTAATACCAGCTGGAGTGGTACTGAGTCCCACTCATTCACCAGGAAGGAGCCAATTCAATCTAGACCTCTATTAATACCAGCTGGAGTGGACATGAGTCCCACTCACACACCAGGAAAGAGTCAATTCAATCCAGGCCTCTATTAATACCAGCTGGAGTGGACCTGAGTCCCACTCACACACCAGGAAAGAGTCAATTCAAACCAGGCCTCTATTAATACCAGCTGGAGTGGAACTGAGTCCCACACACACAGAGGAAAGAGTCAATTCAATCCAGACCTCTATTAATACCAGCTGGAGTGGACCTGAGTCCCACTCACACAGCGGGAAAGAGTCAATTCAAACCAGGCCTCTATTAATACCAGCTGGAGTGGAACTGAGTCCCACACACACATCAGGAAAGACCCAATTCAATCCAGACATCTATTAATACCAGCTGGAGTGGTACTGAGCCCCTCTCACTCACCAGGATGGAGCCAATTCAATCCAGACCTCTATTAATACCAGCTGGAGTGGTACTGAGCCCCTCTCACTCACCAGGATGGAGCCAATTCAATCCAAGCCTCTATTAATACCAGCTGGAGTGGACCTGAGTCCCACTCACTCACCAGGAAAGAGGCAATTCAAGCCAGACCTCTATTAATACCAGCTGGAGTGGACCTGATTCCCACTCACACACCAGGATTGAGGCAATTCAATCCACACCTCGATAAATACCAGCTGGAGTGGGACTGAGCCCCACTCACACACCAGGAAGGAGCCAATTCAAACCAGACCGCTATTAATACCAGCTGGAGTGGTACTGAGCCCCACTCACACAACAGGAAAGAGCCAATTCAATCCAGACCTCTACTAATACCAGCTGGAGTGGGACTGAGCCCCTCTCACTCACCAGGATGGAGGCAATTCAATCCAGTCCTCTATTAATACCAGCTGGAGTGGACCTGAGTCCCACTCACACACCAGGAAAGAGCCAATTAAATCCTGACCTCTATTAACACCAGCTGGTGAGGTACTGAGCCGCACTCACACACCAGGAAGGAGGCAATTCAAACCAGACCTCTATTAATGCCAGCTGGAGTGGTACCGAGCCCCACCCAATCACCAAGAAAGAGCCAATTCAATCGAGACCTCTATTAATACCAGCTGGAGTGGTACTGAGCCCCACTCACTCACCAGGATGGAGCCAATTCAATCCAGACCTCTATTAATACAAGCTGGTGTGGTACTGAGTCCCACTCACACACCAGGATTGAGGCAATTCAATCCACACCTCGATAAATACCAGCTGGAGTGGGACTGAGCCCCACTCACACACCAGGAAAGAGCCAATTCAATCCAGACCTCTATTAACACCAGCTGGAGTGGTACCGGGACCCACTGACACACCAGAAAAGAGGCAATTAAATCCAGGTCTCTATTAATACCAGCTGGAGTGGTACTGAGTCTCACTCACACACCAGGAAAGAGCCAATTCAATCCAGGCCTCTATTCATACCAGCTGGAGTGGAACTGAGTCCCCCACACACACCAGGAAAGAGCCAAGTCAATCCAGGCCTCTATTAATACCAGCTGGAGTGGTACTGAGTCCCACTCACACACCAGGAAAGAGTCAATTCAATCCAGACCTCTATTCATACCAGCTGGAGTGGTACTGAGTCCCACTGACACACCAGGAAAGAGCCAATTCAATCCAGACGTCTATTAATACCAGCTGGAGTGGTACTGAGTCCCACTCACTCTCCAGTAGAAAGTCAATTCAATCCAGACCTCTTATTACCACCAGCTGGAGTGGTACTGAGCCCCACTCATTCACCAGGAAGGAGCAAATTCAAACCAGACCTCTATTAATACCAGCTGGAGTGGTACTGAGCCCCACTCACTCACCAGGAAGGAGCCAATTCAATCCAGACCTCTATTAATACCAGCTGGAGTGGTACTGAATCCCACTCACTCACCAGGATTCAGCCAATTCAATCCAGACCTCTATTAATACCAGCTGGAGTGGTACTGAGCCCCACTCACTCACCAGGAAAGAGCCAATTCAATCCAGACGTCTATTAATACCAGCTGGAGTGGTACTGAGTCCCAATCACACAAAAGCAAAGAGGCAATTCAATCCAGGTCTCTATGAATACCAGCTGGAGTGGTACTGAGCCCCACTCAAACACCAGGAAACGCCAAATCAATCCAGACCTCTATTAATACCAGTTGGAGTGGTACTGAGTCCCCCACACACACCAGGAAAGAGCCAAGTCAATCCAGGCCTCTATTAATACCAGCTGGAGTGGTACTGAGTCCCACTCACACACCAGGAAAGAGTCAATTCAATCCAGACCTCTATTCATACCAGCTGGAGTGGAACTGAGTCCCCCACACACACCAGGAAAGAGCCAATTCAATCCAGACGTCTATTATTACCAGCTGGAGTGGTACTGAGTCACACTCACTCACCAGTAGAAAGTCAATTCAATCCAGACCTCTTATTATCACCAACTGGAGTGGTACTGAGTCCCACTCACACACCAGGAAAGAGTCAATTCAAACCAGACCTCCATTAATACCAGCTGGAGTGGAACTGAGTCCCACTCAAACACCAGGAAAGAGCCAATTCAATCCAGACGTCTATTAATACCAGCTGGAGGGGAACTGAGCCCCACTCACACACCAGGAAAGAGTCAATTCAATCCACACCTCGAAAAATACCAGCTGGAGTGGGACTGAGTCCCTCTCACACACCAGGAAAGAGCCAATTCAATCCAGACCTCTATTAATACCAGCTGGAGTGGTACTGACTCCAACTCACTCACCAGGATGGAGCCAATTCAATCCAGACCTCTATTATTACCAGCTGGAGTGGTACTGAGCCCCACTCACTCACCAGGAAAGAGCCAATTCTATCCAGACCTCTATTAATACCAGCTGGAGAGGTACTGAGTCCCACTCACACACCAGGAAAGAGTCAATTCAATCCAGACCTCTATTAATACCATCTGGAGAGGCACTGAGACCGACTCACACACCAGGAAAGAGTCAATTCAATCCACACCTCGATAAATACCAGCTGGAGTGGGACTGAGTCCCTCTCACACACCAGGAAAGAGCCAATTCAATCCAGACCTCTTAATACCAGCTGGAGTGGGACTGAGCCCCACTCAATCTCCAGGAAGGAGCCAATTCAATCCAGACCTCTATTAACACCAGCTGGAGTGGTACTGAGTCCCACTCACTCACCAGTAGAAAGTCAATTCTATCCAGACCTCTTATTAACACCAGCTGGAGAGGTACTGAGTCCCACTCACACACCAGGAAAGAGGCAATTCAAACCAGACCTCTATTAATACCAGCTGGAGTGGTACTGAGCCCCACTCACTCACCAGGAAAGAGGCAATTCAATCCTTATCTCGATTAATACCAGCTGGAGTGGTACTGAGCCCCTCTCACTCACCAGGATGGAGCCAATTCAATCCAGACCTCTATTAATACCACTTGGAGTGGTACTGAGTCCCACTCAATCACCAGGAAGGAGCCAATTCAATCCAGGCCTCTATTAATACCAGCTGGAGTGGACATGAGTCCCACTCACACACCAGGAAAGAGTCAATTCAAACCAGGCCTCTATTAATACCAGCTGGAGTGGAACTGAGTCCCCCACATACACAGGAAAGAGTCAATTCAATCCAGACCTCTATTAATACCAGCTGGAGTGGACCTGAGTCCCACTCACACACCGGGAAAGAGTCAATTCAAACCAGGCCTCTATTAATACCAGCTGGAGTGGAACTGAGTCCCACACACACACCAGGAAAGACCCAATTCAATCCAGACATCTATTAATACCAGCTGGAGTGGTACTGAGCCCCTCTCACTCACCAGGATGGAGCCAATTCAATCCAGACCTCTATTAATACCAGCTGGAGTGGTACTGAGCCCCTCTCACTCACCAGGATGGAGCCAATTCAATCCAAGCCTCTATTAAGACCAGCTGGTGTGGTACTTTGTCCCACTCATTCACCAGGAAAGAGCCAAGTCAATCCAGGCCTCTATTAATACCAGCTGGAGTGGTACTGAGTCCCACTCACACACCAGGAAAGAGTCAATTCAATCCAGACCTCTATTCATACCAGCTGGAGTGGTACTGAGTCCCACTCACACACCAGGAAAGAGCCAATTCAATCCAGACGTCTATTAATACCAGCTGGAGTGGTACTGAGTCCCACTCACTCTCCAGTAAAACTCAATTCAATCCAGACCTCTGTGTTTTTGGGATCCTTAAGGGGGAGGGGGAGCACCCCCAAGTCGTGGTCCACATAGGCACCAACGACATAGGTAGGAAGAGAGATGGGGATTTAAGGCAGAAATTCAGGGAGCTAGGGTGGAAGCTTAGAGCGAGAACAACCAGAGTTGTTATCTCTGGGTTGTTGCCTGTGCCACGTGCTAGCGAAGAGAGGAATAGGGAGAGAGAGGAGTTGAACACGTGGCTGCAGGGATGGTGTAGGAGGGAGGGTTTTGGTTTCCTGGATAATTGGGGCTCTTTCTGGGGTAGGTGGGACCTCTACAAACAGGATGGTCTTCACCTGAACCAGAGGGGTACCAATATCCTGGGGGGGAGATTTGTTAGTGCTCTTCGGGGGGGTTTAAACTAAATCAGCAGGGGAATGGGAACCTAAATTGCAGTGCCAGTGTACAGGCTGTTGAGAGTAGTGAGGTAGGGGATAAGGTTCCAGGGACGCAAGAGGGCACTGGCAAGCAAGAACTTGGTTTAAAGTGTGTCCACTTCAACGCCAGGAGCATCCGGAATAAGGTGGGTGAGCTTGCAGCATGGGTTGGTACCTGGGATCCTGATGTTGTGGCCATTTCGGAGACATGGGTAGAGCAGGGGCAGGAATGGATGTTGCAGGTTCCGGGATTTAGATGTTTCAGAAAGAACAGAGAAGAGGGTAAAAGAGGGGGGGTGGGGGGGTGTGGCATTGTTAATCAAGGAAAGTATTACAGAGGCAGAAAGGACGTTTGAGGACTCGTCTACTGAGGTAGTATGGGCCGAGGTTAGAAACAGGAGAGGAGAGGTCACCCTGTTGGGAGTTTTCTATAGACCTCCGAATAGTTCCAGAGATGTAGAGGAAAGGATAGCGAAGATGATTCTCGACAGGAGCGAGAGTAACAGGGTAGTGGTTATGGGGGACTTTAACTTTCCAAATATTGACTGGAAATACTATAGTTCGAGTACTTTAGATGGGTCTGTTTTTGTCCAGTGTGTGCAGGAGGGTTTTCTGACACAGTATGTGGACAGGCCAACCAGGGGCGATGCCACATTGGATTTGGTACTGGGTAATGAACCCGGCCAGGTGTTCGATTTAGATGTAGGTGAGCACTTTGGCGATAGTGATCACAATTCGGTTAGGTTTACCTTAGCGATGGGCAGGGACAGGTATATACCGCAGGGCAAGAATTATAGCTGGGGGAAAGGAAATTATGACGCGATTAGGCAAGATTTAGGATGTGTAGGATGGGGAAGGAAACTGCAGGGGATGGGCACAAACGAAATGTGGAGCTTATTCAAGGAGCAGCTAATGCGTGTCCTTGATAAGTATGTACCTGTCAGGCAGGGAGGAAGTTGTCGAGCATGGGAGCCGTGGTTTACTCAAGAAGTTGAAGCGCTTGTCAAGAGGAAGAGGGCGGCTTATGTTAGGATGAGACGTGAAGGCTCAGTTGGGGCGCTTGAGAGTTACAAGCTAGCCAGGAAGGATCTAAAGGGAGGGCTAAGAAGAGCAAGGAGAGGACACGAGAAGTCATTGGCGGATAGGATCAAAGAAAACCCTAAGGCTTTCTATAGGTATATCAGGAATAAACGAATGATAAGAGTTAGAACAGGGCCAATCAAGGATAGTAGTGGGAAGTTGTGTGCGGAATCAGAGGAGATAGGGGAAGCGTTAAATGAATATTTTTCGTCAGTATTTACAGTAGAGAAAGAAAATGTTGCCGAGGAGATTACTGAGATACAGCCTACTAGGCTAGATGGGATTGAGATTCACAAGGAGGAGGTGTTAGCAATTTTGGAAAGAGTGAAAATAGATAAGTCCCCTGGGCCAGATGGGATTTATCCTAGGATTCTCTGGGAAGCCAGGGAGGAGATTGCAGAGCCGTTGTTGTTGATCTTCAAGTCGTCATTGTCGACAGGAGTAGTGCCGGAGGACTGGAGGATAGCAAATGTTGTCCCCTTGTTCAAGAAGGGGAGTAGAGACAGCCCTGGTAATTATAGACCTGTGAGCCTTACTTCGGTTGTGGGTAAAATGTTGGAAAAGGTTATAAGAGACAGGATTTATAATCATCTTGAAAAGAATAAGTTCATTTGCGATAGTCAGCACGGTTTTGTGAAAGGTAGGTCGTGCCTCACAAACCTTATTGAGTTTTTCGAGAAGGTGACCAAACAGGTGGATGAGGGTAAAGCCGTGGATGTGGTGTATATGGATTTCAGTAAGGCGTTTGATAAGGTTCCCCACGGTAGGCTATTGCAGAAAATACGCAAGTATGGGGTTGAAGGTGATTTAGAGCTTTGGATCAGAAATTGGCTAGCTGAAAGAAGACAGAGGGTGGTGGTTGATGGCAAATGTTCATCCTGGAGTTTAGTTACTAGTGGTGTACCGCAAGGTTCTGTTTTGGGGCCACTGCTGTTTGTCATTTTTATAAACGACCTGGATGAGGGTGTAGAAGGGTGGGTTAGTAAATTTGCGGATGACACGAAGGTCGGTGGAGTTGTGGATAGTGTCGAAGGGTGTTGTAGGGTACAGAGGGACATAGATAGGCTGCAGAGCTGGGCTGAGAGATGGCAAATGGAGTTTAATGCGGAGAAGTGTGAGGTGATTCACTTTGGAAGGAGTAACAGCAATGCAGAGTACTGGGCTAATGGGAAGATTCTTGGTAGTGTAGATGAGCAGAGAGATCTTGGTATCCAGGTACATAAATCCCTGAAAGTTGCTACCCAGGTTAATAGGGCTGTTAAGAAGGCGTATGGTGTGTTAGCCTTTATTAGTAGGGGGATCGAGTTTCAGAGCCACGGGGTCATGATGCAGCTGTACAAAACTCTGGTGAGACCGCACCTGGAGTATTGCGTGCAGTTCTGGTCACCGCATTATAGGAAGGATGTCGAAGCTTTGGAAAGGGTGCAGAGGAGATTTACTAGGATGTTGCCTGGTATGGAAGGAAGGTCTTACGAGGAAAGGCTGAGGGACTTGGGGTTGTTTTCGTTAGAGAGAAGGAGGAGGAGAGGTGACTTAATAGAGACATACAAGATAATCAGAGGGTTAGATAGGGTGGATAGTGAGAGTCTTTTTCCTCGGATGAGGATGGCAAACACGAGGGGACATAGCTTTAAGTTGAGGGGTGAAAGATATAGGACAGATGTCAGAGGTAGTTTCTTTACGCAGAGAGTAGTAGGGGCGTGGAACGCCCTGCCTGCAACAGTAGTAGACTCGCCAACTTTAAGGGCATTTAAGTGGTCATTGGATAGACACATGGATGTAAATGGAATAGTGTAGGTCAGATGATCGGCGCAACATCGAGGGCCGAAGGGCCTGTACTGCGCTGTAATATTCTAATTCTAATTCTAAAAAAATAATTACCACCAGCTGGAGTGGTACTGAGCCCCACACATTCACCAGGAAGGAGCCAATTCAAACCAGACCTCTATTAATACCAGCTGGAGTGGTACTGAGCCCCACTCACTCACCAGGAAGGAGCCAATTCAATCCAGACCTCTATTAATACCAGCTGGAGTGGTACTGAATCCCAAGCACTCACCAGGATGGAGCCAATTCAATCCAGACCTCTATTAATACCAGCTGGAGTGGTACTGAGCCCCAGTCACTCACCAGGAAAGAGCCAATTCAATCCAGACGTCTATTAATACCAACTGGAGTGGTACTGAGTCCCAATCACACACCAGCAAAGAGGCAATTCAATCCAGGACTCTATGAATACCAGCTGGAGTGGTACTGAGCCCCACTCAAACACCAGGAAAGCGCCAAATCAATCCAGACCTCTATTAATACCAGTTGGAGTGGTACTGAGTCCCCCACACACACCAGGAAAGAGCCAAGTCAATCCAGGCCTCTATTAATACCAGCTGGAGTGGTACTGAGTCCCACTCACACACCAGGAAAGAGTCAATTCAATCCAGACCTCTATTCATACCAGCTGGAGTGGAACTGAGTCCCCCACACACACCAGGAGAGAGCCAAGTCAATCCAGGCCTCTATTAATACCAGCTGGAGTGGTACTGAGTCCCACTCACACACCAGGAAAGAGCCAATTCAATCCAGACGTCTATTATTACCAGCTGGAGTGGTACTGAGTCCCACTCACTCACCAGTAGAAAGTCAATTCAATCCAGACCTCTTATTATCACCAACTGGAGTGGTACTGAGTCCCACTCACACACCAGGAAAGAGTCAATTCAAACCAGACCTCCATTAATACCAGCTGGAGTGGAACTGAGTCCCACTCAAACACCAGGAAAGAGCCAATTCAATCCAGACCTCTATTAATACCAGCTGGAGGGGAACTGAGCCCCACTCACACACCAGGAAAGAGTCAATTCAATCCACACCTCGGAAAATACCAGCTGGAGTGGGACTGAGTCCCTCTCACACACCAGGAAAGAGCCAATTCAATCCAGACCTCTATTAATACCAGCTGGAGTGGTACTGAGTCAAACTCACTCACCAGGATGGAGCCAATTCAATCCAGACCTCTATTATTACCAGCTGGAGTGGTACTGAGCCCCACTCACTCACCAGGAAAGAGCCAATTCAATCCAGACCTCTATTAATACCAGCTGGAGAGGTACTGAGTCCCACTCACACACCAGGAAAGAGTCAATTCTATCCAGACCTCTATTAATACCAGCTGGAGAGGCACTGAGACCGACTCACACACCAGGAAAGAGCCAATTCAATCCAGACCTCTTAATACCAGCTGGAGTGGGACTGAGCCCCACTCAATCTCCAGGAAGGAGCCAATTCAATCCAGACCTCTATTAACACCAGCTGGAGTGGTACTGAGTCCCACTCACTCACCAGTAGAAAGTCAATTCAATCCAGACCTCTTATTAATACCAGCTGGAGTGGTACTGAGCCCCACTCACTCACCAGGAAAGAGGCAATTCAATCTAGGCCTCGATAAAAACCAGCTGGAGTGGCACTGAGTCCGAATCACACGCCAGGAAAGAGGCAATTCAATCCTTATCTCTATTAATACCAGCTGGAGTGGTACTGAGCCCCTCTCACTCACCAGGATGGAGCCAATTCAATCCAGACCTCTATTAATACCAGCTGGAGTGGTACTGAGCCCCTCTCACTCACCAGGATGGAGCCAATTCAATCTAGACCTCTATTAATACCAGCTGGAGTGGTACTGAGCCCCTCTCACTCACCAGGATGGAGCCAATTCAATCCAAGCCTCTATTAATACCAGCTGGAGTGGTACTGAGTCCCACTCATTCACCAGGAAGGAGCCAATTCAATCCAGACCTCTATTAATACCAGCTGGAGTGGACCTGAGTCCCACTCACACACCAGGAAAGAGTCAATTCAATCCAGGCCTCTATTAATACCAGCTGGAGTGGACCTGAGTCCCACTCACACACACAGGAAACAGTCAATTCAAACCAGGCCTCTATTAATACCAGCTGGAGTGGAACTGAGTCCCACACACACACAGGAAAGAGTCAATTCAATCCAGACCTCTATTAATACCAGCTGGAGTGGACCTGAGTCCCACTCACACACCGGGAAAGAGTCAATTCAAACCAGGCCTCTATTAATACCAGCTAGAGTGGAACTGAGTCCCACACACACACCAGGAAAGACCCAATTCAATCCAGACATCTATTAATACCAGCTGGAGTGGTACTGAGCCCCTCTCACTCACCAGGATGGAGCCAATTCAATCCACACCTCTATTAATACCAGCTGGAGTGGTACTGAGCCCCTCTCACTCACCAGGATGGAGCCAATTCAATCCAAGCCTCTATTAATACCAGCTGGTGTGGTACTTTGTCCCACTCATTCACCAGGAAGTAGCCAATTCAAACCAGACCTCTATTAATACCAGATGGAGAGGTACTGAGCCCCATTCACTCACCAGGATGGAGCCAATTCAATCCAGACCTCTATTAATACCAGCTGGAGTGGTACTGAGTCCCACTCACTCACCAGGAAAGAGTCAATTCAATCCAGACCTCTATTAATACCAGCTGGAGTGGTACTGAGTACCACTCACACACCAGGAAAGAGCCAAATCAATCCGGACCTCTATGAATACCAGCTGGAGTGGTACTGAGCCCCACTCAAACACCAGGAAAGCGCCAAATCAATGAAGACCTCTATTAATACCAGCTGGAGAGGTACTGAGTCCCACTCACACACCGGGAAGGAGCCAATTCAATCCAGACCTCTATTAACACCAGCTGGAGTGGTACTGAGTCCCACTCACTCACCAGTAGAAAGTCAATTCAATCCAGACCTCTTATTAACACCAGCTGGAGAGGTACTGAGTCCCACTCACACACCAGGAAAGAGGCAATTCAAACCAGACCTCTATTAATACCAGCTGGAGTGGTACTGAGCCCCACTCACTCACCAGGAAAGAGGCAATTCAATCTAGGCCTCGATAAAAACCAGCTGGAGTGGCACTGAATCCGAATCACACGCCAGGAAAGAGGCAATTCAATCCTTATCTCTATTAATACCAGCTGGAGTGGTACTGAGCCCCTCTCACTCACCAGGATGGAGGCAATTCAATCCAGACCTCTATTAATACCAGCTGGAGTGTTGAGCCCCTCTCACTCACCAGGATGGAGCCAATTCAATCCAGACCTCTATTAATACCAGCTGGAGTGGTACTGAGCCCCTCTCACTCACCAGGATGGAGCCAATTCAATCCAAGCCTCTATTAATACCAGCTGGAGTGGTACTGAGTCCCACTCATTCACCAGGAAGGAGCCAATTCAATCCAGACCTCTATTAATACCAGCTGAAGTGGACCTGAGTCCCACTCACACACCAGGAAAGAGTCAATTCAATCCAGGCCTCTATTAATACCAGCTGGAGTGGACCTGAGTCCCACTCACACACCAGGAAACAGTCAATTCAAACCAGGCCTCTATTAATACCAGCTGGAGTGGAACTGAGTCCCACACACACACAGGAAAGAGTCAATTCAATCCAGACCTCTATTAATACCAGCTGGAGTGGACCTGAGTCCCACTCACACACCGGGAAAGAGTCAATTCAAACCAGGCCTCTATTAATACCAGCTAGAGTGGAACTGAGTCCCACACACACACCAGGAAAGACCCAATTCAATCCAGACATCTATTAATACCAGCTGGAGTGGTACTGAGCCCCTCTCACTCACCAGGATGGAGCCAATTCAATCCAGACCTCTATTAATACCAGCTGGAGTGGTACTGAGCCCCTCTCACTCACCAGGATGGAGCCAATTCAATCCAAGCCTCTATTAATACCAGCTGGTGTGGTACTTTGTCCCACTCATTCACCAGGAAGTAGCCAATTCAAACCAGACCTCTATTAATACCAGATGGAGAGGTACTGAGCCCCATTCACTCACCAGGATGGAGCCAATTCAATCCAGACCTCTATTAATACCAGCTGGAGTGGTACTGAGTCCCACTCACTCACCAGGAAAGAGTCAATTCAATCCAGACCTCTATTAATACCAGCTGGAGTGGTACTGAGTACCACTCACACACCAGGAAAGAGCCAAATCAATCCGGACCTCTATGAATACCAGCTGGAGTGGTACTGAGCCCCACTCAAACACCAGGGAAGCGCCAAATCAATGAAGACCTCTATTAATACCAGCTGGAGAGGTACTGAGTCCCACTCACACACCAGGAAAGAGTCAATTCAATCCAGACCTCTATTAATACCAGCTGGAGTGCTACTGGGTCCGACTCACACACCAGGAAAGAGCCAATTCAATCCACACCTCGATAAATACCAGCTGGAGTGGGACTGAGTCCCTCTCACACACCAGGAAAGAGCCAATTCAATCCAGACCTCTTAATACCAGCTGGAGTGGTACTGAGTCCCACTCACTCACCAGTAGAAAGTCAATTCAATCCAGACCTCTTGTTAACACCAGCTGGAGAGGTACTGAGCCCCTGTCACGCACCAGGAAAGAGCCAATTCAATCCAGGCCTCTATTAATACCAGCTGGAGTGGGACTGAGCCGCACGCACACACCAGGAAAGAGGCAATTCAATCCAGGCCTCGATAAAAACCAGCTGGAGTGGGACTGAGTCCCACTCACACGCCAGGGAAGAGGCAATTCAAAACCAGATCTCTATTAATACCAGCTGGAGTGGGACTGAGCCGCACTCACACACCAGGAAAGAGGCAATTCAATCCATGCCGCTATTAATACCAGCTGGACTGGTACTGATCCCCACTCACACTGCAGGAAAGAGCCAATTCAAACCAATCCCCATTTGATCCTAGCTGGAGTGGTACTGAGCCCCACTGACTCACCAGGAAGGAGCCAATACAATCCAGACCTCTACTAATACCAGCTGGAGTGGTACCGAGTCCCACTCACACAGCAGAAAAGAGGCAATGTAATCCATGTCTCTATTAATACCAGCTGGAGTGGTACTGAGTCCCACTCACACACCAGGATAGAGCCAATTCAATCCACACCTCTATAAATACCAGCTGGAGTGGTACTGAGCCCCACTCACACACCATGATAGAGCCAATTCAATCCAGACCTCTATTAATACCAGCTGGAGTGGGACTAAGCCCCACTCACACACCAGGGAAGAGCCAATTCAATCCAGGCCTCTATTAATACCAGCTGGAGTGGTACTGAGTCCCACTCACTCACCAGGAAAGAGTCAATTCAATCCAGGCCTCTATTAATACAAGCTGGAGTGGTACTGAGTCCCACTCACTCACCAGGAAAGAGTCAATTCAAACCAGGTCTCTATTAATACCAGCTGGAGTGGTACCGAGTCCCACTCACACACCAGGAAAGAGTCAATTCAATCCAGGCCTCTATTAATACCAGCTGGAGTGGTACTGAGTCCCACTCACTCACCAGGAAAGAGTCATTTCAATCCAGGTTTCTATTAATACCAGCTGGAGTTGTGCTGGGTCCGACTCACACACCAGGGAAGAGCCAATTCAATCCAGACCTCTATTAATACCAGCTGGAGTGGTACTGAGTCCCACTCACTCACCAGGAAAGAGTCAATTCAATCCAGGCCTCTATTAATACAAGCTGGAGTGGTACTGAGTCCCACTCACTCACCAGGAAAGAGTCAATTCAAACCAGGTCTCTATTAATACCAGCTGGAGTGGTACCGAGTCCCACTCACACACCAGGAAAGAGTCAATTCAATCCAGGCCTCTATTAATACCAGCTGGAGTGGTACTGAGTCCCACTCACTCACCAGGAAAGAGTCATTTCAATCCAGGTTTCTATTAATACCAGCTGGAGTTGTGCTGGGTCCGACTCACATACCAGGAAGAGCCAATTCAATCCAGACGTCTATTAATACCAGCTGGAGTGGACCTGAGTCCCACTCACACACCAGGAAGGAGCCAATTCAATCCACACCTCGATAAATACCAGCTGGAGTGGGACTGAGTCCCTCTCACACACCAGGAAAGAGCAATTTCAATCCAGACCTCTTAATACCAGCTGGAGTGGGACTGAGCCCCACTCAATCACCAGGAAGGAGCCAATTCAATCCAGACCTCTATTAACACCAGCTGGAGTGGTACTGAGTCCCACTCACTCACCAGTAGAAAGTCAATACAATCCAGACCTCTTATTAACACCAGCTGGAGAGGTACTGAGTCCCACTCACACACCAGGAAAGAGGCAATTCAAACCAGACCTCTATTAATACCAGCTGGAGTTGTACTGAGCCCCACTCACTCACCAGGAAAGAGGCAATTCAATCCAGGCCTCTATTAATACCGGCTGGAGTGGACCTGAGTCCCACTCACACACCAGGAAAGAGTCAATTCAATCCTTATCTCTATTAATACCAGCTGGAGTGGTATTGAGTCCCACTCACACACCAGGAAAGAGTCAATTCAATCCAGGCCTCGATAAAAACCAGCTGGAGTGGTACTGAGTCCGAATCACACGCCAGGAAAGAGGCAATTCAATCCTTATCTCTATTAATACCAGCTGGAGTGGTACTGATCCCCACTCACACAGCAGGAATGAGCCAATTCAAACCAATCCCCTTTTGATACAAGCTGGAGTGGTACTGAGCCCCTGTCACGCACCAGGAAAGAGCCAATTCAATCCAGGCCTCTATTAATACCAGCTGGAGTGGACCTGAGTCCCACTCACACACCAGGAAAGAGTCAATTCAAACCAGGCCTCTATTAATACCGTCTGGAGTGGAACTGAGTCCCACACACACACCAGGAAAGAGTCAATTCAATCCAGACCTCTATTAATACCAGCTGGAGTGGACCTGAGTCCCACTCACACACCAGGAAAGAGTCAATTCAATCCAGACCTCTATTAATACCAGCTGGAGTGGACCTGAGTCCCACTCACACAACAGGAAAGAGTCAATTCAAACCAGGCCTCTATTAATACCAGCTGGAGTGGAACTGAGTCCCACACACACACCAGGAAAGAGTCAATTCAATCCAGACCTCTATTAAGACCAGCTGGAGTGGACCTGAGTCCCACTCACACACCAGGAAAGAGTCAATTCAAACCAGGCCTCTATTAATACCAGCTGGAGTGGAACTGAGTCCCACACACACACCCAGAAAAGACCCAATTCAATCCAGACAACTATGAATACCAGCTGGAGTGGTACTGAGCCCCTCTCACTCACCAGGATGGAGCAAATTCAATCCAGACCTCTATTAATACCAGCTGGAGTGGTACTGAGCCCCTGTCACTCACCAGGATGGAGTCAATTCAATCCAGACCTCTATTAATACCAGCTGGAGTGGTACTGAGCCCCTCTCACTCACCAGGATGGTGCCAATTCAATCCAAGCCTCTATTAATACCAGCTGGAGTGGTACTGAGTCCCACTCATTCACCAGGAAGGAGCCAATTCAAACCAGATCTCTATTAATACCAGATGGAGAGGTACTGAGTTACACTCACTCACCAGGAAAGAGCCAATTCAATACAGACCTCTGTTAATACCAGCTGGTGTGGTACTGAGTCCCTCTCTCACACCAGCAAAGAGGCAATTCAATCCTGGTACCTATGAATACCAGCTGGAGAGGGACTGAGTCCCACTCAAACACCAGGAAAGAGCCAAATCAATCCAGTCCTCTATTAATACCAGCTGGAGAGGTACTGAGTCCCACTCACACACTAGGAAAGGGTCAATTCAATCCACACCTCGATAAATACCAGCTGGAGTGGAACTGAATCCCACTCACTCACCAGGAAATAGTCAATTCAATCCAGACCTCTATTAATACCAGCTGGAGTGGCACTGACTCCCACTCACTCACCAGGAAAGAGCCAATTCAATCCAGACCTCTATTAATACCAGCTGGAGTGGTGCTGGGTCCGACTCACACACCAGGAAAGAGCCAAATCAATCCAGACCTCTATTAATACCAGCTGGAGTGGAACTGAATCCCACTCACTCACCAGGAAAGAGTCAATTCAATCCAGACCTCTTTTAATACCAGCTGGAGTGGTGCTGGGTCCGACTCACACACCAGGAAAGAGCCAAATCAATCCAGACGTCTATTAATACCAGCTGGAGTGGAACTGAATCCCACTCACACACCAGGTAAGAGTCAATTCAATCCAGACCTCTATTAATACCAGCTGGAGTGGTGCTGGGTCCAACTCACACACCAGGAAAGAGCCAATTCAATCCAGACGTCTATTAATACCAGCTGGTGTGGTACTGAGTCCCACTCACACACCAGGAAAGAGTCAATTCAATCCAGGCCTCGATAAAAACCAGCTGGAGTGGTACTGAGTCCGAATCACACGCCTGGAAAGAGGCAATTCAATCCTTATCTCTATTAATACCAGCAGGAGTGGTACTGATCCCCACTCACACAGCAGGAAAGAGCCAATTCAAACCAATCCCCTTTTGATACAAGCTGGAGTGGTACTGAGCCCCTGTCACGCACCAGGAAAGAGCCAATTCAATCCAGGCCTCTATTAATACCAGCTGGAGAGGCACTGAGTCCGACTCTCACACCAGGAAAGAGCCAATTCAAACCAGGTCTCTATTAATACCAGCTGGAGTGGGACTGAGCCCCACTCATTCACCAGGAAGGAGCCAATTCAATTCAGACCTCTATTAATACCAGCTGGAGTGGTACTGAGCCCCTCTCACTCACCAGGATGGAGCCAATTCAATCCAGACCTCTATTAATACGAGCTGGAGTGGGACTGAGCCCCACTCATTCACCAGGAAGGAGCCAATTCAAACCAGACCTCTATTAATACCAGATGGAGTGGTACTGAGCCCCACTCACTCACCAGGATGGAGCCAATTCAATCCAGACCTCTATTCATACCAGCTGGAGTGGTACTGAGCCCCACTCACTCACCAGGAAGGAGCCAATTCAATCCAAACCTCTATTAGTACCAGCTGGAGTGGTACTGAGCACCATTCACTCACCAGGATGGAGCCAATTCAATCCAGTCCTCTATTAATACCAGCTGGAGTGGTACTGAGTCCCACTCACTCACCAGGAAAGAGCCAATTCAATCCAGACCTCTATTAATACCAGCTGGAGTGGTACTGAGTACCACTCACACACCAGGAAAGAGGCAATTCAAACCAATCCCCTTTTGATCCAAGCTGAAGTGGTACTGAGCCCCACTCACTCACCAGGAAAGAGTCAATTCTAACCAGGTCTCTATTAATACCAGCTGGAGTGGGACTGAGCCCCACTCACTCACCAGGAAAGAGTCAATTCAAACCAGGTCTCTATTAATACCAGCTGGAGTGGGACTGAGCCCCACTCACAAAGCAGGAAAGAACCATTTCAAACCAATTCCCTTTTGATCCAAGCTGAAGTGGTACTGAGCCCCACTCACTCACCAGGAAAGAGTCAATTCAAACCAGGTCTCTATTAATGCCAGCTGGAGTGGGACTGAGCCCCACTCACAAAGCAGGAAAGAACCAATCCCATTTTGATCCAAGCTGAAGTGGTACTGAGCCCCACTCACTCACCAGGAAAGAGTCAATTCAAACCAGGTCTCTATTAATGCCAGCTGGAGTGGGACTGAGCCCCACTCACTCACCAGGAAGGAGCCAATTCAAACCAGACATCTATTAATACCAGCTGGAGTGGTACTGAGCCCCACTCACACACCAGGAAAGAACCAATACAATCCAGACGTCTATTAATACCAGCTGGAGTGGTACTGAGTCCCTATCACACACCAGCAAAGAGCCATTTCAATCCAGGCCTCTATTAATACCAGCTGGAGTGGCACTGAGTCCCATTCAAACACCAGGAAAGAGTCAATTCAATCCAGGCCTCTATTAATACCAGCTGGAGTGGTACTGAGCCCCACTGACTCACCAGGAAGGAGCCAATTCAATCCAGAACTCTATTAATACCAGCTGGAGTGGGACTGAGTCCCACTCACACATCAGGAAAGATGCAATTCAATCCAGACCTCTATTAATACCAGCTGGAGTGGTACTGAGCCCCACTGACTCACCAGGAAAGAGCCAATTCAATCCAGACCTCTATGAATACCAGCTGGAGTGGCACTGAGTCCCACTCACACAGCAGGAAATAGGCAATTCAATCCAGACCACTATCAATGCCACCTGGAGTGGTACTGAGTCCCACTCACACTCCAGGAAAGAGAAATATCAATCCACACCTATATAAATACCAACTGGAGTGGGACCGAGGCCCACTCACTCAGCAGAAAAGAGGCAATGTAATCCAGGTCTCTATTAATACCACCTGGAGTGGTACTGAGTCCCACTCACACTCCAGGATAGAGCCAATTCAATCCACACCTCTATAAATACCAGCTGGAGTGGGACGAAGCCCCACTCACACACCAGGATAGAGCCAATTCAATCCAGACCTCTATTAATACCAGCTGGAGTGGGACTGAGCCCAACTCACACATCAGGATAGAGCCAATTCAATCCAGACCTCTATAAAAGCCAGCTGGAGTGGGACTAAGCCCCACTCACTCACCAGGAAAGAGTCAATTCAATCCAGGCCTCCATTAATACCAGCTGGAGTGGTACTGAGTCCCACTCACTCACCAGGAAAGAGTCAATTCAATCCAGGCCTCTATTAATACAAGCTGGAGTGGTACTGAGTCCCACTCACTCACCAGGAAAGAGTCAATTCAATCCAGGTCTCTATGAATACCAGCTGGAGTGGTACTGAGTCCCAGTCACTCACCAGGAAAGAGTCAATTCAATCCAGGTCTCCATTAATACCAGCTGGAGTGGTACTGAGTCCCACTCACTCACCAGGAAAGAGTCAATTCAATCCAGGCCTCTATTAATACCAGCTGGAGTGGTACTGAGCCCCACTGACTCACCAGGAAGGAGCCAATTCAATCCAGACCTCTATTAATACCAGCTGGAGTGGGACTGAGTCCCACTCACACATCAGGAAAGATGCAATTCAATCCAGACCTCTATTAATACCAGCTGGAGTGGTACTGAGCCCCACTGACTCACCAGGAAGGAGCCAATTCAATCCAGACCTCTATGAATACCAGCTGGAGTGGCACTGAGTCCCACTCACACAGCAGGAAATAGGCAATTCAATCCAGACCACTATTAATGCCACCTGGAGTGGTACTGAGTCCCACTCACACTCCAGGAAAGAGAAATATCAATCCACACCTATATAAATACCAACTGGAGTGGTACCGAGTCCCACTCACTCAGCAGAAAAGAGGCAATGTAATCCAGGTCTCTATTAATACCACCTGGAGTGGTACTGAGTCCCACTCACACACCAGGATAGAGCCAATTCAATCCACACCTCTATAAATACCAGCTGGAGTGGGACGAAGCCCCACTCACACACCAGGATAGAGCCAATTCAATCCAGACCACTATTAATACCAGCTGGAGTGGGACTAAGCCCCACTCACACACCAGGATAGAGCCAATTCAATCCAGACCTCTATAAATACCAGCTGGAGTGGGACAAAGCCTCACTCACTCACCAGGAAAGAGTCAATTCAATCCAGGCCTCTATTAATACCAGCTGGAGTGGTACTGAGTCCCACTCACTCACCAGGAAAGAGTCAATTCAATCCAGGCATCTATTAATACAAGCTGGAGTGGTACTGAGTCCCACTCACTCACCAGGAAAGAGTCAATTCAATCCAGGTCTCTATGAATACCAGCTGGAGTGGTACTGAGTCCCACTCACACACCAGTAAAGAGTCAATTCAATCCAGGTCTCTATTAATACCAGCTGGAGTGGTACTGAGTCCCACTCACTCACCAGGAAAGAGTCAATTCAATCCAGGCCTCTATTAATACCAGCTGGAGTGGTACTGAGTCCCACTCACTCACCAGGAAAGAGTCAATTCAATCCAGGTCTCTATGAATACCAGCTGGAGTGGTACTGAGTCCCACTCACTCACCAGGAAAGAGTCAATTCAATCCAGGCCTCTATTAATACCAGCTGGAGTGGCACTGAGTCCCACTCACACATCAGGAATAATGCAATTCAATCCAGACCTCTACTAATACCAGCTGGAGTGGAACTGAGTCCCACTCACACACCAGGGAAGAGCCATTTCAATCCATGCCTCTATTAATACCAGCTGGAGTGGTACTGAGCCCCACTCACACACCAGGAAAGAGCCATTTCAGTCCAGACCTCTATTAATACCAGCTGGAGTGGTACTGAGCCCCACTCACACACCAGGGAAAAGCCATTCCAATCCAGACCTCTATTAATACCAGCTGGAGTGGAACTGAGTCCCACTCACACACCAGGGAAGAGCCATTTCAATCCAGGCCTCTATTAATACCAGCTGGAGTGGGACTGAGTCCCTCTCACACACCAGGGAAGAGCCATTTCAATCCAGGTCTCTATGAATATCAGCTGGAGTGGTACTGAGCCCAACTCAAACACCAGGAAAGCGCCAAATCAATCCAGACCTCTATTAATACCAGCTGGAGTGGTACTGAGACCCACACACACACCAGGAAGGAGCCAATTCAAACCAGACCTCTATTAATACCAGCTGGAGTGGGACTGAGCCCCGCTCACTCACCAGGAAGGAGCCAATTCAAACCAGACCTCTATTAATACCAGCTGGAGTGGGACTGAGCCCCACTCACTCACCAGGAAGGAGCCAATTCAATCCAGGCCTCTATTAATACCAGCTGGAGTGGGACTGAGCCCCACTCACTCACCAGGAAGGAGCCAATTCAAACCAGACCTCTATTAATACCAGCTGGAGTGGTACTGAGCCCCACTCACACACCAGGAAAGAGCCAATTCAATCCAGACCTCTATTAATACCAGCTGGAGTGGGACTGAGCCCCACTCACTCACCAGGATGGAGCCAATTCAATCCAGACCTCTATTAATACCAGCTGGAGTGGAGCTGAGCCCCACTCACTCACCAGGATGAAGCCAATTCAATCCAGACCTCCATGAATACTAGCTGGAGTGGTACTGAGTCCACCTCAAACACCAGGAAAGAGCCAATTCAATCCAGACCTCTATTAATACCAGCTGGAGTGGGACTGAACTCCACTCACTCACCAGGATGGAGCCAATTCAATCCAGACCTCTATTAATACCAGCTGGAGTGGAGCTGAGTCCCACTCACTCACCAGGAAAGAGTCAATTCAATCCAGGTCTCTATGAATACCAGCTGGAGTGGTACTGAGTCCCACTCACTCACCAGGAAATAGTCAATTCAATCCAGGCCTCTATTAATACCAGCTGGAGTGGCACTGAGTCCCACTCACACATCAGGAAAGATGCAATTCAATCCAGACCTCTACTAATACCAGCTGGAGTGGAACTGAGTCCCACTCACACACCAGGGAAGAGCCATTTCAATCCATGCCTCTATTAATACCAGCTGGAGTGGTACTGAGCCCCACTCACACACCAGGAAAGAGCCATTTCAGTCCAGACCTCTATTAATACCAGCTGGAGTGGTACTGAGCCCCACTCACACACCAGGGAAAAGCCATTCCAATCCAGACCTCTATTAATACCAGCTGGAGTGGAACTGAGTCCCACTCACACACCAGGGAAGAGCCATTTCAATCCAGGCCTCTATTAATACCAGCTGGAGTGGGACTGAGTCCCTCTCACACACCAGGGAAGAGCCATTTCAATCCAGGTCTCTATGAATATCAGCTGGAGTGGTACTGAGCCCCACTCAAACACCAGGAAAGCGCCAAATCAATCCAGACCTCTATTAATACCAGCTGGAGTGGTACTGAGTCCCACACACACACCAGGAAGGAGCCAATTCAAACCAGACCTCTATTAATACCAGCTGGAGTGGGACTGAGCCCCACTCACTCACCAGGAAGGAGCCAATTCAAACCAGACCTCTATTAATACCAGCTGGAGTGGGACTGAGCCCCACTCACTCACCAGGAAGGAGCCAATTCAATCCAGGCCTCTATTAATACCAGCTGGAGTGGGACTGAGCCCCACTCACTCACCAGGAAGGAGCCAATTCAATCCAGGCCTCTATTAATACCAGCTGGAGTGGCACTGAGTCCCACTCACACATCAGGAATAATGCAATTCAATCCAGACCTCTACTAATACCAGCTGGAGTGGAACTGAGTCCCACTCACACACCAGGGAAGAGCCATTTCAATCCATGCCTCTATTAATACCAGCTGGAGTGGTACTGAGCCCCACTCACACACCAGGAAAGAGCCATTTCAGTCCAGACCTCTATTAATACCAGCTGGAGTGGTACTGAGCCCCACTCACACACCAGGGAAAAGCCATTCCAATCCAGACCTCTATTAATACCAGCTGGAGTGGAACTGAGTCCCACTCACACACCAGGGAAGAGCCATTTCAATCCAGGCCTCTATTAATACCAGCTGGAGTGGGACTGAGTCCCTCTCACACACCAGGGAAGAGCCATTTCAATCCAGGTCTCTATGAATATCAGCTGGAGTGGTACTGAGCCCCACTCAAACACCAGGAAAGCGCCAAATCAATCCAGACCTCTATTAATACCAGCTGGAGTGGTACTGAGACCCACACACACACCAGGAAGGAGCCAATTCAAACCAGACCTCTATTAATACCAGCTGGAGTGGGACTGAGCCCCGCTCACTCATTAGGAAGGAGCCAATTCAAACCAGACCTCTATTAATACCAGCTGGAGTGGGACTGAGCCCCACTCACTCACCAGGAAGGAGCCAATTCAATCCAGGCCTCTATTAATACCAGCTGGAGTGGGACTGAGCCCCACTCACTCACCAGGAAGGAGCCAATTCAAACCAGACCTCTATTAATACCAGCTGGAGTGGTACTGAGCCCCACTCACACACCAGGAAAGAGCCAATTCAATCCAGACCTCTATTAATACCAGCTGGAGTGGGACTGAGCCCCACTCACTCACCAGGATGGAGCCAATTCAATCCAGACCTCTATTAATACCAGCTGGAGTGAAGCTGAGCCCCACTCACTCACCAGGATGAAGCCAATTCAATCCAGACCTCCATGAATACTAGCTGGAGTGGTACTGAGTCCACCTCAAACACCAGGAAAGAGCCAATTCAATCCAGACCTCTATTAATACCAGCTGGAGTGGGACTGAACTCCACTCACTCACCAGGATGGAGCCAATTCAATCCAGACCTCTATTAATACCAGCTGGAGTGGAGCTGAGTCCCACTCACTCACCAGGAAAGAGTCAATTCAATCCAGGTCTCTATGAATACCAGCTGGAGTGGTACTGAGTCCCACTCACTCACCAGGAAATAGTCAATTCAATCCAGGCCTCTATTAATACCAGCTGGAGTGGCACTGAGTCCCACTCACACATCAGGAAAGATGCAATTCAATCCAGACCTCTACTAATACCAGCTGGAGTGGAACTGAGTCCCACTCACACACCAGGGAAGAGCCATTTCAATCCATGCCTCTATTAATACCAGCTGGAGTGGTACTGAGCCCCACTCACACACCAGGAAAGAGCCATTTCAGTCCAGACCTCTATTAATACCAGCTGGAGTGGTACTGAGCCCCACTCACACACCAGGGAAAAGCCATTCCAATCCAGACCTCTATTAATACCAGCTGGAGTGGAACTGAGTCCCACTCACACACCAGGGAAGAGCCATTTCAATCCAGGCCTCTATTAATACCAGCTGGAGTGGGACTGAGTCCCTCTCACACACCAGGGAAGAGCCATTTCAATCCAGGTCTCTATGAATATCAGCTGGAGTGGTACTGAGCCCCACTCAAACACCAGGAAAGCGCCAAATCAATCCAGACCTCTATTAATACCAGCTGGAGTGGTACTGAGTCCCACACACACACCAGGAAGGAGCCAATTCAAACCAGACCTCTATTAATACCAGCTGGAGTGGGACTGAGCCCCACTCACTCACCAGGAAGGAGCCAATTCAAACCAGACCTCTATTAATACCAGCTGGAGTGGGACTGAGCCCCACTCACTCACCAGGAATGAGCCAATTCTATCCAGGCCTCTATTAATACCAGCTGGAGTGGGACTAAGCCCCACTCACACACCAGGGAAGAGCCAATTCAATCCAGACCTCTATTAATACAAGCTGGAGTGGTACTGAGTCCCACTCACTCACCAGGAAAGAGTCAATTCAATCCAGGCCTCTATTAATACCAGCTGGAGTGGTACTGAGTCCCACTCACTCACCAGGAAAGAGTCAATTCAATCCAGGCCTCTATTAATACAAGCTGGAGTGGTACTGAGTCCCACTCACTCACCAGGAAAGAGTCAATTCAAACCAGGTCTCTATTAATACCAGCTGTAGTGGTACCGAGTCCCACTCACACACCAGGAAAGAGTCAATTCAATCCAGGCCTCTATTAATACCAGCTGGAGTGGTACTGAGTCCCACTCACTCACCAGGAAAGAGTCATTTCAATCCAGGTTTCTATTAATACCAGCTGGAGTTGTGCTGGGTCCGACTCACATACCAGGAAGAGCCAATTCAATCCAGACGTCTATTAATACCAGTTGGAGTGGACCTGAGTCCCACTCACACACCAGGAAGGAGCCAATTCAATCCACACCTCGATAAATACCAGCTGGAGTGGGACTGAGTCCCTCTCACACACCAGGAAAGAGCAATTTCAATCCAGACCTCTTAATACCAGCTGGAGCGGGACTGAGCCCCACTCAATCACCAGGAAGGAGCCAATTCAATCCAGACCTCTATTAACACCAGCTGGAGTGGTACTGAGTCCCACTCACTCACCAGTAGAAAGTCAATACAATCCAGACCTCTTATTAACACCAGCTGGAGAGGTACTGAGTCCCACTCACTCACCAGGAAAGAGGCAATTCAATCCAGGCCTCTATGAATACCGGCTGGAGTGGACCTGAGTCCCACTCACACACCAGGAAAGAGTCAATTCAATCCTTATCTCTATTAATACCAGCTGGAGTGGTACTGAGTCCCACTCACACACCAGGAAAGAGTCAATTCAATCCAGGCCTCGATAAAAACCAGCTGGAGTGGTACTGAGTCTGAATCACACGCCAGGAAAGAGGCAATTCAATCCTTATCTCTATTAATACCAGCTGGAGTGGTACTGATCCCCACTCACACAGCAGGAATGAGCCAATTCAAACCAATCCCCTTTTGATACAAGCTGGAGTGGTACTGAGCCCCTGTCACGCACCAGGAAAGAGCCAATTCAATCCAGGCCTCTATTAATACCAGCTGGAGAGGACCTGAGTCCCACTCACACACCAGGAAAGAGTCAATTCAAACCAGGCCTCTATTAATACCAGCTGGAGTGGAACTGAGTCCCACACACACACCAGGAAAGAGTCAATTCAATCCAGACCTCTATTAATACCAGCTGGAGTGGACCTGAGTCCCACTCACACACCAGGAAAGAGTCAATTCAATCCAGACCTCTATTAATACCAGCTGGAGTGGACCTGAGTCCCACTCACACAACAGGAAAGAGTCAATTCAAACCAGGCCTCTATTAATACCAGCTGGAGTGGAACTGAGTCCCACACACACACACCAGGAAAGAGTCAATTCAATCCAGACCTCTATTAATACCAGCTGGAGTGGACCTGAGTCCCACTCACACACCAGGAAAGAGTCAATTCAAACCAGGCCTCTATTACTACCAGCTGGAGTGGAACTGAGTCCCACACACACACCAGAAAAGACCCAATTCAATCCAGACAACTATGAATACCAGCTGGAGAGGTACTGAGCCCCTCTCACTCACCAGGATGGAGCAAATTCAATCCAGACCTCTATTAATACCAGCTGGAGTGGTACTGAGCCCCTGTCACTCACCAGGATGGAGTCAATTCAATCCAGACCTCTATTAATACCAGCTGGAGTGGTACTGAGCCCCTCTCACTCACCAGGATGGTGCCAATTCAATCCAAGCCTCTATTAATACCAGCTGGAGTGGTACTGAGTCCCACTCATTCACCAGGAAGGAGCCAATTCAAACCAGACCTCTATTAATACCAGATGGAGAGGTACTGAGTCACACTCACTCACCAGGAAAGAGCCAATTCAATACAGACCTCTGTTAATACCAGCTGGTGTGGTACTGAGTCCCTCTCTCACACCAGCAAAGAGGCAATTCAATCCTGGTATCTATGAATACCAGCTGGAGAGGTACTGAGTCCCACTCAAACACCAGGAAAGAGCCAAATCAATCCAGTCCTCTATTAATACCAGCTGGAGAGGTACTGAGTCCCACTCACACACCAGGAAAGGGTCAATTCAATCCACACCTCGATAAATACCAGCTGGAGTGGAACTGAATCCCACTCACTCACCAGGAAAGAGTCAATTCAATCCAGACCTCTATTAATACCAGCTGGAGTGGCACTGACTCCCACTCACTCACCAGGAAAGAGCCAATTCAATCCAGACCTCTATTAATACCAGCTGGAGTGGTGCTGGGTCCGACTCACACATCAGGAAAGAGCCAAATCAATCCAGACCTCTATTAATACCAGCTGGAGTGGAACTGAATCCCACTCACACACCAGGAAAGAGTCAATTCAATCCAGACCTCTATTAATACCAGCTGGAGTGGTGCTGGGTCCGACTCACACACCAGGAAAGAGCCAAATCAATCCAGACGTCTATTAATACCAGCTGGAGTGGAACTGAATCCCACTCACACACCAGGAAAGAGTCAATTCAATCCAGACCTCTATTAATACCAGCTGGAGTGGTGCTGGGTCCGACTCACACACCAGGAAAGAGCCAATTCAATCCAGACGTCTATTAATACCAGCTGGTGTGGTACTGAGTCCCACTCACACACCAGGAAAGAGTCAATTCAATCCAGGCCTCGATAAAAACCAGCTGGAGTGGTACTGAGTCCGAATCACACGCCAGGAAAGAGGCAATTCAATCCTTATCTCTATTAATACCAGCAGGAGTGGTACTGATCCCCACTCACACAGCAGGAAAGAGCCAATTCAAACCAATCCCCTTTTGATACAAGCTGGAGTGGTACTGAGCCCCACTGACTCACCAGGAAGGAGCCAATTCAATCCAGACCTCTATGAATACCAGCTGGAGTGGCACTGAGTCCCACTCACACAGCAGGAAATAGGCAATTCAATCCAGACCACTATTAATGCCACCTGGAGTGGTACTGAGTCCCACTCACACTCCAGGAAAGAGAAATATCAATCCACACCGATATAAATACCAACTGGAGTGGGACCGAGTCCCACTCACTCAGCAGAAAAGAGGCAATGTAATCCAGGTCTCTATTAATACCACCTGGAGTGGTACTGAGTCCCACTCACACTCCAGGATAGAGCCAATTCAATCCACACCTCTATAAGTACCAGCTGGAGTGGGACGAAGCCCCACTCACACACCAGGATAGAGCCAATTCAATCCAGACCTCTATTAATACCAGCTGGAGTGGGACTGAGCCCCACTCACACATCAGGATAGAGCCAATTCAATCCAGACCTCTATAAATACCAGCTGGAGTGGGACTAAGCCCCACTCACTCACCAGGAAAGAGTCAATTCAATCCAGGCCTCTATTAATACCAGCTGGAGTGGTACTGAGTCCCACTCACTCACCAGGAAAGAGTCAATTCAATCCAGGCCTCTATTAATACAAGCTGGAGTGGTACTGAGTCCCACTCACTCACCAGGAAAGAGTCAATTCAATCCAGGTCTCTATGAATACCAGCTGGAGTGGTACTGAGTCCCACTCACTCACCAGGAAAGAGTCAATTCAATCCAGGTCTCCACTAATACCAGCTGGAGTGGTACTGAGTCCCACTCACTCACCAGGAAAGAGTCAATTCAATCCAGGCCTCTATTAATACCAGCTGGAGTGGTACTGAGCCCCACTGACTCACCAGGAAGGAGCCAATTCAATCCAGACCTCTATGAATACCAGCTGGAGTGGCACTGAGTCCCACTCACACAGCAGGAAATAGGCAATTCAATCCAGACCGCTATTAATGCCACCTGGAGTGGTACTGAGTCCCACTCACACTCCAGGAAAGAGAAATATCAATCCACACCTATATAAATACCAACTGGAGTGGTACCGAGTCCCACTCACTCAGCAGAAAAGAGGCAATGTAATCCAGGTCTCTATTAATACCACCTGGAGTGGTACTGAGTCCCACTCACACACCAGGATAGAGCCAATTCAATCCAAACCTCTATAAATACCAGTTGGAGTGGGACGAAGCCCCACTCACACACCAGGATAGAGCCAATTCAATCCAGACCACTATTAATACCAGCTGGAGTGGGACTAAGCCCCACTCACACACCAGGATAGAGCCAATTCAATCCAGACCTCTATAAATACCAGCTGGAGTGGGACTAAGCCTCACTCACTCACCAGGAAAGAGTCAATTCAATCCAGGCCTCTATTAATACCAGCTGGAGTGGTACTGAGTCCCACTCACTCACCAGGAAAGAGTCAATTCAATCCAGGCCTCTATTAATACAAGCTGGAATGGTACTGAGTCCCACTCACTCACCAGGAAAGAGTCAATTCAATCCAGGTCTCTATGAATACCAGCTGGAGTGGTACTGAGTCCCACTCACTCACCAGGAAAGAGTCAATTCAATCCAGGTCTCTATTAATACCAGCTGGAGTGGTACTGAGTCCAACTCACTCACCAGGAAAGAGTCAATTCAATCCAGGCCTCTATTAATACCAGCTGGAGTGGTACTGAGTCCCACTCACTCACCAGGAAAGAGTCAATTCAGTCCAGGTCTCTATGAATACCAGCTGGAGTGGTACTGAGTCCCACTCACTCACCAGGAAAGAGTCAATTCAATCCAGGCCTCTATTAATACCAGCTGGAGTGGCACTGAGTCCCACTCACACATCAGGAATAATGCAATTCAATCCAGACCTCTACTAATACCAGCTGGAGTGGAACTGAGTCCCACTCACACACCAGGGAAGAGCCATTTCAATCCATGCCTCTATTAATACCAGCTGGAGTGGTACTGAGCCCCACTCACACACCAGGAAAGAGCCATTTCAGTCCAGACCTCTATTAATACCAGCTGGAGTGGTACTGAGCCCCACTCACACACCACGGAAAAGCCATTCCAATCCAGACCTCTATTAATACCAGCTGGAGTGGAACTGAGTCCCACTCACACACCAGGGTAGAGCCATTTCAATCCAGGCCTCTATTAATACCAGCTGGAGTGGGACTGAGTCCCTCTCACACACCAGGGAAGAGCCATTTCAATCCAGGTCTCTATGAATATCAGCTGGAGTGGTACTGAGCCCCACTCAAACACCAGGAAAGCGCCAAATCAATCCAGACCTCTATTAATACCAGCTGGAGTGGTACTGAGAGCCACACACTCACCAGGAAGGAGCCAATTCAAACCAGACCTCTATTAATACCAGCTGGAGTGGGACTGAGCCCCACTCACTCACCAGGAAGGAGCCAATTCAAACCAGACCTCTATTAATACCAGCTGGAGTGGGACTGAGCCCCACTCACTCACCAGGAAGGAGCCAATTCAATCCAGGCCTCTATTAATACCAGCTGGAGTGGGACTGAGCCCCACTCACTCACCAGGAAGGAGCCAATTCAAACCAGACCGATATTAATACCAGCTGGAGTGGTACTGAGCCCCACTCACACACCAGGAAAGAGCCAATTCAATCCAGACCTCTATTAATACCAGCTGTAGTGGGACTGAGCCCCACTCACTCACCAGGATGGAGCCAATTCAATCCAGACCACTATTAATACCAGCTGGAGTGGAGCTGAGCCCCACTCACTCACCAGGATGAAGCCAATTCAATCCAGACCTCCATGAATACCAGCTGGAGTGGTACTGAGTCCACCTCAAACACCATGAAAGAGCCAATTCAATCCAGACCTCTATTAATACCAGCTGGAGTGGGACTGAGCCCCACTCACTCACCAGGATGGAGCCAATTCAATCCAGACCTCTATTAATACCAGCTGGAGTGGAGCTGAGTCCCACTCACTCACCAGGAAAGAGTCAATTCAATCCAGGTCTCTATGAATACCAGCTGGAGTGGTACTGAGTCCCACTCACTCACCAGGAAATAGTCAATTCAATCCAGGCCTCTATTAATACCAGCTGGATTGGCACTGAGTCCCACTCACACATCAGGTAAGATGCAATTCAATCCAGACCTCTACTAATACCAGCTGGAGTGGAACTGAGTCCCACTCACACACCAGGGAAGAGCCATTTCAATCCATGCCTCTATTAATAACAGCTGGAGTGGTACTGAGCCCCACTCACACACCAGGAAAGAGCCATTTCAGTCCAGACCTCTATTAATACCAGCTGGAGTGGTACTGAGCCCCACTCACACACCAGGGAAAAGCCATTCCAATCCAGACCTCTATTAATACCAGCTGGAGTGGAACTGAGTCCCACTCACACAACAGGGAAGAGCCATTTCAATCCAGGCCTCTATTAATACCAGCTGGAGTGGGACTGAGTCCCTCTCACACACCAGGGAAGAGCCATTTCAATCCAGGTCTCTATGAATATCAGCTGGAGTGGTACTGAGCCCCACTCAAACACCAGGAAAGCGCCAAATCAATCCAGACCTCTATTAATACCAGGTGGAGTGGTACTGAGTCCCACACACACATCAGGAAGGAGCCAATTCAAACCAGACCTCTATTAATACCAGCTGGAGTGGGACTGAGCCCCACTCACTCACCAGGAAGGAGCCAATTCAAACCAGACCTCTATTAATACCAGCTGGAGTGGGACTGAGCCCCACTCACTCACCAGGAAGGAGCCAATTCAATCCAGGCCTCTATTAATACCAGCTGGAGTGGGACTGAGCCCCACTCACTCACCAGGAAGGAGCCAATTCAAACCAGACCTCTATTAATACCAGCTGGAGTGGTACTGAGCCCCACTCACACACCAGGAAAGAGCCAATTCAATCCAGACCTCTATTAATACCAGCTGGAGTGGGACTGAGCCCCACTCACTCACCAGGATGGAGCCAATTCAATCCAGACCTCTATTAATACCAGCTGGAGTGGAGCTGAGCCCCACTCACTCACCAGGATGAAGCCAATTCAATCCAGACCTCTATGAATACCAGCTGGAGTGGTACTGAGTCCACCTCAAACACCAGGAAAGAGCCAATTCTATCCAGACCTCTATTAATACCAGCTGGAGTGGGACTGAGCCCCACTCACTCACCAGGATTGAGCCAATTCAATCCAGACCTCTATTAATACCAGCTGGAGTGGAGCTGAGCCCCACTCATTCACCAGGAAAGAGCCAATTCAATCCAGACCTCTATTAATACCAGCTGGAGTGGTACTGAGCCCCACTCACTCACCAGGATGAAGCCAATTCAATTCAGGCCTCTATTAATACCAGCTGGAGTGGTACTGAGTCCCACTCACTCACCAGGAAAGAGGCAATTCAATCCAGACCTCTATTAATACCAGCTGGAGTGGTACTGAGTCCCACTCACTCAGCAGGAAAGAGGCAATTCAATCCAGACCTCTATTAATACCAGCTGGAGAGGTACTGAGTCCCACTCAAACACCAGGAAAGAGCCAAATCAATCCAGACCTCTATTAATACCAGCTGGAGTGGTACTGAGTCCCACTCACACAGCAGGAAAGAGGCAATTCAATCCAGACCTCTATTAATACCAGCTGGAGTGGTACTGAGTCCCATTCACACACCAAGAAAGAGGCAATTCGATCCAGGTCTCTATTAATACCAGCTGGAGTGGCACTGAGTCCCACTCACACACCAGGAAAGACAACTATCAATCCAGACCTCTATTAATACCAGCTGGAGTGGTACTGAGTCCCACTCACACAGCAGGAAAGAGGCAATTCAATCCAGACCTCTATTAATACCAGCTGGTGTGTTACTGAGTCCCACTCACACACCAGGGAAGAGCCAATTCAATCCAGGCCTCGATAAAAACCAGCTGGAGTGGCACTGAGTCCGAATCACACGCCAGGAAAGAGGCAATTCAATCCAGGCCTCTATTAATACCAGCTTGACTGGTACTGATCCCCACTCACACAGCAGGAAAGAGCCAATTCAAACCAATCCCCTTTTGATCCAAGCTGAAGTGGTACTGAGCCCCTGTCACACACCAGGAAAGAGTCAATTCTATCCAGTCCTCTATTAATACCAGCTGGAGTGGACCTGATCCCCACTCACTCACCAGGAAAGAGCCAATTCAATCCAGACCTCTATTAATACCAGCTGGAGTGGTACTGAGCCCCACTGACTCACCAGGAAGGAGCCAATTCAATCCAGACCTCTATTAATACCAGCTGGAGAGGTACTGATCCCCACTCACTCACCAGGAAAGAGCCAATTCAATCCAGACCTCTATTAATACCAGCTGGAGAGGTTCTGATCCCCACTCACTCACCAGGAAAGAGCAAATTCAATCCAGACATCTATTAATATCAGCTGGAGTGGTACTGAGCCCCACTCACACACCAGGAAAGAGCCAATTCAATCCAATCCTCTTTCAATACCAGCTGGAGTGGAACTGAGACCCACTCACACACCAGGAAAGTGGCAATTCAATCCAGACGTCTTCATATCAGCTGGAGTGGTACTGAGCCCCAAGCACACACCAGGATAGAGTCAATTCAATCCAGACCTCTATTAATACCAGCTGGAGTGGTAATGAGCCCCACTCACACACCAGGATGAAGCCAATTCAATCCAGAAATCTATTAATACCAGCTGGAGTGGTACTGAGCCCCACTCACTCACCAGGAAAGAGCCAATTCAATCCAGACCTCTCTGAGTACAAGCTGGTGTGGTACTGAGTCCCTATCACACACCAGCAAAGAGGCAATTCTATCCAGGTCTCTATGAATATCAGCTGGAGTGGTACTGAGTCCCACTCAAACACCAGGAAAGCGCCAAATCAATCCAGACTTCTATTAATACCAGCTGGCGTGGTACTGATCCCCACTCACACACCAGGAAGGAGCCAATTCAAACCAGGCCTCTATTAATCCCAGCTGGAGAGGGACTGAGTCCCACTCACACACCAGGAAAGAGTCAATTCAAACCAGGTCTCTATTAATATCAGCTGGAGTGGAACTGAGTCCCACACACACACCAGGAAAGAGTCAATTCAATCCAGAACTCTATTAATACCAGCTGGAGTGGACCTGAGTCCCACTGACACACCAGGAAAGAGTCAATTCAAACCAGGTCTCTATTAATACCAGCTGGAGTGGAACTGAGTCCGACGCACACACCAGGAAAGAGCCAATTCAATCCAGACCTCTATTAATACCAGCTGGAGTGGTACTGAGTCTCTCTCACACACCAGGACAGAGACAATTCAATCCAGACCTCTATTAATACCAGCAGGAGTGGTACTGAGCCCCACTCACACACCAGGAAAGAGCCAATTCAATCCAGACCTCCATGAGTACAAGCTGGTGTTGTACTGAGCCCCACTCACTCACCAGGGTTGGGCCAATTCAATCCAGACCTATATTAATACCAGCTGGAGTGGTACTGAGCCCCACTCACACACCAGGAGGGAGCCAATTCAATCCAGACCTCTTAATACCAGCTGGAGTGGTACTGAGCCCCACTCACTCACCAGGAAGGAGCCAATTCAATCCAGACCTCTATTAATACCAGCTGGAGTGGTACTGAGCCCCACTCACTCACCAGGAAGGAGCCAATTCAATCCAGATCTCTATTAATACCAGCTGAAGTGGAACTGTGTCCCACTCACACACCAGGAAAGAGGCAATTCAATCCAGGCTTCTATTAATACCAGCTGGAGTGGCATTGAGTCCCACTCACATACCAGGAAAGAGGCAATTCAATCCAGGCCTCTATTCATACCAGCTGGAGTGGTACTGAGCACGACTTACACACAAGGAAAGAGCCTATTCAATCCAGGCCTCTATTCATACCAGCTGGAGAGGTACTGAGTCCCACTCACACACCAGAAAGAGCCAATTCAATCCAGGCCTCTATTAATACCAGCTGGAGTGGTACTGAGACCCACTCACACTCCAGGAAATAGCCAATTCAATCCAGGCCTCTATTAATACCAGCTGTAGTGGTACTGAGCCCCACTCGCACAGCAGAAAGAGCCAAGTCAATCCAGGACTCTATTGATACCAGCTGGAGTGGTACTGAGCCCCACTCACGCCCAGGAAAGTGCCAATTGAAACCAAATTTCTATTATTACCAGCTGGAGTGGTGCTGAGTCCCACTCACACACCAGGAAAGAGCCAATTCAATCCAGGCCTCTATTCATACCAGCTGTAGTGGTACTGAGCACCACTCACACCCAGGCAAGTGCCAATTGAAACCAAATTTCTATTATTACCAGCTGGAGTGGTACTGAGTCCCACTCACACACCAGGAAAGAGCCAATTCAATCCAGGCCTCTATTCATGCCAGCTGGTGAGGTACTGAGTCCCACTCACACACCAGAAGGAGCCAATTCAATCCAGGCCTCTATTTATACCAGCTGCAGTGGTACTGAGCCCCACTCGCACAGCAGAAAGAGCCAAGTCAATCCAGGCCTCTATTCATGCCAGCTGGTGAGGTACTGTGTCCCACTCACGCACCAGGTCATCGGCAATTCAATCCAGGCCTCTATTCATTCCAGCTGGAGTGGTACTGAGCCCCTCTCACTCAACAGGAAAGAGTCAATTCAAACCAGGATTCTCTTGAAACCAGCTGGAGTGGTACTGAGTCTCACTGAAACACCAGGAAAGAGCCAATTCAATCCAGACCTCTATTAATACCAGCTGAAGTGGTTCTGAGCCCCACTCACTCACCAGGAAAGAGCCAATTCAATCCAGACCTCTATTAATACCAGCTGGAGTGGTACTGAGTCCCACTCACACACCAGGAAAGAGGGAATTCAATCCAGGCTTCTATTAATACCAGCTGGAGTGGTACTGAGTCCCACTCACACACCAGGAAAGAGGCAATTCAATCTGGGCTTCTATTAATACCATCTGGAGTGGCACTGAGTCCCACTCAGACACCAGAAGAGTGCCAATTCAATCCAGACCTCTATAATACCAGCTGGAGTGGTAATGAGTCTCACTCACACACCAGGAAAGAGCAAATTCCAACCAGACCTCCATTAATAGCAGCTGAAGTGGTACTGAGCAACACTGACACACCAGGAAAGAGCCAATTCAATCCAGGTCTCTATTAATACCAGCTGGAGAGGTACTGAATCCCACTCACACAACAGAAAGAGCCAATTCAATCCAGGCCTCTATTAATACCAGCTGGAGTGGTACTGAGCCCCACTCACACTCCAGGAAAGAGCCAATTCAATCCAGGCCTCTATTAATACCAGCTGGAGTGGTACTGAGCCCCACTCACACTCCAGGAACGAGTCAATTCAAACCAGGCCTCTATTAATACCAGCTGGAGTGGTACTGAGCCCCACTCACTCACCAGGAAGGAGCCAATTCAATCCAGGTTTCTATTAATACCAGCTGGAGTGGTACTGAGCCCCACTCACTCACCAGGAAGGAGCTAATTCAATCCAGGTTTCTATTAATATCAGCTGGAGTGGTACTGAGCCCCACTCACACTCCAGGAAAGAGTCAATTCAAACCAGGCCTCTATTAATTCCAGCTGGAGTGGTACTGAGCCCCACTCACTCACCAGGAAGGAGCCAATTCAATCCAGGTTTCTATTAATACCAGCTGGAGTGGTACTGAGCCCCACTCACACACCTGGAAGGAGCCAATTCAATCCAGGTTTCTATTGATACCAGCTGGAGTGGTACTGAGCCCCACTCACTCACCAGGAAGGAGCCAATTCAATCCAGGTTTCTATTAATACCAGCTGGAGTGGTACTGAGCCCCACTCACACACCTGGTAAAAGCCAAGTCAAACCAGGCCTCTATTCATACCAGCTGCAGTGGTACTGAGTCCCACTCCCATGCCAGGTCAGAGGCAATTCAATCCAGGTCTCTATTAATATCAGCTGGAGTGGTACTGAGTCTCACTGAAACACAAGGAAAGAGCCAATTCAATCCAGACCTCTATTAACAGCAGCTGAAGTGGTACTGAGTCCCACTCACTCACCAGGAAGGAGCCAATTCAATCCAGGATTCTATTAATACCAGCTGGAGTGGTACTGAGCCCCACTCACTCACCAGTGGGGAGCCAATTCAATCCAGGTTTCTATTAATACCAGCTGGAGTGGTACTGAGTCCCACTCACACACCAGGAAAGAGGCAATTCAATCTGGGCTTCTATTAATGCCAGCTGGAGTGGTACTGAGCCCCACTCACACACAAGGAAAGTGCCAATTGAAACCAAATTTCTATCATTACCAGCTGGAGAGGTACTGAGTCCCACTCAGATGCCAGGTCAGAGGCAATTCAACCCAGGTCTCTATTAATATCAGCTGGGGTGGCACTGAGCCCCACTCACACACCAGGAAAGAGTCAATTCAAACCAGGTTTCTCTTGAAACCAGTTGGAGAGGTACTGAGCTCCACTCACCCTCCAGGAAAGAGCCAATTCAATCCAGGCCTCTATAAATACCAGCTAGAGTGGTACTGAGCACCACTCACACTCCAGGAAAGAGCCAATTCAATCCAGGCCTCTATTAATACCAGCTGGAGTGGTACTGAGCCCCACTCAAACCCAGGAAAGTGCCAATTGAAACCAAATTTCTATTATTACCAGCTGGAGTGGTACTGAGTCCCACTCACTCACCAGGAAAGAGCCAATTCAATCCAGGTTTCTCTTGAAAGAAGCTGGAGTGGTACTGAGTCTCACTCACACACCAGGAAAGAGGCAATTCAATCCAGGCTTCTATTAATACCAGCTGGAGTGGTACTGAGTTCCACTCACTCACCAGGAAAGAGGCAATTCAATCCAGACCTCTATTAATACCAGCTGGAGTGGTACTGAGTCCCCCTCAAACACCAAGAAAGAGCCAAATCAATCCAGACCTCTATTAATACCAGCTGGAGTGGTACTGAGTCCCACTCACACAGCAGGAAAGAGGCAATTCAATCCAGGTCTCTATTAATATCAGCTGGAGTGGTACTGAGTCTCACTGAAACACCAGGAAAGAGCCAATTCAATCCAGACCTCTATTCATCCCAGCTGGAGTGGTACTGAGTCCCACTCACACACCAGGAAAGAGCCAATTCAATCCAGACCTCTATTCATCCCAGCTGGAGTGGAACTGAGTCCCAACCACACACCAGGAAAGAGGCAATTCAATCTGGGCTTCTATTAATACCAGCTGGAGTGGTACTGAGCCCCACTCACTCACCAGGAAGGAGCCAATTCAATCCAGGTTTCTATTAATATCAGCTGGAGTTTTACTGAGCCCCACTCACACACATGTTAAAAGCCAAGTCAAACCAGGCCTCTATTCATACCAGCTGATGTGGTACTGATCCCACTCCCATGCCAGGTCAGAGGCAATTCAATCCAGGTCTCTATTGATGTCAGCTGGAGTGGTACTGAGCCCCACTCACTTACCAGGAAGGAGCCAATTCAATCCAGGATTCTATTAATACCAGCTGGAGTGGTACTGAGCCCCACTTACTCACCAGTAAGGAGCCAATTCAATCCAGGTTTCTATTAATACCAGCTGGAGTGGTACTGAGTTCCACTCACACACCAGGAAAGAGGCAATTCAATCCAGGATTCTATTAATACTAGCTGGAGTGGTACTGAGTCCAACTTACTCACCAGGAAGGAGCCAATTCAATCCAGGTTTCTATTAATACCAGCTGGAGTGGTACTGAGTCCCACTCACTCACCAGGAAAGAGCCAATTCAATCCAGGTTTCTCTTGAAAGAAGCTGGAGTGGTACTGAGTCTCACTCACACACCAGGAAAGAGGCAATTCAATCCAGGCTTCTATTAATACCAGCTGGAGTGGTACTGAGTTCCACTCACTCACCAGGAAAGAGGCAATTCAATCCAGACCTCTATTAATACCAGCTGGAGTGGTACTGAGTCCCCCTCAAACACCAAGAAAGAGCCAAATCAATCCAGACCTCTATTAATACCAGCTGGAGTGGTACTGAGTCCCACTCACACAGCAGGAAAGAGGCAATTCAATCCAGGTCTCTATTAATATCAGCTGGAGTGGTACTGAGTCTCACTGAAACACCAGGAAAGAGCCAATTCAATCCAGACCTCTATTCATCCCAGCTGGAGTGGTACTGAGTCCCACTCACACACCAGGAAAGAGCCAATTCAATCCAGACCTCTATTCATCCCAGCTGGAGTGGTACTGAGTCCCAACCACACACCAGGAAAGAGGCAATTCAATCTGGGCTTCTATTAATACCAGCTGGAGTGGTACTGAGCCCCACTCACGCACCAGGAAAGAGCCAATTCAATCCAGATCTCTATTAATACCAGCTGGAGTGGTACTGAGCCCCACTCACTCACCAGGAAGGAGCTAATTCAATCCAGGTTTCTATTAATACCAGCTGGAGTGGTACTGAGCCCCACTCACACTCCAGGAAAGAGTCAATTCAAACCAGGCCTCTATTAATACCAGCTGGAGTGATACTTACACCCACTCACACACCAGGAAAGAGCAAAATCAATCCAGGCTAATTTAATACCAGCTGGAGTGGGACTGAGTCCCACTCACACACCAGGAAAGCGCCTATTCAATCCAGACCTGTATTATTACCAGCTGGAGTGGGACTGAGTCCTATTCACACACCAGGAAAGAGGCAATTCAATGCAGACCTCTATTAATACCAGATAGAGTGGTACTGAGTCCCACTCTAACACCAGGACAGAGCCAATTCAAACCAGGTTTCTATTAATACCAGCTGGAGTGGTACTGAGTCCAACTCACACACCTGGAAAGAGCCAATTCAATCCAGGCCTCTATTAATACGAGCCGCAGTGGTACGGATCCCCACTTACACACCAGGAAAGTGCCAATTCAATCCAGGCCTCTATTAATACCAGCTGGAGTGGTACTGAGCCCCACTCACACACCAGGAAAGAGCCAATTCAATCCAGGCCTCTATTAATACCATCTGGAGTGGTACTGAGTCTCCCACTCACACACCAGGAAAGAGTCAATTCAATCCAGATCTCTCCTCATACCAGCTGGAGTGGCACTCAGACCGACTCACACACCAGGAAAGAGCAAAATCAATCCAGGCTAATTTAATACCAGCTGGAGTGGGACTGAGTCCCACTCACACACCAGGAAAGCGCCAATACAATCCAGACCTCTATTGATATCAGCTGGAGTGGTACTGAGCCCCACTCACGCAGCAGGAAAGAGCCAATTCAATCCAGGCCTCTATTAATATCAGCTGCAGTGGCACTGAGCCCCACTCACACACCAGGAAAGAGTCAATTCAAACCAGGTTTCTCTTGAAAATAGCTGGAGAGGTACTGAGTCCCACTCACACACCAGAAAGAGCCAATTCAATCCAGGCCTCTATTAATATCAGCTGGAGTGGTACTGAGTCTCACTCACGCACCAGGAAAGAGTCAATTCAAACCAGGTTTCTCTTGAAACCAGCTGGAGTGGTACTGAGTCCCACTCACACACCAGAAGGAGCCAATTCAATCCAGGCCTCTATTAATACCAGCTGGAGTGGTACTGAGTCCCACTCACACACCAGAAGGAGCCAATTCAATCCAGGCCGCTATTAATACCAGCTGGAGTGGTACTGAGCTCCACTCACACTCCAGGAAAGAGCCAATTCAATCCAGGCCTCTATTAATACCAGCTGGAGTGGTACTGAGTCCCACTCACACACCAGAAGGAGCCAATTCAATCCAGGCCTCTATTAATACCAGCTGGAGTGGTGCTGAGCTCCACTCACACACCAGGAAAGAGACAATTGAAACCAGGCCTCTATTAATACCAGCTGGAGTGGTACTGAGCCCCACTCACTCACCAGTAAGGAGCCAATTCAATCCAGGCCTCTATTAATTCCAGCTGGAGTGGTACTGAGCTCCACTCACCCTCCAGGAAAGAGCCAATTCATTCCAGGCCTCTATGCATACCAGCTGGAGTGGTACTGAGCCCCACTCACACCCAGGAAAGTGCTAATTGAAACCAAATTTCTATTAATACCAGCTGGAGTGGTACTGAGTCCCACTCACACACAAGGAAAGTGCCAATTCAATCCAGGTTTCTATTAGTACCAGCTGGAGTGGTACTGAGCCCTACTCACTCACCAGGAAGGAGCCAATTCAATCCAGGTTTCTATTAATACCAGCTGGAGTGGTACTGAGCCCCACTCACACACATGGTAAAAGCCAAGTCAAACCAGGCCTCTATTCATACCAGCTGATGTGGTACTGATCCCACTCCCATGCCAGGTCAGAGGCAATTCAATCCAGGTCTCTATTGATGTCAGCGGGAGTGGTACTGAGCCCCACTCACTTACCAGGAAGGAGCCAATTCAATCCAGGATTCTATTAATACCAGCTGGAGTGGTACTGAGCCCCACTTACTCACCAGTAAGGAGCCAATTCAATCCAGGTTTCTATTAATACCAGCTGGAGTGGTACTGAGTTCCACTCACACACCAGGAAAGAGGCAATTCAATCCAGGATTCTATTAATACTAGCTGGAGTGGTACTGAGTCTCACTCACGCACCAGGAAAGAGTCAATTCAAACCAGGTTTCTCTTGAAACCAGCTGGAGTGGTACTGAGTCCCACTCACACACCAGAAGGAGCCAATTCAATCCAGTCCTCTATTAATACCAGCTGGAGTGGTACTGAGTCCCACTCACACACCAGAAGGAGCCAATTCAATCCAGGCCGCTATTAATACCAGCTGGAGTGGTACTGAGCTCCACTCACACTCCAGGAAAGAGCCAATTCAATCCAGGCCTCTATTAATACCAGCTGGAGTGGTACTGAGTCCCACTCACACACCAGAAGGAGCCAATTCAATCCAGGCCTCTATTAATACCAGCTGGAGTGGTGCTGAGCTCCACTCACACACCAGGAAAGAGACAATTGAAACCAGGCCTCTATTAATACCAGCTGGAGTGGTACTGAGCCCCACTCACTCACCAGTAAGGAGCCAATTCAATCCAGGCCTCTATTAATTCCAGCTGGAGTGGTACTGAGCTCCACTCACCCTCCAGGAAAGAGCCAATTCATTCCAGGCCTCTATGCATACCAAATGGAGTGGTACTGAGCCCCACTCACACCCAGGAAAGTGCTAATTGAAACCAAATTTCTATTAATACCAGCTGGAGTGGTACTGAGTCCCACTCACACACAAGGAAAGTGCCAATTCAATCCAGGTTTCTATTAATACCAGCTGGAGTGGTACTGAGCCCCACTCACTCACCAGGAAGGAGCCAATTCAATCCAGGTTTCTATTAATACCAGCTGGAGTGGTACTGAGCCCCACTCACACACATGTTAAAAGCCAAGTCAAACCAGGCCTCTATTCATACCAGCTGATGTGATACTGATCCCACTCCCATGCCAGGTCAGAGGCAATTCAATCCAGGTCTCTATTGATGTCAGCTGGAGTGGTACTGAGCCCCACTCACTTACCAGGAAGGAGCCAATTCAATCCAGGATTCTATTAATACCAGCTGGAGTGGTACTGAGCCCCACTTACTCACCAGTAAGGAGCCAATTCAATCCAGGTTTCTATTAATACCAGCTGGAGTAGTACTGAGTTCCACTCACACACCAGGAAAGAGGCAATTCAATCCAGGATTCTATTAATACTAGCTGGAGTGGTACTGAGTCCAACTTACTCACCAGGAAGGAGCCAATTCAATCCAGGTTTCTATTAATACCAACTGGAGTGGTACTGAGTCCCACTCACACACCAGGAAAGAGGCAATTCAATCTGGGCTTCTATTAATACCAGCTGGAGTGGTACTGAGTCCCACTCACACACCAGGAAAGAGGCAATTCAATCTGGGCTTCTATTAATACCAGCTGGAGTGGTACTGAGTCCCACTCACACACCAGGAAAGAGGCAATTCAATCTGGGCTTCTTTTAATACCAGCTGGAGTGGTACTGAGTCCCACTCACACACCAGAAAAGAGGCAATTCAATCTGGGCTTCTATTAATACCAGCTGGAGTGGTACTGAGTCCCACTCACACACCAGGAAAGAGGCAATTCAATCTGGGCTTCTATTAATACCAGCTGGAGTGGTACTGAGTCCCACTCACACACCAGGAAAGAGGCAATTCAATCTGGGCTTCTTTTAATACCAGCTGGAGTGGTACTGAGTCCCACTCACACACCAGAAAAGAGGCAATTCAATCTGGGCTTCTATTAATACCAGCTGGAGTGGTACTGAGTCCCACTCTAACACCAGGACAGAGCCAATTCAAACCAGGTTTCTATTAATACCAGCTGGAGTGGTACTGAGTCCAACTCACACACCTGGAAAGAGCCAATTCAATCCAGGCCTCTATTAATACGAGCCGCAGTGGTACGGATCCCCACTTACACACCAGGAAAGTGCCAATTCAATCCAGGCCTCTATTAATACCAGCTGGAGTGGTACTGAGCCCCACTCACACACCAGGAAAGAGCCAATTCAATCCAGGCCTCTATTAATACCATCTGGAGTGGTACTGAGTCCCACTCACACACCAGGAAAGAGTCAATTCAATCCAGATCTCTCCTCATACCAGCTGGAGTGGCACTTAGACCCACTCACACACCAGGAAAGAGCAAAATCAATCCAGGCTAATTTAATACCAGCTGGAGTGGGACTGAGTCCCACTCACACACCAGGAAAGCGCCAATACAATCCAGACCTCTATTGATATCAGCTGGAGTGGTACTGAGCCCCACTCACGCAGCAGGAAAGAGCCAATTCAATCCAGGCCTCTATTAATATCAGCTGCAGTGGCACTGAGTCCCACTCACACACCAGAAAGAGCCAATTCAATCCAGGCCTCTATTAATATCAGCTGGAGTGGTACTGAGTCTCACTCACGCACCAGGAAAGAGTCAATTCAAACCAGGTTTCTCTTGAAACCAGCTGGAGTGGTACTGAGTCCCACTCACACACCAGAAGGAGCCAATTCAATCCAGGCCTCTATTAATACCAGCTGGAGTGGTACTGAGTCCCACTCACACACCAGAAGGAGCCAATTCAATCCAGGCCGATATTAATACCAGCTGGAGTGGTACTGAGCTCCACTCACACTCCAGGAAAGAGCCAATTCAATCCAGGCCTCTATTAATACCAGCTGGAGTGGTATTGAGTCCCACTCACACACCAGAAGGAGCCAATTCAATCCAGGCCTCTATTAATACCAGCTGGAGTGGTACTGAGCTCCACTCACACACCAGGAAAGAGACAATTGAAACCAGGCCTCTATTAATACCAGCTGGAGTGGTACTGAGCCCCACTCACTCACCAGTAAGGAGCCAATTCAATCCAGGCCTCTATTAATTCCAGCTGGAGTGGTACTGAGCTCCACTCACCCTCCAGGAAAGAGCCAATTCATTCCAGGCCTCTATGCATACCAGCTGGAGTGGTACTGAGCCCCACTCACACCCAGGAAAGTGCCAATTGAAACTAAATTTCTATTAATACCAGCTGGAGTGGTACTGAGTCCCACTCACACACAAGGAAAGAGCCAATTCAATCCAGGTTTCTATTAATACCAGCTGGAGTGGTACTGAGCCCCACTCACTCACCAGGAAGGAGCCAATTCAATCCAGGTTTCTATTAATACCAGCTGGAGTGGTACTGAGTCCCACTCACACACCAGGAAAGAGCCAATTCAATCCAGACCTCTATTCATCCCAGCTGGAGTGGTACTGAGTCCCAACCACACACCAGGAAAGAGGCAATTCAATCTGGGCTTCTATTAATACCAGCTGGAGTGGTACTGAGCCCCACTCACGCACCAGGAAAGAGCCAATTCAATCCAGATCTCTATTAATACCAGCTGGAGTGGTACTGAGCCCCACTCACTCACCAGGAAGGAGCTAATTCAATCCAGGTTTCTATTAATACCAGCTGGAGTGGTACTGAGCCCCACTCACACTCCAGGAAAGAGTCAATTCAAACCAGGCCTCTATTAATACCAGCTGGAGTGGTACTTACACCCACTCACACACCAGGAAAGAGCAAAATCAATCCAGGCTAATTTAATACCAGCTGGAGTGGGACTGAGTCCCACTCACACACCAGGAAAGCGCCTATTCAATCCAGACCTGTATTATTACCAGCTGGAGTGGGACTGAGTCCTATTCACACACCAGGAAAGAGGCAATTCAATGCAGACCTCTATTAATACCAGATAGAGTGGTACTGAGTCCCACTCTAACACCAGGACAGAGCCAATTCAAACCAGGTTTCTATTAATACCAGCTGGAGTGGTACTGAGTCCAACTCACACACCTGGAAAGAGCCAATTCAATCCAGGCCTCTATTAATACGAGCCGCAGTGGTACGGATCCCCACTTACACACCAGGAAAGTGCCAATTCAATCCAGGCCTCTATTAATACCAGCTGGAGTGGTACTGAGCCCCACTCACACACCAGGAAAGAGCCAATTCAATCCAGGCCTCTATTAATACCATCTGGAGTGGTACTGAGTCTCCCACTCACACACCAGGAAAGAGTCAATTCAATCCAGATCTCTCCTCATACCAGCTGGAGTGGCACTCAGACCGACTCACACACCAGGAAAGAGCAAAATCAATCCAGGCTAATTTAATACCAGCTGGAGTGGGACTGAGTCCCACTCACACACCAGGAAAGCGCCAATACAATCCAGACCTCTATTGATATCAGCTGGAGTGGTACTGAGCCCCACTCACGCAGCAGGAAAGAGCCAATTCAATCCAGGCCTCTATTAATATCAGCTGCAGTGGCACTGAGCCCCACTCACACACCAGGAAAGAGTCAATTCAAACCAGGTTTCTCTTGAAAATAGCTGGAGAGGTACTGAGTCCCACTCACACACCAGAAAGAGCCAATTCAATCCAGGCCTCTATTAATATCAGCTGGAGTGGTACTGAGTCTCACTCACGCACCAGGAAAGAGTCAATTCAAACCAGGTTTCTCTTGAAACCAGCTGGAGTGGTACTGAGTCCCACTCACACACCAGAAGGAGCCAATTCAATCCAGGCCTCTATTAATACCAGCTGGAGTGGTACTGAGTCCCACTCACACACCAGAAGGAGCCAATTCAATCCAGGCCGCTATTAATACCAGCTGGAGTGGTACTGAGCTCCACTCACACTCCAGGAAAGAGCCAATTCAATCCAGGCCTCTATTAATACCAGCTGGAGTGGTACTGAGTCCCACTCACACACCAGAAGGAGCCAATTCAATCCAGGCCTCTATTAATACCAGCTGGAGTGGTGCTGAGCTCCACTCACACACCAGGAAAGAGACAATTGAAACCAGGCCTCTATTAATACCAGCTGGAGTGGTACTGAGCCCCACTCACTCACCAGTAAGGAGCCAATTCAATCCAGGCCTCTATTAATTCCAGCTGGAGTGGTACTGAGCTCCACTCACCCTCCAGGAAAGAGCCAATTCATTCCAGGCCTCTATGCATACCAGCTGGAGTGGTACTGAGCCCCACTCACACCCAGGAAAGTGCTAATTGAAACCAAATTTCTATTAATACCAGCTGGAGTGGTACTGAGTCCCACTCACACACAAGGAAAGTGCCAATTCAATCCAGGTTTCTATTAGTACCAGCTGGAGTGGTACTGAGCCCTACTCACTCACCAGGAAGGAGCCAATTCAATCCAGGTTTCTATTAATACCAGCTGGAGTGGTACTGAGCCCCACTCACACACATGGTAAAAGCCAAGTCAAACCAGGCCTCTATTCATACCAGCTGATGTGGTACTGATCCCACTCCCATGCCAGGTCAGAGGCAATTCAATCCAGGTCTCTATTGATGTCAGCTGGAGTGGTACTGAGCCCCACTCACTTACCAGGAAGGAGCCAATTCAATCCAGGATTCTATTAATACCAGCTGGAGTGGTACTGAGCCCCACTTACTCACCAGTAAGGAGCCAATTCAATCCAGCTTTCTATTAATACCAGCTGGAGTGGTACTGAGTTCCACTCACACACCAGGAAAGAGGCAATTCAATCCAGGATTCTATTAATACTAGCTGGAGTGGTACTGAGTCTCACTCACGCACCAGGAAAGAGTCAATTCAAACCAGGTTTCTCTTGAAACCAGCTGGAGTGGTACTGAGTCCCACTCACACACCAGAAGGAGCCAATTCAATCCAGGCCTCTATTAATACCAGCTGGAGTGGTACTGAGTCCCACTCACACACCAGAAGGAGCCAATTCAATCCAGGCCGCTATTAATACCAGCTGGAGTGGTACTGAGCTCCACTCACACTCCAGGAAAGAGCCAATTCAATCCAGGCCTCTATTAATACCAGCTGGAGTGGTACTGAGTCCCACTCACACACCAGAAGGAGCCAATTCAATCCAGGCCTCTATTAATACCAGCTGGAGTGGTGCTGAGCTCCACTCACACACCAGGAAAGAGACAATTGAAACCAGGCCTCTATTAATACCAGCTGGAGTGGTACTGAGCCCCACTCACTCACCAGTAAGGAGCCAATTCAATCCAGGCCTCTATTAATTCCAGCTGGAGTGGTACTGAGCTCCACTCACCCTCCAGGAAAGAGCCAATTCATTCCAGGCCTCTATGCATACCAGCTGGAGTGGTACTGAGCCCCACTCACACCCAGGAAAGTGCCAATTGAAACCAAATTTCTATTAATACCAGCTGGAGTGGTACTGAGTCCCACTCACACACAAGGAAAGTGCCAATTCAATCCAGGTTTCTATTAATACAAGCTGGAGTGGTACTGAGCCCCACTCACTCACCAGGAAGGAGCCAATTCAATCCAGGTTTCTATTAATACCAGCTGGAGTGGTACTGAGCCCCACTCACACACATGTTAAAAGCCAAGTCAAACCAGGCCTCTATTCATACCAGCTGATGTGGTACTGATCCCACTCCCATGCCAGGTCAGAGGCAATTCAATCCAGGTCTCTATTGATGTCAGCTGGAGTGGTACTGAGCCCCACTCACTTACCAGGAAGGAGCCAATTCAATCCAGGATTCTATTAATACCAGCTGGAGTGGTACTGAGCCCCACTTACTCACCAGTAAGGAGCCAATTCAATCCAGGTTTCTATTAATACCAGCTGGAGTGGTACTGAGTTCCACTCACACACCAGGAAAGAGGCAATTCAATCCAGGATTCTATTAATACTAGCTGGAGTGGTACTGAGTCCAACTTACTCACCAGGAAGGAGCCAATTCAATCCAGGTTTCTATTAATACCAACTGGAGTGGTACTGAGTCCCACTCACACACCAGGAAAGAGGCAATTCAATCTGGGCTTCTATTAATACCAGCTGGAGTGGTACTGAGTCCCACTCACACACCAGGAAAGAGGCAATTCAATCTGGGCTTCTATTAATACCAGCTGGAGTGGTACTGAGTCCCACTCACACACCAGGAAAGAGGCAATTCAATCTGGGCTTCTTTTAATACCAGCTGGAGTGGTACTGAGTCCCACTCACACACCAGAAAAGAGGCAATTCAATCTGGGCTTCTATTAATACCAGCTGGAGTGGTACTGAGTCCCACTCTAACACCAGGACAGAGCCAATTCAAACCAGGTTTCTATTAATACCAGCTGGAGTGGTACTGAGTCCAACTCACACACCTGGAAAGAGCCAATTCAATCCAGGCCTCTATTAATACGAGCCGCAGTGGTACGGATCCCCACTTACACACCAGGAAAGTGCCAATTCAATCCAGGCCTCTATTAATACCAGCTGGAGTGGTACTGAGCCCCACTCACACACCAGGAAAGAGCCAATTCAATCCAGGCCTCTATTAATACCATCTGGAGTGGTACTGAGTCCCACTCACACACCAGGAAAGAGTCAATTCAATCCAGATCTCTCCTCATACCAGCTGGAGTGGCACTTAGACCCACTCACACACCAGGAAAGAGCAAAATCAATCCAGGCTAATTTAATACCAGCTGGAGTGGGACTGAGTCCCACTCACACACCAGGAAAGCGCCAATACAATCCAGACCTCTATTGATATCAGCTGGAGTGGTACTGAGCCCCACTCACGCAGCAGGAAAGAGCCAATTCAATCCAGGCCTCTATTAATATCAGCTGCAGTGGCACTGAGTCCCACTCACACACCAGAAAGAGCCAATTCAATCCAGGCCTCTATTAATATCAGCTGGAGTGGTACTGAGTCTCACTCACGCACCAGGAAAGAGTCAATTCAAACCAGGTTTCTCTTGAAACCAGCTGGAGTGGTACTGAGTCCCACTCACACACCAGAAGGAGCCAATTCAATCCAGGCCTCTATTAATACCAGCTGGAGTGGTACTGAGTCCCACTCACACACCAGAAGGAGCCAATTCAATCCAGGCCGATATTAATACCAGCTGGAGTGGTACTGAGCTCCACTCACACTCCAGGAAAGAGCCAATTCAATCCAGGCCTCTATTAATACCAGCTGGAGTGGTATTGAGTCCCACTCACACACCAGAAGGAGCCAATTCAATCCAGGCCTCTATTAATACCAGCTGGAGTGGTACTGAGCTCCACTCACACACCAGGAAAGAGACAATTGAAACCAGGCCTCTATTAATACCAGCTGGAGTGGTACTGAGCCCCACTCACTCACCAGTAAGGAGCCAATTCAATCCAGGCCTCTATTAATTCCAGCTGGAGTGGTACTGAGCTCCACTCACCCTCCAGGAAAGAGCCAATTCATTCCAGGCCTCTATGCATACCAGCTGGAGTGGTACTGAGCCCCACTCACACCCAGGAAAGTGCCAATTGAAACTAAATTTCTATTAATACCAGCTGGAGTGGTACTGAGTCCCACTCACACACAAGGAAAGTGCCAATTCAATCCAGGTTTCTATTAATACCAGCTGGAGTGGTACTGAGCCCCACTCACTCACCAGGAAGGAGCCAATTCAATCCAGGTTTCTATTAATACCAGCTGGAGTGGTACTGAGCCCCACTCACACACCTGGTAAAAGCCAAGTCAAACCAGACCTCTATTCATACCAGCTGATGTGGTACTGAGTCCCACTCCCATGCCAGTTCAGAGGCAATTCAATCCAGGTCTCTATTGATGTCAGCTGGAGTGGTACTGAGCCCCTCTCACTTACCAGGAAGGAGCCAATTCAATCCAGGATTCTATTAATACCAGCTGGAGTGGTACTGAGCCCCACTTACTCACCAGTAAGGAGCCAATTCAATCCAGGTTTCTATTAATACCAGCTGGAGTGGTGCTGAGTTCCACTCATACACCAGGAAAGAGGCAATTCAATCCAGGATTCTATTAATACTAGCTGGAGTGGTACTGAGTCCAACTTAATCACCAGGAAGGAGCCAATTCAATCCAGGTTTCTATTAATACCAACTGGAGTGGTACTGAGCCCCACTCACACCCAGGAAAGTGCCAATTGAAACCAAATTTCTATTAATACCAGCTGGAGTGGTACTGAGTCCCACTCACACACCAGAAAGAGTCAATTTAAACCAGGCCTCCATTAATACCAGCTGGAGTGGTACTGAGTCCCACTCACACACCAGAATGAGTCAATTTAAACGAGGCCTCTATTAATACCAGCTGGAGTGGTACTGAGCCCCACTCACTCACCAGGAAGGAGCCAATTCAATCCAGGTTTCTATTAATACCAGCTGGAGTGGTACTGAGCCCCACTCACACACTGGTAAAAGCCAAGTCAAACCAGGCCTCTATTCATACCAGCTGATGTGGTACTGAGTCCCACTCCCATGCCAGGTCAGAGGCAATTCAATCCAGGTCTCTATTGATGTCAGCTGGAGTGGTACCGAGCCCCACTCACTTACCAGGAAAGAGCCAATTCAATCCAGGATTCTATTAATACCAGCTGGAGTGGTACTGAGCCCCACTTACTCACCAGTAAGGAGCCAATTCAATCCAGGTTTCTATTAATACCAGCTGGATTGGTACTGAGTTCCACTCACACACCAGGAAAGAGGCAATTCAATCCAGGATTCTATTAATACTAGCTGGAGTGGTACTGAGTCCAACTTACTCACCAGGAAGGAGCCAATTCAATCCAGGTTTCTATTAATACCAACTGGAGTGGTACTGAGTCCCACTCACACACCAGGAAAGAGGCAATTCAATCTGGGCTTCTATTAATACCAGCTGGAGTGGTACTGAGTCCCACTCACACACCAGGAAAGAGGCAATTCAATCTGGGCTTCTATTAATACCAGCTGGAGTGGTACTGAGTCCCACTCACACACCAGGAAAGAGGCAATTCAATCTGGGCTTCTATTAATACCAGCTGGAGTGGTACTGAGTCCCACTCACACACCAGGAAAGAGGCAATTCAATCTGGGCTTCCATTAATACCAGCTGGAGTGGTACTGAGCCCCACTCACACACAAGGAAAGTGCCAATTGAAACCAAATTTCTATTATTACCAGCTGGAGAGGTACTGAGTCCCAATCACACGCCAGGTCAGAGGCAATTCAACCCAGGTCTCTATTAATATCAGCTGGAGAGGTACTGAGCCCCACTCACACACCAGAAAAGAGTCAATTCAAACCAGGTTTCTCTTGAAACCAGCTGGAGAGGTACTGAGCCCCACTCACACACCAGAAGGAGCCAATTAAATCCAGGCCTCTATTAATACCAGCTGGAGTGGTACTGAGTACCACTCACACACCAGAAGGAGCCAATTCAATCCAGGCCTCTATTAATACCAGCTGGAGTGGTACTGAGCTCCACTCACACTCCAGGAAAGAGCCAATTCAATCCAGGCCTCTATTAATCCCAGCTGGTGTGGTACTGAGTCCCTCTTACACACCAGGAAAGTGACAATTGAAACTAGGCCTATATTAATACAGCTGGACTGGTGCTGAGTCTCACTCACCCACCAGGAAAGAGCCAATTCAAGCCAGACCTCTTTAAATACAAGCTGGTGTGGCACTGAGTCTCACTCACACACCAGGAAAGAGCAAATTCCAACCAGACCTCCATTAATACCAGCTGGAGTGGTACTGAGCCCCACTCACACCCAGGAAAGTGCCAATTGAAACCAAATTTCTATTAATACCAGCTGGAGTGGTACTGAGTCCCACTCACACACCAGAAAGAGTCAATTTAAACCAGGCATCTATTAATACCAGCTGGAGTGGTACTGAGTCCCACTCACACACCAGAAAGATTCAATTTACACGAGGCCTCTATTAATACCAGCTGGAGTGGTACTGAGCCCCACTCACTCACCAGGAAAAAGCCAATTCAATCCAGGCCTCTATTCATAACAGCTGCAGAGGTACTGAGTCCCACTCACACACCAGAATGAGCAAATTCAATCCAGGCCTCTATTAATACCAGCTGGAGTGGTACTGAGCCCCACTCACACCCAGGAAAGTGCCAATTGAAACCAAATTTCTATTAATACCAGCTGGAGTGGTACTGAGTCCCACTCACACACCAGAAAGAGTCAATTTAAACCAGGCCTCTATTAATACCAGCTGGAGTGGTACTGAGTCCCACTCACACCGGAATGAGTCAATTTAAACGAGGACTCTATTAATACCAGCTGGAGTGGTAATGAGCCCCACTCACTCACCAGGAAGGAGCCAATTCAATCCAGGTTTCTATTAATACCAGCTGGAGTGGTACTGAGCCCCACTCACACACCTGGAAACAGCCAATTCAATCCAGGCCTCTATTCATACCAGCTGGAGTGGTACTGAGCCCCACTCCCATGCCAGGTCAGAGGCAATTCAATCCAGGTCTCTATGAATATCAGCTGGAGTGGCACTGAGTCTCACTGAAACACCAGGAAAGAGCCAATTCAATCCAGACCTCTTTTACAACCAGTTGGAGTGGCACTGAGTCCCACACAGACACTAGAACAGTGCCAATTCAATCCAGACCTCTATTAATACCAGCTGGAGTGGTACTGAGTCCCACTCAGACACCAGGAATGAGCCAATTCAATCCAGACCACTATTAATACCAGCTGGAGTGGTACTGAGCCCCACTCCCACGCCAGGTCAGAGGCAATTCAATCCAGGTCTCTATTGATATCAGCTGGAGTGGTACTGAGTCTCACTGAAACACCAGGAAAGAGACAATTCAATCCAGACCACTATTAATACCAGCTGGTGTGGTACTCAGTCCCACTCACACACCAGGAAACAGCCAATTCAATCCAGGTCTCTGTTGGTACCAGCTGGAGTTGTACTGAGTACCACTCACACACCTGGTAAAAGCCAAGTCAAACCAGGCCTCTATTCATACCAGCTGCAGTGGTACTGAGCCCCACTCACACGCCAGGTCAGAGGCAATTCAATCCAGGCCTCTATTAATATCTGCTGGAGTGGAACTGAGTCCCACTCAATCACCAGGAAAGAGTCAATTCAAACCAGGTTTCTCTTGAAACCAGCTGGAGTGGTACTGAGTCCCACTCAGACACCAGGAATGAACCAATTCAATCCAGACCTCTATTAATACCAGCTGGAGTGGTACTGAGTCCCACTCACACACCAGGAAAGAGGCAATTCAATCCAGGCTTCTATTAATACCAGCTGGAGCTGTACTGAGTCCCACTCACACACCAGGAAAGAGGCAATTCAATCCAGGCTTCTATTAATACCAGCTGGAGTGGTACTGAGTCCCACTCAGACACCAGGAATGAGCCAATTCAATCCAGACATCTATTAATACCAGCTGGAGTGGTACTGAGCCCCTCTCACTCACCAGGATGGAGCCAATACAATCCAGACCTCTATTAATACCAGCTGGAGTGGTACTGAGTCCCGCTCAGACAACAGGAATGAGCCAATTCAATCCAGGCTTCTATTAATACCAGCTGGAGTGGTACTGAGTCCCACTCACACACCAGGAAAGAGGCAATTCAATCCAGGTCTCTATTAATATCAGCTGGAGTGGTACTGAGTCTCACTGAAACACCAGGAAAGAGTCAATTCAATCCAGACCACTATTAATACCAGCTGGTGTGGTACCGAGTCCCTCTCACACACCAGGAAAGAGCCAAATCAATACAGAACACTATTAATACCAGCTGGAGTTGTGCTGGGTCCGACTCACCCACCTGGTAAAAGCCAAGTCAAACCAGGCCTCTATTCATACCAGCTGCAGTGGTACTGAGCCCCACTCACACGCCAGATCAGAGGCAATTCAATCCAGTCCTCTATTAATACCAGCTGGAGTGGTACTGAGCCCCACTCACACGCCAGATCAGAGGCAATACAATCCAGTCCTCTATTAATGCCAGCTGGAGTGGGACTGAGCCCCACTCACTCACCAGGAAGGAGCCAATTCAAACCAGACATCTATTAATACCAGCTGGAGTGGTACTGAGCCCCTCTCACTCACCAGGATGGAGCCAATACAATCCCGACCTCGATTAATACCAGCTGGAGTGGTACTGAGCCCCTCTCACTCACCAGGATGGAGCCAATACAATCCAGACCTCTATTAATACCAGCTGGAGTGGTACTGAGTCCCGCTCAGACAACAGGAATGAGCCAATTCAATCCAGGCTTCTATTAATACCAGCTGGAGTGGTACTGAGTCCCACTCACACACCAGGAAAGAGGCAATTCAATCCAGGATTCTATTAATACCAGCTGGAGTGGCACTGAGTCCCACTCACACACCAGGAAACAGCCAATTCAATCCAGGTCTCTGTTGATACCAGCTGGAGTTGTACTGAGCCCCACTCACCCACCTGGTAAAAGCCAAGTCAAACCAGGATTCTATTAATACCAGCTGGAGTGGTACTGAGTCCCACTTACTCACCAGGAAGGAGCCAATTCAATCCAGGTTTCTCTTGAAACCAGCTGGAGTGGTACTGAGTCTCACTCACACACCAGGAAAGAGGCAATTCAATCCAGGCTTCTATTAATACCAGCTGGAGTGGTACTGAGTCCCACTCAGACACCAGGAATTAGCCAATTCAATCCAGACCTCTAGTAATACCAGCTGGAGTGGTACTGAGTCCAAGTCACACACCAGGAAAGGGCCAATTCAATCCAGGCCTCTATTCATACCAGCTGGAGATGTACTGAGTCCCACTCACACACCAGAAAGAGCAAATTCTATCCAGGCCTCTATTAATACCAGCTTCAGTGGTACTGAGCCCCACTGACACACCAGGAAAGAGCCAATTCAATACAGAACACTATTAATACCAGCTGGAGTGGTACTGAGCCCCACTCACACACCAGGAAAGAGCCAATTCAATACAGAACACTATTAATACCAGCTGGAGTGGTACTGAGCCCCACTCACACACCAGGAAAGAGCCAATTCAATCCAGGCCTCTATTCATACCAGCTGGAGAGGTACTGAGTCCCACTCACACACCAGAAAGAGCAAATTCAATCCAGACCTCTATTAATACCAGCAGGAGAGGTACTGAGTCCCAGTCACTCACCAGGAAAGAGCCAATTCAAACCGGACAACTATTAATACCAGCTGGAGTGGTACTGAGCCCCACTCACACACCAGGAAAGAGCCAATTCCATCCACACCTCTATTAATACCAGCTGGAATGGTACTGAGTCCCACACACACACCAGGAAAGAGCCAATTCAATCCAGACCTCTATTAATACCAGCTGGAATGGTACTGAGTACCACTCACACACCAGGAAAGAGCCAATTCAAACCGGACAACTATTAATACCAGCTGGAGTGGTACTGAGTCCCACTCACACACCAGGAAAGAGCCAATTCCATCCAGACCTCTATTAATACCAGCTGGAGTGGTACTGAGTCCCACTTACTCACCAGGAAAGAGCCAATTCAAACCGGACAACTATTAATACCAGCTGGAGTGGTACTGAGTCCCACTCACACACCAGGAAAGAGCCAATTCAATACGGAACACTATTAATACCAGCTGGAGTTGTGCTGGGTCCGACTCACCCACCTGGTAAAAGCCAAGTCAAACCAGGCCTCTATTCATACCAGCTGCAGTGGTACTGAGCCCCACTCACACGCCAGATCAGAGGCAATTCAATCCAGTCCTCTATTAATACCAGCTGGAGTGGGACTGAGCCCCACTCACTCACCAGGAAGGAGCCAATTCAAACCAGACATCTATTAATACCAGCTGGAGTGGTACTGAGCCCCTCTCTCTCACCAGGATGGAGCCAATACAATCCAGACCTCGATTAATACCAGCTGGAGTGGTACTGAGCCCCTCTCACTCACCAGGATGGAGCCAATACAATCCAGACCTCTATTAATACGAGCTGGAGTGGTACTGAGTCCCACTCAGACACCAGGAATGAGCCAATTCAATCCAGGCTTCCATTAATACCAGCTGGAGTGGTGCTGAGTTGCAGTCACACACCAGGAAAGAGGAAATTCAATCCAGGCTTCTATTAATACCAGCTGGAGTGGCACTGAGTCCCACTCACACACCAGAAAGAGTCAATTTAAACCAGGCCTCTATTAATACCAGCTGGAGTGGTACTGAGTCCCACTCACACACCAGAAAGAGTCAATTTAAGCGAGGCCTCTATTAATACCAGCTGGAGTGGTACGGAGCCCCACTCACTCACCAGGAAGGAGCCAATTCAATCCAGGTTTCTATTAATACCAGCTGGAGTGGTACTGAGCCCCACTCACACACCTGGAAACAGCCAATTCAATCCAGGCCTCTATTCATACCAGCTGCAGTGGTACTGAGTCCCACTCCCATGCCAGGTCAGAGGCAATTCAATCCAGGTCTCTATTAATATCAGCTGGAGTGGCACTGAGTCTCACTGAAACACCAGGAAAGAGCCAATTCAATCCAGAACACTTTTACAACCAGTTGGAGTGGCACTGAGTCCCACACAGACACTAGAACAGTGCCAATTCAATCCAGACCTCTATTAATACCAGCTGGAGTGGTACTGAGTCCCACTCAGATACCAGGAAAGAGCCAATTCAATCCAGACCACTATTAATACCAGCTGGAGATGTACTGAGTCCCACTCACACACCAGAAAGAGCAAATTCTATCCAGGCCTCTATTAATACCAGCTGGAGTGGTACTGAGCCCCACTCACACACCAGGAAAGAGCCAATTCAATACAGAACACTATTAATACCAGCTGGAGTGGTACTGAGCCCCACTCACACACCAGGAAAGAGCCAATTCAATCCAGGCCTCTATTCAAACCAGCTGGAGAGGTACTGAGTCCCACTCACACACCAGAAAGAGCAAATTCAATCCAGACCTCTATTAATACCAGCAGGAGTGGTACTGAGTCCCAGTCACTCACCAGGAAAGAGCCAATTCAAACCGGACAACTATTAATACCAGCTGGAGTGGTACTGAGCCCCACTCACACACCAGGAAAGAGCCAATTCCATCCACACCTCTATTAATACCAGCTGGAATGGTACTGAGTCCCACACACACACCAGGAAAGAGCCAATTCAATCCAGACCTCTATTAATACCAGCTGGAATGGTACTGAGTCCCACTCACACACCAGGAAAGAGCCAATTCAATACGGAACACTATTAATACCAGCTGGAGTTGTGCTGGGTCCGACTCACCCACCTGGTAAAAGCCAAGTCAAACCAGGCCTCTATTCATACCAGCTGCAGTGGTACTGAGCACCACTCACACGCCAGATCACAGGCAATTCAATCCAGTCCTCTATTAATACCAGCTGGAGTGGGACTGAGCCCCACTCACTCACCAGGAAGGAGCCAATTCAAACCAGACATCTATTAATACCAGCTGGAGTGGTACTGAGCCCCTCTCTCTCACCAGGATGGAGCCAATACAATCCAGACCTCGATTAATACCAGCTGGAGTGGTACTGAGCCCCTCTCACTCACCAGGATGGAGCCAATACAATCCAGACCTCGATTAATACCAGCTGGAGTGGTACTGAGTCCCACTCAGACACCAGGAATGAGCCAATTCAATCCAGGCTTCTATTAATACCAGCTGGAGTGGTGCTGAGTCCCACTCACACACCAGGAAAGAGGAAATTCAATCCAGGCTTCTATTAATACCAGCTGGAGTGGCACTGAGTCCCACTCACACACCAGAAAGAGTCAATTTAAACCAGGCCTCTATTAATACCAGCTGGAGTGGTACTGAGTCCCACTCACACACCAGAAAGAGTCAATTTAAACGAGGCCTCTATTAATACCAGCTGGAGTGGTACTGAGCCCCACTCACTCACCAGGAAGGAGCCAATTCAATCCAGGTTTCTATTAATACCAGCTGGAGTGGTACTGAGCCCCACTCAAACACCTGGAAACAGCCAATTCAATCCAGGCCTCTATTCATACCAGCTGCAGTGGTACTGAGTCCCACTGCCATGCCAGGTCAGAGGCAATTCAATCCAGGTCTCTATTAATATCAGCTGGAGTGGCACTGAGTCTCACTGAAACACCAGGAAAGAGCCAATTCAATCCAGAACTCTTTTACAACCAGTTGGAGTGGCACTGAGTCTCACACAGACACTAGAACAGTGCCAATTCAATCCAGACCTCTATTAATACCAGCTGGAGTGGTACTGAGTCCCACTCAGACACCAGGAATGAGCCAATTCAATCCAGACCACTATTAATACCAGCTGGAGATGTACTGAGTCCCACTCACACACCAGAAAGAGCAAATTCTATCCAGGCCTCTATTAATACCAGCTGGAGTGGTACTGAGCCCCACTGACACACCAGGAAAGAGCCAATTCAATACAGAACACTATTAATACCAGCTGGAGTGGTACTGAGCCCCACTTACACACCAGGAAAGAGCCAATTCAATACAGAACACTATTAATACCAGCTGGAGTGGTACTGAGCCCCACTCACACACCAGGAAAGAGCCAATTCAATCCAGGCCTCTATTCATACCAGCTGGAGAGGTACTGAGTCCCACTCACACACCAGAAAGAGCAAATTCAATCCAGACCTCTATTAATGCCAGCAGGAGTGGTACTGAGTCCCAGTCACTCACCAGGAAAGAGCCAATTCAAACCGGACAACTATTAATACCAGCTGGAGTGGTACTGAGCCCCACTCACACACCAGGAAAGAGCCAATTCCATCCACACCTCTATTAATACCAGCTGGAATGGTACTGAGTCCCACACACACACCAGGAAAGAGCCAATTCAATCCAGACCTCTATTAATACCAGCTGGAATGGTACTGAGTACCACTCACACACCAGGAAAGAGCCAATTCAAACCGGACAACTATTAATACCAGCTGGAGTGGTACTGAGTCCCACTCACACACCAGGAAAGAGCCAATTCCATCCAGACCTCTATTAATACCAGCTGGAGTGGTACTGAGTCCCACTCACTCACCAGGAAAGAGCCAATTCAAACCGGACAACTATTAATACCAGCTGGAGTGGTACTGAGTCCCACTCACACACCAGGAAAGAGCCAATTCAATACAGAACACTATTAATACCAGCTGGAGTTGTGCTTGGTCCGACTCACCCACCTGGTAAAAGCCAAGTCAAACCAGGCCTCTATTCATACCAGCTGCAGTGGTACTGAGCCCCACTCACACGCCAGATCAGAGTCAATTCAATCCAGTCCTCTATTAATACCAGCTGGAGTGGGACTGAGCCCCACTCACTCACCAGGAAGGAGCCAATTCAAACCAGACATCTATTAATACCAGCTGGAGTGGTACTGAGCCCCTCTCTCTCACCAGGATGGAGCCAATACAATCCAGACCTCGATTAATACCAGCTGGAGTGGTACTGAGCCCCTCTCACTCACCAGGATGGAGCCAATACAATCCAGACCTCTATTAATATCAGCTGGAGTGGTACTGAGTCCCACTCAGACACCAGGAATGAGCCAATTCAATCCAGGCTTCTATTAATACCAGCTGGAGTGGTGCTGAGTCCCACTCACACACCAGGAAAGAGGCAATTCAATCCAGGCATCTATTAATACCAGCTGGAGTGGCACTGAGTCCCACTCACACACCAGAAAGAGTCAATTTAAACCAGGCCTCTATTAATACCAGCTGGAGTGGTACTGAGTCCCACTCACACACCAGAAAGAGTCAATTTAAACGAGGCCTCTATTAATACCAGCTGGAGTGGTACTGAGCCCCACTCACACACCTGGAAACAACCAATTCAATCCAGGCCTCTATTCATACCAGCTGCAGTGGTACTGAGTCCCACTCCCATGCCAGGTCAGAGGCAATTCAATCCAGGTCTCTATTAATATCAGCTGGAGTGGCACTGAGTCTCACTGAAACACCAGGAAAGAGCCAATTCAATCCAGACCTCTTTTACAACCAGTTGGAGTGGCACTGAGTCCCACACAGACACTAGAACAGTGCCAATTCAATCCAGACCACTATTAATACCAGCTGGAGTGGTACTGAGCCCCACTCCCACGCCAGGTCAGATTCAATTCAATCCAGGTCTCTATTGATATCAACTGGAGTGGTACTGAGTCTCACTGAAACACCAGGAAAGAGACAATTCAATCCAGACCACTATTAATACCAGCTGGTGTGGTACTGAGTCCCACTCACACACCAGGAAACAGCCAATTCAATCCAGGTCTCTGTTGGTACCAGCTGGAGTTGTACTGAGTACCACTCACACACCTGGTAAAAGCCAAGTCAAACCAGGCCTCTATTCATACCAGCTGCAGTGGTACTCAGCCCCACTCACACGCCAGGTCAGAGGCAATTCAATCCAGGCCTCTATTAATATCAGCTGGAGTGGAACTGAGTCCCACTCAATCACCAGGAAAGAGTCAATTCAAACCAGGTTTCTCTTGAAACCAGCTGGAGTGGTACTGAGTCCCACTCAGACACCAGGAATGAGCCAATTCAATCCAGACCTCTATTAATACCAGCTGGAGTGGTACTGAGTCCCACTCACACACCAGGAAAGAGACAATTCAATCCAGGCTTCTATTAATACCAGCTGGAGCTGTACTGAGTCCCACTCACACACCAGGAAAGAGGCAATTCAATCCAGGCTTCTATTAATACCAGCTGGAGTGGTACTGAGTCCCACTCAGAAACCAGAAATGAGCCAATTCAATCCAGACCACTATTAATACCAGCTGGAGAGGTACTGAGCCCCACTCCCACGCCAGGTCAGAGGCAATTCAATCCAGGTCTCTATTAATATCAGCTGGAGTGGTACTGAGTCTCACTGAAACACCAGGAAAGAGACAATTCAATCCAGACCACTATTAACACCAGCTGGTGTGGTACTGAGTCCCACTCACACACCAGGAAAGAGCCAAATCAATACAGAACACTATTAATACCAACTGGAGTTGTGCTGGGTCCGACTCACCCACCTGGTAAAAGCCAAGTCAAACCAGGCCTCTATTCATACCAGCTGCAGTGGTACTGAGCCCCACTCACACGCCAGATCAGAGGCAATTCAATCCAGTCCTCTATTAATACCAGCTGGAGTGGTACTGAGCCCCACTCACACGCCAGTTCAGAGGCAATACAATCCAGTCCTCTATTAATGCCAGCTGGAGTGGGACTGAGCCCCACTCACTCACCAGGAAGGAGCCAATTCAAACCAGGCATCTATTAATACCAGCTGGAGTGGTACTGAGTCCCTCTCACTCACCAGGATGGAGCCAATACAATCCAGACCTCGATTAATACCAGCTGGAGAGGTACTGAGCCCCTCTCACTCACCAGGATGGAGCCAATAGAATCCAGACCTCTATTAATACCAGCTGGAGTGGTGCTGAGTCCCACTCAGACACCAGGAATGAGCCAATTCAATCCAGGCTTCTATTAATACCAGCTGGAGTGGTACTGAGTCCCACTCACTCACCTGGTAAAAGCCAAGTCAAACCAGAATTCTATTAATACCAGCTGGAGTGGTACTGAGTCCCACTTACTCACCAGGAAGGAGCCAATTCAATCCAGGTTTCTCTTGAAACCAGCTGGAGTGGTACTGAGTCTCACTCACACACCAGGAAAGAGGCAATTCAATCCAGGCTTCTATTAATACCAGCTGGAGTGGTACTGAGTCCCACTCAGACACCAGGAATGAGCCAATTCAATCCAGACCTCTATTAATACCAGCTGGAGTGGTACTGAGTCCAAGTCACACACCAGGAAAGGGCCAATTCAATCCAGGCCTCTATTCATACCAGCTGGAGGGGTACTGAGTCCCACTCACACACCAGAAAGAGCAAATTCTATCCAGGCCTCTATTAATACAGCTGGAGTGGTACTGAGCCCCACTCACACACCAGGAAAGAGCCAATTCAATACAGAACACTATTAATACCAGCTGGAGTGTTACTGATCCCCACTCACACACCAGGAAAGAGCCAATTCCATACAGAACACTATTAATACCAGCTGGAGTGGTACTGAGCCCCACTCACACACCAGGAAAGAGCCAATTCAATCCAGGCCTCTATTCATACCAGCTGGAGAGGTACTGAGTCCCACTCACACACCAGAAAGAGCAAATTCAATCCAGACCTCTATTAATACCAGCTGGAGTGGTACTGAGTCCCAGTCACTCACCAGGAAAGAGCCAATTCAAACCGGACAACTATTAATACCAGCTGGAGTGGTACTGAGCCCCACTCACACACCAGGAAAGAGCCAATTCCATCCACACCTCTATTAATACCAGCTGGAATGGTACTGAGTCCCACACACACACCAGGAAAGAGCCAATTCAATCCAGACCTCTATTAATACCAGCTGGAATGGTACTGAGTACCACTCACACACCAGGAAAGAGCCAATTCAAACCGGACAACTATTAATACCAGCTGGAGTGGTACTGAGTCCCACTCACACACCAGGAAAGAGCCAATTCCATCCAGACCTCTATTAATACCAGCTGGAGTGGTACTGAGTCCCACTCACTCACCAGGAAAGAGCCAATTCAAACCGGACAGCTATTAATACCAGCTGGAGTGGTACTGAGTCCCACTCACACACCAGGAAAGAGCCAATTCAATACAGAACACTATTAATACAAGCTGGAGTTGTGCTTGGTCCGACTCACCCACCTGGCAAAAGCCAAGTCAAACCAGGCCTCTATTCATACCAGCTGCAGTGGTACTGAGCCCCACTCACACGCCAGATCAGAGGCAATTCAATCCAGTCCTCTATTAATACCAGCTGGAGTGGGACTGAGCCCCACTCACTCACCAGGAAGGAGCCAATTCAAACCAGACATCTATTAATACCAGCTGGAGTGGTACTGAGCCCCTCTCACTCACCAGGATGGAGCCAATACAATCCAGACCTCGATTAATACCAGCTGGAGTGGTACTGAGCCCCTCTCACTCACCAGGATGGAGCCAATACAATCCAGACCTCTATTAATACCAGCTGGAGTGGTACTGAGTCCCACTCAGACACCAGGAATGAGCCAATTCAATCCAGGCTTCGATTAATACCAGCTGGAGTGGTGCTGCGTCCCACTCACACCAGGCAGGAAAGAGGCAATTCAATCCAGGCTTCTATTAATACCAGCTGGAGTGGCACTGAGTCCCACTCACACACCAGGAAACAGCCAATTCAATCCAGGTCTCTGTTGATACCAGCTGGAGCTGTACTGAGCCCCACTCACCCACCTGGTAAAAGCCAAGTCAAACCAGGATTCTATTAATAACAGCTGGAGCGGTACTGAGTCCCACTTACTCACCAGGAAGGAGCCAATTCAATCCAGGTTTCTCTTGAAACCAGCTCGAGTGGTACTGAGTCTCACTCACACACCAGGAAAGAGGCAATTCAATCCAGGCTTCTATTCATACCAGCTGGAGTGGTACTGAGTCCCACTCAGACACCAGGAATGAGCCAATTCAATCCAGACCTCTATTCATACCAGCTGGAGAGGTACTGAGTCCCACTCACACACCAGAAAGAGCCAATTCAATCCAGACCTCTATTCATACCAGCTGGAGAGGTACTGAGTCCCACTCACACACCAGAAAGAGCAAATTCAATCCAGGCTTCTATTAATACCAGCTGGAGTGGTACTGAGTCCAACTCACACACCAGGAAATAGCCAATTCAATCCAGGCCTCTATTCATACCAGCTGGAGAGGTACTGAGTCCCACTCAGACACCAGAAAGAGCAAATTCAATCCAGGCCTCTATTAATACCAGCTGGAGTGGTACTGAGTCCCACTCACACACCAGGAAAGAGCAACTTCAATAGCAAACACTATTCATACCAGCTGGAGTGGTACTGAGCCCCACTCACACACCAGGAAAGAGCCAATTCAATACAGAACACTATTAATCCCAGCTGGAGTGGTACTGAGCCCCACTCACACACCAGGAAAGAGCCAATTCAATCCAGGCCTCTATTCATACCAGCTGGAGAGGTACTGAGTCCCACTCACACACGAGAAAGAGCAAATTCAATCCAGACCTCTATTAATACCAGCTGGAGTGGTACTGAGTCCCACTCACACACCAGGAAAGAGCAACTTCAATAGCAAACACTATTCATACCAGCTGGAGTGGTACTGAGCCCCACTCACACACCAGGAAAGAGCCAATTCAATACAGAACACTATTAATCCCAGCTGGAGTGGTACTGAGCCCCACTCACACACCAGGAAAGAGCCAATTCAATCCAGGCCTCTATTCATACCAGCTGGAGAGGTACTGAGTCCCACTCACACACGAGAAAGAGCAAATTCAATCCAGACCTCTATTAATACCAGCTGGAGTGGTACTGAGTCCCACTCTCTCACCAGGAAAGAGCCAATTCAAACCGGACAACTATTAATGCCAGCTGGAGTGGTACTGAGCCCCTCTCACACACCAGGAAAAAGCCAATTCCATCCAGACCTCCATTAATACCAGCTGGAATGGTACTGAGTCCCACTCACACACCAGGAAAGAGCCAATTCAATCCAGACCTCTATTAATACCAGCTGGAATGGTACTGAGTACCACTCACACACCAGGAAAGAGCCAATTCAAACCGGACAACTATTAATACCAGCTGGAGTGGTACTGAGTCCCACTCACACACCAGGAAAGAGCCAATTCCATCCAGACCTCTATTAATACCAGCTGGAGTGGTACTGAGTCCCACTCACTCACCAGGAAAGAGCCAATTCAAACCGGACAACTATTAATACCAGCTGGAGTGGTACTGAGTCCCACTCAGACACCAGGAATGAGCCAATTCAATCCAGGTTTCTATTAATACCAGCTGGAGTGGTACTGAGCCCCACTCACACACCAGGAAAGAGCCAATTCCATCCAGACCTCTATTAATACCAGCTGGAGTGGCACTGAGCCCCACTCACTCACCAGGAAAGAGCCAATTCCATCCAGACCTCTATTAATACCAGCTGGAGTGGTACTGAGTCCCACTCACACACCAGGAAAGAGCTAATTCAATCCAGGTCTCTATTAATACCAGCTGGAGTGGTACTGAGCCCCACTCACACACCAGGAAAGAGCCAATTCCATCCAGACCTCTATTAATACCAGCTGTAGTGGTACTGAGCCCCACTCACTCACCAGGAAAGAGCCAATTCCATCCAGACCTCTATTAATACCAGCTGGAGTGGTACTGAGCCCCACTTACACACCCGGACAGAGCCAATTCTATCCAGACCTCTATTAATACAAGCTGGAGTGGCACTGAGTCTCACTCACACACCCGGACAGAGCCAATTCTATCCAGACCTCTATTCATACCAGCTGGAGTGGCACTGAGTCTCACTTACTCACCAGGAAGGAGCCAATTCAATCCAGGTTTCTCTTGAAACCAGCTGGAGTTGTACTGAGTCTCACTCACACACCAGGAAAGAACCAATTCAATCCAGGCTTCTATTAATACCAGCTGGAGTGGTACTGAGTCCAAGTCACACACCAGGAAAGAGCCAATTCAATCCAGGCCTCTATTCATACCAGCTGGAGAGGTACTGAGTCCCACTCACACACCAGAAAGAGCAAATTCTATCCAGGCCTCTATTAATACAGCTGGAGTGGTACTGAGCCCCACTCACACACCAGGAAAGAGCCAATTCAATACAGAACACTATTAATACCAGCTGGAGTGTTACTGATCCCCTCTCACACACCAGGAAAGAGCCAATTCCATACAGAACACTATTAATACCAGCTGGAGTGGTACTGAGCCCCACTCACACACCAGGAAAGAGCCAATTCAATCCAGACCTCTATTCATACCAGCTGGAGAGGTACTGAGTCCCACTCACACACCAGAAAGAGCAAATTCAATCCAGACCTCTATTAATACCAGCTGGAGTGGTACTGTGTCCCAGTCACTCACCAGGAAAGAGCCAATTCAAACCGGACAACTATTAATACCAGCTGGAGTGGTACTGAGCCCCACTCACACACCAGGAAAGAGCCAATTCCATCCACACCTCTATTAATACCAGCTGGAATGGTACTGAGTCCCACACACACACCAGGAAAGAGCCAATTCAATCCAGACCTCTATTAATACCAGCTGGAATGGTACTGAGTACCACTCACACACCAGGAAAGAGCCAATTCAAACCGGACAACTATTAATACCAGCTGGAGTGGTACTGAGTCCCACTCACACACCAGGAAAGAGCCAATTCCATCCAGACCTCTATTAATACCAGCTGGAGTGGTACTGAGTCCCACTCACTCACCAGGAAAGAGCCAATTCAAACCGGACAACTATTAATACCAGCTGGAGTGGTACTGAGTCCCACTCACACACCAGGAAAGAGCCAATTCAATACAGAACACTATTAATACAAGCTGGAGTTGTGCTTGGTCCGACTCACCCACCTGGCAAAAGCCAAGTCAAACCAGGCCTCTATTCATACCAGCTGCAGTGGTACTGAGCCCCACTCACACGCCAGATCAGAGGCAATTCAATCCAGTCCTCTATTAATACCAGCTGGAGTGGGACTGAGCCCCACTCACTCACCAGGAAGGAGCCAATTCAAACCAGACATCTATTAATACCAGCTGGAGTGGTACTGAGCCCCTCTCACTCACCAGGATGGAGCCAATACAATCCAGACCTCGATTAATACCAGCTGGAGTGGTACTGAGCCCCTCTCACTCACCAGGATGGAGCCAATACAATCCAGACCTCTATTAATACCAGCTGGAGTGGTACTGAGTCCCACTCAGACACCAGGAATGAGCCAATTCAATCCAGGCTTCGATTAATACCAGCTGGAGTGGTGCTGCGTCCCACTCACACCAGGAAAGAGGCAATTCAATCCAGGCTTCTATTAATACCAGCTGGAGTGGCACTGAGTCCCACTCACACACCAGGAAACAGCCAATTCAATCCAGGTCTCTGTTGATACCAGCTGGAGTTGTACTGAGCCCCACTCACCCACCTGGTAAAAGCCAAGTCAAACCAGGATTCTATTAATAACAGCTGGAGCGGTACTGAGTCCCACTTACTCACCAGGAAGGAGCCAATTCAATCCAGGTTTCTCTTGAAACCAGCTCGAGTGGTACTGAGTCTCACTCACACACCAGGAAAGAGGCAATTCAATCCAGGCTTCTATTCATACCAGCTGGAGTGGTACTGAGTCCCACTCAGACACCAGGAATGAGCCAATTCAATCCAGACCTCTATTCATACCAGCTGGAGAGGTACTGAGTCCCACTCACACACCAGAAAGAGCCAATTCAATCCAGACCTCTATTCATACCAGCTGGAGAGGTACTGAGTCCCACTCACACACCAGAAAGAGCAAATTCAATCCAGGCTTCTATTAATACCAGCTGGAGTGGTACTGAGTCCAACTCACACACCAGGAAATAGCCAATTCAAACCAGGCCTCTATTCATACCAGCTGGAGAGGTACTGAGTCCCACTCAGACACCAGAAAGAGCAAATTCAATCCAGGCCTCTATTAATACCAGCTGGAGTGGTACTGAGTCCCACTCACACACCAGGAAAGAGCAAATTCAATACCAAACACTATTCATACCAGCTGGAGTGGTACTGAGCCCCACTCACACACCAGGAAAGAGCCAATTCAATACAGAACACTATTAATCCCAGCTGGAGTGGTACTGAGCCCCACTCACACACCAGGAAAGAGCCAATTCAATCCAGGCCTCTATTCATACCAGCTGGAGAGGTACTGAGTCCCACTCACACACGAGAAAGAGCAAATTCAATCCAGACCTCTATTAATACCAGCTGGAGTGGTACTGAGTCCCACTCTCTCACCAGGAAAGAGCCAATTCAAACCGGACAACTATTAATACCAGCTGGAGTGGTACTGAGCCCCTCTCACACACCAGGAAAAAGCCAATTCCATCCAGACCTCCATTAATACCAGCTGGAATGGTACTGAGTCCCACTCACACACCAGGAAAGAGCCAATTCAATCCAGACCTCTATTAATACCAGCTGGAATGGTACTGAGTACCACTCACACACCAGGAAAGAGCCAATTCAAACCGGACAACTATTAATACCAGCTGGAGTGGTACTGAGTCCCACTCACACACCAGGAAAGAGCCAATTCCATCCAGACCTCTATTAATACCAGCTGGAGTGGTACTGAGTCCCACTCACTCACCAGGAAAGAGCCAATTCAAACCGGACAACTATTAATACCAGCTGGAGTGGTACTGAGTCCCACTCAGACACCAGGAATGAGCCAATTCAATCCAGGTCTCTATTAATACCAGCTGGAGTGGTACTGAGCCCCACTCACACACCAGGAAAGAGCGAATTCCATCCAGACCTCTATTAATACCAGCTGGAGTGGCACTGAGCCCCACTCACTCACCAGGAAAGAGCCAATTCCATCCAGACCTCTATTAATACCAGCTGGAGTGGTACTGAGTCCCACTCACACACCAGGAAAGAGCTAATTCAATTCAGGTCTCTATTAATACCAGCTGGAGTGGTACTGAGCCCCACTCACACACCAGGAAAGAGCCAATTCCATCCAGACCTCTATTAATACCAGCTGTAGTGGTACTGAGCCCCACTCACTCACCAGGAAAGAGCCAATTCCATCCAGACCTCTATTAATACCAGCTGGAGTGGTACTGAGCCCCACTTACACACCCGGACAGAGCCAATTCTATCCAGACCTCTATTAATACCAGCTGGAGTGGCACTGAGTCTCACTCACACACCCGGACAGAGCCAATTCTATCCAGACCTCTATTCATACCAGCTGGAGTGGCACTGAGTCTCACTCACACACCCGGACAGAGCCAATTCTATCCAGACCTCTATTAATACCAGCTGGAGTGGTACTGAGTCCCACTCACACACCAGGAAAGAGCCAATTCCATCCAGACCTCTATTAATACCAGCTGGAGTTGTACTGAGCCCCACTTACACACCCGGACAGAGCCAATTCTATCCAGACCTCTATTCATACCAGCTGGAGTGGCACTGAGTCCCACTCACACACCAGGAAATAGGCAAATCAATCCAGATCTCTATTAATACCAGCTGGAGTGGTACTGAGCCCCACTCACACTCCAGGAAAGAGCCAATTCAATCCAGGCCTCTATCAATACCAGCTGGAGTGGTACTGAGTCCCACTCACTCACCAGGAAAGAGCCAATTCAATCCACGCCTCTATCAATTCCAGCTGGAGTGGTACTGAGCCCCATTCACTCAGGAGGAAAGAGCCAATTCAATCCAGACCTCTATCAATACCAGCTGGAGTGGTACTGAGCCCCATTCACACAGGAGGAAAGAGCCAATTCAATCCAGAACTCTATTAATACCAGCTGGAGTGGTAATGAAACCCACTCACACACCAGGAATGAGCCAATTCAAACCAGACAACTATTAATACCAGCTGTAGTGGTACTGAGTCCCACTCACACACCAGGAAAGAGCCAATTCAATCCAGACTTGTGGCGAAGGGGAGTTGGAGTGAGAAGTGGAGAGAGGGGAGTTGGGGAGGGAAGTGGGGGATGGGAGAAGATGGGAGAGGGGGAGGAGAGGGGGGGTGCGAAGTTTGAAGAGGAGTGCAGAGGGGAGACGAGAAGAGAGGCGAGGGGAGTGGGGGAGGGGTGAGGAATAGGGGAGTGGGAAGTGGAGTGGGGGAGGGGAGAGGGGAGGGGAGTGGAGGGGAGAGGTCGAGGTGAGTGGAGGAGGTGTGAGGGATAGGGGAGTGGGAAGTGGAATGGTGAAAGGAGTGGGGGAGGGGTGTCCCGGAGTGGAGAGTGGGATGTGGGGGAATTGAGTCAGTAGTGGGGAGTGGGGGAGGGGAGGGAAGAGGAGGCGAATGAGGGAGGGGAGGGGAAAGGTGTAGAGTGGGAGGAGAGAGGGGGAGTGGGAGGGCTTTGGGGGAGGTGTGTGGGGCATGCGGGAGGTGAGTTGGGAGTGGAGGCGTGCAGGGGGGGAGTAGAGGAAGGGAGTGGGGAGTGAGGGGGTGGGGGAATGGAGAGTTGGGGAGGGGAGTTGGAGTGTGTTGTCGGTGAGTGGAGGCGTGCAGGGGGGTGATTGGAGGAGGTGAGTGGGGAGCGGGGGAGAGGATTGGGGGAGGGAAGGGGAGTGGAGGAGGGCAGAGGTGAAAACTGGAGTGGGGAGTGGGGGAGTCGTGTGGGGGAAGGGAGTGGGGAGTGCGGGAGGGGAGTGAGGAGGGGGAGTGGGGGTGGGGGAGTGGGGGAGGGGCGTGGAGGGTGCGGGAGGGGAGTGAGGAGGAGGAGTGGTGGTGGGGTAGTGGGGAGGTGAGTTAGGAGGGGAGTGAGGAAGGGGAGTGTGGGTGGGGGAGTGATGAGGGGAGTGGAGAGTGCGGGAGGGGAGTGAGGAGGAGGAGTGGGGTTGGGGGAATGGGGAGGTGAGTTGGGAGGGGAGTGAGGAGGGGGAGTGTGGGTGGGTTTGTGGGGAGGTGAGTTGGGAGCGCAGGAGTGAGAGTGGGGAAAGGATTGGGTGTGGGTGTGGATGTGGGGAGAGGGAAGGAGGGCAAGAGTAGAGGGGTGGAAGTGGGGGAGGGAAGTGGGGAGGGGAGTGGGGGGAGGGGGGTGGAGGTTGGGGGTAGGGGAAGGGAGGCAGGAGAGTAGTGGAGTGGGGGAGGGAGTGGGGGAGGCGAGTGGAGGAGGGGGATGTGGGAAGGTAAGGGAAGTGATGCAGGGGAAAGGGAGTAGGGGAGAGGGGGAGTGGGGAGGGGTAGGGAAGTGGTAGATGGGAGTGAGTGTGCAGAGTGTGGTGGGGAGGAGGAGGGGAGTGGACAGGGCACTGGAGAAGGGGACTAGCGGAGGGTAGTGGGGGAGGTGTAGGGTAATGGTGGAGGGTAGTGGGTGAGGGTAGTGGGGGAGGGTAGTGAAAGATGGGAATGGTGGAGATGAGTGGGGGAGGCCGATGAGAATTAGGGGGTGGGTGTTGTGGAAGGGATTAGGGAGGGGGTAGGGCGGAAGGGGGAAGGGGAGATGAAAGGGAGTGGGGGAATAGAGTGGGGAGGAAGGGGGAAGGGCGGGGAGGGGGATGGGAGTGGTAGAGGGAGAGCAGGAAGGGAATAAGGGAGGGCAGTGGGGTGGGGTGTAGGGAACGGGGAGGGGAGTTAGGGGAGTGGGGGAGGGTGAGTGGGGCAGAGAGAGGGTTGTGGGGAGGGAGAGGGGATGTGAGGGTGAGAGAGAGGGTATGTGAGGGGGAGAGGGTGGTGAGTGAAGGGGTGTAGGTGAGGGGAGAGGAGTGGGGAGTGTGCTGGCGGATGGGAGTGTGGGAGGAAAGTGGTGGAGTGGGGAGGGGGTGGGGAATGGGGGCTTGGAGTGGGGGAGATGGAGGGGAAAGGGGAGTGGGGGAAGGGAGTGGGGGAGGCGAGTGGGGGAGGGGGATGTGGGACGGGAAGGGGAGTGGGGCAGGGGAGGGTGAGTAGGTGAGTGGGGAGGGGGAGGGAAGTGGGAGACGCAAGTGAGTGTGCAGAGTGTGGTGGGGAGGGGAAACGGGAGTGGAGTATGGAAAGGAGGCGAGTGGACAGGGCAGTGGAGAAGGGGACTCGAGGAGGGTAGTGGGGGAGGTGTAGGGTAGTGGGGGAGGGTAGTTGGAGAGGGTAGTGAAAGATGGGAGTGGCGGAGGGGAGTGGGGGAGGCCGATGAGAAGTAGGGGTGGGTGTTGTGGAGGGGATTGTGGAGGGGGAAGAGGGAAGGGGGAAGGGGAAGGGGAGAGGGAAGGGAGTGGGGGAATAGAGTGGGCATGGGGAGGGGGAAGGGCGTGGTGGTGGGGAGTGGGGGAGGGGGAGGGGAAGGGAATGGGGGAGGGTAGTGGGGGAGGGGGATGGGAGCGGTAGAGGGAGAGCAGGAAGGGAACAAGGGAGGGCAGTGGGGTGGGGTGTAGGGGACGGGGAGGGGAGTTAGGGGAGTGGGGGAGGGTGAGTGGGGCAGAGCGAGGGTTGCGGGGAGGGAGAGGGGATGTGAGGGTGAGAGAGAGGGTATGTGAGGGGGAGAGGGTGGTGAGTGAAGGGGTGTAGGTGAGGGGAGAGGAGTGGGGAGTGTGGTGGCGGATGGGAGTGAGGGAGGAAAGTGGTGGAGTGGGGGAGGGGGTAGGGAATGGGGGCTTGGAGTGGGGGAGATGGAGGGGAAAGGGGAGTGGAGGAAGGGAGTGGGGGAGGCGAGTGGGGGAGGGGGATGTGGGACGGGAAGGGGAGTGGGGCAGGGGAGGGTGAGTAGGTGAGTGGGGAGGGGGAGGGAAGTGGGAGACGCAAGTGAGTGTGCAGAGTGTGGTGGGGAGGGGAGACGGGAGTGGAGTATGGAAAGGAGGCGAGTGGACAGGGCAGTGGAGAAGGGGACTCGAGGAGGGTAGTGGGGGAGGTGTAGGGTAGTGGGGGAGGGTAGTTGGAGAGGGTAGTGAAAGATGGGAGTGGCGGAGGGGAGTGGGGGAGGCCGATGAGAAGTAGGGGTGGGTGTTGTGGAGGGGATTGGGGAGGGGGAAGAGGGAAGGGGAAGGGGAGAGGGAAGGGAGTGGGGGAATAGAGTGGGCATGGGGAGGGGGAAGGGCGTGGTGGTGGGGAGTGGGGGAGGGGGAGGGGAAGGGAATGGGGGAGGGTAGTGGGGGAGGGGGAGGGAAGCGGAGAGGGGAGTCGGGGAGGGGAGTTGAGGGGGAGGGGGTGTTGGGGAGGAGAGGGGAGGGGGAAGTGGGTGGGTTGTTGGGGAGGAGAGGGGAGGGAATAGGTGATGGGGTGTTGGGGAGGAGAGGGGAAACGGAATGGGGGTGGGGGGAGGGAATAGGGAGGGGAGTGCGGGAGGGGGCTGAGTGACTGAGGAGTGGGGGAGTAGAGTGGAGAGAGGAATGGGAGTGGGGAGGTGGAGGTGTGTGAGGAGGATTAGGGGAGTGGATGTGTGAATTGGAGTAGTGGAAAGGGGGAGGGGAGTCATGAGGGGCGTGGGGAAGAGAGGGAAGTGGTGAAATAGGTGTGGAAGGGGGTGAGGGAGGGAAGTGGGGGAGGGGAGTGGGGGAGTGGAGTGGGAGAGGGTGAGTGGGATTGGGGGAGGGTGAGTAGGATTGGTGGAGGGTGAGTGGGATTGGGGAGGGTGAGTGAGATTGGGGGAGGGTGAGTGGGATTGGGGGAGGGGAGTGGGATTGGGGGAGGGTGAGCGGGATTGGGGGAGGGGAGTGGGATTGGGGGAGGGTGAGCGGGATTGGAAGAGGGGAGTGGGAAGTGGAGTGGAGGATGAGAGTGAGGGAGTGGGGGACGTGGCAGGGGAGTGGGGGAGGGAGATGTGGGAAGGATAATCGGAGGGGAGTGAGAGAGCAAAGATGGGAGTGATGGAGAGGAGTGGGGGAGGGGAGAGTTGGGGGTTAGGGGAGGGAATTGGGGAGGGGAGCAGGGGAGGGGAGTGGGGGGAGGGGTTGGTGGGTTGGGCGGGAGAGGAGGGTGGGGAGGGGAGTGTGGGAGGGGTTCGGGGTAGGGAGTGTGGCAGAGTGTGGGAGGAGTGGTGAGACTGGCAGAAGAGTGGGGGAGGGGAGTGGGAGAGGTGTGTTGGGGAGGGTAGTTGGGGAGGGGAGTGAGGGAGGGGTTGGGGGGGTAAGGGTTGGGGAGGGAGGGGAGTGAGGGAAGGGTGTGGGGAGAGGAGTGAGGCTAGGGGTCAGAGAGGGAAGGGAGTGGGGGAATGGAGTGGGGAAGAGGAGGGTAGTTCGGGGGTGGGGAGGGGAGTGGGAGTGGATTGGGGTGGGGAGGGTTCTGCTGGAGGGGAGTGTGGGAGAGGAGTGGGTGAGGGGAGGGGCTGGGGAAGGGGAATGGGAGAGGGGACTGGGTGAGAGAAGTGGGAGTTAGGGAGGGACTTGGAAAGGGGAGTGGGGGAAGGCGGGTGGGGAAATTGGAGTGAGTGTGTGAGGTGGGGCCGGGGAAAGGAGGGGAGTTGGGAAGGGGTGGGGGAGGGAAGGGCGGTGGGATATTTGGGAGAGGACGTGGAGTGGAGTAGGGGGCTGTGAGGGGAGGGATACGTGTGAGGTGAAGGGAGTCGTGGATGGGAGGGCAATGGCGGCAGCGGGTCTGGAGGAGGAAAGTGGGGGAGGGGATTGAGGGATGGGAGACGAGTGGGGAGGGAAGTGGGGGAGGGGAGTGGTGGATAGGGGTGGGGGAGAGGAGTGGGGGAGAGGAGTGGGGAAAGGAGGGGTGGGGAGTGGATGGGGGAGAGGAATGGGGAGGGGAGGGGATGGGGAAGGGAGTGTGTGAATGGAGTGGGTGGGATAGGAAATTGGGGTAAGGAGGGGGAAGAGAGATGGGCAGCGGTGTTGGAGAGGGTGAGTGCGGATGGCAGTGGACAGAGGAGGGGAATGTACAAGTGCAGTGGAGGAGGGGCGTGGGGGAAGTGAGTGTGAGAGTGGGGAGGGAAGGGGAGGGGAGTGGGGAGTGGGGTAGGTAAGTGGGGGAGAGGAGTGGGGGAGGGGAGGTCTTGGGGGAGGAGAGAAGCTGGACGAGCGGTTTGAGGAAGGTGAGTAGGGGAGGGGAGTAGGGAGGAGTGGGGGAGGGAAGTGGGGGCGGAGTGGGGGAGGGGAGTGGGGAGGGGATTGAGGACAGGAGTGAGGGGAGGGGTTGGGGAGGGAGGGGAGATGGGGAATGGAGTGGGCAGAGGGAAGTTAGGGGAGTGCGGCGCGGAGTTAGCAGAGTGGGTGAGGGGATTTGGAGTTGGGAGTGGGAGGAGTGGGGGAGGAGTGCGGGAGTAGTGGGGGAGGGGTGGGCGAGGGGAGTGGGGGGAGGGGTTTGGGGACAGGAGTGAGAGGAGGGGTTGGGGAGTGAGGGGAGTGGAGTGGGCAGAGGGTAGTTAGGGAAATGGAGGAGGGGATTTGCAGTTCGGACTGGGAGGGGAGAGGAGGGGAGGGGTTTGTGAGGCATGTGGGGGAGGGGCAGGGGTGTGGGGGAGGGGCAGGGATGTGGGGAGGGAGAGGTGGAATGAGGGTGCAGGGCAACGGGAGTGGGTTAGGGTGAGGGTGAGTGCGGGACGGGAGTGGGGTAGGGGAGTGTGGGGAGAGTTGGGGAGGGCAGAGTGGGAGGGGAGGGGGAGGGGAGTGGGGGCCGGTAGTGGAGGATGAGAGTGGGGGAGTGGTGTGGGGTGGAGGGGAGGGGAGTAGGGGAGGGGTGTTTGGGAGTGGAGTGGGGTAATGGTAGGGGAGGGAGAGAAGTGCGAGAGGGGAGGGAGTGCAGTGGGGGAGGAGAGGGAGGGGAGTGGGGGAGGGGGCAGGAGAGCGGGGAGTGGGTAGGTCTTTGGGGCAGGGGAGTGGGGGTGAGGTGGGGATGGGAGGGTAGTGAGGGAGGGGATTGAGTGCAGGGTGCTGGGGGGAGGTAGAGGGGCAGGGGTATGGGCGAGGGGAGTGGGGGAGGGGCGGGGGTCAAGGTGAGTTGGCAGAGGAGTTGGGAGGGGTTTTTGGGAGGGGAGGTGGAGGAGTGGGGAGTGGGGTAGGGGAGTTGGGGACGAGGGACGGGAGAGAGGGGAGTTGGGGAGCGGAGTTGACCGAGTGGCGTGGGTAGTGGCGGAGGGTAGTGGGCGAAGGTAGTGGGGGAGGGGCATTTGAGGGTAGGGCAGTTGGAGGGGAGTGGCGGATGGGTGTGGGTGAGAGGGAGTGTGGGAGTGAAGGGAAGTGGGGGATGTGAGGGGGAGGGGAGTTTGGAGGGAAACTAGGTGTGAGGGGGAAAGGGTGCGGACAAGGGGTGTAGGGGAGCGAAGTGAGAAGAGGGGGACTGGAGTGGACGATAGGAGTGAGGGAGGGGAGTGGTAAGTGGGAGGGGAAAGGGGAGTGGGGACCGGAGACGAGTGGGGGAGGGGTGCATTGAGGGGAATGGCAGAATGAGAGGGGAGGTGAGTGGGAAATGCGGAAGTGGAGTGGTGGATGGGGAGTGGGGAAATAGGAAGGGGAAGGGGAGGGTGTGCAATGGTGAGGGGGAGGGGAGTGGGAGTGGGAGGAGAGTGTGAGGGGGAGGGAGAGGGTAGTGTGGAAGGAGGTTGGGGAGGGGAGTGGGGATGGGGAGGGGGAGTGTGGCAGAGAGTGGGTAGGGGAGTTGGAGAGTGGAGTGGGGGAGGGAAATGGTCAGAAGGGAGGGGGAGAGTGGGAGGAGGAGTGTGGTAGAAGGAGAGAGTGTGAGATGGGCGGAGGGGAGAGTGGAAGGGAGTGGGGGAAGGGAGTGGGGGAGAGGGCAGGGGAAAGAAGAGTGGGCGGGAGTGGGAGGTGGAGGGGAATGAGGAGGGGGAGGGAGGTAGAGGTGGAGGGGAATGAAGAGGGGGAGGGAGGGGGAGGTGGAGGAGAATGAAGAGGGGGAGGGAGGGGGAGGAGGAGGAGAATGAAGAGGGGGAGGGAGGGGGAGGTGGAGGGGAATGAAGAGGGGGAGGGAGGGGGAGGTGGAGGAGAAAGAAGAGGGGGAGGGAGGGGGTGGTGGAGGAGAATGAAGAGGGGGAGGGAGGAGGAGGTAGAGGAGAATGAAGAGGGGGAGGGAGGGGGTGGTGGAGGAGAATGAAGAGGGGAGGGAGGAGGAGGTGGAGGGGAATGAAGAGGGGAGGGAGGGGGAGGTGGAGGGGAATGAAGAGGGGGAGGGAGGGGGTGGTGGAGGGGAATGAAGAGGAGTAGGGAGGGGGATGTGGAGGGGAATGAAGAGGAGGAGGGAGGGGTTCGTGGAGGGGAAAGAAGAGGGGGAGGGAGGGGGAGGTGGAGGGGATTAAGAGGGGGAGGGAGGGGGTGGTGGAGGGGAATGAAGAGGGGGAGGGAGGGGTTGGTGGAGGGGAATGGAGGGAGGGGGAGGTGGAGTGGAATGAAGAGGGGAGGGAGGGGGTGGTGGATGGGAATGAAGAGGGGGAGGGAGGGATTGGTGGAGGGGAATGAAGAGGGGGAGGGAGAGATTGGTGGAGGGGAATGAAGAGGGGGAAGGAGGGGGTGGTGGAGGGGAATGAAGAGGGGGAGGGAGGGGGTGGTGGAGGGGAATGAAGAGGAGGAGGGTTGGGGAGGTAGATGGGAATGAAGAGGGGGAGGGAGGGGGAGGTGGAGGGGAATGAAGTGAGGGAGGGAGGGGGAGGTGGAGGGGAATGAAGAGTGGGAGGGAGGGGGAGGTGGAGGGGAATGAATAGGGCGAGGGAGAGGTTTGTCGAGGGCAATGAAGATGGGGAGGGAGGGGGAGGAGGATGGGAATGAAGAGGGGGAGGGAGGGAGTGGCGGGGGGGAATGAAGAGGGAGAGGGAGGGGCAGGTGGAGGGAAATGAAGAGGGGGAGGGAGGGGGAGGTGGAGGGGAATGAAGAGGGGGTGGGATGGGGTGGGGAGGGGAATGAGGAGGGGGAGGGAGGGGGAGCTGGAGGGGAATGAAGAGGGAGAGGGAGGGGGAGGTGTAGGGGAATAAAGAGGGGGAGGGAGGGGGAGGTGGAGTGGGAGATGGGAGTGAGTGTGCAGAGTGTGGTGGGGAGGAGGAGGGGACGGGAGTGGAGTGGGGAAAGGAGTGGAGTGGACAGGGCAGTGGAGAAGGAGACTCGCGGAGGGTAGTGGGGGAGGTGTAGGGTAGTGTTGGAGGGTAGTGGTGGAGGGTTGTGGGTGAGGGTAGTGGGAAGGGTAGTGAAAGATGGGAATGGTGGAGAGGAGTGGGGGAGGCCGATGAGAATTAGGGGGTGGGTGTTGTGGAGGGTATTGGGGAGGGGGTAGGGCGGAAGAGTGAAGGGGAGATGGAAGGGAGTGGGGGAATAGAGTGGGGAAGGAGGGGGAAGGGCGGGGAGGGGGATGGGAGTGGTAGAGGGGGAGCAGGAAGGGAATAAGTGAGGGCAGTGGAAAGGGGTGCAGGGATCGGGGAGGAGCGTTAGGGGAGTGGGGGAGGGTGAGTGGGGCAGAGGGAGGGTTGTGGGGAGGGAGAGGGTATGGGAGCGGGAGAGGGTTGTGAGTGAAGGGGTGTAGGGGAGGGGAGAGGAGTGGGGAGTCTAGTGGCGGATGGGAGTGAAGGAGGAAAGTGGTGGAGTGGGGGAGGGAGGGGAAAGGGGAGTGGGGGAGGCGAGTGGGGAGGGGGATGTGGGACGGGAAGTGGAGTGGGGCAGGGGAGGGTGAGTAGGTGATTGGGGAGGGGGAGGGAATTGGGAGACGCAAGTGAGTGTGCAGAGGGTGGTGGGGGAGGGGAGAGGGGAGTGGAGTGGGGAAAGGAGGCGAGTGGACAGGGCAGTGAAGAAGGGGACTCGAGGAGGGTAGTGGGGGAGGTGTAGGGTAGTGGTGGAGGGTAGTGTGGGAGGGTAGTTGGGGAGGGTAGTGAAAGATGGGAGTGGCGGAGCGGAGTGTGGGAGGCTGATGAGAAGTAGGGGGTGGGTGTTGTGGAGGGGTTTGGGGAGGGGGAAGAGGGAAGGGGAAGGGGGAAGGGGAGAGGGATGGGAGTGGGGGAATAGAGTGGGCATGGGGAGGGGGAAGGGCGTGGTGGTGGGGAGTGGGGGAGGGGGAGGGGAGTGGAGAGGGGAGTCATGGAGGGGAGTTGAGGGGGAGGGGGTCTTGGGGAGGAGAGGGGAGGGGGAAGTGGGTGGGTTGTTGGGGAGGAGTGGGGAGGGGGTCGGTGATGGGGTGTTGGGGAGGAGAGGGGAAAGGGAATGGGGGTGGGGGGAGGGAATTGGGAGGGGAGGGTGGGAGGTGCTGACGGACTGAGGAATGGGGGAGGAGAGTGGAGAGAGGAATGGGAGAGGGGAGGTGGAGGTGATTGAGGAGGATTGGGGAGTGGATGTGTGAATTGGAGTAGTGGAAAGGGGAGGGGAGTCATGAGCGGCGTGGGGAAAGGAGGGAAGTGGTGAGATAGGTGTGGAAGGGGGTGAGGGAGGGAAGTGGGGGAGGGGTGTGGGGGAGTGGAGTGGGAGAGGGTGAGTGGGATTGGGGGAGGGTGAGTGGGATTGGGGGAGGGTGAGTGAGATTGGGGGAGGGTGAGTGGGATTGGGGGAGGAGATTGGGATTGGGGAGGGTGAGTGGGATTGGGAGAGGGGCGTGGGGAGTGGAGTGGAGGATGAGAGTGAGGGAGTGGGGGACGTGGCAGGGGAGTGGGGGAGGGAAATGTGGGAAGGATATTAGGAGGGGAGTGAGGGAGCAAAGATGGGAGTGATGGAGAGGAGTGGGGGAGGGGAGAGTTGGGGGTTAGGGGAGGGAATTGGGGAGGGGAGCAGGGGAGGGGAGTGGTGGGAGGGGTTGGTGGGTTGGGCGGGAGAGAAGAGTGAGGAGGGGAGTGTGGGAGGGGTTGGGGGTAGGGAGTGTGGCAGAGTGGGGGAGGAGTGGTGGGATTGGCAGAAGAGTGGGGGAGGGGAGTGGGAGAGGTGTGTTGGGGAGGGGAGTGAGGGAGGGGTTGGGGGGTAAGGGTTGGGGTTGTAAGGGTTGGGGAGGGAGGGGAGTGAGGGAGATGAGTGGGGAGAGGAGTGAGGCGAGGGGTCGGAGAGGGAAGGGAGTGGGGGAATGGAGTGGGGAAGAGGAGGGGAGTTCGGGGGTGGGGAGGGGAGTGGGAGTGGATTGGGGTGGGGAGGTTTCTGCTGGAGGGGAGTGCGGGAGAGGAGGGGGTGAGGGGAGGGAGTGGGGGAGGGGAATGGGAGAGGGGACTGGGTGAGAGAAGTGGGAGTTAGGGAGGGACTAGGAAAGGGGAGTGGGTGAAGGCGGTTGGGGAAATTGGAGTGAGTGTGTGAGGTGGGGCAGGTGAAAGGAGGGGAGTTGGGAAGGGGTGGGGGAGGGAAGGGCAGTGGGAGATGTGGGAGAGGAAGTGGAGTGGAGTAGGGGGCTGTGAGGGGAGGGATATGTGAGAGGTGAAGGGAGTCGCGGAGGGGAGGGCAATGGTGGCAGCGGGTGTGGAGGAGGATAGTGGGGAGGGGATAGAGGGATGGGAGACGAGTGGGGAGGGAAGTGCGGAGGGGAGTGGGGTGTGGGGTAGGTGAGTGGGGGAGAGGAGTGGGGGAGGGGAGGTCTTGGGGGAGGGGAGAGGCTGGGGGATCCGTTTGAGGAAGGGGAGTGGGGGAGGGGAGTAGGGAGGAGTGGGGGAGGGGAGTGGGGGCGGAGTGGGGGAGGGGAGTGGGGGGAGGGGATTGGGGACAGGAGTGAGGGGAGGGGTTGGGGAGGGAGGGGAGAGGGGGAGTGGAGTGGGGAGAGGGTAGTTAGGGGAATGGAGGAGGGAATGGAGGAGTGGATTTGCAGTTGGGAGTGGGAGGGGAGTGGAGCGGAGGGGGTGGTGAGGCATGTGGGGGGGGTGCAGGGGTGTGGGGGAGGGCAGGGATGTGGGGGAGGGAGAGTTGGAATGAGGGTGTAGGGGAACGGGAGTGGGTTAGGGTTAGGGTGAGTGAGGGATGGGAGTGGGGTAGGGGAGTGTGGGGAGAGTTGGGGAGGGCAGAGTGGGAGGGGAGGGGGGAGGGGAGTGGGGGACGGTAGTGGAGGATGGGAGTGGGGGAGTGGAGTGGGGTGGAGGGGAGTAGGGGAGGGGTGTTTGGGAGTGGAGTGGGGTAATGGTAGGAGAGGGAGAGAAGTGGGAGAGGGGAGGGAGTGCAGTGGGGGAGGAGATGGAGGGGAGTGGGGGAGGGGGACAGGAGAGCGGGGAGTGGGTAGGTCTTTGGGGCAGGGGAGTGGGGGTCAGGTGGGTATGGGAGCGTAGTGAGGGAGGGGATTGGGTGCAGGGTGTTGGGGGGAGGTAGAGGGGCAGGGGTATGGGCGAGGCGAGTGGGGGAGGGGCGGGGGTGAAGGTGAGTTGGCAGAGGAGTTGGGAGGGGTGTTTGGGAGGGGAGGTGGCGGAGTGGGGAGTGGGGTAGGGGAGTTGGGGACGAGGGACGGGAGAGAGGGTAGTGGGGGAAGGTGGTGGGGGAGGGGCATTTGAGGGTAGGGCAGTTGTAGGGGAGTGGCGGATGGGTGTGGGTGAGAGGGAGTGTGGGGTTGGAGGGAAGTGGGGGATGTGAGGGGGAGGGCAGTGTGGAGGGAAACCAGGTGTGAGGGGGAGAGGGTGCGGACAAGGGGTGTAGGGGAGCGAAGTGTGCAGTGGGGGACTGGAGTGGACGATAGGAGTGAGGGAGGGGAGTGGGATGTGGGAGGGGAAAGGGGAGTGGGGACCGGAGTCGAGTGGGGGAGGGGTGCATTGAGGGGAATGCAGAAGTGGAGTGTAGGATGGGGAGTGGGGAAATAGGAAGGGGAAGGGGAGGGTGTGTAATGGTGAGGGGGAGGGGAGTGGGAGGGGGAGGGGAGTGGAAGGGGGAGGGAGAGGGTAGTGTGGATGGAGGTTGGGGAGGGGAGTGGGGGATGGGGAGGGGGAGTGTGGCAGAGAGTGGGGAAGGGGAGTTGGAGAGGGGAGTGGGGGAGGGAAATGGTCAGAAGGGAGGGGGAGAGTGGGAGGAGGAGTGTGGTAGAAGGAGAGAGTGAGATCGGCGGAGGGGAGATTGGAAGGGAGTGGTGGAAGGGAGTGGGGGAGAGGGTAGGGGAATGAAGAGGGGGCGGGAGGGCAAGGTGGAGGGGTATGAAGTGTCGGAGGGAGGGGGTGGTGGAGGGGAATGAAGGGGGAGGGAGGGGAATGTGGAGCGGAATGAAGAGGGAGAGGGAGGGGAAGGTGGAGTGGAATGAAGAGGGGAGGGAGGGGGTGGTGGAGGGGAATGAAGAGGGGGAGGGGGAGATGGAAGGAAATGAAGAGGGGGAGGGAGCGGGTGGTGAAGGGGAATGAAGAGGGGGAGGGAGGGGGAGGTGGAGGGGAATGAAGAGGGGGAGGGAGGGGGTGGGAAAGTGGAATGCAGAGGGGGAGGGAGGTAGAGGTGGAGGGGAATGAAGAGGGTTTTGGGGGAGGTGGAAGGGAATGAAGAGGGGGAGGGAGCGTGTGTTGAAGGGGAATGAAGAGGGGGAGGGAGGGGGAGGTGGAGGGGAATGAAGAGGGGGAGGGAGGGGGAGGTGGAGGGGAATGAAGAGGGGGAGGGAGGGGGAGGTGGAGGGGAATGAAGAGGGGGAGGGAGGGTGTGGTGGAGTGGAATGAAGAGGGGGAGGGAGGGGGTGGTGGAGGGGAATGAAGAGGGGGAGGGAGGGGGTGGTGGAGGAGAAAGAAGAAGGGGAGGGAGCTGGTGGTGGAGGAGAATGAAGAGGGGAAAGGAGTGGGTGGTGGAGGTGAATGAATAGGGGGAGGGAGGGGGTGGTGGAGGAGAATGAAGAGGGGGACTGAGGTGGTGGTGGAGGGGAATGAAGAGGGGAGGGACGGAGTGGTGGAGGGGAATGAAGAGGGGGAGGGAGGGGTGGTGGAGGGGAATTAAGAGTGGGAGGGAGGGGTACGTGGAGGGGAATGAAGAGGGGGAGGGAGAGGGTTGTGGAGGGGAATGAAGAGGGGGAGGGAGGGGGTGGTGGAGGTGTCTGAAGAGGGGGAGGGAGGGGGAGCTGGAGGGGAATGGAGAGGCAGAGGGAGGGGGAGGTATCGGGGAATGAAGAGGGGAGGGAGGGGGTGGTGGAGGGGAATGAAGAGGGGGAGGGAGGGGGTGGTGGAGGGGAATGAAGAGGGGGAGGGAGGGGGAGGAGGATGGGAATGAAGATGGGGAGGGAGGGAGTGGTGGAGGGGAATGAAGATGGGAAGGGAGGGGTAGCTGGATGGGAATGAAGAGGGGGAGGGAGGGGGAGGAGGATGGGAATGAAGAGGGGGAGGGAGGGGGTGGTGGAGGGGTATGAAGAGGGGAGTGAGGGGGAGCTGGAGGGGAATGAAGAGGGAGAGGGAGGGGGTGGTGGAGGAGAATGAAGAGGGAGAGGGAGGGGGAGGTGTAGGGGAATAAAGAGGGGGAGGGGGTGGTGGAGGAGAATGAAGAGGGGGAGGGAGGGGGTGGTGTTGGGGAATGAAGAGAGGGAGGGAAGGGGGTGGTGGATGGGAATGAAGATGCGGAGGGAGGGTGTGGTGGAGGGGTATTAAAGTGGGGAGGCAGGGGCTGGTGATGGATAATGGAGGGAGGGGGAGGTGGAGATGAATGAAGGGGGGAGGGAGGGGTGGTGGAGGGGAATAAAGTGGGGGAGGGTGGTGGTGTTGGATGGGAATGAAAAGGGGGAGGGAGTGGGTGGTAGAGGAGAAAGAAGAGCGGGAGGGATGGGGTGGTGGAGGAAAATGCAAAGGGGGAGGGAGGTGGTGGTGGAGGGGAATGAAGAGGGGGAAGGAGTGAGTGGTGGAGGGGAATGAAGAGGGGGAGGGAGGGGGTGGTGGAGGGGAAAGAAGAGGAGGACGGTGGGGAGGTGGATGGGAATGAAGAGGGGGAGGGAGAGGAGGTGGAGGGGAATGAAGAGAGGGAGGGAGGGGAGGTGGAGTGGAATGAAGAGGGGCAGGAAGGGCTTGGTGAATAATGAAGAGGGGGAGGGAGGGGGAGCTTGAGGGGAATGAAGAGAGGGAGGCAGGGGTGTGGAGGGGAATGAAGAGGGGGAGGGAGGGGGTGGTGGAGGAGAAAGAGGAGGGGGAGGGTGGGGGTGGTGGTGGAGAATGAAGAGGGGGAGGGAGCGGATGGTGGAGGGGAATGAAGAGAGGGAGGGAGGGAGTGGTGGAGGGGAATGATGAGGCGGAGGGAGGGGGTGGTGGAGGGGAATGAAGAGGGGGAGGGAGGAGGTGGTGGAGGGGAATGAAGAGTAGGAGGGTGGGGGAGGTGGATGGGAATGAAGAGGGGGAGGGAGTGGAGGTGGAGGGGAATGAAGAGAGGGAGGGAGGGGGAGGTGGAGTGGAATGAAGAGGGGCAGGAAGGGCTTGGTGAAGAATGAAGAAGGTGAGGGAGGGGGAGCTTGAGGGGAATGAAGAGAGGGAGGCAGGGGTGGTGGAGGGGAATGAAGAGGGGAGGGAGGGGTTTGTGGAGGGGAATGAAGATGGGGAGGGAGAGGGAGGAGGATGGGAATGAAGAGGGGGAGAGAGGGGGTGGTGGAGGAAAATGAAGAGGGGAGGGAGGGGTAGGTGGAGGGGAATGAAGAGAAGGAAGGAGGGGGTGTTGGATGGGAATGAAGATGCGGAGGGAGGGGGTGGTGGAGGGGTATGAAAGTGGGGAGGGAGGGGTTGGTGATGGATAATGGAGGGAGGGGGAGGTGGAGATGAATGAAGGGGGGAGGGAGGGGTGGTGGAGGGGAATAATGTGGGGGAGGGTGGTGGTGTTGGATGGGAATGAAAAGGGGGAGGGAGTGGGTGGTAGAGGAGAAAGAAGAGGGGGAGGGATGGGGTGGTGGAGGAAAATGCAAAGGGGGAGGGAGGTGGTGGTGGAAGGGAATGAAGAGGGGGAAGGAGTGAGTGGTGGAGGGGAATGAAGAGGGGGAGGGAGGGGGTGGTGGAGGGGAAAGATGAGGAGGACGGTGGGGAGGTGGATGGGTATGAAGAGGGGGAGGGAGAGGAGGTGGAGGGGAATGAAGAGAGGGAGGGAAGGGAGGTGGAGTGGAATGAAGAGGGGCAGGAAGGGCTTGGTGAATAATGAAGAGGGGGAGGGAGGGGGAGCTTGAGGGGAATGAAGAGAGGGAGGCAGGGGGTGTGGAGGGGAATTATGAGTGGGAGGGAGAGGGTTGTGGAGGGGAATGAAGATGGGGAGGGAGGGGGAGGAGGATGGGAATGAAGAGGGGGAGGGAGGGAGTGGTGGAGGGGAATGAAGATGGGGAGGGAGGGGGAGGTGGATGGGAATGAAGAGGGGGAGGGAGGGGGTGGTGGAGGGGTATGAAGAGGGGGAGTGAGGGGGAGCTGGAGGGGAATGGAGAGGGAGAGGGAGGGGGATGTGTCGGGGAATGAAGAGGTGGAGGGAGGGGTTGGTGGAGGGGAATGAAGAGGTGGAGGGAGGGGGTGGTGCAGGAGAATGAAGATGGGGAGGGAGGGGCAGGTGGAGGGGAATGAAGAGGGGAAGGGTGTGGGTGGTGGAGTAGAATGAAGATGGGGAGAGAAGGGGATCTGGAGGGGAATGGAGAGGGAGAGGGAGGGGGATGTGTAGGGGAATGAAGAGGGGGAGGGAGGGGGAGGCGGAGGGGAATGAAGAGGGGGAGAGAGTGGGAGGTGGAGGAGAATGAAGATGGGGAGGGACTGGTTGGTGGAAGGGAATGGAGGGAGGGGGAGTTAGAGTGGAATGAAGAGGGGGAGGGAGTGGTTGGTGGAGGGGAATGAAGAGGGGGAGGGTGTGGGTGGTGGAGGAGAAAGAAGAGGGGGAGGGAGGGGATGGTGGAGGGGAATGAAGGGAGGGAGGGAGGGAGTGGTGGAGGGGAATGATGAGGCGGAGGGAGGGGGTGGTGGAGGGGAATGAAGAGGGGGAGGGAGGGGGTGGTGGAGGAGAAAGAAGAGGGGGAGGGTGGGGGTGGTGGTGGAGAATGAAGAGGGGGAGGGAGGGGATGGTGGAGGGGAATGAAGAGAGGGAGGGAGGGAGTGGTGGAGGGGAATGATGAGGCGGAGGGAGGGGGTGGTGGAGGGGAATGAAGAGGGGGAGGGAGGAGGTGGTGGAGGGGAATGAAGAGTAGGAGGGTGGGGGAGGTAGATGGGAATGAAGAGGGGGAGGGAGTGGAGGTGGAGGGGAATGAAGAGAGGGAGGGAGGGGGAGGTGGAGTGGAATGAAGAGGGGCAGGAAGGGCTTGGTGAAGAATGAAGAAGGTGAGGGAGGGGGAGCTTGAGGGGAATGAAGAGAGGGAGGCAGGGGTGGTGGAGGGGAATGAAGAGGGGAGGGATGGGTTTGTGGAGGGGATTGAAGATGGGGAGGGAGGGGGAGGAGGATGGGAATGAAGAGGGGGAGAGAGGGGGTGGTGGAGGAAAATGAAGAGGGGAGGGAGGGGTAGGTGGAGGGGAATGAAGAGAAGGAAGGAGGGGGTGTTGGATGGGAATGAAGAGGGGGAGGGAGGGGGAGGAGGAGGGGAATGAAGAGGGGGAGGGAGGGGTAGGTGGAGGGGAATGAAGAGAAGGAAGGAGGGGGTGTTGGATGGGAATGAAGAGAGGTAGGGAGGGGTGGTGGAGGAGAATGAAGAGGGGGAGGGATGGGGTGGTGGAGTGGAATTAAGAGGTTTATGGAGGGGGTGGTGGAGTGGAATGAAGAGGGGGAGGGAGGGGGTGGTGGAGTGGAATTAATAGGGTTATGGAGGGGGTGGTGGAGTGGAATGAAGAGGGGGAGGGAGGGGGTGGTGGAGTGGAATGAGGAGGGGGAGGGAGGGAGTGGTGGAGGGGAATGATGAGGCGGAGGGAGGGGGTGGTGGAGGGGAATGAAGAGGGGGTGGGTGTGGGTGGTGGAGGAGAAAGAAGAGGGGGAGTGTGGGGGTGGTGGAGGAGAAAGAAGAGGGGGAGGGAGGGGATGGTGGAGGAGAAAGAAGAGGGGGAGGAAGGGGATGGTGGAGGGGAATGAAGAGAGGGACGGGAGGGAGTGGTGGAGGGGAATGATGAGGCGGAGGGAGGGGGTGGTGGAGGGGAATGAAGAGGGGGAGGGAGGAGGTGGTGGAGGGGAATGAAGAGTAGGAGGGTGGGGGAGGTGGATGGGAATGAAGAGAGGGAGGGAGGGGGAGGTGGAGTGGAATGAAGAGGGGCAGGAAGGGCTTGGTGAAGAATGAAGAAGGTGAGGGAGGGGGAGCTTGAGGGGAATGAAGAGAGGGAGGCAGGGGTGGTGGAGGGGAATCAAGAGGGGAGGGAGGGGTTTGTGGAGGGGATTGAAGATGGGGAGGGAGGGGGAGGAGGATGGGAATGAAGAGGGGGAGAGAGGGGGTGGTGGAGGAAAATGAAGAGGGGAGGGAGGGGTAGGTGGAGGGGAATGAAGAGAAGGAAGGAGGGGGTGTTGGATGGGAATGAAGAGGGGGAGGGAGGGGGAGGAGGAGGGGAATGAAGAGGGGGAGGGAGGGGTAGGTGGAGGGGAATGAAGAGAAGGAAGGAGGGGGTGTTGGATGGGAATGAAGAGAGGGAGGGAGGGGTGGTGGAGGAGAATGAAGAGGGGGAGGGATGGGGTGGTGGAGTGGAATTAAGAGGGTTATGGAGGGGGTGGTGGAGTGGAATGAAGAGGGGGAGGGAGGGGGTGGTGGAGTGGAATTAATAGGGTTATGGAGGGGGTGGTGGAGTGGAATGAAGAGGGGGAGGGAGGGGGTGGTGGAGTGGAATGAGGAGGGGGAGGGAGGGAGTGGTGGAGGGGAATGATGAGGCGGAGGGAGGGGGTGGTGGAGGGGAATGAAGAGGGGGTGGGTGTGGGTGGTGGAGGAGAAAGAAGAGGGGGAGTGTGGGGGTGGTGGAGGAGAAAGAAGAGGGGGAGGGAGGGGATGGTGGAGGAGAAAGAAGAGGGGGAGGAAGGGGATGGTGGAGGGGAATGAAGAGAGGAAGGGAGGGAGTGGTGGAGGAGAATGAAGATGGGGAGGGTGTGGGTGGTGGAGGAGAAAGAAGAGAGGGAGGGAGGGGATGGTGGAGGGGAATGAAGAGAGGGAGGGAGGGAGGGAGTGGTGGAGGGGAATTATGAGGCGGAGGGAGGGGGTGGTGGAGGGGAATGAAGAGGGGGAGGGAAGGAGTGGTGGTGGAGAATGAAGAGGCGGAGGGAGACGATGGTGGAGGGGAATGAAGCGAGGGAGGGAGGGAGTGGTGGAGGGGAATGATGAGGCGGAGGGAGGGGGTGGTGGAGGGGAATGAAGAGGGGGAGGGAGGGGGTGGTGGAGGGGAATGAAGAGGGGGAGGGAGTGGAGGTGGAGGGGAATGAAGAGAGGGAGGGAGGGGGAGGTGGAGTGGAATGAAGAGGGGCAGGAAGGGCTTGGTGAAGAATGAAGAAGGTGAGGGAGGGGGAGCTTGAGGGGAATGAAGAGAGGGAGGCAGGGGGTGTGGAGGGGAAAGAAGAGGGGGAGGGAGGGGTGGTGGAGGGGAATGAAGAGGGGAGGGAGGGGTTTGTGGAGGGGAATGAAGATGGGGAGGGAGGGGGAGGAGGATGGGAATGAAGAGGGGGAGGGACGGGGAGGTGGAGGGGAATGAAGAGGGGGAGGGAGGGGCAAGTGGAGGGGAATGAAGAGGGGGAGGGAGGGGGAGGTGGAAAGGAATGAAGAGTGGGAGGGAGGCGGAGGTGGATGGGAATGAAGAGGGGGAGGGAGGGGGAGGAGGAGGGGAATGAAGAGGGGGAGGGAGGGGGAGGTGGAGGGGAATGAAGAGGGGGAGGGAGGCGGAGGTGGATGGGAATGAAGAGGGGGAGGGAGGGGGAGGTGGAGGGGAATGAAGAGGGGGAGGGAGGGGGAGGAGGAGGGGAATGAAGAGGGGGAGGGAGGGGTAGGTGGATGGGAATGAAGAGGGGGATGGAGGGGGAGGTGGAGGGGAATAAAGAGGGGGTGGGAGGGGGAGGTGGAGGGGAATGAAGAGGGGGAGGGAGGGGGAGGTGGAGGGGAATGAAGAGGGGGAGGGAGGCGGAGGTGGATGGGAATGAAGAGGGGGAGGGAGGGTGTTGTGGATGGGAATGAAGAGGGGGAGGGAGGGGTATGTGGAGGGGAATGAAGAGAAGGAGGGAGTGGTGGTGGAGGGGAATGAAGAGGGGGAGGGAGGAGGAGGTGGAGGGCAATGAAGAGAAGGAAGGAGGGGGTGTTGGATGGGAATGAAGAGAGGGAGGGAGGGGTGGTGGATGGGAATGACGATGGGGAGGGATGGGGTGGTGGAGTCGAATTAAGAGGGTTATGAAGGGGGTGGTGGAGGGGAATGAAGAGGGGCAGGGAGGGGGTGGTGGAGTGGAATTAAGAGGGTTATGGAGGGGGTGGTGGAGTGGAATGAAGAGGGGGAGGGAGGGGGTGGTGGAGTGGAATGAGGAGGGGGAGGGAGTGGGAGTTGGATGGGAATGAAGATGCGGAGGGAGGGGGAGTGGAGGGGAATGAAGAAGTGGAGGGAGGAGGTGGTGGATGGGAATGAAGAGGGGACGAAGCGGGAGGGAGGGGGAGGTGGGCAATGAACAGGCGGAGGGAGGGGGTGGTGGAGGGGAATGAAGATCTGGAGGGAGGAGGTGGTGGATGGGAATGAAGAGGGGACGAAGGGGGAGGGAGGGGGAGGTGGGCAATGAACAGGCGGAGGGAGGGTGTGGTGGAGGGGAATGAAGATGTGGAGGGAGGGGGTGGTGGATGGGAATGAAGAGGGGGAGGGAGGGGGTGGTGGAGGGGAATGAAGAGGGGGAGGGTGTAGTGGAGAGGAGTGGGGGAGAGGAGTGGGGGAGAGGAGTGGGGAAAGGAGGGGTGGGGTGTGGATAGGGGAGAGGAATGGGGAGGGGACGGGTAAGGGAGTGTGTGAATGGAGTGGGTGGGATAGGAATTTGGGGTAAGGAGGGGGAAGAGAGTGGGGCAGCGGTGTTGGAGAGGGTGAGTGCGGAGGGCAGTGGACTGATGAGGGGAATGTACAAGGGCAGTGGAGGAGGGGCGTGGGGGAAGTGAGTGTGAGAGTGGAGAGGGAAGGGGAGGGGAGTGGGGGAGCGGAGCGGAGTAGGGGAGTGGGGTAGGGGTGTGATGTTGGGGTGTGGGGTAGGGGAGGGCGGGGAGGGGAGTGTGGGCAGGGAGCGGAGTAGGGGAGTGGGGAATGGGAGTTTGTGAGGGGAGTGGGGAGGAGAGATGGGGAGGGGAGTTGCAGAGAGGAGAGGGGTAGAGGAGTGTAGTAGCGGAGTGTGGTAAAGGAGTGGGGTGAGTGATTGGGGTAGGGGAGTGAGGGAGGGGTTTGGGGACAGGGAGTGGTGGAGGGGAGAGGCGTGTTTGAGTGGGCGCGGGGAGAGCGGAGCGGAGTGGGGGAGGGGAGTGGAGGGAAGGGGAGTTGGGGAGTGGAGTGGGGGACGTGTTTGGGGTAGGAGAGTTGGGTAGTGCAGGGCTGTGAGGAGTTGGAGGGAAGGGGAGTGGGGTAGGGGAATGCGGTAAGTGTGTCGAGTTGGGGAGTGGGGTACGGGAGTGGGGGAGTGTTGTGGGGTAGGGGAGTGGGGTAGGGGTGTGGGGTAGGGAGTGGGGGAGGGTAGTGGTGGATGGGATTGTGCTGCGGGAGGGCAGTGAGGAGGTGCAGGGAAGCGGAGTGGTGGAACGCGAGTGGGAAAGGGTAGTGGGGGAGGGGAGTGGGGAGGGGAGTGGGGAAGGGGAATGGGGCAGAGGAGTGGGGAAGAGGAGTGGGGAGCATTGTGGGGGAGGTTAGTGTGGGAGGGGAGCGGGGGAGGGGAGCGGGGAGGGGAGTTGTGGAAGTGAGTGAGGGAGGGGAGTGTGAGAGGAGAGTGGGTGAGGGGAGTTGGGGAGGGGGGTGGGGCAGGGGAGTTGGGGAGTGGAGTGGGGGAGGGGAGTTAGGGAGGGGTGTTGGGGAGGGGGGTTGGGGAGGGGGCGGGGTAGGGGAGTGACGGAGGGCAGTTCGGGAGGGGAGTGGGTAGGGGAGTGAGGGTGGGGAGCGGGGCAGGGAAGTGGGGTATGGGAGTTTGTGAGGTGAGTGGGGGATGAGAGTTGGGGAGGAGAGTTGGGGAGGAGATTTACGGAGAGGAGAGGGGGAGGGGAGTGGGGTAGAAGTGTGTGGTATAGGAGTAGGGTGTGTGAGTGGGGTAGGTGAGTGAAGGAGTGGAGTGGGCGACCGGGAGTGGGATATGGGAGTGGGGGAGGGGAGCGGAGTAGGGATGTGGGGTAGGGGTATGGTGTCGGGGAGTGGGGTAGTGGAGTGGGGTAGGGGAGTGGGGTCGGGGAGTTGGGTAAGAGAGTGGGGAAGGGTGTTGGGGAGGGGAGTGGGGGAGTGGAGTGTGGTAGGGGAGTGGGGTCGGGGAGTTGCGTAAAAGAGTGGGGGAGGAGGTGGGGCAGGGGAGTGGGGCAGGGGAGTGGGGGAGGGGAGTTGGGGAGGTGAGTGTGGGAGGAGAGTGGGGGAGGGGAGTTGGGGAGTGGGGGAGGGGAGTTGGGGAGCGGAGTGGGGGAGGGGAGTGGGGGAGGGGAGTGCGGGAGGGGAGTTGGAATGGGAGTTGAGGAGGGGTGTGGGGGAGGGGTGTGGGGGAGGGATGCGGAGTCGGGGGTGGGGTATGGGAGTTGGTGAGGGGCGTGGGGGAGGAGAAGGGGGAGGGGAGTTGGGGAGGGGAGTTGGTGAGGGACATTGCAGAGAGGAGTTGCAGAGGGGAGTTCGGGATGGGAGTTGGGGAGGGTAGTTGGGGTATGGGAGTTTGTGTGAGGAGTGGGGGAGGAGAGTTGGGGAGGGGAGTTGGTGTGGGGAGTTGGGGAGGGAAGTGGGGGAGGGGAGTTGGGGAGGGGCGTTGCAGAGGGGAGTTGCAGAGGGGTGTTGGGGAGGTGAGTTGGGGAGGGGAGTTGGGGAGGGATTTTAGGGTATGGGAGTTTGTGTGAGGAGTGGGGGACGAGAGTTGGGGAGGGGAGTTGGGGAGGGGAGTTGGGGAGGGAAGTGGGGGAGGGGAGGGGAGTTGGGTAGAGGAGTGGGGTGTAGGAGTAGGGTGGTGAGTGGGGTAGGGGAATGAGGGAGGGGAGTGGGGGACAGGGATTTGGGTAGGGGAGTGGGGTAGGGGAGTGGGGGAGCGAAGAGGGGTAGGGGAGTGTGGTAGGGCTGTAGTGGCGGGGAGTGGAGTAGGGGAGTTGGGGGAGGGGTGTGGGGGAGGGTAGCGGAGTAGGGGAGTGGGGCAGGGGGGTGTTGTCGGGGAGGGTGATAGGGGAGTGGGGGGAGGGGAGTGGGGGCAGGGAGCGGATAGGGGAGTGGGGTATGGGAGTTAGTGAGGGGAGTGGGGGAGGAGAGTTGGGGAGGGGAGTTGCGGAGAGGAGAGGGGTAGCGGAGTGTGGTAGAGGAATGTGGTAGAGGAGTGGGGCGAGTGATTGGGGTATGGGAGTGTGGTAGAGGAGTGGGGTGAGTGATTGGGGTAGGGGAGTGAGGGAGGGGAGTGGGGGACAGGGAGTGGGGTAGGGGAGTGGCGTATTTGTGTGAGGGCGGGGAGAGGGGAGTGGAGTGGGGGAGGGGCGTGTGGTACGGGAGGGCAGTGAGGAGGTGCAGGGAAGCGGAGTGGTGGAACGGGCGTGGGGGAGGGGAGCGGGGGAGGGGAGTGGGGGTGGGGAGTGGTGTAGGGGAATGGGCAGAGGATTGGGGCAGAGGAGTGGGGCAGAGGAGTGGGGAGCGTTTTGGGGGAGGTTAGTGTGGGAGGGGAGCGGGGGAGGGGAGCGGGGGAGGGTAGTAGTGGAAGTGAGTGAGGGAGGGGAGTGTGGGAGGAGAGTGGGGGAGGGGAGTTGGGGAGGGGAGTTGGAGAGGGGAGTTGGGGAGGGGAGTTGGAGAGGGGAGTTGGGGAGGGGAGTTGGTGAGGGGAGCGGGGTAGGGGAGTGAGGGAGGGGAGTTTGGAGGGGAGTGAGCGAGCGGAGCGGAGTAGGGGAGTGGGGTATGGGAGTTGGTAAGGGGAGTGGGGGAGGAGAGTTGGGGAGGGGCGTTGCGGAGAGGAGCGGGGTAGAGGAGTGGGGTGTAGGAGTAGGGTGGTAAGTGGGGGAGGGATGCGGAGTAGGGGAGTGGGGTATGGGAGTTGGTGAGAAGAGAGTGGGAGGAGGGTTGGGGAGGGGAGTTGGGGAGGGGAGTTGGGGAGGCGATTTGGGGTATGGGAGTTTGTGTGAGGAGTGGGGGAGGAGAGTTGGGGAGGGGTGTTGGGGAGAGGAGCTGGGGAGGGAAGTGGGGGAAGGGAGGGTGAGGGGAGTTGGGGACTGGAGTGGAGGAGGGGAGTAGGGAGGGGAGTGCTGTACGGGTGTTGGGGAGGGGAGTTGGGGAGGGGAGGGGCAAGGGGAGGTTGGTACGGGAGCGGGGGAGGGGTGTTTATGCAGGGAGTGGGGGAGTGAAGTGGTGGAGGGAAGTTGCGGTGAGGAGAGGGGGAGGGGAGTTGGGTAGAGGAGTGGGGAGGGGAGTGGGATGTGTGAGAGGGTTAGGGGAGTGAGGGAGGGGAGTGGGGGACATGGAGTGGGGTGGGGGAGTGGGGTAGGGGAGTGGGGGAGCGGAGAGGGGTAGGGGAGTGTGGTAGGCCTGTGGTGGCGGGGAGTGGAGTAAGGGAGATGGGGGAGGGGTGTGGGGGAGGGTAGCGAAGTAGGGGAGTGGGGCAGGGGGGTGGTGTCGGGGAGTGTGATAGGGGAGTGGGGGGAGGGGAGTGGGGGCAGGGAGCGGAGTAGGGGAGTGGGGTATGGGAGTTAGTGAGGGGAGTCGGGGAGGAGAGTTGGGGAGGGGAGTTGCGGAGAGGAGAGGGGTAGCGGAGTGTGGTAGAGGAATGTGGTAGAGGAGTGGGGCGAGTGATTGGGGTAGGGGAGTGAGGGAGGGGAGTGGGGGACAGGGAGTGGTGTAGGGGAGTGGCGTATTTGTGTGGGGGCGGGGAGAGGGGAGTGGAGTGGGTGAGGGGATTTGGGGTATGGGAGTTTGTGTGAGGAGTGGGGGAGGAGAGTTATGGAGGGGTGTTGGGGAGAGGAGTTGGGGAGGGAAGTGGGGGAAGGGAGGGTGAGGGGAGTTGGGGACTGGAGTGGAGGAGGGGAGTAGGGAGGGGAGTGCTGTACGGGTGTTGGGGAGGGGAGTTGGGGATGGGAGGGGCAAGGGGAGGTTGGTACGGGAGTGGGGGAGGGGTGTTCATGCAGGGAGTGGGGGAGTGGAGTGGTGGAGGGAAGTTGCGGTGAGGAGAGGGGGAGGGGAGTTGGGTAGAGGAGTGGGGGAGGGGAGTGGGGTGTGTGAGAGGGTTAGGGGAGTGAGGGAGGGGAGTGGGGGACATGGAGTGGGGTGGGGGAGTGGCGTAAGTGAGTGGGGGCGGAGAGAGGGGAATGGAGTGGTCGAGGCGAGCGGAGGGAAGGGGAGTGGGGAGTGGAGTGGGGGAAGTGTGTGGGGCAGGAGAGTTGGGTAGTGGAGTGCAGTGAGGAGGTGGAGGGGAGGGGAATGGGGTAGGGGTGTAGTGTCGGGGAGTGGGGTAGGGGAGTGGGGGAGCGGAGTGGTGTAGGGGAGTGGGGAAGGGGAGTGGGGTAGGGGTGTGGTGTATGGGAGTGGGGTAGTGGAGTAGTGGAGGGGAGTGCGGTAGGGGATTGGGGATTGGAGTGGGGTAGGGGAGTGGGGGATGGTAGTGGGGGAGGGTAGTGGGGGCTGGGTGTTGTACGGGATGCAGTGAGGAGGTGCAGGGAAGCGGAGTGGGGGAGGGGAGTGGGGGAGGGGAGTGGGGCAGAGGAGTGGAGCAGAGGAGTGGGGCAGAGGAGTGGTGGAGGTTGGTGTGGGAGGGGAGCGGGAGAGGGGAGTTGTGGAGGTGGGTGAGGGAGGGGAGTGGGGGAGGAGAGTTGGTGAGGGGAGTGGGGGAAGGGAGTGTGGCAGGGGAGTGCAGCAGGGGAGTTGGGGAGTGGAGTGGGGGAGGGGAGTTGTGGAGGGGATCTGGGGAGGGGAGCGGGGTAGGGGAGTGAGGGAGGGGAGTGGGGAGGGGAGTGAGGTAGGAGAGCGGATTATGGGAGTGGGGTATGGGAGTTGGTGAGGGGAGTGGGGGAGGAGAGTTGGGGAGGGGCGTTGCGGAGAGGAGAGGGGGAGGGGAGTGGGGTAGAGGAGTGGGGTATAGGGGTAGGGTGGTCAGTGGGGTAGGGGAATGAGGGAGGGGAGTGGGGGACAGGGAGTGGGGTAGGGGAGTGGGGTAGGGGTGTGGTGGAGGGGAGTGGGGTAAGGGAGTGGAGGAGCGGAGTGGTCGAGGGGAGTGGGGCAGAGGAGTGGGGCAGAAGAGTGGGGCAGAGGAGTGGGGGAGGTTAGTGTGGGAGGGGAGCGGCGGAGGGGAGCGGGGAGTGGAGTTGTGTAAGTGATTGAGGGAGGGAAGTGTGGGAGGAGAGAGGGGGTGGGGAGATGGGGAGGGCAGTTGGGGAGGGGATTGTGGGAGGGGAGTGGGAGAGGGGAGTGGGGGAGGGGTGTGGGGCAGGGGAGTTGGGGAGTGGAGTGGGGGAGGAGACTTGGGGAGGGGAGTTGGGGAGGGGTGTTTTGGAGGGGCGCGGGGTTGCGGAGTGAGGGAGGGCAGTTGGGGAGTGGAGTGGGGGAGGGGATTGAGAGAGGGGAGCGGAGTAGTGGAGTGGGGTATGGGAGTTGGTGACGGGAGTGGGGGAGGAGAGTTGGGGAGGAGAGTTGGGGAGGGGAATTTGGGGAGGGGAGTTGCGGAGAGGAGAGGGGAAGGGGAGTGGGATCGAAAGGTGGGGTACAGGAGTAGGCTGTGAGCCTGGGGTAGGTGAGTGAAGGAGGGGAGTGGGGGACAGGGAGTGGGGTACGGGAGTTGGGTGAGGGGAGTGGGGGAGGGGAGCGGAGTAGGGGAGTGGGGTAGGGGAGTGGTGTCGGGGAGTGGGGTAGTGGAGAGGGGGAGCGGAGTGGGGTAGGGGAGTGGGGTAGTGGTGTGTGGTAGAGGAGTGATGTGAGTGAGTGCGGTTGGGGATTGAGGGAGGGGAGGGGGGACAGTGAGTGGGGTAGGGGTGTGGCGTATTTGAGTGGGGGCGAGGAGAGGGGAGTGGAGTGGGGGAGGGGAGTGGACGGAAGGGGAGTGGAGTGCAGGACGTGTTTGGGGTAGGACAGTTGTGCAGTGGAGGGCAGTGAGGAGGTGGAGGGAAGGGGAGTGGTGAGGGGAGTGGGGTAGGGGTGTCGTGTTGGGGAGTGGGGGAGCAGAGTGGGTTAGGGGAGTGGGGTAGGGGAGTGGGGGCGGGTAGTGGTGAATGGGAGTGTGGTACGCGAGGGCAGTGAGGAGGTGCAGGGAAGCGGAGTGGTGAAACGGGTGCGGGGGAGGGTATTGGGGGAGTGGAGTGGGTGAGGGGAGCGAGGCAGAGGAGTGGGGCACAGGAGTTGTGGAAGTGAGTGAGGGAGTGGAGTGTGGGAGGAGGGTGGGGGAGGGGAGTTGGTGAGGGGAGTTGGGGAGGGGAGTGGGGGACAGGGGGTGGGGTAGGGGAGTGGCGTATTTGAGTGGGGGCGGGGAAAGGGGAGTGGAGTGGGGGAGGGGAGTGGAGGGAAGGGGAGTGGGGGATTGGAGTGGGGGACGTGTTTGGGGTAGGAGAGTTGGGTAGTGGAGGGAAGTGAGGAGGTGCAGGGAAGTGGAGTGGTGGAACGGGTGTGGGGGAGGGTAGTGGGGGAGTGGAGTGGGAGGTGAGTGGGGCAGAGGAGTGGGGCAGAGGAGTGAGGATCGGTGTGGGGGAGGTTAGTGCGGGAGGGGAGCGGGGCAGGAGTGCGGGGGAGGAGAGCACGGAGGGGAGTTGTGGAAGTGAGTGAGGGAGGGGAGTGTGGGAGGAGGGTGGGGGAGGGTAGTTGGGGAGGGGAGTTGGGGAGGGGATTGTGGGAGGGGAGTGGGGGAGGGGAGTGGGGTGGGGAGAGGTGTAGGGGAATGGGCATATGAGTGGGGCAGAGGAGTGGGGCAGAGGAGTGGGGAGCGTTTTGGGGGAGGTTAGTGTGGGAGGGGAGCGGGGGAGGGGAGGGGGGAGGGTAGTAGTGGAAGTGAGTGAGGGAGGGGAGTGTGGGAGGAGAGTGGGGGAAGGGAGTTGGGGAGGGGGTTGGAGAGGGGAGTTGGTGAGGGGAGTTGGAGAGGGGAGTTGGGGAGGGGAGTTGGGGAGGGGAGCGGGGTAGGGGAGTGAGTGAGGGGAGTTGGGAGGGGAGTGAGCAAGCGGAGCGGAGTAGGGGAGTGGGGTATGGGAGTTGGTAAGGGGAGTGGGGGAGGAGAGTTGGGGAGGGGCGTTGCGGAGAGGAGCGGGGTAGAGGAGTGGGGTGTAGGAGTAGGGTGGTGAGTGTGGGAGGGATGCGGAGTAGGGGAGTGGGGTATGGGAATTGGTGAGAAGAGTGTGGGAGGAGAGTTGGAGAGGGGAGTTGGGGAGGGGAGTTGGGGAGGCGATTTGGGGTATGGGAGTTTGTGTGAGGAGTGGGGGAGGAGAGTTGGGGAGGGGTGTTGGGGAGAGGAGTTGGGGAGGGAAGTGGGGTAAGGGAGGGTGAGGGGAGTTGGGGACTGGAGTGGAGGAGGGGAGTGGGGTTGGGGAGTCGGGTAGGGGTGTGGCGATGGGGAGTGGGGTCGGGAAGTGAGGTAGGGGTGGTGTGGAGGGGAGTGCGTTAGGGGAGTGCGGTAGGGGGGTGGGGGAGTGGAGTGGGGTACGGGGGGGCAGTGAGGAGGTGAAGGGAAGCGGAGTGGTGGACGGGAGAGGGTGAGGGGAGTGGGGGACGGGAGTGGGGGAGGGGAGTGCGGTAGGGGAGTTGGAATGGGAGTTGGAATGGGAGTTGGGGAGGGGAGAGGGGTAGGGGAGTTGGGGAGGGGACTTGAGGAGGGGAATGGGGGAGAGGAGTGGGCCATTGGAGTGGGTCAGAGGAGTGGGGCAGAGGAGTGGGGAGCGTTGTGGGGCAGGTTAGTGCGGGAGGGGAGCGGGGGAAGGGAGCGGGGGAGGGGAGCACGTAGGCGAGTTGTGGAAGTGAGTGAGGGAGGGGAGTGTGAGAAGAGGGTGGGTGAGGGGAGTTGGGGAGGGGTGTTGGGGAGGGGAGTGTGGTAAGGGAGTGGGGGAGGGGAGTGGGGAAGGGGAGTTGGGGAGTGGAGTGGGGAAGGGGAGTTGGGGAGGGGAGTTGGGGAGGGGGGCGGGGTAGCGGAGCGAGGGAGGGCAGTTGGGGAGGGGAGTGGCGGTGGGGAGTGAGGGAGGGGAGCGGAGTAGGGGAGTGGGGTATGGGAGTTGTTAAGGGGAGTGGGGGAGGAGAGCTGGGGAGGAGAGTTGGGGAGGGGCGTTGGGGAGGGGAGTTGCAGAGAGGAGAGGGGGACGGGAGTGGGGTAGAGGAGTGGGGTATTGGTGTAGGGTGTGTGAGTGGGGTATGTGAGTGAAGGAGGGGAATGGGGACAGGGAGTGGAGTAGGGGAGTGGGGGGAGGGGAGTGGGGGAGGGGAGTGGGGTAGGGGTGTGGTGTCGGGGAGTGGGGTAGTGGAGTGGGGGCATAGTGAGGGGTAGGGGAGTGGGGTAGGGGTGTGGTGGCGGGGAGTGGGGTAGGGGCGTGGAGTAGACGAGTGGGGTAGGGGTGCGATGTCGGGGAGTGGGGTAGGGGAGTTGGGAAGGGAAATGGGGGAGGGGAGCGGAGTAGGGGAGTGTGGTATGGGCGTTGGTAAGGTGAGTGGGGGAGGAGAGTTGGGGAGGGGAGTGGCGGAGTGGAGAGGGGGAGGGGAGTGGGGTAGTAGTGTGTGGTAGAGGAGTAGGGTGAGTGAGTAAGGTTGGGGAGTGAGGGAGGGGAGTGGGGGACAGGGTGTGGGATAGGGGAGTGGTGTATTTGAGTGGGGGCGGGGAGACGGGAGTGGAGTGTGGCAGGCGAGTGGAGGGAAGGGGATTGGGGGAGCGGAGTGAGGTAGGGGAGTCGGGTAGGGGTGTGGCGATGGGGAGTGGGGTCGGGAAGTGAGGTAGGGGTCGTGTGGAGGGGAGCGCGTTAGGGGAGTGCGGTAGGGGGGTGGGGGAGTGGAGTGGGGTTGGGGAAGTGGGGGAGGGTAGTGGGGAATGGGAGCGTGGTACGGGAGGGGAGTGAGGAGGTGAAGGGAAGCGGAGTGGTGGACGGGAGAGGGGAAGGGGAGTGGGGACGGGAGTGGGGGAGGGGAGTGCGGTAGGGGAGTTGGAATGGGAGTTGGAATGGGAGTTGGGGAGAGGGGTGGGGTAGGGGTGCGATGGAAGGGATCTGGGGAGGGGAGTGGGGGAGAGGAGTGAAGGAGGGGAGTTGAGGAGGGGTATGGGGCAGGGGATCGGGGAGGGGTTCAGAGTAGGGGAGTGGGGTATGGGAGTTGAGGCAGGATGTGGTGGAGAGGAGTGGGGGAGGGGAGTTGCGGAGAGGAGTAGGGGAGGGGAGTGGGTGTGGGATGTGTGAGTGGGGTAGAGAGGTGAGGGAGGGGAGTGGGGGAGCGGAGTGGGGTATGGGAGTTGGTGAGGGGAGTTGGGGAGGAGAGTTGGGGAGGAGAGTTGGGGAGGGGAGTTGGGGAGGGGAGTTGCGGAGAGGAGAGGGGGAAGGGAGTGGGGTAGAGGAGTGGGGGAGGGAAGTGGGGGAGGGGAGCGGAGTAGGGGAGTGGGGAAGCGGAGTGGTGTCGGGGAGTGGGGTAGTGGAGTGGGTCAGTGGAGTGGGGTAGGGGAGTGGGGGGAGGGAAGTGGGGAGCGGAGTAGGGGAGTGGGGAAGCGGAGTCGTGTCGGGGAGTGGGGTAATGGTGTGGGTCAGTGGAGTGGGGTAGGGGAGTGGGGTAGGGGAGTGGTGGCGCTGAGTGGGGCAGGGGTGCAGAGTAGGCGAGTGGGGTAGAGGAGTGGTGTCGGGGAGTGTCGTCGGGGAGTTGGGAAGGGGAGTGGGGGAGGGGCGCGGAGTAGGGGAGTGGGGTATGGGCGTTGCTGAGGGGAGTAGGGGAGGAGAGTTGGGGAAGGGAGTGGCGGGGTGGAGAGGGGGAGGGGAGTGGGGTAGAGGTGTGTGGTAGAGGAGTAGGGTGAGTGAGTAGTGTTGGGGAGTGAGGGAGGGGAGTGGGGGACAGGGTGTGGGATAGGGGAGTGGCGTATTTGAGTGGGGGCGGGGAGAGTGGCGTGGAGTGTGGGAGCGGAGTGGAGGGAAGGGGAGTGGGAAGTGGAGTTGGGGACATATTTGGGGTAAGAGAGTTGGGTAGTGGAGGGCAGTGAGGAGGTGGAGGGAAGGGGAGTGGGGGAGGGGAGTGGGGTAGGGGTGTCGGGTAGGGGAGTGGGGGCGCGGTGAGGGGTAGGGGAGTCGGGTAGGGGTGTGGTGATGGAGAGTGGGGTCGGGAAGTGAGGTAAGGATGGTGTGGAGGGGAGTGCGTTAGGGGAGAGCGGTAGGGGAGTGGGGGAGTGGAGTGGGGTAAGGGAGTGAGGGAGTGTAGTGGGGAATGGGAGCGTGGTACGGGAGGGGAGTGAGGAGGTGAAGGGAAGCGGAGTGGTGGACGGGAGAGGGGAAGGGGAGTGGGTGAGGGGAGTGGGGGAGGGGAGTGCGGTAGGGGAGTTGGAATGGGAGTTGGAATGGGAGTTGGGGAGGGGAGTGTGGTAGGGGAGTTGGGGAGGGGAGTGAGGAGGGGAGTGGGGGAGAGGAGTGAGGGAGGGGAGTTGAGGAGGGGTGTTGGGCAGGGGAGTGGGGGAGGGGTTCAGACTAGGGGAGTGGGGTTTGGGAGTTGCCGCAGGGAGTGGGGTAGGGGAGTTGAGGCAGGGTGTGGGGGAGAGGAGTGGGGGAGGGGAGTTGCGGAGAGGAGTAGGGGAATGGAGTGGGGTAGAATGGGGGAGGGGTGTGGGATGTGTGAGTGGGGTACAGAGATGAGGGAGGGGAGTGGGGAACGGGGAGTTGGGTAGGGGAGTGGCGTAAGTGAGTGGGGGCAGGGAGAGTGGAGTGGAGTGGGGGAATGGAGTGGGGGAGCTGTGTAGGGCAGGAGAGTTGGGGAGTGGAGGGCAATGAGGAGGTGGATGGAAGGGGAGTCGGGTAGGGGTGTGGTGATGGAGAGTGGGGTCGGGAAGTGAGGTAAGGGTGGTGTGGAGGGGAGTGCATTAGGGGAGTGCGGTAGGGGGGTGGGGGAGTGGAGTGGGGTTGGGGGAGTGGGGGAGGGTAGTGGGGAATGGGAGCGTGGTACGGGAGGGGAGTGAGGAGGTGAAGGGAAGCGGAGTGGTGGACGGGAGAGGGGAAGGGGAGTGGGGGAGGGGAGTGGGGGAGTGGAGTGCAGTAGGTGAGTTGGAATGGGAGTTGGGGAGGGGGTTGGGGTAGGGGAGTGACGGAGGGGAGCTGGGGAGGGGAGTGGGGGAGAGGAGTGAGGGAGGGGAGTTGAGGAGGGGTTTGGGGCAGGGGATCAGGGAGGGGTTCAGAGTAGGGGAGTGGGGTATGGGAGTTGGCGCAGGGGGTGGGGTAGGGGAGTTGAGGCAGGGAGTGGGGGAGAGGAGAGGGTGAGGGGAGTTGCGGAGAGGAGTACGGGAGGGGAGTGGGGTAGAGTGGGGGAGGGGTGTGGGATGTGTGAGTGGGGTAGAGAGGGGAGGGAGGGGAGTGGGGGAGGGGAGAGACGGAGGGGAGCGGAGTAGGGGAGTGGGGTATGGGAGTTGGGGAGGGGAGTTGCGGAGAGGAGAGGGGGAAGGGAGTGGGGTAGAGGAGTGGGGTATTGGAGTAGGGTGTATGAGTTGGGTAGGTGAGTGAAGGAGGGGAGTGGGGGACAGGGAGTGGGGTAGGGGAGTGGGGGGAGGGAAGTGGGGGAGGGGAGCGGAGTAGGCGTGTGGGGTAGGGGTGTGGTGTCGGGGAGTATCGTAGGGGAGTTGGGAAGGGGAGTGGGGGAGGGGATCGGAGTCGGGGGGTGGGGTATGGGCGTTGGTGAGGGTAGCAGGGGAGGAGAGTTGGGGAAGGGAGTGCCGGGGTGGAGAGGGGGAGGGGAGTGGGGGACAGGGTGTGGGATAGGGGAGTGGCGTATTTGAGTGGGGGCGGGGAGAGTGGAGTGGAGTGTGGGAGGGGAGTGGAGGGAAGGGGAGTGGGAAGTGGAGTTGGGGACATATTTGGGGTAAGAGAGTTGGGTAGTGGAGGGCAGTGAGGAGGTGGAGGGAAGGGGAGTGGGGGAGGGGAGTGGGGTAGGGGTGTCGGGTAGGGGAGTGGGGGTGGGGTAGGGGAGTCAGGTAGGGGTGTGGTGATGGGGAGTGGGGTCGGTAAGTGAGGAAAGGGTGGTGTGGAGGGGTGTGCGTTACGGGAGTGCGGTAGGGGAGTGGGGGCGTGGAGTGCGGTAAGGGAGTGGGGGAGGGTAGTGGGGAATGGGAGCGTGGTACGGGAGGGCAGTGAGGAGGTGAAGGGAAGCGGAGTGGTGGACGGGAGAGGGGGAGGGGAGTGGGGGAGGGGAGTGCGGTAGGGGTGTTGGAATGGGAGTTGGAATGTGAGTTGGGGAGGGGAGTGGGGTAGGGGAGTTGGGGAAGGGAGTTGGGGAGGGGAGTGGGGGAGAGGAGTGAGGGAGGGGAGTTGAGGAGGGGTGTCGGGCAGGGGAGTGGGGGAGGGGTTCAGACTAGGGGAGTGGTTTAGGGGAGTGGGGGGAGGGGAGTGGGGGAGAGGAGCGGAGTAGGGGAGTGGGGTAGGGGTGTGGTGGCGTGGAGTGGGGTAGGGGTGCGGAGTAGACGAGTGGGGTAGGGGTGTGTTGTCGGGGAGTGGGGTAGGGGAGTTGGGAAGGGAAGTGGGGGAGGGGAGCGGAGTCGGGGAGTGGGGTATGGGCGTTGGTGAGGGGAGTGGGGGAAGAGAGTTGCGGAGGGGAGTGGCGGAGTGAAGAGGGGGAGGGGAGTGGGGTAGAGGTGTGTGGTAGAGGAGTAGGGTGAGTGAGTAGGGTTGGGGAGTGAGGGAGGGGAGTGGGGGACAGGGTGTGGGATAGGGGAGTGGCGTATTTGAGTGCGGGCGGGGGAGAGCGGAGTGGAGTGTGGGAGGCGAGTGGAGGGAAGGGGAGTGGGGAAGGGGAGTGGGGTAGGGGTGTCGTGTTGGGGAGTGTGGTAGGGGAGTGGGGGAGGGGAGTGAGGTAGGGGTGTCGGGTAGGGGAGTGGGGGAGCGGTGTGGGGTAGGGGAGTCAGGTAGGGGTGTGGTGATGGGGAGTGGGTCGGTAAGTGAGGTAAGGGTGGTGTGGAGGGGAGTGCGTTAGGGGAGTGCGTTAGGGGAGTGGGGGAGTGGAGTGGGGTAAGGGAGTGGGGGAGGGTAGTGGGGAATGGGAGCGTGGTACGGGAGGGCAGTGAGGAGGTGAAGGGAAGCGGAGTGGTGGACGGGAGAGGGGGAGGGGAGTGAGGGAGGGGAGTGCGGTAGGGGAGTTGGAATGGGAGTTGGAATGTGAGTTGGGGAGGGGAGTGGGGTAGGGGAGTTGGCGAAGGGAGTTGGGGAGGGGAGTGGGGGAGAGGAGTGAGGGAGGGGAGTTGAGGAGGGGTGTTGGGCAGGGGAGTGGGTTAGGGGAGTGGGGGGAGGGGAGTGGGGGAGGGGAGCGGAGTAGGGGAGTGGGGTAGGGGTGTGGTGGCGTGGAGTGGGGTAGGGGTGCGGAGTAGATGCGTGCGGTAGGGGTATGGTGTCGGGGAGTGGGGTAGGGGAGTTGGGAATGGAAGTGGGGGAGGGGAGCGGAGTCGGGGAGTGGGGTATGGGCGTTGGTGAGGGGAGTGGGGAAGAGAGTTGCGGTGGGGAGTGGCGGAGTGGAGAGGGGGAGGGGAGTGGGGTAGAGGTGTGTGGTACAGGAGTAGGGTGAGTGAGTATGGTTGGGGAGTGAGGGAGGGGAGTGGGGGACAGGGTGTGGGATAGGGGAGTGGCGTATTTGTGTGGGGGCGGGGAGAGCAGAGTGGAGTGTGGGAGGCGAGTGGAGGGAAGGGGAGTGGGGAAGGGGAGTGGGGTAGGGGTGTCGTGTTGGGGACTGGGGTAGGGGAGTGGGGGAGCGGAGTGGGGTAGGGGAGTCGGGTATGGGTGTGGTGATGGGGAGTGGGGTCGGGAAGTGAGGTGGGGTGGTGTGGAGGGGAGTGCGTTAGAGGAGTGAGGTAGGGGATGGGGGAGTGGAGTGGGGTAGGGGAGTGGGGGAGGGTAGTGGGGGAGGGGAGTGCGGTAGGAGAGTTGGAATGGGAGTTGGAATGGGAGTTGGGGAGGGGCGTGGGGTAGGGGAGCGACGGAGGGGAGCTGGGGCAGGGGAGTGGGGGAGGGGTTCAGAGTAGGGAAGTGGGGTATGGGAGTTGGCGCAGGGAGTGGGATAGGGGAGTTGAGGCAGGGTGTGGGGGAGAGTTGTGGGGGAGGGGAGTTGCGGAGAGGATTAGGGGAGGGGAGTTGGGTAGAGTGTGGGAGGGTTGTGTGATGTGTGAGTGGGGTAGAGAGGTGAGGGTGGGGAGTGGGGGAAAGGGAGTTGGGTAGGGGAGTGGGGGCGTGTAGAGTGGAGTGGAGTGGGGGAATGGAGTGGCGGAGGTGTGTTGGGCCGTAGAGTTGGGGAGTGGAGGGCAATGAGGAGGTGGATGGAAGGGGAGGCGGTAGGAGAGTTGGGGAGCGTAGTGGGGGCGGGGTGCGGAGTAGGGGAGTGGGGTATGGGAGTTGGTGAGGGGAGTTGTGGTGGAGAGTCGGGGAGGGGAGTTGCGGAGAGGAGAGGGGTAGATGAGTGTGGTAGAGGAGTGTGGTAGAGGAGTGTGATAGAGGAGTGGGGTGAGTGAGTTGGTAGGGGAGTGAGGGAGGGGAGTGGGGGACAGGGAGTGGGGGAGGGGAGTGGCGTATTTGAGTGGGGAAGGGGAGAGGGGAGTGGAGTGGGGGAGGGGAGTGGAGGGAAGGTGAGTGGGGGAGTGGAGTGGGGGACATGTTTGGGGTAGGAGAGTTGGGTAGTGGAAGGCAGTGAAGAAGTGGAGGGAAGGGGAGTGGGAGTGGGGGCGGGGAGAGGGGTAGGGGTGTCGTGTGGTGGAGTGGGGGTGCGGAGTGGGGTAGGGGTGTGGGGTAGGGGATTGGGGTTGGGGAGTGGGGTCGGGGAGTGGGGGCGGGTAGTGGTGGATGGGAGTGTGGTACGGGAGGGAAGTGAGGAGGTGCAGGGAAGCGGAGTGGTGGAACGGGTGTGGGGGAGGGTAGTGGGGGAGTGGAGTGGGCGATTGGAGTGGGGGAGAGGAGTGGGGAGCGTTGTGGGGCAGGTTTGTGCGGGAGGGGAGCGGGGGAGGGGATCGGGGGAGGGGAGCACGGAGGCGAGTTGTGGAAGTGAGTGAGGGAGGGGAGTGTGGGAGGAGGGTGGGGGAGGGGAGTGGGGCATTGGAGTTGGGGCGTGGAGTGTGGGAGGGGAGTTGGGGAGGGGTGTTGGGGAAGGGAGTGGGGGTGGGGAGTGGGGCATTGGAGGTGGGGCGTGGAGTGTGGGAGGGGAGTTGGGGAGGGGAGTTGGGGAGGGGAGCGGGGTAGCGGACTGAGGGAGGGCAGTTGGGGAGGGGAGTGGGGGAGGGGAGTGAGGGAGGGCAGCGGAGTAGGGGAGTGGGGTATGAGAGTTGGTAAGGGGAGTGGGGGAGGAGTGTTGGGGAGTGGAGGGCAATGAGGAGGTGGATGGAAGGGGAGGCGGTAGGAGAGTTGGGGCGCGGAGTGTGGGCGGGGAGCGGAGTAGGGGAGTGGGGTATGGGAGTTGGTGAGGGGAGTAGTGGTGGAGAGTCGGGGAGGGGAGTTGCAGAGAGGAGAAGGGTAGAGGAGTGTGGTGGAGGAGTGTGATAGAGGAGTGGGGTGAGTGAGTGGGTAGGGGAGTGAGGGAGGGGAGTGGGGGACAGGGAGTGGGGGAGGGGAGTGGCGTATTTGAGTGGGGAAGGGGAGAGGGGAGTGGAGTGGGGGAGGGGAGTGGAGGGAAGGTGAGTGGGGGAGTGGAGTGGGGGACGTGTTTGGTGTAGGAGAGTTGGGTAGTGGAAGGCAGTGAAGAGGTGGAGGGAAGGGGAGTGGGAGTGGGGGCGGGGAGAGGGGTAGGGGTGTCGTGTTGTGGAGTGGGGGAGTGGAGTGGTGTAGGGGAGTGGGGTTGGGGAGTGGGGTAGGGGAGTGGGGGCGTGTAGTGGTGGATGGGAGTGTGGTACGGGAGGGAAGTGAGGAGGTGCAGGGAAGCGGAGTGGTGGAACGGGTGTGGGGGAGGGTAGTGGGGGAGTGGAGTGGGCGATTGGAGTGGGGGAGAGGAGTGGGGAGCGTTGTGGGGCAGGTTTGTGCGGGAGGGGAGCGGGGGAGGGGATTGGGGGAGGGGAGCACGGAGGCGAGTTGTGGAAGTGAGTGAGGGAGGGGACTGTGGGAGGAGGGTGGGGAGGGGAGTTGGGGAGGGGAGTTGTGGATGGGAGTGTGGGAGGGGAGTGGGGGAGGGGAGTGGGGCATTGGAGTTGGGGCGTGGAGTGTGGGAGGGGAGTTGGGGAGGGGAGTTGGGGAGGCGAGCGGGGTAGCGGAATGAGGGAGGGCAGTTGGGGAGGGGAGTGGGGGAGGGGAGTGAGGGAGGGGAGTGGAGTAGGGGAGTAGGGGATGGGAGTTGGGGAGGAGAGTTGGGGCGGGGAGTTGGGGAGGGGTGTTGCGGAGAGGAGAGGGGGAAGGGAGTGGGGTAGAGGAGTGGGGTATTGGAGGAGGGTGTGTGAGTGGGGTAGGTGAGTGAAGGAGGGGAGTGGGGGACAGGGAGTGGGGTAGGGGAGTGGGGGAGGGGAGCTGAGTAGGGGAGTGGGGTAGGGGTGTGGTGTCTGTGAATGGGGTAGTGGAGTGGGGGAGGGGAGCAGAGGAGGGGCGTGGGGTAGGGGTGTGGTGTTGGGGAGTGGGGTAGGGGAGTTGGGAAGGGGAGTGGGGGAGGGGAGCGTTGTCGAGGAGTGGGGTATGGGCGTTGGTGAGGGGAGTGGGGGTGGAGTATTGGGCAGGGGAGTGGTGGAGTGGAGAGGGGGAGGGGAATGGGGTAGAGGTGTGTGGTAGAGGAGTAGGGTGAGTGAGTAGGGTTGGGAAGTGAGGGATGGGAGTGGGGGACAGGGTGTGGGATAATGGTGTGTCGTATTTGAGTGGGGGCGGGGAAAGGGGAGTTGAATGTGGGAGGGGAGGTGAGGGAAGGGGAGTGCGGAGTGGAGTTGGGGACATATTTGGGGTAGGAGAGTTGGGTAGTGGAGGGCAGTGAGGAGGTGGAGGGAAGGGGAGTGGGGGAGGGGAGTTGGGTAGGGGTGTCATGTTGGGGAGTGGGGTAGGGGAGTGGGGGAGCGGAGTGGGGTAGGGGAGTCGGGTAGGGGTGTGGTGATGGGGAATGGGGTCGGGAGGTGAGGTAGGGGTGGTGTGGATGGGAGTGCGTTAGGGGACTGCGGTAGGGGAGTGGGGGAGTGGAGTGGGGTAGGGGAGTGATGAAGGGTAGTGAGGAGTGGGGGCGTGTTACGGGAGGGCAGTGAGGAGTTGAAGGGAAGCGGAGTGGTATACGGGAGAGGGGGAGGGGAGTGGGCGAGGGGGGTGGGGAAGGGGAGTGAGGTAGCGGAGTTGGAATGGGAGTTGGAATGGAAGTTGGGGAGGGGTGTGAGGTTGGGGAGCGACGGAGGGGAGTTGGGTAGGGGAATGGGGGAGCGGAGTGGGGTAGGGGAGTCGGGTAGGGGTGTGGTGATGGGGAGTGGGGGAGGGATGTGAGGTAGGGGTGGTGTGGAGGGGAGTGCTTTAGAGGAGTGCGGTAGGGGATTGAGGGAGTGGAGTGGGGCAGGGGAGTGGGGGAGTGTAGTGGGGAATGGGAGCGTGTTACCGGAGGGCAGAGCAGGTGAAGGGAAGCGGAGTGGTGGACGGGAGTGGTGGACGGGAGTGGGGGAGGGGAGTGGGGGAGGGGAGTGGGGGAGGGGAGTGGGGGAGGGGAGTGCGGTAGGGGAGTTGGAATGGGAGTTGGGATGGGAGTTGGAATGGGAGTTGGAATGGAAGTTGGAATGGGAGTTGGGGAGGGGAGTGGGGTAGGGGAGCGACAGAGGGTAGTTGGGGAGGGGAGTGGGGGAGAGGAGTGAGGGAGGGGAGTTGTGGAGGGGTGTGGGGCAGGGAAGTGGGTGTGTGTTTCAGTGTAGGGGAGTGGGGTATGGGAGTTGGCGCAGGGAGTGGGGTAGGGGAGTTGAGGCAGGGTGTGAGGGAGCGGAGTGGGGGAGGGGAGTTGCGGAGAGGAGTAGGGGAGGGGAGTTGGGTTGAGAGGGGGTGGGGTGTGACATGCGTGAGTGGGGTAGAGGTGTGAGGGAGGGGAGTGGGGGACAGGGAGATGGGTAGGGGAGTTGCGTAAGTGAGTGGGGCGGGGAGAGTGGAGTGGGGGAATGGAGTGGGGGAATGGAGTGGGCGAGGTGTGTAGGGCAGGAGAGTTGGGGAGTTGAGGGCAGTCAGGAGGTGGATGGGAGGGGAGTGGGGTCGGAGAGTTGGGAAGCGGATTGCGGTCTGTTAGTGGGGTAGGGGTGTGGAGTCGGGGTGTGGGTAGGGGGCGTGGGGGAGCGAAGTGGGGTAGGGGAGTGGAGTAGGGGTGTGGTGACGGTGAGTGTGGAGGTGAAGTGGAGCAGAGTGGTGGAACGGGAGTGGGGGAGGGGAGTGGGGGAGGGGAGTGTGGAAGGGAGTGTGGGAGGGTAGTGGGGAGGGTAGTGGGGAGCGTTTTGGGGGAGGTTAGTGGGGGAGGCGAGCGAGGGAGGGGAGTTGTGGAGGTGAGTGAGGGAGGGGAGTGTGGGAGGAGAGTGGGGGAGGGGAGTGGGGAGGGGAGGGGGGTGGGGAGTTGGGGTTTGGAGTGGGGGAGGGGAGTGGGGGATGGGTCTTGGGGAGGGGACTTGGGGAGGGGACTTGAGAGGGGAGTTGTGGAGGCAGCGGGGTAGGGGAGTGAGGGTGGGCAGTTGGGGAGGGGAGTGGGGGAGGGGAGTGGTGGAGGGGGGTTGAGGCAAGGGAGTGGGGGAGAGGAGTGGGCTGTGTGAGTGTGGTAGGGGAGTAAGGGAGGGGAGTGGGGGACAGGGAGTGGGGTAGGGGAGTGGCGTAATGAGTGGGGGCGGGGAGAGAGGAGTGGATTGGGGGAGGGGAGAGGAGGGATGGGGAGTGGGAGAGTGGAGTTGGGCAGGTATGTGGGGTAGGTGAGTTGGGTAGTGCAGGGCAGTGAGGAGGAGGAGGGGAGGGGAGTGCAGTTGGAGGGTTGGGGAGTGGAGTGCGGTAGGGGAGAGTAGTAGGGGTGTGGTGTCAGGGAGAGGGGTAGGGGAGTGTGGGAGTGGAGTGGGGGAGGGGAATGGGGAGAGGGGTTGGGGAGTGGAGTGGGGAGGGGAGTGGGGGAGGGTAGTGGGGAGGGGAGTTGGGGAGGGCAGTGTGGTCAGGGAGTTGGGGAGGGGAGCTGGGGAGGGGAGCGGGGTAGGTGAGCAGAGTGGGGGAGTGTAGTGTGGGAGTTAGTGAGGGGAGTGGGGGAGGAAAGTTGGGAAGGGGAGTTGTATCGGGGTGTGGTAACGGGGAGTGGGGTAGGGGAGTGGGGTAGAGGATATGTGGAGGGGAGTGTGGTAGTGGAGTGGAGTGTGGATGGGAGTGTCGTAGGTGAGGGCAGTGATGAGGTGCAGGGATGCGGAGTGGTGGACGGGAGTGGGGGGGGTGGGGCAGGGGAGTGGGGGAAGGGGAGCGGGGCAGGGGAGTTGGGGAGGGGAATGGGGAGAGGGGTTGGGGCGTGGAGTGCGGGAGGGGAGTGGGGGAGGGTAGAGGGGGAGGGGAGTTGGGGAGGGCAGAGTGGTCGGGGAGTTGGGGAGGGGAGTTGGGGTGGGGAGCTGGGGAGTGGAGCGTGGTAGGTGAGTGACGGAGGGGAGTTAGGGCGGGGTGTAGGGGAGGGGTGTGCAGGAGGGGAGTTGAGGAGGGGAGTGGGGTAGGGGAGTGGAGTGGGTGAGGAGAAGGGAGATGAGAGTGTGGTAAGGGAGGGCAGTGAGGAGGTGCAGGGATGCGGAGTGGTTTACAGGAGTCGGGGAGGGGGTGGGGTAGGGGAGTGGGGGAAGGGGAGCGGGGTAGGGGAGTTGGGGAGGGAAATGTGGAGGGGTGTTGAGGAGTGGATAGCGAGTGGGGAGTGGGGGTGGGTAGTGGGGGAGGGGAGTTGGGGAGGGCAGTGTGGTCGGGGAGTTGGGGATGGGAGTTGGGGAGGGGAGCTGGGGAGGGGAGCTGGGGAGGGGAGCGGGGTAGGTGAGTGAGGTAGGGGAGTTGGGGATGGGAGTAGGGAAGGGGAGTGCAGGAGGAGAGTTGAGCAGGGGTGCGTTGGAGGGGAGCGCAGCAGGAGAGCAGAGTAGGGGCGTGGGGTATGTGAGTTAGAGAGGGGAGTGGGGGTGGAGAGTTGGGAAGGGGTGTTGTGTTTAGGTGTGGTAGCGGGGAGCGGTGTAGGGGAGTTGGGGAGGGGATAGGGGAGGGGGTTGAAAGTGGATTGCAGGAGGGAAGTGGGCGAGGGGAGTTGGGGAGGGCAGTGTTGTGGGGGAGTTGGGGAGGGGAGTTGGGGAGTGGAGTAGGGGAGGGGAGTAGGGGAAGGGAGTGCAGGAGGGGAGTTGAGGAGGGGTGAGGGCGTGAGGAGCGGAGTAGGGGAGCAGAGTAGGGGAGTGGGGTATGGGAGTTAGTGAGGGGAGTGGGGGAGGAGGAGAGTTGGGAAGGGGAGTTGTGTCGGGGTGTGGGAACGGGGAGTGGGAAAGGGGATATGTGGAGGGGAGTGCGGTAGGGGAGTGGAGTGGGGGAGGGTAATGGGGGATGGGAGTGTGGTAGGGGAGGGCAGTGAGGAGGTGCAGGGATGCAGAGTGGTGGACGGGAGTGAGGGAGGGGTGGGGTAGGGGAGTGGGGGAATGGGGAGGCGGGTTGGGGAGTGGAGTGCGGGAGGGGAGTGGGGATGGGTAGTGGGGGAGTGGAGTTGGGGAGGGGAGTGTGGTTGGGGATATGGGGAGGGAAGTTGGGGAGGGGAATGGGGAGGTGGGTTGGGGAGTGGTGTGCGGGAGGGGTGTGCGGGTGGGGACTGGGGGAGGGTAGTGGGGGAGGGGAGTTAGGGAGGGCAGTGTGGTCGGGGAGTTGGGGAGAGGAGTTGGGGAGGGGAGCTGGGGAGGGGATCGGGGCAGGTGATTGAGGGAGGGGAGTTGGGGAGGGGAATAGGGGAGGGGAGTGCAGGAGGGGAGTTGAGGAGGGGTGTGGGAGAGGGGAGCGGACTGGGGCAGCAGAGTAAGGGGTGGGGTATGGGAGTTAGTGAGTCATGTGGGGTATGGATGTGGGGTAGGGGAGTTTGGAGGGGAGTGAGGTAGGGGAATCGGGGAGGGGAGTGGGGTAGGGGAGTGGGCGAGGTGTGTGGGGTAGGAGAGTTGGGTAGGGCAGTGAGTTAGGGGAGTGGGATAGGGGAGTGGGAAAGTGGAGTGGGATAGGTGAGTTGGGAAGGGGAGTGGGGAGGGGAGTGAGTTAAGGGAGTGGGGTAGGGGAGTGGGAAAGTGGAGTGTGATAGGTGAGTGGGGGCCGTGTGTGGGGTAGGAGAGTTGGGTAGTGGAGGGCAGTAAGGAGGTAGAGGTAAGGGGAGTGGGGGAGGGGAGTTTGGGAGGGAAGTGGGGTAGGGGGGTGGGGTCGGGGAGTGGGGGAGAGAGGTGATTTAGGGGAGTGGAGTAGGGGACTGGGAAAGTGGAGTGGGATAGAGGAGTGGGGTACGGGAGTGGGGCAGGGGAGTGGGGTAGTGGAGTGGGGTAGGGGAGTGGGGTCGGGGAGTTCGTAAGAGAGTGGGGGAGGGGAGTGTGGGAGGGGAGTGTGGGAGGGGTGTGGGGCAGGGGAGTGGGCGAGGGGAGTTGGGGCGGTGAATGAGGGAGGAGAGTGGGGGAGGGGAATGGGGGAGGTGAGTGCGGTTCGGGAGTTGGAATGGGAGTTGGGGAGGGGAGTGGGGTAGGAGAGTTGGGGAGGGGAGTTGCGGAGAGGCGAGGGGTAGAGGAGTGTGGTAGAGGAGTGTGGTAGAGGAGTGGGGTGAGTGAGTGGGGTAGGGGAGGGAGGGAGGGGAGTGGGGGACAGGGTGTGGAGTAGGGGAGTGGGGTAGGGGAGTGGCATATTTGAGTGGGGGCGGGGAGACAGGAGTGGAGTGGGGGAGGGGAGTGGACGGAAGGGGAGTGGGGGAGTGGAGTGAGGGACGTGTTTGGGGTAGGAGAGTTGGGTAGTGGAGGGCAGTGAGGAGGTGGAGTGAAGGGAGTGGGGGAGGGGAGGGGGTAGGGGAGTGGGGGAGAGTAGTGGTGGATGGGAGTGTGGTACGGGAGGGCAGTGAGGAGGTGCAGGGAAGCGGAGTGTTGGAACGGGACTGGGGGAGGATAGTGGGGGAGGGGAGTGGGGGAGGGGTGTGCGGCAGAGGAGTTGGGTAGAGGAGTGGGGCAGAGGAGTTCGAGAGCTTTATGGGGGAGGTTAGAGTGGGAGGGGGCGAGGGAGGGGAGCGGGGGAGGGGAGTTGTGGAGGGGAGTGAGGGAGGGGAGTGTGGGAGGAGAGTGGGGGAGGGGGGTTGGGGTGGGGAGTTCGGGAGAGGAGTGGGTGTGCGGAGTGGGACAGGGGAGTGGGGCAGGGGAGTTTGGGAGTGGAGTGGGGGAGGGGAGTTGGGGAGGGGAGTTGGGGAGGGGAGTTGGGGAGGTGAGTGGGGGAGGGGAATGGGGAGAGGGGTTGGGGAGTGGAGTGGGGGAGGGGAGTGGGGGAGGGTAGTGGGGAGGGGAGTTGGGGAGGGCAGTGTGGTCGGGGAGTTGGGGCGGGGAGCTGGGGAGGGGAGCGGGGTAGGTGAGCAGAGTGGGGGAGTGTAGTGTGGGAGTTAGTGAGGGGAGTGGGGGAGGAAAGTTGGGAAGGGGAGTCGTATCGGGGTGTGGTAACGGGGAGTGGGGTAGGGGAGTGGGGTAGAGGATATGTGGAGGGGAGTGTGGTAGTGGAGTGGAGTGGGGATGGGAGTGTCGTAGGTGAGGGCAGTGATGAGGTGCAGGGATGCGGAGTGGTGGACGGGAGTGGGGGAGCGGGTGGGGCAGGGGAGTGGGGGAAGGGGATCGGGGCAGGGGAGTTGGGGAGGGGAATGGGGAGAGGGGTTGGGGAGTGGAGTGCGGGAGGGGAGTGGGGGAGGGTGGAGGGGGAGGGGAGTTGGGGAGGGCAGTGTGGTAGGGGAGTTGGGGAGGGGAGTTGGGGCGGGGAGCTGGGGAGTGGAGCATGGTAGGTGAGTGACGGAGGGGAGTTAGGGAGGGGTGTAGGGGAGGGGTGTGCAGGAGGGGAGTTGAGGAGGGGAGTGGGGTAGGTGAATGGAGTGGGAGAGGAAAGGGGAGATGAGAGTGTGGTAAGGGAGGGCAGTGAGGAGGTGCAGGGATGCGGAGTGGTTTACAGGAGTGGGGGAGGGGCTGGGGTAGGGGAGTGGGGGAAGGGGAGCGGGGTAGGGGAGTTGGGGAGGGAAATGGGGAGGGGTGTTGAGTAGTGGATTGCGTGTGGGGAGTGGAGGTGGGTAGTGGAGGAGGGGAGTTGGGGAGGGCAGTGTGGCCGGGGAGTTGGGGAAGGGAGTTGGGGAGGGGAGCTGGGGAGGGGAGCTGGGGAGGGGAGCGGGGTAGGTGAGTGAGGTTGGGGAGTTGGGGATGGGAGTAGGGAAGGGGAGTGCAGGAGGGGAGTTGAGCAGGGGTGCGTTGGAGGGGAGCGCAGCAGGAGAGCAGAGTAGGGGCGTGGGGTATGTGAGTTAGAGAGGGGAGTGGGGGAGGAGAGTTGGGAAGGGGTGTTGTGTTTAGGTGTGGTAACGGGGAGCGGTGTCGGGGAATTGGGGAGGGGATAGGGGAGGGGGTTGAAAGTGGATTGCGGGAGGGAAGTGGGCGAGGGGAGTTGGGCAGGGCAGTGTGATCGGGGAGTTGGGGAGGGGAGTTGGGGAGGGGAGCTGGGGAGGGGAGCGGGGTAGGTGAGTTGCGGAGGGGAGTTTCGGAGTGGAGTAGGGGAGGGGAGTAGGGGAAGGGAGTGCAGGAGGGGCGTTGAGGAGGAGTGAGGGCGTGAGGAGCTGAGTAGGGGAGCAGAGTAGGGGAGTGGGGTATGGGAGTTAGTGAGGGGAGTGGGGGAGGAGGAGAGTTGGGAAGGGGAGTTGTGTTGGGATGTGGGAACGGGGAGTGGGAAAGGGAATATGTGGAGGGGAGTGCGGTAGGGGAGTGGAGTGGGGGAGGGTAGTGGGGGATGGGAGTGTAGTAGGGGAGGGCAGTGAGGAGGTGCAGGGATGCAGAGTGGTGGACGGGAGTGAGGGAGGGGTGGGGTAGGGGAGTGGGGGAATGGGGAGGCGGGTTGGGGAGTGGAGTGCGGGAGGGGAGTGGGGATGGGTAGTGGGGGAGTGGAGTTGGGGAGGGGAGTGTGGTTGGGGATATGGGGAGGGGGGTTGGGGAGGGGAATGGGGAGGTGGGTTGGGGAGTGGTGTGCGGGAGGGGTGTGCGGGTGGGGACTGGGGGAGGGTAGTTGGGGAGGGGAGTTAGGGAGGGCAGTGTGGTCAGGGAGTTGGGGAGGGGAGTTGGGGAGGGGAGCTGGGGAGGGGATCGGGGCAGGTGATTGAGGGAGGGGAGTTGGGGAGGGGAATAGGGGAGGGGAGTGCAGGAGGGGAGTTGAGGAGGGGTGTGGGAGAGGGGAGCGGACTGGGGCAGCAGAGTAGGGGGTGGGGTATGGGAGTTAGTGAGGGGAGTGGGGGAGGAGAGTTGGGAAGGGGAGTTGTGTCGGGGTGTGGGAACCGGGAGTGCGGTAGGGGATATGTGGAGGGGATTGCGGTATGGGAGTGGAGTGGGGGAAGGTAGTGGGGGATGGGAGTGTGGTAGGGGAGGGCAGTGAGGAGGTGCAGGGATGCGGAGAGGTGGACGGGAGTGGGGGAGGGGGTGGGGTAGGGGAGTGGAGGAAGGGGAGCGGGGTAGGGGTGTTGGGGAGGGGAATGGGGAGGTGGGTTGGGGAGTTGTGTGCGGGAGGGGAGTGCGGGAGGGGAGTGCGGCAGGGGACTGGGGGAGGGTAGTGGGGGAGGGGTGTTAGGGAGGGCAGTGTGGTCGGGGAGTTTGGGAGGGGAGTTGGGGAGGGGAGCTGGGGAGGGGAGCGGGTTAGGTGAGTGAGGGAGGGGAGTTGGGGAGGGGAGTAGGGGAGGGCAGTGCTGGAGGGGAGTTGCGGAGGGGTGTGGGGGAGCGGAGCAGACTAGGGGAGCAGAGTAGGGGTCTGCAGTTTGGGAGTTAGTGTGGGGAGTCGAGGAGGAGAGTTGGTAAGGGGAGTTGTCTCGGGGTGTGTTAACAGGGAGTATGGTAGGGGAGTGGGATAGAGGATATGTGGAGGGGAGTGCGGTAGGGGAGTGGAGTGGGGGAGGGTAGTGGGGGTTGGGAGTGTGGTAGGGGAGGGCAGTGAGGAGGTGAAGTAATGCCGAGTGGTGGACGGGAGTGGGGGAGTGGGTGGGGTAGGGGAGTGGGGGAAGGGGAGCGGGGTAGGGGAGTTGGGAGGGTAATGGGGACGGGGGTTGGGGAGTGGAGTGGGGAGGGTAGTGGGTGATGGGAGTGTGGTCGGGAAGGGCAGTGAGGAGGTGCAGGGATGCGGAGTGGTGGATGGGAGTGGGCAGGGGGTTGGGGAGTGGGGTGAGGGAGGGGAGTGGGGGAGGGTAGAGGGGGAGGGGAGTTGGGGAGGGCAGTTTTGTCGGGGAGTTGGGGAGGGGAGTTGGGGAGGGAAGTGTGGTCGGGGAGTTGGGGAGGGGAGTTGGGGATGGGAGCTAGGGAGTGGAGCGTGGTAGGTGAGTGAGGGAGGGGAGTTACAGAGAGGAGGGGATGGGAGTGGGTTGGGGAGTGGGGGAGGGGAGTTGGGGAGTGTAGTAGTGGAGGGGATTGGGAGTGGGGAGTGGGGTAGGGGATGTGGGGATTGATTGTGATGTAGGAGAGTGGGGGAGGGTAGTGGGGGAGGAGAGCAAGGTAGGGGAGGGGGCAGGGGTGTGGGGGAGGGGAGTTGTGAGAGGTGAGTGGGGGAGGGGAGCGGGGTAGTGGATTGGGGGAGGGGTGTTGGGGAGGGGAGCAGAGTCGGGGAGCAGAGTAGGGGAGTGGGGTATGGGAATTAGTGAGGGGAGTGGGGAGGAGAGTTGGAAAGGGGAGTTGTGTAGGGGTGTGGTAACGGGGAGTGGGGTAGGGGAGTGGGGAAGGGGATATGAGGAGGGGAGTGCGGTAGGGGAGTCGAGTGGGGGAGGGTAGTGGGGGATGGGAGTGTGGTAGGGGAGGGCAGTGAGGAGGTGCAGGGATGCGGAGTGGTGGACGGGAATGGGGGAGGGGGTGGGGTAGGGGAGTGGGGGATGGGGAGCGGGGTAGGGGAGTTGGGGAGAGGAATGGGGAGGGGCTTGAGGAGTGGAGTGCAGGAGGGGAGTGGGGCAGGGCAGTGGGGGAGTGGAGTTGGGGAGGGAAGTGTGGTCGGGGCGTTGGGGGAGGGGTGCTGGGGAGGGGAGCGTGGTCGGTGAGTGAGGCAGGGGAATTGGGGAGGGGAGTAGGGGAGGGGAGTGCACGAGGGGAGTTGTGGAGGGGTGTGGGTGAGGGGAGAGGAGTAGGGGAGGGGAGTGGGGGATGGGAGTGTGGAAGGGAAGGGCAGTGAGGAGGTGCAGGTATGCGGAGTGGTGGACGGGAGTGGGGGAGGGGAGTGGGGGAGGGGTTGGGGTAGGGGAGTGGGTGCAGGGGAGCGGGGTAGGGGAGCGTTGGTGAGGGGAATGGGAAGGGGTGTTGGGGAGTGGAGTGCGGGAGGGGAGTAGGACAGGGGTGTGGAGTAGGGGAGTGGGGTAGGGGAGTTGAGGATGGGGATGGGGAGTGGGATGCGGGAGGGGGGTGAGGGAGGGTAGTGGGGGAATGGAGCTGGGGAGGGGAGTTGGGGAGGGGAGTGGGGTATGGGAGTTTGGAGGGGAGTGACGGAGGAGGGTTGGGGAGGGGAGGTAGGGAGGGGAGCGGGGTAGGTGAGTGAGGGAGGGGAGTTGGTGAGGGGAGTAGGGGAGGGGAGTGCAGGAAGGGAGTTGAGGAGGAGTGTGGGGGAGGGGAGCGGAGTAGGGGAGCAGAGTAGGGGAGTGGGGTAAGGCAGTTAGTGTGGGGAGTGTGGGAGGAGAGTTGGGAAGGGGAGTTGTGTAGGGGTGTGGTAACGGGGAGTGGGGTAGGGGAGTGGGGTATGGGATATGTGGAGTGGAGTGCGGTCGGCGAGTGGAGTGGGGGAGGGTAGTGGGGGATGGGAGCGTGGTAGGGGAGGGTAGTGAGGAGGTGCAGGGATGCGGAGTGGTGGACGGGAGTGGAGGAGGGGAGTGTGTGAGGGGGTGGGGTAGGGGAAGGGGAGCGGGGTAGGCGAGTTGCGGAGGGGAATGGGGAGGAGGGTTGGGGAGTGGGATGCGGGAGGGGGGTGAGGGAAGGTAGTGGGGGAGGGGAGTGGGGGAGGGGAGTTGGTGATGGGAGTGATGTCGGGGAGTGGGGGAGGGGAGTGGGGGAGGGGAGTGTGGGAGGGGTGTTGGGGAGGGAGTTGGGGAGGGGAGTTGGGTAGGGGAGTGGGGTATGGTATTTAGTGAGGGGAGTCAGGGTGGAGAGTTGGGGAGGGGAGTTAACGAGTGGAGTGGGGGAGTGGAGTGGGGGTGTGGAGTGGGGGAGGGGAGTGGGGGTGGGGAGTGGGTGAGGGGGTGGGGTAGGGGATTAGGGGATGGGGAGCGGGGTAGGGGAGTTGGGGAGGGGAATCGGGAGGGGGTTGGGGAGTGAAGTGCGGGCGGGGAGTGAGGGAGGGTAGTGGGGGAGGGGAGTTGGGGAGGGGAGTTGGTGAGGGGAGTGGGGTATGGGAGTTTCTGAGGGGCGTGGGGGAGGAGAGTTGGGGAGTGGAGTGGGGGAGTGGAGTGGGGGTGTGGAGTGGGGGAGGGGAGTGATTCCCTGGAGTGGGGGAGGGGAGTTGGGGACTGGAGTGGGCTGAGCGGAGTGGAGGAGGGGAGTGGGGTATGGGAGTTGGAGAGGGAAGTAGGGGAGGAGTGTTGGGGAGGGGAGTTGGGGAGGGGATTGGGGTAGGTAAGCGGGGTAGGAGAGTGGGGGAGGGGAGCTAAGGCAGGGATAGGGGGAGCGGAGTGGTTGAGGAGGGAGGGCAGTGGAGGGGAGTCGGGGAATGTAGTTGGGGAGGGGACTTGGGGAGGGGTGTGGGGGATGGGGTGGGGGAGGGGAGTGGGGGAGGGGAGTTGGGGACTGGATTGAGGAGGGGAATGGGGAGGGGATTGCAGTAGGGGAATTGGGGAGGTGAGTGGGGGAGGGGAGTTCGGGACTGGAGTGGGGGAGGGGAGTGGGGGAGGGGAGTGAGGGAGGGGTGTTGGAGAGGTGAGCGGGGAGGGGAGTGAGGGAGGGGAGGTATGGAGGGGAGTGGGGGAGTGGAGTGGTGGAGGGGAGTGGGGGAGGGGAGTTGGGGACTGGGGTGGGGAGGGGAGTGGGGGAGGGGAGTGCGGTTCGGGGAGTTGGGGAGTTGAGTGGGGGTGGGGAGTTGGGGACTGGAGTGGGGGAGTGGAGTGGAGTAGGGGAGTGGAGTAGGGGAGTGGGGTATGGGAGTTGGTGAGGGAAGTGGGGATTGGTGGTGATGCAGGGGAATGGTGGAGGGGAGTGGGGGAGGAGAGCGAGGTAGGGGAGGGGGTGAGGTGAGCGAGGTAGGGGAGGGGGACAGGGGAGTGTGGGAGGGTATATGGTGAGGGGAGTTGGGGAGGGGAGTTGGGGGGTGGAGTGCGGTAGGGCAGTTGTGGAGGGGAGTTTCGGAGGGGAGTGGGGTAGGGGAGTGAGGGAGGGGAGTTGGGGAAGGGAGTGGGGGAGGGGAGTGGGGGAGGGGAGATGAGGCTGGGATTGGGGGAGCGGAGTGATTGCGGGGTGTTGCGGTGGGGAGAGGGGGAGGGGAGTGGGGTAGAGGAATGGGGGAGGGCAGTGTGAGGGAGTAGGGGCGCGTAGTTGTTGAGGGAACTTGGGGAGTGGCGTGGGGGATGGGGGTGGGGGAGGGGAGTGGTGGAGGGGCGTTGCGGACTGGAGTGGGGAGGGGAGTGGGGGAGTGGATTGCGGTAGGGGAGTTGAGGAGGTGAGTGGGGGAGGGGAGTTGGGGATAGGAGTGGGTGTGCGGAGTGGGGTATGGGTGTGGGGTAGGGTAGTGGGGAAGGGGAGATGGGGAGGCGAAGGAGGGAGGGGAGTGGGGTAGGGGAGTGGCAAAGGTCTGTGCGGTTGGGGAGAGGGGAGTGGAGTGGGGGAGGGGCGAGGGGGGAGTGGGTAGGGGAGTTTGGGAGGGGAGTGGGGTGAGGAGTAGGGTGAGGTGTGGAGCAGGGGAGTTGGGTATGGGAGTTGGTGAGGGGAGTGGGGGATGAGAGTTGGGGAAGAGGAGTGGGGAGGGGAGTGGGGGCGGGGAGTGAGGGAGAGGAGTGAGGGAGGGGAGTTGGTGAGGATTGTGGGGGAGGGGAGTGGGGGAGGGGAGTTGGGGATGGGAGTGCGGTATGGAGTGGGGGAGGGGAAAGAGGGAGGGGAGTGGGGGACAGGGAGTGGGGTAGGGGAGTGGATAGGTCCGTGGGGGTGGGGAGAGGGGAGTGGAGTGGGGGAGGTGAGTGGGGAGGGGAGTTGCTGGGGGAGCTTGGGAGGGGTGTGGGATGGGGAGTGGTGTGCGGAGTGGAGCAGGGGAGTTGGGTATGGGAGTTTGTGAGGGGAGTGGGGGCGGAGATTTGGGGAGGGGAGTTGGGAGAGGAGGGGGGAGGGGAGAGCGGTAGGGGAGTTGGGGCGGGGAGTGAGGGAGGGGAGTTGAGAAGGGGTGTGTAGGAGGGGAGTGGGGTGGTAAGTGGATCACGGGAGTTGGGTATGGGAGCTGATGAGGGGAGTGGGGGAGGGGTGTGAGGGAGGGGAATTGCGGAGGGGAGTGGGGGAGGGGAGTGGGGGAGGGGAGTGAGGGAGGGGAGTTGCGGAGGGGAGTGGGGAGGGGAGTGGGGGTGGGGAGTGGGGAGAGGAATGGTTGCGGAGAGTTGCGGAGAGGAGAGGGGGAGGAGAGTGGGTGAGAGGAGTGGTGGAGTTTCGTGGCGTGTGGGAGTGATATTGGGGAGTGGGGGAGGAGAGAGAGGGAGGGGAGTGGGGGACAGGGTTTGGGGTAGGGGAGTGGCGTAGTTCCGTGGGGGCGGGGAGAGGGGAGTGGAGTGGGGGAGGAGTGCGATGTAGGGGAGGGGTCAAGGGAGTGGTGGAGGGGAGTTGGTTGAGTGGAGAGGGGAGTGGAAGCGGGGAGTTGGGGAGGAGAGTGGGGGAGGAGAGGTGGGGAGGAGAGTTGCGGTGGGGAGTTGGGGAGGGGAGTTGGGGAGGGGAGTGGGGTAGGGGAGTGGGGTAGGGGAGTGGGGTAGGGAGTGGGGTAGGGGCGTTCGGTATGGCAGTTGGTGAGGGGAGTGGGGGAGGAGAGGTGGGGAGGAGAGTTGGGGTGGGGAGTTGGGGAGGGGTGTTGGGGAGGGGAGTTGGGGAGGGGAGTGGGGTAGTGGAGTGGGGTAGGAGTTGAGGCGGGGAGTGGGGGTTAGGAGTGGAGGAGGAATGTTGCGGAGAGGAGATGTGGCTGGGAGAGGGGAGTGGTGTGGGGGAGGGGAGTAGGGGAGGGGTGTGGGGGAGGGGTTTGGTAGGGGAGCTTGGGAGGGGAGTGGGGTAGGGGAGTGGGGGAGGGTAATGGGGGAGTGGAGTGGTGTAGGGGAGAGCAGTAGGGTAAGGCTGTAAGGAGAAGGAGGGAAGGGGAGTTGGGGAGGGGATTTGGAGTCGGCAGTGGGGTAGGGGAGCAGGGGAGGGGAGTTGGATAGGGAGTGGGGGAGGGGATTTGGGAAGGTGTGTGGGGGAGGGGTGTTTGTGCGGGGAGTAGGGGAGTGGAGTGGGGTAGGGTCGTGTGGGAGGGGAGTTGTGGAAGGTAGTGGTATAGGGGAGTGGGGTAGGGGAGAGCAGTGAGGAGGTGGAGGAAAGGGGAGAGAGGGAGGGGAATGGTGGAGGGGTGGGCAGTGAGGATTTGGAGGGAAGGGTAGTGGGGAGGAAAATAGGGGAGGGGAGTTGGGGAGGGGTGTGTGTTTGATGAGTGGGGTAGGGGAGTGGGGGAAGGGAGTGAGGTAGGGGAATGGGGGAGGGGTGTGGGGTATGGGAGAAGGGAAGGGCAGTGCGTGAGGTGAGCGTGGGAGGGGAGTGGGGTAGGGGAGTTGGGTAGCGAAGGGCAGTGTGAAGGTGGAGGGAAGGGGCGTGGGGTGAGGAGTGGGGGAGGGAAGTGGGGTAGGGGAGTTGGGTAGGGGAAGGCAGTGAGGAGGATAAGGAAGGGGAGTAGCGGAGGGGAGTGGGGGAGGGTAGTGGGGGTGGTAACTGGGGGAGTGGAGTGAGGTAGGGCAGTGGGGGAGGCGTGTGGGGTCGGGAGTGGGGTAGGGGAGTGGCATAGGGGATGGCAGTGAGGAGGTGGAGTGAAGGGGAGTTGCTTGGGGAGTAGGAGAGGGCAGTGGCATAGGGGAGTTCGGTAGGGGAGGGCAGTGAGGAGGAGAAGGAATGGGAGCAGGGGAGGGGAGTGAAGTAGGGGTGTGGGGCACGGGAGTGGGGGAGGGAAGTGAGTTAGGGGAGTGGGGTAGGGGAGCGGGAAAGTGGAGTGAGATAGGGGCGTGGTGTAGGGGAGCGCAGTGAGGAGGTGGAGGGAAGGAGAGTGGGGGAGGGTAGTAGGATAGGTGAGTTGGGGAGCGGAGTGGGGAAGGGGAGTGGGGTAGGAGAGTGGGGGAGGTGTCTGGGGTAGGGGCGTTGGGTAGTGGAGGGCAGTGAGGAGATGGAGGGAAGGGGAGTAGGGGACGGGAGCAGGATAGGAGATTTGGGGAGTGGAGTGGCAGAGGGGAGTGGGGGAGGGGAATGAGGGAGGGGAGATGTGGAGGGGTGTGGGGGAGGGGAATGAGGGAGGGGAGATGTGGAGGGGTGTGGGGGAGGAGAGAGGGGTAGGGGAGAGGGGTAGGGGAGAGGGGAAGGGGAGAGCGTGAGGGGAGTTGAGGAGGGGAGTGTGGCAGAGGAGTGGGGTAGGGGTGTTGCGGAGAGGGGAGGGGTGGGGAGTGAGGTAGGGCAGTGGAGGAGGGGAGTGGGGGAGGGGAGTGGGGTTGGGGAGGGCAGTGAGGAGGTGGAGTGAAGGGGAGTTGCATGGGGAGTGGGGGAGGGCACTGGCATAGGGGAGTTTGATAGGGGAGTGGGGAGGCAATGAGGAGGATAAGGAAGGGGAGTAGGTGAGGGGAGTGGGGTAGGGGTGTGGGGTAGGGGAGTGGTGTAGGGGAGTGGGGAGGGGAGTTGAGGCGGGGAGTGGGGGAGAGGAGTGGAGGAAGGATGTTGCGGAGACGAGACGTGGCTGGGAGAGGGGAGTGGTGTGGGGGAGGGGAGTGGGGGAGGGGTTTTGTAGGGGAGTTTGGGAGGGGAGTGGTGTAGGGGTGTGGGGGAGGGTAGTGGGGGAGCGGAGTGGTGTCGGGGAGAGGGGTAGGGTAAGGCTGTAAGGAGATGGAGGGAAGGGGAGTTGGGGAGGGGATTTGGAGTGAGCAGTGGGGTAGGGGAGCAGTGGAGGGGAGTGGGATAGGGAGTGGGGGAGAGGAGTTGGGAAGGGGTGTGCAGAGGGGTGTGGGGACGGGGAGTAGGGGAATGGAGTGGGGTAGGGTCGTGTGGGAGGGGTGTGCTGGAAGGGAGTGGAGTAGGGGAGTGGGGTAGGGGAGAGCAGTGAGGAGGTGGAGCAAAGGGGAGAGTAGGAGGGGAGTGGTGGAGGGGAGGGCAGTGAGGATTTGGAGGGAAGGGTAGTGGGGGAGGAAAATAGGGGAGGGGAGTTGGGGAGGGGAGTGTGTTTTATGAGTGGGGTAGGGGAGTGGGGGAGGGGAGTGAGGTAGGGGAATGGGGGAGGGGAGTGGGGTAGGGGAGTGGTATAGTGGAGTGGGGTAGCAAAGGGCAGTGAGAAGGTGGAGGGAAGGGGCGTGGGGTGAGGAGTGGGGGAGGGAAGTGGGGTAGGGGAGTTGGGTAGGGGAAGGCAGTGAGGAGGATAAGGAAGGGGAGTAGGGGAGGGGAGTGGGGGAGGGTAGTGGGGGTGGTAACTCGGGGAGTGGAGTGAGGTAGGGCAGTGGGGGATGCGAGTGGGGTCGGGAGTGAGGTAGGGGAGTGGCATAGGGGATGGCAGTGAGGAGGTGGAGTGAAAGGGGGTGGCGTGGGGAGTAGGAGAGGGCAGTGGCGTAGGGGAGTTCGATAGGGGAGGGCAGTGAGGAGGAGAAGGAATGGGAGCAGGGGAGGGGAGTGGGGGAGGGGTGTGGGCGAGTGGAGTGGGGCAGGGGTGTGGGGCAGGGGAATGGGGGAGGGAAGTGAGTTAGGGGAGTGGGGTAGGGGAGCGGGAAAGTGGGGTGGGATAGGGGCGTGGGGTAGGGGAGCACAGTGAGGAGGTGGAGGGAAGGAGAGTGGGGGAGGGGAGTAGGATAGGTGAGTTGGGGAGCGGAGTGGGGTAGGGGAGTGGGGTAGGAGAGTGGGGGAGGTGTCTGGGGTAGGGGCGTTGGGTAGTGGAGGGCAGTGAGGAGATGGAGGGAAGGGGAGTGGGGGACGGGAGCCGTATAGGAGAGTTGGGGAGCGGAGTGGGGTAGGGGAGTGGGGTAGGGGAGTGGGGGTGCAGAGTGGGGAAGGGGAGTGGGGTCGGGGAGTGGGGTAAGGGTGTGGGGTGTGGGAGTTGTGGAGGGGAGTGCGGTAGGGGTGTGGGGGAGTGGAGTGGGTTAGGGAGGTAGGGTAGGGGAGCGAGGAGGTGGAAAGAAGCGAAGTTGGTGGACTGGAGTGGGGAAGGGGAGTGGGGGAGGGGTTGTCAGAGGGGTGTGGGGGAGTGGGGGAGGGGAGTGCAGTAGGGAAGTTGGGGAGGGGAGTTGGGGTGGGGAGTTGGGGAGGGGAGTGGGGGAGGGGAATGAGGGAGGGGAGATGTGGAGGGGTGTGGGGGAGGGGAGTGGAGTAGCGAGTGGTGTTTGGGAGTTGGTAAGAGAGTGGGGGAGGAGAGTTGGGGAGGGGAGTTGGGGAGGGGAGTTGGGGAGGGGAGTTGGGGAGGGGAGTGGAGTAGGGGAGAGGGGTAGGGGAGAGGGGAAGGGGGAGATGGGAGGGGTGTTGAGGCGGGGAGTGTGGCAGAGGAGTGGTGTAGGGGTGTTGCGGAGAGGAGAGGGGTGGGGAGTGAGGTAGGGAAGTGGTGGAGGGGAGTGGGGGAGGGGAGTGGGGTAGGGGAGTTGGGTAGGGGAAGGCAGTGAGGAGGATAAGGAAGGGGAGTAGGGGAGGGGAGTGGGGGAGGGTAGTGGGGGTGGTAACTCGGGGAGTGGAGTGAGGTAGGGCAGTGGGGGATGCGAGTGGGGTCGGGAGTGAGGTAGGGGAGTGGCATAGGGGATGGCAGTGAGGAGGTGGAGTGAAGGGGGGTGGCGTGGGGAGTAGGAGAGGGCAGTGGCGTTGGGGAGTTCGGTAGGGGAGGGCAGTGAGGAGGAGAAGGAATGGGAGCAGGGGAGGGGAGTGGGGAGGGGTGTGGGCGAGTGGAGTGGGGTAGGGGTGTGGGGCAGGGGAATGGGGGAGGGAAGTGAGTTAGGGGAGTGGGGTAGGGGAGCGGGAAAGTGGGGTGGGATAGGGGCGTGGGGTAGGGGAGCACAGTGAGGAGGTGGAGGGAAGGAGAGTGGGGGAGGGGAGTAGGATAGGTGAGTTGGGGAGCGGAGTGGGGTAGGGGAGTGGGGTAGGAGAGTGGGGGAGGTGTCTGGGGTAGAGGCGTTGGGTAGTGGAGGGCAGTGAGGAGATGGAGGGAAGGGGAGTGGGGGACGGGAGCCGTATAGGAGAGTTGGGGAGCGGAGTGGGGTAGGGGAGTGGGGTAGGGGAGTGGGGGTGCAGAGTGGGGAAGGGGAGTGGGGTCGGGGAGTGGGGTAAGGGTGTGGGGTGTGGGAGTTGTGGAGGGGAGTGCGGTAGGGGTGTGGGGGAGTGGAGTGGGTTAGGGAGGTAGGGTAGGGGAGCGAGGAGGTGGAAAGAAGCGAAGTTGGTGGACTGGAGTGGGGAAGGGGAGTGGGGGAGGGGTTGGCAGAGGGGTGTGGGGGAGTGGGGGAGGGGAGTGCAGTAGGGAAGTTGGGGAGGGGAGTTGGGGTGGGGAGTTGGGGAGGGGAGTGGGGGAGGGGAATGAGGGAGGGGAGATGTGGAGGGGTGTGGGGGAGGGGAGTGGAGTAGCGAGTGGTGTTTGGGAGTTGGTAAGAGAGTGGGGGAGGAGAGTTGGGGAGGGGAGTTGGGGAGGGGAGTTGGGGAGGGGAGTTGGGGAGGGGAGTGGAGTAGGGGAGAGGGGTAGGGGAGAGGGGAAGGGGGAGATGGGAGGGGTGTTGAGGCGGGGAGTGTGGCAGAGGAGTGGTGTAGGGGTGTTGCGGAGAGGAGAGGGGTGGGGAGTGAGGTAGGGAAGTGGTGGAGGGGAGTGGGGGAGGGGAGTGGGGTAGGGGAGGGCAGTGAGGAGGTGGAGTGAAGGGGAGTTGCATGGGGAGTGGGGGAGGGCACTGGCGTAGGGGAGTTTGGTAGGGGACGGCAATGAGGAGAATAAGGAAGGGGAGTAGGTGAGGGGAGTTGGGGAGGAGAGTGGGGAGGGGAGTCTGGTAGGGGAGTGGGGTAGGGGAGTGTGGTAGGGGAGTGGGGTAGGGGAGTTATGGAGGTGAGTGGGGTAGTGGAGTGGGGTAGGAGAGGTGGGTAGGGGAGTAGGGAATGGGAGTGGTGTAGGGGAGTGGGGTCGGGGAGTGGGTTAGGGGAGTGGGGGATGTGATTGGGGAGGGGAGGGGAGTACAGAGAGTGGGGTATTGGAGTTGATGAGGGGAATGGGGGAGGGGAGTGAGGCAGGGGAGTTGGGGATGGGGGTGGGGTAGAGGAGTTGGGTAGGGGAAGGCAGTGAGGAGGATAAGGAAGGGGAGTAGGGGAGGGGAGTGGGGGAGGGTAGTGGAGGTGGTAACTGGGGGAGTGGAGTGAGGTAGGGCAGTGGGGGAGGCGAGTGGGGTCGGGGAGTGGGGTAGGGGAGTGGCATAGGGGACGGCAGTGAGGAGGTAGAGTGAAGGGGAGTGACGTGGGGAGTAGGGGAGGGAAGTGGGGTAGGGGAGTTGGGTAGGGGAGGGCAGTGAGGAGGAGAAGGAATGGGAGTAAGGGAGGGGAGTGGGGGAGGGGAGTGGGGGAGGGGAGTGGGTTGGGCAGTGGGGGAGGGGAGTGCTGTAGGGAATTTGGGGAGGGGAGTTGGGGAGGGGAGTTGCGGAGGGGAGTAGGGGAGGGGAGTTGGGGAGTGGAATGCGGTCGGGCAGTTGGGGAGGGGAGTTTGTGAGGGGAGTGGGGTAGGGGAGTTGGGGAGGGGAGTTGGGGAGGGTAGTAGTGGAGGGGATTGGGGGTGAGGAGTGGGGGAGGGGCGTAGGAGAGGGGAGTGCAGGAGGGGAGTTGCGGAGGGGTGTGGGGGAGGGGAGTGGAGTCGGGGAGCAGAGTAGGGGAGGCGGGTATGGGAGTTAGTGAGTGGAGTGGGGGAGGAGAGTTGGGAAGGGGAGTTGTGTAAGGGTGTGGTAACGGGGAGTGTTGTAGCGGAGTGAGGTAGGGGATATGTGGAGGGGAGTGCGGTAGGGGAGTAGAGTGGGGGAGGGTAGAGGGGGATGGGAGTGTGGTAGTGGAGGGCAGTGAGGAGGTGCAGGGCTGCGGAGTGGTGGACGGGAGTAGGGGAGGGGAGTGGGGGAGGGGTTGGGGTAGAGGAGTGGGTGAAGGGGAGCGGGGTACGGGTGTTGCGGTGGGGAATGGGATGGGGGGTTTGGGAGTGGAGTGCGGGAGGGAATTTGCAGAGGGGAGTTGCCGAGGGGAGTGGGGTATGGGTGTTTGTCAGGGGAGTGAGGGAGGAGAGTTGGGGAGGGGAGTTAGTGAGGGGAGTGGGGGCGTGGAGCGGGGGATTGGAGTGAGGGAGGGGTGTGGAGGAGGGGAGTTGGGGACTGAAGTGGGGAGGGGAGTGGGGGAGGGGAGTGCTGTAGGGGAGTTGAGTGACGGAGGGGAGTTGGGGAGTGGAGTGGGTGAGGGGAGAGGAGTTGGGCTTTGGAGTAGGGGAGTGGAATATGGGAGTTGGTGATGGAAGTGGGGGCGGAGTGTTGGGGAGGGGAGCTGATGCGGGGAGTGGGGTAGGGGAGTGTGGTAGGAGAGTGGCGGAGGGGAGATGAGGCAGGGATTGGGGGAGCAGAGTGGTTGAGGGGAGTTGTGGAGAGGAGAGGAGGAGGGGGTGGGGTAGAGAAATGGGGGAAGGCAGGGTGGGGGAGTCGGGGCGCGTAGTTGGGGAAGGAACTTGGGGAGCGGCGTGGGGGATGGGAGTGGGGGAGGGGAGTGGGGGAGGGGAGTTGGGGACTGGAGTGGGGAGGGGAGTGGGGGAGGGGATTGCGGTAGGGGAGTTGGGGAGGTGAGTGGGGGAGGGGAGTTGGGGACTGGAATGGGGGAGGGGAGTGGGGTTGGGGAGTGAGGGAGGGGTGTTGGGGAGGTGAGCAAGGGAGGGGAGTGAGGGAGGGGAGTTGAGGAGGGGTGTGGGGGAAGGGAGTGTGGGAGGGGAGTGGGGAGGGGAGTGAGGGAGGGGAGTGGTGCAGGGGAGTGGGGTATGGGATTTGGTGAGGGAAGTGGGGGAGGACTGTTGGGGAGGGGAGTTGGAGACGGTAGTGGGGTAAGGGAGTGGGATAGGGCAGTGGAGGCAGGGGTTGGAGGAGCGTAGTGGTTGAGGGGAGTTGCGGAGAGGAGAGGGGGAGTGGAGTGGCGTACAGGAGTGGGGAGGGCAGTGGGGGAGTGTGGGGGAGGGGAGTGGGGAAGGGGAGTCGGGGAGGGGAGTGGGGGAGGGGATTGAGGGAGGGGAATGGGGAGGGGAGTGGGGAATGTGAGTAGCGTCGGGGAGTGGGGTAGGGGAGTTGGGAGGTGATCTGGGGAGGGGAGTTGGGGAGTGGATTGGGGTGGCTGTGCGGTAGGGGAGTTGGGGAGCAGAGTTGGGAGGGAGTTGGGGAGGGGATTGAGGAGGGGTGTGGGGTATGGGAGTAGGTGAGGGAGTGGGGGAGGAGCGTTGGGGAGGGGATTTGAGGCAGGGAGTGGAGGAGAGAGTGGTGGAGGGGGGTTGCGGAGAGGAGAGGGGAGGGAAGTTGAGTGGGTGATATGGGGAGGGTAGTGGGGGACGGGAGTGTTGTACGGGAGGGCAGTGAGGAGGTGCAGAGAAGCAAAGTGGTGGATGGAAGTGGGGGAGGGGAGTGGGGAGGGGGTGGGGTAGGGGAGTGGCCTAGGGGAGTGCGGAGGGGAGTGAGGGAGGGGAGTGAGGGAGGGGAGGGGGTAGGGGAGAAGGGGAGGGGAGTTACAGAGAGGAGGGGGAGGGGAGTGGGTTGGGGAGTGGGGGAGGGGAGTTGGGGGGCTAGTAGTGGAGGGGATTGGGGGTGGTAAGTGGGGTAGTGGTGTGGGGATTGGTTGTGATGTAGGGGAGCGGGGGAGGGGAGTAGGGGAGGAGAGCGAGGTAGGGGAGGTGGCAGGGGAGGGGGGCTGGGGAGTTGTTATAGATAAGTGGGGAGGCGAGCGGGGGAGTGGATTGGGGGAGGGGAGTTCGGGAGTGGAGCAGTGGAGGGGAGTTGGGGTGTGGAGTTGTGGAGGGGAGTGGTGTAGGGGAGTGAGGGAGGCGAGTTGGGGAGGGGAGTTTGGAAGGGGAGTTGGGGAGGGGAGTTGGGGAGGGGAGTTGGTGAGGGGAGTGGGGTAGGGGAGTGAGGGAGGGGAGTTGGGGAGGGGAGTGGGGTAGGGGATTATGGGAGGGGAGTTGCGGAGTGGAGTTGTGGAGTGGAGTGGGGTTTGGGAGTTGGTGAGGGGAGTGGGTGAGGAGAGTTGGGGAGGGGAGTTGGGAGGGGAGTGGGGTAGGGGAGTGAGGGAGCGGAGTTGAGGAGGGGTGTGGGGGAGGGGACTTATGACTGGAGTGGGGAAGGGGAGTGGGTGAGGAGAGTTGGGGAGGGGAGTTGGGAGGGGAGTGGGGTAGGGGAGTGAGGGAGGGGAGTTGGGGAGCATTGTGGGGTAGGGGAGTGGGGGAGGGGAGTGGGGGAGGGGAGTGGGGGAGGGGAGCCGGGTGTGGGAGTTGGTGCGGGGAGTGGGGGAGGAGAGTTGGGGTGGGGAGTTGGGGAGGGGTGTTGGGGACGGGAGTGAGGGAGTGGAGTTGAGAAGGGGTGTGGGGGAGGGGAGTGGCGTGGTAAGTGGAGCAGGGGAGTTGGGTATGAGAGTTGGGGAAGGGTGTGTGGTAGGGGAGTGGGGGAAGGGTGTGTGGGAGGGGAGTGGGGAGAGGAGAGGGGGAGGGGAGAGGGTGATAGGAGTGGGGGAGTGTAGTGGGGCGTGGGAGTGGGGTAAGGGATTGGGGCAGGGGAGTTGCGGATGTGAGTGGGAGTGGGGAGTGGGGTATGGGTATGGGGTAGGGGAGTGGCAAAGGTCCGTAGGGGTGGGGAGAGGGGAGTGGAGTGGGGGAGGGGCGTGGGGAGGGGGTGGGTAAGGGAGTTTGGGAGGGGGTGGGGTGGGGAGTGGAGTGGGGTGTGGAGCAGGGGAGTTGGGTATGGGAGTTGGTAAATGGAGTGGGGGAGGGGAGTGGGGAGGGGAGTGAGGGAGGGGAGTTGGAGAGGATTGTGGGGGAGGGGAGTGGGGGAGGGGAGTTGGGGATGGGACTGGGGGTTGGGAGTGGTGTAAGTGAGTGGGGTAGGGGAGTGGGGTAGGGGAGTGGGGTAGGGGAGTGGGGGAGGGGATAGAGGGAGGGGAGTGTGAGAGGGGAGATGGGGAGGAATGTGGGGGAGAGGAGTGGGGGATGGGAGTGGAGAAGGGGAGTCGGGTACGGGAGTTTCTGCGGGGAGTTGCGGAGGAGAGTTGGGGAGGGGTGGTGGGGAGGAGAGTGGGGGAGTGTATTGCGGGAGGGGAGTTGGGGAGGGGAGTGAGGGAAGGGAGTGGGGTGGTAAGTGTGCAGGGGAGTTGGGTATGGGAGTTGGTTAGGGGAGTGGGGGACGGGAGTTGGGGGTGGGAGCTGGGAAGGGGAGTTGGGGAGGGTTGGATAGGGGATTGCGGTAGGGGAGTGGGGGAAGGGAGTGGGGGAAGGGAGTGGGGGAGGGGCGTGGGGAGAGGAGTGGTTGCGGGGAGTTGCGGAGAGGAGAGGCGGAGGGGAGTGGGTGAGAGGAGTGGGGGAGTGTAGTGGGGTGTGGGCGTGGGGTAAGGGAGTGGGGGAGGGGAGTTGGGGATGGGAGTGGGGGTGGAGAGTGGGTTCGGTGTGTGGTGTAGGGGAGTGGGATATGGACTGGGGAGGGGAAAGAGGGAGGGGAGTGGGGGACAGGGAGTGGGGTAGGGGAGAGGCGTAGGTCCGTGGGGGAGGGGAGGGGGGAGGGGAGTGGGGGAGGGGATTGGGGAGGCGAGTGGCTAGGGGAGCTTGGGAGGGGAGAGGGGTGATGAGTGGAGTGGGGTGTGGAGTGGAGCAGGGGAGTTCGGTATGGGAGTTTGTGAAGGGGAGTGGGGGTGGAGATTTGGGGAGGGGAGATGGGAGAGGAGTGGGGGAGTGGAGTGCGGTAGGGGAGTTGGAGAGGGGAGTGAGGGAGGTGAGTTGAGAAGGGGTGTGGGGGAGGGGAGTGGGTGGTAAGTGGAGCAGGGGAGTTGGGTTTGTGAGGGGAGTGGGGGAGGAGAGTTGGGGGTGGGAGTTGGGAAGGGGAGTGGGGGAGGGGAGTGAGGGAGAGGAGTGGGGGAGGGGAGTGGATGCAGGGAGTTGCGGAGAGGAGAGGGGGAGGGGAGTGGGTGAGAGGAGCGGGGGAGTGTCGTGGGGGTGGGAGTGAGGGTGGGGAGTGGGGGAGGAGAGAGAGGGAGGGGAGTGGGGGACAGGGTGTGGGGTAGGGGAGTGGCGTAGTTCCGTTGGGGCGGGGAGAGGGGAGTGGAGGGGGGGAGGAGTGCGATGTAGGGGAGGGGGGCATGGGAGTGATGGAGGGGAGCTGGTTGAGTGGAGTGGGAGAGGGGTGTGGGGGCTGGGAGTTGGGGAGGAGAGTGGGGTAGGATAGTGCGATATGGGAGTTGCTGAGAAGAGTGGGGGAGGAGAGGTGTGGAGGAGAGTTGGGGAGGGGAGTTGGGGAGGGGAGTTGGGGAAGGGAATGGGGGAGGGGAGTGGGGTAGGGGAGTGCAGGAGGGGAGTTGAGGCGGGGAGTGGGGGAGAGGAGTGGAGGAGGGATGTTGCGGAGAGGAGATGGGGCTGGGAGAGGGGAGTGGTGTGGAGGATGGGAGTAGGGGAGGGGAGTGGGAGAGGGATTTGGTAGGGGAGCATGGGAGGGGAGTGGGGTAGGGGAGTGGGGGATGGTAGTGGGGGAGCGGTGTGGTGTAGGGGAGAGGGGTAGGGGCATGCTGCAAGGAGATGGGGGGAAGGGGAGTTTGGGAGGGGATTTGGAGTGGGTAGTGGGGTAGGGGAGCAGGGGAGGGGAGTGGGATAGGGAGTTGGGGAGGGGAGGTGGGAGGGGGTGTGGGGGAGGGGAGTTGGGGAGGGGAGTTGGGGAGGGGAGTGGGGTATGGGAGTGGGGTAGGGGAGTGGCGGAGGGGAGTGGAGGAGGGATGTTGCGGAGAGGAGATGGGGCTGGGAGAGCGGAGTGGTGTGGGGGAAGGGAGTGGGGGAGGCGAGTGGGGGAGGGGTTAGGTAGGGGAGCTTGGGAGGGGAGTGGGGTAGGGGAGTGGGGGAGCGGAGTGGGGGTGCGTAGTGGTCTAGGGGAGAGGGGTAGGGGAAGGCTGTAAGGAGATGGAGGGAAGGGGAGTTGGAGTGGGCAGTGGGGTAGGGGAGCAGGGGAGGGGAGTGGGATAGGGCGTTGGGGAGGGGAGTTGGGAAGGGGTGTGGGGGAGGGGTGTGGCGGAGGGGTGTGGGGGAGGGGCGTAGGGGAGTGGAGTGTGGTAGGGTCATGTGGGAGGGGAGTTGTGATAGGGAGTGGAGTAGGGGAGTGGGGTAGGGGACGGCAGTGAGGAGGTGGAGGAAAGGGGAGAGGGGAGGGGAGTGGTGGAAGGGAGTGGAGTAGGAGCGTTGGGTAGTGGAGGGCAGTGAGGAGATGGAGGGAAGGGGAGTGGGGAAGGGATGTGGTAGGAGAGGTGCGTAGGGGAGTAGGGGAGTTGAGTGAGGTATGGGAGTTGTGGAGGGGAGGGTGGTAGGGGAGTGGTGGAGCGGAGTGGGGGAGCAGTGTGGTGTCGGGGAGAGGGGTAGGGAAAGGCTGTAAGGAGATGGAGGGAAGGGGAGAGGGGAGGGCAGTGGTGGAAGGGAGTGGAGTAGGGGCGTTGGGTAGCGGAGGGCAGTGAGGAGATGGAGGGAAGGGGAGTGGGGGACGGGAGCAGGATAGGAGAGTTGGGGTGCGGAGTGGCGTAGGGCAGTGGTAAGGGCAGTGTGGTAGGGGAGTGGGGGTGGGGGAGTGTGGTCGGAGAGTGGGGTAGGGGTGTTGTGTCGGGTAGTGGGGTAGGGGAGTGGGGTGTGGGAGTTGTGGAGGTGAGTGCGGTAGGGGTGTGGGTGAGTGGAGTGGGGTAGGGAAGTAGGGTAGGGGAGGTGGAGGGAAGTGGAGTGGTGGACGGGAGTGGGGAAGGGGAGTGGGGGAGGGGGTGATGGAGGGGAGGGGGGGAGGGGATTGGGGGAGGGGAGTGGGTTGGGGAGTGGGGGATGGGAGTGCAGTAGGGAAGTTGGGGAGGGGACATGGGGAGGGGAGTTTGGGAGGGGAGTGGGGGAGGGGAATGAGGGAGGGGAGATGTGGAGGTGTGTGGGGGAGGGGAGTGGGGGAGGGGAGTGGGGGAGGGAAGTGGAGTAGGGGAGTGGTGTTTGGGAGTTGGGGAGGGGAGTGGAGGAGGGATGTTGCGGAGAGAAGATGGGGCTGGGAGAGGGGAATGGTGTGGGTGAAGGGAGTGGGGGAGGGGAGTGGTCTGGGGGAGAGGGGTAGGGGAAGGCTGTAAGGAGATGGAGGGAAGGGGAGTTGGAGTGGGCAGTGTGGTGGGGAGCAGGGGAGGGGAGTGGGATAGGGCGTTGGGGAGGGGAGTTGGGAAGGGGTGTGGGGGAGGGGAGTGGGGGCGGGCGTAGGGGAGTGGAGTGTGGTAGGGTCGTGTGGGAGGGGAGTTGTAATAGGGAGTGGGTAGGGGAGTGGGGTAGGGGAGGGCAGTGAGGAGGTGGAGGAAAGGGGAGAGGGGAGGGGAGTGGTGGAAGGGAGTGGAGTAGGGGCGTTGGGTAGTGGAGGGCAGTGAGGAGATGGAGGGAAGGGGAGTGGGGAAGGGGTGTGGTAGGAGAGGTGGGTAGGGGAGTAGGGGTGTTGAGTGAGGTATGGGAGTTGTGGAGGGGAGTGGGGTAGGGGAGTGGTGGAGCGGAGTGGGGGAGCGGAGTGGTGTAGGGGAGAGGGGTAGGGGAAGGCTGTAAGGAGATGTAGGGAAGGGGAGAGGGGAGGGGAGTGGTGAAAGGGAGTGTAGGGGCGTTGGGTAGCGGAGGGCAGTGAGGAGATGGAGGGAAGGGGAGTGGGGGACGGGAGCAGGATAGGAGAGTTGGGGTGCGGAGTGGGGTAGGGCAGTGGGGTAGGGGAGTGTGGTAGGGGAGTGGGGGTGGGGGAGTGTGGTCGGGGAGTGGGGTAGGGGTGTTTTGTTGGGGAGTGGGGTAGGGGAGTGGGTGTGGGAGTTTTGGAGGTGAGTGCGGTAGGGGTGTGGGTGAGTGGAGTGGGGTAGGGAGGTAGGGTAGGGGAGGTGGAGGGAAGTGGAGTGGTGGACGGGAGTGGGGAAGGGGAGTGCGGGAGGCGGTGGCGGAGGGGAGTGGGGGATGGGAGTGCAGTAGGGAAGTTGGGGAGGGGACATGGGGAGGGGAGTTTGGGAGGGGAGTGGGGGTGGGGAATGAGGGAGGGGAATGAGGGAGGGGAGATGTGGAGGTGTGTGGGGGAGGGGAGTGGGGGAGGGAAGTGGAGTAGGGGAGTGGTGTTTGGGGACTGGTGAGGGAGTGGGGGAGGAGAGTTGGGGAGGGGAGTGGGTAGGGGAGTGGGGGAGGGGAGTTGAGGCGGGGAGTGGGGCAGAGGATTGGGGTAGGGGTGTTGCGGAGAGGAGAGGGGGAGGGGAGTGAGGTAGGGCAGTGGGGGAGGGGAGTGGGGGATGGGAGTGGGGTAGGGGAGGGCAGTGAGGAGGTGGAGTGAAGGGGAGTTGCGTGGGGAGTGGGGGAGGGCACTGGCGTAGGGGAGTTTGGTAGGGGAGGGCAATGAGGAGGATAAGGAAGGGGAGTAGGTGATGGGAGTGGGGGAGGGTAGTGGGGAGGGAAGTGTGGTAGGGGTGTGAGTAGGGGAGTGGTGTCGGGGAGTGGGTGAGGAGACTGAGGTAGGGGAGTGGCATAGGGGAGTGGGAAAGGGGATTGGGATAGCTGAGTGGGGTAGGGGAGTTGTGGAGGGAGTGGGGTTGGGGAGTGGGGTAGGAGAGGCGGGTAGGGGAGTAGGTGAGGGGTGTGGGGTAGGGGAGTGGGGGAGGGGATTGGGGTAGGGGAGTGGGGTCGGGGAGTGGGGTAGGGGAGTGGTGTAGGGGAGTGGGGTAGGGGAGTTGTCGAGGGGAGTGGGGTAGGGCAGTGTAGTAGAGGAATGGGGTAGGGGAGTTGGGGAGTGGAGTGGGGGAGGGGAGTGAGGCAGGGGGGTTGTGGAGGGGAGTGGGGTAGAGGAATGGAGAATGGGAGTGGGGGAGGGGAGTTGGGGAGGGGAGTTGGAGAGGGGAGTGGGGTAGAGGAGTGGGGGATGGGAGTGGAGGAGGGGAATTGGTGAGGGGAGTGGGGAGGGGAGTGGGGGTCAGGGAGTGGGGTAGCGGAGTGATGTAGGGGAGTGGGGGAGGGGAGTGAGGCAGGGGTGTGGGGTAGCGGACTGCAGTAGGGGAGTGGGAGAGGGGAGTGGGGGACAAGGAGTGGGGTAGGGGAGAGATGTAGTGGAGTGGGTGAGGGGATTTGGTGAGGGGAGTGGGGTAGGGGAGTGAGGGAGGGGAGTGGGGGCGGGGAGAGGTGGAGGGGAGTGAGGTAGGGAAGTGGGGAAGGGGAGTGGGATAGGGGAGCGCAGTGAGGAGCTGCCGGGAAGGGGAGTGGGGAAGGGGCGTGGTAGGAGAGGTGGGTAGGGGGTAGGGGAGGTGAATGAGGTATGGGAGTTGTGGGGGGGAGTGGGGTAGGGGAGTGGTGGTGCGGATGGGGGAGCGGAGTGGTGTAGGGGAGAGGGGTAGGGGAAGGCTCTAAGGAGATGGAGGGAAGGGGAGTTGGGAAGGGGATTTGGAGTGGGCAGTGGGGTAGGGGAGCAGGGGAGTGGAGTGGGGTAGGGACGTGTGGGAGGGGAGTGGTGGAAGGGAGTGGGGTAGGCGAGTGGGGTAGGGGAGAGCAGTGAGGAGCTGGAGGAAAGGGGAGAGGGGAGGGGAGTGGTGGAGGGGAGTGAGGTAGGGAAGTGGGGAAGGGGAGTGGGATAGGGGAGCGCAGTGAGGAGCTGCCGGGAAGGGGAGTGGGGAAGGGGCGTGGTAGGAGAGGTGGGTAGGGGGTAGGGCAGGTGAATGAGGTATGGGAGTTGTGGAGGGGAGTGGAGTAGGGGAGTGGTGGTGCGGAGTGGGGGAGCGGAGTGGTATAGGGGAGAGGGGTAGGGGAAGGCTGTAAGGAGATGGAGGGAAGGGGAGTTGGGAAGGGGATTTGGAGTGGGCAGTGGGGTAGGGGAGCAGTGGAGTGGAGTGGGGTAGGGTCGTGTGGAGGGGAGTGGTGGAAGGGAGTGGGGTAGGCGAGTGGGGTAGGGGAGAGCAGTGAGGAGCTGGAGGAAAGGGGAGAGGGGAGGGGAGTGGTGGAGGGGAGGGCAGTGAGGATTTGGAAGGAATGGTAGTGGGGGAGGAAAATAGGGGAGGGGAATTGGGGAGGGGAGTGTGTTTTATGAGTGGGGTAGGGGAGTGGGGGAGGGGAGTGAGGTAGGGGAATGGGGGAGGGGTGTGGGGTATGGGAGAAGGGAAGGGCATTGTGTGAGGTGAGCGTGGGAGGGGAGTGGGGTAGGGGAGTTGGGTAGGTGAAGGCAGTGAGGAGGATAAGGAAGGGGAGTAGGTGAGGGGAGTGGGGGAGGGTAGTGGGGGTGGTAACTGGGGGAGTGGAGTGAGGTAGGGCAGTGGGTGAGGCGAGTGGGGTCGGGAGTGGGGTAGGGGAGTGGCATAGGGGATGGCAGTGAGGAGGTGGAGTGAAGGGGAGTGGCGTGGGGAGTAGGTGAGGGCAGTGGCACAGGGGAGTTCGGTAGGGGAGGGCAGTGAGGAGGAGAAGGAATGGGAGCAGGGAAGGGGTGTGGGGGAGGGGTGTGGTGGAGGGGAGTGGGGTAGGGGTGTGGTGCGGGGGAGTGTGGGAGGGAAGTGAGTTAGGGGAGTGCGGTAGGGGAGCGGGAATGTGGTGTGGGGTAGGGGAGTGCAGTGAGGAAGTGGAGGGAAGGAGATTGGGGAGGGGAGTAGGATAGGTGAGTTCGGGAGCGGAGTGGGGTAGGGGAGTGGGGGATGTGAGTTGGGGAGGGGAGTGGGTGACAGTGAGTGGGGACAGGGCGTGAGGTAGGGGAGTGAGGTAGGGGAGTGGGGGAGGCGAGTGGGGGAGGGGAGTGGGGTAGGGGAGTGGGAAAGGGGAGTGGGATAGTGGAGTTGGATAGTGGAGTGGGGTCGGGGCGTTGCGTATTGCAGGGCAGTGAGGAGGTGGAGAGAAGGTGAGTGGGGGATGGGGTGGGGTAGGAGAGGTGGGTAGGGGTGTAGGGGAGGGGAGTCAGGAGGGGAGTGGGGGAGGGGAGTGGAGGAGAGGAGTGGGGTAGGGGAGTGTGGTAGGGGAGTGGGGTAGGAGGAGTGGGATAGGGGAGTTGTGGAGGGGAGTGCGGTAGGGGAGTGGGGTCGGGGAGTCGCGTAGGGGAGTGTAGTAGGGGAGTGGGGTAGGGGAGTTGTGGATGGGACTGCGGACAGGGTGTGGGGTCGGGGAGTGGGGCAGGAGAGTGGGGTAGGGTAGTGGGGGATGGGATTGTCTTAGGTGAGGGCAGTGAAGAGGAGGAGGGAATCAGAGTGGTGGAGGGGAGTGGGGGAGGTGATTGGAGGAGGGGGTGTGGTAAGGGAGTGAGGTAGGGGAGTGGGGTAGGAGAATGGGGTAGGGGATGGGGTCGGGGAGTTTGGGAGGGGAGTGGGGAGGAGGGTTGGGCCGGGGGGTGGGGGAGGGGAGTTGGGAGGAGTTGGGGAGGGGAGTGGGGGAAGGAAGTGAGGCAGGGGTGTTGGGGAGGGGAGTGGGTATGTAAGTGGGGTAGGGGAGTGGGGTATGGGAGTTGGTAAGGGGATATGGGGAGGGGAGTTGGGGAGGGGAGTGGGATAGGGGTGTTGGGGTGGGGAGCGGGGTAGGGGAGTGGGGGAGAGGAATTGGTGAGGGGACTTGGGGAGGGCAGTGGGGTAGAGGAGTGTGGGATGGAAGTGGGGTGAGGAGTGGCGTAGGGGAGTGGGGGATGGGAGTTGGGGAGGGGAGTGGGGGACAGGGAGTGGGGACAGGGCGTGGGGTATGGGAGTGATGTAGGGGAGTGGGGGAGGCGAGTGGGGGAGGGGAGTGGGGTAGGGGAGTGGGAAAGGGGAGTGGGATAGTGGAGTGGGATAGTGGAGTGGGGTCGGGGCGTTGGGTATTGGAGGGCAGTGAGGAGGTGGAGAGAAGGTGAGTGGGGGATGGGGTGGGGTAGGAGAGGTGGGTAGGGGTGTAGGGGAGGGGAGTGAGGTAGGGGAGTGGGGGAGGGGAGTGGAGGAGGGGAGTGGGGGAGGGGAGTGGGGTAGGGTAGTGTGGTAGGGGAGTGGGGTAGGGAAGTGGGGTAGGGGAGTTGCGGAGGGGAGAGCGGTAGGGGAGTGGGGTCGGGAGTGGCGTAGGGGAGTGTGGTAGGGGAGTGGGGTAGGAGAGCTGTGGAGGGGTCTGCGGTCGGGGTGTGAGGTCGGGGAGTGGGGCAGGGGAGTGGGGGAGGGTAGTTGGGGATGTGATTGTCTTTGGTGAGGGCAGTGAAATAATGGAGGGAAACGGAGTGGTGGATCGGAGTGGGGGAGGGGATTGGTGGTGGGGTGTGGTAAGGGAGTGGTTTCTGCGAATGGGGTAGGGGTGTGCTGTAGGGGAGTTTGGGAGGCTAGTTGGTGAGGGGAGTGGGGAGGAGAGTGGGGGAAGTTAGTGTAGGAGGGGAATGGGCGAGGGGAGTGGGCGAGGGGAGTGGGGTAGGGGTGTGGGGTAATGAGTTGGGGTGGGGAGTGGGGGAGTGGGGGAGGAGTGTGGGGGAGGGGAGTGGGGGAGAGGAGTTGGGGAGGGGAGTTGGGTAGAGGAGTGGGTTTGGGAGTGGGGTGGGGGAGTGGGGTAGGGGTGTGGGGGAGAGGCGTTGGGGAGGGGAGTGGGAGACAGGGATTGGGGGAAAGGGAGTGGGGGACAGGGAGATGGGTAGGGGAGTGATATAGGGGAGTGGGTAGGGAAGTGGGGGAGGGGAGTGGGGTAATGAGTTGGGGTGGGGAGTGGGGGAGTGGGGGAGGGGAGTGGGGGAGGGGAGTTGGGGAGAGGGGTTGGGTAGAGGAGTGGGTTTGGGAGGTAGGGGAGTGGGGGAGGGGAGTGGAGGAGGGGAGTGGGGGAGGGGAGTGGGGAGGAGAGTGGGTGAAGTTAGTGCGGGAGCGGAGTGGGCGAGGGGAGTGGGCGAGGGGAGCTGGGGCGGGGAGTGGGGGAGGGGAGTGGGGGATAGGAGATGCGGAGGGGATTGGGGAGGGGTGTGGGGGAGGGAAGTAGGGGAGGGATGTGGGGGAGGGCAGTTGGGGGGAGTTGGGGAGGGGTGTGGGGGAGGGAAGCGAGGGAGGGGAGTTGGGGCGGGGAGTGGGGGAGGTAAGTTGAGGAGGGGAGTGGAGTACGGGCATGGGGTATGGGAGTTAGTGAGGGGAGTGGGGGAGGGGAGTGGGGTAGGGGTGTGGGGTAATGATTTGGGGTGGGGAGTGGGGGAGTGGGGGAGGAGTGTTGGGGAGGGGAGTGGTGTAGGGGTGTGGGGTAATGAGTTGGGGTGGGGAGTGGGGGAGGGGAGTTGGGGAGAGGAGTTGGGTAGAGGAGTGGGTTTGGGAGTGGGGTGGGGGAGTGGGGTACGGGTGTGGGGGAGGGACGTTGGTCAGGGGAGTGGGGGACAGGGAGTGGGGGAAAGGGAGTGGGGGACAGGGAGTGGGGTAGGGGAGTGGGGGGGGGTGTTGGGGAGGGGAGTGGGGGACAGGGAGTTGGGGACAGGGAGTGGGGTAGGGGAGTGATAAAGTGGAGTGGGGTAGGGAAGTGGGGGAGGGCAGTGGGGTAGGGGAGTGGGATAGGGGAGTGAGGTAGGGGAGTGGGGGAGGCGAGTGGGGGACAGGGAGTGGGGTAGGGGTGTGATATAAGGGAGTGAGGACAGGAGTGGGTGAGAGAAGTGGGGTAGGGGAGTGGGGTAGGGGAGTGAGTGAAGGGAGTGGGGGAGGGAAGTGGGGGACAGGAAGTGGGGCAGGGGAGTGCGGTAGGTGAGTCGGGGCGGGGAGAGGGGTGTGGGGGAGGGGCGTGTGGCAGGGGAGTGTGGGAGGGGTGTTCGGTAGGGGGAGTGTGGGAAGGGAGTAGGGAAGGGGAGTGTGGTAGGTAAGTGGGGTGTAGGAGTGGGGTAGGGGAGTGGGTTAGGGGAGTGATGTAGGGGATTGGGGGGTGGAGTGGTAAGGGGACTGGGGAGGGGAGTGGGGTAGGGGAGTGGGGGCAGTGAGAGGGGTGTGGAGTGGGGGAGGGGAGTGGGGTAGGGGAGTGCCAGCAGGAATGGGGTAGGGGAGTGGGGAAGGGAAGTGGGCTGGGGAGTGAGGGCGGGTAGTGTGGGAGGGGAGGGGAGAGGGGAGTAGGGGAGTGGAGTTGGGGAGGAGAGTGGGGACGGGACTGGGGGAGGTGATTTGCGGAGGGGAGTTGGGGAGGGGAGTGGGGGAGGGGAGATGGTGGTGGAGTTGGGGCGTGGAGCGGTTGAGGGGATATGGGGAGGGGAGTGGGGGAGTGGGGTAGGAGAGTGGGGGAGGGCAGTGGGGGAAGCATTGGGATAGGGGAGTGTGGTTGGGGGAGGGGTTGGGGAGTGGGGGAGGGGAATGATGGAGGGAAGTTGGGAGGGGTGTGGGGAAGGGGAGTGGGGGAGGGGTGGCTGGGTGGGATGTGGGGTATGGGAGTGAGGGAGGGGTGTTACGGGGTAGTGGTATCGGGGAATGGTGTATGGGAGTCGGGGTGGGGATTTGGGGAACAAAGTGATGAGCTCAAAGGAGGAGAAGGGTGGGAGAGGAGTTGTGGCAAGAGAGAGAGAGCAAAATGTGATAGGAGCGATTAGGCTAGGGTGGAATATTAACACACTGACAGAGAACACATATTAATATTAACACACTCACTGACACACTGTGTATATCATGACCCACAGTCAGATAAACACTGAAGTGTAAAACACCCCCACTGTCCTCAGGAATATTAACACACTGACAGAGAACACAGATTAATATTAACACACTCACTGACACACTGTGTATATCATGACCCACAGTCAGATACACCCTGTGAAGTGTAAAACACCCCCACTGTCCTCAGGAATATTAACACACTGACAGAGAACACAGATTAATATTAACACACTCACTGACACACTGTGTACATCATGACCCACAGTCAGATACACCCTGTGAAGTGTAAAACATCCCCACTGTCATCAGTAATATTAACACACTGACAGAGAGCACAGATTAATATTAACACACTCACTGACACACTGTGTACATCTTGACCCACAGTCAGATAAACCATGTGAAGTGTAAAACACCCCCACTGTCCTCAGTAATATTAACACACTGACAGAGAACACAGATTAATATTAACACACTCACTGACACACAGTGTACATCATGACCCACAGTCAGATACTCCCTGTGAAGTGTAAAACATCCCCACTGTCCTCAGGAATATTAACACACTGACAGAGAACACAGATTAATATTAACACACTCACTGACACACTGTGTATATCATGACCCACAGTCAGATACACCCTGTGAAGTGTAAAACACCCCCACTGTCCTCAGTAATACTAACACACTGACAGAGAACACAGATTAATATTAACACACTCACTGACACACTATGTATATCATGACCCACAGTCAGATACACCCTGTGAAGTGTAAAACATCCCCACTGTCCTCAGGAATATTAACACACTGACAGAGAACACAGATTAATATTAACACGCTCACTGACACACTGTGTACATCATGAGCCACAGTCAGATACACCCTGTGAAGTGTAAAACATCCCCACTGTCCTCAGGAATATTAACACACTGACAGAGAACACAGATTAATATTAACACACTCACTGACACACTGTGTACATCTTGACCCACAGTCAGATAAACCATGTGAAGTGTAAAACACCCCCACTGTCCTCAGTAATATTAACACACTGACAGAGAACACAGATTAATATTAACACACTCACTGACACACAGTGTACATCATGACCCACAGTCAGATACTCCCTGTGAAGTGTAAAACATCCCCACTGTCCTCAGGAATATTAACACACTGACAGAGAACACAGATTAATATTAACACACTCACTGACACACTGTGTATATCATGACCCACAGTCAGATACACCCTGCGAAGTGTAAAACACCCCCACTGTCCTCAGTAATACTAACACACTGACAGAGAACACAGATTAATATTAGCACACTCACTGACACACTGTGTAAATCATGACCCACAGTCAGATAAACACTGAAGTGTAAAACACCCCCACTGTCCTCAGGAATATTAACACACTGACAGAGAACACAGATTAATATTAACACACTCACTGACACACTGTGTATATCATGACCCACAGTCAGATACACCCTGTGAAGTGTAAAACACCCCCACTGTCCTCAGGAATATTAACACACTGACAGAGAACACAGATTAATATTAACACACTCACTGACACACTGTGTACATCATGACCCACAGTCAGATACACCCTGTGAAGTGTAAAACATCCCCACTGTCATCAGGAATATTAACACACTGACAGAGAACACAGATTAATATTAACACACTCACTGACACACTGTGTACATCATGACCCACAGTCAGATACACCCTGTGAAGTGTTAAACATCCCCACTGTCCTCAGGAATATTAACACACTGACAGAGAACACAGATTAATATTAACACACTCACTGACACACTGTGTATATCATGACCCACAGTCAGATACACCCTGCGAAGTGTAAAACACCCCCACTGTCCTCAGTAATACTAACACACTGACAGAGAACACAGATTAATATTAGCACACTCACTGACACACTGTGTAAATCATGACCCACAGTCAGATAAACACTGAAGTGTAAAACACCCCCACTGTCCTCAGGAATATTAACACACTGACAGAGAACACAGATTAATATTAACACACTCACTGACACACTGTGTATATCATGACCCACAGTCAGATACACCCTGTGAAGTGTAAAACACCCCCACTGTCCTCAGGAATATTAACACACTGACAGAGAACACAGATTAATATTAACACACTCACTGACACACTGTGTACATCATGACCCACAGTCAGATACACCCTGTGAAGTGTAAAACATCCCCACTGTCATCAGTAATATTAACACACTGACAGAGAGCACAGATTAATATTAACACACTCACTGACACACTGTGTACATCTTGACCCACAGTCAGATAAACCATGTGAAGTGTAAAACACCCCCACTGTCCTCAGTAATATTAACACACTGACAGAGAACACAGATTAATATTAACACACTCACTGACACACAGTGTACATCATGACCCACAGTCAGATACTCCCTGTGAAGTGTAAAACATCCCCACTGTCCTCAGGAATATTAACACACTGACAGAGAACACAGATTAATATTAACACACTCACTGACACACTGTGTATATCATGACCCACAGTCAGATACACCCTGTGAAGTGTAAAACACCCCCACTGTCCTCAGTAATACTAACACACTGACAGAGAACACAGATTAATATTAACACACTCACTGACACACTATGTATATCATGACCCACAGTCAGATACACCCTGTGAAGTGTAAAACATCCCCACTGTCCTCAGGAATATTAACACACTGACAGAGAACACAGATTAATATTAACACGCTCACTGACACACTGTGTACATCATGAGCCACAGTCAGATACACCCTGTGAAGTGTAAAACATCCCCACTGTCCTCAGGAATATTAACACACTGACAGAGAACACAGATTAATATTAACACACTCACTGACACACTGTGTACATCTTGACCCACAGTCAGATAAACCATGTGAAGTGTAAAACACCCCCACTGTCCTCAGTAATATTAACACACTGACAGAGAACACAGATTAATATTAACACACTCACTGACACACAGTGTACATCATGACCCACAGTCAGATACTCCCTGTGAAGTGTAAAACATCCCCACTGTCCTCAGGAATATTAACACACTGACAGAGAACACAGATTAATATTAACACACTCACTGACACACTGTGTATATCATGACCCACAGTCAGATACACCCTGCGAAGTGTAAAACACCCCCACTGTCCTCAGTAATACTAACACACTGACAGAGAACACAGATTAATATTAGCACACTCACTGACACACTGTGTATATCATGACCCACAGTCAGATACACCCTGTGAAGTGTAAAACATCCCCACTGTCCTCAGGAATATTAACACACTGACAGAGAACACAGATTAATATTAACACGCTCACTGATACACTGTGTACATCATGAGCCACAGTCAGATACACCCTGTGAAGTGTAAAACATCCCCACTGTCCTCAGGAATATTAACACACTGACAGAGAACACAGATTAATATTAACACACTCACTGACACACTGTGTATATCATGACCCACATTCAGATACAACTTGTGAAGTGTAAAACACCCCCACTGTCCTCAGGAATATTAACACACTGACAGAGAACACAGATTAATATTAACACACTCACTGACACACTGTGTATATCATGACCCACAGTAAGATACACCCTGTGAAGTGTAAAACACCCCCACTGTCCTCAGGAATATTAACACACTGACAGAGAACACAGATTAATATTAACACACTCACTGACACACTGTGTATATCATGACCCACAGTCAGATACACCCTGTGAAGTGTAAAACATTCCCACTGTCCTCAGTAATATTAACACACTGACAGAGAACACAGATTAATATTAACACACTCACTGACACACTGTGTATATCATGACCCACAGTCAGATACACCCTGTGAAGTGTAAAACACCCCCACTGTCCTCAGTAATATTAACACACAGACAGAGAACACAGATTAATATTAACACACTCACTGACACACTGTGTATATCATGACCCACAGTCAGATACACCCTGTGAATTGTAAAACACCCCCACTGTCCTCAGTAATATTAACACACTGACAGAGAACACAGATTAATATTAACACACTCACTGACACACTGTGTATATCATCACCCACAGTCAGATACACACTGTGAAGTGTAAAACACCCCCACTGTCCTCAGGAATATTAACACACTGACAGAGAACACAGATTAATATTAACACACTCACTGACACACTATGTATATCATGAGCCACAGTCAGATACACCCTGTGAAGTGTAAAACACCCCCACTGTCCTCAGTAATATTAACACACTGACAGAGAACACAGATTAATATTAACACACTCACTGACACACTGTGTATATCATCACCCACAGTCAGATACACCCTGTGAAGTGTAAAACACCCCCACTGTCCTCAGGAATATTAACACACTGACAGAGAACACAGATTAATATTATCACACTCACTGACACACTGTGTATATCATGACCCACATTCAAATAAACCCTGTGAAGTGTAAAACACCCCCACTGTCCTCAGGAATATTAACACACTGACAGAGAACACAGATTAATATTAACACACTCACTGACACACTGTGTATATCATGACCCACAGTCAGATATACCCTGTGAAGTGTAAAACACCCCCACTGTCCTGCGGAATATTAACACACTGACAGAGAACACAGATTAATATTAACACACTCACTGACACACAGTGTACATCATGACCCACAGTCAGATACACCCTGTGAAGTGTAAAACATCCCCACTGTCATCAGTAATATTAACACACTGACAGAGAACACAGATTAATATTAACACACTCACTGACACACTGTGTACATCATGAACCACAGTCAGATACACCCTGTGATGTGTAAAACACCCCCACTGTCCTCAGAAATATTAACACACTGACAGAGAACACAGATTAATATTAACACACTAACTGAGACACTGTGTACATCTTGACTCACAGTCAGATACACCCTGTGAAGTGTAAAACACCCCCACTGTCCTCAGTAATATTAACACACTGACAGAGAACACAGATTAATATTAACACACTCACTGACACACTGTGTATATCATGACCCACAGTCAGATACACCCTGTGAAGTGTAAAACACCCCCACTGTCCTCAGTAATACTAACACACTGACAGAGAACACAGATTAATATTCGCACACTCACTGACACACTATGTATATCATGACCCACAGTCAGATACACCCTGTGAAGTGTAAAACATCCCCACTGTCCTCAGGAATATTAACACACTGACAGAGAACACAGATTAATATTAACACGCTCACTGATACACTGTGTACATCATGAGCCACAGTCAGATACACCCTGTGAAGTGTAAAACATCCCCACTGTCCTCAGGAATATTAACACACTGACAGAGAACACAGATTAATATTAACACACTCACTGACACACTGTGTATATCATGACCCACATTCAGATACAACTTGTGAAGTGTAAAACACCCCCACTGTCCTCAGGAATATTAACACACTGACAGAGAGCACAGATTAATATTAACACACTCACTGACACACTGTGTATATCATGACCCACAGTCAGATACACCCTGTGAAGTGTAAAACACCCCCACTGTCCTCAGTAATATTAACACACAGACAGAGAACACCACAGTCAGATACACCCTGTGAAGTGTAAAACATCCCCACTGTCCTCAGGAATATTAACACACTGACAGAGAACACAGATTAATATTAACACACTCACTGACACACTGTGTATATCATGACCCACAGTCAGATACACCCTGTGAAGTGTAAAACATTCCCACTGTCCTCAGTAATATTAACACACTGACAGAGAACACAGATTAATATTAACACACTCACTGACACACTGTGTATATCATGACCCACAGTCAGATACACCCTGTGAAGTGTAAAACACCCCCACTGTCCTCAGTAATATTAACACACAGACAGAGAACACAGATTAATATTAACACACTCACTGACACACTGTGTATATCATGACCCACAGTCAGATACACCCTGTGAATTGTAAAACACCCCCACTGTCCTCAGTAATATTAACACACTGACAGAGAACACAGATTAATATTAACACACTCACTGACACACTGTGTATATCATCACCCACAGTCAGATACACACTGTGAAGTGTAAAACACCCCCACTGTCCTCAGGAATATTAACACACTGACAGAGAACACAGATTAATATTAACACACTCACTGACACACTATGTATATCATGAGCCACAGTCAGATACACCCTGTGAAGTGTAAAACACCCCCACTGTCCTCAGTAATATTAACACACTGACAGAGAACACAGATTAATATTAACACACTCACTGACACACTGTGTATATCATCACCCACAGTCAGATACACCCTGTGATGTGTAAAACACCCCCACTGTCCTCAGGAATATTAACACACTGACAGAGAACACAGATTAATATTATCACACTCACTGACACACTGTGTATATCATGACCCACATTCAAATAAACCCTGTGAAGTGTAAAACACCCCCACTGTCCTCAGGAATATTAACACACTGACAGAGAACACAGATTAATATTAACACACTCACTGACACACTGTGTATATCATGACCCACAGTCAGATATACCCTGTGAAGTGTAAAACACCCCCACTGTCCTGCGGAATATTAACACACTGACAGAGAGAACAGATTAATATTAACACACTCACTGACACACAGTGTACATCATGACCCACAGTCAGATACACCCTGTGAAGTGTAAAACATCCCCACTGTCATCAGTAATATTAACACACTGACAGAGAACACAGATTAATATTAACACACTCACTGACACACTGTGTACATCATGAACCACAGTCAGATACACCCTGTGATGTGTAAAACACCCCCACTGTCCTCAGAAATATTAACACACTGACAGAGAACACAGATTAATATTAACACACTAACTGAGACACTGTGTACATCTTGACTCACAGTCAGATACACCCTGTGAAGTGTAAAACACCCCCACTGTCCTCAGTAATATTAACACACTGACAGAGAACACAGATTAATATTAACACACTCACTGACACACTGTGTATATCATGACCCACAGTCAGATAAACCCTGTGAAGTGTAAAACACCCCCACTGTCCTCAGTAATATTAACACACTGACAGAGAACACAGATTAATATTAACACACTCACTGACACACTGTGTATATCATGACCCACAGTCAGATACACCCTGTGAAGTGTAAAACACCCCCACTGTCCTCAGTAATACTAACACACTGACAGAGAACACAGATTAATATTCGCACACTCACTGACACACTATGTATATCATGACCCACAGTCAGATACACCCTGTGAAGTGTAAAACATCCCCACTGTCCTCAGGAATATTAACACACTGACAGAGAACACAGATTAATATTAACACGCTCACTGATACACTGTGTACATCATGAGCCACAGTCAGATACACCCTGTGAAGTGTAAAACATCCCCACTGTCCTCAGGAATATTAACACACTGACAGAGAACACAGATTAATATTAACACACTCACTGACACACTGTGTATATCATGACCCACATTCAGATACAACTTGTGAAGTGTAAAACACCCCCACTGTCCTCAGGAATATTAACACACTGACAGAGAGCACAGATTAATATTAACACACTCACTGACACACTGTGTATATCATGACCCACAGTCAGATACACCCTGTGAAGTGTAAAACACCCCCACTGTCCTCAGTAATATTAACACACAGACAGAGAACACCACAGTCAGATACACCCTGTGAAGTGTAAAACATCCCCACTGTCCTCAGGAATATTAACACACTGACAGAGAACACAGATTAATATTAACACACTCACTGACACACTGTGTATATCATGACCCACAGTCAGATACACCCTGTGAAGTGTAAAACACCCCCACTGTCCTCAGTAATACTAACACACTGACAGAGAACACAGATTAATATTAGCACACTCACTGACACACTATGTATATCATGACCCACAGTCAGATACACCCTGTGAAGTGTAAAACATCCCCACTGTCCTCAGGAATATTAACACACTGACAGAGAACACAGATTAATATTAACACGCTCACTGATACACTGTGTACATCATGAGCCACAGTCAGATACACCCTGTGAAGTGTAAAACATCCCCACTGTCCTCAGGAATATTAACACACTGACAGAGAACACAGATTAATATTAACACACTCACTGACACACTGTGTATATCATGACCCACATTCAGATACAACTTGTGAAGTGTAAAACACCCCCACTGTCCTCAGGAATATTAACACACTGACAGAGAACACAGATTAATATTAACACACTCACTGACACACTGTGTATATCATGACCCACAGTCAGATACACCCTGTGAAGTGTAAAACACCCCCACTGTCCTCAGGAATATTAACACACTGACAGAGAACACAGATTAATATTAACACACTCACTGACACACTGTGTATATCATGACCCACAGTCAGATACACCCTGTGAAGTGTAAAACATTCCCACTGTCCTCAGTAATATTAACACACTGACAGAGAGCACAGATTAATATTAACACACTCACTGACACACTGTGTATATCATGACCCACAGTCAGATACACCCTGTGAAGTGTAAAACACCCCCACTGTCCTCAGTAATATTAACACACTGACAGCGAACACAGATTAATATTAACACACTCACTGACACACTGTGTATATCATCACCCACAGTCAGATACACACTGTGAAGTGTAAAACACCCCCACTGTCCTCAGGAATATTAACACACTGACAGAGAACACAGATTAATATTAACACACTCTCTGACACACTATGTATATCATGACCCACAGTCAGATACTCCCTGTGAAGTGTAAAACATCCCCACTGTCCTCAGGAATATTAACACACTGACAGAGAACACAGATTAATATTAACACACTCACTGACACACTGTGTATATCATGACCCACAGTCAGATACACCCTGTGAAGTGTAAAACACCCCCACTGTCCTCAGTAATACTAACACACTGACAGAGAACACAGATTAATATTAGCACACTCACTGACACACTATGTATATCATGACCCACAGTCAGATACACCCTGTGAAGTGTAAAACATCCCCACTGTCCTCAGGAATATTAACACACTGACAGAGAACACAGATTAATATTAACACGCTCACTGATACACTGTGTACATCATGAGCCACAGTCAGATACACCCTGTGAAGTGTAAAACATCCCCACTGTCCTCAGGAATATTAACACACTGACAGAGAACACAGATTAATATTAACACACTCACTGACACACTGTGTATATCATGACCCACATTCAGATACAACTTGTGAAGTGTAAAACACCCCCACTGTCCTCAGGAATATTAACACACTGACAGAGAACACAGATTAATATTAACACACTCACTGACACACTGTGTATATCATGACCCACAGTCAGATACACCCTGTGAAGTGTAAAACACCCCCACTGTCCTCAGGAATATTAACACACTGACAGAGAACACAGATTAATATTAACACACTCACTGACACACTGTGTATATCATGACCCACAGTCAGATACACCCTGTGAAGTGTAAAACATTCCCACTGTCCTCAGGAATATTAACACACTGACAGAGAACACAGATTAATATTAACACACTCACTGACACACTGTGTATATCATGACCCACAGTCAGATACACCCTGTGAAGTGTAAAACACCCCCACTGTCCTCAGTAATATTAACACACTGACAGAGAACACAGATTAATATTAACACACTCACTGACACACTGTGTATATCATCACGCACAGTCAGATACACACTGTGAAGTGTAAAACACCCCCACTGTCCTCAGGAATATTAACACACTGACAGAGAACACAGATTAATATTAACACACTCACTGACACACTATGTATATCATGACCCACAGTCAGATACACCCTGTGAAGTGTAAAACACCCCCACTGTCCTCAGTAATATTAACACACTGACAGAGAACACAGATTAATATTAGCACACTCACTGACACACTATGTATATCATGACCCACAGTCAGATACACCCTGTGAAGTGTAAAACATCCCCACTGTCCTCAGGAATATTAACACACTGACAGAGAACACAGATTAATATTAACACGCTCACTGATACACTGTGTACATCATGAGCCACAGTCAGATACACCCTGTGAAGTGTAAAACATCCCCACTGTCCTCAGGAATATTAACACACTGACAGAGAACACAGATTAATATTAACACACTCACTGACACACTGTGTATATCATGACCCACATTCAGATACAACTTGTGAAGTGTAAAACACCCCCACTGTCCTCAGGAATATTAACACACTGACAGAGAACACAGATTAATATTAACACACTCACTGACACACTGTGTATATCATGACCCACAGTCAGATACACCCTGTGAAGTGTAAAACACCCCCACTGTCCTCAGGAATATTAACACACTGACAGAGAACACAGATTAATATTAACACACTCACTGACACACTGTGTATATCATGACCCACAGTCAGATACACCCTGTGAAGTGTAAAACATTCCCACTGTCCTCAGTAATATTAACACACTGACAGAGAACACAGATTAATATTAACACACTCACTGACACACTGTGTATATCATGACCCACAGTCAGATACACCCTGTGAAGTGTAAAACACCCCCACTGTCCTCAGTAATATTAACACACAGACAGAGAACACAGATTAATATTAACACACTCACTGACACACTGTGTATATCATGACCCACAGTCAGATACACCCTGTGAAGTGTAAAACACCCCCACTGTCCTCAGTAATACTAACACACTGACAGAGAACACAGATTAATATTAACACACTCACTGACACACTATGCATATCATGACCCACAGTCAGATACACCCTGTGAAGTGTAAAACATCCCCACTGTCCTCAGGAATATTAACACACTGACAGAGAACACAGATTAATATTAACACGCTCACTGACACACTGTGTACATCATGAGCCACAGTCAGATACACCCTGTGAAGTGTAAAACATCCCCACTGTCCTCAGGAATATTAACACACTGACAGAGAACACAGATTAATATTAGCACACTCACTGACACACTATGTATATTATGACCCACAGTCAGATACACCCTGTGAAGTGTAAAACATCCCCACTGTCCTCAGGAATATTAACACACTGACAGAGAACACAGATTAGTATTAACACGCTCACTGATACACTGTGTACATCATGAGCCACAGTCAGATACACCCTGTGAAGTGTAAAACATCCCCACTGTCCTCAGGAATATTAACACACTGACAGAGAACACAGATTAATATTAACACACTCACTGACACACTGTGTATATCATGACCCACATTCAGATACAACTTGTGAAGTGTAAAACACCCCCACTGTCCTCAGGAATATTAACACACTGACAGAGAACACAGATTAATATTAACACACTCACTGACACACTGTGTATATCATGACCCACAGTCAGATACACCCTGTGAAGTGTAAAACACCCCCACTGTCCTCAGGAATATTAACACATTGACAGAGAACACAGATTAATATTAACACACTCACTGACACACTGTGTATATCATCACCCACAGTCAGATACACACTGTGAAGTGTAAAACACCCCCACTGTCCTCAGGAATATTAACACACTGACAGAGAACACAGATTAATATTAACACACTCACTGACACACTATGTATATCATGACCCACAGTCAGATACACCCTGTGAAGTGTAAAACACCCCCACTGTCCTCAGTAATATTAACACACTGACAGAGAACACAGATTAATATTAGCACACTCACTGACACACTATGTATACCATGACCCATAGTCAGATACACCCTGTGAAGTGAAAAACATTCCCACTGTCCTCAGTAATATTAACACACTGACAGAGAACACAGATTAATATTAACACACTCACTGACACACTGTGTATATCATGACCCACAGTCAGATACACCCTGTGAAGTGTAAAACACCCCCACTGTCCTCAGTAATATTAACACACTGACAGAGAACACAGATTAATATTAACACACTCACTGACACACTGTGTATATCATCACCCACAGTCAGATACACACTGTGAAGTGTAAAACACCCCCACTGTCCTCAGGAATATTAACACACTGACAGAGAACACAGATTAATATTAACACACTCACTGACACACTATGTATATCATGACCCACAGTCAGATACACCCTGTGAAGTGTAAAACACCCCCACTGTCCTCAGTAATATTAACACACTGACAGAGAACACAGATTAATATTAGCACACTCACTGACACACTATGTATATCATGACCCATAGTCAGATACACCCTGTGAAGTGTAAAACATCCCCACTGTCCTAAGGAATATTAACACACTGACAGAGAACACAGATTAATATTAACACGCTCACTGAAACACTGTGTACATCATGAGCCACAGTCAGATACACCCTGTGAAGTGTAAAACATCCCCACTGTCCTCAGGAATATTAACACACTGACAGAGAACACAGATTAATATTAACACAATCACTGACAGACTGTGTATATCATGACCCACATTCAGATACAACTTGTGAAGTGTAAAACACCCACACTGTCCTCAGGAATATTAACACATTGACAGAGAACACAGATTAATATTAACACACTCACTGACACACTGTGTATATCATGACCCACAGTCAGATACACCCTGTGAAGTGTAAAACACCCCCACTGTCCTCAGGAATATTAACACACTGACAGAGAACACAGATTTATATTAACACACTCACTGACACACTGTGTATATCATGACCCACAGTCAGATACACCCTGTGAAGTGTAAAACATTCCCACTGTCCTCAGTAATATTAACACACTGACAGAGAACACAGATTAATATTAACACACTCACTGACACACTGTGTATATCATGACCCACAGTCAGATACACCCTGTGAAGTGTAAAACACCCCCACTGTCCTCAGTAATATTAACACACTGACAGAGAACACAGATTAATATTAACACACTCACTGACACACTGTGTATATCATCACCCACAGTCAGATACACACTGTGAAGTGTAAAACACCCCCACTGTCCTCAGGAATATTAACACACTGACAGAGAACACAGATTAATATTAACACACTCACTGACACACTATGTATATCATGACCCACAGTCAGATACACCCTGTGAAGTGTAAAACACCCCCACTGTCCTCAGTAATATTAACACACTGACAGAGAACACAGATTAATATTAACACAATCACTGACACACTGTGTATATCATCACCCACAGTCAGATACACCCTGTGAAGTGTAAAACACCCCCACTGTCCTCAGGAATATTAACACACTGACAGAGAACACAGATTAATATTATCACACTCACTGACACACTGTGTATATCATGACCCACATTCAAATAAACCCTGTGAAGTGTAAAACACCCCCACTGTCCTCAGGAATATTAACACACTGACAGAGAACACAGATTAATATTAACACACTCACTGACACACTGTGTATATCATGACCCACAGTCAGATATAGCCTGTGAAGTGTAAAACACCCCCACTGTCCTCAGGAATATTAACACACTGACAGAGAACACAGATCAATATTAACACACTCACTGACACACAGTGTACATCATGACCCACAGTCAGATACACCCTGTGAAGTGTAAAACATCCCCACTGTCATCAGTAATATTAACACACTGACAGAGAACACAGATTAATATTAACACACTCACTGACACACTGTGTACATCATGAACCACAGTCAGATACACCCTGTGATGTGTAAAACACCCCCACTGTCCTCAGAAATATTAACACACTGACAGAGAACACAGATTAATATTAACACACTAACTGAGACACTGTGTACATCTTGACTCACAGTCAGATACACCCTGTGAAGTGTAAAACACCCCCACTGTCCTCAGTAATATTAACACACTGACAGAGAGCACAGATTAATATTAACACACTCACTGACACACTGTGTATATCATGACCCACAGTCAGATAAACCCTGTGAAGTGTAAAACACCCCCACTGTCCTCAGTAATATTAACACACTGACAGAGAACACAGATTAATATTAACACACTCACTGACACACTGTGTATATCATGACCCATAGTCAGATACACCCTGTGAAGTGTAAAACAACCCCACTGTCCTCAGTAATATTAACACACTGACAGAGAACACAGATTAATATGAACACACTCACTGACACACTGTGTATATCATGACCCACAGTCAGATAGACCCTGTGAAGTGTAAAACATCCCCACTGTCCTCAGGAATATTAACACACTGACAGAGAACACAGATTAATATTAACACACTTACTGACACACTGTGTATATCATGACCCACAGTCAGATAGACCCTGTGAAGTGTAAAACACCCCCACTGTCCTCAGTAATACTAACACACTGACAGAGAACACAGATTAATATTCGCACACTCACTGACACGCTATGTATATCATGACCCACAGTCAGATACACCCTGTGAAGTGTAAAACATCCCCACTGTCCTCAGGAATATTAACACACTGACAGAGAACACAGATTAATATTAACACGCTCACTGATACACTGTGTACATCATGAGCCACAGTCAGATACACCCTGTGAAGTGTAAAACATCCCCACTGTCCTCAGGAATATTAACACACTGACAGAGAACACAGATTAATATTAACACACTCACTGACACACTGTGTACATCATGAGCCACAGTCAGATACAACTTGTGAAGTGTAAAACACCCCCACTGTCCTCAGGAATATCAACACGCTGACAGAGAACACAGATTAATATTAACACACTCACTGACACACTGTGTATATCATGACCCACAGTCAGATACACCCTGTGAAGTGTAAAACACCCCCACTGTCCTCAGGAATATTAACACACTGACAGAGAACACAGATTAATATTAACACACTCACTGACACACTGTGTATATCATGACCCACAGTCAGATACACCCTGTTAAGTGTAAAACATTCCCACTGTCCTCAGGAATATTAACACACTGACAGAGAACACAGATTAATATTAACACACTCACTGACACACTGTGTATATCATGACCCACAGTCAGATACACCCTGTGAAGTGTAAAACACCCCCACTGTCCTCAGTAATATTAACACACAGACAGAGAACACAGATTAATATTAACACACTCACTGACACACTGTGTATATCATGACCCACAGTCAGATACACCCTGTGAAGTGTAAAACACCCCCACTGTCCTCAGTAATATTAACACACTGACAGAGAACACAGATTAATATTAACACACTCACTGACACACTGTGTATATCATCACCCACAGTCAGATACACACTGTGAAGTGTAAAACACCCCCACTGTCCTCAGGAATATTAACACACTGACAGAGAACACAGATTAATATTAACACACTCACTGACACACTATGTATATCATGAGCCACAGTCAGATACACCCTGTGAAGTGTAAAACACCCCCACTGTCCTCAGTAATATTAACACACTGACAGAGAACACAGATTAATATTAACACACTCACTGACACACTGTGTATATCATCACCCACAGTCAGATACACCCTGTGAAGTGTAAAACACCCCCACTGTCCTCAGGAATATTAACACACTGACAGAGAACACAGATTAATATTATCACACTCACTGACACACTGTGTATATCATGACCCACATTCAAATAAACCCTGTGAAGTGTAAAACACCCCCACTGTCCTCAGGAATATTAACACACTGACAGAGAACACAGATTAATATTAACACACTCACTGACACACTGTGTATATCATGACCCACAGTCAGATAGACCCTGTGAAGTGTAAAACACCCCCACTGTCCTCAGGAATATTAACACACTGACAGAGAACACAGATTAATATTAACACACTCACTGACACACAGTGTACATCATGACCCACAGTCAGATACACCCTGTGAAGTGTAAAACATCCCCACTGTCATCAGTAATATTAACACACTGACAGAGAACACAGATTAATATTAACACACTCACTGACACACTGTGTATATCATGAACCACAGTCAGATACACCCTGTGATGTGTAAAACACCCCCACTGTCCTCAGAAATATTAACACACTGACAGAGAACACAGATTAATATTAACACACTAACTGAGACACTGTGTACATCATGACTCACAGTCAGATACACCCTGTGAAGTGTAAAACAACCCCACTGTCCTCAGTAATATTAACACACTGACAGAGAACACAGATTAATATTAAAACACTCACTGGCACACTGTGTATATCATGACCCAGAGTCAGATACACCCTGTTAAGTGTAAAACATCCCCACTGTCCTCAGTAATATTAACACACTGACAGAGAACACAGATTAATATGAACACACTCACTGACACACTGTGTATATCATGACCCACAGTCAGATACACCCTGTGAAGTGTAAAACATCCCCACTGTCCTCAGGAATATTAACACACTGACAGAGAACACAGATTAATATTAACACACTCACTGACACACTGTGTATATCATGACCCACAGTCAGATACACCCTGTGAAGTGTAAAACACCCCCACTGTCCTCAGTAATATTAGCACACTGACAGAGAACACAGATTAATATCAACACACTCACTGACACACTGTGTCCATCATGAACAACAGTCAGATAAATCCTGTGAAGTGTAAAACATCCCCACTGTCCTCAGGAATATTAACACCCTGACAGAGAACACAGATTAATATTAACACACTCACTGACACACTGTGTATATCATGACCGACAGTCAGATACACCCTGTGAAGTGTAAAACACCCCCACTGTCCTCAGTAATATTAACACACTGACAGAGAACACAGATTAATATTAACACACTCACTGACACACTGTGTACATCATGACTCACAGTCAGCTACACCCTGTGAAGTGTAAAACACCCCCACTGTCCTCAGTAATATTAACACACTGACAGAGAACACAGATTAATATTAACACACTCACTGACACACTGTGTATATCATGACCCATAGTCAGATACACCCTGTGAAGTGTAAAACACCCCCACTGTTCTCAGCAATATTAACACACTGACAGAGAACACAGATTAATATTAACACACTCACTGACACACTGTGTATATCATGACCCATAGTCAGATACACCCTGTGAAGTGTAAAACATCCCCACTGTCCTCAGGAATATTAACACACTGACAGAGAACACAGATTAATATTAACACACTCACTGACACACTGTGTATATCATGACCCACAGTCAGATAAACCCTGTGAAGTGTAAAACATCCCCACTGTACTCAGGAATATTAACACACTGACAGAGAACACAGATTAATATTAACACACTCACTGACACACTGTGTATATCATGACCGACAGTCAGATACACCCTGTGAAGTGTAAAACACCCCCACTGTCCTCAGTAATATTAACACACTGACAGAGAACACAGATTAATATTAACACACTCACTGACACACTGTGTACATCATGACTCACAGTCAGCTACACCCTGTGAAGTGTAAAACACCCCCACTGTCCGCAGTAATATTAACACACTGACAGAGAACACAGATTAATATTAACACACTCACTGACACACTGTGTATATCATGACCCATAGTCAGATACACCCTGTGAAGTGTAAAACACCCCCACTGTTCTCAGCAATATTAACACACTGACAGAGAACACAGATTAATATTAACACACTCACTGACACACTGTGTATATCATGACCCATAGTCAGATACACCCTGTGAAGTGTAAAACATCCCCACTGTCCTCAGGAATATTAACACACTGACAGAGAACACAGATTAATATTAACACACTCACTGACACACTGTGTATATCATGACCCACAGTCAGATAAACCCTGTGAAGTGTAAAACATCCCCACTGTACTCAGGAATATTAACACACTGACAGAGAACACAGATTAATATTAACACACTCACTGACACACTGTGTATATCATGACCCAGAGTCAGATAAACCCTGTGATGTGTAAAACACCCCCACTGTCCTCAGTAATATTAACACACTGACAGAGAACACAGATTAATATTAACACACTCACTGACACACTGTGTAAATCATGACCCATAGTCAGATGCACCCTGTGAAGTGTAAAACATCCCCACTGTCCTCAGGAATATTAACACACTGACAGAGAACACAGATTAATATTAAAACACTCACTGACACACTGTGTATATCATGACCCAGAGTCAGATAAACCCTGTGAAGTGTAAAACACCCCCACTGTCCTCAGTAATATTAACACACTGACAGAGAACACAGATTAATATTAACACACTCACTGACACACTGTGTATATCATGACCCACTGTCAGATACACCCTGTGAAGTGTAAAACATCCCCACTGTCCTCAGTAATATTAACACACTGACAGAGAACACAGATTAATATTAAAACACTCACTGGCACACTGTGTATATCATGACGCAGAGTGAGATACACCCTGTGAAGTGTAAAACATCCCCACTGTCCTCAGTAATATTAACACACTGACAGAGAACACAGATTAATATGAACACACTCACTGACACACTGTGTATATCATGACCCACAGTCAGATACACCCTGTGAAGTGTTAAACATCCCCACTGTCCTCAGGAATATTAACACACTGACAGAGAACACAGATTAATATTAACACACTCACTGACACACTGTGTATATCATGACCCACAGTCAGATACACCCTGTGAAGTGGAAAACACCACCACTGTCCTCAGTAATATTAACACACTGACAGAGAACACAGATTAATATTAACACACTCACTGACACACTGTGTCCATCATAACCAACAGTCAGATAAACCCTGTGAAGTGTAAAACATCCCCACTGTCCTCAGGAATATTAACACCCAGACAGAGAACACAGATTAATATTAACACAATCACTGACACACTGTGTATATCATCACCCACAGTCAGATACACCCTGTGAAGTGTAAAACACCCCCACTGTCCTCAGTAATATTAACACACTGACAGAGAACACAGATTATTATTAACACACTCACTGACACACTGTGTATATCATGACCCATAGTCAGATACACCCTGTGAAGTGTAAAACATCCCCACTGTCCTCAGGAATATTAACACACTGACAGAGAACACAGATTAATATTAACACACTCACTGACACACTGTGTATATCATGACCCACAGTCAGATACACCCTGTGAAGTGTTAAACATACCCACTGTCCTCAGGAATATTAACACACTGACAGAGAACACAGATTAATATTAACACACTCACTGACACACTGTGTATATCATGACCCACAGTCAGATACACCCTGTGAAGTGTAAAACACCCCCACTGTCCTCAGTAATATTAACACACTGACAGAGAACACAGATTAATATTAACACACTCACTGACACACTGTGTCCATCATGACCAACAGTCAGATAAACCCTGTGAAGTGTAAAACATCCCCACTGTCCTCAGGAATATTAACACACTGACAGAGAACACAGATTAATATTAACACACTCACTGACACACTGTGTATATCATGACCCGCAGCCAGATACACCCTGTGAAGTGTAAAGCACCCCCACTGTCCTCAGCAATATTAACACACTGACAGAGTACACAGATTAATATTAACACACTCACTGACACACTGTGTATATCATGACCCACAGTCAGATACACCCTGTGAAGTGTAAAACACCCCCACTGTCCTCAGGAATATTAACACATTGACAGAGAACACAGATTAATATTAACACACTCACTGACACACTGTGTATATCATGACCCACAGTCAGATATACCCTGTGATGTGTAAAACACCCCCACTGTCCTCAGAAATATTAACACACTGACAGAGAACACAGATTAATATTAACACACTAACTGAGACACTGTGTACATCATGACTCACAGTCAGATACACCCTGTGAAGTGTAAAACAACCCCACTGTCCTCAGTAATATTAACACACTGACAGAGAACACAGATTAATATTAAAACACTCACTGGCACACTGTGTATATCATGACCCAGAGTCAGATACACCCTGTTAAGTGTAAAACATCCCCACTGTCCTCAGTAATATTAACACACTGACAGAGAACACAGATTAATATGAACACACTCACTGACACACTGTGTATATCATGACCCACAGTCAGATACACCCTGTGAAGTGTAAAACATCCCCACTGTCCTCAGGAATATTAACACACTGACAGAGAACACAGATTAATATTAACACACTCACTGACACACTGTGTATATCATGACCCACAGTCAGATACACCCTGTGAAGTGTAAAACACCCCCACTGTCCTCAGTAATATTAGCACACTGACAGAGAACACAGATTAATATCAACACACTCACTGACACACTGTGTCCATCATGAACAACAGTCAGATAAATCCTGTGAAGTGTAAAACATCCCCACTGTCCTCAGGAATATTAACACCCTGACAGAGAACACAGATTAATATTAACACACTCACTGACACACTGTGTATATCATGACCCACAGTCAGATACACCCTGTGAAGTGTAAAACACCCCCACTGTCCTCAGTAATATTAACACACTGACAGAGAACACAGATTAATATTAACACACTCACTGACACACTGTGTACATCATGACTCACAGTCAGCTACACCCTGTGAAGTGTAAAACACCCCCACTGTCCTCAGTAATATTAACACACTGACAGAGAACACAGATTAATATTAACACACTCACTGACACACTGTGTATATCATGACCCATAGTCAGATACACCCTGTGAAGTGTAAAACACCCCCACTGTTCTCAGCAATATTAACACACTGACAGAGAACACAGATTAATATTAACACACTCACTGACACACTGTGTATATCATGACCCATAGTCAGATACACCCTGTGAAGTGTAAAACATCCCCACTGTCCTCAGTAATATTAACACACTGACAGAGAACACAGATTAATATTAAAACACTCACTGGCACACTGTGTATATCATGACGCAGAGTGAGATACACCCTGTGAAGTGTAAAACATCCCCACTGTCCTCAGTAATATTAACACACTGACAGAGAACACAGATTAATATGAACACACTCACTGACACACTGTGTATATCATGACCCACAGTCAGATACACCCTGTGAAGTGTTAAACATCCCCACTGTCCTCAGGAATATTAACACACTGACAGAGAACACAGATTAATATTAACACACTCACTGACACACTGTGTATATCATGACCCACAGTCAGATACACCCTGTGAAGTGGAAAACACCACCACTGTCCTCAGTAATATTAACACACTGACAGAGAACACAGATTAATATTAACACACTCACTGACACACTGTGTCCATCATAACCAACAGTCAGATAAACCCTGTGAAGTGTAAAACATCCCCACTGTCCTCAGGAATATTAACACCCAGACAGAGAACACAGATTAATATTAACACAATCACTGACACACTGTGTATATCATCACCCACAGTCAGATACACCCTGTGAAGTGTAAAACACCCCCACTGTCCTCAGTAATATTAACACACTGACAGAGAACACAGATTATTATTAACACACTCACTGACACACTGTGTATATCATGACCCATAGTCAGATACACCCTGTGAAGTGTAAAACATCCCCACTGTCCTCAGGAATATTAACACACTGACAGAGAACACAGATTAATATTAACACACTCACTGACACACTGTGTATATCATGACCCACAGTCAGATACACCCTGTGAAGTGTTAAACATACCCACTGTCCTCAGGAATATTAACACACTGACAGAGAACACAGATTAATATTAACACACTCACTGACACACTGTGTATATCATGACCCACAGTCAGATACACCCTGTGAAGTGTAAAACACCCCCACTGTCCTCAGTAATATTAACACACTGACAGAGAACACAGATTAATATTAACACACTCACTGACACACTGTGTCCATCATGACCAACAGTCAGATAAACCCTGTGAAGTGTAAAACATCCCCACTGTCCTCAGGAATATTAACACACTGACAGAGAACACAGATTAATATTAACACACTCACTGACACACTGTGTATATCATGACCCGCAGCCAGATACACCCTGTGAAGTGTAAAGCACCCCCACTGTCCTCAGCAATATTAACACACTGACAGAGTACACAGATTAATATTAACACACTCACTGACACACTGTGTATATCATGACCCACAGTCAGATACACCCTGTGAAGTGTAAAACACCCCCACTGTCCTCAGGAATATTAACACATTGACAGAGAACACAGATTAATATTAACACACTCACTGACACACTGTGTATATCATGACCCACAGTCAGATATACCCTGTGATGTGTAAAACACCCCCACTGTCCTCAGAAATATTAACACACTGACAGAGAACACAGATTAATATTAACACACTAACTGAGACACTGTGTACATCATGACTCACAGTCAGATACACCCTGTGAAGTGTAAAACAACCCCACTGTCCTCAGTAATATTAACACACTGACAGAGAACACAGATTAATATTAAAACACTCACTGGCACACTGTGTATATCATGACCCAGAGTCAGATACACCCTGTTAAGTTTAAAACATCCCCACTGTCCTCAGTAATATTAACACACTGACAGAGAACACAGATTAATATGAACACACTCACTGACACACTGTGTATATCATGACCCACAGTCAGATACACCCTGTGAAGTGTAAAACATCCCCACTGTCCTCAGGAATATTAACACACTGACAGAGAACACAGATTAATATTAACACACTCACTGACACACTGTGTATATCATGACCCACAGTCAGATACACCCTGTGAAGTGTAAAACACCCCCACTGTCCTCAGGAATATTAACACACTGACAGAGAACACAGATTAATATTAACACACTCACTGACACACTGTGTATATCATGACCCACAGTCAGATACACCCTGTGAAGTGTAATACACCCCCACTGTCCTCAGTAATATTAACACACTGACAGAGAACACAGATTAATATTAACACACTCACTGACACACTGTGTACATCATGACTCACAGTCAGCTACACCCTGTGAAGTGTAAAACACCCCCACTGTCCTCAGTAATATTAACACACTGACAGAGAACACAGATTAATATTAACACACTCACTGACACACTGTGTATATCATGACCCATAGTCAGATACACCCTGTGAAGTGTAAAACACCCCCACTGTTCTCAGCAATATTAACACACTGACAGAGAACACAGATTAATATTAACACACTCACTGACACACTGTGTATATCATGACCCATAGTCAGATACACCCTGTGAAGTGTAAAACATCCCCACTGTCCTCAGGAATATTAACACACTGACAGAGAACACAGATTAATATTAACACACTCACTGACACACTGTGTATATCATGACCCACAGTCAGATAAACCCTGTGAAGTGTAAAACATCCCCACTGTACTCAGGAATATTAACACACTGACAGAGAACACAGATTAATATTAACACACTCACTGACACACTGTGTATATCATGACCGACAGTCAGATACACCCTGTGAAGTGTAAAACACCCCCACTGTCCTCAGTAATATTAACACACTGACAGAGAACACAGATTAATATTAACACACTCACTGACACACTGTGTACATCATGACTCACAGTCAGCTACACCCTGTGAAGTGTAAAACACCCCCACTGTCCGCAGTAATATTAACACACTGACAGAGAACACAGATTAATATTAACACACTCACTGACACACTGTGTATATCATGACCCATAGTCAGATACACCCTGTGAAGTGTAAAACACCCCCACTGTTCTCAGCAATATTAACACACTGACAGAGAACACAGATTAATATTAACACACTCACTGACACACTGTGTATATCATGACCCATAGTCAGATACACCCTGTGAAGTGTAAAACATCCCCACTGTCCTCAGGAATATTAACACACTGACAGAGAACACAGATTAATATTAACACACTCACTGACACACTGTGTATATCATGACCCACAGTCAGATAAACCCTGTGAAGTGTAAAACATCCCCACTGTACTCAGGAATATTAACACACTGACAGAGAACACAGATTAATATTAACACACTCACTGACACACTGTGTATATCATGACCCAGAGTCAGATAAACCCTGTGAAGTGTAAAACACCCCCACTGTCCTCAGTAATATTAACACACTGACAGAGAACACAGATTAATATTAACACACTCACTGACACACTGTGTAAATCATGACCCATAGTCAGATACACCCTGTGAAGTGTAAAACATCCCCACTGTCCTCAGGAATATTAACACACTGACAGAGAACACAGATTAATATTAAAACACTCACTGACACACTGTGTATATCATGACCCAGAGTCAGATAAACCCTGTGAAGTGTAAAACACCCCCACTGTCCTCAGTAATATTAACACACTGACAGAGAACACAGATTAATATTAACACACTCACTGACACACTGTGTATATCATGACCCACTGTCAGATACACCCTGTGAAGTGTAAAACATCCCCACTGTCCTCAGTAATATTAACACACTGACAGAGAACACAGATTAATATTAAAACACTCACTGGCACACTGTGTATATCATGACGCAGAGTGAGATACACCCTGTGAAGTGTAAAACATCCCCACTGTCCTCAGTAATATTAACACACTGACAGAGAACACAGATTAATATGAACACACTCACTGACACACTGTGTATATCATGACCCACAGTCAGATACACCCTGTGAAGTGTTAAACATCCCCACTGTCCTCAGGAATATTAACACACTGACAGAGAACACAGATTAATATTAACACACTCACTGACACACTGTGTATATCATGACCCACAGTCAGATACACCCTGTGAAGTGGAAAACACCACCACTGTCCTCAGTAATATTAACACACTGACAGAGAACACAGATTAATATTAACACACTCACTGACACACTGTGTCCATCATAACCAACAGTCAGATAAACCCTGTGAAGTGTAAAACATCCCCACTGTCCTCAGGAATATTAACACCCAGACAGAGAACACAGATTAATATTAACACACTCACTGACACACTGTGTATATCATGACCCACAGTCAGATACACCCTGTGAAGTGTAAAACACCCCCACTGTCCTCAGTAATATTAACACACTGACAGAGAACACAGATTATTATTAACACACTCACTGACACACTGTGTATATCATGACCCATAGTCAGATACACCCTGTGAAGTGTAAAACATCCCCACTGTCCTCAGGAATATTAACACACTGACAGAGAACACAGATTAATATTAACACACTCACTGACACACTGTGTATATCATGACCCACAGTCAGATACACCCTGTGAAGTGTTAAACATACCCACTGTCCTCAGGAATATTAACACACTGACAGAGAACACAGATTAATATTAACACACTCACTGACACACTGTGTATATCATGACCCACAGTCAGATACACCCTGTGAAGTGTAAAACACCCCCACTGTCCTCAGTAATATTAACACACTGACAGAGAACACAGATTAATATTAACACACTCACTGACACACTGTGTCCATCATGCCCAACAGTCAGATAAACCCTGTGAAGTGTAAAACATCCCCACTGTCCTCAGGAATATTAACACACTGACAGAGAACACAGATTAATATTAACACACTCACTGACACACTGTGTATATCATGACCCGCAGCCAGATACACCCTGTGAAGTGTAAAGCACCCCCACTGTCCTCAGCAATATTAACACACTGACAGAGTACACAGATTAATATTAACACACTCACTGACACACTGTGTATATCATGACCCACAGTCAGATACACCCTGTGAAGTTTAAAACACCCCCACTGTCCTCAGGAATATTAACACACTGACAGAGAACACAGATTAATATTAACACACTCACTGACACACTGTGTATATCATGACCCACAGTCAGATATACCCTGTGAAGTGTAAAACACCCCCACTGTCCTCAGGAATATTAACACACTGACAGAGAACACAGATTAATATTAACACACTCACTGACACACTGTGTACATCATGACCCGCAGTCAGATACACCCTGTGAAGTGTAAAACATCCCCACTGTCATCAGTAATATTAGCACACTAACAGAGAACACAGATTAATATTAACACACTCACTGACACACTGTGTACATCATGACCCACAGTCAGATACACCCTGTGAAGTGTAAAACACCCCCACTGTCCTCAGAAATATTAACACACTGACAGAGAACACAGATTAATATTAACACACTCACTGACACACTGTGTATATCATGACCCACAGTCAGATAAACCCTGTGAAGTGTAAAACACCCCCACTGTCCACAGTAATATTAACACACTGACAGAGAACACAGATTAATATTAACACACTCACTGACACACTGTGTACATCATGACTCACAGTCAGATACACCCTGTGAAGTGTAAAACACCCCCACTGCCCTCAGTAATATTAACACACTGACAGAGAGCACAGATTAATATTAACACACTCACTGACACACTGTTTATATCATGACCCACAGTCAGATACACCCTGTGAAGTGTAAAACACCCCCACTGTTCTCAGCAATATTAACACACTGACAGAGAACACAGATTAATATTAACACACTCACTGACACACTGTGTATATCATGACCCGTAGTCAGATACACCCTGTGAAGTGTAAAACATCCCCACTGTCCTCAGGTTTATTAACACGCTGACAGAGAACACAGATTAATATTAACACACTCACTGACACACTGTGCATATCATGACCCACAGTCAGATATACCCTGTGAAGTGTAAAACACCCCCACTGTCCTCAGGAATATTAACACACTGACAGAGAACACAGATTAATATTAACACACTCACTGACACACTGTGTACATAATGACCCACAGTCAGATACACCCTGTGAAGTGTAAAACATCCCCACTGTCATCAGTAATATTAACACACTGACAGAGAACACAGATTAATATTAACACACTCACTGACACACTGTGTACATTATGACCCACAGTCAGATACACCCTGTGAAGTGTAAAACATCCCCACTGTACTCAGGAATATTAACACACTGACAGAGAACACAGATTAATATTAACACACTCACTGACACACTATGTATATCATGACCCAGAGTCAGATAAACCCTGTGAAGTGTAAAACACCCCCACTGTCCTCAGTAATATTAACACACTGACAGAGAACACAGATTAATATTAACACACTCACTGACACACTGTGTAAATCATGACCCATAGTCAGATACACCCTGTGAAGTGTAAAACATCCCCACTGTCCTCAGGAATATTAACACACTGACAGAGAACACAGATTAATATTAAAACACTCACTGACACACTGTGTATATCATGACCCAGAGTCAGGTAAACCCTGTGAAGTGTAAAACACCCCCACTGTCCTCAGTAATATTAACACACTGACAGAGAACACAGATTAATATTAACACACTCACTGACACACTGTGTATATCATGACCCACTGTCAGATACACCCTGTGAAGTGTAAAACATCCCCACTGTCCTCAGTAATATTAACACACTGACAGAGAACACAGATTAATATTAAAACACTCACTGGCACACTGTGTATATCATGACGCAGAGTGAGATACACCCTGTGAAGTGTAAAACATCCCCACTGTCCTCAGGAATATTAACACACTGACAGAGAACACAGATTAATATTAACACACTCACTGACACACTGTGTATATCATGACCCACAGTCAGATACACCCTGTGAAGTGGAAAACACCACCACTGTCCTCAGTAATATTAACACACTGACAGAGAACACAGATTAATATTAACACACTCACTGACACACTGTGTCCATCATAACCAACAGTCAGATAAACCCTGTGAAGTGTAAAACATCCCCACTGTCCTCAGGAATATTAACACCCAGACAGAGAACACAGATTAATATTAACACACTCACTGACACACTGTGCATATCATGACCCACAGTCAGATACACCCTGTGAAGTGTAAAACACCCCCACTGTCCTCAGTAATATTAACACACTGACAGAGAACACAGATTATTATTAACACACTCACTGACACACTGTGTATATCATGACCCATAGTCAGATACACCCTGTGAAGTGTAAAACATCCCCACTGTCCTCAGGAATATTAACACACTGACAGAGAACACAGATTAATATTAACACACTCACTGACACACTGTGTATATCATGACCCACAGTCAGATACACCCTGTGAAGTGTTAAACATACCCACTGTCCTCAGGAATATTAACACACTGACAGAGAACACAGATTAATATTAAAACACTCACTGACACACTGTGTATATCATGACCCAGAGTCAGATATACCCTGTGAAGTGTAAAACACCCCCACTGTCCTCAGTAATATTAACACACTGACAGAGAACACAGATTAATATTAACACACTCACTGACACACTGTGTATATCATGACCCACTGTCAGATACACCCTGTGAAGTGTAAAACATCCCCACTGTCCTCAGTAATATTAACACACTGACAGAGAACACAGATTAATATTAAAACACTCACTGGCACACTGTGTATATCATGACGCAGAGTGAGATACACCCTGTGAAGTGTAAAACATCCCCACTGTCCTCAGGAATATTAACACACTGACAGAGAACACAGATTAATATTAACACACTCACTGACACACTGTGTATATCATGACCCACAGTCAGATACACCCTGTGAAGTGGAAAACACCACCACTGTCCTCAGTAATATTAACACACTGACAGAGAACACAGATTAATATTAACACACTCACTGACACACTGTGTCCATCATAACCAACAGTCAGATAAACCCTGTGAAGTGTAAAACATCCCCACTGTCCTCAGGAATATTAACACCCAGACAGAGAACACAGATTAATATTAACACACTCACTGACACACTGTGCATATCATGACCCACAGTCAGATACACCCTGTGAAGTGTAAAACACCCCCACTGTCCTCAGTAATATTAACACACTGACAGAGAACACAGATTATTATTAACACACTCACTGACACACTGTGTATATCATGACCCATAGTCAGATACACCCTGTGAAGTGTAAAACATCCCCACTGTCCTCAGGAATATTAACACACTGACAGAGAACACAGATTAATATTAACACACTCACTGACACACTGTGTATATCATGACCCACAGTCAGATACACCCTGTGAAGTGTTAAACATACCCACTGTCCTCAGGAATATTAACACACTGACAGAGAACACAGATTAATATTAACACACTCACTGACACACTGTGTATATCATGACCCACAGTCAGATACACCCTGTGAAGTGTAAAACACCCCCACTGTCCTCAGTAATATTAACACACTGACAGAGAACACAGATTAATATTAACACACTCACTGACACACTGTGTCCATCATGACCAACAGTCAGATAAACCCTGTGAAGTGTAAAACATCCCCACTGTCCTCAGGAATATTAACACCCTGACAGAGAACACAGATTAATATTAACACACTCACTGACACACTGTGTATATCATGACCCGCAGCCAGATACACCCTGTGAAGTGTAAAGCACCCCCACTGTCCTCAGCAATATTAACACACTGACAGAGTACACAGATTAATATTAACACACTCACTGACACACTGTGTATATCATGACCCACAGTCAGATACACCCTGTGAAGTGTAAAACACCCCCACTGTCCTCAGGAATATTAACACACTGACAGAGAACACAGATTAATATTAACACACTCACTGACACACTGTGTACATCATGACCCACAGTCAGATATACCCTGTGAAGTGTAAAACACCCCCACTGTCCTCAGGAATATTAACACACTGACAGAGAACACAGATTAATATTAACACACTCACTGACACACTGTGTACATCATGACCCGCAGTCAGATACACCCTGTGAAGTGTAAAACATCCCCACTGTCATCAGTAATATTAGCACACTAACAGAGAACACAGATTAATATTAACACACTCACTGACACACTGTGTACATCATGACCCACAGTCAGATACACCCTGTGAAGTGTAAAACACCCCCACTGTCCTCAGAAATATTAACACACTGACAGAGAACACAGATTAATATTAACACACTCACTGACACACTGTGTATATCATGACCCACAGTCAGATAAACCCTGTGAAGTGTAAAACACCCCCACTGTCCACAGTAATATTAACACACTGACAGAGAGCACAGATTAATATTAACACACTCACTGACACACTGTGTATATCATGACCCACAGTCAGATACACCCTGTGAAGTGTAAAACACCCCCACTGTTCTCAGCAATATTAACACACTGACAGAGAACACAGATTAATATTAACACACTCACTGACACACTGTGTATATCATGACCCGTAGTCAGATACACCCTGTGAAGTGTAAAACATCCCCACTGTCCTCAGGAATATTAACACACTGACAGAGAACACAGATTAATATTAACACACTCACTGACACACTGTGCATATCATGACCCACAGTCAGATATACCCTGTGAAGTGTAAAACACCCCCACTGTCCTCAGGAATATTAACACACTGACAGAGAACACAGATTAATAGTAACACACTCACTGACACACTGTGTACATAATGACCCACAGTCAGATACACCCTGTGAAGTGTGAAACATCCCCACTGTCATCAGTAATATTAACACACTGACAGAGAACACAGATTATTATTAACACACTCACTGACACACTGTGTATATCATGACCCATAGTCAGATACACCCTGTGAAGTGTAAAACATCCCCACTGTCCTCAGGAATATTAACACACTGACAGAGAACACAGATTAATATTAACACACTCACTGACACACTGTGTATATCATGACCCACAGTCAGATACACCCTGTGAAGTGTTAAACATACCCACTGTCCTCAGGAATATTAACACACTGACAGAGAACACAGATTAATATTAACACACTCACTGACACACTGTGTATATCATGACCCACAGTCAGATACACCCTGTGAAGTGTAAAACACCCCCACTGTCCTCAGTAATATTAACACACTGACAGAGAACACAGATTAATATTAACACACTCACTGACACACTGTGTCCATCATGACCAACAGTCAGATAAACCCTGTGAAGTGTAAAACATCCCCACTGTCCTCAGGAATATTAACACCCTGACAGAGAACACAGATTAATATTAACACACTCACTGACACACTGTGTATATCATGACCCGCAGCCAGATACACCCTGTGAAGTGTAAAGCACCCCCACTGTCCTCAGCAATATTAACACACTGACAGAGTACACAGATTAATATTAACACACTCACTGACACACTGTGTATATCATGACCCACAGTCAGATACACCCTGTGAAGTGTTAAACATACCCACTGTCCTCAGGAATATTAACACACTGACAGAGAACACAGATTAATATTAACACACTCACTGACACACTGTGTATATCATGACCCACAGTCAGATACACCCTGTGAAGTGTAAAACACCCCCACTGTCCTCAGTAATATTAACACACTGACAGAGAACACAGATTAATATTAACACACTCACTGACACACTGTGTCCATCATGACCAACAGTCAGATAAACCCTGTGAAGTGTAAAACATCCCCACTGTCCTCAGGAATATTAACACCCTGACAGAGAACACAGATTAATATTAACACACTCACTGACACACTGTGTATATCATGACCCGCAGCCAGATACACCCTGTGAAGTGTAAAGCACCCCCACTGTCCTCAGCAATATTAACACACTGACAGAGTACACAGATTAATATTAACACACTCACTGACACACTGTGTATATCATGACCCACAGTCAGATACACCCTGTGAAGTGTAAAACACCCCCACTGTCCTCAGGAATATTAACACACTGACAGAGAACACAGATTAATATTAACACACTCACTGACACACTGTGTACATCATGACCCACAGTCAGATATACCCTGTGAAGTGTAAAACACCCCCACTGTCCTCAGGAATATTAACACACTGACAGAGAACACAGATTAATATTAACACACTCACTGACACACTGTGTACATCATGACCCGCAGTCAGATACACCCTGTGAAGTGTAAAACATCCCCACTGTCATCAGTAATATTAGCACACTAACAGAGAACACAGATTAATATTAACACACTCACTGACACACTGTGTACATCATGACCCACAGTCAGATACACCCTGTGAAGTGTAAAACACCCCCACTGTCCTCAGAAATATTAACACACTGACAGAGAACACAGATTAATATTAACACACTCACTGACACACTGTGTATATCATGACCCACAGTCAGATAAACCCTGTGAAGTGTAAAACACCCCCACTGTCCACAGTAATATTAACACACTGACAGAGAACACAGATTAATATTAACACACTCACTGACACACTGTGTACATCATGACTCACAGTCAGATACACCCTGTGAAGTGTAAAACACCCCCACTGCCCTCAGTAATATTAACACACTGACAGAGAGCACAGATTAATATTAACACACTCACTGACACACTGTGTATATCATGACCCACAGTCAGATACACCCTGTGAAGTGTAAAACACCCCCACTGTTCTCAGCAATATTAACACACTGACAGAGAACACAGATTAATATTAACACACTCACTGACACACTGTGTATATCATGACCCGTAGTCAGATACACCCTGTGAAGTGTAAAACATCCCCACTGTCCTCAGGAATATTAACACACTGACAGAGAACACAGATTAATATTAACACACTCACTGACACACTGTGCATATCATGACCCACAGTCAGATATACCCTGTGAAGTGTAAAACACCCCCACTGTCCTCAGGAATATTAACACACTGACAGAGAACACAGATTAATAGTAACACACTCACTGACACACTGTGTACATAATGACCCACAGTCAGATACACCCTGTGAAGTGTAAAACATCCCCACTGTCATCAGTAATATTAACACACTGACAGAGAACACAGATTAATATTAACACACTCACTGACACACTGTGTACATCATGACCCACAGTCAGATACACCCTGTGAAGTGTAAAACACCCCCACTGTCCTCAGAAATATTAACACACTGACAGAGAACACAGATTAATATTAACACACTCTCTGACACACTGTGTATATCATGAACCATAGTCAGATACACCCTGTGAAGTGTAAAACATCCCCACTGTCCTCAGGAATATTAACACACTGACAGAGAACACAGATTAATATTAACACAATCACTGACACACTGTGTATATCATGACCCAGAGTCAGATAAACCCTGTGAAGTGTAAAACACCCCCACTGTCCTCAGTAATATTAACACACTGACAGAGAACACAGATTAATATTAACACACTCACTGACACACTGTGTATATCATGATCCACAGTCAGATACACCCTGTGAAGTGTAAAACACCCCCACTGTCCTCAGGAATATTAACACACTGACAGAGAACACAGATTAATATTAACACACTCACTGACACACTGTGTATATCATGACCCACAGTCAGATATACCCTGTGAAGTGTAAAACACCCCCACTGTCCTCAGGAATATTAACACACTGACAGAGAACACAGATTAATATTAACACACTCACTGACACACTGTGTACATAATGACCCACAGTCAGATACACCCTGTGAAGTGTAAAACATCCCCACTGTCATCAGTAATATTAACACACTGACAGAGAACACAGATTAATATTAACACACTCACTGACACACTGTGTACATCATGACCCACAGTCAGATACACCCTGTGAAGTGTAAAACACCCCCAATGTCCTCAGAAATAATAACACACTGACAGAGAACACAGATTAATATTAACACACTCACTGACACACTGTGTATATCATGACCCACAGTCAGATAAACCCTGTGAAGTGTAAAACACCCCCACTGTCCTCAGTAATATTAACACCTTGACAGAGAACACAGATTAATATTAACACACTCACTGACACACTGTGTACATAATGACCCACAGTCAGATACACCCTGTGAAGTGTAAAACATCCCCACTGTCCTCAGTAATATTAACACACTGACAGAGAACACAGATTAATATTAACACACTCACTGACACACTGTGTACATCATGACCCACAGTCAGATACACCCTGTGAAGTGTAAAACACCCCCACTGTCCTCAGAAATAATAACACACTGACAGAGAACACAGATTAATATTAACACACTCACTGACACACTGTGTATATCATGACCCACAGTCAGATAAACCCTGTGAAGTGTAAAACACCCCCACTGTCCTCAGTAATATTAACACATTGACAGAGAACACAGATTAATATTAACACACTCACTGACACACTGTGTACATCATGACTCACAGTCAGATACACCCTGTGAAGTGTAAAACACCCCCACTGTCCTCAGTAATATTAACACACTGACAGAGAACACAAATTAATATTAACACACTCACTGACACACTGTGTATATCATGACCCACAGTCAGATACACCCTGTGAAGTGTAAAACACCCCCACTGTTCTCAGCAATATTAACACACTGACAGAGAACACAGATTAATATTAACACACTCACTGACACACTGTGTATATCATGACCCATAGTCAGATACACCCTGTGAAGTGTAAAACATCCCCACTGTCCTCAGGAATATTAACACACTGACAGAGAACACAGATTAATATTAACACACTCACTGACACACTGTGTATATCATGACCCACAGTCAGATAAACCCTGTGAAGTGTAAAACACCCCCACTGTCCTCAGGAATATTAACACACTGACAGAGAACACAGATTAATATTAACACACTCACTGACACACTGTGTACATCATGACCCACAGTCAGATACACCCTGTGAAGTGTAAAACATCCCCACTGTCATCAGTAATATTAACACACTAACAGAGAACACAGATTAATATTAACACACTCACTGACACACTGTGTACATCATGACCCACAATCAGATACACACTGTGAAGTGCAAAACACCCTCACTGTCCTCAGAAATATTAACACACTGACAGAGAATACAGATTAATATTAACACACTCACTGACACACTGTGTATATCATGACCCACAGTCAGATAAACCCTGTGAAGTGTAAAACACCCCCACTGTCCTCAGTAATATTAACACACTGACAGAGAACACAGATTAATATTAACACACTCACTGACACACTGTGCACATCATGACTCACAGTCGGATACACCCTGTGAAGTGTAAAACACCCCCACTGTCCTCAGTAATATTAACACACTGACAGAGAGCACAGATTAATATTAACACACTCACGGACACACTGTGTATATCATGACCCACAGTCAGATACACCCTGTGAAGTGTAAAACATCCCCACTGTTCTCAGCAATATCAACACACTGACAGAGAACACAGATTATTATTAACACACTCACTGACACACTGTGTATAACATGACCCATAGTCAGATACACCCTGTGAAGTGTAAAACATCCCCACTGTCTTCAGGAATATTAACACACTGACAGAGAACACAGATTAATATTAACACACTCACTGACACACTGTGTATATCATGACCCACAGTCAGATACACCCTGTGAAGTGTAAAACACCCCCACTGTTCTCAGCAATATTAACACACTGACAGAGAACACAGATTATTATTAACACACTCACTGACACACTGTGTATAACATGACCCATAGTCAGATACACCCTGTGATGTGTAAAAGATCCCCACTGTCCTCAGGAATATTAACACACTGACAGAGCACACAGATTAATATTAACACACTCACTGACACACTGTGTACATCATGACCCAGAGTCAGATAAACCCTGTGAAGTGTAAAACACCCCCACTGTCCTCAGTAATATTAACACACTGACAGAGAACACAGATTAATATTAACACACTCACTGACACACTGTGTATATCATGACCCAGAGTCCGATAAACCCTGTGAAGTGTAAAACACCCCCACTGTCCTCAGTAATATTAACACACTGAGAGAGAACACAGATTAATATTAACACACTCACTGACACACTGTGTATATCATGACCCACTGTCAGATACACCCTGTGAAGTGTAAAACACCCCCACTGTGCTCAGTAATATTAACACACTGACAGAGAACACAGATTAATATTAAAACACTCACTGGCACACTGTGTATATCATGACCCAGAGTCAGATACACCCTGTGAAGTGTAAAACATCCCCACTGTCATCAGTAATATTAACACACTGACAGAGAACACAGATTAATATTAACACACTCACTGACACACTGTGTACATCATGACCCACAGTCAGATACACCCTGTGAAGTGTAAAACACCCCCACTGTCCTCAGAAATATTAACACACTGACAGAGAACACAGATTAATATTAACACACTCTCTGACACACTGTGTATATCATGACCCAAAGTCAGATACACCCTGTGAAGTGTAAAACATCCCCACTGTCCTCAGGAATATTAACACACTGACAGAGAACACAGATTAATGTTAACACACTCACTGACACACTGTGTATATCATGACCCAGAGTCAGATAAACCCTGTGAAGTGTAAAACACCCCCACTGTCCTCAGCAATATTAACACACTGACAGAGAACACAGATTAATATTAACACACTCACTGACACACTGTGTATATCATGATCCACAGTCAGATACACCCTGTGAAGTGTAAAACACCCCCACTGTCCTCAGGAATATTAACACACTGACAGAGAACACAGATTAATATTAACACACTCACTGACACACTGTGTATATCATGACCCACAGTCAGATATACCCTGTGAAGTGTAAAACACCCCCACTGTCCTCAGGAATATTAACACACTGACAGAGAACACAGATTAATATTAACACACTCACTGACACACTGTGTACATAATGACCCACAGTCAGATACACCCTGTGAAGTGTAAAACATCCCCACTGTCATCAGTAATATTGACACACTGACAGAGAACACAGATTAATATTAACACACTCACTGACACACTGTGTACATCATGACCCACAGTCAGATACACCCTGTGAAGTGAAAAACACCCCCACTGTCCTCAGAAATATTAACACACTGACAGAGAACACAGATTAATATTAACACACTCACTGACACACTGTGTATATCATGACCCACAGTCAGATAAACCCTGTGAAGTGTAAAACACCCCCACTGTCCTCAGTAATATTAACACATTGACAGAGAACACAGATTAATAATAACACACTCACTGACACACTGTGTACATCATGACTCGCAGTCAGATACACCCTGTGAAGTGTAAATCACCCCCACTGTCCTCAGTAATATTAACACACTGACAGAGAACACAGATTAATAGTAACACACTCACTGACACACTGTGTATATCATGACCCACAGTCAGATACACCCTGTGAAGTGTAAAACAGCCCCACTGTTCTCAGCAATATTAACACACTGACAGAGAACACAGATAAATATTAACACACTCACTGACACACTGTGTATATCATGACCCATAGTCAGATACACCCTGTGAAGTGTAAAACATCCCCACTGTCCTCAGGAATATTAACACACTGACAGAGAACACAGATTAATATTAACACACTCACTGACACACTGTGTATATCATGACCCACAGTCAGATAAACCCTGTGAAGTGTAAAACACCCCCACTGTCCTCAGGAATATTAACACACTGACAGAGAACACAGATTAATATTAACACACTTACTGACACACTGTGTACATCATGACCCACAGTCAGATACACCCTGTGAAGTGTAAAACATCCCCACTGTCATCAGTAATATTAACACACTAACAGAGAACACAGATTAATATTAATACACTCACTGACACACTGTGTATATCATGACCCGCAGCCAGATACACCCTGTGAAGTGTAAAACACCCCCACTGCCCTCAGCAATATCAACACACTGATAGAGTACACAGATTAATATTAACACATTCACTGACACACTGTGTATATCATGACCCACAATCAGATACACACTGTGAAGTGTAAAACACCCTCACTGTCCTCAGAAATATTAACACACTGACAGAGAACACAGATTAATATTAACACACTCACTGACACACTGTGTATATCATGACCCACAGTCAGATAAACCCAGTGAAGTGTAACACCCCCCCACTGTCCTCAGTAATATTAACACACTGACAGAGAACACAGATTAATATTAACACACTCACTGACACACTGTGCACATCATGACTCACAGTCGGATACACCCTGTGAAGTGTAAAACACCCCCACTGTCCTCAGTAATATTAACACACTGACAGAGAGCACAGATTAATATTAACACACTCACTGACACACTGTGTATATCATGACCCACAGTCAGATACACCCTGTGAAGTGTAAAACATCCCCACTGTTCTCAGCAATATCAACACACTGACAGAGAACACAGATTATTATTAACACAATCACTGACACACTGTGTATAACATGACCCATAGTCAGATACACCCTGTGAAGTGTAAAACATCCCCACTGTCCTCAGGAATATTAACACACTGACAGAGAACACAGATTAATATTAACACACTCACTGACACACTGTGTATATCATGACCCACAGTCAGATACACCCTGTGAAGTGTAAAACACCCCCACTGTTCTCAGCAATATTAACACACTGACAGAGAACACAGATTATTATTAACACACTCACTGACACACTGTGTATAACATGACCCATAGTCAGATACACCCTGTGATGTGTAAAAGATCCCCACTGTCCTCAGGAATATTAACACACTGACAGAGCACACAGATTAATATTAACACACTCACTGACACACTGTGTACATCATGACCCAGAGTCAGATAAACCCTGTGAAGTGTAAAACACCCCCACTGTCCTCAGTAATATTAACACACTGACAGAGAACACAGATTAATATTAACACACTCACTGACACACTGTGTATATCATGACCCAGAGTCAGATAAACCCTGTGAAGTGTAAAACACCCCCACTGTCCTCAGTAATATTAACACACTGAGAGAGAACACAGATTAATATTAACACACTCACTGACACACTGTGTATATCATGACCCACTGTCAGATACACCCTGTGAAGTGTAAAACACCCCCACTGTGCTCAGTAATATTAACACACTGACAGAGAACACAGATTAATATTAAAACAGTCACTGGCACACTGTGTATATCATGACCCAGAGTCAGATACACCCTGTGAAGTGTAATACATCCCCACTGTCCTTTGTAATATTAACACACTGACAGAGAACACAGATTAATATGAACACACTCACTGACACACTGTGTATATCATGACCCACAGTCAGATACACCCTGTGAAGTGTTAAACATCCCCACTGTCCTCAGGAATATTAACACACGGACAGAGCACGCAGATTAATATTAACACACTCACTGACACACTGTGTTTTTCATGACCCACAGTCAGATACACCCTGTGAAGTGTAAAACACCCCCACTGTCCTCAGTAATATTAACAGACTGACAGAGAACACAGATTAATATTAACACACTCACTGACACACTGTGTCCATCATGACCAACAGTCAGATAAACCCTGTGAAGTGTAAAACATCCCCACTGTCCTCAGGAATATTAACACCCTGACAGAGAACACAGATTAATATTAACACACTCACTGACACACTGTGTATATCATGACCCACAGTCAGATACACCCTGTGAAGTGTAAAACACCCCCACTGTCCTCAGTAATATTAACACACTGACAGAGAACACAGATTAATATTAACACACTCACTGACACACTGTGTATATCATGACCCGCAGCCAGATACACCCTGTGAAGTGTAAAACACCCCCACTGTCCTCAGCAATATCAACACACTGATAGAGTACACAGATTAATATTAACACATTCACTGACACACTGTGTATATCATGACCCACAGTCACATACACCCTGTGAAGTGTAAAACACCCCCACTGTCCTCAGGAATATTAACACACTGACAGAGAACACAGATTAATATTAACAAACTCACTGACACACTGTGTATATCATGACCCACAGTCAGATACACCCTGTGAAGTGTAAAACACCCCCACTGTCCTCAGCAATATTAACACACTAACAGAGAACACAGATTAATATTAACACACTCACTGACACACTGTGTATATCATGACCCATCGTCAGATACACCCTGTGAAGTGTTAAACACCCAACTGTCCTCAGTAATATTAACACACTGACAGAGAACACAGATTAATATTAACACACTCACTGACACACTGTGTATATCATGACCCAGAGTCAGATAAACCCTGTGAAGTGTAAAACACCCCCACTGTCCTCAGTAATATTAACACACTGACAGAGAACACAGATTAATATTAACACACTCACTGACACACTGTGTATATCATGATCCACAGTCAGATACACCCTGTGTATTGTAAAACACCCCCACTGTCCTCAGGAATATTAACACACTGACAGAGAACACAGATTAATATTAACACACTCACTGACACACTGTGTATATCATGACCCACAGTCAGATATACCCTGTGAAGTGCAAAACACCCCCACTGTCCTCAGTAATATTAACACACTGACAGAGAACACAGATTAATATTAACACACTCACTGACACACTGTGTATATCATGACCCACAGTCAGATACACCCTGTGAAATGTAAAACACCCCCACTGTTCTCAGCAATATTAACACACTGACAGAGAACACAGATTAATATTAACACACTCACTGACACACTGTGTATATAATGACCCAGAGTCAGATACACCCTGTGAAGTGTAAAACATCCCCACTGTCCTCAGGAATATTAACACACTGACAGAGAACACAGATTAATATTAACACACTCACTGACACACTGTGTACATCATGACCCACAGTCAGATACACCCTGTGAAGTGTAAAACACCCCCACTGTCCTCAGGAATATTAACACACTGACAGAGAACACAGATTAATATTAACACACTCACTGACACACTGTGTACATCATGACCCACAGTCAGATACACCCTGTGAAGTGTAAAACACCCCCACTGTCCTCAGAAATATTAACACACTGACAGAGAACACAGATTAATATTAACACACTCACTGACACACTGTATATATCATGACCCACAGTCAGATAAACCCTGTGAAGTGTAAAACACCCCCACTGTCCTCAGTAATATTAACACATTGACAGAGAACACAGATTAATATTAACACACTCACTGACACACTGTGTACATCATGACTCACAGTCAGATACACCCTGTGAAGTGTAAAACACCCCCACTGTCCTCAGTAATATTAACACACTGACAGAGAACACAGATTAATATTAACACACTCACTGACACACTGTGTATATCATGACCCACAGTCAGATACACCCTGTGAAGTGTAAAACACCCCCACTGTTCTCAGCAATATTAACACACTGACATAGAACACAGATTAATATTAACACACTCACTGACACACTGTGTATATCATGACCCATAGTCAGATACACCCTGTGAAGTGTAAAACATCCCCACTGTCCTCAGGAATATTAACACACTGACAGAGAACACAGATTAATATTAACACACTCACTGACACACTGTGTATATCATGACCCAGAGTCAGATAAACCCTGTGAAGTGCAAAACACCCCCACTGTCCTCAGGAATATTAACACACTGACAGAGAACACAGATTAATATTAACACACTCACTGACACACTGTGTACATCATGACCCACAGTCAGATACACCCTGTGAAGTGTAAAACATCATCACTGTCATCAGTAATATTAACACACTAACATAGAACACAGATTAATATTAACACACTCACTGACACACTGTGTACATCATGACCCACAATCAGATACACACTGTGAAGTGTAAAACACCCTCACTGTCCTCAGAAATATTAACACACTGACAGAGAACACAGATTAATATTAACACACTTTTTGACACACTGTGTCCATAATAACCAACAGTCAGATAAACCCTGTGAAGTGTAAAACATCCCCACTGTCCTCAGGAATATTAACAGCCTGACAGAGAACACAGATTAATATTAACACACTCACTGACACACTGTGTATATCATGACCCACAGTCAGATACACCCTGTGAAGTGTAAAACACCCCCACTGTCCTCAGTAATATTAACACACTGACAGAGAACACAGATTAATATTAACACACTCACTGACACACTGTGTATATCATGACCCGCAGCCAGATACACCCTGTGAAGTGTAAAACACCCCCACTGTCCTCAGCAATATTAACACACTGATAGAGTACACAGATTAATATTAACACATTCACTGACACACTGTGTATATCATGACCCACAGTCAGATACACCCTGTGAAGTGTAAAACACCCCCACTGTCCTCAGGAATATTAACACACTGACAGAGAACACAGATTAATATTAACACACTCACTGACACACTGTGTATATCATGACCCACAGTCAGATACACCCTGTGATGTGTAAAACACCCCCACTGTCCTCAGTAATATTAACACACTGACAGAGAACACAGATTAATATTAACACACTCACTGACACACTGTGTATATCATGATCCACTGTCAGATACACCCTGTGAAGTGTAAAACACCCCCACTGTCCTCAGGAATATTAACACACTGACAGAGAACACAGATTAATATTAACACACTCACTGACACACTGTGTATATCATGACCCACAGTCAGATACACCCTGTGAAGTGTAAAACACCCCCACTGTCCTCAGTAATATTAACACACTGACAGAGAACACAGATTAATATTAACACACTCACTGACACACTGTGTATATCATGATCCACAGTCAGATACACCCTGTGAAGTGTAAAACACCCCCACTGTCCTCAGTAATATTAGCACACTGACAGAGAACACAGATTAATATTAACACACTCACTGACACACTGTGTATATCATGACCCACAGTCAGATACACCCTGTGAAGTGTAAAACACCCCCACTGTCCTCAGTAATATTAACACACTGACAGAGAACACAGATTAATATTAACACACTCACTGACACACTGTGTACATCATGACCCACAGTCAGATACACCCTGTGAAGTGTAAAACACCCCCACTGTCCTCAGTAATATTAACACACTGACAGAGAACACAGATTAATATTAACACACTCACTGACACAATGTGTATATCATGACCCACAGTCAGATACACCCTGTGAAGTGTAAAACACCCCCACTGTCCTCAGGAATATTATCACACTGACAGAGAACACAGATTAATATTAACACACTCACTGACACACTGTGTATATCATGGCCCACAGTCAGATTCACCCTGTGAATTGTAAAACACCCCCACTGTCCTCAGGAATATTAACACACTGACAGAGAACACAGATTAATATTAACACACTCACTGACACACTGTGTACATCATGACCCACAGTCAGATACACCCTGTGAAGTGTAAAACACCCCCACTGTCCTCAGGAATATTAACACACTGACAGAGAACACAGATTAATATTAACACACTCACTGACACAATGTGTATATCATGACCCACAGTCAGATATACCCTGTGAAGTGTAAAACACCCCCACTGTCTCAGGAATATTAACACACTGACAGAGTACACAGATTAATATTAACACACTCACTGACACACTGTGTATATCATGACCCACAGTTGATACACCCTGTGAAGTGTAAAACACCCCCACTGTCCGCAGTAATGTTAACACACTGACAGAGAACACAGATTAATATTAACACACTCACAGACACACTGTGTACATCTTGACCTACAGTCAGATACACCCTGTGAAGTGTAAAACACCCCCACTGTCCTCAGGAATATTAACACACTGACAGAGAACACAGATTAATATTAACACACTCACTGACACACTGTGTACATCATGACCCACAGTCAGATACACCCTGTGAAGTGTAAAACACCCCCACTGTCCTCAGTAAGATTAACACACTGACAGAGAACACAGATTAATATTAACACACTCACTGACACACTGTGTATATCATGATCCACTGTCAGATACACCCTGTGAAGTGTAAAACACCCCCACTGTCCTCAGTAATATTAACACACTGACAGAGAACACAGATTAATATTAACACACTCACTGACACACTGTGTATATCATGACCCACAGTCAGATACACCCTGTGAAGTGTCAAACACCCCCACTGTCCTCAGTAATATTAACACACTGACAGAGAACACAGATTAATATTAACACACTCACTGACACACTGTGTATATCATGACCCACAGTCAGATACACCCTGTGAAGTGTAAAACACCCCCACTGTCCTCAGTAATATTAACACACTGACAGAGAACACAGATTAATATTAACACACTCACTGACACACTGTGTATATCATGACCCACAGTCAGATACACCCTGTGAAGTGTAAAACACCCCCACTGTCCTCAGTAATATTAACACACTGACAGAGAACACAGATTAATATTAACACACTCACTGACACACTGTGTACATCATGACCCACAGTCAGATACACGCTGTGAAGTGTAAAACACCCCCACTGTCCTCAGTAATATTAACACACTGACAGAGAACACAGATTAATATTAACACACTCACTGACACAATGTGTATATCATGACCCACAGTCAGATACACCCTGTGAAGTATAAAATACCTCCACTGTCCTCAGTAATATTAACACACTGACAGAGAACACAGATTAATATTAACACACTCACTGACACACTGTGTATATCATGATCCACAGTCAGATACACCCTGTGAAGTGTAAAACAACCCCACTGTCCTCAGTAATATTAACACACTGACAGAGAACACAGATTAATATTAACACACTCACTGACACACTGTGCATATCATGACCCACAGTCAGATACACCCTGTGAAGTGTAAAACACCCCCACTGTCCTCAGTAATATTAACACACTGACAGAGAACACAGATTAATATTAACACACTCACTGACACACTGTGTATATCATGACCCACAGTCAGATACACCCTGTGAAGTGTAAAACACCCCCACTGTCCTCAGTAATATTAACACACTGACAGAGAACACAGATTAATATTAACACACTCACTGACACACTGTGTATATCATGACCCACAGTCAGATACACCCTGTGAAGTGTAAAACACCCCCACTGTCCTCAGGAATATTAACACACTGACAGAGAATACAGATTAATATTAACACACTCACTGACACACTGTGTACATCATGACCCACAGTCAGATACACCCTGTGAAGTGTAAAACACCCCCACTGTCCTCAGGAATATTAACACACTGACAGAGAACACAGATTAATATTAACACACTCACTGACACACTGTGTATATCATGACCCACAGTCAGATACACCCTGTGAAGTGTAAAACACCCCCACTGTCCGCAGTAATGTTAACACACTGACAGAGAACACAGATTAATATTAACACACTCACAGACACACTGTGTACATCTTGACCTACAGTCAGATACACCCTGTGAAGTGTAAAACACCCCCACTGTCCTCAGGAATATTAACACACTGACAGAGAACACAGATTAATATTAACACACTCACTGACACACTGTGTACATCATGACCCACAGTCAGATACACCCTGTGAAGTGTAAAACACCCCCACTGTCCTCAGTAATATTAACACACTGACAGAGAACACAGATTAATATTAACACACTCACTGACACACTGTGTATATCATGATCCACAGTCAGATACACCCTGTGAAGTGTAAAACAACCCCACTGTCCTCAGTAATATTAACACACTGACAGAGAACACAGATTAATATTAACACACTCACTGACACACTGTGCATATCATGACCCACAGTCAGATACACCCTGTGAAGTGTAAAACACCCCCACTGTCCTCAGTAATATTAACACACTGACAGAGAACACAGATTAATATTAACACACTCACTGACACACTGTGTATATCATGACCCACAGTCAGATACACCCTGTGAAGTGTAAAACACCCCCACTGTCCTCAGTAATATTAACACACTGACAGAGAACACAGATTAATATTAACACACTCACTGACACACTGTGTATATCATGACCCACAGTCAGATACACCCTGTGAAGTGTAAAACACCCCCACTGTCCTCAGGAATATTAACACACTGACAGAGAATACAGATTAATATTAACACACTCACTGACACACTGTGTACATCATGACCCACAGTCAGATACACCCTGTGAAGTGTAAAACACCCCCACTGTCCTCAGGAATATTAACACACTGACAGAGAACACAGATTAATATTAACACACTCACTGACACACTGTGTATATCATGACCCACAGTCAGATACACCCTGTGAAGTGTAAAACACCCCCACTGTCCGCAGTAATGTTAACACACTGACAGAGAACACAGATTAATATTAACACACTCACAGACACACTGTGTACATCTTGACCTACAGTCAGATACACCCTGTGAAGTGTAAAACACCCCCACTGTCCTCAGGAATATTAACACACTGACAGAGAACACAGATTAATATTAACACACTCACTGACACACTGTGTACATCATGACCCACAGTCAGATACACCCTGTGAAGTGTAAAACACCCCCACTGTCCTCAGTAATATTAACACACTGACAGAGAACACAGATTAATATTAACACACTCACTGACACACTGTGTATATCATGATCCACTGTCAGATACACCCTGTGAAGTGTAAAACACCCCCACTGTCCTCAGTAATATTAACACACTGACAGAGAACACAGATTAATATTAACACACTCACTGACACACTGTGTATATCATGACCCACAGTCAGATACACCCTGTGAAGTGTCAAACACCCCCACTGTCCTCAGTAATATTAACACACTGACAGAGAACACAGATTAATATTAACACACTCACTGACACACTGTGTATATCATGACCCACAGTCAGATACACCCTGTGAAGTGTAAAACACCCCCACTGTCCTCAGTAATATTAACACACTGACAGAGAACACAGATTAATATTAACACACTCACTGACACACTGTGTATATCATGACCCACAGTCAGATACACCCTGTGAAGTGTAAAACACCCCCACTGTCCTCAGTAATATTAACACACTGACAGAGAACACAGATTAATATTAACACACTCACTGACACACTGTGTACATCATGACCCACAGTCAGATACACGCTGTGAAGTGTAAAACACCCCCACTGTCCTCAGTAATATTAACACACTGACAGAGAACACAGATTAATATTAACACACTCACTGACACAATGTGTATATCATGACCCACAGTCAGATACACCCTGTGAAGTATAAAATACCTCCACTGTCCTCAGTAATATTAACACACTGACAGAGAACACAGATTAATATTAACACACTCACTGACACACTGTGTATATCATGATCCACAGTCAGATACACCCTGTGAAGTGTAAAACAACCCCACTGTCCTCAGTAATATTAACACACTGACAGAGAACACAGATTAATATTAACACACTCACTGACACACTGTGCATATCATGACCCACAGTCAGATACACCCTGTGAAGTGTAAAACACCCCCACTGTCCTCAGTAATATTAACACACTGACAGAGAACACAGATTAATATTAACACACTCACTGACACACTGTGTATATCATGACCCACAGTCAGATACACCCTGTGAAGTGTAAAACACCCCCACTGTCCTCAGTAATATTAACACACTGACAGAGAACACAGATTAATATTAACACACTCACTGACACACTGTGTATATCATGACCCACAGTCAGATACACCCTGTGAAGTGTAAAACACCCCCACTGTCCTCAGGAATATTAACACACTGACAGAGAATACAGATTAATATTAACACACTCACTGACACACTGTGTACATCATGACCCACAGTCAGATACACCCTGTGAAGTGTAAAACACCCCCACTGTCCTCAGGAATATTAACACACTGACAGAGAACACAGATTAATATTAACACACTCACTGACACACTGTGTATATCATGACCCACAGTCAGATACACCCTGTGAAGTGTAAAACACCCCCACTGTCCTCAGGAATATTATCACACTGACAGAGAACACAGATTAATATTAACACACTCACTGACACACTGTGTATATCATGGCCCACAGTCAGATTCACCCTGTGAAGTGTAAAACACCCCCACTGTCCTCAGCAATATTAACACGCTGACAGAGAACACAGATTAATATTAACACACTCACTGACACACTGTGTATATCATGACCCACAGTCAGATACACCCTGTGAAGTGTAAAACACCCCCACTGTCCTCAGGAATATTAACACACTGACAGAGAACACAGATTAATATTAACACACTCACTGACACACTGTGTACATTATGACCCACAGTCAGATACACCCTGTGAAGTGTAAAACACCCCCACTGTCCTCAGGAATATTAACACACTGACAGAGAACACAGATTAATATTAACACACTCACTGACACACAGTGTATATCATGATCCACAGTCAGATACACCCTGTGAAGTGTAAAACACCCCCACTGTCCTCAGTAATATTAACACACTGACAGAGAACACAGATTAATATTAACACACTCACTGACACACTGTGTATATCATGACCCACAGTCAGATACACCCTGTGAAGTGTAAAACACCACCACTGTCCTCAGTAATATTAACACACTGACAGAGAACACAGATTAATATTAACACACTCACTGACACACTGTGTACATCATGACCCACAGTCAGATACACCCTGTGAAGTGTAAAACACCCCCACTGTCCTCAGTAATATTAACACACTGACAGAGAACACAGATTAATATTAACACACTCACTGACACAATGTGTATATCATGACCCACAGTCAGATACACCCTGTGAAGTGTAAAACACCCCCACTGTCCTCAGTAATATTAACACACTGACAGAGAACACAGATTAATATTAACACACTCACTGACACACTGTGTATATCATGATCCACAGTCAGATACACCCTGTGAAGTGTAAAACAACCCCACTGTCCTCAGTAATATTAACACACTGACAGAAAACACAGATTAATATTAACACACTCACTGACACACTGTGCATATCATGACCCACAGTCAGATACACCCTGTGAAGTGTAAAACACCCCCACTGTCCTCAGTAATATTAACACACTGACAGAGAACACAGATTAATATTAACACACTCACTGACACACTGTGTATATCATGACCCACAGTCAGATACACCCTGTGAAGTGTAAAACACCCCCACTGTCCTCAGTAATATTAACACACTGACAGAGAACACAGATTAATATTAAAACACTCACTGACACACAGTGTATATCATGACCCACAGTCAGATACACCCTGTGAAGTGTAAAACACCCCCACTGTCCTCAGGAATATTAACACACTGACAGAGAATACAGATTAATATTAACACACTCACTGACACACTGTGTACATCATGACCCACAGTCAGATACACCCTGTGAAGTGTAAAACACCCCCACTGTCCTCAGGAATATTAACACACTGACAGAGAACACAGATTAATATTAACACACTCACTGACACACTGTGTATATCATGACCCACAGTCAGATACACCCTGTGAAGTGTAAAACACCCCCACTGTCCTCAGGAATATTATCACACTGACAGAGAACACAGATTAATATTAACACACTCACTGACACACTGTGTATATCATGGCCCACAGTCAGATTCACCCTGTGAAGTGTAAAACACCCCCACTGTCCTCAGCAATATTAACACACTGACAGAGAACACAGATTAATATTAACACACTCACTGACACACTGTGTACATCATGACCCACAGTCAGATACACCCTGTGAAGTGTAAAACACCCCCACTGTCCTCAGGAATATTAACACACTGACAGAGAACACAGATTAATATTAACACACTCACTGACACACTGTGTATATCATCACCCAGAGTCAGATAAACCCTGTGAAGTGTAAAACACCCCCACTGTCCTCAGGAATATTAGCACACTGACAGAGAACACAGATTAATATTAACACACTCACTGACACACTGTTGATATCATGACCCACAGTCAGATACACCCTGTGAAGTGTAAAACACCCCCACTGTCCTCAGTAATATTAACACACTGACAGAGAACACAGATTAATATTAACACACTCACTGACACACTGTGTATATCATCACCCAGAGTCAGATAAACCCTGTGAAGTGTAAAACACACCCACTGTCCTCAGTAATATTAGCACACTGACAGAGAACACAGATTAATATTAACACACTCACTGACACACTGTGTATATCATTACCCACAGTCAGATACACCCTGTGAAGTGTAAAACACCCCCACTGTCCTCAGTAATATTAACACAATGACAGAGAACACAGATTAATATTAACACGCTCACTCTGGCAGTGCCATAGACATTTATATGTGCAAAGTAACAGAAACGTTTAACACATCATTCACTTCCAATGCCCTGGACCTTTTTAGCATGCTTGACTATTGGAATGCAAAGGCCTATTGCAGTGTAATTGTCCCTCGCAGTACAGGAACCTCTGACAGTGTAATTGTACCTCGCAGTACAGGAAACTCTGACAGGGTAATTGTACCTCGCAGTACAGGAACCTCTGACAGGGTAATTGTACCTCGCAGTACAGGAACCTCTGACAGGGTAATTGTACCTCGCAGTGCAGGAACCTCTGACAGGGTAATTGTACCTCGCAATGCAGGAACCTCTGACAGTGTAATTGTACCTCGCAGTACAGGAACCTCTGACAGGGTAATAGTACCTCGCAGTGCAGGAACCTCTGACAGGGTAATTGTACCTCGCAGTACAGGAACCTCTGACAGGGTAATTGTACCTCGCAGCACAGGAACCTCTGACAGGGTAATTGTACCTCGCAGTGCAGGAACCTCTGATAGGGTAATTGTACCTCGCAGTACAGGAACCTCTGACAGGGTAATTGTACCTCGCAGTACAGGAACCTCTGACAGGGTAATTGTACCTCGCAGGACAGGAACCTCTGACAGGGTAATTGTACCTCGCAGTACAGGAACCTCTGACAGGGTAATTGTACCTCGCAGTGCCGGAACCTCTGACAGTGTAATTGTACCTCGCAGTACAGGAACCTCTGACAGGGTAATTGTACCTCGCAGTACAGGAACCTCTGACAGGGTAATTGTACCTCGCAGTACAGGAACCTCTGACAAGGTAATTGTACCTCGCAGTGCAGGAACCTCTGACAGGGTAATTGTACCTCGCAGTACAGGAACCTCTGACAGGGTAATAGTACCTCGCAGTACAGGAATCTCTGACAGGGTAATTATACCTCGCAGTGCAGGAACCTCTGACAGTGTAATTGTACCTCGCAGTACAGGAACCTCTGACAGGGTAATTGTACCTCGCAGTACAGGAACCTCTGACAGGGTAATTGTCCCTCGCAGTGCAGGAACCTCTGACAGGGTAATTGTACCTCGCAGTACAGGAACCTCTGACAGGGTAATTGTACCTCGCAGTACAGGAACCTCTGACAGGGTAATTGTACCTCGCAGTACAGGAACCTCTGACAGGGTAATTGTACCTCGCTGTGCAGGAACCTCTGACAGTGTAATTGTACCTCGCAGTACAGGAACCTCTGACAAGGTAATTGTACCTCGCAGTACAGGAACCTCTGACAGGGTAATTGTACCTCGCAGTACAGGAACCTCTGACAAGGTAATTGTACCTCGCAGTGCAGGAACCTCTGACAGGGTAATTGTACCTCGCAGTACAGGAAACTCTGACAGGGTAATAGTACCTCGCAGTACAGGAACCTCTGACAGGGTAATTGTACCTCGCAGTCCAGGAACCTCTGACAGGGTAATTGTACCTCGCAGTGCAGGAACCTCTGACAGGGTAATAGTACCTCGCAGTGCTGGAACCTCTGACAGGGTAATTGTACCTCGCAGTGCAGGAACCGCTGACAGTGTAATTGTACCTCGCAGTGCAGGAACCTCTGACAGGGTAATTGTACCTCGCAGTACAGGAACCTCTGACAGTGTAATTGTACCTCGCAGGACAGGAACCTCTGACCGGGTAATAGTACCTCGCAGTACTGGAACCTCTGACAGGGTAATTATCCTCGCAGTGCAGGAACCTCTGACAGGGTAATTGTACCTCGCAGTACAGGAACCTCTGACAGTGTAATTGTACCTCGCAGTACAGGAACCTCTGACAGGATAATTGTACCTCGCAGTACAGGAACCTCTGACAGTGTAATTGTACCTCGCAGTACAGGAACCTCTGACAGGGTAATTGTACCTCGCAGTACAGGAACCTGTGACAGGGTAATTGTCCCTCGCAGTACAGGAACCTCTGACAGTGTAATTGTACCTCGCAGTGCAGGAACCTCTGACAGGGTAATTGTACCTCGCAGTACAGGAGCCTCTGACAGGGTAATTGTACCTCGCAGTACAGGAACCTCTGACAGGGTAATTGTACCTCGCAGTACAGGAACCTCTGACAGGGTAATTGTACCTCGCAGTACAGGAACCTCTGACAGGGTAATTGTACCTCGCAGTGCAGGAACCTCTGACAGTGTAATTGTACCTCGCAGTACAGGAACCTCTGACAGTGTAATTGTACCTCGCAGTACAGGAACCTCTGACAGTGTAATTGTACCTCGCAGTGCAGGAAACTCTGACAGGGTAATTGTACCTCGCAGTGCAGGAACCTCTGACAGTGTAATTGTACCTCGCAGTGCAGGAACCTCTGACAGGGTAATTGTACCTCGCAGTCCAGGAACCTCTGACCGGGTAATTGTACCTCGCAGTGCAGGAATCTCTGACAGGGTAATTGTACCTCGCAGTGCAGGAACCTCTGACAGGGTAATTGTACCTCGCAGTACAGGAACCTCTGACAGTGTAATTGTACCTCGCAGTGCAGGAACCTCTGACAGTGTAGTTGTACCTGGCAGTGCAGGAACCTCTGACAGGGTAATTGTACCTCGCAGTCCAGGAACCTCTGACAGGGTAATTGTACCTCGCAGTACAGGAACCTCTGACAGTGTAATTGTACCTCGCAGCACAGGAACCTCTGACAGGATAATTGTACCTCGCAGTACAGGAACCTCTGACAGTGTAATTGTACCTCGCAGTACAGGAACCTCTGACAGGGGAATTGTGCCTCGCAGTACAGGAACCTCTGACAGGATAATTGTACCTCGCAGTACAGGAACCTCTGACAGTGTAATTGTACCTCGCAGTGCTGGAAACTCTGACAGGGTAATTGTACCTCGCAGTACAGGAACCTCTGACAGGGTAATTGTACCTCGCAGTACAGGAACCTCTGACAGGGTAATTGTACCTCGCAGTACAGGAACCTCTGACAGGGTAATTGTACCTCGCAGTACAGGAACCTCTGACAGGGTAATTGTACCTCGCAGTACAGGAACCTCTGACAGGGTAATTGTACCTCGCAGGACAGGAACCTCTGACAGGGTAATTGTACCTCGCAGTACAGGAACCTCTGACAGGGTAATTGTACCTCGCAAAGCAGGAACCTCTGACAGTGTAATTGCACCTCGCAGTACAGGAAACTCTGACAAGGTAATTGTACCACGCAGTACAGGAACCTCTGACATGGTAATTGTACCTCGCAGTACAGGAACCTCTGACAAGGTAATTGTACCTCGCAGTGCAGGAACCTCTGACAGGGTAATTGTACCTCGCAGTACAGGAACCTCTGACAGGGTTTTAGTACCTCGCAGTACAGGAACCTCTGACAGGGTAATTGTACCTCGCAGTCCAGGAACCTCTGACAGGGTAATTGTACCTCGCAGTGCAGGAACCTCTGACAGGGTAATTGTACCTCACTGTGCTGGAACCTCTGACAGGGTAATTGTACCTCGCAGTGCAGGAACCGCTGACAGTGTAATTGTACCTCGCAGTGCAGGAACCTCTGACAGGGTAATTGTACCTCGCAGTACAGGAACCTCTGACAGTGTAATTGTACCTCGCAGTACAGGAACCTCTGACCGGATAATAGTACCTCGCAGTACTGGAACCTCTGACAGGGAAATTATCCTCGCAGTGCAGGAACCTCTGACAGGGTAATTGTACCTCGCAGTACAGGAACCTCTGACAGTGTAATTGTACCTCGCAGTACAGGAACCTCTGACAGGATAATTGTACCTCGCAGTACAGGAACCTCTGACAGTGTAATTGTACCTCGCAGTACAGGAACCTCTGACAGGGTAATTGTACCTCGCAGTACAGGAACCTGTGACAGGGTAATTGTCCCTCGCAGTACAGGAACCTCTGACAGTGTAATTGTACCTCGCAGTGCAGGAACCTCTGACAGGGTAATTGTACCTCGCAGTACAGGAGCCTCTGACAGGGTAATTGTACCTCGCAGTACAGGAACCTCTGACAGTGTAATTGTACCTCGCAGTGCAGGAACCTCTGACAGGGTAATTGTACCTCGCAGTACAGGAACCTCTGACAGGGTAATTGTACCTCGCAGTACAGGAACCTCTGACAGGGTAATTGTACCTCGCAGTACAGGAACCTCTGACAGGGTAATTGTACCTCGCAGTACAGGAACCTCTGACAGGGTAATTGTACCTCGCGGTACAGGAACCTCTGACAGGGTAATTGTACCTCGCAGTACAGGAACCTCTGACAGGGTAATTGTACCTCGCAGTACAGGAACCTCTGACAGGGTAATTGTACCTCGCAGTGCAGGAACCTCTGACAGTGTAATTGTACCTCGCAGTACAGGAACCTCTGACAAGGTAATTGTACCTCGCAGTACAGGAACCTCTGACAGGGTAATTGTACCTCGCAGTACAGGAACCTCTGACAAGGTAATTGTACCTCGCAGTGCAGGAACCTCTGACAGGGTAATTGTACCTCGCAGTACAGGAACCTCTGACAGGGTAATAGTACCTCGCAGCACAGGAACCTCTGACAGGGTAATTGTACCTCGCAGTCCAGGAACCTCTGACAGGGTAATTGTACCTCGCAGTGCAGGAACCTCTGACAGGGTAATAGTACCTCGCAGTGCTGGAACCTCTGACAGGGTAATTGTACCTCGCAGTACAGGAAACTCTGACAGGGTAATAGTACCTCGCAGTACAGGAACCTCTGACAGGGTAATTGTACCTCGCAGTCCAGGAACCTCTGACAGGGTAATTGTACCTCGCAGTGCAGGAACCTCTGACAGGGTAATAGTACCTCGCAGTGCTGGAACCTCTGACAGGGTAATTGTACCTCGCAGTGCAGGAACCGCTGACAGTGTAATTGTACCTCGCAGTGCAGGAACCTCTGACAGGGTAATTGTACCTCGCAGTACAGGAACCTCTGACAGTGTAATTGTACCTCGCAGGACAGGAACCTTTGACCGGGTAATAGTACCTCGCAGTACTGGAACCTCTGACAGGGTAATTATCCTCGCAGTGCAGGAACCTCTGACAGGGTAATTGTACCTCGCAGTACAGGAACCTCTGACAGTGTAATTGTACCTCGCAGTACAGGAACCTCTGACAGGATAATTGTACCTCGCAGTACAGGAACCTCTGACAGTGTAATTGTACCTCGCAGTACAGGAACCTCTGACAGGGTAATTGTACCTCGCAGTACAGGAACCTGTGACAGGGTAATTGTCCCTCGCAGTACAGGAACCTCTGACAGTGTAATTGTACCTCGCAGTGCAGGAACCTCTGACAGGGTAATTGTACCTCGCAGTACAGGAGCCTCTGACAGGGTAATTGTACCTCGCAGTACAGGAACCTCTGACAGGGTAATTGTACCTCGCAGTACAGGAACCTCTGACAGGGTAATTGTACCTCGCAGTACAGGAACCTCTGACAGGGTAATTGTACCTCGCAGTGCAGGAACCTCTGACAGTGTAATTGTACCTCGCAGTACAGGAACCTCTGACAGTGTAATTGTACCTCGCAGTACAGGAACCTCTGACAGTGTAATTGTACCTCGCAGTGCAGGAACCTCTGACAGGGTAATTGTACCTCGCAGTGCAGGAACCTCTGACAGTGTAATTGTACCTCGCAGTGCAGGAACCTCTGACAGGGTAATTGTACCTCGCAGTCCAGGAACCTCTGACCGGGTAATTGTACCTCGCAGTGCAGGAATCTCTGACAGGGTAATTGTACCTCGCAGTGCAGGAACCTCTGACAGGGTAATTGTACCTCGCAGTACAGGAACCTCTGACAGTGTAATTGTACCTCGCAGTGCAGGAACCTCTGACAGTGAAGTTGTACCTGGCAGTGCAGGAACCTCTGACAGGGTAATTGTACCTCGCAGTGCAGGAACCTCTGACAGGGTAATTGTACCTCGCAGTACAGGAACCTCTGACAGTGTAATTGTACCTCGCAGCACAGGAACCTCTGACAGGATAATTGTACCTCGCAGTACAGGAACCTCTGACAGTGTAATTGTAGCTCGCAGTACAGGAACCTCTGACAGGGGAATTGTGCCTCGCAGTACAGGAACCTCTGACAGGATAATTGTACCTCGCAGTACAGGAACCTCTGACAGTGTAATTGTACCTCGCAGTGCTGGAAACTCTGACAGGGTAATTGTACCTCGCAGTACAGGAACCTCTGACAGGGTAATTGTACCTCGCAGTACAGGAACCTCTGACAGGGTAATTGTACCTCGCAGTACAGGAACCTCTGACAGGGTAATTGTACCTCGCAGTACAGGAACCTCTGACAGGGTAATTGTACCTCGCAGTACAGGAACCTCTGACAGGGTAATTGTACCTCGCAAAGCAGGAACCTCTGACAGTGTAATTGGACCTCGCAGTACTGGAAACTCTGACAAGGTAATTGTACCTCGCAGTACAGGAACCTCTGACAGGGTGATTGTACCTCGCAGTACAGGAACCTCTGACAAGGTAATTGTACCTCGCAGTGCAGGAACCTCTGACAGGGTAATTGTACCTCGCAGTACAGGAACCTCTGACAGGGTTTTAGTACCTCGCAGTACAGGAACCTCTGACAGGGTAATTGTACCTCGCAGTCCAGGAACCTCTGACAGGGTAATTGTACCTCGCAGTGCAGGAACCTCTGACAGGGTAATAGTACCTCGCAGTGCTGGAACCTCTGACAGGGTAATTGTACCTCGCATTGCAGGAACCGCTGACAGTGTAATTGTACCTCGCAGTGCAGGAACCTCTGACAGGGTAATTGTACCTCGCAGTACAGGAACCTCTGACAGTGTAATTGTACCTCGCAGTACAGGAACCTCTGACCAGGTAATAGTACCTCGCAGTACTGGAACCTCTGACAGGGAAATTATCCTCGCAGTGCAGGAACCTCTGACAGGGTAATTGTACCTCGCAGTACAGGAACCTCTGACAGTGTAATTGTACCTCGCAGTACAGGAACCTCTGACAGGATAATTGTACCTCGCAGTACAGGAACCTCTGACAGTGTAATTGTACCTCGCAGTACAGGAACCTCTGACAGGGTAATTGTACCTCGCAGTACAGGAACCTGTGACAGGGTAATTGTCCCTCGCAGTACAGGAACCTCTGACAGTGTAATTGTACCTCGCAGTGCAGGAACCTCTGACAGGGTAATTGTACCTCGCAGTACAGGAGCCTCTGACAGGGTAATTGTACCTCGCAGTACAGGAACCTCTGACAGTGTAATTGTACCTCGCAGTGCAGGAACCTCTGACAGGGTAATTGTACCTCGCAGTACAGGAACCTCTGACAGGGTAATTGTACCTCGCAGTACAGGAACCTCTGACAGGGTAATTGTACCTCGCAGGACAGGAACCTCTGACAGGGTAATTGTACCTCGCAGTACAGGAACCTCTGACAGGGTAATTGTACCTCGCGGTACAGGAACCTCTGACAGGGTAATTGTACCTCGCAGTACAGGAACCTCTGACAGGGTAATTGTACCTCGCAGTACAGGAACCTCTGACAGGGTAATTGTACCTCGCAGTGCAGGAACCTCTGACAGTGTAATTGTACCTCGCAGTACAGGAACCTCTGACAAGGTAATTGTACCTCGCAGTACAGGAACCTCTGACAGGGTAATTGTACCTCGCAGTACAGGATCCTCTGACAAGGTAATTGTACCTCGCAGTGCAGGAACCTCTGACAGGGTAATTGTACCTCGCAGTACAGGAACCTCTGACAGGGTAATAGTACCTCGCAGTACAGGAACCTCTGACAGGGTAATTGTACCTCGCAGTCCAGGAACCTCTGACAGGGTAATTGTACCTCGCAGTGCAGGAACCTCTGACAGGGTAATAGTACCTCGCAGTGCTGGAACCTCTGACAGGGTAATTGTACCTCGCAGTGCAGGAACCGCTGACAGTGTAATTGTACCTCGCAGTGCAGGAACCTCTGACAGGGTAATTTTACCTCGCAGTACAGGAACCTCTGACAGTGTAATTGTACCTCGCAGTACAGGAACCTCTGACCGGGTAATAGTACCTCGCAGTACTGGAACCTCTGACAGGGTAATTATCCTCGCAGTGCAGGAACCTCTGACAGGGTAATTGTACCTCGCAGTACAGGAACCTCTGACAGTGTAATTGTACCTCGCAGTACAGGAACCTCTGACAGGATAATTGTACCTCGCAGTACAGGAACCTCTGACAGTGTAATTGTATCTCGCAGTACAGGAACCTCTGACAGGGTAATTGTACCTCGCAGTACAGGAACCTGTGACAGGGTAATTGTCCCTCGCAGTACAGGAACCTCTGACAGTGTAATTGTACCTCGCAGTGCAGGAACCTCTGACAGGGTAATTGTACCTCGCAGTACAGGAGCCTCTGACAGGGTAATTGTACCTCGCAGTACAGGAACCTCTGACAGGGTAATTGTACCTCGCAGTACAGGAACCTCTGACAGGGTAATTGTACCTCGCAGTACAGGAACCTCTGACAGGGTAATTGTACCTCGCAGTGCAGGAACCTCTGACAGTGTAATTGCACCTCGCAGTACAGGAACCTCTGACAGTGTAATTGTACCTCGCAGTACAGGAACCTCTGACAGTGTAATTGTACCTCGCAGTGCAGGAACCTCTGACAGGGTAATTGTACCTTGCAGTGCAGGAACCTCTGACAGTGTAATTGTACCTCGCAGTGCAGGAACCTCTGACTGGGTAATTGTACCTCGCAGTCCAGGAACCTCTGACAGGGTAATTGTACCTCGCAGTGCAGGAACCTCTGACAGGGTAATTGTACCTCGCAGAGCAGGAACCTCTGACAGGGTAATTGTACCTCGCAGTACAGGAACCTCTGACAGTGTAATTGTACCTCGCAGTGCAGGAACCTCTGACAGTGTAGTTGTACCTGGCAGTGCAGGAACCTCTGACAGGGTAATTGTACCTCGCAGTCCAGGAACCTCTGACAGGGTAATTGTACCTCGCAGTACAGGAACCTCTGACAGTGTAATTGTACCTCGCAGTACAGGAAACTCTGACAGGATAATTGTACCTCGCAGTACAGGAACCTCTGACAGTGTAATTGTACCTCACAGTACAGGAACATCTGACAGGGGAATTGTACCTCGCAGTCCAGGAACCTCTGACAGGATAATTGTACCTCGCAGTACAGGAACCTCTGACAGTGTAATTGTACCTCGCAGTGCAGGAACCTCTGACAGGGTAATTGTACCTCGCAGTACAGGAACCTCTGACAGGGTAATTGTACCTCCCAGTACAGGAACCTCTGACAGGGTAATGGTGCCTCGCAGTACAGGAACCTCTGACAGGGTAATTGTACCTCGCAGTACAGGAACCTCTGACAGGGTAATTGTACCTTGCAGTACAGGAGCCTCTGACAGGGTAATTGTACCTCGCAGTGCAGGAACCTCTGACAGGGTAATTGTACCTCGCAGTACAGGAACCTCTGACAGCGTAATTGTACCTCGCAGTACAGGAACCTCTGACAGGGTAATTGTACCTCGCAGTGCAGGAACCTATGACAGGGTAATTGTACCTCGCAGTACAGGAACCTCTGACAGTGTAATTGTAACTCGCAGTACAGGAACCTCTGACAGTGTAATTGTACCTCGCAGTACAGGAACCTCTGACAGGGTAATTGTACCTCGCAGTACAGGAACCTCTGACAGGATAATTGTACCTCGCAGTCCAGGAACCTCTGACAGGATAATTGTACCTCGCAGTACAGGAACCTCTGACAGGGTAATTGTACCTCGCAGTACAGGAACCTCTGACATGGTAATTGTACCTCGCAGTACAGGAACCTCTGACAGGGTAATTGTACCTCGCAGTCCAGGAACCTCTGACAGGGTAATTGTACCTCGCAGTACAGGAACCTCTGACAGGGTAATTGTACCTCGCAGTACAGGAACCTCTGACAGGGTAATTGTACCTCGCAGTACAGGAACCTCTGACAGGGTAATTGTACCTCGCAGTGCAGGAACCTCTGACAGTGTAATTGTACCTCGCAGTACAGGAACCTCTGACAGTGTAATTGTACCTCGCAGTACAGGAACCTCTGACAGTGTAATTGTACCTCGCAGTGCAGGAACCTCTGACAGGGTAATTGTGGCTCGCAGTACAGGAACCTCTGACAGTGTAATTGTACCTCGCAGTGCAGGAACCTCTGACAGGGTAATTGTACCTCGCAGTACAGGAACCTCTGACAGTGTAATTGTACCTCGCAGTGCAGGAACCTCTGACAGTGTAATTGTACCTCGCAGTGCAGGAACCTCTGACAGGGTAATTGTACCTAGCAGTACAGGAACCTCTGACAGGGTAATTGTACCTCGCAGTACAGGAACCTCTGACAGTGTAATTGTACCTCGCAGTGCAGGAACCTCTGACAGGGTAATTGTAGCTCGCAGTACAGGAACCTCTAACAGTGTAATTGTACCTCGCAGTGCAGGAACCTCTGACAGGGTAATTGTACCTCGCAGTACAGGAACCTCTGACAGGGTAATTGTACCTCGCAGTCCAGGAACCTCTGACAGGGTAATTGTACCTCGCAGTGCAGGAACCTCTGACAGGGTAATTGTACCTCGCAGTGCAGGAACCTGTGACAGGGTAATTGTGCCTCGCAGTACAGGAACTTCTGACAGTGTAATTGTACCTCGCAGTGCAGGAACCTCTGACAGTGTAGTTGTACCTGGCAGTGCAGGAACCTCTGACATCGTAATTGTACCTCGCAGTACAGGAACCTCTGACAGGGTAATTGTACCTCGCAGTACAGGAACCTCTGACAGTGTAATTGTACCTCGCAGTACAGGAACCTCTGACAGGATAATTGTACCTCGCAGTACAGGAACCTCTGACAGTGTAATTGTACCTCGCAGTACAGGAATCTCTGACAGTGTAATTGTACCTCGCAGTACAGGAACCTCTGACAGGATAATTGTACCTCGCAGTACAGGAACCTCTGACAGTGTAACAGTACCTCGCAGTGCAGGAACCTCTGACAGGGTAATTGTGCCTCGCAGTACAGGAACCTCTGACAGGGTAATTGTACCTCGCAGTACAGGAACCTTTGACAGGGTAATTGTGGCTCGCAGTACAGGAACCTCTGACAGTGTAATTGTACCTCGCAGTGCAGGAACCTCTGACAGGGTAATTGTACCTCGCAGTACAGGAACCTCTGACAGGGTAATTGTACCTCGCAGTACAGGAACCTCTGACAGTGTAATTGTACCTCGCAGTGCAGGAACCTCTGACAGGGTAATTGTAGCTCGCAGTACAGGAACCTCTAACAGTGTAATTGTACCTCGCAGTGCAGGAACCTCTGACAGGGTAATTGTACCTCGCAGTACAGGAACCTCTGACAGGGTAATTGTACCTCGCAGTCCAGGAACCTCTGACAGGGTAATTGTACCTCGCAGTGCAGGAACCTCTGACAGGGTAATTGTACCTCGCAGTGCAGGAACCTCTGACAGGGTAATTGTGCCTCGCAGTACAGGAACTTCTGACAGTGTAATTGTACCTCGCAGTGCAGGAACCTCTGACAGTGTAGTTGTACCTGGCAGTGCAGGAACCTCTGACATCGTAATTGTACCTCGCAGTACAGGAACCTCTGACAGGGTAATTGTACCTCGCAGTACAGGAACCTCTGACAGTGTAATTGTACCTCGCAGTACAGGAACCTCTGACAGGATAATTGTACCTCGCAGTACAGGAACCTGTGACAGTGTAATTGTACCTCGCAGTACAGGAATCTCTGACAGTGTAGTTGTACCTCGCAGTACAGGAACCTCTGACAAGATAATTGTACCTCGCAGTACAGGAACCTCTGACAGTGTAATAGTACCTCGCAGTGCAGGAACCTCTGACAGGGTAATTGTACCTCGCAGTACAGGAACCTCTGACAGGGTAATTGTACCTCGCAGTACAGGAACCTCAGACAGGGTAATTGTACCTCGCAGTACAGGAACCTCTGACAGGGTAATTGTACCTCGCAGGACAGGAACCTCTGACAGGGTAATTGTACCTCGCAGTGCAGGAACCTCTGACAGGGTAATTGTACCTCGCAGTACAGGAACCTCTGACAGGGTAATTGTACCTCTCAGTACAGGAACCTCTGACAGGGTAATTGTACCTCGCTGTGCAGGAACCTCTGACAGGGTAATTGTACCTCGCAGTGCAGGAACCTCTGAAAGGGTAATTGTACCTCGCAGTGCAGGAACCTCTGACAGTGTAATTGTACCTCGCAGTACAGGAACCTCTGACAGGGTAATTGTACCTCGCAGTACAGGAACCTCTGACAGGGTAATTGTACCTCGCAGTACAGGAACCTCTGACAGGATAATTGTACCTCGCAGTACAGGAACCTCTGACAGGGTAATTGTACCTCGCAGTACAGGAACCTCTGACAGGGTAATTGTACCTCGCAGTGCAGGAACCTCTGACAGGGTAATTGTACCTCGCAGTACAGGAACCTCTGACAGGGTAATTGTACCTCGCAGTGCAGGAACCTCTGAGAGTGTAATTGTACCTCGCAGTACAGGAACCTCTGACAGGGTAATTGTACCTCGCAGTGCAGGAACCTCTGACAGGGTAATTGTACCTCGCAGTACAGGAACCTCTGACAGGGTAATTGTACCTCGCAGTACAGGAACCTCAGACAGGGTAATTGTACCTCGCAGTACAGGAACCTCTGACAGGGTAATTGTACCTCGCAGGACAGGAACCTCTGACAGGCTAATTGTACCTCGCAGTGCAGGAACCTCTGACAGGGTAATTGTACCTCGCAGTACAGGAACCTCTGACAGGGTAATTGTACCTCTCAGTACAGGAACCTCTGACAGGGTAATTGTACCTCGCTGTGCAGGAACCTCTGACAGGGTAATTGTACCTCGCAGTGCAGGAACCTCTGAAAGGGTAATTGTACCTCGCAGTGCAGGAACCTCTGACAGTGTAATTGTACCTCGCAGTACAGGAACCTCTGACAGGGTAATTGTACCTCGCAGTACAGGAACCTCTGACAGGGTAATTGTACCTCGCAGTACAGGAACCTCTGACAGGATAATTGTACCTCGCAGTACAGGAACCTCTGACAGGGTAATTGTACCTCGCAGTACAGGAACCTCTGACAGGGTAATTGTACCTCGCAGTGCAGGAACCTCTGACAGGGTAATTGTACCTCGCAGTACAGGAACCTCTGACAGGGTAATTGTACCTCGCAGTGCAGGAACCTCTGAGAGTGTAATTGTACCTCGCAGTACAGGAACCTGTGACAGGGTAATTGTACCTCGCAGTGCAGGAACCTCTGACAGGGTAATTGTACCTCGCAGTTCAGGAACCTCTGACAGTGTAATTGTACCTCGCAGTACAGGAACCTCTGACAGTGTAATTGTACCTCGCAGTACAGGAACCTCTGACAGTGTAATTGTACCTCGCAGTACAGGAACCTCTGACAGGGTAATTGTACCTCGCAGTACAGGAACCTCTGACAGTGTAATTGTACCTCGCAGTACAGGAACCTCTGACAGTTTAATTGTACCTCGCAGTACAGGATCCTCTGACAGGATAATTGTACCTCGCAGTTCAGGAACCTCTGACAGTGTAATTGTACCTCGCAGTACAGGAACCTCTGACAGTGTAATTGTAACTCGCAGTACAGGAACCTCTGACAGAGTAATTGTACCTCGCAGTACAGGAACCTCTGACAGGGTAATTGTACCTCGCAGTACAGGAACCTCTGACAGGATAATTGTACCTCGCAGTACAGGAACCTCTGACAGGGTAATTGTACCTCGCAGTACAGGAACCTCTGACAGGGTAATTTTACCTCGCAGTACAGGAACCTCTGACAGGGTAATTGTACCTCGCAGTACAGGAACCTCTGACAGGGTATTTGTACCTCGCAGTACAGGAACCTCTGACAGGGTAATTGTACCTCGCAGTACAGGAACCTCTGACAGGGTAATTGTACCTCGCAGTGCAGGAACCTCTGACAGGGTAATTGTACCTCGCAGTACAGGAAACTCTGACAGGGTAATTGTACCTCGCAGTACAGGAACCTCTGACAGGGTAATTGTACCTCGCAGTACAGGAACCTCTGACAGGGTAATTGTACCTCGCAGTACAGGAACCTCTGACACTGTAATTGTACCTCGCAGTGCAGGAACCTCTGACAGTGTAATTGTACCTCGCAGTGCAGGGACCTCTGACAGGGTAATTGTACCTCGCAGTACAGGAACCTCTGACAGTGTAATTGTACCTCGCAGGACAGGAACCTCTGACAGTGTAATTGTACCTCGCAGTACAGGAACCTCTGACAGTGTAATTGTACCTCGCAGTACAGGAACCACTGACAGTGTAATTGTACCTCGCAGTACAGGAACCTCTGAAAGGGTAATTGTACCTCGCAGCACAGGAACCTCTGACAGGGGAATTGTACCTCGCAGTACAGGAACCTCTGACAGGATAATTGTACCTCGCAGTACAGGAACCTCTGACAGGGTAATTGTACCTCGCAGTGCAGGAACCTCTGACAGGATAATTGTACCTCGCAGTACAGGAACCTCTGACAGGGTAATTGTACCTCGCAGTGCAGGAACCTCTGACAGGGTAATTGTACCTCGCAGTACAGGAACCTCTGACAGGGTAATTGTACCTCGCAGGACAGGAACCTCTGACAGGGTAATTGTACCTCGCAGTGCAGGAACCTCTGACAGGGTAATTGTACCTCGCAGTACAGGAACCTCTGACAGGGTAATTGTACCTCTCAGTACAGGAACCTCTGACAGGGTAATTGTACCTCGCTGTGCAGGAACCTCTGACAGGGTAATTGTACCTCGCAGTGCAGGAACCTCTGAAAGGGTAATTGTACCTCGCAGTGCAGGAACCTCTGACAGTGTAATTGTACCTCGCAGTACAGGAACCTCTGACAGGGTAATTGTACCTCGCAGTACAGGAACCTCTGACAGGGTAATTGTACCTCGCAGTACAGGAACCTCTGACAGGATAATTGTACCTCGCAGTACAGGAACCTCTGACAGGGTAATTGTACCTCGCAGTACAGGAACCTCTGACAGGGTAATTGTACCTCGCAGTGCAGGAACCTCTGACAGGGTAATTGTACCTCGCAGTACAGGAACCTCTGACAGGGTAATTGTACCTCGCAGTGCAGGAACCTCTGAGAGTGTAATTGTACCTCGCAGTACAGGAACCTCTGACAGGGTAATTGTACCTCGCAGTGCAGGAACCTCTGACAGGGTAATTGTACCTCGCAGTACAGGAACCTCTGACAGGGTAATTGTACCTCGCAGTACAGGAACCTCAGACAGGGTAATTGTACCTCGCAGTACAGGAACCTCTGACAGGGTAATTGTACCTCGCAGGACAGGAACCTCTGACAGGGTAATTGTACCTCGCAGTGCAGGAACCTCTGACAGGGTAATTGTACCTCGCAGTACAGGAACCTCTGACAGGGTAATTGTACCTCTCAGTACAGGAACCTCTGACAGGGTAATTGTACCTCGCTGTGCAGGAACCTCTGACAGGGTAATTGTACCTCGCAGTGCAGGAACCTCTGAAAGGGTAATTGTACCTCGCAGTGCAGGAACCTCTGACAGTGTAATTGTACCTCGCAGTACAGGAACCTCTGACAGGGTAATTGTACCTCGCAGTACAGGAACCTCTGACAGGGTAATTGTACCTCGCAGTACAGGAACCTCTGACAGGATAATTGTACCTCGCAGTACAGGAACCTCTGACAGGGTAATTGTACCTCGCAGTACAGGAACCTCTGACAGGGTAATTGTACCTCGCAGTGCAGGAACCTCTGACAGGGTAATTGTACCTCGCAGTACAGGAACCTCTGACAGGGTAATTGTACCTCGCAGTGCAGGAACCTCTGAGAGTGTAATTGTACCTCGCAGTACAGGAACCTGTGACAGGGTAATTGTACCTCGCAGTGCAGGAACCTCTGACAGGGTAATTGTACCTCGCAGTTCAGGAACCTCTGACAGTGTAATTGTACCTCGCAGTACAGGAACCTCTGACAGTGTAATTGTACCTCGCAGTACAGGAACCTCTGACAGTGTAATTGTACCTCGCAGTACAGGAACCTCTGACAGGGTAATTGTACCTCGCAGTACAGGAACCTCTGACAGTGTAATTGTACCTCGCAGTACAGGAACCTCTGACAGTTTAATTGTACCTCGCAGTACAGGATCCTCTGACAGGATAATTGTACCTCGCAGTTCAGGAACCTCTGACAGTGTAATTGTACCTCGCAGTACAGGAACCTCTGACAGTGTAATTGTAACTCGCAGTACAGGAACCTCTGACAGAGTAATTGTACCTCGCAGTACAGGAACCTCTGACAGGGTAATTGTACCTCGCAGTACAGGAACCTCTGACAGGATAATTGTACCTCGCAGTACAGGAACCTCTGACAGGGTAATTGTACCTCGCAGTACAGGAACCTCTGACAGGGTAATTTTACCTCGCAGTACAGGAACCTCTGACAGGGTAATTGTACCTCGCAGTACAGGAACCTCTGACAGGGTATTTGTACCTCGCAGTACAGGAACCTCTGACAGGGTAATTGTACCTCGCAGTACAGGAACCTCTGACAGGGTAATTGTACCTCGCAGTGCAGGAACCTCTGACAGGGTAATTGTACCTCGCAGTACAGGAAACTCTGACAGGGTAATTGTACCTCGCAGTACAGGAACCTCTGACAGGGTAATTGTACCTCGCAGTACAGGAACCTCTGACAGGGTAATTGTACCTCGCAGTACAGGAACCTCTGACACTGTAATTGTACCTCGCAGTGCAGGAACCTCTGACAGTGTAATTGTACCTCGCAGTGCAGGGACCTCTGACAGGGTAATTGTACCTCGCAGTACAGGAACCTCTGACAGTGTAATTGTACCTCGCAGGACAGGAACCTCTGACAGTGTAATTGTACCTCGCAGTACAGGAACCTCTGACAGTGTAATTGTACCTCGCAGTACAGGAACCACTGACAGTGTAATTGTACCTCGCAGTACAGGAACCTCTGAAAGGGTAATTGTACCTCGCAGCACAGGAACCTCTGACAGGGGAATTGTACCTCGCAGTACAGGAACCTCTGACAGGATAATTGTACCTCGCAGTACAGGAACCTCTGACAGGGTAATTGTACCTCGCAGTGCAGGAACCTCTGACAGGATAATTGTACCTCGCAGTACAGGAACCTCTGACAGGGTAATTGTACCTCGCAGTACAGGAACCTCTGAAAGGGTAATTGTACCTCGCAGTGCAGGAACCTCTGACAGGGTAATTGTACCTCGCAGTACAGGAACCTCTGACAGTGTAATTGTACCTCGCAGTACAGGAACCTCTGACAGGGTAATTGCACCTCGCAGTGCAGGAACCTCTGACAGGGTAATTGTACCTCGCAGTACAGGAACCTCTGACAGGGTAATTGTACCTCGCAGTACAGGAACCTCTGACAGTGTAATTGTACCTCGCAGTACAGGAACCTCTGACAGGGTAATTGTACCTCGCAGTACAGGAACCTCTGACAGGGTAATTGTACCTCGCAGTACAGGAACCTCTGACAGGGTAATTGTACCTCGCAGTACAGGAACCTCTGACAGTGTAATTGTACCTCGCAGTACAGGAACCTCTGACAGGGTAATTGTACCTCGCAGTGCAGGAACCTCTGACAGGGTAATTGTACCTCGCAGTGCAGGAACCTCTGACAGTGTAATTGTACCTCGCAGTACAGGAACCTCTGACAGTGTAATTGTACCTCGCAGTACAGGAACCTCTGAAAGTGTAATTGTACCTCGCAGTACAGGAACCTCTGACAGGGTAATTGTACCTCGCAGTACAGGAACCTCTGAGAGGATAATTGTACCTCGCAGGACAGGAACCTCTGACAGGGTAATTGTACCTCGCAGTGCAGGAACCTCTGACAGGATAATTGTACCTCGCAGTACAGGAACCTCTGACAGGGTAATTGTACCTCGCAGTACATGAACCTCTGACAGGGTAATTGTACCTCGCAGTGCAGGAACCTCTGACAGGGTAATTGTACCTCGCAGTACAGGAACCTCTGACAGTGTAATTGTACCTCGCAGTACAGGAACCTCTGACAGGCTAATTGCACCTCGCAGTGCAGGAACCTCTGACAGGGTAATTGTACCTCGCAGTACAGGAACCTCTGACCAGGTAATTGTACCTCGCAGTACAGGAACCTCTGACAGTGTAATTGTACCTCGCAGTTCAGGAACCTCTGACAGGGTAATTGTACCTCGCAGTACAGGAAGATCTGACAGGGTAATTGTACCTCGCAGTACAGGAACCTCTGACAGGGTAATTGTACCTCGCAGTACAGGAACCTCTGACAGGGTAATTGTACCTCGCAGTACAGGAACCTCTGACAGTGTAATTGTACCTCGCAGTACAGGAACCTCTGACAGGGTAATTGTACCTCGCAGTGCAGGAACCTCTGACAGGGCAATTGTACCTCGCAGTACAGGAACCTCTGACAGTGTAATTGTACCTCGCAGTGCAGGAACCTCTGACAGGGTAATTGTACCTCGCAGTGCAGGAACCTCTGACAGGGTAATTGTACCTCGCAGTACAGGAACCTCTGACAGTGTAATTGTACCTCGCAGTACAGGAACCTCTGACAGGCTAATTGCACCTCGCAGTGCAGGAACCTCTGACAGGGTAATTGTACCTCGCAGTACAGGAACCTCTGACCGGGTAATTGTACCACGCAGTACAGGAACCTCTGACAGTGTAATTGTACCTCGCAGTTCAGGAACCTCTGACAGGGTAATTGTACCTCGCAGTACAGGAACCTCTGACAGGGTAATTGTACCTCGCAGTACAGGAACCTCTGACAGGGTAATTGTACCTCGCAGTACAGGAACCTCTGACAGGGTAATTGTACCTCGCAGTACAGGAACCTCTGACAGTGTAATTGTACCTCGCAGTACAGGAACCTCTGACAGGGTAATTGTACCTCGCAGTGCAGGAACCTCTGACAGGGTAATTGTACCTCGCAGTACAGGAACCTCTGACAGTGTAATTGTAACTCGCAGTGCAGGAACCTCTGACAGCGTAATTGTACCTCGCAGTGCAGGAACCTCTGACAGGGTAATTGTACCTCGCAGTACAGGAACCTCTGACAGGGTAATTGTACCTCGCAGTACAGGAACCTCTGACAGGATAATTGTACCTCGCAGTGCAGGAACCTCTGACAGGATAATTGTACCTCGCAGTACAGGAACCTCTGACAGGGTAATTGTACCTCGCAGTACAGGAACCTCTGACAGGGTAATTGTACCTCGCAGTGCAGGAACCTCTGACAGGGTAATTGTACCTCGCAGTACAGGAACCTCTGACAGGGTAATTGTACCTCGCAGTGCAGAAACCTCTGACAGGGTAATTGTACCTCGCAGTGCAGGAACCTCTGACAGGGTAATTGTACCTCGCAGTGCAGGAACCTCTGACAGTGTAATTGTACATCGCAGTACAGGAACCTCTGACAGGGTAATTGTACCTCGCAGTACAGGAACCTCTGACAGGGTAATTGTACCTCGCAGTACAGGAACCTCTGACAGGATAATTGTACCTCGCAGTACAGGAACCTCTGACAGGGTAATTGTACCTCGCAGTACAGGATCCTCTGACAGGGTAATTGTACCTCGCAGTACAGGAACCTCTGACAGGGTAATTGTACCTCGCAGTACAGGAAACTCTGACAGGGTAATTGTACCTCGCAGTACAGGAACCTCTGACAGGGTAATTGTACCTCGCAGTACAGGAACCTCTGACAGGGTAATTGTACCTCGCAGTGCAGGAACCTCAGACAGGGTAATTGTACCTCGCGGTACAGGAACCTCTGACAGGGTAATTGTACCTCGCAGTGCAGGAACCTCTGACAGTGTAATTGTACCTCGCAGTACAGGAACCTCTGACAGGGTAATTGTACCTTGCAGTACAGGAACCTCTGACAGTGTAATTGTACCTCGCAGTGCAGGAACCTTTGACAGGGTAATTGTACCTCGCAGTGCAGGAACCTCTGACAGGGTAATTGTACCTCGCAGTACAGGAACCTCTGACAGGGTAATTGTACCTCGCAGTACAGGAACCTCTGACAGGATAATTGTACCTCGCAGTGCAGGAACCTCTGACAGGATAATTGTACCTCGCAGTACAGGAACCTCTGACAGGGTAATTGTACCTCGCAGTACAGGAACCTCTGACAGGGTAATTGTACCTCGCAGTGCAGGAACCTCTGACAGGGTAATAGTACCTCGCAGTACAGGAACCTCTGACAGTGTAATTGTACCTCGCATTACAGGAACCTCTGACAGGGTAATTGTACCTCGCAGTGCAGGAACCTCTGACAGGGTAATTGTACCTCGCAGTGCAGGAAACTCTGACAGGGTAATTGTACCTCGCAGTGCAGGAACCTCTGACAGTGTAATTGTACCTCGCAGTACAGGAACCTCTGACAGGGTAATTGTACCTCGCAGTACAGGAACCTCTGACAGGGTAATTGTACCTCGCAGTACAGGAACCTCTGACAGGATAATTGTACCTCGCAGGACAGGAACCTCTGACAGGGTAATTGTACCTCGCAGTACAGGAACCTCTGACAGGGTAATTGTACCTCGCAGTACAGGAACATCTGACAGGGTAATTGTACCTCGCAGTACAGGAAACTCTGACAGGGTAATTGTACCTCGCAGTACAGGAACCACTGACAGGGCAATTGTACCTCGCAGTACAGGAACCTCTGACAGGGTAATTGTACCTCGCAGTACAGGAACCTCTGACAGGGTAATTGTACCTCGCAGTACAGGAACCTCTGACAGGGTAATTGTACCTCGCAGTGCAGGATCCTCTGACAGTGTAATTGTACCTCGCAGTACAGGAACCTCTGACAGGGTAATTGTACCTCGCAGTGCAGGAACCTCTGACAGTGTAATTGTACCTCGCAGTGCAGGAACCTCTGACAGTGTAATTGTACCTCGCAGTACAGGAACCTCTGACAGGGTAATTGTACCTCGCAGTACAGGAACCTCTGACAGTGTAATTGTACCTCGCAGTACAGGAACCTCTGACAGTGTAATTGTACCTCGCAGTTCAGGAACCGCTGACAGTGTAATTGTACCTCGCAGTACAGGAACCTCTGACAGGGTAATTGTCCCTCGCAGTACAGGAACCTCTGACAGGGTAATTGTACCTCGCAGTACAGGAACCTCTGACAGGGTAATTGTACCTCGCAGTACAGGAACCTCTGACAGGGTAATTGTACCTCGCAGTGCAGGAACCTCTGACAGGGTAATTGTACCTCGCAGTGCAGGAACCTCTGACAGGGTAATTGTACCTCGCAGTACAGGAACCTCTGACAGGGTAATTGTACCTCGCAGTACAGGAACCTCTGACATGATAATTGTACCTCGCAGTGCAGGAACCTCTGACAGGATAATTGCACCTCGCAGTACAGGAACCTCTGACAGGGCAATTGTACCTCGCAGTACAGGAACCTCTGACAGGGTAATTGTACCTCGCAGTGCAGGAACCTCTGACAGGGTAATAGTACCTCGCAGTACAGGAACCTCTGACAGTGTAATTGTACCTCGCAGTACAGGAACCTCTGACAGGGTAATTGTACCTCGCAGTGCAGGAACCTCTGACAGGGTAATTGTACCTCGCAGTGCAGGAACCTCTGACAGGGTAATTGTACCTCGCAGTGCAGGAACCTCTGACAGTGTAATTGTACCTCGCAGTACAGGAACCTCTGACAGGGTAATTGTACCTCGCAGTACAGGAACCTCTGACAGGGTAATTGTACCTCGCAGTACAGGAACCTCTGATAGGATAATTGTACCTCGCAGTACAGGAACCTCTGACAGGGTAATTGTAGCTCGCAGTACAGGAACCTCTGACAGGGTAATTGTACCTCGCAGTACAGGAACCTCTGACAGGGTAATTGTACCTCGCAGTACAGGAAACTCTGACAGGGTAATTGTACCTCGCAGTACAGGAACCTCTGACAGGGTAATTGTACCTCGCAGTACAGGAACCTCTGACAGGGTAATTGTACCTCGCAGTGCAGGAACCTCTGACAGGGTAATTGTACCTCGCAGTACAGGAACCTCTGACAGGGTAATTGTACCTCGCAGTGCAGGAACCTCTGACAGGGTAATTGTACCTCGCAGTACAGGAACCTCTGACAGGGTAATTGTACCTCGCAGTACAGGAACCTCTGAGAGGGTAATTGTACCTCGCAGTACAGGAACCTCTGACAGTGTAATTGTACCTCGCAGTACAGGAACCTCTGACAGTGTAATTGTACCTCGCAGTACAGGAACCTCTGACAGTGTAATTGTACCTCGCAGTTCAGGAACCGCTGACAGTGTAATTGTAACTCGCAGTACAGGAACCTCTGACAGGGTAATTGTACCTCGCAGTACAGGAACCTCTGACAGGGTAATTGTACCTCGCAGTACAGGAACCTCTGACAGGATAATAGTCCCTCGCAGTACAGGAACCTCTGACAGGGTAATTGTACCTCGCAGTACAGGAACCTCTGACAGGGTAATTGTACCTCGCAGTGCAGGAACCTCTGACAGTGTAATTGTACCTCGCAGTACAGGAACCTCTGACAGTGTAATTGTACCTCGCAGTTCAGGAACCGCTGACAGTGTAATTGTACCTCGCAGTACAGGAACCTCTGACAGGGTAATTGTACCTCGCAGTACAGGAACCTCTGACAGGGTAATTGTACCTCGCAGTACAGGAACCTCTGACAGGATAGTAGTCCCTCGCAGTACAGGAACCTCTGACAGGGTAATTGTACCGCGCAGTGCAGGAACCTCTGACAGGATAATTGTCCCTCGCAGTACAGGAACCTCTGACAGGGTAATTGTACCTCGCAGTACAGGAACCTCTGACAGGATAGTAGTCCCTCGCAGTACAGGAACCTCTGACAGGGTAATTGTACCGCGCAGTGCAGGAACCTCTGACAGGATAATTGTCCCTCGCAGTACAGGAACCTCTGACAGGGTAATTGTACCTCGCAGTACAGGAACCTCTGACAGGGTAATTGTACCTCGCAGTACAGGAACCTCTGACAGGGTAATTGTACCTCGCAGTACAGGAACCTCTGACCGGGTAATTGTACCTCGCAGTACAGGAACCTCTGACAGTGTAATTGTACCTCGCAGTACAGGAACCGCTGACAGGGTAATTGTACCTCGCAGTGCAGGAACCTCTGACAGGGTAATTGTACCTCGCAGTACAGGAACCTCTGACAGGGTAATTGTACCTCGCAGTACAGGAACCTCTGACAGTGTAATTGTACCTCGCAGTACAGGATCCTCTGACAGGGTAATTGTACCTCGCAGTACAGGAACCTCTGACAGGGTAATTGTACCTCGCAGTACAGGAACCTCTGACAGGGTAATTGTACCTCGAAGTACAGGAACCTCTGACAGGGTAATTGTACCTCGCAGTACAGGAACCTCTGACCGGGTAATTGTACCTCGCAGTACAGGAACCTCTGACAGTGTAATTGTACCTCGCTGTACAGGAACCTCTGACAGGGTAATTGTACCTCGCAGTACAGGAACCTCTGACAGGGTAATTGTACCTCGCAGTACAGGAACCTCTGACAGGGTAATTGTACCTCGCAGTACAGGAACCTCTGACAGGGTAATTGTACCTCGCAGTACAGGAACCTCTGACAGGGTAATTGTACCTCGCAGTACAGGAACCTCTGACAGTGTAATTGCACCTCGCAGTACAGGAACCTCTGACAGGGTAATTGTACCTCGCAGTGCAGGAACCTCTGACAGGGTAATTGTACCTCGCAGTGCAGGAACCTCTGACAGGGTAATTGTACCTCGCAGTGCAGGAACCTCTGACAGGGTAATTGTACCTCGCAGTACAGGAACCTCTGACAGGGTTATTGCAACTCGCTGTGCAGGAACCTCTGACAGGGTAATTGTACCTCGCAGTACAGGAACCTCTGACAGGGTAATTGTACCTCGCAGTGCAGGAACCTCTGACAGGGTAATTGTACCTCGCAGTACAGGAACCTCTGACAGTGTAATTGTACCTCGCAGTGCAGGAACCTCTGACAGGCTAATTGTACCTCGCAGTGCAGGAACCTCTGACAGGGTAATTGTACCTCGCAGTACAGGAACCTCTGACAGGGTAATTGTACCTCGCAGTACAGGAACCTCTGACAGGGTAATTGTACCTCGCAGTACAGGAACCTCTGACAGGGTAATTGTAGCTCGCAGTACAGGAACCTCTGACAGGGTAATTGTACCTCGCAGTACAGGAACCTCTGACAGGGTAATTGTACCTCGCAGTACAGGAAACTCTGACAGGGTAATTGTACCTCGCAGTACAGGAACCTCTGACAGGGTAATTGTACCTCGCAGTACAGGAACCTCTGACAGGGTAACTGTACCTCGCAGTGCAGGAACCTCTGACAGGGTAATTGTACCTCGCAGTACAGGAACCTCTGACAGGGTAATTGTACCTCGCAGTGCAGGAACCTCTGACAGGGTAATTGTACCTCGCAGTACAGGAACCTCTGACAGGGTAATTGTACCTCGCAGTACAGGAACCTCTGAGAGGGTAATTGTACCTCGCAGTACAGGAACCTCTGACAGTGTAATTGTACCTCGCAGTACAGGAACCTCTGACAGTGTAATTGTACCTCGCAGTACAGGAACCTCTGACAGTGTAATTGTACCTCGCAGTTCAGGAACCGCTGACAGTGTAATTGTAACTCGCAGTACAGGAACCTCTGACAGGGTAATTGTACCTCGCAGTACAGGAACCTCTGACAGGGTAATTGTACCTCGCAGTACAGGAACCTCTGACAGGATAATAGTCCCTCGCAGTACAGGAACCTCTGACAGGGTAATTGTACCTCGCAGTACAGGAACCTCTGACAGGGTAATTGTACCTCGCAGTGCAGGAACCTCTGACAGTGTAATTGTACCTCGCAGTACAGGAACCTCTGACAGGGTAATTGTACCTCGCAGTACAGGAACCTCTGACAGTGTAATTGTACCTCGCAGTACAGGAACCTCTGACAGTGTAATTGTACCTCGCAGTACAGGAACCTCTGACAGTGTAATTGTACCTCGCAGTTCAGGAACCGCTGACAGTGTAATTGTACCTCGCAGTACAGGAACCTCTGACAGGGTAATTGTACCTCGCAGTACAGGAACCTCTGACAGGGTAATTGTACCTCGCAGTACAGGAACCTCTGACAGGATAGTAGTCCCTCGCAGTACAGGAACCTCTGACAGGGTAATTGTACCTCGCAGTGCAGGAACCTCTGACAGGATAATTATCCCTCGCAGTACAGGAACCTCTGACAGGGTAATTGTACCTCGCAGTACAGGAACCTCTGACAGTGTAATTGTACCTCGCAGTACAGGAACCTCTGACAGGGTAATTGTACCTCGCAGTACAGGAACCTCTGACAGGGTAATTGTACCTCGCAGTACAGGAACCTCTGACAGGGTAATTGTACCTCGCAGTACAGGAACCTCTGACCGGGTAATTGTACCTCGCAGTACAGGAACCTCTGACAGTGTAATTGTACCTCGCAGTACAGGAACCGCTGACAGGGTAATTGTACCTCGCAGTGCAGGAACCTCTGACAGGGTAATTGTACCTCGCAGTACAGGAACCTCTGACAGGGTAATTGTACCTCGCAGTACAGGAACCTCTGACAGTGTAATTGTACCTCGCAGTACAGGAACCTCTGACAGGGTAATTGTACCTCGCAGTACAGGAACCTCTGACAGGGTAATTGTACCTCGCAGTACAGGAACCTCTGACAGGGTAATTGTACCTCGCAGTACAGGAACCTCTGACAGGGTAATTGTACCTCGCAGTACAGGAACCTCTGACAGGGTAATTGTACCTCGCAGTACAGGAACCTCTGACAGTGTAATTGTACCTCGCTGTACAGGAACCTCTGACAGGGTAATTGTACCTCGCAGTACAGGAACCTCTGACAGGGTAATTGTACCTCGCAGTACAGGAACCTCTGACAGGGTAATTGTACCTCGCAGTACAGGAACCTCTGACAGGGTAATTGTACCTCGCAGTACAGGAACCTCTGACAGTGTAATTGCACCTCGCAGTACAGGAACCTCTGACAGGGTAATTGTACCTCGCAGTGCAGGAACCTCTGACAGGGTAATTGTACCTCGCAGTGCAGGAACCTCTGACAGGGTAATTGTACCTCGCAGTGCAGGAACCTCTGACAGGGTAATTGTACCTCGCAGTACAGGAACCTCTGACAGGGTTATTGCAACTCGCTGTGCAGGAACCTCTGACCGGGTAATTGTACCTCGCAGTACAGGAACCTCTGACAGGGTAATTGTACCTCGCAGTGCAGGAACCTCTGACAGGGTAATTGTACCTCGCAGTACAGGAACCTCTGACAGTGTAATTGTACCTCGCAGTGCAGGAACCTCTGACAGGCTAATTGTACCTCGCAGTGCAGGAACCTCTGACAGGGTAATTGTACCTCGCAGTACAGGATCCTCTGACAGGGTAATTGTACCTCGCTGTACAGGAACCTCTGACAGGGTAATTGTACCTCGCAGTACAGGAACCTCTGACAGGGTAATTGTACCTCGCAGTACAGGAACCTCTGACAGTGTAATTGTACCTCGCAGTACAGGAACCTCTGACAGGGTAATTGTACCTCGCAGTACAGGAACCTCTGACAGGGTAATTGTACCTCGCAGTACAGGATCCTCTGACAGGGTAATTGTACCTCGCAGTACAGGAACCTCTGACAGGGTAATTGTACCTCGCAGTACAGGAACCTCTGACAGTGTAATTGTACCACGCAGTACAGGAACCTCTGACAGGTTAATTGTACCTCGCAGTGCCGGAACCTCTGACAGGGTAATTGTACCTCGCAGGACAGGAACCTCTGACAGTGTAATTGTACCTCGCAGTGCAGGAACCTCTGACAGGGTAATTGTACCTCGCAGTACAGGAACCTCTGACAGGGTAATTGTACCTCGCAGTGCAGGAACCTCTGACAGGGTAATTGTACCTCGCAGTGCAGGAACCTCTGACAGGGTAATTGTACCTCGCAGTGCAGGAACCTCTGACAGGATAATTGTACCTCGCAGTGCAGGAACCTCTGACAGGGTAATTGTACCTCGCAGTGCAGGAACCTCTGACAGGGTAATTGTACCTCGCAGTACAGGAACCTCTGACAGGGTAATTGTACCTCGCCGTGCAGGAACCTCTGACAGGATAATTGTATCTCGCAGTACAGGAACCTCTGACAGGGTAATTGTACCTCGCAGTACAGGAACCTCTGACAGGGTAATAGTACCTCGCAGTACAGGAACCTCTGACAGTGTAATTGTACCTCGCAGTACAGGAACGTCTGACAGGGTAGTAGTACCTCGCAGTACAGGAACCTCTGACAGGGTAATTGTACCTCGCAGTGCAGGAACCTCTGACAGGGTAATTGTACCTCGCAGTGCAGGAACCTCTGACAGGGTAATTGTACCTCGCATTGCAGGAACCTCTGACAGTTTAATTGTACCTCGCAGTACAGGAACCTCTGACAGGGTAATTGTACCTCGCAGTACAGGAACCTCTGACAGGGTAATTGTACCTCGCAGTACAGGAACCTCTGACAGTGTAATTGTACCTCGCAGTACAGGAACCTCTGACAGGGTAATTGTACCTCGCAGTACAGGAACATCTGACAGTGTAATTGTACCTCGCAGTACAGGAACCTCTGACAGGGTAATTGTACCTCGCAGTGCAGGAACCTCTGACAGGGTAATTGTACCTCGCATTGCAGGAACCTCTGACAGTTTAATTGTACCTCGCAGTACAGGAACCTCTGACAGGGTAATTGTACCTCGCAGTACAGGAACCTCTGACAGGGTAATTGTACCTCGCAGTACAGGAACCTCTGACAGGGTAATTGTACCTCGCAGTACAGGAACCTCTGACCGGGTAATTGTACCTCGCAGTACAGGAACATCTGACAGTGTAATTGTACCTCGCAGTACAGGAACCTCTGACAGGGTAATTGTACCTCGCAGTACAGGAACCTCTGACAGGGTAATTGTACCTCGCAGTACAAGAACCTCTGACAGGGTAATTATACCTCGCAGTACAGGAACCTCTGACAGGGTAATTGTACCTCGCAGTACAGGAACCTCTGACAGGGTAATTGTACCTCGCAGTACAGGAACCTCTGACAGTGTAATTGTACCTCGCAGTACAGGAACCTCTGACAGGGTAATTGTACCTCGCAGTGCAGGAACATCTGACAGGGTAATTGTACCTCGCAGTGCAGGAACCTCTGACAGGGTAATTGTACCTCGCAGTGCAGGAACCTCTGACAGGGTAATTGTACCTCGCAGTACAGGAACCTCTGACAAGGTAATTGCAACTCGCTGTGCAGGAACCTCTGACAGGGTAATTGTACCTCGCAGTACTGGAACCTCTGACAGTGTAATTGTACCTCGCAGTACAGGAACCTCTGACAGGGTAATTGTACCTCGCAGTGCAGGAACATCTGACAGGGTAATTGTACCTCGCAGTGCAGGAACCTCTGACAGGGTAATTGTACCTCGCAGTGCAGGAACCTCTGACAGGGTAATTGTACCTCGCAGTACAGGAACCTCTGACAGGGTAATTGCAACTCGCTGTGCAGGAACCTCTGACAGGGTAATTGTACCTCGCAGTACAGGAACCTCTGACAGGGTAATTGTACCTCGCAGTACAGGAACCTCTGACAGGGTAATTGTACCTCGCAGTACAGGAACCTCTGACAGTGTAATTGTACCTCGCAGTGCAGGAACCTCTGACAGGGTAATTGTACCTCGCAGTGCAGGAACCTCTGACAGGGTAATTGTACCTCGCAGTACAGGAACCTCTGACAGGGTAATTGCAACTCGCTGTGCAGGAACCTCTGACAGGGTAATTGTACCTCGCAGTACAGGAACCTCTGACAGGGTAATTGTACCTCGCAGTGCAGGAACCTCTGACAGGGTAATTGTATCTCGCAGTACAGGAACCTCTGACAGGGTAATTGTACCTCGCAGTACAGGAACCTCTGACAGGGTAATTGCACCTCGCAGTACAGGAACCTCTGACAGTGTAATTGCACCTCGCAGTACAGGAACCTCTGACAGGGTAATTGTACCTCGCAGTGCAGGTACCTCTGACAGGGTAATTATACCTCGCAGTACAGGAACCTCTGACAGTGTAATTGTACCTCGCAGTGCAGGAACCTCTGACAGGGTAATTGTACCTCGCAGTGCAGGAACCTCTGACAGGGTAATTGTACCTCGCAGTACAGGAACCTCTGACAGGGTAATTGTACCTCGCAGTACAGGAACCTCTGACAGGGTAATTGTACCTCGCAGTACAGGAACCTCTGACAGTGTAATTGTACCTCGCAGTACAGGAACCTCTGACAGGGTAATTGTACCTCGCAGTGCAGGAACCTCTGACAGGGTAATTGTACCTCGCAGTGCAGGAACCTCTGACAGGGTAATTGTACCTCGCAGTACAGGAACCTCTGACAGGATAATTGTACCTCGCCGTGCAGGAACTTCTGACAGGATAATTGTATCTCGCAGTACAGGAACCTCTGACAGGGTAATTGTACCTCGCAGTACAGGAACCTCTGACAGGGTAATTGTACCTCGCAGTACAGGAACCTCTGACAGGGTAATAGTACCTCGCAGTAGAGGAACCTCTGACAGTGTAATTGTACCTCGCAGTACAGGAACCTCTGACAGGGTAATTGTACCTCGCAGTACAGGAACCTCTGACAGGGTAATTGTACCTCGCAGTACAGGAACCTCTGACAGGGTAATAGTACCTCGCAGTAGAGGAACCTCTGACAGTGTAATTGTACCTCGCAGTGCAGGAACCTCTGACAGTGTAATTGTTCCTCGCAGTACAGGAACCTCTGACAGGGTAATTGTACCTCGCAGTACAGGAACCTCTGACAGTGTAATTGTACCTCGCAGTACAGGAACCTCGGACAGTGTAATTGTACCTCGCAGTACAGGAACCTCTGACAGGGTAATTGTACCTCGCAGTACAGGAACCTCTGACAGGGTAATTGTACCTCGCAGTACAGGAACCTCTGACAGGATAATTGTACCTCGAAGTACAGGAACCTCTGACAGGGTAATTGTACCTCGCAGTGCAGGAACCTCTGACAGGATAATTGCACCTCGCAGTACAGGATCATCTGACAGTGTAATTGTACCTCGCAGTGCAGGAACCTCTGACAGGGTAATTGTACCTCGCAGTGCAGGAACCTCTGACAGGGTAATTGTACCTCGCATTGCAGGAACCTCTGACAGTTTAATTGTACCTCGCAGTACAGGAACCTCTGACAGGGTAATTGTACCTCGCAGTACAGGAACCTCTGACAGGGTAATTGTACCTCGCAGTACAGGAACCTCTGACAGGGTAATTGTACCTCGCAGTACAGGAACCTCTGACCGGGTAATTGTACCTCGCAGTACAGGAACATCTGACAGTGTAATTGTACCTCGCAGTACAGGAACCTCTGACAGGGTAATTGTACCTCGCAGTACAGGAACCTCTGACAGGATAATTGTACCTCGCAGTACAAGAACCTCTGACAGGGTAATTATACCTCGCAGTACAGGAACCTCTGACAGGGTAATTGTACCTCGCAGTACAGGAACCTCTGACAGGGTAATTGTACCTCGCAGTACAGGAACCTCTGACAGTGTAATTGTACCTCGCAGTACAGGAACCTCTGACAGGGTAATTGTACCTCGCAGTGCAGGAACATCTGACAGGGTAATTGTACCTCGCAGTGCAGGAACCTCTGACAGGGTAATTGTACCTCGCAGTGCAGGAACCTCTGACAGGGTAATTGTACCTCGCAGTACAGGAAACTCTGACAAAGTAATTGCAACTCGCTGTGCAGGAACCTCTGACAGGGTAATTGTACCTCGCAGTACTGGAACCTCTGACAGTGTAATTGTACCTCGCAGTACAGGAACCTCTGACAGGGTAATTGTACCTCGCAGTGCAGGAACATCTGACAGGGTAATTGTACCTCGCAGTGCAGGAACCTCTGACAGGGTAATTGTACCTCGCAGTGCAGGAACCTCTGACAGGGTAATTGTACCTCGCAGTACAGGAACCTCTGACAGGGTAATTGCAACTCGCTGTGCAGGAACCTCTGACAGGGTAATTGTACCTCGCAGTACAGGAACCTCTGACAGGGTAATTGTACCTCGCAGTACAGGAACCTCTGACAGGGTAATTGTACCTCGCAGTACAGGAACCTCTGACAGTGTAATTGTACCTCGCAGTGCAGGAACCTCTGACAGGGTAATTGTACCTCGCAGTGCAGGAACCTCTGACAGGGTAATTGTACCTCGCAGTACAGGAACCTCTGACAGGGTAATTGCAACTCGCTGTGCAGGAACCTCTGACAGGGTAATTGTACCTCGCAGTACAGGAACCTCTGACAGGGTAATTGTACCTCGCAGTGCAGGAACCTCTGACAGGGTAATTGTATCTCGCAGTACAGGAACCTCTGACAGGGTAATTGTACCTCGCAGTACAGGAACCTCTGACAGGGTAATTGTACCTCGCAGTACAGGAACCTCTGACAGTGTAATTGTACCTCGCAGTACAGGAACCTCTGACAGGGTAATTGTACCTCGCAGTGCAGGTACCTCTGACAGGGTAATTATACCTCGCAGTACAGGAACCTCTGACAGTGTAATTGTACCTCGCAGTGCAGGAACCTCTGACAGGGTAATTGTACCTCGCAGTGCAGGAACCTCTGACAGGTTAATTGTACCTCGCAGTACAGGAACCTCTGACAGGGTAATTGTACCTCGCAGTACAGGAACCTCTGACAGGGTAATTGTACCTCGCAGTACAGGAACCTCTGACAGTGTAATTGTACCTCGCAGTACAGGAACCTCTGACAGGGTAATTGTACCTCGCAGTGCAGGAACCTCTGACAGGGTAATTGTACCTCGCAGTGCAGGAACCTCTGACAGGGTAATTGTACCTCGCAGTACAGGAACCTCTGACAGGATAATTGTACCTCGCCGTGCAGGAACTTCTGACAGGATAATTGTATCTCGCAGTACAGGAACCTCTGACAGGGTAATTGTACCTCGCAGTACAGGAACCTCTGACAGGGTAATTGTACCTCGCAGTACAGGAACCTCTGACAGGGTAATAGTACCTCGCAGTACAGGAACCTCTGACAGTGTAATTGTACCTCGCAGTACAGGAACGTCTGACAGGGTAGTAGTACCTCGCAGTACAGGAACCTCTGACAGGGTAATTGTACCTCGCAGTGCAGGAACCTCTGACAGGGTAATTGTACCTCGCAGTGCAGGAACCTCTGACAGGGTAATTGTACCTCGCAGTGCAGGAACCTCTGACAGTGTAATTGTACCTCGCAGTACTGGAACCTCTGACAGTGTAATTGTACCTCGCAGTACAGGAACCTCTGACAGGGTAATTGTACCTCGCAGTGCAGGAACATCTGACAGGGTAATTGTACCTCGCAGTGCAGGAACCTCTGACAGGGTAATTGTACCTCGCAGTGCAGGAACCTCTGACAGGGTAATTGTACCTCGCAGTACAGGAACCTCTGACAGGGTAATTGCAACTCGCTGTGCAGGAACCTCTGACAGGGTAATTGTACCTCGCAGTACAGGAACCTCTGACAGGGTAATTGTACCTCGCAGTACAGGAACCTCTGACAGGGTAATTGTACCTCGCAGTACAGGAACCTCTGACAGTGTAATTGTACCTCGCAGTGCAGGAACCTCTGACAGGGTAATTGTACCTCGCAGTGCAGGAACCTCTGACAGGGTAATTGTACCTCGCAGTACAGGAACCTCTGACAGGGTAATTGCAACTCGCTGTGCAGGAACCTCTGACAGGGTAATTGTACCTCGCAGTACAGGAACCTCTGACAGGGTAATTGTACCTCGCAGTGCAGGAACCTCTGACAGGGTAATTGTATCTCGCAGTACAGGAACCTCTGACAGGGTAATTGTACCTCGCAGTACAGGAACCTCTGACAGGGTAATTGTACCTCGCAGTACAGGAACCTCTGACAGTGTAATTGTACCTCGCAGTACAGGAACCTCTGACAGGGTAATTGTACCTCGCAGTGCAGGTACCTCTGACAGGGTAATTATACCTCGCAGTACAGGAACCTCTGACAGTGTAATTGTACCTCGCAGTGCAGGAACCTCTGACAGGGTAATTGTACCTCGCAGTGCAGGAACCTCTGACAGGGTAATTGTACCTCGCAGTACAGGAACCTCTGACAGGGTAATTGTACCTCGCAGTACAGGAACCTCTGACAGGGTAATTGTACCTCGCAGTACAGGAACCTCTGACAGTGTAATTGTACCTCGCAGTACAGGAACCTCTGACAGGGTAATTGTACCTCGCAGTGCAGGAACCTCTGACAGGGTAATTGTACCTCGCAGTGCAGGAACCTCTGACAGGGTAATTGTACCTCGCAGTACAGGAACCTCTGACAGGATAATTGTACCTCGCCGTGCAGGAACTTCTGACAGGATAATTGTATCTCGCAGTACAGGAACCTCTGACAGGGTAATTGTACCTCGCAGTACAGAAACCTCTGACAGGGTAATTGTACCTCGCAGTACAGGAACCTCTGACAGGGTAATAGTACCTCGCAGTACAGGAACCTCTGACAGTGTAATTGTACCTCGCAGTACAGGAACGTCTGACAGGGTAGTAGTACCTCGCAGTACAGGAACCTCTGACAGGGTAATTGTACCTCGCAGTGCAGGAACCTCTGACAGGGTAATTGTACCTCGCAGTGCAGGAACCTCTGACAGGGTAATTGTACTCGCAGTGCAGGAACCTCTGACAGTGTAATTGTACCTCGCAGTACAGGAACCTCTGACAGGGTAATTGTACCTCGCAGTACAGGAACCTCTGACAGGGTAATTGTACCTCGCAGTACAGGAACCTCTGACAGTGTAATTGTACCTCGCAGTACAGGAACCTCTGACAGGGTAATTGTACCTCGAAGTACAGGAACCTCTGACAGGGTAATTGTACCTCGCAGTACAGGAACCTCTGACAGGGTAATTGTACCTCGCAGTACAGGAACCTCTGACAGGGTAATTGTACCTCGCAGTACAGGAACCTCTGACCGGGTAATTGTACCTCGCAGTACAGGAACCTCTGACAGTGTAATTGTACCTCGCAGTACAGGAACCTCTGACAGGGTAATTGTACCTCGCAGTACAGGAACCTCTGACAGGGTAATTGTACCTCGCAGTACAAGAACCTCTGACAGGGTAATTGTACCTCGCAGTACAGGAACCTCTGACAGGGTAATTGTACCTCGCAGTACAGGAACCTCTGACAGGGTAATTGTACCTCGCAGTACAGGAACCTCTGACAGTGTAATTGTACCTCGCAGTACAGGAACCTCTGACAGTGTAATTGTACCTCGCAGTGCAGGAACCTCTGACAGGGTAATTGTACCTCGCAGTGCAATAACCTCTGACAGGGTAATTGTACCTCGCAGTACAGGAACCTCTGACAGGGTAATTGCAACTCGCTGTGCAGGAACCTCTGACAGGGTAATTGTACCTCGCAGTACAGGAACCTCTGACAGGGTAATTGTACCTCGCAGTGCAGGAACCTCTGACAGGGTAATTGTACCTCGCAGTGCAGGAACCTCTGACAGGGTAATTGTACCTCGCAGTACAGGAAACTCTGACAGGATAATTGTACCTCGCCGTGCAGGAACTTCTGACAGGATAATTGTATCTCGCAGTACAGGAACCTCTGACAGGGTAATTGTACCTCGCAGTACAGGAACCTCTGACAGGGTAATTGTACCTCGCAGTACAGGAACCTCTGACAGGGTAATAGTACCTCGCAGTACAGGAACCTCTGACAGTGTAATTGTACCTCGCAGTACAGGAACGTCTGACAGGGTAGTAGTACCTCGCAGTACAGGAACCTCTGACAGTGTAATTGTACCTCGCAGTGCAGGAACCTCTGACAGGGTAATTGTACCTCGCAGTGCAGGAACCTCTGACAGGGTAATTGTACCTCGCAGTACAGGAACCTCTGACAGGGTAATTGCAACTCGCTGTGCAGGAACCTCTGACAGGGTAATTGTACCTCGCAGTACAGGAACCTCTGACAGGGTAATTGTACCTCGCAGTGCAGGAACCTCTGACAGGGTAATTGTACCTCGCAGTGCAGGAACCTCTGACAGGGTAATTGTACCTCGCAGTACAGGAAACTCTGACAGGATAATTGTACCTCGCCGTGCAGGAACTTCTGACAGGATAATTGTATCTCGCAGTACAGGAACCTCTGACAGGGTAATTGTACCTCGCAGTACAGGAACCTCTGACAGGGTAATTGTACCTCGCAGTACAGGAACCTCTGACAGGGTAATAGTACCTCGCAGTACAGGAACCTCTGACAGTGTAATTGTACCTCGCAGTACAGGAACGTCTGACAGGGTAGTAGTACCTCGCAGTACAGGAACCTCTGACAGGGTAATTGTACCTCGCAGTGCAGGAACCTCTGACAGGGTAATTGTACCTCGCAGTGCAGGAACCTCTGACAGGGTAATTGTACCTCGCAGTGCAGGAACCTCTGACAGGGTAATTGTACCTCGCAGTACAGGAACCTCTGACAGGGTAATTGTACCTCGCAGTACAGGAACCTCTGACAGGGTAATTGTACCTCGCAGTACAGGAACCTCTGACAGTGTAATTGTACCTCGCAGTACAGGAACCTCTGACAGGGTAATTGTACCTCGCAGTACAGGAACCTCTGACAGGGTAATTGTACCTCGCAGTACAGGAACCTCTGACAGGGTAATCGTACCTCGCAGTACAGGAACCTCTGACTGGGTAATTGTACCTCGCAGTACAGGAACCTCTGACCGGGTAATTGTACCTCGCAGTACAGGAACCTCTGACAGTGTAATTGTACCTCGCAGTACAGGAACCTCTGACAGGGTAATTGTACCTCGCAGTACAGGAACCTCTGACAGGGTAATTGTACCTCGCAGTACAAGAACCTCTGACAGGGTAATTGTACCTCGCAGTACAGGAACCTCTGACAGGGTAATTGTACCTCGCAGTACAGGAACCTCTGACAGTGTAATTGTACCTCGCAGTACAGGAACCTCTGACAGGGTAATTGTACCTCGCAGTGCAGGAACATCTGACAGGGTAATTGTACCTCGCAGTGCAGGAACCTCTGACAGGGTAATTGTACCTCGCAGTGCAGGAACCTCTGACAGGGTAATTGTACCTCGCAGTACAGGAACCTCTGACAGGGTAATTGCAACTCGCTGTGCAGGAACCTCTGACAGGGTAATTGTACCTCGCAGTACAGGAATCTCTGACAGGGTAATTGTACCTCGCAGTACAGGAACCTCTGACAGGGTAATTGTACCTCGCAGTGCAGGAACCTCTGACAGGGTAATTGGACCTCGCAGTGCAGGAACCTCTGACAGGGTAATTGTACCTCGCAGTACAGGAACCTCTGACAGGGTAATTGTACCTCGCAGTACAGGAACCTCTGACAGGGTAATTGTACCTCGCAGTGCAGGAACATCTGACAGGGTAATTGTACCTCGCAGTACAGGAACCTCTGACAGTGTAATTGTACCTCGCAGTGCAGGAACCTCTGACAGGGTAATTGTACCTCGCAGTACAGGAACCTCTGACAGTGTAATTGTACCTCGCAGTACAGGAACCTCTGACAGGGTAATTGTACCTCGCAGTGCAGGAACCTCTGACAGGGTAATTGTACCTCGCAGTACAGGAACCTCTGACAGTGTAATTGTACCTCGCAGTGCAGGAACCTCTGACAGGGTAATTGTACCTCGCAGTGCAGGAACCTCTGACAGGGTAATTGTACCTCGCAGTACAGGAACCTCTGACAGGGTAATTGCAACTCGCTGTGCAGGAACCTCTGACAGGGTAATTGTACCTCGCAGTACAGGAACCTCTGACAGGGTAATTGTACCTCGCAGTGCAGGAACCTCTGACAGGGTAATTGTACCTCGCAGTGCAGGAACCTCTGACAGGGTAATTGTACCTCGCAGTACAGGAACCTCTGACAGGATAATTGTACCTCGCCGTGCAGGAACTTCTGACAGGATAATTGTATCTCGCAGTACAGGAACCTCTGACAGGGTAATTGTACCTCGCAGTACAGGAACCTCTGACAGGGTAATTGTACCTCGCAGTGCAGGAACCTCTGACAGGGTAATAGTACCTCGCACTACAGGAACCTCTGAAAGTGTAATTGTACCTCGCAGTACAGGAACGTCTGACAGGGTAGTAGTACCTCGCAGTACAGGAACCTCTGACAGGGTAATTGTACCTCGCAGTGCAGGAACCTATGACAGGCTAATTGTACCTCGCAGTGCAGGAACCTCTGACAGTGTAATTGTACCTCGCAGTACAGGAACCTCTGACAGGGTAATTGTACCTCGCAGTGCAGGAACCTCTGACAGTGTAATTGTACCTCGCAGTGCAGGAACCTCTAACAGGGTAATTGTACCTCGCAGTACAGGAACCTCTGACAGGGTAATTGTACCTCGCAGTACCGGAACCTCTGACAGGATAATTGTACCTCGCAGTACAGGAAACTCTGACAGGGTAATTGTACCTCGCAGTACAGGAACCTCTGACAGTGTAATTGTACCTCGCAGTACAGGAACCTCTGACAGGGTAATTGTACCTCGCAGTACAGGAACCTCTGACAGGGTAATTGTACCTCGCAGTACAGGAACCTCTGACAGGGTAATTGTACCTCGCAGTGCAGGAACCTCTGACCGGGTAATTGTACCTCGCAGTACAGGAACCTCTGACAGTGTAATTGTACCTCGCAGTACAGGAACCTCTGACAGTGTAATTGCACCTCGCAGTACAGGAACCTCTGACAGGGTAATTGTACCTCGCAGTACAGGAACCTCTGACAGGGTAATTGTACCTCGCAGTACAGGAACCTCTGACAGTGTAATTGTACCTCGCAGTACAGGAACCTCTGACAGTGTAATTGGACCTCGCAGTACAGGAACCTCTGACTGGGTAATTGTACCTCGCAGTACAGGAACCTCTGACAGGGTAAGTGTACCTCGCAGTACATGAACCTCTGACAGGGTAATTGTACCTCGCAGTGCAGGAACCTCTGACCGGGTAATTGTACCTCGCAGTACAGGAACCTCTGAAAGTGTAATTGTACCTCGCAGTACAGGAACCTCTGACAGGGTAATTGTACCTCGCAGTACAGGAACCTCTGACAGGGTAATTGTACCTCGCAGTACAGGAACCTCTGACAGGGTAATTGTACCTCGCAGCACAGGAACCTCTGACAGGGTAATTGTACCTCGCAGTGCAGGAACCTCTGACAGGGTAATTGTACCTCGCAGTACAGGAACCGCTGACAGGGTAATAGTACCTCGCAGTGCAGGAACCTCTGACAGGGTAATTGTACCACGCAGTGCAGGAACCTCTGACAGGGTAATTGTACCTCGCAGTACAGGAACCTCTGACAGGGTAATTGCAACTCGCTGTGCAGGAACCTCTGACAGGGTAATTGTACCTCGCAGAACAGGAACCTCTGACAGGGAAATTGCAACTCGCTGTGCAGGAACCTCTGACAGGGTAATTGTACCTCGCAGTACAGGAACCTCTGACAGGGTAATTGTACCTCGCAGTACAGGAACCTCTGACAGGGTAATTGTACCTCGCAGTACAGGAGCCTCTGACAGTGTAATTGTACCTCGCAGTGCAGGAACCTCTAACAGGGTAATTGTACCTCGCAGTACAGGAACCTCTGACAGGGTAATTGTACCTCGCAGTACAGGAACCTCTGACAGGATAATTGTACCTCGCAGTACAGGAAACTCTGACAGGGTAATTGTACCTCGCAGTACAGGAACCTCTGACAGTGTAATTGTACCTCGCAGTACAGGAACCTCTGACAGGGTAATTGTACCTCGCAGTACAGGAACCTCTGACAGGGTAATTGTACCTCGCAGTACAGGAACCTCTGACAGGGTAATTGTACCTCGCAGTGCAGGAACCTCTGACCGGGTAATTGTACCTCGCAGTACAGGAACCTCTGACAGTGTAATTGTACCTCGCAGTACAGGAACCTCTGACAGTGTAATTGCACCTCGCAGTACAGGAACCTCTGACAGGGTAATTGTACCTCGCAGTACAGGAACCTCTGACAGGGTAATTGTACCTCGCAGTACAGGAACCTCTGACAGTGTAATTGTACCTCGCAGTACAGGAACCTCTGACAGTGTAATTGGACCTCGCAGTACAGGAACCTCTGACTGGGTAATTGTACCTCGCAGTACAGGAACCTCTGACAGGGTAATTGTACCTCGCAGTACAGGAACCTCTGACAGGGTAATTGTACCTCGCAGTGCAGGAACCTCTGACCGGGTAATTGTACCTCGCAGTACAGGAACCTCTGACAGTGTAATTGTACCTCGCAGTACAGGAACCTCTGACAGGGTAATTGTACCTCGCAGTACAGGAACCTCTGACAGGGTAATTGTACCTCGCAGTACAGGAACCTCTGACAGGGTAATTGTACCTCGCAGCACAGGAAACTCTGACAGGGTAATTGTACCTCGCAGTGCAGGAACCTCTGACAGGGTAATTGTACCTCGCAGTACAGGAACCTCTGACAGGGTAATTGTACCTCGCAGTGCAGGAACCTCTGACAGGGTAATTGTACCTCGCAGTGCAGGAACCTCTGACAGGGTAATTGTACCTCGCAGTACAGGAACCTCTGACAGGGTAATTGCAACTCGCTGTGCAGGAACCTCTGACAGGGTAATTGTACCTCGCAGAACAGGAACCTCTGACAGGGAAATTGCAACTCGCTGTGCAGGAACCTCTGACAGGGTAATTGTTCCTCGCAGTGCAGGAACCTCTGACAGTGTAATTGTACCTCGCAGTGCAGGAACCTCTAACAGGGTAATTGTACCTCGCAGTACAGGAACCTCTGACAGGGTAATTGTACCTCGCAGTACAGGAACCTCTGACAGGGTAATTGTACCTCGCAGTGCAGGAACCTCTGACAGGGTAATTGTACCTCGCAGTGCAGGAACCTCTGACAGGGTAATTGTACCTCGCAGTACAGGAACCTCTGACAGGATAATTGTACCTCGCCGTGCAGGAACTTCTGACAGGATAATTGTATCTCGCAGTACAGGAACCTCTGACAGGGTAATTGTACCTCGCAGTACAGGAACCTCTGACAGGGTAATTGTACCTCGCAGTGCAGGAACCTCTGACAGGGTAATAGTACCTCGCACTACAGGAACCTCTGAAAGTGTAATTGTACCTCGCAGTACAGGAACGTCTGACAGGGTAGTAGTACCTCGCAGTACAGGAACCTCTGACAGGGTAATTGTACCTCGCAGTGCAGGAACCTATGACAGGCTAATTGTACCTCGCAGTGCAGGAACCTCTGACAGTGTAATTGTACCTCGCAGTACAGGAACCTCTGACAGGGTAATTGTACCTCGCAGTGCAGGAACCTCTGACAGTGTAATTGTACCTCGCAGTGCAGGAACCTCTAACAGGGTAATTGTACCTCGCAGTACAGGAACCTCTGACAGGGTAATTGTACCTCGCAGTACAGGAACCTCTGACAGGATAATTGTACCTCGCAGTACAGGAAACTCTGACAGGGTAATTGTACCTCGCAGTACAGGAACCTCTGACAGTGTAATTGTACCTCGCAGTACAGGAACCTCTGACAGGGTAATTGTACCTCGCAGTGCAGGAACCTCTGACAGGGTAATTGTACCTCGCAGTACAGGAACCTCTGACAGGGTAATTGTACCTCGCAGTGCAGGAACCTCTGACCGGGTAATTGTACCTCGCAGTACAGGAACCTCTGACAGTGTAATTGTACCTCGCAGTACAGGAACCTCTGACAGTGTAATTGCACCTCGCAGTACAGGAACCTCTGACAGGGTAATTGTACCTCGCAGTACAGGAACCTCTGACAGGGTAATTGTACCTCGCAGTACAGGAACCTCTGACAGTGTAATTGTACCTCGCAGTACAGGAACCTCTGACAGTGTAATTGGACCTCGCAGTACAGGAACCTCTGACTGGGTAATTGTACCTCGCAGTACAGGAACCTCTGACAGGGTAATTGTACCTCGCAGTACAGGAACCTCTGACAGGGTAATTGTACCTCGCAGTGCAGGAACCTCTGACCGGGTAATTGTACCTCGCAGTACAGGAACCTCTGACAGTGTAATTGTACCTCGCAGTACAGGAACCTCTGACAGGGTAATTGTACCTCGCAGTACAGGAACCTCTGACAGGGTAATTGTACCTCGCAGTACAGGAACCTCTGACAGGGTAATTGTACCTCGCAGCACAGGAACCTCTGACAGGGTAATTGTACCTCGCAGTGCAGGAACCTCTGACAGGGTAATTGTACCTCGCAGTACAGGAACCTCTGACAGGGTAATTGTACCTCGCAGTGCAGGAACCTCTGACAGGGTAATTGTACCTCGCAGTGCAGGAACCTCTGACAGGGTAATTGTACCTCGCAGTACAGGAACCTCTGACAGGGTAATTGCAACTCGCTGTGCAGGAACCTCTGACAGGGTAATTGTACCTCGCAGAACAGGAACCTCTGACAGGGAAATTGCAACTCGCTGTGCAGGAACCTCTGACAGGGTAATTGTACCTCGCAGTACAGGAACCTCTGACAGGGTAATTGTACCTCGCAGTACAGGAACCTCTGACAGGGTAATTGCAACTCGCTGTGCAGGAACCTCTGACAGGGTAATAGTACCTCGCAGTACAGGAACCTCTGACAGGGTAATTGTACCTCGCAGTGCAGGAACCTCTGACAGGGTAATTGTACCTCGCAGTACTGGAACCTCTGACAGGGTAATTGTACCTCGCAGTACAGGAGCATCTGACAGGGTAACTGTACCTCGCAGTACAGGAACCTCTGACAGGGTAATTGTACCTCGCAGTACAGGAACCTCTGACCGGGTAATTGTACCTCGCAGTACAGGAACCTCTGACAGTGTAATTGTACCTCGCAGTACAGGAACCTCTGACAGGGTAATTGTACCTCGCAGTACAGGAACCTCTGACAGGGTAATTGTACCTCGCAGTACAGGATCCTCTGACAGGGTAATTGTACCTCGCAGTACAGGAACCTCTGACAGGGTAATTGTACCTCGCAGTACAGGAACCTCTGACAGTGTAATTGTACCTCGCAGTACAGGAACCTCTGACAGGGTAATTGTACCTCGCAGTGCAGGAACCTCTGACAGGGTAATTGTACCTCGCAGTACAGGATCCTCTGACAGTGTAATTGTACCTCGCAGTGCAGGAACCTCTGACAGGGTAATTGTACCTCACAGTGCAGGAACCTCTGACAGGGTAATTGTACCTCGCAGTACAGGAACCTCTGACAGGGTAATTGCAACTCGCTGTGCAGGAACCTCTGACAGGGTAATTGTACCTCGCAGTACAGGAACCTCTGACAGGGTAATTGTACCTCGCAGTGCAGGAACCTCTGACAGGGTAATTGTACCTCGCAGTGCAGGAACCTCTGACAGGGTAATTGTACCTCGCAGTACAGGAACCTCTGACAGGATAATTGTACCTCGCCGTGCAGGAACTTCTGACAGGATAATTGTATCTCGCAGTACAGGAACCTCTGACAGGGTAATTGTACCTCGCAGTACAGGAACCTCTGACAGGGTAATTGTACCTCGCAGTGCAGGAACCTCTGACAGGGTAATAGTACCTCGCAGTACAGGCACCTCTGACAGGGTAATTGTACATCGCAGTGCAGGAACCTCTGACAGGGTAATTGTACCTCGCAGTACAGGAACCTCTGACAGTGTAATTGTACCTCGCAGTGCAGGAACCTCTGACAGGGTAATTGTACCTCGCAGTGCAGGAACCTCTGACAGGGTATTTGTACCTCGCAGTACAGGAACCTCTGACAGGGTAATTGCAACTCGCTGTGCAGGAACCTCTGACAGGGTAATTGTACCTCGCAGTACAGGAACCTCTGACAGGGTAATTGTACCTCGCAGTGCAGGAACCTCTGACAGGGTAATTGTACCTCGCAGTGCAGGAACCTCTGACAGGGTAATTGTACCTCGCAGTACAGGAACCTCTGACAGGATAATTGTACCTCGCCGTGCAGGAACTTCTGACAGGATAATTGTATCTCGCAGTACAGGAACCTCTGACAGGGTAATTGTACCTCGCAGTACAGGAACCTCTGACAGGGTAATTGTACCTCGCAGTGCAGGAACCTCTGACAGGGTAATAGTACCTCGCAGTACAGGAACCTCTGACAGTGTAATTGTACCTCGCAGTACAGGAACGTCTGACAGGGTAGTAGTACCTCGCAGTACAGGAACCTCTGACAGGGTAATTGTACCTCGCAGTGCAGGAACCTCTGACAGGGTAATTGTACCTCGCAGTGCAGGAACCTCTGACAGGGTAATTGTACCTCGCAGTGCAGGAACCTCTGACAGTGTAATTGAACCTCGCAGTGCAGGAACCTCTGACAGGGTAATTGTACCTCGCAGTACAGGAACCTCTGACAGGGTAATTGTACCTCGCAGTACAGGAACCTCTGACAGGATAATTGTACCTCGCAGTACAGGAACCTCTGACAGGGTAATTGTACCTCGCAGTACAGGAACCTCTGACAGTGTAATTGTACCTCGCAGTACAGGAACCTCTGACAGGGTAATTGTACCTCGCAGTCCAGGAACCTCTGACAGGGTAATTGTACCTCGCAATACAGGAACCTCTGACAGGGTAATTGTACCTCGCAGTGCAGGAACCTCTGACCGGGTAATTGTACCTCGCAGTACAGGAACCTCTGACAGTGTAATTGTACCTCCCAGTACAGGAACCTCTGACAATGTAATTGTACCTCGCAGTACAGGAACCTCTGACAGGGTAATTGTACCTCGCAGTACAGGAACCTCTGACAGGGTAATTGTACCTCGCAGTACAGGAACCTCTGACAGTGTAATTGTACCTCGCAGTACAGGAACCTCTGACAGGGTAATTGTACCTCGCAGTACAGGAACCTCTGACAGGGTAATTGTACCTCGCAGTACAGGAACCTCTGACAGGGTAATTGTACCTCGCAGTACAGGAACCTCTGACAGGGTAATTGTACCTCGCAGTGCAGGAACCTCTGACCGGGTAATTGTACCTCGCAGTACAGGAACCTCTGACAGTGTAATTGTACCTCGCAGTACAGGAACCTCTGACAGGGTAATTGTACCTCGCAGTACAGGAACCTCTGACAGGGTAATTGTACCTCGCAGTACAGGAAGCTCTGACAGGGTAATTGTACCTCGCAGTACAGGAACCTCTGACAGGGTAATTGTACCTCGCAGTACAGGAACCTCTGACAGGGTAATTGAAAGTCGCACTGCAGGAACCTCTGACAGGGTAATTGTACCTCGCAGTACAGGAACCTCTGACAGGGTAATTGTACCTCGCAGTGCAGGAACCTCTGACAGGGTAATTGTACCTCGCAGTGCAGGAACCTCTGACAGGGTAATTGTACCTCGCAGTGCAGGAACCTCTGACAGGGTAATTGTACCTCGCAGTACAGGAACCTCTGACAGGGTAATTGCAACTCGCTGTGCAGGAACCTCTGACAGGGTAATTGTACCTCGCAGAACAGGAACCTCTGACAGGGAAATTGCAACTCGCTGTGCAGGAACCTCTGACAGGGTAATTGTACCTCGCAGTACAGGAACCTCTGACAGGGTAATTGTACCTCGCAGTACAGGAACCTCTGACAGGGTAATTGCAACTCGCTGTGCAGGAACCTCTGACAGGGTAATTGTACCTCGCAGTACAGGAACCTCTGACAGGGTAATTGTACCTCGCAGTGCAGGAACCTCTGACAGGGTAATTGTACCTCGCAGTACACGAACCTCTGACAGGGTAATTGTACCTCGCAGTACAGGAACCTCTGACAGGGTAATTGTACCTCGCAGTACAGGAACCTCTGACAGGGTAATTGTACCTCGCAGTACAGGAACCTCTGACAGTGTAATTGTACCTCGCAGTGCAGGAACCTCTGACAGGGTAATTGTACCTCGCAGTGCAGGAACCTCTGACAGGGTAATTGTACCTCGCAGTACAGGACCCTCTGACAGGGTAATTGCAACTCGCTGTGCAGGAACCTCTGACAGGGTAATTGTACCTCGCAGTACAGGAACCTCTGACAGGGTAATTGTACCTCGCAGTGCAGGAACCTCTGACAGGGTAATTGTACCTCGCAGTGCAGGAACCTCTGTCAGGGTAATTGTACCTCGCAGTACAGGAACCTCCGACAGGATAATTGTACCTCGCCGTGCAGGAACTTCTGACAGGATAATTGTATCTCGCGGTACAGGAACCTCTGACAGGGTAATTGTACCTCGCAGTGCAGGAACCTCTGACAGGGTAATTGTACCTCGCAGTGCAGGAACCTCTGACAGGGTAATAGTACCTCGCAGTACAGGAACCTCTGACAGTGTAATTGTACCTCGCAGTACAGGAACGTCTGACAGGGTAGTAGTACCTCGCAGTACAGGAACCACTGACAGGGTAATTGTACCTCGCAGTGCAGGAACCTCTGACAGGGTAATTGTACCTCGCAGTGCAGGAACCTCTGACAGGGTAATTGTACCTCGCAGTGCAGGAACCTCTGACAGTGTAATTGTACCTCGCAGTGCAGGAACCTCTGACATGGTAATTGTACCTCGCAGTACAGGAACCTCTGACAGGGTAATTGTACCTCGCAGTTCAGGAACCTCTGACAGGATAATTGTACCTCGCAGTACAGGAACCTCTGACAGGGTAATTGTACCTCGCAGTACAGGATCCTCTGACAGGGTAATTGTACCTCGCAGTACAGGAACCTCTGACAGGGTAATTGTACCTCGCAGTACAGGAACCTCTGACAGGGTTATTGTACCTCGCAGTACAGGAACCTCTGACAGGGTAATTGTACCTCGCAGTACAGGAACCTCTGACAGGGTAATTGTACCTCGCAGTGCAGGAACCTCTGACAGGGTAATTGTACCTCGCAGTACAGGAACCTCTGACAGGGTAATTGTACCTCGCAGTGCAGTAACCTCTGACAGTGTAATTGTACCTCGCAGTCCAGGAACCTCTGACAGGGTAATTGTACCTCGCAGTAGAGGAACCTCTGACAGTGTAATTGTACCTCGCAGTGCAGGAATCTCTGACAGTGTAATTGTACCTCGCAGTACAGGAACCTCTGACAGGGTAATTGTACCTCGCAGTACAGGAACCTCTGACAGTGTAATTGTACCTCGCAGTACAGGAACCTCGGACAGTGTAATTGTACCTCGCAGTACAGGAACCTCTGACAGTGTAATGGTACCTCGCAGTACAGGAACCTCTGACAGGGTAATTGTACCTCGCAGTACAGGAACCTCTGACAGGATAATTGTACCTCGAAGTACAGGAACCTCTGACAGGGTAATTGTACCTCGCAGTGCAGGAACCTCTGACAGGATAATTGTACCTCGCAGTACAGGAACCTCTGACAGGGTAATTGTACCTCTCAGTACAGGAAACTCTGACAGTGTAATTGTACCTCGCAGTACAAGAACCTCTGACAGGGTAATTGTACCTCGCAGTGCAGGAACCTCTGACAGGGTATTTGTACCTCGCAGTACAGGAACCTCTGACAGGGTAATTGTACCTCGCAGTACAGGAACCTCTGACAGTGTAATTGTACCTCGCAGTACAGGAACCTCTGACAGGGTAATTGTACCTCGCAGTACAGGAACCTCTGACAGGGTAATTGTACCTCGCAGTACAGGAACCTCTGACAGTGTAATTGTACCTCGCAGTGCAGGAACCTCTGACAGGGTAATTGTACCTCGCAGTGCAGGAACCTCTGACAGTGTAATTGTACCTCGCAGTGCAGGAACCTCTGACAGGGTAATTGTACCTCGCAGTACAGGAACCTCTGACAGGGTAATTGCACCTCGCAGTGCAGGAACCTCTGACAGGGTAATTGTAACTCGCAGTACAGGAACCTCTGACAGGGTAATTGTACCTCGCATTGCAGGAACCTCTGACAGGGTAATTGTACCTCGCAGTGCAGGAACCTCTGACCGGGTAATTGTACCTGGCAGTGCAGGAACCTCTGACAGGGTAATTGTACCTCGCAGTACAGGAACCTCTGACAGGGTAATTGTACCTCGCAGTGCAGGAACCTCTAACAGGGTAATTGTACCTCGCAGGACAGGAACCTCTGACAGTGTAATTGTACCTCGCGGTGCAGGAACCTCTGACAGGGTAATTGTACCTCACAGTACAGGAACCTCTGACAGGGTAATAGTACCTCGCAGTACAGGAACCTCTGACAGGGTAATTGTACCTCGCAGTGCAGGATCCTCTGACAGGGTAATTGTACCTCACAGTACAGGAACCTCTGACAGGGTAATTGTACCTCGCGGTGCAGGAACCTCTGACAGGGTAATTGTACCTCGCAGTACAGGAACCTCTGACAGGGTAATTGCAACTCGCAGTGCAGGAACCTCTGACAGGGTAATTGTACCTCGCAGTACAGGAACCTCTGACAGGGTAATTGTACCTCGCAGTGCAGGAACCTCTGACAGGGTAATTGTACCTCGCAGTGCAGGAACCTCTGACAGGGTAATTGTACCTCGCAGTACAGGAACCTCTGACAGGATAATTGTACCTCGCAGTGCAGGAACCTCTGACAGGGTAATTGTACCTCGCTGTACAGGAACCTCTGACAGGATAATTGTACCTCGCAGTGCAGGAACCTCTGACAGGGTAATTGTACCTCGCTGTACAGGAACCTCTGACAGGGTAATTGTACCTCGCAGTGCAGGATCCTCTGACAGGGTAATTGTACCTCACAGTACAGGAACCTCTGACAGGGTAATTGTACCTCGCAGTACAGGAACCTCTGACAGGGTAATTGTACCTCGCAGTGCAGGAACCTCTGACAGGGTAATAGTACCTCGCAGTACAGGAACCTCTGACAGTGTAATTGTACCTCGCAGTACAGGAACCTCTGACAGGGTAGTAGTACCGCGCAGTGCAGGAACCTCTGACAGGGTAATTGTACCTCGCACTACAGGAACGTCTGACAGGGTAATTGCAACTCGCTGTGCAGGAACCTCTGACAGGGAAATTGTACCTCGCAGTACAGGAACCTCTGACAGGGTAATTGTACCTCGCAGTGCAGGAACCTCTGTCAGGGTAATTGTACCTCGCAGTGCAGGAACCTCTGACAGGGTAATTGCACCTCGCAGTGCAGGAACCTCTGACAGGATAATTGTACCTCGCAGTGCAGGAACCTCTGACAGGATAATTGTACCTCGCAGTACAGGAACCTCTGACAGGGTAATTGTACCTCAAAGTACAGCAACCTCTGACAGGGTAATAGTACCTCGCAGTACAGGAACCTCTGACAGGGTAATTGTACCTCGCAGTGCAGGAACCTCTGACAGGGTAATTGTACCTCGCTGTACAGGAACCTCTGACAGGGTAATTGTACCTCAAAGTACAGCAACCTCTGACAGGGTAATAGTACCTCGCAGTACAGGAACCTCTGACAGGGTAATTGTACCTCGCAGTGCAGGATCCTCTGACAGGGTAATTGTACCTCACAGTACAGGAACCTCTGACAGGGTAATTGTACCTCGCAGTACAGGAACCTCTGACAGGGTAATTGTACCTCGCAGTGCAGGAACCTCTGACAGGGTAATAGTACCTCGCAGTACAGGAACCTCTAACAGTGTAATTGTACCTCGCAGTACAGGAACCTCTGACAGTGTAGTAGTACCTCGCAGTACAGGAACCTCTGACAGTGTAATTGTACCTCGCAGTGCTGGAACCTCTGACAGTGTAATTGTACCTCTCAGTACAGGAACCTCTGACAGGGTAATTGTACCTCGCAGTGCAGGAACCTCTGACAGGGTAATTGTACCTCGCAGTGCAGGAACCTCTGACAGGGTAATTGTACCTCGCAGTACAGGAACCTCTGACAGGGTAATTGTACCTCGCAGTGCAGGAACCTCTGACAGGGTAATTGTACCTCTCAGTACAGGAACCTCTGACAGTGTAATTGTACCTCGCAGTGCAGGAACCTCTGACAGGTTAATTGTACCTCGCAGTACAGGAACCTCTGACAGGGTAATTGCAACTCGCAGTACAGGAACCTCTGACTGGGTAATAGTACCTCGCAGTACAGGAACCTCTGACAGGGTAATTGTACCTCGCAGTACAGGAACCTCTGACAGGGTAATTGTACCTCGCAGTACAGGAACCTCTGACAGGGTAATTGTACCTCGCAGTGCAGGAAACTCTGACAGGGTAATTGTACCTCGCAGTACAGGAACCTCTGACAGGGTAATTGCAACTCGCAGTGCAGGAACCTCTGACAGGGTAATTGTACCTCGCAGTACAGGAACCTCTGACAGGGTAATTGTACCTCGCAGTGCAGGAACCTCTGACAGGGTAATTGCAACTCGCAGTGCAGGAACCTCTGACAGTGTAATTGTACCTCGCAGTGCTGGAACCTCTGACAGGGTAATTGTACCTCACAGTACAGGAACCTCTGACAGGGTAATTGTACCTCGCAGTGCAGGAACCTCTGACAGGGTAATTGTACCTCGCAGTGCAGGAACCTCTGACAGGGTAATTGTACCTCGCAGTGCAGGAACCTCTGACAGTGCAATTGTACCTCGCAGTGCAGGAACCTCTGACAGGATAATTGTACCTCGCAGTACAGGAACCTCTGACAGGGTAATTGTACCTCGCAGTACAGGAACCTCTGACAGGGTAATTGTACCTCGCAGTGCAGGAACCTCTGACAGGGTAATTGTACCTCGCAGTGCAGGAACCTCTGACAGGGTAATTGTACCTCGCAGTGCAGGAACCTCTGACAGGGTAATAGTACCTCGCAGTACAGGAACCTCTGACAGTGTAATTGTACCTCGCAGTACAGGAACCTCTGACAGGGTAGTAGTACCTCGCAGTGCAGGAACCTCTGACAGGGTAATTGTACCTCGCACTACAGGAACGTCTGACAGGGTAATTGCAACTCGCAGTGCAGGAACCTCTGACAGGGAAATTGTACCTCGCAGTACAGGAACCTCTGACAGGGTAATTGTACCTCGCAGTGCAGGAACCTCTGTCAGGGTAATTGTACCTCGCAGTGCAGGAACCTCTGACAGGGTAATTGCACCTCGCAGTGCAGGAACCTCTGACAGGATAATTGTACCTCGCAGTGCAGGAACCTCTGACAGGATAATTGTACCTCGCAGTACAGGAACCTCTGACAGGGTAATTGTACCTCGCTGTACAGGAACCTCTGACAGGGTAATTGTACCTCAAAGTACAGCAACCTCTGACAGGGTAATAGTACCTCGCAGTACAGGAACCTCTGACAGGGTAATTGTACCTCGCAGTGCAGGATCCTCTGACAGGGTAATTGTACCTCACAGTACAGGAACCTCTGACAGGGTAATTGTACCTCGCAGTACAGGAACCTCTGACAGGGTAATTGTACCTCGCAGTGCAGGAACCTCTGACAGGGTAATAGTACCTCGCAGTACAGGAACCTCTGACAGTGTAATTGTACCTCGCAGTACAGGAACCTCTGACAGTGTAGTAGTACCTCGCAGTACAGGAACCTCTGACAGTGTAATTGTACCTCGCAGTGCTGGAACCTCTGACAGTGTAATTGTACCTCTCAGTACAGGAACCTCTGACAGGGTAATTGTACCTCGCAGTGCAGGAACCTCTGACAGGGTAATTGTACCTCGCAGTGCAGGAACCTCTGACAGGGTAATTGTACCTCGCAGTACAGGAACCTCTGACAGGGTAATTGTACCTCGCAGTGCAGGAACCTCTGACAGGGTAATTGTACCTCTCAGTACAGGAACCTCTGACAGTGTAATTGTACCTCGCAGTGCAGGAACCTCTGACAGGTTAATTGTACCTCGCAGTACAGGAACCTCTGACAGGGTAATTGCAACTCGCAGTACAGGAACCTCTGACAGGGTAATAGTACCTCGCAGTACAGGAACCTCTGACAGGGTAATTGTACCTCGCAGTACAGGAACCTCTGACAGGGTAATTGTACCTCGCAGTACAGGAACCTCTGACAGGGTAATTGTACCTCGCAGTGCAGGAAACTCTGACAGGGTAATTGTACCTCGCAGTACAGGAACCTCTGACAGGGTAATTGCAACTCGCAGTGCAGGAACCTCTGACAGGGTAATTGTACCTCGCAGTACAGGAACCTCTGACAGGGTAATTGTACCTCGCAGTGCAGGAACCTCTGACAGGGTAATTGCAACTCGCAGTGCAGGAACCTCTGACAGTGTAATTGTACCTCGCAGTGCTGGAACCTCTGACAGGGTAATTGTACCTCACAGTACAGGAACCTCTGACAGGGTAATTGTACCTCGCAGTGCAGGAACCTCTGACAGGGTAATTGTACCTCGCAGTGCAGGAACCTCTGACAGGGTAATTGTACCTCGCAGTGCAGGAACCTCTGACAGTGCAATTGTACCTCGCAGTGCAGGAACCTCTGACAGGATAATTGTACCTCGCAGTACAGGAACCTCTGACAGGGTAATTGTACCTCGCAGTACAGGAACCTCTGACAGGGTAATTGTACCTCGCATTGCAGGAACCTCTGACAGGGTAATTGTACCTCGCAGTGCAGGAACCTCTGACAGGGTAATTGTACCTCGCAGTACAGGAACCTCTGACAGGGTAATTGCAACTCGCAGTGCAGGAACCTCTGACAGGGTAATTGTACCTCGCAGTACAGGAACCTCTGACAGGGTAATTGTACCTCGCAGTACAGGAACCTCTGACAGGGTAATTGTACCTCGCAGTACAGGAACCTCTGACAGGGTAATTGTACCTCGCAGTGCAGGAACCTCTGACAGGGTAATTGTACCTCGCAGTACAGGAACCTCTGACAGGGTAATTGCAAGTCGCAGTGCAGGAACCTCTGACAGGGTAATTGTACCTCGCAGTACAGGAACCTCTGACAGGGTAATTGTACCTCGCAGTGCAGGAACCTCTGACAGGGTAATTGCAACTCGCAGTGCAGGAACCTCTGACAGTGTAATTGTACCTCGCAGTGCAGGAACCTCTGACAGGGTAATTGTACCTCGCAGTACAGGAACCTCTGACAGGGTAATTGTACCTCACAGTGCAGGAACCTCTGACAGCGTAATTGTACCTCGCAGTGCAGGAACCTCTGACAGGGTAATTGTACCTCGCAGTGCAGGAACCTCTGACAGTGTAATTGTACCTCGCAGTGCAGGAACCTCTGACAGTGTAATTGTACCTCGCAGTACAGGAACCTCTGACAGGGTAATTGTACCTCGCAGTACAGGAACCTCTGAAAGGGTAATTGTACCTCGCAGTACAGGAACCTCTGACAGTGTAATTGTACCTCGCAGTGCAGGAACCTCTGACAGGGTAATTGTACCTCGCAGTACAGGAACCTCTGACAGGGTAATTGTACCTCGCAGTACAGGAACCTCTGACAGGGTAATTGTACCTCGCAGTGCAGGAACCTCTGACAGGGTAATTGTACCTCGCAGTACAGGAAACTCTGACAGGGTAATTGCAACTCGCAGTGCAGGAACCTCTGACAGGGTAATTGTACCTCGCAGTACAGGAACCTCTGAAAGGGTAATTGTACCTCGCAGTACAGGAACCTCTGACAGGGTAATTGTACCTCGCAGTACAGGAACCTCTGACAGGGTAATTGTACCTCGCAGTACAGGAACCTCTGAAAGGGTAATTGTACCTCGCAGTACAGGAACCTCTGACAGGGTAATTGTACCTCGCAGTGCAGGAACCTCTGACAGGGTAATTGTACCTCGCAGTACAGGAACCTCTGACAGGTTAATTGTACCTCGCAGTACAGGAACCTCTGACAGGGTAATTGTACCTCGCAGTGCAGGAACCTCTGACAGGGTAATTGTACCTCGCTGTACAGGAACCTCTGACAGGGTAATTGCAACTCGCAGTGCAGGAACCTCTGACAGGGTAATTGTACCTCGCAGTACAGGAACCTCTGACAGGGTAATTATACCTCGCAGTACAGGAACCTCTGACAGGGTAATTGTACCGCCCAGTGCAGGAAACTCTGACAGGGTAATTGTACCTCGCAGTGCAGGAACCTCTGACAGGGTAATTGTACCTCGCAGTACAGGAACCTCTGACAGGGTAATAGTACCTCGCAGTACAGGAACCTCTGACAGGGTAATTGCAACTCGCAGTGCAGGAACCTCTGACAGGGTAATTGTACCTCGCAGTACAGGAACCTCTGACAGGGTAATTGTACCTCGCAGTACAGGAACCTCTGACAGGGTAATTGTACCTCGCAGTGCAGGAACCTCTGACAGGGTAATTGTACCTCGCAGTACAGGAACCTCTGACAGGGTAATTGTACCTCGCAGTACAGGAACCTCTGACAGGGTAATTGTACCTCGCAGTACAGGAACCTCTGACAGGGTAATTGCAACTCGCAGTGCAGGAACCTCTGACAGGGTAATTGTACCTCGCAGTACAGGAACCTCTGACAGGGTAATTGTACCTCGCAGTACAGGAACCTCTGACAGGGTAATTGTACCTCGCACTACAGGAACGTCTGACAGGGTAATTGCAACTCGCAGTACAGGAACCTCTGACAGGGTAATTGTACCTCGCAGTACAGGAACCTCTGACAGGGTAATTGTACCTCGCAGTGCAGGAACCTCTGACAGGATAATTGTACCTCGCAGTGCAGGAACCTCTGACAGGGTAATTGTACCTCGCAGTACAGGAACCTCTGACAGGGTAATTGTCCCTCGCAGTACAGGAACCTCTGACAGGGTAATTGTACCTCGCAGTACAGGAACCTCTGACAGGGTAATTGTACCTCGCAGTGCAGGAACCTCTGACAGGATAATTGTACCTCGCAGTGCAGGAACCTCTGACAGGGTAATTGTACCTCGCAGTACAGGAACCTCTGACAGGGTAATTGTACCTCGCAGTACAGGAACCTCTGACAGGGTAATTGTACCTCGCAGTGCAGGAACCTCTGACAGGGTAATTGTACCTCGCAGTACAGGAACCTCTGACAGGGTAATTGTACCTCGCAGTACAGGAACCTCTGACAGGGTAATTGTACCTCGCAGTGCAGGAACCTCTGACAGGGTAATTGTACCTCGCAGTACAGGAACCTCTGACAGGGTAATTGTACCTCGCAGTACAGGAACCTCTGACAGTGTAATTGTACCTCGCAGTCCAGGAACCTCTGACAGGGTAATTGTACCTCGCAGTGCAGGAACCTCTGACAGGGTAATTGTACCTCGCAGTGCAGGAACCTCTGACAGGGTAATAGTACCTCGCAGTACAGGAACCTCTGACAGGGTAATTGTACCTCGCAGTACAGGAACCTCTGACAGTGTAATTGTACCTCGCAGTACAGGAACCTCTGACAGTGTAATTGTACCTCGCAGTACAGGAACCTCTGACAGGGTAATTGTACCTCGCAGTACAGGAACCTCTGACAGGGTAATTGTACCTCGCAGTGCAGGAACCTCTGACAGGGTAATTGTACCTCGCAGTACAGGAACCTCTGACAGGGTAATTGTACCTCGCAGTGCAGGAACCTCCAGCAGCACAATAGCATCTTGCAATGCAGAGGCCTTTCCTGTGCATTTGCCCTTGTAATGCAGTAGGACTTGCTATGTAAAATCCAATTGTAATGCAAATTTCCCATGCAGTGCTGCAGCCCCTTGTAGTGCAAAAAGCAACTTGAGATGTCATAGAATGTTGCAATGCAACAAGCATTTGAAATCCCATTGAAGATATGGTGCACTAGACCCTTACAATGCAACACAAAAACTTGCAGTACAATAGCCTTTGCAGTACAACATCCACTAACAAAGCAATCGCCCCATGCAGTGCAATCTCCACTCACAGTGCAAAAACAACATGCAATGTAATAGTCTCTAAGAGTGACATAGCAATAACGTGAAGAAATGCTATAGCCTTTTGAACACAACAGACCATGATAATTCAATAGCCTCTTGCAGTGCAAAAGCTCTTTGGTGTGCAATAGACCCTGACAATGTATTTTCCCCTTACAGTGCAACAGTTCTATGCTTTGCATAACATGCTTATGGTACAAAAGCCAGGTGCAGTCCAAGAGCAAATTGCCTTTTGATACCCTATTGAAATATAATATCCTCTCACAATGGAAACCATCTCGCAATACAAAATTTCCCTGCAGTGCAATAGCTATTTGTTTTGCAATTGTGACTTTCAATACAATAGGCACTTGCCATGTAACATCCAGTTGCAATGCAATGGAACCATTAGTGTGCATGATCCTTGTATTGCAATAGCCTCTTGCAGTGCAATAGCAGCTTGCAATGCAGGGACCTTTGGTAGTGCAATAACTCCTTCCAATGCAAAGGTCTTTGAGTTTGCAATGGAGCGTGTTGTGCAACATCCACTTGCAATGAAAATGCGAAGGCACCTTGCAATACAAGAACTATTTGCAGAGCAACAACTCCAGCAATGCAACACCCATTTCATTGCAATAGCGCTTGCAGTCCAACAGTCCCTCCCTTGCAGACTATTATCCTTGCAATGTCAGAGCCCCTTTCAATGCAATGGCCCCTTTCAATACAACATCCACATGCAACGCAAGAAAACCAAGAATGTTTGGCAATGCACTGAAACAACTACTTGCAATGCAATAGGGCTAAGTCATGCAATCGCACATTGATAACATTGCACACTGGCAAAGTAATGGACTTTTACAGAGCAATAGCTCATCGGACTGCAATTGCCCTTTGCAATGCAATAACCTGAAGCAGTACATTTGGGGCTGACAATACAGTATCCATAATTAATACAATAGCACTTTACATTACAATGGCCTCTTACACTGTAATATCTTCTTGTAGTGTGAACACTCTTGCAGATCAATAGCTACGTGCTGGAAAGCAGAAGCCTCTTGCAAAGAAATACCCTTTGTAATTCAATCACCTCTTGCACAGTGACAGCACCTTGCAATGCAGGATACACTGACAGTTTAATAGTCCTTTGTAATTCAATCACCTCTTGCACGGTGACAGCACCTTGCAATGCAGGATACACTGACAGTTTAATAGTCCTTTGTAATTCAATCACCTCTTGCACAGTGACAGCACCTTGCAATGCAGGATACAATGACAGTTTAATAGTCCTTTGTAATTCAATCACCTCTTGCACGGTGACAGCACCTTGCAATGCAGGATACACTGACAGTTTAATAGTCCTTTGTAATTCAATCACCTCTTGCACGGTGACAGCACCTTGCAATGCAGGATACACTGACAGTTTAATAGTCCTTTGAAATTCAATCACCTCTTGCACGGTGACAGCACCTTGCAATGCAGGATACACTGACAGTTTAATAGTCCTTTGTAATTCAATCACCTCTTGCACGGTGACAGCACCTTGCAATGCAGGATACACTGACAGTTTAATAGTCCTTTGTAATTCAATCACCTCTTGCACGGTGACAGCACCTTGCAATGCAGGATACACTGACAGTTTAATAGTCCTTTGTAATTCAATCAGCTCTTGCACGGTGACAGCACCTTGCAATGCAGGATACAATGACAGTTTAATAGTCCTTTGTAATTCAATCACCTCTTGCACGGTGACAGCATCTTGCAATGCAGGATACACTGACAGTTTAATAGTCCTTTGTAATTCAATCACCTCTTGCACGGTGACAGCACCTTGCAATGCAGGATACACTGACAGTTTAATAGTCCTTTGTAATTCAATCACCTCTTGCACGGTGACAGCACCTTGCAATACAGGATACACTGACAGTTTAATAGTCCTTTGTAATTCAATCACCTCTTGCACGGTGACAACACCTTGCAATGCAGGATACACTGACAGTTTAATAGTCCTTTGTAATTCAATCACTTCTTGCACGGTGACAGCACCTTGCAATGCAGGATACAATGACAGTTTAATAGTCCTTTGTAATTCAATCACCTCTTGCACGGTGACAGCACCTTGCAATGCAGGATACACTGACAGTTTAATAGTCCTTTGTAATTCAATCACCTCTTGCACGGTGACAGCACCTTGCAATGCAGGATACACTGACAGTTTAATAGTCCTTTGTAATTCAATCACCTCTTGCACGGTGACAGCACCTTGCAATGCAGGATACACTGACAGTTTAATAGTCCTTTGTAACTCAATCACCTCTTGCACGGTGACAGCACCCTGCAATGCAGGATACACTGACAGTTTAATAGTCCTTTGTAATTCAATCACCTCTTGCACGGTGACAGCACCTTGCAATGCAGGATACACTGACAGTTTAATAGTCCTTTGTAATTCAATCACCTCTTGCACGGTGACAGCACCTTGCAATGCAGGATACACTGACAGTTTAATAGTCCTTTGTAACTCAATCACCTCTTGCACGGTGACAGCACCCTGCAATGCAGGATACACTGACAGTTTAATAGTCCTTTGTAATTCAATCACCTCTTGCACGGTGACAGCACCTTGCAATGCAGGAAACACTGACAGTTCAATAGTCCTTTGTAATTCAATCACCTCTTGCACGGTGACAGCACCTTGCAATGCAGGATACACTGACAGTTTAAGGACTGGAGAGGCCTTTGACAGTGCAATCACCCTTGCAGTTTAACATCCACATGGAGTTGTCACACAAACCACAGCTGTGATAATACAACAATCGTGAAAATAACTCCAAAGAGCTCCAGAAACCATCTTTGCCTTTAAGGAAAAAAAATCAGCCTTTAATTTACAAAATGAACAATGTATCCAAAATGGCATTGAAAGAAAACAAATCTTGGTCTTTGTGTGTTGAAACTGTCTGACAAGGACAAAGGACAAATGGTCAAAGCTAACAGGTGTCAAATGAACACATCCTATACCATGCTAAAACATTCCTGAATTGAATATCTCCTACTGAAAGAAAGAAGATGTGAAGTCACCATATTCTGGGTCACAGTGCAGTCACCATGGGTCAGAGAGCAGAGTGTCTGCTTCCAGGAGGTACAAGATAACAGATCTTTGCATTTAAGTGTCTTTCAGCAAAACATTAACATATTGTTTGTCTTTGCTCCATGACCTTCTGGTCTGTTCGTCTGTGACCTTGTCCTATCAATACCTTCTCTTTTGTTATCTCTTACCCCACCCCCGCTTTACTTGCTTAAAATGTTTTGCATTTCTTATATCTGTTAGTTCTGATGAAGGGTCACAGACCTGAAACGTTAACTCCGTTTCTCTCTGCACAGATGTTGCCCGACCTGCTGAATATTTCCAGCACTCGCTGTTTTTATTAACTCTGTTTCTCTCTCCACAGATGTTGCCCGACCTGCTGAGTATTTCCAGCACTCTCTGTTTTTATTAACTCTGTTTCTCTCTGCACAGATGTTGCCCGACCTGCTGAATATTTCCAGCACTCGCTGTTTTTATTAACTCTGTTTCTCTCTCCACAGATGTTGCCCGACCTGCTGAATATTTCCAGCACTCTCTGTTTTTATTAACTCCGTTTCTCTCTCCACAGATGTTGTCCGACCTGCTGAACATTTCCAGCACTCGCTGTTTTTATTAACTCTGTTTCTCTCTCCACAGATGTTGCCCGACCTGCTGAGTATTTCCAGCACTCGCTGTTTTTATTAACTCTGTTTCTCTCTCCACAGATGTTGCCCGACCTGCTGAGTATTTCCAGCACTCGCTGTTTTTATTAACTCTGTTTCTCTCTCCACAGATGTTGCCCGACCTGCTGAGTATTTCCAGCACTCTCTGTTTTTATTTACTCTGTTTCTCTCTCCACAGATGTTGCCCGACCTGCTGAATATTTCCAGCACACTCTGTTTTTATTAACTCTGTTTCTCTCTCCACAGATGTTGCCCGACCTGCTGAATATTTCCAGCACTCTCTGTTTTTATTAACTCCGTTTCTCTCTCCACAGATGTTGCCCGACCTGCTGAATATTTCCAGCACTCTCTGTTTTTATTAACTCTGTTTCTCTCTCCACAGATGTTGCCCGACCTGCTGAATATTTCCAGCACTCTCTGTTTTTATTAACTCTGTTTCTCTCTCCACAGATGTTGCCCGACCTGCTGAATATTTCCAGCACTCGCTGTTTTTATTAACTCTGTTTCTCTCTGCACAGATGTTGCCCGACCTGCTGAGTATTTCCAGCACTCTCTGTTTTTATTAACTCTGTTTCTCTCTCCACAGATGTTGCCCGACCTGCTGAATATTTCCAGCACTCGCTGTTTTTATTAACTCTGTTTCTCTCTCCACAGATGTTGCCTGACCTGCTGAATATTTCCAGCACTCTCTGTTTTTATTAACTCTGTTTCTCTCTCCACAGATGTTGCCCGACCTGCTGAATATTTCCAGCACTCGCTGTTTTTATTAACTCTGTTTCTCTCTCCACAGATGTTGCCTGACCTGCTGAATATTTCCAGCACTCTCTGTTTTTATTAACTCTGTTTCTCTCTCCACAGATGTTGCCCGACCTGCTGAATATTTCCAGCACTCGCTGTTTTTATGAACTCTGTTTCTCTCTCCACAGATGTTGCCCGACCTGCTGAATATTTCCAGCACTCTCTGTTTTTATTAACTCTGTTTCTCTCTCCACAGATGTTGTCCGACCTGCTGAGTATTTCGAACACTCTCTGTTTTTATGAACTCTGTTTCTCTCTCCACAGATGTTGCCCGACCTGCTGAATATTTCCAGCACTCTCTGTTTTTATTAACTCTGTTTCTCTCTCCACAGATGTTGCCTGACCTGCTGAGTATTTCCAGCACTCTCTGTTTTTATTAACTCTGTTTCTCTCTCCACAGATGTTGCCCGATCTGCTGAATATTTCCAGCACTCTCTGTTTTTTATGAACTCTGTTTCTCTCTCCACAGATGTTGCCTGACCTGCTGAGTATTTCCAGCACTCTCTGTTTTTATTGACTCTGTTTCTCTCTCCACAGATGTTGCCCGACCTGCTGAATATTTCCAGCACTCTCTGTTTTTATTAACTCTGTTTCTCTCTCCACAGATGCTGCCTGACCTGCTGAGTATTTCCAGCACTCTCTGTTTTTATTAACTCTGTTTCTCTCTCCACAGATGTTGCCTGACCTGCTGAGTATTTCCAGCACTCTCTGTTTTTATTAACTCTGTTTCTCTCTCCACAGATGTTGCCCGACCTGCTGAATATTTCCAGCACTCTCTGTTTTTATTAACTCCGTTTCTCTCTCCACAGATGTTGCCCGACCTGCTGAATATTTCCAGCACTCTCTGTTTTTATTAACTCTGTTTCTCTCTCCACAGATGTTGCCCGACCTGCTGAATATTTCCAGCACTCTCTGTTTTTATTAACTCCGTTTCTCTCTCCACAGATGTTGCCCGACCTGCTGAATATTTCCAGCACTCTCTGTTTTTATTAACTCTGTTTCTCTCTCCACAGATGTTGCCCGACCTGCTGAATATTTCCAGCACTCTCTGTTTTTATTAACTCTGTTTCTCTCTCCACAGATGTTGCCCGACCTGCTGAATATTTCCAGCACTCGCTGTTTTTATTAACTCTGTTTCTCTCTGCACAGATGTTGCCCGACCTGCTGAGTATTTCCAGCACTCTCTGTTTTTATTAACTCTGTTTCTCTCTCCACAGATGTTGCCCGACCTGCTGAATATTTCCAGCACTCTCTGTTTTTATTAACTCTGTTTCTCTCTCCACAGATGTTGCCCGACCTGCTGAATATTTCCAGCACTCTCTGATTTTATTAACTCTGTTTCTCTCTCCACAGATGTTGCCTGACCTGCTGAGTATTTCGAACACTCTCTGTTTTTATGAACTCTGTTTCTCTCTCCACAGATGTTGCCCGACCTGCTGAATATTTCCAGCACTCTCTGTTTTGATTAACTCTGTTTCTCTCTCCACAGATGTTGCCCGACCTGCTGAATATTTCCAGCACTTGCTGTTTTTATGAACTCGGTCTGGAAACGCTATCAATCAGCCTCTCAATGTAACAGAGTATTGTTTTTGTAACAGGTATTAGTACCACAGTCTCACAGCTCCAGTGACCCGGGTTCGGTTCTGTTTACTGCCACAGTCTCACAGCTCCAGTGACCCGGGTTCGGTTCTGTTTACTGCCACAGTCTCACAGCTCCAGTGTCCCGGGTTCGGTTCTGTTTACTGCCACAGTCTCACAGCTCCAGTGACCTGGGTTCGGTTCTGTTTACTGCCACAGTCTCACCGCTCCAGTGACCCGGGTTCGGTTCTGTTTGCTGCCACAGTCTCACAGCTCCAGTGTCCTGGGTTCGGTTCTGTTTACTGCCACAGTCTCACAGCTCCAGTGACCCGGGTTCGGTTCTGTTTACTGCCACAGTCTCACAGCTCCAGTGTCCCGGGTTCGGTTCTGTTTACTGCCACAGTCTCACAGCTCCAGTGACCTGGGTTCGGTTCTGTTTACTGCTACAGTCTCACCGCTCCAGTGACCCGGGTTCGGTTCTGTTTGCTGCCACAGTCTCACAGCTCCAGTGTCCTGGGTTCGGTTCTGTTTACTGCCACAGTCTCACAGCTCCAGTGACCCGGGTTCGGTTCTGTTTGCTGCCACAGTCTCACAGCTTCAGTGACCTGGGTTCGGTTCTGTTTACTGCCACAGTCTCACAGCTCCAGTGACCCGGGTTCGGTTCTGTTTACTGCCACAGTCTCACAGCTCCAGTGACCTGGGTTCGGTTCTGTTTACTGCCACAGCCTCACAGCTCCAGTATCCCGGGTTCGGTTCTGCGTACTGCCACAGTCTCACAGCTCCGGTGACCCGGGTTCGGTTCTGTTTACTGCCACAACCTCACAGCTCCAGTGACCCTAGTTCGGTTCTGTTTACTGCCACAGTCTCACAGCTCCAGTGTCCTGGGTTCTGTTCTGTTTACTGCCACAGTCTCACAGCTCCAGTGACCCGGGTTCGGTTCTGTTTACTGCCACAGTCTCACAGCTCCAGTGACCCGGGTTCGGTTCTGTTTACTGCCACAGTCTCACAGCTCCGGTGACCCGGGTTCGGTTCTGTTTACTGCCACAGCCTCACAGCTCCAGTGACCCGGGTTCGGTTCTGTTTACTGCCACAGTCTCACAGCTCCAGTGTCCCGGGTTCGGTTCTGTTTACTGCCACGGTCTCACAGCTCCAGTCACCTGGGTTCTGTTCTGTTTACAGCCACAGTCTCACAGCTCCAGTGACCCGGGTTCAGTTCTGTTTACTGCCACAGTCTCAGCTCCAGTGACCTGGGTTCGGTTCTGTTTACTGCCACAGTCTCACAGCTCCAGTGTCCTAGGTTCGGTTCTGTTTACTGCCACAGTCTCACAGCTTCAGTGACCTGGGTTCGGTTCTGTTTACTGCCACAGTCTCACAGCTCCGGTGACCCGGGTTCGGTTCTGTTTACTGCCACAGCCTCACAGCTCCAGTGACCCGGGTTCGGTTCTGTTTACTGCCACAGTCTCACAGCTCCAGTGTCCTGGGTTCTGTTCTGTTTACTGCCACAGTCTCACAGCTCCAAAGACCCGGGTTCGGTTCTGTTTACTGCCACAGTCTCACAGCTCCAGTGACCCGGGTTCGGTTCTGTTTACTGCCACAGTCTCACAGCTCCGGTGACCCGGGTTCGGTTCTGTTTACTGCCACAGCCTCACAGCTCCAGTGACCCGGGTTCGGTTCTGTTTACTGCCACAGTCTCACAGCTCCAGTGTCCCGGGTTCGGTTCTGTTTACTGCCACGGTCTCACAGCTCCAGTGACCTGGGTTCGGTTCTGTTTACTGCCACAGCCTCACAGCTCCAGTGTCCCGGGTTCTGTTCTGGGTGCTGCCTGTGTGGAGTTTGCAAGTTTTCCCTGTGACCATGTGGGTTTCTGCCGGGTGCTCTGTTTTCCTCCCACAAACAAAGACTTGCAGTTTGATTGATAAATTGGCCATTGTAAATGTCACTAGTCTCGTTAGGTGGTTGGAGGATGGTGGGGATGTGGTGGGAAATATGGGATTAATGTAGGATATATAAATGGGTGGCTGTTAGTCAGCACAGACTCGATGGGCCAAAGGGTCTGTTTCAGTGCAGTATCTCTCTATGATTCTCTTTGTGTAAAGACTTTTCATCCATTTTACACAGACAGATATTTGTCTTCATTGTTAGTATGTGTCTGTCACTAGACCAGCAGATATTGTCCATCCCCAGTTGTCCATTGAGAAGGTGATGCTGGTCCATCACCTTGAACCTCTGCAGTCTGTGTGGTGAAGGTCATCTCACAATGGTGTTGGAGAAGGAGTTACAGCATTTTCACCCAGTCATGATGAAGGAAAGGTGATATGTGTCCAACACAACAACAACTTGTATTTATATAGCACCATTAATGTCAGTACATGTTCCAAGGCACTCCTCTCCACCACTCCCCTCCCCCACTCCCCTCCCCAACACCCCTACCCCACTCCCCTCCCCCACTCGCCTCCCCCACTCCCCTCCCCAACACCCCTCCACCACTCCCCTCCCCCACTCCCCTGCCCCACTCCCCTGCCACACTCCCCTCCCCCACTCCCCTCCCCAAACTCCCTCCCCCACTCCCCTCCCCCACTCCCCTCCCCCACTCCCCTCCCCCACTCCCCTCCCCAACACCCCTCCCCCACTCCCCTCCCCCACTCCCCTCCCCAACACCCCTACCCCACTCCCCTCCCCCACTCCCCTCCCCCACTCCCCTCCCCAACACCCCTACCCCACACCCCTCCCCCACTCCCCTCCCCCACTCCCCTCCCCAAACTCCCTCCCCCACTCCCCTCCCCCACTCCACTCCCCCACTCCACTCCCCCACTCCCCTCCCCCACTCCCCTCCCCCACTCCACTCCCCCACTTCTCTCCACCACTCCCCTCCCCCATTCCCGTCCCCAACACCCCTACCCCACTCCCATCCCCAACACCCCTACCCCACTCCCCTCCCCCACTCCACTCCCCATTCTAGTCCTCCCACTCCACTTCCCCACAGCGCAATATCACTCCCCTCCCCCACTCCCATCCCCAACACCCCTACCCCACTCCACTCCCCCACTCCCCTCCCCCACTCCCCTCCCCCACTCCACTCCCCCACTTCTCTCCACCACTCCCCTCCCCCATTCCCGTCCCCAACACCCCTACCCCACTCCCATCCCCAACACCCCTACCCCACTCCCCTCCCCCACTCCACTCCCCATTCTAGTCCTCCCACTCCACTTCCCCACAGCGCAATATCACTCCCCTCCCCCACTCCCATCCCCAACACCCCTACCCCACTCCCCTCCCCCACTCCCCTCCCCCACTCCAATCCCCCATTCCCCTCCACCACTCCCCTACCCCACAGCCCTCCCCCGCTCTCCTCCCCCATACCCCTCCCCAAACACCCTCCCTCACACCCCTCCCCCACTCCCCTACTCCACTCCCCTGACCAGCTCCCCTCCCCCACTCCCCTATGTCAATCCCCTCCCCCACTCCCCGACACCACTCCCATCCCCCACTCGCCTCCCAAACTTCCCTACTCCACTCCTCTCCCCAAACCCCCTCCCCTATTTCCCCACCCATATCCCCTCCCCAGCTCCCCTTACCCACTCCCCTCCCCACTCCCCTGCCCCACTCACTTCCCTAACTCCCCTCCTCCACTCCCCTCCCCCACTCCACTCCCCAACACCCCTACCCCACTCCCCTCCCCCACTCCCATCCCCAACACCCCTACCCAATCCCCTCCCCCACTCACCTCCCCCACTCCAATCCCTCATTCCCCTCCCCACTCCCTTCCCCAACACCCCTCCCGCACTCCCCACCCCCACTCCCCTGCACCATTCCCCTCCACCACTCATCTCCCCAAATCACCTCCCCCACTCACCTCCCCCACTCCCCTCCCCCACTCCTCTCCCCCACTACCCTCCCCCACTCCACTCCCCCACTCCACTCCTCCCACTGCACTTCCCCACATCACTATATCACTCCCCTCCCCCACTCCCCTCCCCCACTCACCTCCCCCACTCCAATCCCTCATTACCCTCCCCCACTCCCTTCCCCAACACCCCTCCGGCACTCCCCACCCCCACTCCCCTGCACCATTCCCCTCCCCCACTCCCCTACCCCATTCCCCTCTCCAGCTCCCCTCCCCCACTCCCCTATGTCAATCCCCTCCCCCACTCCCCTACACCACTCCCTTCCCCCACTCGCCTCCCAAACCTCCCTACTCCACTCCGCTCCCCAAACCCCCTCCCCTATTCCCCTACCCATATCCCCTCCCCAGCTCCCCTTACCCACTCCCCTCCCCCACTCCTCTGCCCCACTCACATCCCTAACTCCCCTCCCCCACTCCCCTCCCCCTCACCTCCCCAACTCCCCTCACTAAGTCCTCCCACTCACCTCCCCCACTCCCCTCCCTAAATCCCCTCCCTCACTCCCCTACCCCACTCACATCACCAACTTCCCTCCCCCACTCCCCTCCCCCACTCATCTCCCCAACTCCCCCCAACAACTCCCTCCCACTCACCTCCCCCACTCCCCTCCCTAACTCCCCTCCCCAACTCCCCGACGCCACTCACCTCCCTAACTCTGCACGCCAACTCCCCTCCGCAACTCACCTTCCCAACTTCCTCCCACTCACCTGCATAACTCCCCTCCCCCACTCCCCACCCCCTCACCTCCACAACTCCACTCACTAACTCCTTCCCACTCACCTCCCCCACTCCCCTCCCTAACTCCCCTCCCTCACTCCCCTCCCCCACATCTCCCCAACTCCCCCCAACAACTCCCTCCTACTCACCTCCCCCACTCCCCTCCCTAACTCCCCTCCCCAACTCCCCTTACCCACTCACCTGCCCAACTCCCTCCCACTCACCTCCCCCACTCCCCTATCCCACTCCAATCCACCGCTCACCCACACTCTCCACCCCCACTCCCCTACCCCACTGCACTCCCCAGCTCCCATTTCCCACTCCCCGCCCCAACTCCCCTACCCCACTCCCCTCCCGCACTCCCCTATATGACACCCCTCCCCCACTCCACTACCCCACTCCCCTCACCAGATCCCTTCCCCCACTCCCCTCTGTCATTCTCCTCCCCCTCCCCTACACCACTCCCATTCCCCACTCGCCTCCCAAACTTCAATACTCCACTCCGCTCCCCAAACCCACGCCCCCATTCCCCTACCCAAATCCCCTCCCCAGCACCCCTTACCCACTCCCCTCCCCCACTCCCCTACCCCAACTCCCCTCCCCCATTCACCTTCCCAACTCCCCACCCCCTCACCTCCACAACTCCACTCACTAACTCCCTCCCACTCACCTCCCCCACTCCCCTCCCTATCTCCCCTTCCTCACTCCCCTACCCCTCTCAGATCACCAACTTCCCTCCCCCATTCCCCTCCCCCACTCATCTCCCCAACTCTCCCCACCAACTCCCTCCCACTCACCTCCCCCACTCCTCTCCCTAACTCCCCTCCCTCACACCCCTCCCCAACTCCCCTCACTCACTCCCCTGCCCAACTCCCTCCCACTCATGGTCCCCACTCCCCTATCCCACTCCCCTCCCCCGCTCACCCCCACTCTCCACCCCCACTCCCCTACCCCACTGCGCTCCCCAGCTCCCCTTGCCCACTCCCCGCCCCAACTCCCCTACCTCACTCCCCTCCCCCACTCGCATATATCACACCCCTCCCCCACTCCCCGACACCACTCCCATCCCCCACTCGCCTCCCAAACTTCCCTACTCCACTCCGCTCCCCAAACACCCTCCCCCATTCCCCTACCCAAATCCCATCCCCAGCTCCCCTTACCCACTCCACTCCCCCACAGCCCAACCCCACTCACATCCCTAACTCCGCAAGCCCACTCCCCTCCAGCACTCACCTCCCCAACTCCCCTCACCAACTCCCTCCCACTCACCTCCTTAACTCCCCTCCCTAACTCGCCTCCCCCACTCCCCTCCCACTCACCTCCCCCACTCCCCTCCCTAACTCCCCTCCCTCACTACCTCACCCCACTCCCCTCCCTAACCCCCCTCCCTCACTCCCCCACCCCCTTACCTCCCCAATCCCCCTCACCAACTCCCTCCCCCTCACCTGACCAACTCCCCTCACTAACTCCCTCTCACTCACCTCCCCCACTCCCCTCCTCTCCACTCCCCTCCCACACTCGCCTCCCAAACTGCCCTCCTCCATTCCGCTCCCCAACCCTCCTCCCCCATTCCCCTACCCCACTCCCCTCCCCAACTCCCCTCCCCCACACCCCTCCCCCACTCCCCTATCCCACTCCCCTTCCACACCCCTACCCCACTCCACTTTCACTTCCCTTCCCCAGTCCCCTTCCAACTCCCCTCCCCCAATCTCCTTCCCACTCCCCTCCCCCACTCCCCTTCAGCTCCCCACCCCCACTCCCCTCCCCCACTCCCCTTCCAACTCTCCTTCCAACTCCACTTCAAACTCCCCTAGCCCAATCTCGTTCCCACTACGCTCCCCCACTCCCCTCCCCCAATGCCCTTCCACTCACCTCCCCCAATCCCATTCCCACTCCCCTCCCTCACTCCCCTTCTCACACCCCTTTGCACTCCCCTCCCCCACTCTCCTACCCCACTCCCCTACCCAAACTCCCTCCCCCACACCCCTGCCCCACTTCCCTACCCCACTCAGCTCACCAGCTCCCCTCCCCCACTCCCCTATGTCATTCCCCTCCCCCACTCCCCTACACCACTCCCATCATCCACTCGCATCCCAAACTTCCCTACTCTACTCCGCTCCCCAAACCCCCTCCCCCATTCCCCTACCCAAATCCCCTCCCCAGCTCCCCTCACCCACTCCCCTCGCCCACTCCCCTACCCCACCCACCTCCCTAACTCCGAACCCCCACTCCCCTCCCCCACTCAACTCCCCAACTCCCCTCACTAACTCCCTCCCACTCACCTCCCTAACTCCCCTCCCTAACTCCCCTCCCCACTCCCCTCCCCCCTCACCTCCCCAACTCCCCTCACTAACTCCCTCCCACTCAACTCCCCTCCCTAACTCCCCTCCCTCACACCCCAACCCCACTCACTTCCCCAACTTCCCTCCCCCACTCATCTCCCCAAATCCCCCCACCAACTTCCTCCCACTCACCTCCCCCAATTCCACTCCCCTCCCCCGCTCACTCCCACTCTCCACCCCCACTCCTCTACCCCACTGCGCTCCCCAGCTCCCCTTGCCCACTCCCCGCCCCAACTCCCCTACCCCACTCCCCTCCCCCACTCCCCTATATCACTCCCCTCCCCCACTCAGCTTCCCCACTCGCCTCCCAAACTTCCCTACTCCACTCCGCTCCCCCACACCATTCTCCAATACCCCTCCCCTTCCCCTATCACACCCCCTCCCCCAAACCCCTACTCCACACTCCTCCCCCATTCCACTCCCCCAATCTCCTCCCCCACTCCCCTCCCCCAATCTCCTCCCCCACTCCACTCCCCTCCCAAAATCCCCTCCCCTACTCCGCTCCCCAACACCCTCCCCCATTCTCCTACCCAAATCCCCTCCCCAAACTCTCCCCTCCACTCCAATCCCCCATGCCCCTCCCCCACTCCCCAACCCCACTCACCTCCCCATCTGCCCTCCCCCAAATCCCTCCCCCACTCACCTCCCGCACTCACCTCCCCCACTCCCCTCCACACACCCACTCCCTTCCTCCACACTCCACTCCCACTCCCCTACCCCACTCCCCTCCACACACCCAATCCCCTGCACCACTCCCCACACCCACTCCCCTACCCCAGTCCCCTCACCTTCTCTCCTCCCACAATCTCCTCCCCCACTTCCCTCCACCACTCCCACTCTCTACCCCTCTCCTCTCCCCCTCATCTCTCCTCCCCACTCCCCTTCCCGATCCCCTCCCCCACTCCCCTCCTCTCCACTCCTCTCCACTCACCTCCCCCACTTGCCTCCCAAACTTCCCTCCTCCATTCCGCTCCCCAACCCCCCTCCCCATTCCCCTACCCCACTCCCCTCCCCAACTCCCCTCCCCAACCCCCCTCCACCACTACCAGACATCACACCCCTCCCCCACTCCCCTCCTCTTCACTCCTCTCCACTCCCCTCCCCCACTCGCTTCATAAACTTCCCTCCTCCATTCCGCTCCCCAACCCCCCTCCCCATTCCCCCACCCCACTCCCCTCCTCAACTCCCCTCCCCAACCCCCCTCCACCACTACCCTACATCACACCCCTCCCCCACTCCCCAACCCCACTCCCGTCCCCAAATCTCCTCCTCCACTCCCCTCCCCTACTCCCCATACCCACACCCCTCCCCCACTCCCCTACCCCACTCCATTTCCACTCCCCTTCCCTCTCCCCTTCCAACTCCCCTCCCCCACTCTCCTTCCCACTCCCCTCCCCCACTCCCCTTCCACTCCCCACCCGCACTCCCCTCCCCCACTCCCCTCCCCACATCCCCTCCCCCACTCCCCTCCTCCACACCATTTCCACTCCCCTCCCCCACATTCCTTCTGCGCCCCTCCCCCACACCCCACCTACTCCCCTCCCCCACTCCCCTTCCAACTCCCCCCACCAACTCCCTCCCACTCACCTCCCCCACTCCCCTCCCTAACTCCCATCCCCCACTCCCCTACCCAACTCCCCTCCCCAACTTCCCACACCCATTCCCCTGCCCAACTCCCTCCCACACACATCCCCCACTCCCCTATCCCTCTCCCCTCCCCTGCTCACCCCCACTCTTCACCCCCACATCCCTACCCCACTCCCCTCCCCAAACTCACTCCCCGACTCCCCTACCCCACTGCGCTCCCCAGCTCCCCTTGCCCACTCCCCGCCCCAATTCCCCTACCCCACACCTCTCCACCACTCCCCTATATCACTCCCCTCCCCCACTCCCCTCCCAAACGTCCTTACTCCACTCCGCTCCCCAACCCCCCTCCCCCATTCCCCTACCCCACTCCCCTCCACCACTCCTCTACTCCACGCTCCTCCCCCACTCCCCTCCCCCACTCCCCTCCCCAATCTCCTCCCCCACTCCCCTCCTCCACACCCCACACCCACTCCCCGACCCCACTCCCCTACACACACCCACTCCCTTCCTCCACACCCCTCACCAACTCCCCTACCCCACTCCCCCCACACACCCACTCCCCTGCACCACACCCCACCCCCACTCCACTTCTCCACACCCCACTCCCACTCCCCTACCCCAGTCCCCTTCCCTTCTCTCCTCCCACACTCTCCTCCCCCACTTCCCTCCACCACTCCCACTCTCTACCCCTCTCCTCTCCCCCTCCTCTCTCCTCCCCACTCCCCTTCCCAATCCCCTCCCCAACTCCACGACCCCACTCTCCTCCACTCCACTCCTCTCCTCTCCACTACTCCACTCCCCGCCCCCACTCCCATTCCCACTCCCCTCCCTCACTCCCCTTCCCACACCCCTATGCACTCCCCTCCCCCACTCTCCTTCGCATTCCCCTCCCCCACTCTCCTTCGCACTCCCCTCCCCCACTCTCCTTCCCACTTCACTCCCCCACTTCCCCACTCCCCTCCCCCACTCCCCTTCCAACTCCCCTCCCCACTCCCCTTCCAACTCCCCTCCCCCACTCCCCTATCCCACACCCCTCCCCTACTCTCCTTCCCACTTCGCTCACCCACTCCCCTCCCCACTCGCCTCCCAAACTTCCCTCCTCCATTCCGCTCCCCAAACCCCCTCCCCATTCCCCTAACACACGACCCTCCCCAACTCCCCTGCCCCAACCACCCTCCACCACTACCCTTCATCACTCTCCTCCCACACTCCTCAACCCCACTCCCTTCCCCAAAATCCCACATCCACTCCCCTCCCCCACTCTCCTTCCCACTTTGCTCACCCACTCCCCTTCCACTCCCCTCCCCCACTCCCCTCCCCCACTCCCCTTCCACTCCCCTCCCCCCAATCCCCTTCCACTCCCCTCCCCAAATCCCCTTCCACTCCCCTCCCCACTCCGCTTCCACTGCCCTCCCCCACTACCCTTTCCCACTCCCCTTCCACTCTGCTGTCCCACTCCCCTCACCCACTCTCCTTTCCACTTCGCTCCCCCAGTCCCCTCCCCACGCCCCTCCCACACTCCCCTCCCACACTCCCCCACTCCCCTCCAGCACTCCACACCCCCACACCCTTTCCCCCACTCCCCCTCCTCCTCTCCCATTCCCCTCTTCCACTCCCTCCCCACTCCGCTTCCACTCCCCTCCCCCACTACCCTTTCCCACTCCCTTTCCACTCCCCTGTCCCACTCCCCTCACCCACTCACCGTCCCCCACATCCTCCTCCACTCCGCTCCCCTTCAACCCTCCCACACTCCCATCAAACACTTCTCTCCGCCACTCCCACTCGCTACCCCTCTCCTCCTTCCGCTCCCCTCCACCTTCCCCTCCCCCTCCCCTCCCTTCCCCCACTCCCCTTCCACTCCCCTCCCCACTCCCCTCCCCCACTACCCTTCCACTCCACTCCCCCCACTCCCCTTCCACTCACCTCCCCCACTCCCCTTCCACTCCCCTCCACACTCCGCTTCCACTCCCCTCCCCCACTACCCTTTCCCACTCCCTTTCCACTCCCCTGCCCCACTCCCCTCACCCACTCACCGTCCCCCACATCCCTCCTCCACTCCGCTCCCCTTCAACACTCCCACACTCCCTTTACACGCTTCCCTCCGCCACTCCCACTCGCTACCCCTCTCCTCCTTCCGCTCCCCTCCACCTTCCCCTCCCTCTCCCCTCCCTTCCCCCACTCCCCTTCCACTCCCCTCTCCCACTCCCCTCCCCTTCCAACTCCCCTCAAACTCCCCTCCCACAGTCCTTCCAACTTTGCTCGCCCACTCCACTTCCACTCCCCTCCCCCACTCCCCTCCCCCACTCCCCTTCCACTCCACTCCCCCCCACTCCCCTTCCACTCACCTCCCCCACTCCCCTTCCACTCCCCTCCCCACTCCGCTTCCACTCCCCTCCCCCACTACCCTATCCCACTCCCTTTCACACTCCCCTGTCCCACTCCCCTCAGCCACTCACCGTCCCCCACATCCCTCCTCCACTCCGCTCCCCTTCAACCCTCCCACACTCCCTTCACACACTTCCCTCTGCCACTCCCACTCGCTACCCCTCTCCTCCCTCCGCTCCCCTCCACCTTCCGCTTACCACGCCCCTCTCCCACAGCATCCCCATTCCCATCCTCTCCCCTCCACACTCCCCTTGCCATTCCCCTCTCTCACAGCTCCTCTCCCCACCTCTTCCCTCCCCCACTACCCTTCCCACTCCAATCTCCCACAGCCTCCCCTCCCCCATTCCCCTCTCCCACAGCCTACCCGACTCCCCTCCTCTCCCCTCCACCACTCCTCTTCCCACTCTCCTCTCCCATCCCCTCCCCCCTACTCCCCTCCTCTCCCCTCCACCCCTACTCTACCCTTCTCCCCTCCTCTCCCCTCCTCCACTCCCATTCCCACTCCCCTCTCCCACAGCCACCCCTACTCCCCTCCTCTACCCTCCTCCCCCCTCCTCCCCTACTCTACCCTCCTACCCTCCTCTCCCCTACTCCACTCCCCTTCCCACTCCCCTCTCCCACTGCCGCCCCTACTCCCCTCCTCTCCCCTCCCCCACTCCCCTTCCCAATCAATTCCCCCCTCCCCACCCGCACACCCCTCCCCCAGACCCCTCCCCCAATCACCTTCCCAACCCCTCCCCCACCCCTTCCCACTCCGATCTCCCACTTCCCTCCCCCTCTCCCCTCTCCCAATCCCCTCCTGCATACCCCTCCACCACTCCCCTCCCACACAACCCGCCCCCACTACCCTCCCCCAATCACCTTCCCAGCCCCTCCCCCACCCCTTCCCCACTCCCCTCCCCCACCCCCTTCCCCACTCCCCTCCCCCACAAACCTTCCCAACCTCTCCAACACCCCCTTCCCACTCCCCGCCCCCACTCCCCTCCCCACTCACCTTCCCAAACCCGCCTCCACCCACTTCCCACACCCGTCCGCCACCCATCTCCCACTACCACTCCCCAACCCCTGCCACTTCCCCACTCCCCTCCCTCACTCCCTCACTCCCCTCTCCCACTCCCCTTAACGCTCACCTACCCCCTCCCATCGCAATCCCCTCCCCCTCCCCCTCACCCCTCCCATTCCCCCCTCCCCTCCTCCTCTCCCCTACCTCCTCCCACTCCGCTCCCACTCCCCTCCCACTACCCCTTCCACTCGCCTCCCACTCCCCTCTCACTCGCCTCCCACTGCACTCCCCCACTCCCCTCCCACTCCATTCCCCCACTCCCCTCCCACTCCACTCCCCCACTCCACTCCCCCACTGCCCTCCCCCACTCCCATCCCGTCAGTACTAAACAATCAGGGGAACACACTCTACTCACTTATACTGTTCACCCAGTGAAATGTCCTGGGTGCATTAAACAATCAGGGGAACACACTCTCCTCACTTATACTGTTCACCTGGTTACATGTCCCGTCAGTATTAAACAATCATGGGAACACAATCTCCTCACTTATACTCTTCACCTGGTAACATGTCCCATCAGTATGAAACAATCAGGGGAACACAATCTCCTCACTTATACTGTTCACCAGGTAACATGTCCTGTGTATGTTAAACCATCAGGGGAACACAATCTCCTCTCATATACTGTTCACCTGGTGACATGTCCTGTCAGTATTAAACAATCATGGGAACACACTCTCCTCAATTATACTCTTCACCTTGTAACATGTCCCGTGTGTATTAAACAATCAGGGGAACACACTCTCCTCACTTCTACTGTTCACCTGGTAACATGTCCCGTGTATATTAAACCATCAGGGGAACACACTCTCCTCACTTATACTGCTCACCTGCTAACATGTCCCGTGTATATTGAACAATCAGGAACACACTCTCCTCACTTATACTGTTCACCTGGTAACATGTCCCGTGTATATTAAACCATCAGGGGAAAACACTCTCCTCACTTATACTGTTCACCTGGTAACATGTCCCGTATATATTAAACCATCAGGTGAAAACACTCACCTCAGTTGTACTGTTCACCTGGTAACATGTCCCGTGTATATTAAACCATCAGGGGAACACACTCTCCTCACTTATACTGTTCACCTGGTAACATGTCCCGTGTATATTAAACCATCAGGGGAACACACTCACCTCACTTATACTGTTCACCTGGTAACATGTCCCGTGTATATTAAACCATCAGGGGAACACACTCTCCTCACTTATACTGTTCACCTGGTAACATGTCCTGCGTATATTAAAACATCAGGGGAACACTCTCTCCTCACTTATACTGTTCACCAGGCAACATGTCCCGTGTATATTAAACCATCAGGGGAACACACTCTCCTCACTTATACTGTTCACCTGGTAACATGTCCTGTGTGCATTAAACAATCAGGGGAACATACTCTCCTCACTTATACTGTTCACCTAGTGACATGTCCGGAGTGTATAAAACCATCAGGGGAACGCACTCTCCTCACTTATACTGTTCACCTGGTAACATGTCCTGTGTGTATGAAACAATCAGGGGAACACATTCTCCTCACTTACACTGTTCACCTGGTAACATGTCCTGTGTGTATGAAACAATCAGGGGAACACACTCTCCTCATATATACTGTTCACCTGGTAACATGTCTGTTTATATTAAACCATCAGGGGAACACACTCTCCTCACTAAAACTGTTCACCTGGAAGCATGTCCTGTGTGTATTAAACCATCAGGGGAACACACTCTCCTCACTTATACTGTTCACCTAGTAACATGTCCTGTGTATATTAAACTATCATGGGAACACACTCTCCTCACTTATGCTGTTCACCTGGTAACATGTCCCGTGTGTATTAAACAATCAGGGGAACACATTCTCCTCACTTACACTGTTTACCTGGTAACATGTCCCGTTTGTCTTAAAACATCAGGGGTAAACACTCTCCTCACTTATACTGTTCACCTGGTAACATGTCCCGTGTGTATTAAACAATCAGGGGAACACATTCTCCTCACTTACACTGTTTACCTGGTAACATGTCCTGTGTGTATTAAAACATCAGGGGAACACACTCTCCTCACTGATACAGTTCACCTGGTGACATGTCCTGCGTATATTAAAACATCAGGGGACCACACTCTCCTCACTTATACTGTTCACCAGGCAACATGTCCCGTGTATATTAAACCATCAGGGGAACACACTCTCCTCACGTATCCTGTTCACCTGGTAACATGTCCTGAGTGCATTAAACAATCAGAGGAACACACGCTCCTCACTTATACTGTTCACCTGGTAACATGTCTCGTGTATATTAAACCATCAGGGGAACACACTGTCCTCACTTACACTGTTCACCTGGTAACTTGTCCCGTGTCTATTAAAACATCAGGGGAACACACTCTCCTCACTGATACAGTTCACCTGGTGACATGTCCTGCGTATATTAAAACATCAGGGGACCACACTCTCCTCACTTATACTGTTCACCAGGCAACATGTCCCGTGTATATTAAACCATCAGGGGAACACACTCTCCTCACGTATCCTGTTCACCTGGTAACATGTCCTGAGTGCATTAAACAATCAGAGGAACACACGCTCCTCACTTATACTGTTCACCTGGTAACATGTCTCGTGTATATTAAACCATCAGGGGAACACACTCTCCTCACTTACACTGTTCACCTGGAAACATGTCCCGTGTGTATTAAACAATCAGGGGAACACACTCTCCTCACTTATACTGTTCACCTGGTAACATGTCTCGTGTATATTAAACCATCAGGGGAACACACTGTCCTCACTTACACTGTTCACCTGGTAACTTGTCCCGTGTCTATTAAAACATTAGGGGAACACACTCTCCTCACTTACACTGTTCACCTGTTAACATGTCTCGTGTATATTAAACAATCAGGGGAACACACTCTCCTCACTTATACTGTTCACCTGGTAACTTGTCCCGTGTCTATTAAAACATTAGGGGAACACACTCTCCTCACTTATACTGTTCACCTGGTAACATGTCCCCTGTGTATTAAACAATCTGGGGAACACACTTTCCTCACTTATACTGTTCACCTGGCAAAATGTCCCGTGTGTACTAAAACATCAGGGGAACCCACTCTCCTCACTTATACTGTTCACCTGGTAACATGTCCCGTGTGTATTAACACATCAGGGGAACACACTCTCCTCACTTATACTGTTCACCTGGTGAAATGTCCCATGTATAATAAACAATCAAGGGAACAAACTCTCCTCACTTATACTGTTCACCTGGTAACATGTCCCGTGTGTATTAAAACATAAGGGGAACACACTCTCCTCACTTATACTGTTCACCTGGTGAAATGTCCCATGTATAAAAAACAATCAGGGAAACAAACTCTCCTCACTTATACTGTTCACCTGGCAAAATGTCCCGTGTGTATTAAAACATCAGGGGAACACACTCTCCTCACTTATACTGTTCACCTGGTAACATGTCTCGTGTGTATTAAAACATCAGGGGAACACACTCTCCTCACTTATACTGTTCACCTGGTGGAATGTCCCATGTATAAAAAACAATCAGGGGAACAAACTCTCTTCACTTATACTGTTCACCTGGTAACATGTCCCGTGTGTATTAAAACATAAGGAGAACACACTGTCCTCACTTCTTCTGTTCACCTGGTGACATGTCCCGTGTATATTAAACAATCAGGGGAACACACTCTCCTCACCTATACTGTTCACCTGGTAACATGTCCCGTGTGTATTAAAACATCAGGGGAACACAGTCTCCTCACTTATACTGTTCACCTGGTGAAATGTCCCATGTATAAAAAACAATCAGGGAAACAAACTCTCCTCACTTATACTGTTCACCTGGCAAAATGTCCCGTGTGTATTAAAACATCAGGGGAACACACTCTCCTCACTTATACTGTTCACCTGGTAACATGTCTCGTGTGTATTAAAACATCAGGGGAACACACTCTCCTCACTTATACTGTTCACCTGGTGAAATGTCCCATGTATAAAAAACAATCAGGGGAACAAACTCTCTTCACTTATACTGTTCACCTGGTAACATGTCCCGTGTGTATTAAAACATAAGGAGAACACACTGACCTCACTTCTTCTGTTCACCTGGTGACATGTCCCGTGTATATTAAACAATCAGGGGAACACACTCTCCTCACTTATACTATTCACCTGGTAACATGTCCCGTGTGTATTAAACAAACAGGGGAACACACTCTCCTCACTTATACTATTCACCTGGTAACATGTCCCGTGTGTATTAAACAAACAGGGGAACACACTCTCCTCACTTATACTGTTCACCTGGTAACATGTCCTGTGTATATTAAACAATCTGGGGAACACACTCGCCTCACTTATACTGTTCACCTGGTAACTTGTCCCGTGTCTATTAAAACATTAGGGGAACACACTCTCCTCACTTATACTGTTCATCTGGTAACATGTCCCGTGTATATTAAACAATCTGGGGAACACACTCGCCTCAGTTATACTGTTCACCTGGTAACTTGTCCCGTGACTAAAAAAACATTAGGGGAACACACTCTCCTCACTTATACTGTTCATCTGGTAACATGTCCCGTGTGTATTATAACATCAGGGGAACACCCTCTCCTCACCTATACTGTTCACCTGGTAACATGTCCCGTGTGTATTAAACAATCTGGGGAACACACTCTCCTCACTTACACTGTTCGCCTGGCAACATGTCCCGTGTGTATTAAAATATCAGGGGAACACACTCTGCTCACTTATCCTGTTCAGCTCTAACATGTCCCGTGTGTATTAAACAATCTGGTGAACACACTCTCCTCACTTATCCTGTTCACCTGGTAACATGTCTCGTGTATATTAAACCATCAGGGGAACACACTCTGCTCACTTATACTGTTCACCTGGTAACATGTCCCGTGTGTATTAAACAATCTGGGGAACACGCTCGCATCACTTATACTGTTCACCTGGTAACATGTCCCGTGCGTTTTGAACAATCAGGGGAACACACTCTCCTCACTTGTACTGCTCACCTGGCAACATGTCCCGTGTGTATTAAACAATCAGGGGAACACACTCTGCTCACTTATACTGTTCACCTGGTAACATGTCCCGTGTATATTAAACAATCTGGGGAACACTCCCGCCTCACTTATACTGTTCACCTGGTGACATGTCCCGTGTGTATTAAAACATCAGCGAAACACATTCTCCTCACTTATACTGTTCACCTGGTAACATGTCCCGTGTGTATTAAAACATCAGCGAAACACACTCTCCTCACTTAAACTGTTCACCTGGTAACATGTCCTGTGTATATTAAAACATCAGCGAAACACACTCTCCTCACTTAAACTGTTCACCTGGTAACATGTCCCGTGTGTATTAAAACATCAGCGAAACACACTCTCCTCTCTTAAACTGTTCACCTGGTAACATGTCCTGTGTATATTAAACAATCTGGGGAACACACTCGCCTCACTTATACTGTTCACCTGGTAACATGTCCCTTGTGTATTAAACCATCAGGGGAACACACTCTCCTCACTTATACTGTTCATCTGGTAACATGTCCCGTGTGTATTAAACCATCAGGGGAACACACTCTCCTCACTTATACTGTTCACCTGGTAACATGTCTCGTGTATATTAAAACATCATCGAAACACACTCTCCTAACTTAAACTGTTCACCTGGTAACATGTCCCGTGTGTATTAAACAATCAGGGGAACACACTCTCCTCACTTATACTGTTCACCTGGTAACATCTCTCGTGTATATTAAAACATCAGCGACACACACTCTCCTCACTTATACTGTTCACCTGGTAACATCTCTCGTGTATATTAAACCATCAGGGGAACACACTCTCCTCACTTAAACTGTTCACCTGGTAACATGTCCCGTGTGTATTAAACAATCAGGGAAACACACTCTCCTCACTTATACTGTTCACCTGGTAACATGTCCTGTGCATATTAAACAATCTGGGGAAAACGCTCGCCTCACTTATACTGTTCACCTGGTAACATGTCCCTTGTGTATTAAACCATCAGGGGAACACACTCTCCTCACTTCTACTGTTCATCTGGTAACATGTCCCGTGTGTATTAAACCATCAGGGGAACACACTCTCCTCACTTATACTGTTCACCTGGTAACATGTCTCGTGTATATTAAAACATCATCGAAACACACTCTCCTAACTTAAACTGTTCACCTGGTAACATGTCCCGTGTGTATTAAACAATCAGGGGAACACACTCTCCTCACTTATACTGTTCACCTGGTAACATCTCTCGTGTATATTAAAACATCAGCGACACACACTCTCCTCACTTATACTGCTCACCTGGTAACATCTCTCGTGTATATTAAACCATCAGGGGAACACACTCTCCTCACTTAAACTGTTCACCTGGTAACATGTCCCGTGTGTATTAAACAATCAGGGAAACACACTCTCCTCACTTATACTGTTCACCTGGTAACATGTCCTGTGCATATTAATCAATCAGGGGAACACACTCTCCTCACCTATACTGTTCACCTGGTAACATGTCCCGTGTGTATTAAAACATCAGGGGAACACAGTCTCCTCACTTATACTGTTCACCTGGTGAAATGTCCCATATGTAAAAAACAATCAGTGGAACACACTCTCCTCACTTATACTATTCACCTGGTAACATGTCCCGTGTGTATTAAACAAACAGGGGAACACACTCTCCTCACTGATACTATTCACCTGGTAACATGTCCCGTGTGTATTAAACAAACAGGGGAACACACTCTCCTCACTTATACTGTTCACCTGGTAACATATCCTGTGTATATTAAACAATCTGGGGAACACACTCGCCTCACTTATACTGTTCACCTGGTAACTTGTCCCGTGTCTATTAAAACATTAGGGGAACACACTCTCCTCACTCATACTGTTCATCTGGTAACATGTCCCGTGTATATTAAACCATCAGGGGAACACTCTCTCCTCACTTATGCTGTTCACCTGGTAACATGTCCTGTGTGTGTATTAAAAAATCGGGAGAACACACTCTCCTCACTTATACTGTTCACCTGGTGACATGTCCCGTGTACATTAAACAAACAGGGGAACACACTCTCCTCACTTATACTGTTCAAATGGGAACATGTCCCGTGTGTATTAAAACATCAGGGAAACACACTCTCCTCACTTATACTGTTCACCTGGTAACATGTCTCGTGTATATTAAACCATCATTGGAACACACTCTCCTCACTTATACTGTTCACCTGTTAACTTGTCCCGTGTCTATTAAAACATTAGGAGAACACACTATCCTCACTTATACTGTTCATCTGGTAACATGTCTCGTGTGTATTAAAACATCAGGGGAACACCCTCTCCTCACTTATACTGTTCACCTGGTAACATGTCCCGTGTCTATTAAACTATCAGTGGAACACAGTCTCCTCACCTATACTGTTCACCTGGTAACATGTCCCCTGTGTATTAAACACTCTGGGGAACACACTCTCCTCACTTATACTGTTCACCTGGTAACATGTCCCGTGTGTATTAAAATATCAGGGGAACACACTCTGCTCACTTGCCCTGTTCAGCTGGTAACATGTCCCGTGTGTATTAAACAATCTGGTGACCACACTCTCCTCACTTATCCTGTTCACCTGGTAACATGTCTCGTGTATATTAAACCATCAGGGGTACACACTCTGCTCACTTATACTGTTCACCTGGTAACATGTCCCGTGTGTATTAAACAAACAGGGGAACACACTCTCCTCACTTATACGGTTCACCTGGTAACATGTCCCGTGTATATTAAACAATCTGGGGAACACGCTCGCCTCACTTACACTGTTCACCTGGTAACATGTCCCGTGCGTTTTGAACAATCATGGGAACACACTCTCCTCACTTGTACTGCTCACCTGGCAACATGTCCCGTGTGTATTAAACAATCAGGGGAACACACTCTGCTCACTTATACTGTTCACCTGGTAACATGTCCCGTGTATATGAAACAATCTGGGGAACACACTCGCCTCACTTATACTGTTCACCTGGTGACATGTCCCGTGTGTATTAAAACATCAGCGAAACACATTCTCCTCACTTATACTGTTCACCTGGTAACATGTCCCGTGTGTATTAAAACATCAGCGAAACACACTCTCCTCACTTAAACTGTTCACCTGGTAACATGTCCTGTGTATATTAAAACATCAGCGAAACACACTCTCCTCACTTAAACTGTTCACCTGGTAACATGTCCCGTGTGTATTAAAACATCAGCGAAACAAACTCTCCTCTCTTAAACTGTTCACCTGGTAACATGTCCTGTGTATATTAAACAATCTGGGGAACACACTCGCCTCACTTATACTGTTCACCTGGTAACATGTCCCGTGTGTATTAAACCATCAGGGGAACACACTCTCCTCACTTATACTGTTCATCTGGTAACATGTCCCGTGTGTATTAAACCATCAGGGGAACACACTCTCCTCACTTATACTTTTCACCTGGTAACATGTCTCGTGTATATTAAAACATCATCGAAACACACTCTCCTAACTTAAACTGTTCACCTGGTAACATGTCCCGTGTGTATTAAACAATCAGGGGAACACACTCTCCTCACTTATACTGTTCACCTGGTAACATCTCTCGTGTATATTAAAACATCAGCGAAACACACTCTCCTCACTTATACTGTTCACCTGGTAACATCTCTCGTGTATATTAAACCATCAGGGGAACACACTCTCCTCACTTAAACTGTTCACCTGGTAACATGTCCCGTGTGTATTAAACAATCAGGGGAACACACTCTCCTCACTTATACTGTTCACCTGGTAACATGTCCCGTGTGTATTAAAACAACAACGAAACACACTCTGCTCTCATATAATGTTCACCTGGTGACATGTCCTGTCAGTATTAAACAATCATGGGAACAGACTCTCCTCACTTATACTCTTCACCTTGTAACATGTCCCGTGTGTATTAAACAATCAGGGGAACACACTCTCCTCACTTCTCCTGTTCACCTGGTAACATGTCCCGTGTATATTAAACCATCAGGGGAACACACTCTCCTCACTTATACTGCTCACCTGCTAACATGTCCCGTGTATATTGAACAATCAGGAACACACTCTCCTCACTTATACTGTTCACCTGGTAACATGTCCCGTGTATATTAAACCATCAGGGGAAAACCCTCTCCTCACTTATACTGTTCACCTGGTAACATGTCCCGTGTATATTAAACCATCAGGGGAAAACACTCACCTCAGTTGTACTGTTCACCTGGTAACATGTCCCGTGTATATTAAACCATCAGGGGAACACACTCTCCTCACTTATACTGTTCACCTGGTAACATGTCCCGTGTATATTAAACCATCAAGGGAAAACACTCACCTCACTTATACTGTTCACCTGGTAACATGTCCCGTGTATATTAAACCATCAGGGGAACACACTCTCCTCACTTATACTGTTCACCTGGTAACATGTCCTGCGAATATTAAAACATCAGGGGAACACTCTCTCCTCACTTATACTGTTCACCAGGCAACATGTCCCGTGTATATTAAACCATCAGGGGAACACACTCTCCTCACTTATACTGTTCACCTGGTAACATGTCCTGTGTGCATTAAACAATCAGGGGAACATACTCTCCTCACTTATACTGTTCACCTAGTGACATGTCCGGAGTGTATAAAACCATCAGGGGAACGCACTCTCCTCACTTATACTGTTCACCTGGTAACATGTCCTGTGTGTATGAAACAATCAGGGGAACACATTCTCCTCACTTACACTGTTCACCTGGTAACATGTCCTGTGTGTATGAAACAATCAGGGGAACACACTCTCCTCACATATACTGTTCACCTGGTAACATGTCTGTTTATATTAAACCATCAGGGGAACACACTCTCCTCACTAAAACTGTTCACCTGGAAGCATGTCCTGTGTGTATTAAACCATCAGGGGAACACACTCTCCTCACTTATACTGTTCACCTAGTAACATGTCCTGTGTATATTAAACTATCAGGGGAACACACTCTCCTCACTTATGCTGTTCACCTGGTAACATGTCCCGTGTGTATTAAACAATCAGGGGAACACATTCTCCTCACTTACACTGTTTACCTGGTAACATGTCCCGTTTGTCTTAAAACATCAGGGGTAAACACTCTCCTCACTTATACTGTTCACCTGGTAACATGTCCCGTGTGTATTAAACAATCAGGGGAACACATTCTCCTCACTTACACTGTTTACCTGGTAACATGTCCTGTGTGTATTAAAACATCAGGGGAACACACTCTCCTCACTTATACAGTTCACCTGGTGACATGTCCTGCGTATATTAAAACATCAGGGGACCACACTCTCCTCACTTATACTGTTCACCAGGCAACATGTCCCGTGTATATTAAACCATCAGGGGAACACACTCTCCTCACGTATCCTGTTCACCTGGTAACATGTCCTGAGTGCATTAAACAATCAGAGGAACACACGCTCCTCACTTATACTGTTCACCTGGTAACATGTCTCGTGTATATTAAACCATCAGAGGAACACACTCTCCTCACTTACACTGTTCACCTGGAAAAATGTCCCGTGTGTATTAAACAATCAGGGGAACACACTCTCCTCACTTATACTGTTCACCTGGTAACATGTCTCGTGTATATTAAACCATCAGGGGAACACACTGTCCTCACTTACACTGTTCACCTGGTAACTTGTCCCGTGTCTATTAAAACATTAGGGGAACACACTCTCCTCATTTACACTGTTCACCTGTTAACATGTCTCGTGTATATTAAACAATCAGGGGAACACACTCTCCTCACTTATACTGTTCACCTGGTAACTTGTCCCGTGTCTATTAAAACATTAGGGGAACACACTCTCCTCACTTATACTGTTCACCTGGTAACATGTCCCGTGTGTATTAACACATCAGGGGAACACACTCTCCTCACTTATACTGTTCACCTGGTGAAATGTCCCATGTATAATAAACAATCAAGGGAACAAACTCTCCTCACTTATACTGTTCACCTGGTAACATGTCCCGTGTGTATTAAAACATAAGGGGAACACACTCTCCTCACTTATACTGTTCACCTGGTGAAATGTCCCATGTATAAAAAACAATCAGGGAAACAAACTCTCCTCACTTATACTGTTCACCTGGCAAAATGTCCCGTGTGTATTAAAACATCAGGGGAACACACTCTCCTCACTTATACTGTTCACCTGGTAACATGTCTCGTGTGTATTAAAACATCAGGGGAACACACTCTCCTCACTTATACTGTTCACCTGGTGAAATGTCCCATGTATAAAAAACAATCAGGGGAACAAACTCTCTTCACTTATACTGTTCACCTGGTAACATGTCCCGTGTGTATTAAAACATAAGGAGAACACACTGTCCTCACTTCTTCTGTTCACCTGGTGACATGTCCCGTGTATATTAAACAATCAGGGGAACACACTCTCCGCACTAATACCGTTCACCTGGTAACATGTCCTGTGTATATTAAACAATCAGGGGAACACACTCTCCTCACCTATACTGTTCACCTGGTAACATGTCCCGTGTGTATTAAAACATCAGGGGAACACAGTCTCCTCACTTATACTGTTCACCTGGTGAAATGTCCCATATGTAAAAAACAATCAGTGGAACACACTCTCCTCACTTATACTATTCACCTGGTAACATGTCCCGTGTGTATTAAACAAACAGGGGAACACACTCTCCTCACTTATACTATTCACCTGGTAACATGTCCCGTGTGTATTAAACAAACAGGGGAACACACTCTCCTCACTTATACTGTTCACCTGGTAACATGTCCTGTGTATATTAAACAATCTGGGGAACACACTCGCCTCACTTATACTGTTCACCTGGTAACTTGTCCCGTGTCTATTAAAACATTAGGGGAACACACTCTCCTCACTTATACTGTTCATCTGGTAACATGTCCCGTGTATATTAAACAATCTGGGGAACACACTCGCCTCACTTATACTGTTCACCTGGTAACTTGTCCCGTGTCTAAAAAAACATTAGGGGAACACTCTCTCCTCACTTATACTGTTCATCTGGTAACATGTCCCGTGTGTATTAAAACATCAGGGGAACACCCTCTCCTCACCTATACTGTTCACCTGGTAACATTTCCCGTGTGTATTAAACAATCTGGGGAACACACTCTCCTCACTTATACTGTTCACCTGGCAAAATGTCCCGTGTGTATTAAAACATCAGGGGAACACATTCTCCTCACTTATACTGTTCACCTGGTATCATTTGCCGTGTATATTAAACCATCAGGGGAACACTCTCTCCTCACTTATGCTGTTCACCTGGTAACATGTCCTGTGTGTGTATTAAAAAATCGGGAGAACACACGCTCCTCACTTATACTGTTCACCTGGTGACATGTCCCGTGTATATTAAACAAACAGGGGAACACACTCTCCTCACTTATACTGTTCAAATGGGAACATGTCCCGTGTGTATTAAAACATCAGGGAAACACACTCTCCTCACTTATACTGTTCACCTGGTAACATGTCTCGTGTATATTAAACCATCAGGGGAACACACTCTCCTCACTTATACTGTTCACCTGTTAACTTGTCCCGTGTCTATTAAAACATTAGGAGAACACACTCTCCTCACTTATACTGTTCATCTGGTAACATGTCCCGTGTGTATTAAAACATCAGGGGAACACCCTCTCCTCACTTATACTGTTCACCTGGTAACATGTCCCGTGTCTATTAAACTATCAGTGGAACACAGTCTCCTCACCTATACTGTTCACCTGGTAACATGTCCCGTGTGTATTAAACAATCTGGGGAACACACTCTCCTCACTTATACAGTTCACCTGGTGACATGTCCTGCGTATATTAAAACATCAGGGGACCACACTCTCCTCACTTATACTGTTCACCAGGCAACATGTCCCGTGTATATTAAACCATCAGGGGAACACACTCTCCTCACGTATCCTGTTCACCTGGTAACATGTCCTGAGTGCATTAAACAATCAGAGGAACACACGCTCCTCACTTATACTGTTCACCTGGTAACATGTCTCGTGTATATTAAACCATCAGAGGAACACACTCTCCTCACTTACACTGTTCACCTGGAAAAATGTCCCGTGTGTATTAAACAATCAGGGGAACACACTCTCCTCACTTATACTGTTCACCTGGTAACATGTCTCGTGTATATTAAACCATCAGGGGAACACACTGTCCTCACTTACACTGTTCACCTGGTAACTTGTCCCGTGTCTATTAAAACATTAGGGGAACACACTCTCCTCATTTACACTGTTCACCTGTTAACATGTCTCGTGTATATTAAACAATCAGGGGAACACACTCTCCTCACTTATACTGTTCACCTGGTAACTTGTCCCGTGTCTATTAAAACATTAGGGGAACACACTCTCCTCACTTATACTGTTCACCTGGTAACATGTCCCCTGTGTATTAAACAATCTGGGGAACACACTTTCCTCACTTATACTGTTCACCTGGCAAAATGTCCCGTGTGTATTAAAACATCAGGGGAACCAACTCTCCTCACTTATACTGTTCACCTGGTAACATGTCCCGTGTGTATTAACACATCAGGGGAACACACTCTCCTCACTTATACTGTTCACCTGGTGAAATGTCCCATGTATAATAAACAATCAAGGGAACAAACTCTCCTCACTTATACTGTTCACCTGGTAACATGTCCCGTGTGTATTAAAACATAAGGGGAACACACTCTCCTCACTTATACTGTTCACCTGGTGAAATGTCCCATGTATAAAAAACAATCAGGGAAACAAACTCTCCTCACTTATACTGTTCACCTGGCAAAATGTCCCGTGTGTATTAAAACATCAGGGGAACACACTCTCCTCACTTATACTGTTCACCTGGTAACATGTCTCGTGTGTATTAAAACATCAGGGGAACACACTCTCCTCACTTATACTGTTCACCTGGTGAAATGTCCCATGTATAAAAAACAATCAGGGGAACAAACTCTCTTCACTTATACTGTTCACCTGGTAACATGTCCCGTGTGTATTAAAACATAAGGAGAACACACTGTCCTCACTTCTTCTGTTCACCTGGTGACATGTCCCGTGTATATTAAACAATCAGGGGAACACACTCTCCGCACTAATACCGTTCACCTGGTAACATGTCCTGTGTATATTAAACAATCAGGGGAACACACTCTCCTCACCTATACTGTTCACCTGGTAACATGTCCCGTGTGTATTAAAACATCAGGGGAACACAGTCTCCTCACTTATACTGTTCACCTGGTGAAATGTCCCATATGTAAAAAACAATCAGTGGAACACACTCTCCTCACTTATACTATTCACCTGGTAACATGTCCCGTGTGTATTAAACAAACAGGGGAACACACTCTCCTCACTTATACTATTCACCTGGTAACATGTCCCGTGTGTATTAAACAAACAGGGGAACACACTCTCCTCACTTATACTGTTCACCTGGTAACATGTCCTGTGTATATTAAACAATCTGGGGAACACACTCGCCTCACTTATACTGTTCACCTGGTAACTTGTCCCGTGTCTATTAAAACATTAGGGGAACACACTCTCCTCACTTATACTGTTCATCTGGTAACATGTCCCGTGTATATTAAACAATCTGGGGAACACACTCGCCTCACTTATACTGTTCACCTGGTATCATTTGCCGTGTATATTAAACCATCAGGGGAACACTCTCTCCTCACTTATGCTGTTCACCTGGTAACATGTCCTTTGTGTGTATTAAAAAATCGGGAGAACACACGCTCCTCACTTATACTGTTCACCTGGTGACATGTCCCGTGTATATTAAACAAACAGGGGAACACACTCTCCTCACTTATACTGTTCAAATGGGAACATGTCCCGTGTGTATTAAAACATCAGGGAAACACACTCTCCTCACTTATACTGTTCACCTGGTAACATGTCTCGTGTATATTAAACCATCAGGGGAACACACTCTCCTCACTTATACTGTTCACCTGTTAACTTGTCCCGTGTCTATTAAAACATTAGGAGAACACACTCTCCTCACTTATACTGTTCATCTGGTAACATGTCCCGTGTGTATTAAAACATCAGGGGAACACCCTCTCCTCACTTATACTGTTCACCTGGTAACATGTCCCGTGTCTATTAAACTATCAGTGGAACACAGTCTCCTCACCTATACTGTTCACCTGGTAACATGTCCCGTGTGTATTAAACAATCTGGGGAACACACTCTCCTCACTTATACAGTTCACCTGGTGACATGTCCTGCGTATATTAAAACATCAGGGGACCACACTCTCCTCACTTATACTGTTCACCAGGCAACATGTCCCGTGTATATTAAACCATCAGGGGAACACACTCTCCTCACGTATCCTGTTCACCTGGTAACATGTCCTGAGTGCATTAAACAATCAGAGGAACACACGCTCCTCACTTATACTGTTCACCTGGTAACATGTCTCGTGTATATTAAACCATCAGAGGAACACACTCTCCTCACTTACACTGTTCACCTGGAAAAATGTCCCGTGTGTATTAAACAATCAGGGGAACACACTCTCCTCACTTATACTGTTCACCTGGTAACATGTCTCGTGTATATTAAACCATCAGGGGAACACACTGTCCTCACTTACACTGTTCACCTGGTAACTTGTCCCGTGTCTATTAAAACATTAGGGGAACACACTCTCCTCATTTACACTGTTCACCTGTTAACATGTCTCGTGTATATTAAACAATCAGGGGAACACACTCTCCTCACTTATACTGTTCACCTGGTAACTTGTCCCGTGTCTATTAAAACATTAGGGGAACACACTCTCCTCACTTATACTGTTCACCTGGTAACATGTCCCCTGTGTATTAAACAATCTGGGGAACACACTTTCCTCACTTATACTGTTCACCTGGCAAAATGTCCCGTGTGTATTAAAACATCAGGGGAACCAACTCTCTTCACTTATACTGTTCACCTGGTAACATGTCCCGTGTGTATTAACACATCAGGGGAACACACTCTCCTCACTTATACTGTTCACCTGGTGAAATGTCCCATGTATAATAAACAATCAAGGGAACAAACTCTCCTCACTTATACTGTTCACCTGGTAACATGTCCCGTGTGTATTAAAACATAAGGGGAACACACTCTCCTCACTTATACTGTTCACCTGGTGAAATGTCCCATGTATAAAAAACAATCAGGGAAACAAACTCTCCTCACTTATATTGTTCACCTGGCAAAATGTCCCGTGTGTATTAAAACATCAGGGGAACACACTCTCCTCACTTATACTGTTCACCTGGTAACATGTCTCGTGTGTATTAAAACATCAGGGGAACACACTCTCCTCACTTATACTGTTCACCTGGTGAAATGTCCCATGTATAAAAAACAATCAGGGGAACAAACTCTCTTCACTTATACTGTTCACCTGGTAACATGTCCCGTGTGTATTAAAACATAAGGAGAACACACTGTCCTCACTTCTTCTGTTCACCTGGTGACATGTCCCGTGTATATTAAACAATCAGGGGAACACACTCTCCGCACTAATACCGTTCACCTGGTAACATGTCCTGTGTATATTAAACAATCAGGGGAACACACTCTCCTCACCTATACTGTTCACCTGGTAACATGTCCCGTGTGTATTAAAACATCAGGGGAACACAGTCTCCTCACTTATACTGTTCACCTGGTGAAATGTCCCATATGTAAAAAACAATCAGTGGAACACACTCTCCTCACTTATACTATTCACCTGGTAACATGTCCCGTGTGTATTAAACAAACAGGGGAACACACTCTCCTCACTTATACTATTCACCTGGTAACATGTCCCGTGTGTATTAAACAAACAGGGGAACACACTCTCCTCACTTATACTGTTCACCTGGTAACATGTCCTGTGTATATTAAACAATCTGGGGAACACACTCGCCTCACTTATACTGTTCACCTGGTAACTTGTCCCGTGTCTATTAAAACATTAGGGGAACACACTCTCCTCACTTATACTGTTCATCTGGTAACATGTCCCGTGTATATTAAACAATCTGGGGAACACACTCGCCTCACTTATACTGTTCACCTGGTAACTTGTCCCGTGTCTAAAAAAACATTAGGGGAACACTCTCTCCTCACTTATACTGTTCATCTGGTAACATGTCCCGTGTGTATTAAAACATCAGGGGAACACCCTCTCCTCACCTATACTGTTCACCTGGTAACATTTCCCGTGTGTATTAAACAATCTGGGGAACACACTCTCCTCACTTATACTGTTCACCTGGCAAAATGTCCCGTGTGTATTAAAACATCAGGGGAACACATTCTCCTCACTTATACTGTTCACCTGGTATCATTTGCCGTGTATATTAAACCATCAGGGGAACACTCTCTCCTCACTTATGCTGTTCACCTGGTAACATGTCCTGTGTGTGTATTAAAAAATCGGGAGAACACACGCTCCTCACTTATACTGTTCACCTGGTGACATGTCCCGTGTATATTAAACAAACAGGGGAACACACTCTCCTCACTTATACTGTTCAAATGGGAACATGTCCCGTGTGTATTAAAACATCAGGGAAACACACTCTCCTCACTTATACTGTTCACCTGGTAACATGTCTCGTGTATATTAAACCATCAGGGGAACACACTCTCCTCACTTATACTGTTCACCTGTTAACTTGTCCCGTGTCTATTAAAACATTAGGAGAACACACTCTCCTCACTTATACTGTTCATCTGGTAACATGTCCCGTGTGTATTAAAACATCAGGGGAACACCCTCTCCTCACTTATACTGTTCACCTGGTAACATGTCCCGTGTCTATTAAACTATCAGTGGAACACAGTCTCCTCACCTATACTGTTCACCTGGTAACATGTCCCGTGTGTATTAAACAATCTGGGGAACACACTCTCCTCACTTACACTGTTCGCCTGGCAACATGTCCCGTGTGTATTAAAATATCAGGGGAACACACTCTGCTCACTTATCCTGTTCAGCTCTAACATGTCCCGTGTGTATTAAACAATCTGGTGAACACACTCTCCTCACTTATCCTGTTCACCTGGTAACATGTCTCGTGTATATTAAACCATCAGGGGAACACACTCTGCTCACTTATACTGTTCACCTGGTAACATGTCCCGTGTGTATTAAACAAACAGGGGAACACACTCTCCTCACTTATATGGTTCACCTGGTAACATGTCCCGTGTATATTAAACAATCTGGGGAACACGCTCGCATCACTTATACTGTTCACCTGGTAACATGTCCCGTGCGTTTTGAACAATCAGGGGAACACACTCTCCTCACTTGTACTGCTCACCTGGCAACATGTCCCGTGTGTATTAAACAATCAGGGGAACACACTCTGCTCACTTATACTGTTCACCTGGTAACATGTCCCGTGTATATTAAACAATCTGGGGAACACTCCCGCCTCACTTATACTGTTCACCTGGTGACATGTCCCGTGTGTATTAAAACATCAGCGAAACACATTCTCCTCACTTATACTGTTCACCTGGTAACATGTCCCGTGTGTATTAAAACATCAGCGAAACACACTCTCCTCACTTAAACTGTTCACCTGGTAACATGTCCTGTGTATATTAAAACATCAGCGAAACACACTCTCCTCACTTAAACTGTTCACCTGGTAACATGTCCCGTGTGTATTAAAACATCAGCGAAACACACTCTCCTCTCTTAAACTGTTCACCTGGTAACATGTCCTGTGTATATTAAACAATCTGGGGAACACACTCGCCTCACTTATACTGTTCACCTGGTAACATGTCCCTTGTGTATTAAACCATCAGGGGAACACACTCTCCTCACTTATACTGTTCATCTGGTAACATGTCCCGTGTGTATTAAACCATCAGGGGAACACACTCTCCTCACTTATACTGTTCACCTGGTAACATGTCTCGTGTATATTAAAACATCATCGAAACACACTCTCCTAACTTAAACTGTTCACCTGGTAACATGTCCCGTGTGTATTAAACAATCAGGGGAACACACTCTCCTCACTTATACTGTTCACCTGGTAACATCTCTCGTGTATATTAAAACATCAGCGACACACACTCTCCTCACTTATACTGTTCACCTGGTAACATCTCTCGTGTATATTAAACCATCAGGGGAACACACTCTCCTCACTTAAACTGTTCACCTGGTAACATGTCCCGTGTGTATTAAACAATCAGGGAAACACACTCTCCTCACTTATACTGTTCACCTGGTAACATGTCCTGTGCATATTAAACAATCTGGGGAAAACACTCGCCTCACTTATACTGTTCACCTTGTAACATGTCCCTTGTGTATTAAACCATCAGGGGAACACACTCTCCTCACTTCTACTGTTCATCTGGTAACATGTCCCGTGTGTATTAAACCATCAGGGGAACACACTCTCCTCACTTATACTGTTCACCTGGTAACATGTCTCGTGTATATTAAAACATCATCGAAACACACTCTCCTAACTTAAACTGTTCACCTGGTAACATGTCCCGTGTGTATTAAACAATCAGGGGAACACACTCTCCTCACTTATACTGTTCACCTGGTAACATCTCTCGTGTATATTAAAACATCAGCGACACACACTCTCCTCACTTATACTGTTCACCTGGTAACATCTCTCGTGTATATTAAACCATCAGGGGAACACACTCTCCTCACTTAAACTGTTCACCTGGTAACATGTCCCGTGTGTATTAAACAATCAGGGAAACACACTCTCCTCACTTATACTGTTCACCTGGTAACATGTCCTGTGCATATTAATCAATCAGGGGAACACACTCTCCTCACCTATACTGTTCACCTGGTAACATGTCCCGTGTGTATTAAAACATCAGGGGAACACAGTCTCCTCACTTATACTGTTCACCTGGTGAAATGTCCCATATGTAAAAAACAATCAGTGGAACACACTCTCCTCACTTATACTATTCACCTGGTAACATGTCCCGTGTGTATTAAACAAACAGGGGAACACACTCTCCTCACTGATACTATTCACCTGGTAACATGTCCCGTGTGTATTAAACAAACAGGGGAACACACTCTCCTCACTTATACTGTTCACCTGGTAACATGTCCTGTGTATATTAAACAATCTGGGGAACACACTCGCCTCACTTATACTGTTCATCTGGTAACATGTCCCGTGTGTATTAAACCATCAGGGGAACACACTCTCCTCACTTATACTGTTCACCTGGTAACATGTCTCGTGTATATTAAAACATCATCGAAACTCACTCTCCTAACTTAAACTGTTCACCTGGTAACATGTCCCGTGTGTATTAAACAATCAGGGGAACACACTCTCCTCACTTATACTGTTCACCTGGTAACATCTCTCGTGTATATTAAAACATCAGCGACACACACTCTCCTCACTTATACTGTTCACCTGGTAACATCTCTCGTGTATATTAAACCATCAGGGGAACACACTCTCCTCACTTAAACTGTTCACCTGGTAACATGTCCCGTGTGTATTAAACAATCAGGGAAACACACTCTCCTCACTTATACTGTTCACCTGGTAACATGTCCTGTGCATATTAATCAATCAGGGGAACACACTCTCCTCACCTATACTGTTCACCTGGTAACATGTCCCGTGTGTATTAAAACATCAGGGGAACACAGTCTCCTCACTTATACTGTTCACCTGGTGAAATGTCCCATATGTAAAAAACAATCAGTGGAACACACTCTCCTCACTTATACTATTCACCTGGTAACATGTCCCGTGTGTATTAAACAAACAGGGGAACACACTCTCCTCACTGATACTATTCACCTGGTAACATGTCCCGTGTGTATTAAACAAACAGGGGAACACACTCTCCTCACTTATACTGTTCACCTGGTAACATGTCCTGTGTATATTAAACAATCTGGGGAACACACTCGCCTCACTTATACTGTTCACCTGGTAACTTGTCCCGTGTCTATTAAAACATTAGGGGAACACACTGTCCTCACTCATACTGTTCATCTGGTAACATGTCCCGTGTATATTAAACAATCTGGGGAACACACTCGCCTCACTTATACTGTTCACCTGGTAACTTGTCCCGTGTCTATTAAAACATTAGGGGAACACACTCTCCTCACTTATACTGTTCATCTGGTAACATGTCCCGTGTATATTAAACAATCTGGGGAACACACTCTCCTCACTTATACTGTTCACCTGGTAACATGTCCTGTGTGTGTATTAAAAAATCGGGAGAACACACTCTCCTCACTTATACTGTTCACCTGGTGACATGTCCCGTGTACATTAAACCATCAGGGGAACACACTCTCCTCACTTATACTGTTCAAATGGGAACATGTCCCGTGTGTATTAAAACATCAGGGAAACACACTCTCCTCACTTATACTGTTCACCTGGTAACATGTCTCGTGTATATTAAACCATCATTGGAACACACTCTCCTCACTTATACTGTTCACCTGTTAACTTGTCCCGTGTCTATTAAAACATTAGGAGAACACACTATCCTCACTTATACTGTTCATCTGGTAACATGTCTCGTGTGTATTAAAACATCAGGGGAACACCCTCTCCTCACTTATACTGTTCACCTGGTAACATGTCCCGTGTCTATTAAACTATCAGTGGAACACAGTCTCCTCACCTATACTGTTCACCTGGTAACATGTCCCGTGTGTATTAAACACTCTGGGGAACACACTCTCCTCACTTATACTGTTCACCTGGCAACATGTCCCGTGTGTATTAAAATATCAGGGGAACACACTCTGCTCACTTGCCCTGTTCAGCTGGAAACATGTCCCGTGTGTATTAAACAATCTGGGGAACACACTCGCCTCACTTATACTGTTCACCTGGTAACATGTCTCCTGTATATTAAACCATCAGGGGAACACACTCTCCTCACTTATACTGTTCACCTGGTAACATGTCTCGTGTATATTAAACCATCAGGGGAACACACTCGCCTCACTTATACTGTTCACCTGGTAACATGTCCCGTGTGTATTAAAACATCAGCGAAACACACTCTCCTAACTTACACTGTTCACCTGGTAACATGTCCTGTGTATATTAAACCATCAGGGGAACACACTCTCCTCACTTATACTGTTCACCTGGTAACATGTCCCGTGTGTATTAAACAAACAGGGGAACACACTCTCCTCACTTATACTGTTCACCTGGTAACATGTCCCGTGTATATTAAACAATCTGGGGAACACACTCGCCTCACTTATACTGTTCACCTGGTAACATGTCTCGTGCATATTAAACCATCAGGGGGAACACACTCTCCTCACTTATACTGTTCACCTGGTAACATGTCCCGTGTGTATTAAAACATCAGCTAAACACACTCTCCTCACTTATACTGTTCACCTGGTAACATGTCCTGTGTATATTAAACCATCAGGGGAACACACTCTCCTCACTTATACTGTTCACCTGGTAACTTGTCCCGTGTATATTAAACAATCAGGGGAACACAATCTCCTCACTTATACTGTTCACCTGGTAACATGTCCCGTGTGTATTAAACAAACAGGGGAACACACTCTCCTCACTTATACTGTTCACCTGGTAACATGTCCCGTGTATATTAAACAATCTGGGGAACACACTCGCCTCACTTATACTGTTCACCTGGTAACATGTCTCGTGTATATTAAACCATCAGGGGAACACACTCTCCTCACTTATACTGTTCACCTGGTAACATGTCCCGTGTGTATTAAAACATCAGCGAAACACACTCTCCTAACTTATACTGTTCACCAGGCAACATGTCTCGTGTATATTAAACCATCAGGGGAACACACTCTCCTCACTTATACTGTTCACCTGGTAACTTGTCCCGTGTCTATTAAAACATTAGGGGAACACACTCTCCTCACTTATACTGTTCACTTGGTTACATGTGCCGTGTCTATTAAACCATCAATGCAACACAGTCTCCTCACCTATACTGTTCACCTGGTAACATGTCCCGTGTGTATTAAACAATCTGGGGAACACACTCTCATCACTTATCATGTTCACCTGGTAACATGTCCCGTGTGTATAAAAACATCAGCGAAACACACCCTCCTCACTTAAACTGTACACCTGGTAACATGTCCCGTGTGTATAAAAACATCAGCGAAACACACTCTCCTCACTTAAACTGTTCACCTGGTAACATGTCCCGTGCATATTAAACCATCAGGGGAACACACTCTCCTCACTGATACTGTTCACCTGGTAACATGTCCTGTGTGGATTAAACAATCAGGGGAACACACTCTCCTCACTTATACTGTTCACCTGGTAACATGTCCTGTGTATATTAAACAATCTGGGGAACACACACGCCTCACTTATACTGTTCACCTGGTAACTTGTCCCGTAAATATTAAAACATTAGGGGAACACACTCTCCTCACTTATACTGTTCATCTGGTAACATGTCCCGTGTGTATTAAAACATCAGGGGAACACCCTCTCCTCACCTATACTGTTCACCTGGTAACATTTCCCGTGTGTATTAAAACATCAGGGGAACAATCTCTCCTCACTAATGCTGTTCACCTGGTAACGTGTCCCGTGTGTCTTAAAACATCAGGGGTAAACACTCTCCTCACTTATACTGTTCACCTGGTAACTTGTCCCGTGTCTTTTAAAAAATTAGGGGAACACACTCTCCTCACTTATACTGTTCACCTGGTAACATGCCTCGTGTATATTAAACAATCAGGGGAACACACTCTCCTCACTTCCACTGTTCACCTGGTAACATGTCCCGTGTGTATTAAGCCATCAGGGGAACACACTCTCCTCACTTACACTGTTCACCTGGTAACATGTCTCGTGTATATTAAACCATCAGGGGAAAACACTCTCCTCACTTATGCTGTTCACCTGGTAACATGTCCCGTGTGTCTTAAAACATCAGGGGTAAACACTCTCCTCACTTATACTGTTCACCTGGTAACATGTCCTGTGTGTGTATTAGACAATCAGGAGAACACACTCTCCTCACTTATACTGTTCAAATGGGAACATGTCCCGTGTGTATTAAAACATCAGGGAAACACACTCGCCTCACTTATACTGTTCACCTGGTAACATGTCTCGTGTATATTAAACCATCAGGGGAACACACTCTCCTCACTTATACTGTTCACCTGTTAACTTGTCCCGTGTCTAATAAAACATTAGGAGAACACACTCTCCTCACTTATACTGTTCATCTGGTAACATGTCCCGTGTGTATTAAAACATCAGGGGAACACCCTCTCCTCACTTATACTGTTCACCTGGTAACATGTCCCGTGTCTATTAAACTATCAGTGGAACACAGACTCCTCACCTATACTGTTCACCTGGTAACATGTCCCGTGTGTATTAAACAATCTGGGGAACACACTCTCCTCACTTATACTGTTCACCTGGCAACATGTCCCGCGTGTATTAAAATATCAGGGGAACACACTCTGCTCACTTATACTGTTCAGCTGGTAACATGTCCCGTGTGTATTAAACAATCTGGTGAACACACTCTCCTCACTTATCCTGTTCACCTGGTAACATGTCTCGTGTATATTAAACCATCAGGGGAACAAACTCTGCTCACTTATACGGTTCACCTGGTAACATGTCCCGTGTGCATTAAACAATCTGGGGAACACGCTCGCCTCACTTATACTGTTCACCTGGTAACATGTCCCGTGCGTATTGAACAATCAGGGGAACACACTCTCCTCACTTGTGCTGCTCACCTGGCAACATGTCCCGTGTGTATTAAACAATCAGGGGAACACACTCAACTCACTTATACTGTTCACCTGGTAACATGTCCCGTCTATATTAAACAATCTGGGGAACACACCCGCCTCACTTATACTGTTCACCTGGTGACATGTCCCGTGTGTATTAAAACATCAGCGAAACACATTCTCCTCACTTATACTGTTCACCTGGTAACATGTCCCGTGCGTATTGAACAATCAGGGGAACACACTCTCCTCACTTGTGCTGCTCACCTGGCAACATGTCCCGTGTGTATTAAACAATCAGGGGAACACACTCTGCTCACTTATACTGTTCACCTGGTAACATGTCCCGTCTGTATTAAACAATCTGGGGAACACACCCGCCTCACTTATACTGTTCACCTGGTGACATGTCCCGTGTGTATTAAAACATCAGCGAAACACATTCTCCTCACTTACACTGTTCACCTGGTAACATGTCCCGTGTGTATTAAAACATCAGCGAAATACACTCTCCTCACTTAAACTGTTCACCTGGTAACATATCCGGTGTATATTAAAACATCAGCGAAACACACTCTCCTCACTTAAACTGTTCACCTGGTAACATGTCCCGTGTGTATTAAAACATCAGCGAAACACACTCTCCTCTCTTAAACTGTTCACCTGGTAACATGTCCTGTGTATATTAAACAGTCTGGGGAACACACTCGCCTCACTTATACTGTTCACCTGGTAACATGTCCCGTGTGTATTAAACCATCAGGGGAACACACTCTCCTCACTTATACTGTTCACCTGGTAACATGTCCCGTGTGTATTAAACCATCAGGGGAACACACTCTCCTCACTTATACTGTTCACCTGGTAACATGTCTCGTGTATATTAAAACATCATCGAAACACACTCTCCTAACTTAAACTGTTCACCTGGTAATATGTCCCGTGTGTATTAAACAATCAGGGGAACACACTCTCCTCACTTATACTGTTCACCTGGTAACATCTCTCGTGTATATTAAAACATCAGCGAAACACACTCTCCTAACTTAAACTGTTCACCTGGTAACATGTCCCGTGTGTATTAAACAATCAGGGGAACACACTCTCCTCACTTATACTGTTCACCTGGTAACATCTCTCGTGTATATTAAACCATCAGGGGAACACACTCTCCTCACTTACACTGTTCACCTGGTAACATGTCCCAGGTGTATTAAACAATCAGGGGAACACACTCTCCTCACTTATGCTGTTCACCTGGTAACATGTCTCGTGTATATTAAACCATCAGGGGAACACACTCTCCTCACTTACACTGTTCACCTGGTAACATGTCCCGTGTGTATTAAACCATCAGGGGAACACACTCTCCTCACTTACACTGTTCACCTGGTATCATGTCTCGTGAATATTAAACCATCTGGGGAACACACTCTCCTCACTTACACTGTTCACCTGGTAACTTGTCCCGTGTCTATTAAAACATTAGGGGAACACACTCTCCTCACTTATACTGTTCATCTGGTAACATGTCCCGTGTGTATTAAAACATCAGGGGAACACCCTCTCCTCACTTCTACCGTTCACCTGGTAACATGTCCTGTGTATATTAAACAGTCTGGGGAACACACTCGCCTCACTTATACTGTTCACCTGGTAACATGTCCCGTGTGTATTAAAACATCAGGGGAACACACTCTCCTCACTGAAACTGTTCACCTGGTGAAATGTCCCATGTATATTAGACTATCAGGGGAACACACTCGCCTCACTTATACTGTTCACCTGGTAACATGTCCCGTGTGTATTACAACATCAGCGAAACACACTCTCCTAACTTAAACTGTTCACCTGGTAACATGTCCCGTGTGTATTAAACAATCAGGGGAACACACTCTCCTCACTTATACTGTTCACCTGGCAAAATGTCCCGTGTGTATTAAAACATCAGGGGAACACCCTCTCCTCACTTATGCTGTTCACCTGGCAAAATGTCCCGTGTGTATTAAAACATCAGGGGAACACACTCTCCTCACTTATACTGTTCACCTGGCAAAATGTCCCGTGTGTATTAAAACATCAGGGGAACACACTCTCCTCACTTATACTGTTCACCTGGCAAAATGTCCCGTGTGTATTAAAACATCAGGGGAACACACTCTCCTCACTTATACTGTTCACCTGGTAACGTGTCCCGTGTGTCTTAAAACATCAGGGGTAAACACTCTCCTCACTTATACTGTTCACCTGGTAACTTGTCCCGTGTCTATTAAAACATTAGGGGAACACACTCTCCTCACTTATACTGTTCACCTGGTAACATGCCTCGTGTATATTAAACCATCAGGGGAACACACTCTCCTCACTTCCACTGTTCACCTGGTAACATGTCCCGTGTGTATTAAACCATCAGGGGAACACACTCTCCTCACTTACACTGTTCACCTGGTAACATGTCTCGTGTATATTAAACCATCAGGGGAACACACTCTCCTCACTTATACTGTTCACCTGTTAACTTGTCCCGTGTCTATTAAAACATTAGGAGAACACACTCTCCTCACTTATACTGTTCATCTGGTAACATGTCCCGTGTGTATTAAAACATCAGGGGAACACCCTCTCCTCACTTATACTGTTCACCTGGTAACATGTCCCGTGTCTATTAAACTATCCGTGGAACACAGTCTCCTCACCTATACTGTTCACCTGGTAACATGTCCCGTGTGTATTAAACAATCTGGGGAACACACTCTCCTCACTTATACTGTTCACCTGGCAACATGTCCCGTGTGTATTAAAATATCAGGGGAACACACTCTGCTCACTTATACTGTTCAGCTGGTAACATGTCCCGTGTGTATTAAACAATCTGGTGAACACACTCTCCTCACTTATCCTGTTCACCTGGTAACATGTCTCGTGTATATTAAACCATCAGGGGAACACACTCTGCTCACTTATACGGTTCACCTGGTAACATGTCCCGTGTGTATTAAACAATCTGGGGAACACGCTCGCCTCACTTATACTGTTCACCTGGTAACATGTCCCGTGCGTATTGAACAATCAGGGGAACACACTCTCCTCACTTGTGCTGCTCACCTGGCAACATGTCCCGTGTGTATTAAACAATCAGGGGAACACACTCTGCTCACTTATACTGTTCACCTGGTAACATGTCCCGTGTATATTAAACAATCTGGGGAACACACCCGCCTCACTTATACTGTTCACCTGGTGACATGTCCCGTGTGTATTAAAACATCAGCGAAACACATTCTCCTCACTTACACTGTTCACCTGGTAACATGTCCCGTGTGTATTAAAACATCAGCGAAATACACTCTCCTCACTTAAACTGTTCACCTGGTAACATGTCCTGTGTATATTAAAACATCAGCGAAACACACTCTCCTCACTTAAACTGTTCACCTCGTAACATGTCCCGTGTGTATTAAAACATCAGCGAAACACACTCTCCTCTCTTAAACTGTTCACCTGGTAACATGTCCTGTGTATATTAAACAGTCTGGGGAACAGACTCGCCTCACTTATACTGTTCACCTGGTAACATCTCTCGTGTATATTAAAACATCAGCGAAACACACTCTCCTAACTTAAACTGTTCACCTGGTAACATGTCCCGTGTGTATTAAACCATCAGGGGATCACACTCTCCTCACTTATACTGTTCACCTGGTAACATCTCTCGTGTATATTAAACCATCAGGGGAACACATTCTCCTCACTTCCACTGTTCACCTGGTAACATGTCCCGGGTGTATTAAACAATCAGGGGAACACACTCTCCTCACTTATGCTGTTCACCTGGTAACATGTCTCGTGTATATTAAACCATCAGGGGAACACACTCTCCTCACTTACACTGTTCACCTGGTAACATGTCCCGTGTGTATTAAACCATCAGGGGAACACACTCTCCTCACTTACACTGTTCACCTCGTAACATGTCTCGTGTATATTAAACCATCTGGGGAACACACTCTCCTCACTTACACTGTTCACCTGGTAACATGTCCCGTGTCTATTAAAACATTAGGGGAACACACTCTCCTCACTTATACTGTTCATCTGGTAACATGTCCCGTGTGTATTAAAACATCAGGGGAACACCCTCTCCTCACTTCTACCGTTCACCTGGCAAAATGTCCCGTCTGTATTAAAACATCAGGGGAACACACTCTCCTCACTTATACTGTTCACCTGGTAACATGTCCCGTGTGTATTAAAACATCAGGGGAACACACTCTCCTCACTGAAACTGTTCACCTGGTGAAATGTCCCATGTATATTAAACTATCAGGGGAACACACTCGCCTCACTTATACTGTTCACCTGGTAACATGTCCCGTGTGTATTAAAACATCAGCGAAACACACTCTCCTAACTTAAACTGTTCACCTGGTAACATGTCCCGTGTGTATTAAACCATCAGGGGAACACACTCTCCTCACTTACACTGTTCACCTGGTAACATGTCCTGTGTATATTAAACAATCAGGGGAACCCACTCTCCTCACTTATACTGTTCACCTGGTATCATTTCCCGTGTATATTAAACCATCAGGGGAACACTCTCTCCTCACTTATGCTGTTCACCTGGTAACATGTCCCGTGTGTCTTAAAACATCAGGGGTAAACACTCTCCTCACTTATACTGTTCACCTGGTAACATGTCCTGTGTGTGTATTAAACAATCAGGAGAACACACTCTCCTCACTTATACTGTTCAAATGGGAATATGTCCCGTGTGTATTAAAACATCAGGGAAACACACTCTCCTCACTTATACTGTTCACCTGGTAACATGTCTCGTGTATATTAAACCATCAGGGGAACACACTCTCCTCACTTATACTATTCACCTGTTAACTTGTCCCGTGTCTATTAAAACATTAGGAGAACACACTCTCCTCACTTATACTGTTCATCTGGTAACATGTCCCGTGTGTATTAAAACATCAGGGGAACACCCTCTCCTCACTTCTACCGTTCACCTGGCAAAATGTCCCGTCTGTATTAAAACATCAGGGGAACACACTCTCCTCACTTATACTGTTCACCTGGTAACATGTCCCGTGTGTATTAAAACATCAGGGGAACACACTCTCCTCACTGAAACTGTTCACCTGGTGAAATGTCCCATGTATATTAAACTATCAGGGGAACACACTCGCCTCACTTATACTGTTCACCTGGTAACATGTCCCGTGTGTATTAAAACATCAGCGAAACACACTCTCCTAACTTAAACTGTTCACCTGGTAACATGTCCCGTGTGTATTAAACCATCAGGGGAACACACTCTCCTCACTTACACTGTTCACCTGGTAACATGTCCTGTGTATATTAAACAATCAGGGGAACCCACTCTCCTCACTTATACTGTTCACCTGGTATCATTTCCCGTGTATATTAAACCATCAGGGGAACACTCTCTCCTCACTTATGCTGTTCACCTGGTAACATGTCCCGTGTGTCTTAAAACATCAGGGGTAAACACTCTCCTCACTTATACTGTTCACCTGGTAACATGTCCTGTGTGTGTATTAAACAATCAGGAGAACACACTCTCCTCACTTATACTGTTCAAATGGGAATATGTCCCGTGTGTATTAAAACATCAGGGAAACACACTCTCCTCACTTATACTGTTCACCTGGTAACATGTCTCGTGTATATTAAACCATCAGGGGAACACACTCTCCTCACTTATACTATTCACCTGTTAACTTGTCCCGTGTCTATTAAAACATTAGGAGAACACACTCTCCTCACTTATACTGTTCATCTGGTAACATGTCCCGTGTGTATTAAAACATCAGGGGAACACCCTCTCCTCACTTATACTGTTCACCTGGTAACATGTCCCGTGTCTATTAAACTATCAGTGGAACACAGTCTCCTCACCTATACTGTTCACATGGTAACATGTCCCGTGTGTATTAAACAATCTGGGGAACACACTCTCCTCACTTATACTGTTCAGCTGGTAACATGTCCCGTGTGTATTAAACAATCTGGTGATCACACTCTCCTCACTTATCCTGTTCACCTGGTAACATGTCTCGTGTATATTAAACCATCAGGGGAACAGACTCTGCTCACTTATACGGTTCACCTGGTAACATGTCCCGTGTGTATTAAACAATCTGGGGAACACGCTCGCCTCACTTATACTGTTCACCTGGTAACATGTCCCGTGCGTATTGAACAATCAGGGGAACACACTCTCCTCACTTGTACTGCTCACCTGGCAACATGTCCCGTGTGTATTAAACAATCAGGGGAACACACTCTGCTCACTTATACTGTTCACCTGGTAACATGTCCCGTGTATATTAAACAATCTGGGGAACACACCCGCCTCACTTATACTGTTCACCTGGTGACATGTCCCGTGTGTATTAAAACATCAGCGAAACACATTCTCCTCACTTACACTGTTCACCTGGTAACATGTCCCGTGTGTATTAAAACATCAGCGAAATACACTCTCCTCACTTAAACTGTTCACCTGGTAACATGTCCTGTGTATATTAAAATATCAGCGAAACACACTCTCCTCACTTAAACTGTTCACCTGGTAACATGTCCCGTGTGTATTAAAACATCAGCGAAACACACTCTCCTCTCTTAAACTGTTCACCTGGTAACATGTCCTGTGTATATTAGACAATCTGGGGAACACACTCGCCTCACTTATACTGTTCACCTGGTAACATGTCCCGTGTGTATTAAACCATCAGGGGAACACACTCTCCTCACTTATACTGTTCACCTGGTAACATGTCCCGTGTGTATTAAACCATCAGGGGAACACACTCTCCTCTCTTATACTGTTCACCTGGTAATATGTCTTGTGTATATTAAAACATCATCGAAACACACTCTCCTAACTTAAACTGTTCACCTGGTAACATGTCCCGTGTGTATTAAACAATCAGGGGAACACACTCTGCTCACTTATACTGTTCACCTGGTAACATCTCTCGTGTATATTAAAACATCAGCGAAAGACACTCTCCTAACTTAAACTGTTCACCTGGTAACATGTCCCGTGTGTATTAAACAATCAGGGGAACACACTCTCCTCACTTATACTGTTCACCTGGTAACATCTCTCGTGTATATTAAACCATCAGGGGAACACACTCTCCTCACTTACACTGTTCACCTGGTAACATGTTCCGGGTGTATTAAACAATCAGGGGAACACACTCTCCTCACTTATGCTATTCACCTGGTAACATGTCTCGTGTATATTAAACCATCAGGGGAACACACTCTCCTCACTTACACTGTTCACCTGGGAACATGTCCCGTGTGTATTAAACCATCAGGGGAACACACTCTCCTCACTTACACTGTTCACCTGGTAACATGTCTCGTGTATATTAAACATTCTGGGGAACACACTTTCCTCACTTACACTGTTCACCTCGTAACTTGTCCCGTGTCTATTAAAACATTAGGGGAACACACTCTCCTCACTTATACTCTTCATCTGGTAACATGTCCCGTGTGTATTAAAACATCAGGGGAACACCCTCTCCTCACTTCTACCGTTCACCTGGCAAAATGTCCCGTCTGTATTAAGACATCAGGGGAACACACTCTCCTCACTTATACTGTTCACCTGGTAACATGTCCCGTGTGTATTAAAACATCAGGGGAACACACTCTCCTCACTGAAACTGTTCACCTGGTGAAATGTCCCATGTATATTAAACTATCAGGGGAACACACTCTCCTCACTTATACTGTTCACCTGTCAACATGTCCCATCTATATTAAACAATCAGGGGAACACATTCTCCTCACTTACACTGTTTACCTGGTAACATTTCCCGTGTGTCTTAAAACATCAGGGGTAAACACTCTCCTCACTTAGACTGTTCACCTGGTAACATGTCCTGTGTGTGTATTAAACAATCAGGAGAACACACTCTCCTCACTTACACTGTTCACCAGGCAACATGTCCCGTGTATATTAAAGCATCAGGGGAACACACTCTCCTCACTTATACTGTTCACCTGGTAACATGTCCCGTGTACATTAAACTATCAGTGGAACGCAGTCTCCTCACCTATACTGTTCACATGGCAACATGTCCCGTGCGTATTAAACAATCTGGGGAACACACTCTCCTCACTTATACTGTTCACCTGGCAACATGTCCCGTGTGTATTAAAACATCAGGGGAACACACTCTGCTCACTTATACTATTCACCTGGTAACATGTCCCGTGTGTATTAAACAATCTGTGGAACACACTCTCCTCACTTATACTGTTCACCTGGTAACATGTCTCGTGTATATTAAACCATCAGGGGAACACACTCTCCTCACTTATACGGTTCATCTGCTAACATGTCCCGTGTATATTAAACAATGTGGGGAACACGCTCACCTCACTTATACTGTTCACCTGGTAACATGTCCCTGCGTATTAAACAATCAGGGGAACACACGCTCCTCACTTATACTGTTCACCTGGTAACATGTCCCGTGTATATTAAACAATCTGTGGAACACACTCTGCTCACTTATACTGTTCACCTGGTAACATGTCCCGTGTGTATTAAACAAACCCGGGAACACACTCTCCTCACTTATACGGTTCACCTGGTAACATGTCCCGTGTATATTAAACAATCTGGGGAACACGCTCACCTCACTTATACTGCTCACCTGGCAACATGTCCCGTGTGTCTTAAACAATCAGGGGAACACACTCTGCTCACTTACACTGTTCACCTGGTAACATGTCCCGTGTATATTAAACAATCTGGGGAACACACTCGCCTCACTTATACTGTTCACCTGGTAACATGTCCCGTGTGTATTAAAACATCAGCGAAACACACTCTCCTAACTTAAACTGTTCACCTGGTAACATGTCCCGTGTGTATTAAACAATCAGGGGAACAAACTCTCCTCACTTATACTGTTCAGCTGGTAACATGTCTCGTGTGTATTAAACAATCTGGGGAACACACTCGCCTCACTTATACTGTTCACCTGGTAACTTGTCCCGTGTCTATTAAAACATTAGGGGAACACACTCTCCTCACTTATCCTGTTCACCTGGTATCATGTCCCGTGTGTATTAAACCATCAGGGGAACACACTCTCCTCACTTATACTGTTCACCTGGTAACATTTCCCGTGTGTATTAAACAATCTGGGGAACACACTCTCCTCACTTACACTGTTCACCTGGCAAAATGTCTGGTGTATATTAAAACATCAGGGGAACACACTCACCTCACTTATACTGTTCACCTGGTAACATGTCCCGTGTGTCTTAAAACATCAGGGGTAAACACTCTCCTCACCTATGCTGTTCACCTGGTAACATGTCCTGCGTGTGTATTAAACAATCTGGGGAACACACTCTCCTCACTTATACTGTTCACCTGGTAACATGTCCCGTGTGTCTTAAAACATCAGGGGTAAACACTCTCCTCACTTATGCTGTTCACCTGGTAACATGTCCTGCGTGTGTATTAAACAATCTGGGGAACACACTCTCCTCACTTATACTGTTCACCTGGCAAAATGTCCCGGGTGTATTAAACAATCAGGGGAACACACTCTCCTCACTTATACTGTTCACCTGGTAACATGTCCCGTGTGTATTAAACCATCAGGGGAACACACTCTCCTCACTTATACTGTTCACCTGGTAACATGTCTCGTGTATATTAAAACATCATCGAAACCTACTCTCCTAACTTAAACTGTTCACCTGGTAACATGTCCCGTGTGTATTAAACAATCAGGGGAACACACTCTCATCACTTATACTGTTCACCTGGTAACATGTCTCGTGTATATTAAGACATCAGCGAAACACACTCTCCTAACTTAAACTGTTCACCTGGGAACATGTCCCGTGTGTATTAAACAATCAGGGGAACACACTCTCCTCACTTATGCTGTTCACCTGGTAACATGTCTCGTGTATATTAAACCATCAGTGGAACACACTCTCCTCACTTACACTGTTCACCTGTTATCATGTCCCGTGTGTATTAAACCATCAGGGGAACACACTCTCCTCACTTACACTGTTCACCCGGTAACATGTCTCGTGTATATTAAACAATCTGGGGAACACACTCTCCTCACTTACACTGTTCACCTGGCAACTTGTCCCGTGTCTATTAAAACATTAGGGGAACACACTCTCGTCACTTATACTGTTCATCTGGTAACATGTCCCGTGTGTATTAAAACATCAGGGGAACACCCTCTCCTCACTCCTGCCGTTCACCTGGCAAAATGTCCCGTCTGTATTAAAACATCAGGGGAACACACTCTCCTCACTTATACTTTTCACTTGGTAAAATGTCCCGTGTGTATAAAAACATCAGCGAAACACACCCTCCTCACTTAAATTGTACACCTGGTAACATGTCCCGTGCGCATAAAAACATCAGCGAAACACACTCTCCTCACTTAAACTGTTCACCTGGTAACATGTCCCGTGTATATTAAACCATCAGGGGAACACACTCTCCTCACTTATACTGTTCACCTGGTAACATGACCTGTGTGGATTAAACAATCAGGGGAACACACTCTCCTCACTTATACTGTTCACCTGGTAACATGTCCTGTGTGGATTAAACAATCTGGGGAACACACCCGCCTCACTTATACTGTTAACCTGGTAAGATGTCCTGTGTATACTAAACAATCTGGGGAACACACTCGCCTCATTTATACTGTTCACCTGGTAACATGTCTCGTGTATATTAAACCATCAGGGGAACACACTCTCCTCACTTATACTGTTCACCTGGTAACGTGTCCCGTGTGTATTAAAACATCAGCGAAACACACTCTCCTCACTTATACTGTTCACTTGGTTACATGTCCCGTGTGCATAAAACAATCAGGGGAACACACTCTCCTCACTTAAACTGTTCACCTGGTAACATGTCCTGTGTATATTAAACCATCAGGGGAACACACTCTCCTCACTTATAATGTTCACCTGGCAACATGTCTCGTGTATATTAAACGATCAGGGGAACACACTCTCCTCACTTATAATGTTCACCTGGCAACATGTCTCGTGTATATTAAACCATCAGGGGAACACACTCTCCTCACTTATAATGTTCACCTGGTAACATGTCCCTTGTGTATTAAACAATCAGTGGAACACGCTCTCCTCACTTATAATGTTCACCTGGTAACATGTCCCGTGTGTATTAAAACATCAGCGAAACACACTCTCCTCACTTATAATGTTCACCTGCAAACATGTCCCGTGTGCATTGAACAATCAGGGGAACACACTCTCCTCACTTATACTGTTCACCTGGTAACTTGTCCCGTGTCTATTAAAACAGTAGGGGAACACACTCTCCTCACTTCTACTGTTCACCTGGTAACATGTCCCGTGTCTATTAAACAATCTGGGGAACACACTCTCATCACTTATCATGCTCACCTGGTAACATGTCCCGTGTGTATATTAAACATCAGCGAAACACACCCTCCTCACTTAAACTGTACACCTGGTAACATGTCCCGTGTGTATAAAAACATCAGCGAAACACACTCTCCTCACTTAAACTGTTCACCTGGTAACATGTCCCGTGTATATTAAACCATCAGGGCAACACACTCTCCTCACTTGTACTGTTCACCTGGTAACATGTCCCGTGTGTATTAAAACATCAGCGAAACACACTCTCCTAACTTAAACTGTTCACCTGGTAACATGTCCCGTGCGTATAAAAACATCAGCGAAACACACTCTCCTCACTTAAACTGTTCACCTGGTAAGATGTCCTGTGTATATTAAACCATCAGGGGAACACACTCTCCTCACTTATACTGTTCACCTGGTAACTTGTCCCGTGTCTATTAAAACATTAGGGTAACACACTCTCCTCACTTATACTGTTCACCTGGTAACATGTCCCGTGTCTATTAAACTATCAATGCAACACAGTCTCCTCACCTATACTGTTCACCTGGTAACATGTCCCTTGTGTATTAAACAATCTGGGGAACACATTCTCATCACTTATCATGTTCACCTAGTAACATGTCCCGTGTGTATAAAACCATCAGCGAAACACACCCTCCTCACTTAAACTGTATACCTGGTAACATGTCCCGTGCGTATAAAAACATCAGCGAAACACACTCTCCTCACTTAAACTGTTCTCCTGGTAACATGTCCCGTATATATTAAACCATCAGGGGAACACACTCTCCTCACTTATACTGTTCACCTGGTAACATGTCCTGTGTGGATTAAACCATCAGGGGAACACACTCTCCTCACTTATAATGTTCACCTGGCAACATGTCTCGTGTATATTAAACCATCAGGGGAACACACTCTCCTCACTTATACTGTTCACCTGGTAACTTGTCCCGTGTCTATTAAAACATTAGGGGAACACACTCTCCTCACTTATACTCTTCATCTGGTAACATGTCCCGTGTGTATTAAACAATCTGGGGAATACACTCTCCTCACTTATCCTGTTGACCTGGCAAAATGTCCCGTGTGTATTAAAACATCAGGGGAACACACTCTCCTCACTTATACTGTTCACCTGGTAACATGTCCCGTGTGTATTAAAACATAAGGGGAACACACTCTCCTCACTTATACTGTTCACCTGGTGAAATGTCCCATGTATAAAAAACAATCAGGGGAACAAACTCTCCTCACTTATACTGTTCACCTGGCAAAATGTCCCGTGAGTATTAAAACATCAGGGGAACACACTCTCCTCACTTATACTGTTCACCTGGTAACATGTCCCGTGTGTATTAAAACATCAGGGGAACACACTCTCCTCACTTATACTGTTCACCTGGTGAAATGTCCCATGTATAAAAAACAATCAGGGGAACAAACTCCCTTCACTTATACTGTTCACCTGGTAACATGTCCCGTGTGTATTAAAACATAAGGGGAACACACTCTCCTCACTTCTTCTGTTCACCTGGTGACATGTCCCGTGTATATTAAACAATCAGGGGAACACACTCTCCGCACTAATACCGTTCACCTGGTAACATGTCCTGTGTCTATTAAACAATCAGGGGAACACACTCTCCTCTCTTATTCTGTTCACCTGGTAACATGTCCCGTGTGTATTAAAACATCAGGGGAACACAGTCTCCTCACTTATACTGTTCACCAGGTGAAATGTCCCATGTGTAAAAAACAATCAGTGGAACACACTCTCCTCACTTATACTGTTCACCTGGTGACATGTCACGTCAGTATTAATTCATCAGGGGAACACACTCTCCTCACTTATACTGTTCACCAGGTAACATGTCCCTTGTGTATTAAAGAAACAGGGGAACACACTCTCGTCACTTATACTGTTCACCTGGTGACATGTCCCGTGTGTATTAAAACATCAGGGGAACACCCTCTCCTCACTTATACTGTTAACCTGGCAAAATGTCCCGTGTGTATTAAAACATCAGGGGAACACACTCTCCTCACTTATACTGTTCACCTGTTATCATTTCCCGTGTATATTAAACCATCAGGGGAACACTCTCTCCTCACTTATGCTGTTCACCTGGTAACATGTCCCATGTGTCTTAAAACATCAGGGGTAAACACTCTCCTCAATTATACTGTTCACCTTGTAACATGTCCTGTGTGTGTATTAAACAATCAGGAGAACACACTCTCCTCACTTATACTGTTCACCTCGTGACATGTCCCGTGTATATTAAACAAACAGGGGAACACACTCTCCTCACTTATACTGTTCAAATGGGAACATGTCCCGTGTGTATTAAAACATCAGGGAAACACACTCTCCTCCCTTATACTGTTCACCTGGTAACATGTCTCGTGTATATTAAACCATCAGCGGAACACACTCTCCTCACTTATACTGTTCACCTGTTAACTTGTCCCGTGTCTATTTAAACATTAGGAGAACACACTCTCCTCACTTATACTGTTCATCTGGTAACATGTCCCGTGTGTATTAAAACATCAGGGGAACACCCTCTCCTCACTTACACTGTTCACCTGGTAACATGTCCCGGGTCTATTAAACTATCAGTGGAACACATTCTCCTCACCTATACTGTTCACCTGGTAACATGTCCCGTGTGTATTAAAATATCAGGGGAACACACTCTGCTCACTTATACTGTTCACCTGGTGACATGTCCCGTGTGTATTAAACAATCGGTGAACACACTCTCCTCACTTATCCTGTTCACCTGGTAACATGTGTCGTGTATATTAAACCATCAGGGGAACACACACTGCTCACTTACACTGTTCACCTGGTAACATGTCCCGTGTGTATTAAACAAACAGGGGAACACACTCTCCTCACTTATACGGTTCACCTGGTAACATGTCCCGTGTATATTAAACAATCTGGGTAACATGCTCGCCTCACTTATACTGTTCACCTGGTAACATGTCCCGTGCGTATTGAACAATCAGGGGAACACACTCTCCTCAATGGTACTGCTCACCTGGCAACATGTCCCCTGTGGATTAAACAATCAGGGGAACACACTCTGCTCACTTATACTGTTCACCTGGTAACATGTCCCGTGTATATGAAACAATCTGGGGAACACACTCGCCTCACTTATACTGTTCACCTGGTGACATGTCCCGTGTGTATTAAAACATTAGCGAAACACACTCTCCTCACTTATACTGTTCACCTGGTAACATGTCCCGTGTGTATTAAAACATCAGCGAAACACACACTCCTCACTTAAACTGTTCACCTGTTAACATGTCCTGTGTATATTAAAACATCAGCGAAACACACTCTCCTCACTTAAACTGTTCACCTGGTAACATGTCCCGTGTGTATTAAAACATCAGCAAAACACACTCTCCTCTCTTAAACTGTTCACCTGTTAACATGTCTTGTGTATATTAAACAATCTGGGGAACACACTCGCCTCACTTATACTGTTCACCTGGTAACATGTCCCGTGTGTATTAAACCATCAGGGGAACACACTCTCCTCACTTATACTGTTCACCTGGTAACATGTCCCGTGTGTATTAAACCATCAGGGGAACACACTCTCCTCACTTATACTGTTCACCTGGTAACATGTCCCGTGTGTATTAAACCATCAGGGGAACACACTCTCCTCACTTATACTGTTCACCTGGTAACATGTCTCGTGTATATTAAAACATCAGCGAAACACACTCTCCTCACTTATACTGTTCACCTGGTAACATGTCCCTTGTGTATTAAACAAACAGGGGAACACACTCTCCTCACTTATACTGTTCACCTGGTAACATGTCCCGTGTATATTAAACAATCTGGGGAACACACACGCCTCACTTATACTGTTCACCTGTTAACATGTCCGGTGTGTATTAAACAAACAGGGGAACAAACTCTCCTCACTTATACTGTTCACCTGGTAACATGTCCCGTGTATATTATACAATCTGGGGAACACACTCGCCTCACTTATACTGTTCACCTGGTAACTTGTCCCGTGTCTATTAAAACATTAGGGGAACACACTCTCCTCACTTATACTGTTCATCTGGTAACATGTCCCGTGTATATTAAACCATCATGGGAACACACTCTCCTCACTTAAAATGTTCACCTGGTAACATGTCCCGTGTATATTAAACCATCAGGGGAACACACTCTCCTCACTTAAAATGTTTACCTGGTAACATGTCCCGTGTATATTAAACCATCAGGGGAACACACTCTCCTCACTTATACTGTTCACCTGGTAACATGTCCCGTGTGCATTAAACAATCAGGGGAACACACTCTCCTCACATATACTGTTCACCTGGTGACATGTCCCGTCAGGATTAAACAATCAGGGGAACAAACTCTCCTCACTTATACTGTTCACCTGGAAACATGTCCCGTGTATATTAAACCATCAGGAGAACACACTCTCCTCACTTATACTGTTCACCTCGTGACATGTCCCGTGTATATTAAACAAACAGGGGAACACACTCTCCTCACTTATACTGTTCAAATGGGAACATGTCCCGTGTGTATTAAAACATCAGGGAAACACACTCTCCTCCCTTCTCCTGTTCACCTGGTAACATGTCTCGTGTATATTAAACCATCAGCGGAACACACTCTCCTCACTTATACTGTTCACCTGTTAACTTGTCCCGTGTCTATTTAAACATTTGGAGAACACACTCTCCTCACTTATACTGTTCATCTGGTAACATGTCCCGTGTGTATTAAAACATCAGGGGAACACCCTCTCCTCACTTACACTGTTCACCTGGTAACATGTCCCGTGTCTATTAAACTATCAGTGGAACACATTCTCCTCACCTATACTGTTCACCTGGTAACATGTCCCGTGTGTATTAAAATATCAGGGGAACACACTCTGCTCACTTATACTGTTCACCTGGTGACATGTCCCGTGTGTATTAAACAATCGGTGAACACACTCTCCTCACTTATCCTGTTCACCTGGTAACATGTGTCGTGTATATTAAACCATCAGGGGAACACACTCTGCTCACTTACACTGTTCACCTGGTAACATGTCCCGTGTGTATTAGACAAACAGGGGAACACACTCTCTTCACTTATACGGTTCACCTGGTAACATGTCCCGTGTATATTAAACAATCTGGGTAACATGCTCGCCTCACTTATACTGTTCACCTGGTAACATGTCCCGTGCGTATTGAACAATCAGGGGAACACACTCTCCTCAATGGTACTGCTCACCTGGCAACATGTCCCCTGTGGATTAAACAATCAGGGGAACACACTCTGCTCACTTATACTGTTCACCTGGTAACATGTCCCGTGTATATGAAACAATCTGGGGAACACACTCGCCTCACTTATACTGTTCACCTGGTGACATGTCCCGTGTGTATTAAAACATTAGCGAAACACACTCTCCTCACTTATACTGTTCACCTGGTAACATGTCCCGTGTGTATTAAAACATCAGCGAAACACACTCTCCTCACTTAAACTGTTCACCTGTTAACATGTCCTGTGTATATTAAAACATCAGCGAAACACACTCTCCTCACTTAAACTGTTCACCTGGTAACATGTCCCGTGTGTATTAAAACATCAGCAAAACACACTCTCCTCTCTTAAACTGTTCACCTGGTAACATGTCCTGTGTCTATTAAACAATCTGGGGAACACACTCGCCTCACTTATACTGTTCACCTGGTAACATGTCCCGTGTGTATTAAACCATCAGGGGAACACACTCTCCTCACTTATACTGTTCACCTGGTAACATGTCCCGTGTGTATTAAACCATCAGGGGAACACACTCTCCTCACTTATACTGTTCACATGGTAACATGTCCCGTGTGTATTAAACCATCAGGGGAACACACTCTCCTCACTTATACTGTTCACCTGGTAACATGTCTCGTGTATATTAAAACATCAGCGAAACACACTCTCCTCACTTATACTGTTCACCTGGTAACATGTCCCGTGTGTATTAAACAAACAGGGGAACACACTCTCCTCACTTATACTGTTCACCTGGTAACATGTCCCGTGTATATTAAACAATCTGGGGAACACACACGCCTCACTTATACTGTTCACCTGGTAACATGTCCCGTGTGTATTAAACAAACAGGGGAACAAACTCTCCTCACTTATACTGTTCACCTGGTAACATGTCCCGTGTATATTATACAATCTGGGGAACACACTCGCCTCACTTATGCTGTTCACCTGGTAACTTGTCCCGTGTCTATTAAAACATTAGGGGAACACACTCTCCTCACTTATACTGTTCATCTGGTAACATGTCCCGTGTATATTAAACCATCAGGGGAACACACTCTCCTCACTTAAAATGTTCACCTGGTAACATGTCCCGTGTATATTAAACCATCAGGGGAACACACTCTCCTCACTTAAAATGTTCACCTGGTAACATGTCCCGTGTATATTAAACCATCAGGGGAACACACTCTCCTCACTTATACTGTTCACCTGGTAACATGTCCCGTGTGCATTAAACAATCAGGGGAACACACTCTCCTCACTTATACTGTTCACCTGGTGACATGTCCCGTCAGGATTAAACAATCAGGGGAACAAACTCTCCTCACTTATACTGTTCACCTGGAAACATGTCCCGTGTATATTAAACCATCAGGAGAACACACTCTCCTCACTTATACTGTTCACCTCGTGACATGTCCCGTGTATTTTAAACAAACAGGGGAACACACTCTCCTCACTTATACTGTTCAAATGGGAACATGTCCCGTGTGTATTAAAACATCAGGGAAACACACTCTCCTCCCTTATACTGTTCACCTGGTAACATGTCTCGTGTATATTAAACCATCAGCGGAACACACTCTCCTCACTTATACTGTTCACCTGTTAACTTGTCCCGTGTCTATTTAAACATTAGGAGAACACACTCTCCTCACTTATACTGTTCATCTGGTAACATGTCCCGTGTGTATTAAAACATCAGGGGAACACCCTCTCCTCACTTACACTGTTCACCTGGTAACATGTCCCGTGTCTATTAAACTATCAGTGGAACACATTCTCCTCACCTATACTGTTCACCTGGTAACATGTCCTGTGTGGATTAAACAATCAGGGAAACACACTCTCCTCACTTATACTGTTCACCTTGTAACATGTCCTGTGTATATTAAACAATCTGGGGAACACACTCGCCTCACTTATACTGTTCACCTGGTAACTTGTCCCGTGTCTATTAAAACATTAGGGGAACACACTCTCCTCACTTATACTGTTCATCTGGTAACACGTCCCGTGTGTAATAAAACATCAGGGGAACACCCTCTCCTCACCTATACTGTTCACCTGGTAACATTTCCCGTGTGTATTAAACAATCTGGGGAACACACTCTCCTCACTTATACTGTTAACCTGGCAAAATGTCCCGTGTGTATTAAAACATCAGGGGAACATACTATCCTCACTTATACTGTTCACCTGGTATCATTTCCCGTGTATATTAAACCATCAGGGGAACACATTCTCCTCACTTCCACTGTTCACCTGGTAACATGTCCCGGGTGTATTAAACAATCAGGGGAACACACTCTCCTCACTTATGCTGTTCACCTGGTAACATGTCTCGTGTATATTAAACCATCAGGGGAACACACTCTCCTCACTTATACTGTTCACCTGGTGACATGTCCCGTGTATATTAAACAAACAGGGGAACACACTCTCCTCACTTATACTGTTCAAATGGGAACATGTCCCGTGTGTATTAAAACATCAGGGAAACACACTCTCCTCACTTATACTGTTCACCTGGTAACATGTCTCGTGTACATTAAATCATCAGGGGAACACACTCTCCTCACTTATACTGTTCACCTGTTAACTTGTCCCGTGTCTATTAAAACATTAGGAGAACACATTCTCCTCACTTATACTGTTCATCTGGTAACATGTCCCGTGTGTACTAAAACATCAGGGGAACACCCTCTCCTCACTTATACTGTTCACCTGGTAACGTGTCCCGTGTCTATTAAACTATCAGTGGAACACATTCTCCTCACCTATACTGTTCACCTGGTAACATGTCCCGTGTCTATTAAACAATCTGGGGAACACACTCTCCTCACTTATACTGTTCACCTGGCAACATGTCCCGTGTGTATTAAAATATCAGGGGAACACACTCTGCTCACTTATACTGTTCACCTGGTAACATGTGTCGTGTATATTAAACCATCAGGGGAACACACTCTCCTCACTTACACTGTTCACCTGGTAACATGTCCCGTGTGTATTAAACAAACAGGGGAACACACTCTCCTCACTTATACGGTTCACCTGGTAACATGTCCCGTGTATATTAAACAATCTGGGTAACACGCTCGCCTCACTTATACTGTTCACCTGGTAACATGTCCCGTGCGTATTGAACAATCAGGGGAACACACTCTCCTCACTTGTACTGTTCACCTGGCAACATGTCCCGTGTGTATTAAACAATCAGGAGAACACACTCTGCTCACTTATACTGTTCACCTGGTAACATGTCCCGTGTATATGAAACAATCTGGGGAGCACACTCGCCTCACTTATACTGTTCACCTGTTGACATGTCCCGTGTGTATTAAAACATCAGCGAAACACATTCTCCTCACTTATACTGTTCACCTGGTAACATGTCCCGTGTGCATTAAAACATCAGCGAAACACACTCTCCTCACTTAAACTGTTCACCTGGTAACATGTCCTGTGTATATTAAACCATCAGGGGAACACACTCTCCTCACTTAAACTGTTCACCTGGTAACATGTCCCGTGTGTATTAAAACATCATCGAAACACACTCTCCTCTCTTAAACTGTTCACCTGGTAACATGTCCTGTGTATATTAAACAATCAGGGGAACACACTCTCCTCACTTATACTGTTCACCTGGTAACTTGTCCCGTGTCTATTAAAACATTAGGGGCACACACTCTCCTCACTTATACTGTTCACCTGGTAACATGTCCCGTGTCTATTAAACCATCAATGCAACACAGTCTCCTCACCAATACTGTTCACCTGGTGAAATGTCCATTGTATATTAAACAATCTGGGGAACACACTCTCCTCACTTATACTGTTCACCTTGTTAAATGTCCTGTGTATATTAAACAATCTGGGGAACACACTCGCCTCACTTATACTGTTCACCTGGTAACATGTCTCGTGTATATTAAACCATCAGGGGAACACACTCTCCTCACTTATACTGTTCACCTGGTAACATGTCCCGTGTGTAATAAAACATCAGCGAAACACACTCTCCTAACTTAAACTGTTCACCTGGTAACATGTCCTGTGTATATTTAACCATCAGGGGAACACACTCTCCTCACTTTTAATGTTTACCTGGCAACATGTCTCGTGTATATTAAACCATCAGGGGAACACACTCTCCTCACTTATACTGTTCACCTGGTAACATGTCCCGTGTGTATTAAAACATCAGCGAAACACACTCTCCTAACTTAAACTGTTCACCTGGTAACATGTCCTATGTATATTAAACAATCAGGGGAACACACTCTCCTCACTTATACTGTTCACCTGGTAACTTGTCCCGTGTCTATTAAACCATCAATGCAACACAGTCTCCTCACCTATACTGTTCACCTGGTAACATGTCCCGTGTGTATAAAAACATCAGCGAAACACACCCTCATCACTTAAACTGTACAGCTGGTAACATGTCCCGTGTGTATAAAAACATCAGCGAAACACACTCTCCTCACTTAAACTGTTCACCTGGGAACATGTCCTGTGTGGATTGAACAATCTGGGGAACACACTCTCCTCACTTATTCTGTTCACCTGGAAAAATGTCCCGTGTGTATTAAAACATCAGGGGAACACTCTCTCCTCACTTATGCTGTTCACCTGGTAACATGTCCCGTGTGTCTTAAAACATCAGGGGTAAACACTCTCCTCACTTATACTGTTCACCTGGTGACATGTCCCGTGTATATTAAAACATTAGGGGAACACACTCTCCTCACTTATACTGTTCACCTGGTAACATGTCCCGTGTCTATTAAACCATCAATGCAACACAGTCTCCTCACCTATACTGTTCACCTGGTAACATGTCCCGTGTGTATAAAAACATCAGCGAAACACACCCTCATCACTTAAACTGTACAGCTGGTAACATGTCCCGTGTGTATAAAAACATCAGCGAAACACACTCTCCTCACTTAAACTGTTCACCTGGGAACATGTCCTGTGTGGATTGAACATTCTGGGGAACACACTCTCCTCACTTATTCTGTTCACCTGGAAAAATGTCCCGTGTGTATTAAAACATCAGGGGAACACACTCTCCTCACTTATACTGTTCACCTGGTTTCATTTCCCGTGTATATTAAACCATCAGTGGAACACTCTCTCCTCACTTATGCTGTTCACCTGGTAACATGTCCCGTGTGTCTTAAAACATCAGGGGTAAACACTCTCCTCACTTATACTGTTCACCTGGTGACATGTCCCGAGTATATTAAACAAACAGGGGAACACACTCTCCTCACTTATACTGTTCAAATGGGAACATGTCCCGTGTGTATTAAAACATCAGGGAAACAGACTCTCCTCACTTATACTTTTCACCTGGTAACATGTCTCGTGTATATTAAGCCATCAGGGGAACACACTCTCCTCACTTATACTGTTCACCTGTTAACTTGTCCCGTGTCTATTAAAACATTAGGAGAACACATTCTCCTCACTTATACTGTTCATCTGGTAACATTTCCCTTGTGTATTAAAACATCAGGGGAACACCCTCTCCTCACTTATACTGTTCACCTGGTAACATGTCCCGTGTCTATTAAACTATCTGTGGAACACAGTCTCCTCACCTATACTGTTCACCTGGTAACATGTCCCGTGTGTATTAAACAATCTGGGGAACACACTCTCCTCACTTATACTGTTCACCTGGCAACATGTCCCGTGTGTATTAAAATATCAGGGGAACACACTCTGCTCACTTATACTGTTCAGCTGGTGACATGTCCCGTGTGTATTAAACAATCGGTGAACACACTCTTCTCACTTATCCTGTTCATCTGGTAAAATGTGCCGTGTATATTAAACCATCAGGGGAACACACTCTGCTCACTTACACTGTTCACCTGGTAACATGTCCCGTGTGTATTAAACAAACAGGGGAACACACTCTCCTCACTTATACGGTTCACCTGGTAACATGTCCCGTGTATATTAAACAATCTGGGGAACACGCTCGCCTCACTTATACTGTTCACCTGGTAACATGTCCCGTGCGTATTGAACAATCAGGGGAAAACATTCTCCTCACTTGTACTGCTCACCTGGCAACATGACCCGTGTGTATTAAACAATCAGGGGAACACACTCTGCTCACTTATACTGTTCACCTGGTAACATGTCCCGTGTATATGAAACAATCTGGGGAACACACTCGCCTCACTTATACTGTTCACCTGGTGACATGTCCCGTGTGTATTAAAACATCAGCGAAACACATTCTCCTCACTTATACTGTTCACCTGGTAACATGTCCCGTGTGTATTAAAACATCAGCGAAACACACTCTCCTCACTTAAACTGTTCACCTGGTAACATGTCCACTGTATATTAAAGCATCAGCGAAACACACTCTCCTCACTTAAACTGTTCACCTGGTAACATGTCCCATGTGTATTAAAACATCAGCGAAACACACTCTCCTCTCTTAAACTGTTCACCTGGTAACATGTCCTGTGTATCTTAAACAATCTGGGGAACACACTCGCCTCACGTATACTGTTCACCTGGTAACATGTCCCGTGTGTATTAAACCATCAGGGGAACACACTCTCCTCACTTATACTGTTCACCTGGTAACATGTCCCGTGTGTATTAAACCATCGGGGAACACACTCTCCTCACGTATACTGTTCACCTGGTAACATGTCTCGTGTATATTAAAACATCAGCGAAACACACTCTCCTAACTTAAACTGTTCACCTGGTAACATGTCCCATGTGTATTAAACAATCAGGGGAACACACTCTCCTCACTTATACTGTTCACTTGGTAACATGTCGCGTGTATATTAAAACATCAGCGAAACACACTCTCCTCTCTTAAACTTTTCACCTGGTAACATGTCCTGTGTATCTTAAACAATCTGGGGAACACACTCGCCTCAGTTACACTGTTCACCTGGTAACATGTCCCGGGTGTATTATACAATCAGGGGAACACACTCTCCTCACTTATGCTGTTCACCTGGTAACATGTCTCGTGTATATTAAACCATCAGGGGAACACACTCTCCTCACTTACACTGTTCACCTGGTAACATGTCCCGTGTGTATTAAACCATCAGGGGAACACACTCTCCTCACTTACACTGTTCACCTGGTAACATGTCTCGTGTATATTAAACTATCTGGGGAACACACTCTCCTCACTTATACTGTTCACCTGGTAACATGTCCCGTGTGCATTAAAACATCAGGGGAACACACTCTCCTCACCTGTACTGTTTACCTGGTAACATAACCCGTGTGTATTAAACAATCTGGGGAACGCACTCTCCTCCCTTATACTGTATACCTGGGAACATGTCCCGTGTTTATTAAAACATCAGGGAAACACTCTCTCCTAACTTATACTGTTCACCTGGCAACATGGCCCGTGTGTATTAAACAATCTGGGGAACACACTCTCCTCACTTATACTGTTCACCTGGTAACATGTCCCTTGTATACTAAACCATCAAAGGAACACAGTCTCCTCACCTGTAGTGTTCACCTGGTAACATGTCCCGTCAGTATTAAACAATCAGGGCAACAAACTCTCCTCACTTCTACTGTTCACCTGGTAACATGTCCCGTGTATATTAAAACATCAGGGGAGCTCACTCTCCTCACTTATACTGTTCACCTGCTAACATGTCCCGTCAGTATTAAACAATCAGGGCAACAAACTCTCCTCACTTATACTGTTCACCTGGTAACATGTCCCGTGTGCATTAAACAATCAGGGGAACACACTCTCCTCACTGAGACTGTTCACCTGGTGACATGTCCTGTGTGTTAAACCATCAGGGGAACACACTCTCCTCACATATACTGTTCTCCTGGTGACATGTCCTGTGTGCAATAAACAATCAGGGGAACACACTCTCCTCACTTATACTGTTCGCCTGGTAACATGTCCTGTGTATATTAAAGCATCAGGGGAACACTCTCTCCTCACTTACACTGCTCACCTGGTAACATCTCCCATGTTTATTAAACCATCAGGGGAACACACTCTCCTCACTTGCACTGTTCGCCTGGTAACATCTCCCGTCAGTATTAAACAATCAGGGGAACACACTCTCCTCACTTATACTGTTCACCTGGTAACATGTCCCGTCAGTATTAAACAATCAGGGGAACACACTCTCCTCACTTGTACTGTTCACCTGGTAACATGTCCCGTGTTTATTAAACCATCAGGGGAACACACTCTCCTCACTTATACTGTTCACCTGGTGACATGTCCCGTCTATATTAAACAATCATGGGAACACTCTCTCCTCCCATATACTGCTCACCTGGTAACATGTCCCGTGTATATTAAACCATCAGGGGAACTCACTCTCCCCACTTATACTGTTCACCATGTGACATGTCCCGTCAGTATTAAACCATCAGGGGAACTCACTCTCCCCACTTATACTGTTCAACTGGTTACATGTCCCGTCAGTATTAAACAATCAGGGGAACACAATGTCCTCACTTGTCCTGTTCAAAAGGTAACATGTCCCGTGTTTATTAAACCATCAGGGGAACTCACTCTCCCCACTTACACTGTTCACCATGTGACATGTCCCGTCAGTATTAAACCATCAGGGGAACTCACTCTCCCCACTTATACTGTTGACCTGGTTACATGTCCCGTGTATATTAAACAATCAGGGTAACACACTCTCCTCATTTATACTGTTCAACTGGTGAAATGTCCTGTCCGTATTAAACCATCAGAGGAACACACTGTCCTCACTTATACTGTTCACCTGGTGACATGTCCTGTGTGCATTAAACAATCAGGGGAACACACTCTCCTCACTTATTCTGTTCGCCTGGTGACATGTCCTGTGTGCATTAAACAATCAGGGGAACACACTCACCTCACTTATTCTGTTCGCCTGGTGACATGTCCCGTCAGTATTAAACAATCAGGGGAACACACTCTCCTCACTTATACTGTTCACCTAGTGACATGTCCTGTGTGCATTAAACAATCAGGGGAACACACTCACCTCACTTATTCTGTTCGCCTGGTGACATGTCCCGTCGGTATTAAACAATCAGGGGAACACACTCTCCTCACTTATACTGTTCACCTGGTAACATGTCCCGTCTATATTAAACAATCAGGGGAACACAATCTCCTCACTTATACTGTTCAAAAGGTAACATGTCCCGTGTATATTAAACCATGAGGGGAGCACACTCTCCTCACTTATACTGTTCACCTAGTGACATGTCCTGTGTGCATTAAACAATCAGGGGAACACACTCTCCTCACTTATTCTGTTCGCCTGGTGACATGTCCCGTCAGTATTAAACAATAAGGGGAACACACTCTCCTCACTACTACAGTTCACCTGGTAACATGTCCCGTTTGTATTAAGCAATCAGGGGAACACACTCTCCTCACTTGTTCAGTTCACCTGGTAACATGTCCCGTCACTATTAAAGAATCAGGGGAACACACTCTCCTCACATGTACTGTTCACCTGGTAACATGTCCTGAGTGTATTAAACCATCAGGGGAACACACTCTCCTCACTTATACTGTTCACCTGGTAACATGTCCCGTCAGTATTAAACAATCAGGGGAACACACTCTCCTCACTTCTACTGTTCACCTGGTAACATGTCCATTGTGTATTAAACCATCAGGGTCACACACTCTCCTCACTTATGCTGTTCACGTGGTAACATGTCCCGTGTATATTAAACCATGAGGGGAGCACACTCTCCTCACTTATACTGTTCACCTAGTGACATGTCCTGTGTGCATTAAACAATCAGGGGAACACACTCTCCTCACTTATTCTGTTCACCTGGTGACATGTCCCGTCAGTATTAAACAATCAGGGGAACACACTCTCTTCACTTATACTGTTCACCTGGTGACATGTCCCGTGTGTATTAAACAATCAGGGGAAGACACTCTCCTCACTTATACTGTTCAACTGTTGAAACGTCCTGTCAGTATTAAACCATCAGAGGAACACACTCTCCTCACTACTACAGTTCACCTGGTAACATGTCCCGTGTGTATTAAACAATCAGGGGAACACACTCTCCTCACGTGTACAGTTCATCTGGTAACATGTCCCGTCAGTATTAAAGAATCAGGGGAACACACTCTCCTCACATATACTGTTCACCTGGTAACATGTCCTGAGTGTATTAAACCATCAGGGGAACACACTCTCCTCACTTATGCTGTTCACCTGGTAACATGTCCGGTCAGTATTAAACAATCAGGGCAACAAACTCTCCTCACTTCTACTGTTCACCTGGTAACATGTCCCGTCAGTATTAAACCATCAGCGGAACACACTCTCCTCACTTATGAAGATCACCTAGTGACATGTCCTGTGTTTATTAAACCATCAGACGAACACACTCTCCTCACTTCTACTGTTCACCTGGTAACATGTCCCGTGTGTATTAAACAATCAAGGGAACACATTCTCCTCACATATACTGTTCACCTGGTAACATGTCCTGTGTATCTTAAACAATCTGGGGAACACACTCGCCTCACTTATACTGTTCACCTGGTAACATGTCCCGTGTGTATTAAACCATCAGGGGAACACACTCTCCTCACTTATACTGTTCACCTGGTAACATGTCCCGTGTGTATTAAACCATCGGGGAACACACTCTCCTCACGTATACTGTTCACCTGGGAACATGTCTCGTGTATATTAAAACATCAGCGAAACACACTCTCCTAACTTAAACTGTTCACCTGGTAACATGTCCCATGTGTATTAAACAATCAGGGGAACACACTCTCCTCACTTATACTGTTCACTTGGTAACATGTCGCGTGTATATTAAAACATCAGCGAAACACACTCTCCTCACTTATACTGTTCACCTGGCAACATCTCTCGTGCATATTAAACCATCAGGGGAACACACTCTCCTCACTTACACTGTTCACCTGGTAACATGTCCCGGGTGTATTAAACAATCAGGGGAACACACTCTACTCACTTATGCTGTTCACCTGGTAACATGTCTCGTGTATATTAAACTATCAGGGGAACACACTCTCCTCACTTACACTGTTCACCTGGTAACATGTCCCGTGTGTATTAAACCATCAGGGGAACACACTCTCCTCACTTACACTGTTCACCTGGTAACATGTCTCGTGTATATTAAACTATCTGGGGAACCCACTCTCCTCACTTATACTGTTCACCTGGTAACATGTCCCGTGTGCATTAAAACATCAGGGGAACACACTCTCCTCACCTGTACTGTTTACCTGGTAACATAACCCGTGTGTATTAAACAATCTGGGGAACGCACTCTCCTCCCTTATACTGTATACCTGGGAACATGTCCCGTGTTTATTAAAACATCAGGGAAACACTCTCTCCTAACTTATACTGTTCACCTGGCAACATGTCCCGTGTGTATTAAACAATCTGGGGAACACACTCTCCTCACTTATACTGTTCACCTGGTAACATGTCCCTTGTATACTAAACCATCAAAGGAACACAGTCTCCTCACCTGTACTGTTCACCTGGTAACATGTCCCGTCAGTATTAAACAATCAGGGCAACAAACTCTCCTCACTTCTACTGTTCACCTGGTAACATGTCCCGTGTATATTAAAAATTCAGGGGAGCACACTCTCCTCACTTATACTGTTCACCTGCTAACATGTCCCGTCAGTATTAAACAATCAGGGCAACAAACTCTCCTCACTTATACTGTTCACCTGGTAACATGTCCCGTGTGCATTAAACCATCAGGGGAACACACTCTCCTCACTGAGACTGTTCACCTGGTGACATGTCCTGTGTGTTAAACCATCAGGGGAACACACTCTCCTCACATATACTGTTCTCCTGGTGACATGTCCTGTGTGCATTAAACAATCAGGGGAACACACTCTCCTCACTTATACTGTTCGCCTGGTAACATGTCCTGTGTATATTAAAGCATCAGGGGAACACTCTCTCCTCACTTACACTGCTCACCTGGTAACATCTCCCATGTTTATTAAACCATCAGGGTAACACACTCTCCTCACTTGCACTGTTCGCCTGGTAACATCTCCCGTCAGTATTAAACAATCAGGGGAACACACTCTCCTCACTTATACTGTTCACCTGGTAACATGTCCCGTCAGTATTAAACAATCAGGGGAACACACTCTCCTCACTTGTACTGTTCACCTGGTAACATGTCCCGTGTATATTAAACCATCAGGGGAACTCACTCTCCCCACTTATACTGTTCACCATGTGACATGTCCCGTCAGTATTAAACCATCAGGGGAACTCACTCTCCCCACTTATACTGTTCACCTGGTTACATGTCCCGTCAGTATTAAACAATCAGGGGAACACAATCTCCTCACTTATACTGTTCGCCTGGTAACATGTCCTGTGAGTATTAAAACATCAGTGGAACACACTCTACTCACTTATACTTTTCACCTGGTAACATGTCCCGTCAGTATTAAACAATCAGGGCAACAAACTCTCCCCACTTCTACTTTTCACCTTTTAACATGTCCATTGTGTATTAAACCATCAGGGTAACACACTCTCCTCACTTATGCTTTTCACGTGGTAACATGTCCCGTGTATATTAAACCATGAGGGGAGCACACTCTCCTCACTTATACTGTTCACCTAGTGACATGTCCTGTGTGCATTAAACAATCAGGGGAACACACTCTCCTCACTTATTCTGTTCGCCTGGTGACATGTCCCGTCAGTATTAAACAATCAGGGGAACACACTCTCCTCACTTATACTGTTCACCTGGTGACATGTCCCGTGCATATTAAACAATCAGGGTAACACACTCTCCTCACTTATACTGTTCAACTGGTGAAATGTCCTGTCAGTATTAAACCATCAGAGGAACACACTGTCCTCACTTATACTGTTCACCTGGTGACATGTCCTGTGTGCGTTAAACAATCAGGGGAACACACTCTCCTCACTTATTCTGTTCGCCTGGTGACATGTCCCGTCAGTATTAAACAATCAGGGGAACACACTCTCCTCACTTATACTGTTCACCTAGTGACATGTCCTGTGTGCATTAAACAATCAGGGGAACACACTCACCTCACTTATTCTGTTCGCCTGGTGATATGTCCCGTCAGTATTAAACAATCAGGGGAACACACTCTCCTCACTTATACTGTTCAAAAGGTAACATGTCCCGTGTTTATTAAACCATCAGGGGAACACAATCTCCTCACTTATACTGTTTGCCTGGTAACATGTACTGTGAGTATTAAACCATCAGGGGAACACACTCTACTCACTTATACTTTTCACCTGGTAACATGTCCCGTCAGTATAAAACAATCAGGGCAACAAACTCTCCTCACTTATACTGTTCACCTGGTAACATGTCCATTGTGTATTAAACCATCAGGGTAACACACTCTCCTCACATATGCTGTTCACGTGGTAACATGTCCCGTGTATATTAAACCATGAGGGGAGCACACTCTCCTCACTTATACTGTTCACCTAGTGACATGTCCTGTGTGCATTAAACAATCAGGGGAACACACTCTCCTCACTTATTCTGTTCGCCTGGTGACATGTCCCGTGTGTATTAAACCATCAGGGGAACACACTCTCCTCACTACTGCAGTTCACCTGGTAACATGTCCCGTTTGTATTAAGCAATCAGGGGAACACACTCTCCTCACTTGTTCAGTTCACCTGGTAACATGTCCCGTCACTATTAAAGAATCAGGGGAACACACTCTCCTCACTTCTACTGTTCACCTGGTAACATGTCCATTGTGTATTTAACCATCAGGGTCACACACTCTCCTCACTTATGCTGTTCACGTGGTAACATGTCCCGTGTATATTAAACCATGAGGGGAGCACACTCTCCTCACTTATACTGTTCACCTAGTGACATGTCCTGTGAGCATTAAACAATCAGGGGAACACACTCTCCTCACTTATTCTGTTCGCCTGGTGACATGTCCCGTCAGTATTAAACAATCAGGGGAACACCCTCTCGTCACTTATACTGTTCACCTGGTGACATGTCCCGTGTGTATTAAACAATCAGGGGAAGACACTCTCCTCACTTATACTGTTCAACTGTTGAAACGTCCTGTCAGTATTAAACCATCAGAGGAACACACTCTCCTCACTACTACAGTTCACCTGGTAACATGTCCCGTGTGTATTAAACAATCAGGGGAACACACTCACCTCACTTGTACAGTTCACCTGGTAACATGTCCCGTCAGTATTAAAGAATCAGGGGAACACACTCTCCTCACATATACTGTTCACCTGGTAACATGTCCTGAGTGTATTAAACCATCAGGGGAAAACACTCTCCTCACTTATGCTGTTCACCTGGTAACATGTCCGGTCAGTATTAAACAATCAGGGCAACAAACTCTCCTCACTTCTACTGTTCACCTGGTAACATGTCCCGTGTATATTAAAACATCAGGGGAGCACACTCTCCTCACTTATACTGTTCACCTGGTAACATGTCCCGTGTGTATTAAACAATCAGGGGAACACAGTCTCCTCATTCATTCTGTTCACCTGGTGACATGTCCCGTCAGTATTAAACCATCAGCGGAACACACTCTCCTCACTTATGCAGATCACCTAGTGACATGTCCTGTGTTTATTAAACCATCAGACGAACACACTCTCCTCACTTCTACTGTTCACCTGGTAACATGTCCCGTGTGTATTAAACAATCAGTGGAACACATTCTCCTCACATATACTGTTCACCTGGTAACATGTCCTGAGTGTATTAAACCATCAGGGGAACACACTCTCTTCACTTATACTGCTCAACTGGTGTAATGTCCTGTCAGTATTAAACAATCAGGGGAACACACTCTCCTCACTTTTGCAGTTCACCTAGTGACATGTCCTGTGTGTATTAAACCATCAGGAGAGCACACTCTCCTCACTTATACTGTTCACCTGGTAACATGTCCCGTGTATATTAAAACATCAGGGGAGCACACTCTCCTCACTTATACTGTTCACCTGGTAACATGTCCCGTCAGTATTAAACAATCAGGGGAACACACTCTCCTCACTTATACTGTTCACCTGTTAACATGTCCTGTGTGCATTAAACAATCAGGGGAACTCACTCTCCTCACTTATACTGTTCGCCTGGTAACATGTCCGTTCAGTTTTAAACCATCAGGGGAACACATTCTCCTCACTTATACTGTTCACCTGGTAACATGTCCCGTGTATATTAAACAAACAGGTGAACTCACTCTCCCCACTTATGCTGTTCACCATGTGACATGTCCCGTCAGTATTAAACAATCAGGGGAACACACTCTCCTCACTTATACTGTTCGTCTGGTAACATGTCCCTTATGTATTAAAGAATCAGGGGTACACGCTCTCCTCACTTATACTGTTCACCTGGTAACATGTCCCATGTATATTAAACCATCAGGGGAACACAGTCTCCTCACTTATACTGTTCAACTGGTAACATGTCCCATGTATATTAAACCATCAGGGGAACACACTCTCCTCACTTATACTGTTCACCTGGTAACATGTCCCGTGTATATTAAACCATCAGGGGAACACATTCCCCTCACTTATACTGTTCACCTGGTTACATGTCCCGTGTATATTAAACCATCAGGGGAACACATTCTCCTCAATTATACTCTTCACCTTGTGACATGTCCCGTGTGTATTAAATTATCAGGGGAACACAATCTCCTCACTTATACTGTTCACCTGGTAACATGTCCTGTGTATATTAAACCATCAGGGGAACACACTCTCCTCACTTATACTGTTCGTCTGGTAACATATCCCGTTAGTATTAAACAATCAGGGGAACACACTCTCCTCACTTATATTGTTCGTCTGGTAACATATCCCGTTAGTATTAAACAATCAGGGGAAAACTCTCTCCTCACTTATATTGTTCACCTGGTTACATGTCCCGTTCGTTTTAAACCATCAGGGGAACACACTCTCTTCACTTTACTGTTCACCTGGTAAAATGTCCCTTATGTATTAAACAATCAGGGGAACACACTCTCCTCACTTATACTGTTCACCAGGTTACATGTCCCGTGCATATGAAACCATCAGGGGAACACACTCTCCTCACTTATACTGTTCACCTGGTAACATGTCCTGTGTGTATTAAACAATCAGGGGAACACACTCTCCTCACTTATACTGTTCACCTAGTAACATGTCCTGTGTGTATTAAACCATCAGGGGAACACACACTCCTCACTTATACTGTTCACCTGGTGACATGTCCCATCAGTGTTAAACAATCAGGGCAACAAACTGTCCTCACTTTTTCTGTTCACCTGGTAACATGTCCCGTGTGTATTAAACCATCAGGGGAACACACTCTCCTCACTTATACTGTTCACCTGGTAACATGTCCCGTGTGTATTAGACCATCAGGGGAACACACTCTCCTCACTTATACTGTTCACCTGGTAACATGTCCCGTGTGTATTAAACCATCAGGGTAACACACTCTTCTCACTTATACTGTTCACCTGGTATCATGTCCCGTGTGTATTAAACAATCAGGGGAACACACTCTCCTCACTTATACTGTTCACCTGTTAACATGTCCCGTCAGTATTAAACATGCAGGGGAACACACTCTCCTCACTTATACTGTTCACCTGTTAACATTTCCCGTCAGTATTAAACAAGCAGGGGAACACACTCTCCTCACTTATACTGTTCACCTGGGAACATGTCCCGTGTTTATTAAACCTTCAGGGGAACACATTCTCCTCATTTACACTGTTCGCCTGGTGACATGTCCTGTGTGCATTAAACAATCAGCGGAACATACTTACCTCACTTATACTGTTCGCCTGGTAACATGTCCTGTGTATATTAAAGCATCTGGGGAACACACTCTCCTCACTTATACTGTTCACCAGGTAACATGTCCCATGTGTATTAATCAATCCGGGGAAAATACTCTCCTGACTTATACTGTTCACCTGGTTACATGTCCCGTCAGTAATAAGCAATGCGGGGAACACTCTCTCCTCACTAATACTGTTTACCTGGCAACATGTCCCGTCAGTATTAAACCATCAGGGGAACACACTGTCCTCACTTATACTGTTTACCTGGCAACATGTCCCGTAAGTATTAAACCATCAGGGGAACAATCTCTCCTCACTTATACTGTTCAACTGGTGACAAGTCCCCTCTGCATTAAACCATCAGGGGAACACACTCTCCTCACTTATACTGTTCACCTGGAAACATGTCCCGTGTATATTAAACAATCAGGGGAACACACTCTCCTCACTTATACTGTTCACCTGGTGACATGTCCTGTGTGCATTAAACCATCAGGGGAACACACTCTCCTCACTTATACTGTTCACCTGGTAACATGTCCCGTGAGCGTTAAACAATCAGGGGAACAGACTCTCCTCACTTACACTGTTTACCTGGCAACATGTCCCGTAAGTATTAAACCATCAGGGGAACAAACTCTCCTCACTTATACTGTTCACCTGGTGACAAGTCCCCTCTGCATTAAACCATCAGGGGAACTCACTCTCCTCAATTATACTGTTCACCTGGTAACATGTCCCGTGAGTATTAAACCATCAGGGGAACACATTCTCCTCGCTTATACTGTTCACCTGGTAACATGTCCCGTGTTTATTAAACAATCAGGGGAACACACTCTCCTCACTTATCCTGATCTCCTGGTAACATGTCCCGTCAGAATTAAACAATCAGGGGAACACAATCTCCTCACTTATACTGTTCACCTGGTAACATGTCCCGTGAATATTAAACCATCAGGGTAACACACTATCCTCACTTATACTGTTCACCTGGTGACAGGTCCCGTGTATATTAAACCATCAGGGGAACAAACTCACCTCACTTATACTGTTCACCTGGTAACATGTCCCGTGTGTATTAAACCATCAGGGGAACACACTCTCCTCACTTATTGTGTTCACCTGGTAACATGTCCCGTGTTTATTAAACAATCAGGGGAACACACTCTCCTCACTTATACTGATCTCCTGGTAACATGTCCCGTGTGTATTAAACCATCAGGGGAACACAGTCTCCTCACTTTTACTGTTCACCTGGTGACATGTCCTGTGTGTATTAAACCATCAGGGGAACACTCTCTCCTCACTTATACTCTTCACCAGGTAACATGTCCTGTGTATATTAAACCATCAGGGGAACACACTCTCCTCACTTATACAGTTCACCTGGTGACATGGCCGGTGCGTATTAAACAATCAGGGGAACATACTCTCCTCATTTAGACAGTTCACCTGGTAACAAGTCCTGTGTATATTAAACCATCAGGGGAACACACTCTCCTCACTTATACTGTTCACCTTGTAACATGTCCTGTGTATATTAAAACATCAGGGGAACACACTCTCCTCACTTATACTGTTCACCTGGTAACATGTCCAATGTGCATTAAACAATCAGGGGAACACACTCTCCTCACTTAGACTGTTCACCTGGTAACATGTCCCGTGTGTACTAAACAATCAGGGGAACACACTCTCCTCACTTATACTGTTCACCTGGTAACATGTCCCGTGTATATTCAACCAATAGGGGAACACACTCTCCTCACTTCTACTGTTCATCTGGTCACATGTCCCGTGTGTATTTAACCATCAGGGGAACACACTCTCCTCACTTATACAGTTTATCTGGTAACATGTCCCATGTATATTAAACCATCAGGGGAACACACTCTCCTCACTTGCACTGTTCACCTGGTACCATGTCCCGTGTATATTAAACAATCAGGGGAACACACCCTCCTCACTTATACTGTTCATCTGGTAACATGTCCCGTGTATATTCAACAATTAGGGGAACACACTCTCCTCACTTATACTGTTCATCTGGTCACATATCCCATGTGTATTAAACCATCAGGGGAACACACTCTCCTCACTTATACTGTTCATCTGGTAACATGTCCCATGTATATTAAACCATCTGGGGAACACACTCTCCTCACTTACACTGTTCACCTGGTAACATGTCCCGTGTATATTAAACAATCAGGGGAACACACTCTCCTCACTTATACTGTTCACCTGGTGACTTGTCCTGTGTGTATTAAACAATCAGTGGAACACACTCTCCTCACTTATACTGTTCACCTGGTAACATGTCCCGTGTATATTAAACAAACAGGGGTACACAATCTCCTCACTTATACTGTTCACCTGGTAACATGTCCAGTGCGTATTAAACCATCAGGGGAACACACTCTCCTCACTTATTCTGTTCACCTGGGAACATGTCCCGTGTGTATTAAACCATCAGGGGAACACACTCTCCTCTCTTATACTGTTCACCTGTTGACATGTCCGTGTATATAAAACAATCAGGGGAACACACTCTCCTCACTTATACTGTTCACCTGCTAACATGTCCCGTGTATATTAAACAAAGAGGGGTACACACTCTCCTCACTTATACTGTTCACCTGGTAACATGTCCAGTGCGTATTAAACCATCAGGGGAACACACTCTCCTCACTTATACTGTTCACCTGGTAACATGTCCCGTGTATATTAAACAAACAGGGGTACACACTCTCCTCACTTATACTGTTCACCTGGTAACATGTCCAGTGCGTATTAAACCATCAGGGGAACACTCTCTCCTCACTTATACTCTTCACCAGGTAACATGTCCCGTGTATATTAAACCATCAGGGGAACACACTCTCCTCACTTATACTGTTCATCTGGTAACATGTCCAGTGTGTATTAAACCATCAGGGGAACACACTCTCCTCACTTATACTGTTCATCTGGTAACATGTCCAGTGTGTATTAAACCATCAGGGGAACACACTCTCCTCACTTATACTGTTCAGCTGTTGACATGTCCGTGTATATAAAACAATCAGGGGAACACACTCTCCTCACTTATACTATTCATCTGGTAACATGTCCCGTGCATATTAAACCATCAGGCGAACACACTCTCCTCACTTATACTGTTCACCTGGTAACATGTCCCGAGAGCATTAAACAATCAGGGGAACGCACTCTCCTCAATTATACTCTTCACCTGGTAACATGTCCCATGTGTATTAAACAATCAGGGGAACACACTCTCCTGACTTATACTGTTCATCTGGTAACATGTCCCGTGTGTATTAAACAATCAGGGGAACACACTCTCCTCACTTATACTGTTCACCTAGTAACATGTCCTGTGTGTTTTAAACCATCAGGGGAACACACTCTCCTCACTTATACTGTTCACCTGGTGACATGTCCCATCAGTGTTAAACAATCAGGGCAACAAACTGTCCTCACTTCTTCTGTTCACCTGGTAACATGTCCCGTGTGTATTAAACCATCAGGGGAACACACTCTCCTCACTTATACTGTTCACCTGGTAACATGTCCCGTGTGTATTAGACCATCAGGGGAACACACTCTCCTCACTTATACTGTTCACCTGGTAACATGTCCCGTGTGTATTAAAACATCAGGGTAACACACTCTCCTCACTTATACTGTTCACCTGGTATCATGTCCCGTGTGTATTAAACAATCAGGCGAACACACTCTCCTCACTTATACTGTTCACCTGTTAACATGTCCCGTCAGTATTAAACATGCAGGGGAACACACTCTCCTCACTTATACTGTTCACCTGTTAACATTTCCCGTCAGTATTAAACAAGCAGGGGAACACACTCTCCTCACTTATACTGTTCACCTGGGAACATGTCCCGTGTTTATTAAACCTTCAGGGGAACACATTCTCCTCATTTACACTGTTCGCCTGGTGACATGTCCTGTGTGCATTAAACAATCAGCGGAACACACTTACCTCACTTATACTGTTCGCCTGGTAACATGTCCTGTGTATATTAAAGCATCTGGGGAACACACTCTCCTCACTTATACTGTTCACCAGGTAACATGTCCCATGTGTATTAATCAATCCGGGGAAAGTACTCTCCTGACTTATACTGTTCACCTGGTTACATGTCCCGTCAGTAATAAACAATGCGGGGAACACTCTCTCCTCACTAATACTGTTTACCTGGCAACATGTCCCGTCAGTATTAAACCATCAGGGGAACACACTGTCCTCACTTATACTGTTTACCTGGCAACATGTCCCGTAAGTATTAAACCATCAGGGGAACAATCTCTCCTCACTTATACTGTTCACCTGGTGACAAGTCCCCTCTGCATTAAACCATCAGGGGAACACACTCTCCTCACTTATACTGTTCACCTGGAAACATGTCCCGTGTATATTAAACAATCAGGGGAACACACTCTCCTCACTTATACTGTTCACCTGGTGACATGTCCTGTGTGCATTAAACCATCAGGGGAACACACTCTCCTCACTTATACTGTTCACCTGGTAACATGTCCCGTGAGCGTTAAACAATCAGGGGAACAGACTCTCCTCACTTATACTGTTTACCTGGCAACATGTCCCGTAAGTATTAAACCATCAGGGGAACAAACTCTCCTCACTTATACTGTTCACCTGGTGACAAGTCCCCTCTGCATTAAACCATCAGGGGAACTCACTCTCCTCAATTATACTGTTCACCTGGTAACATGTCCCGTGAGTATTAAACCATCAGTGGAACACATTCTCCTCGCTTATACTGTTCACCTGGTAACATGTCCCGTGTTTATTAAACAATCAGGGGAACACACTCTCCTCACTTATCCTGATCTCCTGGTAACATGTCCCGTCAGAATTAAACAATCAGGGGAACACAATCTCCTCACTTATACTGTTCACCTGGTAACATGTCCCGTGAATATTAAACCATCAGGGTAACACACTATCCTCACTTATACTGTTCACCTGGTGACAGGTCCCCTGTATATTAAACCATCAGGGGAACAAACTCACCTCACTTATACTGTTCACCTGGCAACATGTCCCGTGTGTATTAAACCATCAGGGGAACACACTCTCCTCACTTATTGTGTTCACCTGGTAACATGTCCCGTGTTTATTAAACAATCAGGGTAACACACTCTCCTCACTTATACTGATCTCCTGGTAACATGTCCCGTGTGTATTAAACCATCAGGGGAACACAGTCTCCTCACTTTTACTGTTCACCTGGTGACATGTCCTGTGTGTATTAAACCATCAGGGGAACACACTCTCCTCACTTATACTCTTCACCAGGTAACATGTCCTGTGTATATTAAACCATCAGGGGAACACACTCTCCTCACTTATACAGTTCACCTGGTGACATGGCCGGTGCGTATTAAACAATCAGGGGAACATACTCTCCTCATTTAGACAGTTCACCTGGTAACAAGTCCTGTGTATATTAAACCATCAGGGGAACACACTCTCCTCACTTATACTGTTCACCTTGTAACATGTCCTGTGTATATTAAAACATCAGGGGAACACACTCTCCTCACTTATACTGTTCACCTGGTAACATGTCCAATGTGCATTAAACAATCAGGGGAACACACTCTCCTCACTTAGACTGTTCACCTGGTAACATGTCCCGTGTGTACGAAACAATCAGGGGAACACACTCTCCTCACTTGTACTGTTCACCTGGTAACATGTCCCGTGTATATTCAACCAATAGGGGAACACACTCTCCTCACTTCTACTGTTCATCTGGTCACATGTCCCGTGTGTATTTAACCATCAGGGGAACACACTCTCCTCACTTATACAGTTTATCTGGTAACATGTCCCATGTATATTAAACCATCAGGGGAACACACTCTCCTCACTTGCACTGTTCACCTGGTACCATGTCCCGTGTATATTAAACAATCAGGGGAACACACCCTCCTCACTTATACTGTTCATCTGGTAACATGTCCCGTGTATATTCAACAATTAGGGGAACACACTCTCCTCACATATACTGTTCATCTGGTCACATGTCCCATGTGTATTACACCATTAGGGGAACACACTCTCCTCACTTATACTGTTCATCTGGTAACATGTCCCATGTATATTAAACAATCAGGGGAACACACTCTCCTCACTTATACTGTTCACCTGGTGACTTGTCCTGTGTGTATTAAACAATCAGTGGAACACACTCTCCTCACTTATACTGTTCACCTGTTAACATGTCCCGTGTATATTAAACAAAGTGGGGTACACTCTCTCCTCACTTATACTGTTCACCTGGTAGCATGTCCAGTGCGTATTAAACCATCAGGGGAACACACTCTCCTCACTTATACTGTTCACCTGGTAACATGTCCCGTGTATATTAAACAAACAGGGGTACACACTCTCCTCACTTATACTGTTCACCTGGTAACATGTCCAGGGCGTATAAAACCATCAGGGGAACACTCTCTCCTCACTTATACTCTTCACCAGGTAACATGTCCCGTGTATATTAAACCATCAGGGGAACACACTCTCCTCACTTATACTGTTCATCTGGTAACATGTCCAGTGTGTATTAAACCATCAGGGGAACACACTCTCCTCACTTATACTGTTCATCTGGTAACATGTCCAGTGTGTATTAAACCATCAGGGGAACACACTCTCCTCACTTATACTGTTCAGCTGTTGACATGTCCGTGTATATAAAACAAGCAGGGGAACACACTCTCCTCACTTATACTATTCATCTGGTAACATGTCCCGTGCATATTAAACCATCAGGGGAACACACTCTCCTCACTTATACTGTTCACCTGGTAACATGTCCCGTGAGCATTAAACAATCAGGGGAACGCACTCTCCTCAATTATACTCTTCACCTGGTAACATGTCCCATGTGTATTAAACAATCAGGGGAACACACTCTCCTGACTTATACTGTTCATCTGGTAACATGTCCCGTGTGTATTAAACCATCAGGGGAACACAATCTCCTCACTTATTCTGTTCACCTGGTATCATGTCCAGTGAGCATTAAACAATCAGGGGAACGTACTCTCCTCAATTATACTGTTCACCTGGTAACATGTCCCATGTGTATTAAACGATCAGGGGAACACACTCTCCTCACTTAAACTGTTCACCTGGTGACATGTCCAGTGTATATTAAACAATCAGGGGAACACACTCTCCTCACTTATACTGTTTACCTGCTAACATGTCCCGTGTGTATTAAACAAACAGGGGAAGATACTCTCCTCACTTATGCAGTTCACCTGGTAACATGTCCTGTGTATATTAAACCATCAGGGGAACACACTCTCCTCACATATTCTGTTCACCTGGGAACATGTCCCGTCCGTATTAAACCATCAGGGGAACACACTCACCTCACTTATACTGTTCACCTGTTGACATGTCCGTGTAGATAAAACAATCAGGGGAACACACTCTCCTCACTTATACTGTTCATCTGGTAACATGTCCCGTGTGTATTAAACCATCAGGGGAACACACTCTCCTCACTTATACTGTTCACCTGGTAACATGTCCCGTGAGCGTTAAACAATCAGGGGAACAGACTCTCCTCACTTATACTGTTTACCTGGCAACATGTCCCGTAAGTATTAAACCATCAGGCGAACAAACTCTCCTCACTTATACTGTTCACCTGGTGACAAGTCCCCTCTGCATTAAACCATCAGGGGAACTCAATCTCCTCAATTATACTGTTCACCTGGTAACATGTCCCGTGAGTATTAAACAATCAGGGGAACACATTCTCCTCGCTTATACTGTTCACCTGGTAACATGTCCCGTGTTTATTAAACAATCAGGGGAACACACTCTCCTCACTTATCCTGATCTCCTGGTAACATGTCCCGTCAGAATTAAACAATCAGGGGAACACAATCTCCTCACTTATACTGTTCACCTGGTAACATGTCCCGTGAATATTAAACCATCAGGGTAACACACTATCCTCACTTATACTGTTCACCTGGTGACAGGTCCCGTGTATATTAAACCATCAGGGGAACAAACTCACCTCACTTATACTGTTCACCTGGCAACATGTCCCGTGTGTATTAAACCATCAGGGAAACACACTCTCCTCACTTATTATGTTCACCTGGTAACATGTCCCGTGTTTATTAAACAATCAGGGGAACACACTCTCCTCACTTATACTGATCTCCTGGTAACATGTCCCGTGTGTATTAAACCATCAGGGGAACACAGTCTCCTCACTTTTACTGTTCACCTGGTGACATGTCGTGTGTGTATTAAACCATCAGGGGAACACTCTCTCCTCACTTATACTCTTCACCAGGTAACATGTCCTGTGTATATTAAACCATCAGGGGAACACACTCTCCTCACTTATACAGTTCACCTGGTGACATGGCCGGTGCATATTAAACAATCAGGGGAACATACTCTCCTCACTTAGACAGTTCACCTGGTAGCAAGTCCTGTGTATATTAAACCATCAGGGGAACACACTCTCCTCACTTATACTGTTCACCTTGTAACATGTCCTGTGTATATTAAAACATCAGGGGAACACACTCTCCTCACTTATACTGTTCACCTGGTAACATGTCCAATGTGCATTAAACAATCAGGGGAACACACTCTCCTCACTTATACTGTTCACCTGGTAACATGTCCCGTGTGTACTAAACAATCAGGGGAACACACTCCCCTCACTTATACTGTTCACCTGGTAACATGTCCCGTGTATATTCAACCAATAGGGGAACACACTCTCCTCACTTCTACTGTTCATCTGGTCACATGTCCCGTGTGTATTTAACCATCAGGGGAACACACTCTCCTCACTTATACAGTTTATCTGGTAACATGTCCCATGTATATTAAACCATCAGGGGAACACACTCTCCTCACTTGCACTGTTCACCTGGTACCATGTCCCGTGCATATTAAACAATCAGGGGAACACACCCTCCTCACTTATACTGTTCATCTGGTAACATGTCCCCTGTATATTCAACAATTAGGGGAACACACTCTCCTCACTTATACTGTTCATCTGGTCACATGTCCCATGTGTATTAAACCATCAGGGGAACACACTCTCCTCACTTATACTGTTCATCTGGTAACATGTCCCATGTATATTAAACCATCTGGGGAACACACTCTCCTCACTTACACTGTTCACCTGGTAACATGTCCCGTGTATATTAAACAATCAGGGGAACACACTCTCCTCACTTATACTGTTCACCTGGTGACTTGTCCTGTGTGTATTAAACAATCAGTGGAACACACTCTCCTCACTTATACTGTTCACCTGGTAACATGTCCCGTGTATATTAAACAAACAGGGGTACACACTCTCCTCACTTATACTGTTCACCTGGTAACCTGTCCAGTGCGTATTAAACCATCAGGGGAACACACTCTCCTCACTTATTCTGTTCACCTGGGAACATGTCCCGTGTGTATTAAACCATCAGGGGAACACACTCTCCTCTCTTATACTGTTCACCTGTTGACATGTCCGTGTATATAAAACAATCAGGGGAACACACTCTCCTCACTTATACTGTTCACCTGGTAACATGTCCCGTGTATATTAAACAAACAGGGGTACACACTCTCCTCACTTATACTGTTCACCTGGTAACATGTCCAGTGCGTATTAAACCATCAGGGGAACACACTCTCCTCACTTATACTGTTCACCTGGTAACATGTCCCGTGTATATTAAACAAACAGGGGTACACACTCTCCTCACTTATACTGTTCACCTGGTAACATGTCCAGTGCGTATTAAACCATCAGGGGAACACTCTCTCCTCACTTATACTCTTCACCAGGTAACATGTCCCGTGTATATTAAACCATCAGGGGAACACACTCTCCTCACTTATACTGTTCATCTGGTAACATGTCCAGTGTGTATTAAACCATCAGGGGAACACACTCTCCTCACTTATACTGTTCAGCTGTTGACATGTCCGTGTATATAAAACAATCAGGGGAACACACTCTCCTCACTTATACTATTCATCTGGTAACATGTCCCGTGCATATTAAACCATCAGGGGAACACACTCTCCTCACTTATACTGTTCACCTGATAACATGTCCCGTGAGCATTAAACAATCAGGGGAACGCACTCTCCTCAATTATACTCTTCACCTGGTAACATGTCCCATGTGTATTAAACAATCAGGGGAACACACTCTCCTGACTTATACTGTTCATCTGGTAACATGTCCCGTGTGTATTAAACGATCAGGGGAACACACTCTCCTCACTTAAACTGTTCACCTGGTGACATGTCCAGTGTATATTAAACAATCAGGGGAACACACTCTCCTCACTTATACTGTTTACCTGCTAACATGTCCCGTGTGTATTAAACAAACAGGGGAAGATACTCTCCTCACTTATGCAGTTCACCTGGGAACATGTCCCGTGCGTATTAAACCATCAGGGGAACACACTCTCCTCACTTATACTGTTCACCTGTTGACATGTCCGTGTATATAAAACAATCAGGGGAACACACTCTCCTCACTTATACTGTTCACCTGGTAACATGTCCCGTGAGCGTTAAACAATCATGGGAACAGACTCTCCTCACTTATACTGTTTACCTGGCAACATGTCCCGTAAGTATTAAACCATCAGGGGAACAAACTCTCCTCACTTATACTGTTCACCTGGTGACAAGTCCCCTCTGCATTAAACCATCAGGGGAACTCACTCTCCTCAATTATACTGTTCACCTGGTAACATGTCCCGTGAGTATTAAACAATCAGGGGAACACATTCTCCTCGCTTATACTGTTCACCTGGTAACATGTCCCGTGTTTATTAAACAATCAGGGGAACACACTCTCCTCACTTATCCTGATCTCCTGGTAACATGCCCCGTCAGAATTAAACAATCAGGGGAACACAATCTCCTCACTTATACTGTTCACCTGGTAACATGTCCCGTGAATATTAAACCATCAGGGTAACACACTATCCTCACTTATACTGTTCACCTGGTGACAGGTCCCGTGTATATTAAACCATCAGGGGAACAAACTCACCTCACTTATACTGTTCACCTGGTAACATGTCCCGTGTGTATTAAACCATCAGGGGAACACACTCTCCTCACTTATTATGTTCAACTGGTAACATGTCCCGTGTTTATTAAACAATCAGGGGAACACACTCTCCTCACTTATACTGATCTCCTGGTAACATGTCCCGTGTGTATTAAACCATCAGGGGAACACAGTCTCCTCACTTTTACTGTTCACCTGGTGACATGTCCTGTGTGTATTAAACCATCAGGGGAACACTCTCTCCTCACTTATACTCTTCACCAGGTAACATGTACTGTGTATATTAAACCATCAGGGGAACACACTCTCCTCACTTATACAGTTCACCTGGTGACATGGCCGGTGCGTATTAAACAATATGGGGAACATACTCTCCTCACTTAGACAGTTCACCTGGTAACAAGTCCTGTGTATATTAAACCATCAGGGGAACACACTCTCCTCACTTATACTGTTCACCTTGTAACATGTCCTGTGTATATTAAAACATCAGGGGAACACACTCTCCTCACTTATACTGTTCACCTGGTAACATGTCCAATGTGCATTAAACGATCAGGGGAACACACTCTCCTCACTTATACTGTTCACCTGGTAACATGTCCCGTGTGTTCTAAACAATCAGGGGAACACACTCTCCTCACTTATACTGTTCACCTGGTAACATGTCCCGTGTATATTCAACCAATAGGGGAACACACTCTCCTCACTTCTACTGTTCATCTGGTCACATGTCCCGTGTGTATTTAACCATCAGGGGAACACATTCTCCTCACTTATACAGTTTATCTGGTAACATGTCCCATGTATATTAAACCATCAGGGGAACACACTCTCCTCACTTGCACTGTTCACCTGGTACCATGTCCCGTGTATATTAAACAATCAGGGGAACACACCCTCCTCACTTATACTGTTCATCTGGTAACATGTCCCGTGTATATTCAACAATTAGGGGAACACACTCTCCTCACTTATACTGTTCATCTGGTCACATGTCCCATGTGTATTAAACCATCAGGGGAACACACTCTCCTCACTTATACTGTTCATCTGGTAACATGTCCCATGTATATTAAACCATCTGGGGAACACACTCTCCTCACTTACACTGTTCACCTGGTAACATGTCCCGTGTATATTAAACAATCAGGGGAACACACTCTCCTCACTTATACTGTTCACCTGGTGACTTGTCCTGTGTGTATTAAACAATCAGTGGAACACACTCTCCTCACTTATACTGTTCACCTGGTAACATGTCCCGTGTATATTAAACAAACAGGGGTACACACTCTCCTCACTTATAATGTTCACATGGTAACATGTCCATTGCGTATTAAACCATCAGGGGAACACACTCTCCTCACTTATACTGTTCACCTGGGAACATGTCCCGTGTGCATTAAACCATCAGGGGAACACACTCTCATCTCTTATACTGTTCACCTGTTGACATGTCCGTGTATATAAAACAATCAGGGGAACACACTCTCCTCACTTATACTGTTCACCTGGTAACATGTCCCGTGTATATTAAACAAACAGGGGTACACACTCTCCTCACTTATACTGTTCACCTGGTAACATGTCCAGTGCGTATTAAATCATCAGGGGAACACACTCTCCTCACTTATACTGTTCACCTGGTCACATGTCCCGTGTATATTAAACAAACAGGGGTACACACTCTCCTCACTTATACTGTTCACCTGGTAACATGTCCAGTGCGTATTAAACCATCAGGGGAACACTCTCTCCTCACTTATACTCTTCACCAGGTAACATGTCCCGTGTATATTAAACCATCAGGGGAACACACTCTCCTCACTTATACTGTTCATCTGGTAACATGTCCAGTGTGTATTAAACCATCAGGGGAACACACTCTCCTCACTTATACTGTTCAGCTGTTGACATGTCCGTGTATATAAAACAATCAGGGGAACACACTCTCCTCACTTATACTATTCATCTGGTAACATGTCCCGTGCATATTAAACCATCAGGGGAACACACTCTCCTCACTTATACTGTTCACCTGGTAACATGTCCCGTGAGCATTAAACAATCAGGGGAACGCACTCTCCTCAATTATACTCTTCACCTGGTAACATGTCCCATGTGTATTAAACAATCAGGGGAACACACTCTCCTGACTTATACTGTTCATCTGGTAACATGTCCCGTGTGTATTAAACCATCAGGGGAACACACTCTCCTCACTTATTCTGTTCACCTGGTAACATGTCCCGTGAGCATTAAACAATCAGGGTAACGTACTCTCCTCAATTATACTGTTCACCTGGTAACATGTCCCATGTGTATTAAACGATCAGGGGAACACACTCTCCTCACTTAAACTGTTCACCTGGTGACATGTCCAGTGTATATTAAACAATCAGGGGAACACACTCTCCTCACTTAAACTGTTCACCAGGTGACATGTACCGTGTGTATTTAACCATCAGGGGATCATACTCTCCTCACTTATACTGTTTACCTGCTAACATGTCCCGTGTGTATTAAACAAACAGGGGAAGATACTCTCCTCACTTATGCAGTTCACCTGGTAACATGTCCTGTGTATATTAAACCATCAGGGGAACACACTCTCCTCACATATTCTGTTCACCTGGGAACATGTCCCGTGCGTATTAAACCATCAGGGGAACACACTCTCCTCACTTATACTGTTCACCTGTTGACATGTCCGTGTATATAAAACAATCAGGGGAACACACTCTCCTCACTTATACTGTCCATCTGGTAACATGTCCCGTGTGTATTAAACCATCAGGGGAACACACTCTCCTCACTTATACTGTTCACCTGTTGACATATCCCGTGAATATTAAACAATCAGGGGAACACAATCTCCTCACTTATACTGTTCATCTGGTAACATGTCCCGTGTGTATTAAACAATCAGGGGAACACACTCTCATCACTTAAACTGTTCATCTGGTAACATGACCCCCGTGTATTAAACCATCAGGGGAACACAATCTCCTCACTTATACTGTTCATCTGGTAACATGTCCCGTGTGTATTAAACCATCAGGGGAACACACTCTCCTCAAATATTCTGTTCACCTGGTAACATGTCCCGTGAGCATTAAACAATCAGGGGAACACACTCTCCTCACTTATACTGTTCACCTGGTGTCATGTCCCATGTGTATTAAACCATCAGGGGAACACAATCTCCTCACTTATACTGTTCACCTGGTGACATGTCCCATGGGTATTAAACAATCAGGGGAACACACTCTCCTCACTTATACTGTTCACCTGGTGTCATGTCCCATGTGTATTAAACCATCAGGGGAACACACTCTCCTCACTTATACTGTTCATCTGGTAACATGTCCCATGTGTATTAAGCCATCAGGGGAACACATTCTCCTCACTTATACTGTTCACCTGGTGACATGTCCCGTGTATATTAAACAATCAGGAGAACACACTCTCCTCACTTATACTGTTCATCTGGTAACATGTCCCGTGTGTACTAAACCATCAGGGGATCACACTCTCCTCACTAATGCTGTTCATCTGGTAACATGTCCCGTGTGTATTAAACCATCAGGGGAACACAATCTCCTCACTTGTGCTGTTCATGTGGTAACATGTCCTGTGTGTATTAAACCATCAGGGGAACACACTCTCCTCACTTATACTGTTCACCTGCAAACATGTCCCGTGTAGATTAAACCATCAGGGGAATACACTCTCCTCACTTATACTGTTCGCCTGCAAACATGTCCCGTGTGCATTAAACAATCAGGGGAACACACTCTCCTCAATTATACTGTTGACCTGGTAACATGTCCCGTCAGTTATTAAACAATCAGGGGAACAAACTCTCCTCACTTATACTGTTCACCTGGTGACATGTCCCGTGTATATTAAACCATCAGCGGAACACAGTCTCCTCACTTATACTGTTCACCTGGTTACATGTCCCGTCAGTTATTAAACAATCAAGGGAACAAACTCTCCTCACTTATACTGTTCACCTGGTGACATGTCCCGTGTATATTAAAACATCAGGGGAACACACTCTCCTCACTTATACTGTTCACCTGGTAACATGTCCCGTGTATATTAAACCATCAGGGGAACACACACTCCTCACTTATTCTGTTCACCTGGTAACATGTCCCGTGTATATTAAACCATCAGGGGAACACACTCTCCTCACTGATACTGTTCACCTGGTAACATGTCCTGTGTGCATTAAACCATCAGGGGAACACACTCTCTTCAATTATACTGTTCACCTGGCAATATGTCCCGTGTATATTAAAAAATCAGGGGAAAGCACTCTCCTCACTTTTACTGTTCACCTGGTAATATGTCCCGTGTCTCTAAAACCATCAGGGGAAAACACTCTCCTCACTTATACTTTTCACCTGGTAACATGCCCTGTGTGTATTAAACAATCAGGGGAACACACTCTCCTCACTTATACTGTTCACCTGATAACATGTCCCGTGTGTATTAAGCCATCAGGGGAACACACTCTCCTCACTTATGCTGTTCAAATGGTGACATGTCCCGTCAGTTATTAAACAATCAGGGGAACAAACTCTCCTCACTTATACTGTTCACCTGGTAACATGTCCCGTGTATATTAAACCATCAGGGGAACACAGTCTCCTCACTTATACTGTTCACCTGGTAACATGTCCCATGCATATTAAACCATCAGGGGAACACACTCTCCTCACTTATACTGTTCACCTGGTAACATGTCCCGTGTATATTAAACCATCAGGGGAACACGCTCTCCTCACTTATACTGTTCACCTGGTAACATGCCCTGTGTGTATTAAACAATCAGGAGAACACACTCTCCTCACTTATACTGTTCACCTGGTAACATGTCCCGTGTATATTAAATCATCAGCGGAACACAGTCTCCTCACTTACACTGTTTACCTGGTAACATGTCCCGTCAGTTATTAAACAATCAGGGGAACAAACTCTCCTCACTTATACTGTTCACCTGGTGACATGTCCCGTGTATATTAAACCATCAGGGGAACACACTCTCCTCACTTATACTGTTCACCTGGTAACATTTCCCATGTATATTAAACCATCAGGGGAACACACACTCCTCACTTATTCTGTTCACCTGGTAACATGTCCCGTGTATATTAAACCATCAGGGGAACACACTCTCCTCACTTATACTGTTCACCTGGTAACATGTCCTGTGTGCATTAAACCATCAGGGGAACACACTCTCTTCAATTATACTGTTCACCTGGCAATATGTCCCGTGTATATTAAACAATCAGGGGAAAGCACTCTCCTCACTTTTACTGTTCACCTGGTAATATGTCCCGTGTCTCTAAAACCATCAGGGGAAAACACTCTCCTCACTTATACTTTTCACCTGGTAACATGCCCTGTGTGTATTAAACAATCAGGGGAACACACTCTCCTCACTTATACTGTTCACCTGATAACATGTCCCGTGTGTATTAAGCCATCAGGGGAACACACTCTCCTCACTTATGCTGTTCACCTGGTGACATGTCCCGTCAGTTATTAAACAATCAGGGGAACAAACTCTCCTCACTTATACTGTTCACCTGGTAACATGTCCCGTGTATATTAAACCATCAGGGGAACACAGTCTCCTCACTTATACTGTTCACCTGGTAACATATCCCATGCATATTAAACCATCAGGGGAACACACTCTCCTCACTTATACTGTTCACCTGGTAACATGTCCCGTGTATATTAAACCATCAGGGGAACACGCTCTCCTCACTTATACTGTTCACCTGGTAACATGCCCTGTGTGTATTAAACAATCAGGAGAACACACTCTCCTCACTTATACTGTTCACCTGGTAACATGTCCCGTGTGTATTAAACCATCAGGGGAACGCAATCTCCTCACTTATGCTGTTCACCTAGTAACATGCCCCGTGCGTATTAAACAATGAGGGCAACAGACTCTCCTCACTTATACTGTTCATCTGGTAACATGTCCCGTGTATATTCAATCATCAGGGGAACACACTCTCCTCACTTATACTGTTCACCTGGTAACATGTCCTGTGTATATTTAACAATCAGGGGAACACACTCTCCTCACTTATACTGTTCACCTGGTCACATGTCCAGTGTATATTAAACCATCAGGGGAACACACTCTCCTCACTTATACTGTTCACCTGGTGACATGTCCTGTGTATATTAAACCATCAGGGGAACACAATCTCCTCACTTATACTGTTCAAATGGTGATCTGTCCTGTGTGCATTTAACCATCAGGGGATCATACTCTCCTCACTTATACTGTTTACCTGCCAACATGTCCAGTGTGTATTAAACAATCAGGGGAACATACTCTCCTCACTGATGCAGTTCACCTGGTAACATGTCCTGTGTATATTAAACCATCAGGGGAACACACTCTCCTCACATATACTGTTCACCTGGTAACATGTCACGTGCGTATTAAACAATCAGGGGAACACACTCTCCTCACTTATACTGTTCACCTGTTGACATGTCCGTGTATATAAAACAATCAGGGGAAAACACTCTCCTCACTTATACTGTTCATCTGGTAACATGTCCCGTGTGTATTAAACCATCAGGGGAACACACTCTCCTCACTTATACTGTTCACCTGTTGACATATCCCGTGTATATTAAACAATCAGGGGAACACAATCTCCTCACTTATACTGTTCATCTGGTAACATGTCCCGTGTGTATTAAACCATCAGGGGAACACACTCTCCTCACTTAAACTGTTCATGTGGTAACATGTCCCCCGTGTATTAAACAATCAGGGGAACACAATCTCCTCACTTATACTGTTCACCTGGTGACATGTCCCGTGTATATTAAACAATCAGGGGAACACACTATCCTCACTTATACTGTTCATCTGGTAACATGTCCCATGTGTACTAAACCATCAGGGGAACACACTCTCCTCACTTATACTGTTCATGTGGTAACATGTCCCGGGTGTATTAAACCATCAGGGGAACACACTCCCCTCACTTATACTGTTCACCTGGAAACCTGTCCCGTGTATATTAAACCATCAGGGGAACACAATCTCCTCACTTATACTGTTCATCTGGTAAAATGTCCCGTGTGTATTAAACAATCAGGGCGACACACTCTCCTCACTTATACTGTTCATCTGGTAATATGTTCCGTGTGTATTAAACCATCAGGGGAACACAATCTCCTCACTTATACTGTTCACCTGGAAACATGTCCCGTGTATATTAAACCATCAGGGGAACACAATCTCCTCACTTATACTGTTCACCTGGTAACATGTCCTGTGTATATTAAACCATCAGGGGAACACACTCTCCTCACTTAAACTTTTCAACTGCTGACATGTCCCGTGTGTATTAAACAATCAGGGGTACAGACTATCCTCTCTAATACTATTTAGCTAGTAACATGTCCCGTGTATAATAATCAATCTGGGGAACAGACTCTCCTCACTTATACTGTTCACTTGTTAATATGTCCCGTGTATATTAAACAATCAGGGGAACACACTCTCCTCAATTATACTGTTCACATGTTAACAAGTCCTGTGTTTATTAAACCAACAATGGAACACACTCTCCTCACTTCTACTGTTCACCTGGTAACATGTCCCGTGTATATTAAACCATCAGGGGAACACACTCTCCTCACTTATACTGTTCACCTGGTAACATGTCCCGTGTGCATTAAACAATCAGGGGAACACACTCTCCTCACATATACTGTTCACTTGGTGACATGTCCCGTCAGTATGAAACAATCAGGGGAACAAACTCTCCTCACCTTACTGTTCACCTGGAAACATGTCCCGGGTATATTAAACCATTGGGGGAACACACTCTCCTCACTTATACTGTTCACCTGGTAACATGTCCCATGTATATTAAACCATCAGGGGAACACACGCTCCTCACTTATACTGTTCACCTGGCAATATGTCCCGTGTATATTAAACCATCAGGGGAAAACACTCTCCTCACTTATACTGTTCACCTGGTAACATGTCCCGTGTCTCTTAAACCATCAGGGGAACACACTCTCCTCACTTATACTGTTCACCTGGCAATATGTCCCGTGTATATTAAACCATCGGGGGAACACACTCTACTCACTTATACTGTTCACCTGGCAATATGTCCCGTGTATATTAAACCATCAGGGGAAAACACTCTCCTCTCTTATACTTTTCACCTGGTAACATGCCCTGTGTGTATTAAACAATCATGGGAACACACTCTCCTCACTTATACAGTTCGCCTGCAAACATGTCCCGTGCGCATTAAACAATCAGGGGAACACACTCTCCTCACTTATACTGTTCGCCTGGTAACATATCCTGTGTGTATTAAACAATCAGGGAAACAAACTCTCCTCACTTATACTGTTCACCTGGTAACATGCCCTGTGTATATTGAACAATCAGGGGAACACACTCTCCTCACTTATGCTGTTCACCTGGTGACATGTCCCGTGTGTATTAAACCATCAGGGGAACACACTCTCCTCACTTATACTGTTCACCTGGTAACATGTCCCGTGTATATTAAACCATCAGGGGAACACAGTCTCCTCACTTATACTGTTCACCTGGTAACATGTCCCGTGTATATTAAACCATCAGGGGAACACAGTCTCCTCATTTATACTGTTCACCTGGTAACATGTCCCATGCATATTAAACCATCAGGGGAACACACTCTCCTAACTTATACTGTTCACCTGGTAACATGTCCCGTGTATATTAAACCATCAGGGGAACACGCTCTCCTCACTTATACTGTTCACCTGGTAACATGCCCTGTGTGTATTAAACAATCAGGGGAACAAACTCTCCTCACTTATACTGTTCACCTGGTAACATGTCCCGTGTATATTAAACCATCAGGGGAACACAGTCTCCTCACTTATACTGTTCACCTGGTAACATGTCCGGTGTATATTAAACCATCAGGGGAACAAGCTCTCCTCACTTATACTGTTCACCTGCAAACATGTCCCGTGTGCATTGAACAATCAGGGGAACACACTGTCCTCACTTACACTGTTCACCTGGTAACATGCCCTGTGTGTATTAAACAATCAGGGGAACACACTCTCCTCACTTATACTGTTCACCTGGTAACATGTCCTGTGTGCATTTAACCATCAGGGTAACACACAGTCTTCAATTATACTGTTCACCTAGCAATATGTCCCGTGTATATTAAACCATCAGGGGAACACACTCTCCTCACTTATACTGTTCACCTGGTAACATGTCCCGTCAGTTATTAAACAAACAGGGGAACAAACTCTCCTCACTTATACTGTTCACCTGGTGACATGTCCCGTGTATATTAAATCATCAGGGGAACACAGTCTCCTCACTTATACTGTTCACCTGGTAACATGTCCCGTCAGTTATTAAACAATCAGGGGACCAAACTCTCCTCACTTATACTGTTCACCTGGTGACTTGTCCCGTGTATATTAAACCATCAGGGGAACAGACTCTCCTCACTTATACTGTTCACCTGGTAACATGTCCCATGTATATTAAACCATCAGGGGAACACACACTCCTCACTTATACTGTTCACCTGGTAACATGTCCCGTGTATATTAAACCATCAGGGGAACACACTCTCCTCACTTATACTGTTCACCTGGTAACATGTCCCGTGTATATTAAACCATCAGGGGAACACAGTCTCCTCACTTATACTGTTCACCTGGTAACATGTCCCGTGTATATTAAACCATCAGGGGAACACAGTCTCCTCACTTATACTGTTCACCTGGTAACATGTCCCATGCATATTAAACCATCAGGGGAACACACTCTCCTAACTTATACTGTTCACCTGGTAACATGTCCCGTGTATATTAAACCATCAGGGGAACACGCTCTCCTCACTTATACTGTTCACCTGGTAACATGCCCTGTGTGTATTAAACAATCAGGGGAACAAACTCTCCTCACTTATACTGTTCACCTGGTAACATGTCCCGTGTATATTAAACCATCAGGGGAACACGCTCTCCTCACTTATACTGTTCACCCGGTGACATGTCCCGTGTGTATTAAACCATCAGGAAAACACACTCTCCTCACTTATACTGTTCGCTTGGCAACATGTCCCGTGTATATTAAACCATCAGGGGAACACAGTCTCCTCACTTATACTGTTCACCTGGTAACATGTCCCGTGTATATTAAACCATCAGGGGAACACACTCTCCTCACTTATGCTGCTCACCTGGTAACACGTCCCGTGCGTATTAAACCATCAGGGGAACACACTCTCCTCACTTATACTGTTCACCTGTTGACATGTCCCGTGTATATTAAACAATCAGGGGAACACACTCTCCTCACTTTTTCTGTTCATCTGGGAACATGTCCCATGCGTATTAAACCATCAGGGGAACACACTCTCCTCACTTATACTGTTCACCTGGTGACATGTCCCGTGTATATTAAACAATCAGGAGAACACAATCTCCTCACTCATACTGTTCATCTGGTAACATGTCCCGTGTGTACTAAACCATCAGGGGAACACACTCTCCTCACTTATATTGTTCATCTGGTAACATGTCCCGTGAGTATTAAACCATGAGGGGAACACACTCTCCTCACTTATACTGTTCATGTGGCAACATGTCCCGTGTGTATTAAACCATCAGGGGAAAACACTCTCCTCACTTAAACTCTTCACCTGGAAACCTGTCCCGTGTATATTAAACCATCAGGGGAACGCAATCTCCTCACTTATACTGTTCATCTGGTAAAATGTCCCGTGTGTATTAAACCATCAGGGGAACACACTCTCCTCACTTATACTGTTCACCTGGTAACATGTCCCGTGTGCATTAAACAATCAGGGGAACACACTCTCCTCACATATACTGTTCACCTGGTGACATGTCCCGTCAGGATTAAACAATCAGGGGAACAAACTCTCCTCACTTATACTGTTCACCTGGAAACATGTCCCGTGTATAATAAACCATCAGGGGAACACACTCTCCTCACTTATACTGTTCACCTGGTAACATGTCCCATGTATATTAAACCATCAGGGGAACACATTCTCCTCACTTGTACCGTTCACCTGGTAACATGTCCCGTGTATATTAAACTATCAGGGGAACACACTCTCCTCACTTATACTGTTCACCTGGTAACATGTCCTGTGTGCATTAAACCATCAGGGGAACACACTCTCTTCAATTATACTGTTCACCTGGTAACATGTCCCGTGTCTTTTAAACCATCAGAGGAAAACACTCTCCTCACTTATACTGTTCACCTGATAACTTGTCCCGTGTATATTAAACCATCAGGGGAACACACTCTCCTCACTTATACTGTTCACCTGGTAACATGTCCTGTGTGCATGAAACCATCAGGGGAACACACTCTCTTCAATTATACTGTTCACCTGGTAACATGTCCCGTGTCTCTTAAACCATCAGGGGAAAGCACTCTCCTCACTTATACTGTTCATCTGGTAACATGTCCTGTCTGTATTAAACAATCAGGGGAACACTCTCTCCTCACTTATACTGTTCACCTGGTAACATGTCCGGTGTATATTAAACCATCAGGGGAGAGCACTCTCCTCACTTATACTGTTCACCTGCAAACATGTCCCGTGTGCATTGAACAATCAGGGGAACACACTCTCCTCACTTTTACTGTTCACCTGGTAACATGTCCCGTGTATATTAAACCATCAGGGGAACACAGTCTCCTCACTTATACTGTTCACCTGGTAACATGTCCGGTGTATATTAAACCATCAGGGGAACAAGCTCTCCTCACTTATACTGTTCACCTGCAAACATGTCCCGTGTGCATTGAACAATCAGGGGAACACACTCTCCTCACTTACACTGTTCACCTGGTAACATGCCCTGTGTGTATTAAACAATCAGGGGAACACACTCTCCTCACTTATACTGTTCACCTGGTAACATGTCCTGTGTGCATTTAACCATCAGGGTAACACACAGTCTTCAATTATACTGTTCACCTAGCAATATGTCCCGTGTATATTAAACCATCAGGGGAACACACTCTCCTCACTTATACTGTTCACCTGGTAACATGTCCCGTCAGTTATTAAACAAACAGGGGAACAAACTCTCCTCACTTATACTGTTCACCTGGTGACATGTCCCGTGTATATTAAACCATCAGGGGAACACAGTCTCCTCACTTATACTGTTCATCTGGTAACATGTCCCGTCAGTTATTAAACAATCAGTGGACCAAACTCTCCTCACTTATACTGTTCACCTGGTGACATGTCCCGTGTATATTAAACCATCAGGGGAACACACTCTCCTCACTTCTACTGTTCACCTGGTAACATGTCCCATGTATATTAAACCATCAGGGGAACACACACTCCTCACTTATACTGTTCACCTGGTAACATGTCCCGTGTATATTAAACCATCAGGGGAACACACTCTCCTCACTTATACTGTTCACCTGGTAACATGTCCTGTGTGCATTAAACCATCAGGGGAACACACTCTCTTCAATTATACTGTTCACCTGGCAATATGTCCCGTGTATATTAAACAATCAGGGGAAAACACTCTCCTCACTTTTACTGTTCACCTGGTAACATGTCCCGTGTCTCTAAAACCATCAGGGGAAAACACTCTCCTCACTTCTACTTTTCACCTGGTAACATGCCCTGTGTGTACTAAACAATCAGGGGAACACACTCTCCTCACTTATACTGTTCACCTGGTAACATGTCCCGTGTGTATTAAGCCATCAGGGGAACACACTCTCCTCACTTATGCTGTTCACCTGGTGACATGTCCCGTCAGTTATTAAACAATCAGGGGAACAAACTCTCCTCACTTATACTGTTCACCTGGTAACATGTCCCGTGTATATTAAACCATCAGGGGAACACAGTCTCCTCACTTATACTGTTCACCTGGTAACATGTCCCATGCATATTAAACCATCAGGGGAACACACTCTCCTCACTTATACTGTTCACCTGGTAACATGTCCCGTGTATATTAAACCATCAGGGGAACACGCTCCCCTCACTTATACTGTTCACCTGGTAACATGCCCTGTGTGTATTAAACAATCAGGAGAACACACTCTCCTCACTTATCCTGTTCACCTGCTAACATGTCCCGTGTGTATTAAACCATCAGGGGAGCACAATCTCCTCATTTATGCTGTTCACCTGGGAACATATCCCCTGTCTATTAAACAATCAGGGGAACACACTCTCCTCACTTAAACTGTTCACCTGGTAACAAGTCCCATGTATATTAAACCATCAGGGGAACAAACTCTCCTCACTTATACTGTTTACCTGGTAACATGTCCCGTGTATATTCAACAATTAGGGGAACACACTCTCCTCACTTATACTGTTCATCTGGTCACATGTCCCGTGTGTATTAAACCATCAGGGGAACACACTCTCCTCACTTATACTGTTCACCTGGTAACATGTCCAGTGTATATTAAACAATCAGGGGAACACGTTCTCCTCACTTCTACTGTTCACCTGGTAACATGTCCCGTGTATTTTAAACAATCAGGGGAACACACTCTCCTCACTTTTATTGTTCACCTGGTAACATGTCCCGTGTATATTAAACAATCAGGGGAACACACTCTCCTCACTTCTACTGTTCACCTGGTAACATGTCCCGTGTATATTAAACAATCAGGGGAACACACTCTCCTCACTTATACTGTTCACCTGGTAACATGTCCCGTGTATATTAAACAATCAGGGGAACAAACTCTCCTCACTTATATTGTTCACCTGGTAACATGTCCCGTGTATATTAAACAATCAGGGGAACACACTCTCCTCACTTATACTCTTCTCCTGGTAACATGTCCCATGTTTTAATCAATCAGGGGAAAACACTCTCCTCACTTATACTGTTCACCTGGTAACATGTCCCCTCTGTATTAAACCATCAGGGGAACACACTCTCCTCACTTATTCTCTTCTCCTGGTAACATGTCCCATGTTTTAATCAATCAGGGGAAAACACACTCCTCACTTATACTGTTCACCCGGTAACATGTCCCGTCAGTATTAAACCATCAGGGGAACAAACTCACCTCACTTATACTGTTCACCTGGTGGAATGTCCCCTCTGTATTAAACCATCAGGGGAACACACTCTCCTCACTTACATTGTTCACCAGGTGAAATGTCCCGTGTGCATTAAACAATCAGGGGGACACACTCTCCTCACTTATACTCTTCTCCTGGTAACATGTCCCGTGTATATTAAACCATCAGGGGAACATCCTCTCCTCACTTAGACTGTTCACCTGGGAACATGTCCCGTGTATATTAAACCATCAGGGGAACATCCTCTCCTCACTTAGACTGTTCACCTGGTAACATGTCCCATGTGTATTAATCAATCAGGGGAACACACTCTCCTCACTTATACTCTTCTCCTGGTAACATGTCCCGTGTATATTAAACCATCAGGGGAACATCCTCTCCTCACTTAGACTGTTCACCTGGGAACATGTCCCGTGTATAGTAAAGCATCAGGGGAACACACTGTCCTCACTTATGCTGTTCACCTTGTGACATGTCCCGTGTATATTAAACCATCAGGGGAACACACTCTCCTCACTCATACTGTTCACCTGGTAACATGTCCTGTGTGCATTAAACAATCAGGGGAACACACTCCCCTCACTTCTACTGTTCACCTGGTAACATGTCCTGTGTACATTAAACAATCAGGGGAACACACTCTCTTCACTTATACTGTTCACCTGGTAACAAGTCCTGTGTGCTTTAAACAATCAGGGGAACACACTCTCCCCACTTATATTGTTCACCTGGTAACATGTCCTGTGTACATTAAACAATCAGGGGAAAACACTCTCTTCACTTATACTGTTCACCTGGTAACATGTCCTGTGTGCTTTAAACAATCAGGGAAACACACTCTCCTCAATTATACTGTTCACCTGGTAACATGTCCCATGTGTATTAAACAATCAGGGGAACACACTCTCCTCACTTATAATGTTCACCAGGTAACATGTCCCGTGTGTATTAAACCATCAGAGGAACACACTCTCCTCACTTATACTGTTCACCTGGTAACGTGTCCTGTGTGCTTTTAAACAATCAGGGGAACACACTCTCCTCACTTATACTGTTCACCTGGTAACATGTCCTGTGCACATTAAACAATCAGGGGAACACACTCTCTTCACTTATACTGTTCACCTGGTAACATGTCCTGTGTACTTTAAACAATCAGGGGAACACACTCTCTTCACTTATACTGTTCACCTGGTAACATGTCCTGTGTACATTTAACAATCAGGGGAACGCACTCTCTTCACTTATACTGTTCACCTGGTAACACGTCCTGTGTGCTTTAAACAATCAGGGGAACACACTCTCCTCACTTATACTGTTCACCTGGTAACATGTCCTGTGTACATTAAACCATCAGGGGAACACTCTCTCCTCACTTATACTGTTCACCTGGTAACATGTCCTGTGTGCATTAAACAATCAGGGGAACACACTCTCCTCACTTATACTGTTCACATGGTAACATGTCCTGTGTGCATTATACAATCAGGGGAACACACTCTCCTCACTTATACTGTTCAACTGGTAACATGTCCCGTGTATATTAACCCATCAGGGGAACAAACTCTCCTCACTAATGTTGTTCACCTGGTAACAAGACCTGTGTATATTAAACAATCAGGGGAACACACTCTCCTTACTTATACTGTTCACATGGTAACATGTCCCGTGTATGTTAAACCATCATGGGAACACACTCTCCTCACTTATACTGTTCACCTGGTGACATGTCCCGTGTGTATTTAACCATCAGGGGAACACACTCTCCTCACTTATACTGTTCACCTGGTAACATGTCCAGTGTATATTAAACAATCAGGGGAACACACTCTCCTCACTTCTACTGTTCACCTGGTAACATGTCCCGTGTATTTTAAACAATCAGGGGAACACACTCTCCTCACTTATATTGTTCACCTGGTAAAATGTCCCGTTTATATTAAACAATCAGGGGAACACACTCTCCTCACTTCTACTGTTCACCTGGTAACATGTCCCGTGTATATTAAACAATCAGGGGAACACACTCTCCTCACTTATACTGTTCACCTGGTAACATGTCCCGTGTATATTAAACAATTAGGGGAACACACTCTCCTCACTTATACTGTTCACCTGTTAACATGTCCTGTGTGCATTGAACAATCAGGGGAACACACTCTCCTCGCTTATACTGTTCACCTGGTAACATGTCCCGTTTATATTAAACAATCAGGGGAACACACTCTCCTCACTTCTACTGTTCACCTGGTAACATGTCCTGTGTGCATTAAACAATCAGGGTAACACACTCTCCTCACTTATACAGTTCAACTGGTAACATGTCCCGTTTATATTAAACCATCAGGGGAACACACTCTCCTCACTTATATTGTTCACCTGTTAACATGTCCTGTTTGCATTAAACAATGAGGGGAACACACTCTCCTCACTTATATTGTTCACCTGGTAACATGTCCCATGTGTATTAATCAATCAGGGGACACACTCTCCTCACTTATACTGTTCACCTGGTAACATGTCCCGTGTGTATTAAATAATCAGGGGAACGCACTTTCCTCACCTCTACTGTTCACCTGGTAACATGTCCCGTGTACATTAAACAATCAGGGGAACACACTCTCCTCACTTATACTGTTCACCTGCTAACATGTCCCATGTGTATTAATCAATCAGGGGAACACACTCTCCTCACTTATACTGTTCACCTGGTAACATGTCCCGTCAGTATTAAACCATCAGGTGAACAAACTCACCTCACTTTTACTGTTCACCTGGTGACATGTCCCCTCTGTATTAAACCATCAGGGGAACACACTCTCCTCACTTACACTGTTCACCAGGTGACATGTCCCGTGTGCATTAAACAATCAGGGGATCAGAATCTCCTCACTTATATTGTTCACGTGGTAACATGTCCCGTGTGTATTAAACCATGAGGGGAAAATACTCTCCTCACTTATGCTGTTCACCTGGTAACATGTCCCGTGTATATTAAACCATCAGGGGAACATCCTCTCCTCACTTAGACTGTTCACCTGGTAACATGTCCCGTGTATATTAAAGCATCAGGGCAACACACTGTCCTCACTTATGCTGTTCACCTTGTGATATTTCCCGTGTATATTAAACCATCAGGGGATCACACTCTCCTCACTTATACTGTTCACCTGGTATCATTTCCCGTGTATATTAAAGCATCAGGGGAAAACACTCTCCTCACTTATGCTGTTCACCTTGTGACATGTCCCGTGTATATTAAACCATCAGGGGAACACACTCTCCTCACTTATACTGTTCACCTGGTATCATTTCCCGTGTATATTAAAGCATCAGGGGAACACACTCTCCTCACTTATACTGTACACCTGGTAACATGTCCCGTGTGTATTAAACAATCAGGGAAACACACTCTCCTCATTTATACTGTTCACCTGGGAACAAGTCCCATGTATATTAAACCATCAGGGGAACAAACTCTCCTCACTTATACTGTTTACCTGGTAACATGTCCCGTGTATATTCAACAATTAGGGGAACACACTCTCCTCACTTATACTGTTCATCTGGTCACATGTCCCGTGTGTATTAAACCATCAGGGGAACTCACTCTGCTCACTTATACTGTTCACCTGGTGACATGTCCCGTGTATATTAAACAATCAGGGGAACACACTCTCCTCACTAACACTGTTCACCTGGTAACATGTCCCGTGTATATTATACAATCAGGGGAACAAACTCTCCTCACTTACACTGTTCATCTGGTAACATGGCCTGTGTGTATTAAACAATCTGGGTAAAACACTCTCTTCACTTATAGAGTTCACCTGATGACATGTCCCATGTGTATTAAACAATCAGGGGAACACACTCTCCTCACTTATACTGTTCACCTGGTAACATGTCCCGTGTGTATTAAACCATCAGGGGAACACACTCTCCTCACTTATACTGTTCACCTAATGAAATGTCCTGTGTGCATTAAACAATCAGGGGAACACACTCTCCTCACTGATACTGTTCTCCTGGTAATATTTCCGGTGTATATTAAACCATCAGGGGAACACACTCTCCTCACTTATACTGTTCACCTGGTAACATGTCCCGTCAGTATTGAACAATCAGGGGAACAATCTCTCCTCACTTATACTGTTCTCCTGGTAACATTTCCCGTGTATATTAAACCATCAGGGGAACACACTCTCCTCACTTATACTGTTCACCTGGCAACATGTCCCATCAGCATTAAACAATCAGGGCAACACACTCTCCTCACTCATACTGTTCAAGTGGTTACATGTCCCGTCAGTATTATACAATCAGGGGAACACACTCTCCTCACTAACACTGTTCACCTGGTAACATGTCCCGTGTATATTATACAATCAGGGGAACAAACTCTCCTCACTTACACTGTTCATCTGGTAACATGGCCTGTGTGTATTAAACAATCTGGGTAAAACACTCTCTTCACTTATAGAGTTCACCTGATGACATGTCCCATGTGTATTAAACAATCAGGGGAACACACTCTCCTCACTTATACTGTTCACCTGGTAACATGTCCCGTGTGTATTAAACCATCAGGGCAACACACTCTCCTCACTTATACTGTTCACCTGGTGACATGTCCTGTGTGTATTAAACAATGAGGGGAACACACTCTCCTCACTTATACTGTTCACCTGGTAACATGTCCTGTGTGTATTAAACCATCAGGGGAACACACTCTCCTCACTTATACTGCTCAACTAATGAAATGTCCTGTGTGCATTAAACAACCAGGGGAACACACTCTCCTCACTTATACTGTTCTCCTGGTAACATTTCCCGTGTATATTAAACCATCAGGGGAACACTCTCTCCTCACTTATACTGTTCACCTGGTAACATGTCCCGTCAGTATTGAACAATCAGGGAAACAATCTCTCCTCACTTATACTGTTCTCCTGGTAACATTTCCCGTGTATATTAAACCATCAGGGGAACACACTCTCCTCACTTATACTGTTCACCTGGCAACATGTCCCATCAGTATTAAACAATCAGGGCAACACACTCTCCTCACTCATACTGTTCAAGTGGTTACATGTCCCGTCAGTATTATACAATCAGGGGAAGACACTCTCCTCACTTATACTGTTCACCGGGTAACATGTCCCGTGTTTATTAAACAATTAGGGGAACACACTCTCCTCACTTATACTGTTCACCTGGTAACATGTCCCATGTGTATTAATCAATCAGGGGAACACACTCTCCTCACTGATACTCTTCTCCTGGTAACATGTCCCATGTTTTAATCAATCAGGGGAAAACACTCTCCTCACTTATACTGTTCGTCTGGTAACATGTCCCGTCAGTATTAAACCATCAGGGGAACAAACTCTCCTCACTTATACTGTTCACCTGGTAACATGTCCCATGTGTATTAATCAATCAGGGGAACACACTCTCCTCACTTATACTCTTCTCCTGGTAACATGTCCCATGTTTTAATCAATCAGGGGAAAACACTCTCCTCACTTATACTGTTCACCTGGTAACATGTCCCCTCTGTATTAAACCATCAGGGGAACACACTCTCCTCACTTATTCTCTTCTCCTGGTAACATGTCCCATGTTTTAATCAATCAGGGGAAAACACTCTCCTCACTTATACTGTTCACCTGGTAACATGTCCCGTCAGTATTAAACCATCAGGGGAACAAACTCACCTCACTTATACTGTTCACCTGGTGACATGTCCCCTCTGTATTAAACCATCAGGGGAACACACTCTCCTCACTTACATTGTTCACCAGGTGAAATGTCCCGTGTGCATTAAACAATCAGGGGAACACACTCTCCTCACTTCTGCTGTTCACCTTGTGACATGTCCCGTGTATATTAAACCATCAGGGGAACACACTCTCCTCACTTATACTGTTCACCTGGTAACAAGTCCCATGTATATTAAACAATCAGGGAAACACACTCTCCTCATTTATACTGTTCACCTGGGAACATATCCCCTGTCTATTAAAAAATCAGGGGAACACACTCTCCTCACTTAAACTGTTCACCTGGTAACAAGTCCCATGTATATTAAACCATCAGGGGAACAAACTCTCCTCACTTATACTGTTCACCTGGTAACAATTCCCGTGTATATTAAACCATCAGGGGAACACACTCTCCTCACTTATACTGTTCATCTAGTCACATGTCCCGTGCGTATTAAACCATCAGGGGAACACACTCTCCTCACTTATACTGTTTATCTGGTAACATGTCCCGTCAGTATTGAACAATCAGGGGAACAATCTCTCCTCACGTATACTGTTCTCCTGGTAACATTTCCCGTGTATATTAAACCATCAGGGGAACACACTCTCCTCACTTATACTGTTCACCTGGCAACATGTCCCATCAGCATTAAACAATCAGGGCAACACACTCTCCTCACTCATACTGTTCAAGTGGTTACATGTCCCGTCAGTATTATACAATCAGGGGAACACACTCTCCTCACTAACACTGTTCACCTGATAACATGTCCCGTGGATATTATACAATCAGGGGAACAAACTCTCCTCACTTACACTGTTCATCTGGTAACATGGCCTGTGTGTATTAAACAATCTGGGTAAAACACTCTCTTCACTTATAGAGTTCACCTGATGACATGTCCCGTGTGTATTAAACCATCAGGGGAACACACTCTCCTCACTTATACTGTTCACCTGGTGACATGTCCTGTGTGTATTAAACAATGAGGGGAACACACTCTCCTCACTTATACTGTTCACCTGGTAACATGTCCAGTGTGTATTAAACCATCAGGGGAACACACTCTCCTCACTTATACTGTTCACCTAATGAAATGTCATGTGTGCATTAAACAACCAGGGGAACACACTCTCCTCACTTATACTGTTCTCCTGGTAACATTTCCCGTGTATATTAAACCATCAGGGGAACACACTCTCCTCACTTATACTGTTCACCTGGTAACATGTCCCGTCAGTATTGAACAATCAGGGAAACAATCTCTCCTCACTTATACTGTTCTCCTGGTAACATTTCCCGTGTATATTAAACCATCAGGGGAACACACTCTCCTCACTTATACTGTTCACCTGGCAACATGTCCCATCAGTATTAAACAATCAGGGCAACACACTCTCCTCACTCGTACTGTTCAAGTGGTTACATGTCCCGTCAGTATTATACAATCAGGGGAAGACACTCTCCTCACTTATACTGTTCACCGGGTAACATGTCCCGTGTTTATTAAACAATTAGGGGAACACACTCTCCTCACTTATACTGTTCACCTGGTAACATGTCCCATGTGTATTAATCAATCAGGGGAACACACTCTCCTCACTGATACTCTTCTCCTGGTAACATGTCCCATGTTTTAATCAATCAGGGGAAAACACTCTCCTCACTTATACTGTTCGCCTGGTAACATGTCCCGTCAGTATTAAACCATCAGGGGAACAAACTCTCCTCACTTATACTGTTCACCTGGTAACATGTCCCATGTGTATTAATCAATCAGGGGAACACACTCTCCTCACTTATACTCTTCTCCTGGTAACATGTCCCATGTTTTAATCAATCAGGGGAAAACACTCTCCTCACTGATACTGTTCACCTGGTAACATGTCCCCTCTGTATTAAACCATCAGGGGAACACACTCTCCTCACTTATTCTCTTCTCCTGGTAACATGTCCCATGTTTTAATCAATCAGGGGAAAACACTCTCCTCACTTATACTGTTCACCTGGTAACATGTCCCGTCAGTATTAAACCATCAGGGGAACAAACTCACCTCACTTATACTGTTCACCTGGTGACATGTCCCCTCTGTATTAAACCATCAGGGGAACACACTCTCCTCACTTACATTGTTCACCAGGTGAAATGTCCCGTGTGCATTAAACAATCAGGGGAACACACTCTCCTCACTTATGCTGTTCACCTTGTGACATGTCCCGTGTATATTAAACCATCAGGGGAACACACTCTCCTCACTTATACTGTTCACCTGGTATCATTTCCCGTGTGCATTAAACAATCAGGGAAACACACTCTCCTCATTTATACTGTTCACCTGGGAACATATCCCCTGTCTATTAAACAATCAGGGGAACACACTCTCCTCACTTATGCTGTTCACCTTGTGACATGTCCCATGTATATTAAACCATCAGGGGAACAAACTCTCCTCAGTTATACTGTTCACCTGGTAACAATTCCCGTGTATATTAAACCATCAGGGGAACACACTCTCCTCACTTATACTGTTCATCTAGTCACATGTCCCGTGCGTATTAAACCATCAGGGGAACACACTCTCCTCACTTATACTGTTTATCTGGTAACATGTCCCATGCATATTAAACCATCAGGGGAACACACTCTCCTCACTTGCACTGTTCACCTGGTAACATGTCCCGTGTATATTAAACAATCAGGGGAACACACTCTGCTCACTTATACTGTTTACCTGGTAACATGTCCCGTGTATATTCAACAATTAGGAGAACACACTCTCCTCACTTATACTGTTCATCTGGTCACATGTCCCGTGTGTATTAAACCATCAGGGGAACTCACTCTGCTCACTTATACTGTTCACCTGGTGACATGTCCCGTGTATATTAAACAATCAGGGGAACACACTCTCCTCACTAACACTGTTCACCTGGTAACATGTCCCGTGTATATTATACAATCAGGGGAACAAACTCTCCTCACTTACACTGTTCATCTGGTAACATGGCCTGTGTGTATTAAACAATCTGGGTAAAACACTCTCTTCACTTATAGAGTTCACCTGATGACATGTCCCATGTGTATTAAACAATCAGGGGAACACACTGTCCTCACTTATACTGTTCACCTGGTAACATGTCCCGTGTGTATTAAACCATCAGGGGAACACACTCTCCTCACTTATACTGTTCACCTAATGAAATGTCCTGTGTGCATTAAACAATCAGGGGAACACACTCTCCTCACTGATACTGTTCTCCTGGTAACATTTCCGGTGTATATTAAACCATCAGGGGAACACACTCTCCTCACTTATACTGTTCACCTGGTAACATGTCCCGTCAGTATTGAACAATCAGGGGAACAATCTCTCCTCACTTATACTGTTCTCCTGGTAACATTTCCCGTGTATATTAAACCATCAGGGGAACACACTCTCCTCACTTATACTGTTCACCTGGCAACATGTCCCATCAGTATTAAACAATCAGGGCAACACACTCTCCTCACTCATACTGTTCAAGTGGTTACATGTCCCGTCAGTATTATACAATCAGGGGAACACACTCTCCTCACTAACACTGTTCACCTGGTAACATGTCCCGTGTATATTATACAATCAGGGGAACAAACTCTCCTCACTTACACTGTTCATCTGGTAACATGGCCTGTGTGTATTAAACAATCTGGGTAAAACACTCTCTTCACTTATAGAGTTCACCTGATGACATGTCCCATGTGTATTAAACAATCAGGGGAACACACTCTCCTCACTTATACTGTTCACCTGGTAACATGTCCCGTGTGTATTAAACCATCAGGGGAACACACTCTCCTCACTTATACTGTTCACCTGGTGACATGTCCTGTGTGTATTAAACAATGAGGGGAACACACTCTCCTCACTTATACTGTTCACCTGGTAACATGTCCAGTGTGTATTAAACCATCAGGGGAACACACTCTCCTCACTTATACTGTTCACCTAATGAAATGTCCTGTGTGCATTAAACAACCAGGGGAACACACTCTCCTCACTTATACTGTTCTCCTGGTAACATTTCCCGTGTATATTAAACCATCAGGGGAACACACTCTCCTCACTTATACTGTTCACCTGGTAACATGTCCCGTCAGTATTGAACAATCAGGGAAACAATCTCTCCTCACTTATACTGTTCTCCTGGTAACATTTCCCGTGTATATTAAACCATCAGGGGAACACACTCTCCTCACTTATACTGTTCACCTGGCAACATGTCCCATCAGTATTAAACAATCAGGGCAACACACTCTCCTCACTCATACTGTTCAAGTGGTTACATGTCCCGTCAGTATTATACAATCAGGGGAAGACACTCTCCTCACTTATACTGTTCACCGGGTAACATGTCCCGTGTTTATTAAACAATTAGGGGAACACACTCTCCTCACTTATACTGTTCGCCTGGTAACATGTCCCGTCAGTATTAAACCATCAGGGGAACAAACTCTCCTCACTTATACTGTTCACCTGGTAACATGTCCCATGTGTATTAATCAATCAGGGGAACACACTCTCCTCACTTATACTCTTCTCCTGGTAACATGTCCCATGTTTTAATCAATCAGGGGAAAACACTCTCCTCACTTATACTGTTCACCTGGTAACATGTCCCCTCTGTATTAAACCATCAGGGGAACAAACTCACCTCACTTATACTGTTCACCTGGTGACATGTCCCCTCTGTATTAAACCATCAGGGGAACACACTCTCCTCACTTACATTGTTCACCAGGTGAAATGTCCCGTGTGCATTAAACAATCAGGGGAACACACTCTCCTCACTTATACTCTTCTCCTGGTAACATGTCCCGTGTATATTAAACCATCAGGGGAACATCCTCTCCTCACTTAGACTGTTCACCTGGGAACATGTCCCGTGTATATTAAACCATCAGGGGAACATCCTCTCCTCACTTAGACTGTTCACCTGGTAACATGTCCCATGTGTATTAATCAATCAGGGGAACACACTCTCCTCACTTATACTCTTCTCCTGGTAACATGTCCCGTGTATATTAAACCATCAGGGGAACATCCTCTCCTCACTTAGACTGTTCACCTGGGAACATGTCCCGTGTATAGTAAAGCATCAGGGGAACACACGCTCCTCACTTATGCTGTTCACCTTGTGACATGTCCCGTGTATATTAAAGCATCAGGGGAACACACTGTCCTCACTTATGCTGTTCACCTTGTGACATGTCCCGTGTATATTAAACCATCAGGGGAACACACTCTCCTCACTTATTCTGTTCACCTGGTATCATTTCCCGTGTGCATTAAACAATCAGGGAAACACACTGTCCTCATTTATACTGTTCACCTGGGAACATATCCCGTGTCTATTAAACAATCAGGGGATCACACTCTCCTCACTTAAACTGTTCACCTGGTAACATGTCCCGTGTATATTAAACCATCAGGGGACACACTCTCCTCACTTAAACTGTTCACCTGGTAACATGTCCCGTGTATATTAAACCATCAGGGGAACACACTCTCCTCACTTATACTGTTCACCTGGTAACAATTCCCATGTATATTAAACCATCAGGGGAAAACACTGTCCTCACTTATACAATTCACTTGGCAACATGTCCCGTCAGTATTAAGCCATCAGGGGAACACACTCTCCTCACTTATACAGTTCACTTGGTGAAATGTCCCGTGGATATTAAACAATCAGGGGAACACACTCTCCTCACTTATACTGTTCACCTGGCAACATGTCCCGTAATATTAATCAATCTGGTGAACACACTCCCCTCACTTATACTGTTCACCTGGCAACATGTCCCGTCAGTATTAAGCCATCAGGGGAACACACTCTCCTCACTTATACAGTTCACTTGGTGAAATGTCCCGTGTATATTAAACAATCAGGGGAGCACACTCTCCTCACATAAACTGTTCACCTGGTGACATGTCCCGTGTGTATTAAACAATCAGGGGAACACACTCTCCTCACCTATACTGTTCACATGGTAAAATGTCCCGTGTAAATTAAGCCATCAGGGGAACACACTGTCCTCACTTATACTGTTCACCTGGTAACATGTCCCGTGAGTATTAAACAATCAGGGGAACACACCCTCCTCACTTATACTGTTGACCTGGTAACATGTCCACTGGATATTAAACCATCAGGGGAACACATTCTCCTCACTTATACTGTTCACCTGGTAACATGTCCCGTGTATATTAAACCAACAGGGGAACACACTCTCCTCGCTTATACAGTTCACCTGGAAACATGTCCCGTTAATATTAAACCATCAGGGAAAAGCACTCACCTCACTTAGACCTTTCTCCTGGTTACAAGTCCCGTGTGCATTAAACAATCAGGGAAACACACACTCCTCATTTATACTGTTCACCTGGGAACATATCCCGTGTCTATTAAACAATCAGGGGATCACACTCTCCTCACTTAAACTGTTCACCTGGTAACATGTCCCGTGTATATTAAACAATCAGGGGAACACACTCTCCTCACCTATACTGTTCACCTGGTAAAATGTCCCGTGTATATTAAACCATCAGGGGAACACACTCTCCTCACTTATACTGTTCACCTGGTAACATGTCCAGTGGATATTAAACCATCAGGGGAACACATTCTCCTCACTTATACTGTTCACCTGGTAACATGTCCCGTGTATATTAAACCATCAGGGGAACACACTCTCCTCGCTTATACAGTTCACCTGGAAACATGTCCCGTTAATATTAAACCATCAGGGGAAAGCACTCACCTCACTTAGACCTTTCTCCTGGTAACATGTCCCGTGTGCATTAAACAATCAGGGGAACACACTCTCCTCACTTATACTCTTCTCCTGGTAACATGTCCCGTGTATATTAAACCATCAGGGGAACATCCTCTCCTCACTTAGACTGTTCACCTGGGAACATGTCCCGTGTATATAAAAGCATCAGGGGAACACACTGTCCTCACTTATGCTGTTCACCTTGTGACATGTCCCGTGTATATTAAAGCATCAGGGGAACACACTGTCCTCACTTATGCTGTTCACCTTGTGACATGTCCCGTGTATATTAAACCATCAGGGGACACACTCTCCTCACTTATACTGTTCACCTGGTAACATGTCCCGTGTATATTAAACAATCAGGGGAACACACTCTCCTCACCTATACTGTTCACCTGGGAACATATCCCGTGTCTATTAAACAATCAGGCGATCACACTCTCCTCACTTAAACTGTTCACCTGGTAACATGTCCCGTGTATATTAAACAATCAGGGGAACACACTCTCCTCACCTATACTGTTCACCTGGTAAAATGTCCCGTGTAAATTAAGCCATCAGGGGAACACACTCTCCTCACTTAAACTGTTCACCTGGTAACATGTCCCGTGTATATTAAACAATCAGGGGAACACACTCTCCTCACCTATACTGTTCACCTGGTAAAATGTCCCGTGTAAATTAAGCCATCAGGGAAACACACTCTCCTCATTTATACTGTTCACCTGGGAACATATCCCGTGTCTATTCAACAATCAGGGGAACACACGCTCCTCACTTAAACTGTTCACCTGGTAACAATTCCCATGTATATTAAACCATCAGGGGAACACACTTTCCTCACATATACTGTTCACCGGGTAACATGTCCCGTGTATATTAAACCATCAGGGGAACACACTCTCCTCACTTATACTGTTCACTGGGTAACATGTCCCGTGTATATTAAACCATCAGGGGAACACACTCTCCTCACTTATACTGTTCACCTGGTAACAATTCCCATGTATATTAAACCATCAGGGGAAAACACTGTCCTCACTTATACAGTTCACTTGGCAACATGTCCCGTCAGTATTAAGCCATCAGGGGAACACACTCTCCTCACTTATAAAGTTCACTTGGTGAAATGTCCCGTGTATATTAAACAATCATGGGAACACACTCTCCTCACTTATACTGTTCACCAGGCAACATGTCCCGTAATATTAATCAATCTGGTGAACACACTCTCCTCACTTATACTGTTCACCTGGCAACATGTCCCGTCAGTATTAAGCCATCAGGGGAACACACTCTCCTCACTTTTGCAGTTCACTTGGTGAAATGTCCCGTGTATATTAAACAATCAGGGGAGCACACTCTCCTCACATAAACTGTTCACCTGGTGACATGTCCCGTGTGTATTAAACAATCAGGGGATCACATTCTCCTCACTTATACTGTTCACCTGGTGACATGTCCCGTGTGTATTAAACAATCAGGGGAACACACTCTCCTCACCTATACTGTTCACCTGGTAAAATGCCCCGTGTAAATTAAGCCATCAGGGGAACACACTGTCCTCACTTATACTGTTCACCTGGTAACATGTCCCGTCAGTATTGAACAATCAGGGGAACAATCTCTCCTCACTTATACTGTTCTCCTGGTAACATTTCCCGTGTATATTAAACCATCAGGGGAACACACTCTCCTCACTTATACTGTTCACCTGGCAACATGTCCCATCAGTATTAAACAATCAGGGCAACACACTCTCCTCACTCATACTGTTCAAGTGGTTACATGTCCCGTCAGTATTATACAATCAGGGGAACACACTCTCCTCACTAACACTGTTCACCTGGTAACATGTCCCGTGTATATTATACAATCAGGGGAACAAACTCTCCTCACTTACACTGTTCATCTGGTAACATGGCCTGTGTGTATTAAACAATCTGGGTAAAACACTCTCTTCACTTATAGAGTTCACCTGATGACATGTCCCATGTGTATTAAACCATCAGGGGAACACACTCTCCTCACTTATACTGTTCACCTGGTAACATGTCCCGTGCGTATTAAACCATCAGGGGAACACACTCTCCTCACTTAGACTTTTCTCCTGGTAACATGTCCCGTCAGTATTAAACCATCAGTGGAATACTCTCTCCTCACTTACACTGTTCACCTGGTAACATGTCCTGTTTGCATTAAACCATCAGGGGAACACACTCTCCTCACTTATCCATTTCACTTGGTGAAATGCCCGTGCTTATTAAACCATAAGGGGAACACTCTCTCCTCACTTATACTGTTCAGCTGGCAACATATCCTGTGTGTATTAAACCATCAGGGGAACACACTCTCCTCACTGAGACTGTTCATCTGGTAACATGTCCCGTCAGTATTAAACCATCAGCGGAACACACTCTCCTCACTTATACTGTTCAGCTGGAAACATGTCCCGTGAATATTAAACCATCAGGGGAAAGCTCACTCCTCACTTAGACTTTTCTCTTTTTAACATATCCCGTGTATATTAAACCATCAGGAGAACACATTCTCCTCACATATACTGTTCACCTGGAAACATGTCCTGTGAATATTAAACCATCAGGGGAAAGCACTCTCCTCACTTAGACTTTTCTCTTTTTAACATATCCCGTGCGTATTAAACAAACAGGAGAACACATTCTCCTCACTTATACTGTTGACCTGGTAACATATCCTGTGTGTATTAAACCATCAGGGGAACACACTCTCCTCACTGAGACTGTTCATCTGGTAACATGTCCCGTCAGTATTAAACCATCAGGGGAACACACTCTCCTCACTTATACTGTTCACCTGGAAACATGTCCCTTGAATATTAAACCATCAGGGGAAAGCTCTCTCCTCACTTAAACTTTTCTCTTTTTAACATATCCCGTGTATATTAAACCATCAGGAGAACACATTCTCCTCACTTATACTGTTCACCTGGAACCATGTCCCGTGAATATTAAACCATCAGGGGAAAGCACTCTCCTCACTTAGACTTTTCTCTTTTTAACATATCCCGTGCGTATTAAACAAACAGGAGAACACATTCTCCTCACTTATACTGTTGACCTGGAAACATGTCCCGTGTGTATTAAACAATCAGGGGAACACGTTCTCCTCACTTTTTCTGTTCACTTGGTAACATGTCCCGTGCGTATTAAACAAACAGGGGAACACATTCTCCTCACTTATACTGTTCACCTGGAAACATGTCCCGTGCGTATTAAACAATCAGGGTACACACTCTCCTCACTAATACTGTTCACCTGGTAACATGTCCTGTGTATATTAAATCATCAGGGGAACACACTCTCCTCACATATACTGTTCACCGGGTAACATGTCCCGTGTATATTTAACCATCAGGGGAACGCACTCTCCTCACTTGTACTGTTCACCGGGTAACATGTCCTGTGCATATTAAACCATCAGGGGAACACACTCTCCTCACTTATACTGTTCATCTGGTAACATGTCCCGTGCGTGTTAAACCATCAAGGAAACACACTCTCCTCACTTATACTGTTCAACTGGTAACATGTCCCGTGAGTATTAAACAATCAGGGGAACACACTCTCCTCACTTATACTGTTCATCTGGAAACATGTCCCGTGTATATTAAACCATCAGGGGAACACACTCCCCTCACTTATACTGTTCACCTGGTAACATGTCCTGTGTGCATTAAACCATCAGTGGAAAACACTCTGCTCACTTATACTGTTCACCTGATGACATGTCCCGTGTGTATTAAACAATCAGGGGAACACACTCTCCTCACATATACTGTTCACCTGGTGACATGTCCCGTCAGTATTAAACAATCAGGCGAACACATTCTCCTCACTTATACTGTTCACCTGCTAACATGTCCTGTGTATATTAAACCATCAAGGGAACACTGTGTCCTCACTTATACTGTTCACCTGGTAACATGTCCCGTGAGTATTAAACAATCAGGGGAACACACCCTCCTCACTTATACTGTTCACCTGGAAACATGTCCAGTGTATATTATACCATCAGGGGAACACACTGTCCTCACTTATACTGTTCACCTGGCAACATGTCCCGTGTGTATTAATCAATCAGGGGAACACACTCTCCTCACTTATACTGTTCACTGGGTAACATGTCCCGTGAGTATTAAACAATCAGGGGAACACACTCTCCTCACTTATACTGTTCATCTGGAAACATGTCCCGTGTATATTAAACCATCAGGGGAACACACTCTCCTCACTTATACTGTTCACCTGGTAACATGTCCTGTGTGCATTAAACCATCAGTGGAAAACACTCTGCTCACTTATACTGTTCACCTGATGACATGTCCCGTGTGTATTAAACAATCAGGGGAACACACTCTCCTCACATATACTGTTCACCTGGTGACATGTCCCGTCAGTATTAAACAATCAGGCGAACACATTCTCCTCACTTATACTGTTCACCTGCTAACATGTCCTGTGTATATTAAACCATCAAGGGAACACTGTGTCCTCACTTATACTGTTCACCTGGTAACATGTCCCGTGAGTATTAAACAATCAGGGGAACACACCCTCCTCACTTATACTGTTCACCTGGTAACATGTCCAGTGTATATTATACCATCAGGGGAACACACTGTCCTCACTTATACTGTTCACCTGGCAACATGTCCCGTGTGTATTAAACAATCAGGGGAACACACTCTCCTCACTTATACTGTTCACTGGGTAACATGTCCCGTGTGTATTATACAATCAGGGGAACACACCCTCCTCACTTATACTGTTCACCTGGTAACATGTCCAGTGTATATTAAACCATCAGTGGAAAACACTCTGCTCACTTATACTGTTCACCTGATGACATGTCCCGTGTGTATTAAACAATCAGGGGAACACACTCTCCTCACATATACTGTTCACCTGGTGACATGTCCCGTCAGTATTAAACAATCAGGCGAACACATTCTCCTCACTTATACTGTTCACCTGCTAACATGTCCTGTGTATATTAAACCATCAAGGGAACACTGTGTCCTCACAGATACTGTTCATCCGGTGACATGTCCCGTCAGTATAGAACAATCAGGCGAACACATCCTCCACAGTTATACTGTTCACCTGGTAACATGTCCAGTGTATTTTAAACCATCAGGGGAACACACCCTCCTCACTTATACTGTTCACCTGGTAACATGTCCCGTGTATATTAAGCCATCAGGGGAACACAATCTCCTCACTTATACTGTTCACTTGGTGAAATGTCCCGTGTGTATTATACAATCAGGGGAACACACTCTCCTCACTTATACTGTTCACCTGGCAACATGTCCCGTCAGTAATAAGCCATCAGGGGAAAACACTCTCCTCACTTATACAGTTCACTTGGTGAAATGTCCCGTGTGTATTAAACAATCAGGGGAACACACTCTCCTCACTTATACTGTTCACCTGGCAACATGTCCCGTAATATTAATCAATCTGGTGAACACACTCTCCTCACTTATACTGTTCACCTGGCAACATGTCCCCTGTGTAATAAGCCATCAGGGGAACACACTCTCCTCACTTATACAGTTCACTTGGTGAAATGTCCCGTGTATATTAAACAATCATGGGAGCACACTCTCCTCACATAAACTGTTCACCTGGTGACATGTCCCGTGTATATTAAACAATCAGGGGATCACATACTCCTCACTTATACTGTTCACCTGGTGACATGTCCCGTGTGTATTAAACAATGAGGGGAACACACTCTCCTCACCGATACTGTTCACCTGGTAAAATGTCCCGTGTAAATTAAGCCATCAGGGGAACACACTCTCCTCACTTATACTGTTCACCTGGTAACATGTCCCGTGAGTATTAAACAATCAGGGGAACACACCCTCCTCACTTATACTGTTCACCTGGCAACATGTCCAGTGTATATTAAACCATCAGGGGAACACATTCTCCTCACTTATACTGTTCACCTGGTAACATGTCCCGTGTATATTAAACCATTAGGGGAACACACTCTCCTCGCTCATACAGTTCACCTGGAAACATGTCCCGTTAATATTAAACCATCAGGGGAAAGCACTGACCTCACTTAGACCTTTCTCCTGGTAACATGTCCCGTGCGTATTAAACCATCAGGGGAACACACTCTCCTCACTTAGACTTTTCTCCTGGTAACATGTCCCGTGCGTATTAAACCATCAGGGGAACACACTCTCCTCACTTAGACTTTTCTCCTGGTAACATGTCCCGTGCGTATTAAACCATCAGGGGAACACACTCTCCTCACTTATACTGTTCATCTGGTAACATGTCCCGTCAGTATTAAACCATCAGTGGAACACTCTTTCCTCACTTACACTGTTCACCTGGTAACATGTCCTGTTTGCATTAAACCATCAGGGGTACACACTCTCCTCACTTATCCATTTCACTTGGTGAAATGCCCGTGCTTATTAAACCATAAGGGGAACACTCTCTCCTCACTTATACTGTTCAGCTGGTAACATATCCTGTGTGTATTAAACCATCAGGGGAACACACTCTCCTCACTGCGACTGTTCATCTGGTAACATGTCCCGTCAGTATTAAACCATCAGGGGAGCACACTCTCCTCACTTATACTGTTCAGCTGGAAACATGTCCCGTGAATATTAAACCATCAGGGGAAAGCTCTCTCCTCACTTAGACTTTTCTCTTTTTAACATATCCCGTGTATATTAAACCATCAGGAGAACACATTCTCCTCACTTATACTGTTCACCAGGAAACATGTCCCGTGAATATTAAACCATCAGGGGAAAGCACTCTCCTCACTTAGACTTTTCTCTTTTTAACATATCCCGAGCGTATAAAACAAACAGGAGAACACATTCTCCTCACTTATACTGTTGACCTGGAAACATGTCCCGTGTGTATTAAACAATCAGGGGAACACATTCTCCTCACTTTTTCTGTTCACTTGGAAACATGTCCCGTGCGTATTAAACAAACAGGGGAACACATTCTCCTCACTTATACTGTTCACCTGGAAACATGTACCGTGCGTATTAAACAATCAGGGTACACACTCTCCTCACTAATACTGTTCACCTGGTAACATATCCCGTGTATATTAGACCATCAGGGGAACATACTCTCCTCACTTATACTGTTCACCTGGTAACATATCCCGTGTATATTAAACCATCAGGGGAACACACTTTCCTCACATATACTGTTCACCTGGTAACATGTCCCGTGTATATTAAACCATCAGGGGAACACACTCTCCTCACTTATACTGTTCACTGGGTAACATGTCCCGTGTATATTAAACCATCAGGGGAACACACTCTCCTCACTTATACTGTTCATCTGGTAACATGTCCCGTCAGTATTAAACCATCAGGGGAACACACTCTCCTCACTTATACTGTTCACCTGGTAACATGTCCTTTGAACATTTAACCATCAGGGGAAAACATTCTGCTCACTTATACTGTTCACCTGGTAACATGTCCCATGTATATTAAACCATCAGGGGAACACACTCTCCTCACTTATACTGTTCATCTGGTAACATGTCCCGTGCGTGTTAAACCATCAAGGAAACACACTCTCCTCACTTATACTGTTCAACTGGTAACATGTCCCTTGAGTATTAAACAATCAGGGGAACACACTCTCCTCGCTTAAACTGTTCACCTGGTAACATGTCCCGGGTGTATTAAGCAATCAGGGGAACACACTCTCCTCACTTATACTGTTCACCTGGTAACATGTCCCGTGTATATTAAACCATCAGGGGAACACACTCTCCTCGCTTATACTGTTCACCTGGAAACATGTCCCGTGAATATTAAACCATCAGGGGAACGCACTCTCCTCACTTAGACTTTTCTCCTGGTAACATGTCCCGTGCGTATTAAACCATCAGGGTAACACACTCTCCTCACTTATACTGTTCATCTGGTAACATGTCCCGTCAGTATTAAACCATCAGTGGAACACTCTCTCCTCACTTATACTGTTCACCTGGTAACATGTCCTGTTTGCATTAAACCATCAGGGGAACACACTCTCCTCACTTATCCATTTCACTTGGTGAAATGCCCGTGCTTATTAAACCATAAGGGGAACACACTCTCCTCACTTATACTGTTCAGCTGGTGACATATCCTGTGTGTATTAAACCATCAGGGGAACACACTCTCCTCACTGCGACTGTTCATCTGGTAACATGTCCCGTCAGTATTAAACCATCAGGGGAAAACTCTCTCCTCACTTATACTGTTCAGCTGGTAACATATCCTGTGTGTATTAAACCATCAGGGGAACACACTCTCCTCACTGAGACTGTTCATCTGGTAACATGTCCCGTCAGTATTAAACCATCAGGGGAACACACTCTCCTCACTTAGACGTTTCTCTTTTTAACATATCCCGTGTATTTAAACCATCAGGAGAACACACTCTCCTCACTTATACTTTTCTCTTTTTAACATATCCCGTGTGTATTAAACAAACAGGAGAACACATTCTCCTCACTTATACTGTTGACCTGGTAACATGTCCCGTGTGTATTAAACAATCAGGGGAACACATTCTCCTCACTTTTTCTGCTCACTTGGTGACATGTCCCGTGCGTATTAAACAATCAGGGGACACACTCTCCTCACTTACACTGTTCACCTGGTAACATGTCCTGTGTATATTAAAACATCAGGGGAACACACTCTCTTCACTTACACTGTTCACCTGGTAACATGACCCGTGTGCATTAAACAATCAGGGGAGCACACTATCCTCACTTATACTGTTCACCTGATAACATGTCCCGTGTGTATTAAACCATCAGGGGAACACAATAGAACATAGAACATAGAACATAGAACATAGAACATACAGCACAGAACAGGCCCTTCGGCCCACAATGTTGTGCCGATCCTTTGTCCTCTGTCAAGGACAATTTAATCTATACCCCATCATTCTCCTTTATCCATATACCTATCCAAAAGCCTTTTGAAAGTCCCTAAAGTTTCTGACTCAACAACTTCCCCGGGCAAGGCATTCCATGCCTCGACCACTCTCTGGGTAAAGAACCTTCCCCTGACATCCCCCTTATATCTCCCACCCTTCACCTTAAATTTATGACCCCTTGTAACGCTTTGCTCCACCCGGGGAAAAAGTTTCTGACTGTCTACCCTATCTATTCCCCTGATCATCTTATAAACCTCTATCATGTCACCCCTCATCCTTCTCCTTTCTAATGAGAAGAGGCCTAGAATGTTCAGCCTTTCCTCGTAAGACTTATTCTCCATTCCAGGCAACATCCTGGTAAATCTCCTCTGCACCCTCTCCAAGGCTTCCACATCCTTCCTAAAATGAGGCGACCAGAACTGCACACAGTACTCCAAATGAGGCCTTACCAAGGTCCTGTACAGCTGCATCATCACCTCACGGCTCTTAAATTCAATCCCTCTGCTAATGAACGCTAACACCCCATATGCCTTCTTCACAGCCCTATCCACTTGAGTTGCAACTTTCAATGATCTATGCACATAGACCCCAAGGTCTCTCTGCTCCTCCACATGCCCAAGAACCCTACCGTTAACCCAGTATTTTGCATTCATGTTTGTCCTTCCAAAATGGACGACCTCACACTTTTCAGGGTTAAACTCCATCTGCCACTTTTCAGCCCAGCACTGCAACCTATCCAAGTCCCTTTGCAGACGACAATAGCCCTCCTCGGTATCCACAACTCCACCAACCTTTGTATCATCTGCAAATTTACTGACCCACCCTTCGACTTCCTCATCCAAGTCGTTAATAAAAATCACAAACAGGAGAGGACCCAGAACTGATCCCTGCGGCACGCCACTGGTAACTGGGCTCCAGGCTGAGTATTTACCATCTAAGACCACTCTCTGCCTTCTATCAGTTAGCCAATTCTTAATCCAACTGGCCACATTCCCCACTATCCCATGCCTCCTGACTTTCTCCATAAGTCTACCATGGGGGACCTTATCAAATGCCTTACTAAAATCCATGTACACCACATCCACTGGTTTACCCTCATCCACTTGCTTGGTCACCTGCTCAAAGAATTCAATCAGGCTTGTGAGGCAAGACCTACCCCTCACAAAACCGTGCTGACTGTCCCGAATCAAGCAGTGTCTTTCCAGATGCTCAGAAATCCTATCCCTCAGCACCTTTTCCATCAACTTGCCTACCACCGAAGTAAGACTAACTGGCCTGTAATTCCCAGGGTTGTTCCTATTCCCTTTCTTGAACAGGGGCACAACATTTGCCACCCTCCAATCACCTGGTACCACCCCCGTCAGCAGAGAAGATGAAAAGATCATTGCCAGCGGCTCTGCAATTTCATCCCTTGCTTCCCATAACATCCTTGGATATACCCCGTCAGGCCCGGGAGACTTGTCTATCTTCAAGTTATTCAAAAACCCCAACACATCTTCCCTCCTAACGAGCACTTCCTCGAGCTTACCAGTCTGCTTCCCACCGTCCTCTTCAGTAATACACCCCTTCTCATTCGTAAATACCGAAGAGAAGTACTCATTCAAAACCTCACTTATCTCTTCCGGCTCAACACACAGTCTCCCGCTATTGTCCTTGACCGGACCTATGGTCCCCCTAGTCATCCTCATATTTCTGACATACGCGTAAAAGGCCTTGGGGTTTTCTTTTATCCTACCCGCCAAGCATTTTTCATGCCCTCTCTTAGCTCTCCTAATCCCTTTCTTCATATCCTTCCTGGCCATCTTGTATCCCTCCAGAGCTATGCCTGTGCCCTTTTTCCTCAACTTTATATACGCATCCTTCTTCTTCCTAACAAGACTCTCAACCTCTCTTGTCAACCACGGTTCCCTCACATGACCATCCCTTCCCTGTCTGACAGGGACATGCTTATCAATGGCCCCTACTATCTGCTCCTTGAAAAAGTTCCACATTTCGACCGTGCCCTTCCCTGCCAGCATATGCTCCCAACTTATGCTCCTCAGTTCCTGCCTGACAGCATCATATCTACCCTTCCCCCAATTGTAAACCTTGCCCTGTTGCACATACCTATCCCTCTCCATTACCACAGTGAATGCTACAGAATTGTGATCACTATCTCCAAAGTGCTCGCCCACCAACAGCTCTATCACTTGCCCTGGTTCATTACCTAGTACCAAATCCAATATTGCCTCCCCTCTGGTCGGGCAGTCTACATACTGAGTCAGAAAAGCTTCCTGGACATACTGCACAAACACTACCCCATCCAAACTATTCGATCTAAAGAGTTGCCAATCAATATTTGGGAAGTTGAAATCCCCCATAATTACTACCCTGTGACTTCTGCTCCTTTCCAAAATCTGTTTCCCAATCTGCTCTTCCACCTCCCTGCTGCTATTGGGGGGCCTATAGAAAACTCCCATCAAGGTGACTGCTCCTTTCCTGTTCCTGACCTCAACCCACAGTGCCTCAGTCGGCAGATCCTCCTCGAAAATTCTTTCAGCAGTTGTTACACTATTTCTAACTAACAATGCCACCCCCCCACCTCTTTTACCACCATTCCTAATCTTATGAAAACATCTATAACCAGGTACCTCCAAAAACCATTCCTCCCCCTCACCTATCCACGTTTCAGTGATGGCCACAACATCGTAGTCCCAAGTGCCCATCGACGCCTTCAATTCACTCACCTTATTCCTGATGCTTCTTGCGTTGAAGTATACGCACTTTAACCCTTCTCCGTGCCCATCTGTCCTCTGTGACAGTGCTACCTTCCCCAATACCTCACTACACTCTTTGTCTTTCTGAGTGGACCCACTGGTCCCTGGATTACAAGTCCGGTTCCCATCCCCCTCCCAAACTTATACTTTTCTCTTTTTAACATATCCCGTGCGTATTAAACAAACAGGAGAACACATTCTCCTCACTTATACTGTTCAACTGGTATCATGCCCTGTGTATATTAAACCATCAGGGGAACACACTCTCCTCACTTATACTGTTCACCTGGTAACATGTCCCGAGTATATTAAACCATCAGGGGAACACACTCTCCTCACTTATACTGTTCACCTGGTAACATATCCCGTGTATATTAAACCATCAGGGGAACATACTCTCCTCACTTATACTGTTCACCTGGTAACATATCCCGTGTATATTAAACCATCAGGGGAACACACTCTCCTCACATATACTGTTCACCGGGTATCATGTCCCGTGTATATTAAACCATCAGGGGAACACACTCTCCTCACTTATACTGTTCACCGGGTAACATGTCCCGTGTATATTAAACCATCAGGGGAACACACTCTCCTCACTGAAACTGTTCATCTGGTAACATGTCCCGTCAGTATTAAACCATCAGGGGAACACACTCTCCTCACTGATACTGTTCACCTGGTAGCATGTCCTGTGTATATTAAACCATCAGGGGAACATACTCTCCTCACTTATACTGTTCACCTGGTAACATATCCCGTGTATATTAAACCATCAGGGGAACACACTCTCCTCACATATACTGTTCACCGGGTATCATGTCCCGTGTATATTAAACCATCAGGGGAACACACTCTCCTCACTTATACTGTTCACCGGGTAACATGTCCCGTGTATATTAAACCATCAGGGGAACACACTCTCCTCACTGAAACTGTTCATCTGGTAACATGTCCCGTCAGTATTAAACCATCAGGGGAACACAATCTCCTCACTGATACTGTTCATCTGGTAACATGTCCCGTGCGTGTTAAACCATCAGGGAAACACACTCTCCTCACTTATACTGTTCAACTGATAACATGTCCCTTGAGTATTAAACAATCAGGGGAACACACTCTCCTCGCTTAAACTGTTCACCTGGTAACATGTCCCGTGTGTATTAAGCAATCAGGGGAACACACTCTCCTCACTTATACTGTTCACCTGGTAACATGTCCCGTGAATATTAAACCATCAGGGGAATACACTCTCCTCGCTTATACTGTTCACCTGGAAACATGTCCCGTGAATATTAAACCATCAGGGGAAAGCACTCTCCTCACTTAGACTTTTCTCCTGGTAACATGTCCCGTGCGTATTAAACCATCAGGGGAACACACTCTCCTCACTTATACTGTTCATCTGGTAACATGTCCCGTCAGTATTAAACCATCAGTGGAACACTCTCTCCTCACTTATACTGTTCACCTGGTAACATGTCCTGTTTGCATTAAACCATCAGGGGAACACACTCTCCTCACTTATCCATTTCACTTGGTGAAATGCCCGTACTTATTAAACCATAAGGGGAACACACTCTCCTCACTTATACTGTTCAGCTGGTGACATATCCTGTGTGTATTAAACCATCAGGGGATCACACTCTCCTCACTGAGACTGTTCATCTGGTAACATGTCCCGTCAGTATTAAACCATCAGGGGAAAACTCTCTCCTCTCTTATACTGTTCAGCTGGTAACATATCCTGTGCGTATTAAACCATCAGGGGAACACACTCTCCTCACTGAGACTGTTCATCTGGTAACATGTCCCGTCAGTATTAAACCATCAGGGGAACACACTCTCCTCACTTAGACTTTTCTTTTTTTAACATATCCCGTGTATTTAAACCATCAGGAGAACACACTATCCTCACTTATACTTTTCTCTTTTTAACATATCCCGTGCGTATTAAACAAACAGGAGAACACATTCTCCTCACTTATACTGTTGACCTGGTAACATGTCCCGTGTGTATTAAACAATCAGGGGAACACATTCTCCTCACTTTTTCTGCTCACTTGGTAACATGTCCCGTGCGTATTAAACAATCAGGGTACACACTTTCCTCACTTACACTGTTCACCTGGTAACATGTCCTGTGTATATTAAAACATCAGGGGAACACACTCTCTTCACTTACACTGTTCACCTGGTAACATGACCCGTGTGCATTAAACAATCAGGGGAGCACACTCTCCTCACTTATACTGTTTACCTGATAACATGTCCCGTGTGTATTAAACCATCAGGGGAACACAATCTCCTCACTTATACTGTTCAACTGGTAACATGCCCTGTGTATATTAAACCATCAGGGGAACACACTCTCCTCACTTATACTGTTCACCTGGTAACATGTCCAGAGTATATAAAACCATCAGGGGAACACACTCTCCTCACTTATACTGTTCACCTGGTAACATATCCCGTGTATATTAAACCATCAGGGGAACATACTCTCCTCACTTATACTGTTCACCTGGTAACATATCCCGTGTATATTAAACCATCAGGGGAACACACTCTCCTCACATATACTGTTCACCGGGTAACATGTCCCGTGTATATTAAACCATCAGGGGAACACACTCTCCTCACTTATACTGTTCACCGGGTAACATGTCCCGTGTATATTAAACCATCAGGGGAACACACTCTCCTCACTTATACTGTTCATCTGGTAACATGTCCCGTCAGTATTAAACCATCAGGGGAACACACTCTCCTCACTTATACTGTTCACCTGGTAGCATGTCCTGTGTATATTAAACCATCAGGGGAACACAATCTCCTCACTTATACTGTTCATCTGGTAACATGTCCCGTGCGTGTTAAACCATCAGGGAAACACACTCTCCTCACTTATACTGTTCAACTGGTAACATGTCCCGTGAGTATTAAACAATCAGGGGTACACACTCTCCTCACTTAAACTGTTCACCTGGTAACATGTCCCGTGTGTATTAAACAATCAGGGGAACACACTCTCCTCACTTATACTGTTCACCTGGTAACATGTCCCGTGTATATTAAACCATCAGGGGAACATACTCTCCTCACTTATACTGTTCACCTGGGAACATGTGCCGTGTATATTAAACCATCAGGGGAACACACTCTCCTCACTTATACTGTTCAGTTGGTAACATGTCCCGTGTATATTAAACCATCAGGGGAACATACTCTCCTCACTTATACTGTTCACCTGGTAACATGTCCCGTGTATATTAAACCATCAGGGGAACATACTCTCCTCACTTATATTGTTCACCTGGGAACATGTGCCGTGTATATTAAACCATCAGGGGAACACACTCTCCTCACTTATACTGTTCACCTGGTTACATGTCCCGTATATATTAAACCATCAGGGGAACATACTCTCCTCACTTATACTGTTCACCTGGGAACATGTGCCGTGTATATTAAACCATCAGGGGAACACTCTCTCCTCACTTATACTGTTCACCTGGCGACATGTCTCGTGTGTATTAAACAATCAGGGGAACACACTCTCCTCACTTATACTGTTCACATGGCGACATGTCTCGTGTGTATTAAACAATCAGGGGAACACACTCTCCTCACTTATACTGTTCATTTGGTAACATGTCCCGTCAGTATTCAGCCATCAGGGGAACACACTCTCCTCACTTATACTGTTCACTTGGTGAAATGTCCCGTGTGTATTAAACAATCAGGGGAACACGCTCTCCTCACCTATACTGTTCACCTGGCAACATGTCCCGTCAGTATTAAGCCATCAGGGGAACACACTCTCCTCACTTATACAGTTCACTTGGTGAAATGTCCCGTGTATATTAAACAATCAGGGGAACACACTCTCCTCACATATACTGTTCACCTGGCAACATGTCCCGTAATATTATTCAATCTGGTGAACACACTCTCCTCACTTATAGTGTTCACCTGGTGATATGTCCCGTGTGTATTAAACAATCAGGGGAACACATTCTCCTCACTTATACTGTTCACCTGGTGACATGTCCCGTGTGTATTAAACAATCAGGGGAACACACTCTCCTCACTTATACTGTTCACCTGGTAACATGTCCCGTGTATATTAAACCATCAGGGAAACACACTGTCCTCACTTATACTGTTCACCTGTTAACATGTCCCGTGAGTATTAAACAATCAGGGGAACACACCCTCCTCACTTATACAGTTCACCTGGAAACATGTCCCGTGAATATTAAACCATCAGGGGAAAGCACTCTCCTCACTTAGACTTTTCTCCTGGTAACATGTCCCGTCAGTATTAAACCATCAGGGGAACACACTCTCCTCACTTATACTGTTCATCTGGTAACATGTCCCTTCAGTATGAAACCATCAGGGCAACACACTCTCCTCACTTATACTGTTCACCTGGTAACATGTCCTGTGTATATTAAACCATCAGGGGAACACACTCTCCTCACTTATACTGTTCATCTGGTAACATGTGCCGTGCGTGTTAAACCATCAAGGAAACACACTCTCCTCACTTATACTGTTCAACTGGTAACATGTCCCTTGAGTATTAAACAATCAGGGAAACACACTCTCCTCACTTAAACTGTTCACCTGGTAACATGTCCCGTGTGTATTAAACAATCAGGGGAACACACTCTCCTCACTTATACTGTTCACCTGGTAACATGTCCCGTGTATATTAAACCATCAGGGGAACACACTCTCCTCGCTTATACTGTTCACCTGGAAACATGTCCCGTGAATATTAAACCATCAGGGGAAAGCACTCTCCTCACTTAGACTTTTCTCCTGGTAACATGTCCCGTGCGTATTGAACCATCAGGGGAACACAATCTCCTCACTTATACTGTTCATCTGGTAACATGTCCCGTCAGTATTAAACCATCAGTGGCATACTCTCTCCTCACTTACACTGTTCACCTGGTAACATGTCCTGTTTGCATTAAACCATCAGGGGAACACACTCTCCTCACTTATCCATTTCACTTGGTGAAATGCCCGTGCTTATTAAACCATAAGGGGAACACTCTCTCCTCACTTATACTGTTCAGCTGGTAACATATCCTGTGTGTATTAAACCATCAGGGGAACACACTCTCCTCACTGAGACTGTTCATCTGGTAACATGTCCCGTCAGTATTAAACCATCAGGGGAACACACTCTCCTCACTTAGACTTTTCTATTTTTAACATATCCCGTGTATATTAAACCATCAGGAGAACACACTCTCCTCACTTATACTTTTCTCTTTTTAACATATCCCGTGCGTATTAAACAACCAGTAGAACACATTCTCCTCACTTATACAGTTGACCTGGTAACATGTCCCGTGTGTATTAAACAATCAGGGGAACACATTCTCCTCACTTTTTCTGTTCACTTGGTAACATGTCCCGTGCGTATTAAACAATCAGGGTACACACTCTCCTCACTTACACTGTTCACCTGGTAACATGTCCTGTGTATATTAAAACATCAGGGGAACACACTCTCTTCACTTACACTGTTCACCTGGTAACATGTCCCGTGTGTATTAAACCATCAGGGGAACACACTCTCCTCACTTATACTGTTCATCTGGTAACATGTACCGTGCGTGTTAAACCATCAAGGAAACACAGTCTCCTCACTTACACTGTTCAGCTGGTAACATGTCCCGTGAGTATTAAACAATCAGGGGTACACACTCTCCTCACTTAAACTGTTCACCTGGTAACATGTCCCGTGTGTCTTAAACAATCAGGGGAACACACTCTCCTCACTTATACTGTTCACCTGGTAACATGTCCCTTGTATATTAAACCATCAGGGGAACATACTCTCCTCACTTATACTGTTCACCTGGGAACATGTGCCGTGTATATTAAACCATCAGGGGAACACACTCTCCTCACTTATACTGTTCAGCTGGTAACATGTCCCGTGTATATTAAACCATCAGAGGAACACTCTCTCCTCACTTATACTGTTCACCTGGCGACATGTCTCGTGTGTATTAAACAATCAGGGGAACACACCCTCCTCACTTATACTGTTCACCTGGAAACATGTCCCGTGAATATTAAACCATCAGGGGAAAGCACTCTCCTCACTTAGACTTTTCTCCTGGTAACATGTCCCGTGCGTATTAAACCATCAGGGGAACACACTCTCCTCACTTATACTGTTCATCTGGTAACATGTCCCGTCAGTATTAAACCATCAGTGGAACACTCTCTCCTCACTTATACTGTTCACCTGGTAACATGTCCTGTTTGCATTAAACCATCAGTGGAACACACTCTCCTCAGTTATCCATTTCACTTGGTGAAATGCACGTGCTTATTAAACTATCAGGGGAACACACTCTCCTCACTTATACTGTTCAACTGGTTACATGTCACGTGAGAATAAAACAATCAGGGGAACACACTCTCCTCACTTATACTGTTCACCTGGTAACATGTCCTGTTTGCATTAAACCATCAGGGGAACACACTCTCCTCGGTTATCCATTTCACTTGGTGAAATGCACGTGCTTATTAAACCATCAGGGGAACACACTCTCCTCACTTATACTGTTCACCTGGTAACATGTCACGTGAGAATAAAACAATCAGGGGAACACACTCTCCTCACTTATACTGTTCACCTGGTGACATGTCCCGTCTGTATTAACCCATCAGGTGAACACACTCGCCTCACTTATACTGTTCAACTGGTATCATGTCCCGTGTATATTAAACCATCAGGGGAACACACTCTCCTCACTTATACTGTTCATCTGGTGACATGTCCCGTCTGTGTTAACCCATCAGGTGAACACACTCTCCTCACTTATACTGTTCATCTGGTAACATGTCCCGTGTATATAAAACCATCAGGGGAACACACTCTCCTCACTTATACTGTTCACCTGGTAACATGTCCCGTGTATATTAAACCATCAGGGGAACACACTCTCCTCACTTATACTGTTCACCTGGTAACATGTCCTTTGCAAATTTATCCATCAGGGGAAAACATTCTGCTCACTTATACTGTTCACCTGGTGACATGTCCCGTGTGTATTAAACAATCAGGGGAACTGACTCTCCTCACTTATACTGTTCACCCGATGACATGTCCCGTGGGTATTGAACAATCAGGGGAACACACTCTCCTCACTTATACTGTTCACCTGGTAACATGTCCTGTGTATATTAAACCATCAGGGGAACACACTCTCCTCACTTATGCTGTTCACCTGGTGCCATGTCCCGTCAGTATTAAACCATCAGGGGAACACACTCTCCTCAATTATACTGTTCACCCGTTAACATGTCCCGTGCGTGTTAAACCATCAGGGGAACACACTCTCCTCACTTATACTGTTCAACTGGTAACATGTCCCGTGAGTATTAAACAATCAGGAGAACACACTCTCCTCACTTATACCGTTCACCTGATAACATGTCCCGTGCGTATTAAAAAATCAGGGGAACAAACTCTCCACACTTATACTGTTCAAATGGTAATATGCCCTGTGTATATTAAACAATCAGGGGAACACACTCTCCTCACTCATACAGTTCACCTGGCGAAAAGTCCCGTGGTTATTAAACAATCAGGGGAACACACTCTCCTCACTTATACAGTTCACCTGGTGCAATGTCCAGTGTGTATTAAACAATCAGGGGAACACACTCTCCTCACTTATACTGTTCACCTGGTGACATGTCCCGTCAGTATTAAACAATCAGGGGAAAACACTCTCCTCACTTATACTGTTCACCAGGTAACTTGTCCCGTGTGTATTAAACCATCAGGGGAACACACTCTCCACACTTATAATGTTCACCTGGTGACATGTCCCGTGTGTATTAAACAATCAGGGGATCACACTCTCCTCAATTGTACTGTTCACCTGCTGACATGTCCCGTGTGTATTAAACAATCAGGGGAACACACTCTCCTCACTTATACTGTTCACCTGGGAACATGTCCCGGGTATATTAAACCATCAGCGGAACACACTCTACTCACTTAATCTGTTCACCTGGTAACATGTCCCGTGCGTGTTAAACCATCAGGGGAACACACTCTCCTCACATATACTGTTCACCTGGTGACATGTCCCGTGTGTATTAAACAATCAGGGGAACACACTCTCCTCACTTATACTGTTCACGTGGTGACATGTCCTGTGTGTATTAAGCAATCAGGGGAACACACTCTCCTCATTTATACTGTTCACCTGGTGACATATCCCGTGTCTATTAAACAATCAGGGATCACACTCTCCTCAATTATACTGTTCACCTGGTAACATGTCCCGTGTATATTAAACCATCAGGGGAACACACTCTCCTCACTTACACAGTTCACCTGGTGACATGTCCCGTGAATATTAAAACATCAGGGGAAAGCACTCTCCTCACTTATACTGTTCACCTGGTAACATGTCCCGTGTGCATTAAAGCATCAGTGGAACACTCTCTCCTCACTTATACTGTTCACCTGGTAACATGTCCTGTGTGCATTAAATCATCAGTGGAACACTCTCTCCTCACTTATACTGTTCAGCTGGTAACATGTCCCGTGAATATTAAACCATCAGGGGAACACACTCTCCTCACTTATACTGTTCATCCAGTAACATGTCCAGTGAATATTAAACCATCAGGGGAACAAATTCTACTCACTTATCCAGTTCACTTGGTGAAATGCCCGTGCTTATTAAACCATAAGGGGAACACTCTCTCCTCACTTATACTGTTCAGCTGGTAACATATCCTGTGTGTATTAAACCATCAGGGGAACACACTCTCCTCACTTATACTGTTCATCTGGTAACATGTCCCGTCAGTATTAAACCATCAGGGGAACACACTCTCCTCACTTACACAGCTCACCAGGTAACAAGTCCCGTGAATATTAAACCATCAGGGGAACACACTCTCCTCACTTAGACTTTTCTCTTGGTAACATATCCCGTGTATATTAAACCATCAGGAGAACACACTCTCCTCACTTATACTGTTCACCTGGAAACATGTCCCGTGAATATTAAACCATCAGGGGAAAGCACTCTCCTCACTTAGACTTTTCTAGTGGTAACATGCCCCGTGCGTATTAAACCATCAGTGGAACACACTCTCCTCACTTATACTGTTCATCTGGTAACATGTCCCGTCAGTATTAAACCATCAGTGGAACACACTCTCCTCACTTACACTGTTCACCTGGTAACATGTCCCGTGTGTATTAAACAATCAGGGGAACACATTCTCCTCACTTATACTGTTCACTTGGGAACATGTCCCGTATGTATTAAACAAACAGGGGAACACATTCTCCTCACTTATACTGTTCACCTGGTAACATGTCCCGTGTGTATTAAACAAACAGGGGAACACATTCTCCTCACTTATACTGTTCACCTGGTAACATTTCCCTTGTGAATTAAACAATCAGGGGAACACATTCTCCTCACTTAGACTGTTCACTTGGTAACATGTCCCGAGCATATTAAACAAACAGGGGAACACTATCTCCTCACCAATACTGTTCACCTTGTATCATGTCCTGTGTATATTAAAACATCAGGGGAACACACTCTCCTCACTTATACTGTTCACCTGGTAACATGTCCCGTGTGCATTAAACAATCAGGGGAACACACTCTCCTCACTTATACCGTTCACCTGATAACAAGTCCCGTGTGTATTAAAACATCAGGGGAACACAATCTCCTCACTTATAATGTTCACCTGGTAACATGCCCTGTGTATATTAAACCATCAGGGGAACACACTCTCCTCACTTATACTGTTTACCTGGTAAAATGTCCCGTGTATATTAAACCATCAGGGGAACACACTCTCCTCACTTCTACTGTTCACCTAGTCACCTGTCCCGTGTATATTAAACCATCAGGGGAACACACTCTCCTCACTTATGCTGTTCACCTGGTAACATGTCCCGTGTATATTAAACCATCAGCGGAACACTCTCTCCTGACTTATACAGTTCACTAGGTGACATGTCCCGTGCGTATTAAACCATCAGGTGAACACACTCGCCTCACCTATACTGTTCATCTGGTAACATGTCCCGTATATATTAAACCATCAGGGTAACACACTCTCCTCACTTATACTGTTCACATGGTAACATGTCCGTGTATATTAAACCATCAGGGGAAAACACTCTCCTCACTTATACTGTTCACCTGGTAACATGTCCTGTGTGCATTAAGCCATCAGGGGAACACACTCTCCTCACTTATACTGTACACCTGGTAACATGTCCTTTGCATATTTAACCATCAGGGGAAAACATTCTGCTCACTTATACTGTTCACCTGGTGACATGTCCCCTGTGTATTAAACAATCAGGGGAACACACTGTCCTCACTTATAAAGTTCACCTGGTAACATGTCCTGTGTATATTAAACCATCAGGGGAACACACTGTCCTCAATTATACTGCTCACCTGGTGCCATGTCCTGTGTGTATTAAACAATCAGGGGAACACATTCTCCTCACTTATACTGTTCACCTGGTAACATGTCCTGTGTATATTAAACCATCAGGGGAACACACTCTCCTCACTTATACTGTTCACCTGGTGACATGTCCCGTCCGTATTAAACAATCAGGGGAACACACTCTCCTCACTTATACTGCTCACCCGGTGACATGTCCCGTGTGTATTAAACAATCAGGGGAACACACTCTCCTCACTTATACAGTTCACCTGGTAACATGTCCTGTGTATATTAAACCATCAGGGGAACACACTCTCCTCGATTATACTGTTCACCTGGTGCCATGTCCCGGTTATATTAATCAATCAGGGGAAAACACTCTCCTCACTTATACTGTTCACCTGGTAACATGTCCCATGCGTGTTAAACCATCAGGGGAACACACTCGCCTCCCTTATACTGTTCAGCTGGTAACATGTCCCGTGAGTATTAAACAATCAGGGGAACACACTCTCCTCACTTATACTGTTCACCTGGTAATATGTCCTGTGTGTATTAAACAATCAGGGGAATACACTCGCCTCACCTATACTGTTCATCTGGTAACATGTCCCGTATATATTAAACCATCAGGGGAACACACTCTCCTCACTTATACTGTTCACATGGTAACATGTCCCGTGTATATTAAACCATCAGGGGAAAACACTCTCCTCACTTATACTGTTCACCTGGTGACATGTCCCCTGTGTATTAAAGAATCAGGGGAACACACTCTCCTCACTTATACTGTACATCTGGTAACATGTCCAGTCAGTATTAAACCATCAGGGGAACACACTCTCCTCACTTATACTGTTCACCTGGTGAAATGTCCCGTGCTTATTCAACCATCAGGGGAACACACTCTCCTCACTTATACTGTTCACCAGGCAACAAGTCCCTAATTTTAATCAATCTGGTGAACACACTCTCCTCACTTATACTGTTCACCTGGTAACATGTCCCGTGCGTATTAAACCAACAGGGGAACACATTCTCCTCACTTATACTGTTCACCTGGTAACATGTCCCGTGTGTATTAAACAATCAGGGGAACACATTCTCCTCACTTATACTGTTCACCTGGTAACATGTCCTGTGTATATTAAGCCATCAGGGGAACACACTCTCCTCACTTATACTGTTCACCTGGTGACATGTCCCGTCCGTATTAAACAATCAGGGGAACACACTCTCCTCACTTATACTGCTCACCCGGTGACATGTCCCGTGTGTATTAAACAATCAGGGGAACACACTCTCCTCACTTATGCAGTTCACCTGGTGCCATGTCCCGGGTATATTAATCAATCAGGGGAAAACACTCTCCTCACTTATACTGTTCACCTGGTAACATGTCCCATGCGTGTTAAACCATCAGGGGAACACACTCGCCTCACTTATACTGTTCAGCTGGTAACATGTCCCGTGAGTATTAAACAATCAGGGGAACACACTCTCCTCACTTATACTGTTCACCTGGTAAAATGTCCTGTGTGTATTAAACAATCAGGGGAATACACTCTGCTCACTTATACTGTTCACCCGGTAACATGTCCCGTGTATATTAAACCATCAGTGGAACACACTCTCCTCAATTCTACTGTTCACCTGGTAACATGTCCCGTGAATATTAAACCATCAGGGGAAAGCACTCCCCTCACTTATTCTGTTCTCATGGTAACATGTCCCGTGTATATGAAACCATCAGTGGAACACACTCTCCTCACTTATACTGTTCAGCTGGTAACATGTCCCGTGTGCATTAAACAATCAGGAGAACACACTCTCCTCACTTATACTGTTCACCTGATAACATGTCCCGTGTGTATTAAACCATAAGGGGAACACACTCTCCTCACTTATACTGTTCACCTTGTAATATGCCCTGTGTATATTAAACCATCAGGGGAACACACTCTCCTCACTTATACTGTTAACCTGGGAACATGTCCCGTGAATATTAAACCATCAGGGGAACACACTCTCCTCACTTATACTGTTCACCTGGTAACATGTTCCGTGTATATTAAACCATCAGGGGAACACACTCTCCTCACTTATACTGTTCACCTGGTAACATGTACCGTGTATATTAAACCATCAGGGGAACACACTCTCCTCAATTATACATTTCACCTGGTAACATGTCCCGTGTGTATTGCACAATCAAGGGAACACACTCTCCTCACTTATACTGTTCACCTGGTAACATGTCCCGTGCGTATTAAACAATCAGGGGAACACATTCTCCTCATTTATACTTTTCACTTGGTAACATGTCCCGTGCGTATTAAAGCAACAGGGGAACACATTCTCCTCACTTATACTGTTCACCTGGTAACATGTCTCCTGTGTATTAAACAATCAGGGGAACACACTCTCCTCACTTATACTGTTCACTTGGTAACATGTCCCGTGTATATTAAACCATCAGGGGAAAACACTCTCCTCACTTATACTGTTCACCTGGTAACATGTCCTGTGTGCATTAAACCATCAGGGGAACACACTCTCCTCACTTATACTGTACACCTGGTAACATGTCCTTTGCATATTTAACCATCAGGGGAAAACATTCTGCTCACTTATACTGTTCACCTGGTGACATGTCCCCTGTGTATTAAACAATCAGGGGAACACACTCTCCTCACTTATACTGTACATCTGGTAACATGTCCCGTCAGTATTAAACCATCAGGGGAACACACTCTCCTCACTTATACTGTTCACCTGGTGACATGTCCCGTGTGTATTAAACAATCAGGGGAACACACTCTCCTCACTAATACTGTTCATCTGGTAACATGTCCCGTCAGTATTAAACCATCAGGGGAACACACACTCCTCACTTATGCAGTTCACTTGGTGAAATGTCCCGTGCTTATTAAACCATCAGGGGAACACACTCTCCTCACTTATACTGTTCACCAGGCAACATGTCCCGTAATTTTAATCAATCTGGTGAACACACTCTCCTCACTTATACTGTTCACCTGGTGAAATGTCCCGTGCTTATTAAACCATCAGGGGAACACACTCTCCTCACTTATACTGTTCACCAGGCAACATGTCCCTAATTTTAATCAATCTGGTGAACACACTCTCCTCACTTATACTGTTCACCTGGTAACATGTCCCGTGCGTATTAAACCAACAGGGGAACACATTCTCCTCACTTATACTGTTCACCTGGTGACATGTCCCGTCCGTATTAAACAATCAGGGGAACACACTCTCCTCACTAATACTGCTCACCCGGTGACATGTCCCGTGTGTATTAAACAATCAGGGTAACACACTCTCCTCACTTATACAGTTCACCTGGTAACATGTCCCGTGTATATTAAACCATCAGGGGAACACACTCTCCTCAATTATACTGTTCACCTGGTGCCATGTCCCGGGTATATTAATCAATCAGGGGAAAACACTCTCCTCACTTATACTGTTCACCTGGTAACATGTCCCATGCGTGTTAAACCATCAGGGGAACACACTCGCCTCACTGAAACTGTTCAGCTGGTAACATGTCCCGTGAGTATTAAACAATCAGGGGAACACACTCTCCTCACTTATACTGTTCACCTGGTATTATGTCCTGTGTGTATTAAACAATCAGGGGAATACACTCGCCTCACCTATACTGTTCATCTGGTAACATGTCCCGTGTATATTAAACCATCAGGGGAAAACACTCTCCTCACTTATACTGTTCACCTGGTAACATGTCCTGTGTGCATTAAACCATCGGGGGAACACACTCTCCTCACTTATACTGTACACCTGGTAACATGTCCTTTACATATTTAACCATCAGGGGAAAACATTCTGCTCACTTATACTGTTCACCTGGTGACACGTCCCCTGTGTATTAAAGAATCAGGGGAACACACTCTCCTCACTTATACTGTACATCTGGTAACATGTCCAGTCAGTATTAAACCATCAGGGGAACACACTCTCCTCACTTATACTGTTCACCTGGTGAAATGTCCCGTGCTTATTAAACCATCAGGGGAACACACTCTCGTCACTTATACTGTTCACCAGGCAACATGTCCCTAATTTTAATCAATCTGGTGAACACACTCTCCTCACTTATACTGTTCACCTGGTAACATGTCCCGTGCGTATTAAACCAACAGGGGAACACATTCTCCTCACATATACTGTTCACCTGGTAACATGTCCCGCGTGTATTAAACAATCAGGGGAACACATTCTCCTCACTTATACTGTTCACCTGGTAACATGTCCTGTGTATATTAAACCATCAGGGGAACACACTCTCCTCACTTATACTGTTCACCTGGTGACATGTCCCGTCCGTATTAAACAATCAGGGGAACACACTCTCCTCACTTATACTGCTCACCCGGTGACATGTCCCGTGTGCATTAAACAATCAGGGGAACACACTCTCCTCACTTATACTGTTCACCAGGCAACATGTCCCTAATTTTAATCAATCTGGTGAGCACACTCTCCTCACTTATACTGTTCACCTGGTAACATGTCCCGTGCGTATTAAACCAACAGGGGAACACATTCTCCTCACTTATACTGTTCACCTGGTAACATGTCCCGTGTGTATTAAACAATCAGGGGAACACATTCTCCTCACTTATACTGTTCACCTGGTGACACGTCCCCTGTGTATTAAAGAATCAGGGGAACACACTCTCCTCACTTATACTGTACATCTGGTAACATGTCCAGTCAGTATTAAACCATCAGGGGAACACACTCTCCTCACTTATACTGTTCACCTGGTGAAATGTCCCGTGCTTATTAAACCATCAGGGGAACACACTCTCGTCACTTATACTGTTCACCAGGCAACATGTCCCTAATTTTAATCAATCTGGTGAACACACTCTCCTCACTTATACTGTTCACCTGGTAACATGTCCCGTGCGTATTAAACCAACAGGGGAACACATTCTCCTCACATATACTGTTCACCTGGTAACATGTCCCGTGTGTATTAAACAATCAGGGGAACACATTCTCCTCACTTATACTGTTCACCTGGTAACATGTCCTGTGTATATTAAACCATCAGGGGAACACACTCTCCTCACTTATACTGTTCACCTGGTGACATGTCCCGTCCGTATTAAACAATCAGGGGAACACACTCTCCTCACTTATACTGCTCACCCGGTGACATGTCCCGTGTGTATTAAACAATCAGGGGAACACACTCTCCTCACTTATACTGTTCACCAGGCAACATGTCCCTAATTTTAATCAATCTGGTGAGCACACTCTCCTCACTTATACTGTTCACCTGGTAACATGTCCCGTGCGTATTAAACCAACAGGGGAACACATTCTCCTCACTTATACTGTTCACCTGGTAACATGTCCCGTGTGTATTAAACAATCAGGGGAGCACATTCTCCTCACTTCTACTGTTCACCTGGTAACATGTCCTGTGTATATTAAACCATCAGGGGAACACACTCTCCTCACTTATACTGTTCACCTGGTGACATGTCCCGTCCGTATTAAACAATCAGGGGAACACACTCTCCTCACTTATACTGCTCACCCGGTGACATGTCCCGTGTGTATTAAACAATCAGGGGAACACACTCTCCTCACTTATACAGTTCACCTGGTAACATGTCCTGTGTATATTAAACCATCAGGGGAACACACTCTCCTCAATTATACTGTTCACCTGGTGCCATGTCCCGGGTATATTAATCAATCAGGGGAAAACACTCTCCTCACTTATACTGTTCACCTGGTAACATGTCCCATGCGTGTTAAACCATCAGGGGAACACACTCGCCTCACTTATACTGTTCAGCTGGTAACATGTCCCGTGAGTATTAAACAATCAGGGGAACACACTCTCCTCACTTATACTGTTCACCTGGTAATATGTCCTGTGTGTATTAAACAATCAGGGGAATACACTCGCCTCACCTATACTGTTCATCTGGTAACATGTCCCGTATATATTAAACCATCAGGGGAACACACTCTCCTCACTTATACTGTTCACCTGGTGAAATGTCCCGTGCTTATTAAACCATCAGGGGAACACACTCTCCTCACTTATACTGTTCACCAGGCAACATGTCCCTAATTTTAATCAATCTGGTGAACACACTCTCCTCACTTATACTGTTCACCTGGTAACTTGTCCCGTGCGTATTAAACCAACAGGGGAACACATTCTCCTCACTTATACTGTTCACCTGGTAACATGTCCCGTGTGTATTAAACAATCAGGGGAACACATTCTCCTCACTTATACTGTTCACCTGGTAACATGTCCTGTGTATATTAAACCATCAGGGGAACACACTCTCCTCACTTATACTGTTCACCTGGTGACATGTCCCGTCCGTATTAAACAATCAGGGGAACACACTCTCCTCACTTATACTGCTCACCCGGTGACATGTCCCGTGTGTATTAAACAATCAGGGGAACACACTCTCCTCACTTATACAGTTCACCTGGTGCCATGTCCCGGGTATATTAATCAATCAGGGGAAAACACTCTCCTCACTTATACTGTTCACCTGGTAACATGTCCCATGCGTGTTAAACCATCAGGGGAACACACTCGCCTCACTTATACTGTTCAGCTGGTAACATGTCCCGTGAGTATTAAACAATCAGGGGAACACACTCTCCTCACTAATACTGTTCACCTGGTAATATGTCCTGTGTGTATTAAACAATCAGGGGAATACACTCTCCTCACTTATACTGTTCACCCGGTAACATGTCCCGTGTATATTAAACCATCAGTGGAACACACTCTCCTCAATTCTACTGTTCACCTGGTAACATGTCCCGTGAATATTAAACCATCAGGGGAAAGCACTCCCCTCACTTATTCTGTTCTCATGGTAACACGTCCCGTGTATATGAAACCATCAGTGGAACACACTCTCCACACTTATACTGTTCAGCTGGTAACATGTCCCGTGTGCATTAAACAATCAGGAGAACACACTCTCCTCACTTATACTGTTCACCTGATAACATGTCCCGTGTGTATTAAACCATAAGGGGAACACACTCTCCTCACTTATACTGTTCACCTGGTAATATGCCCTGTGTATATTAAACCATCAGGGGAACACACTCTCCTCACTTATACTGTTCACCTGGGAACATGTCCCGTGAATATTAAACAATCAGGGGAATACACTCTCCTCTCTTATACTGTTCACCCGGTAACATGTCCCGTGTATATTAAACCATCAGTGGAACACACTCTCCTCAATTCTACTGTTCACCTGGTAACATGTCCCGTGAATATTAAACCATCAGGGGAAAGCACTCCCCTCACTTATTCTGTTCTCATGGTAACACGTCCCGTGTATATGAAACCACCAGTGGAACACACTCTCCTCACTTATACTGTTCAGCTGGTAACATGTCCCGTGTGCATTAAACAATCAGGAGAACACACTCTCCTCTCTTATACTGTTCACCTGATAACATGTCCCGTGTGTATTAAACCATAAGGGGAACACACTCTCCTCACTTATACTGTTCACCTGGTAATATGCCCTGTGTATATTAAACCATCAGGGGAACACACTCTCCTCACTTATACTGTTCACCTGGGAACATGTCCCGTGAATATTAAACCATCAGGGGAACACACTCTCCTCACTTATACTGTTCACCTGGTAACATGTTCCGTGTATATTAAACCATCAGGGGAACACACTCTCCTCACTTATACTGTTCACCTGGTAACATGTACCGTGTATATTAAACCATCAGGGGAACACACTCTCCTCAATTATACATTTCACTTGGTGACATGTCCCGTGTATAGTGAACAATCAGGGGAACACACTCTCCTCACTTATACTGTTCACCTGGTAACATGTCCCGTGTGTATTGCACAATCAGGGGAACACACTCCCCTCACTTATACTGTTCACCTAGTAACATGTCCCGTGCGTATTAAACAATCAGGGGAACACATTCTCCTCACTTATACTGTTCACTTGGTAACATGTCCCGTGCGTATTAAAGCAACAGGGGAACACATTCTCCTCATTTATACTGTTCACCTGGTAACATGTCTCCTGTGTATTAAACAATCAGGGGAACACACTCTCCTCACTTATACTGTTCACTTGGTAACATGTCCCGTGTATATTAAACCATCAGGGGAACACACTCTCCTCACTTATCCTGTTCACCTGGTAATATGTCCTGTGTGTATTAAACAATCAGGGGAATACACTCGCCTCACCTATACTGTTCATCTGGTAACATGTCCCGTATATATTAAACCATCAGGGGAACACACTCTCCTCACTTATACTGTTCACATGGTAACATGTCCCGTGTATATTAAACCATCAGGGGAAAACACTCTCCTCACTTATACTGTTCACCTGGTAACATGTCCTGTGTGCATTAAACCATCAGGGGAACACACTCTCCTCACTTATACTGTACACCTGGTAACATGTCCTTTGCATATTTAACCATCAGGGGAAAACATTCTGCTCACTTATACTGTTCACCTGGTGACACGTCCCCTGTGTATTAAAGAATCAGGGGAACACACTCTCCTCACTTATACTGTACATCTGGTAACATGTCCAGTCAGTATTAAACCATCAGGGGAACACACTCTCCTCACTTATACTGTTCACCTGGTGAAATGTCCCGTGCTTATTAAACCATCAGGGGAACACACTCTCGTCACTTATACTGTTCACCAGGCAACATGTCCCTAATTTTAATCAATCTGGTGAACACACTCTCCTCACTTATACTGTTCACCTGGTAACATGTCCCGTGCGTATTAAACCAACAGGGGAACACATTCTCCTCACTTATACTGTTCACCTGGTAACATGTCCCGTGTGTATTAAACAATCAGGGGAACACATTCTCCTCACTTATACTGTTCACCTGGTAACATGTCCTGTGTATATTAAACCATCAGGGGAACACACTCTCCTCACTTATACTGTTCACCTGGTGACATGTCCCGTCCGTATTAAACAATCAGGGGAACACACTCTCCTCACTTATACTGCTCACCCGGTGACATGTCCCGTGTGTATTAAACAATCAGGGGAACACACTCTCCTCACTTATACTGTTCACCAGGCAACATGTCCCTAATTTTAATCAATCTGGTGAGCACACTCTCCTCACTATACTGTTCACCTGGTAGCATGTCCCGTGCGTATTAAACCAACAGGGGAACACATTCTCCTCACTTATACTGTTCACCTGGTAACATGTCCCGTGTGTATTAAACAATCAGGGGAACACATTCTCCTCACTTATACTGTTCACCTGGTAACGTGTCCTGTGTATATTAAACCATCAGGGGAACACACTCTCCTCACTTATACTGTTCACCTGGTGACATGTCCCGTCCGTATTAAACAATCAGGGGAACACACTCTCCTCACTTATACTGCTCACCCGGTGACATGTCCCGTGTGTATTAAACAATCAGGGGAACACACTCTCCTCACTTATACAGTTCACCTGGTAACATGTCCTGTGTATATTAAACCATCAGGGGAACACACTCTCCTCAATTATACTGTTCACCTGGTGCCATGCCCCGGGTATATTAATCAATCAGGGGAAAACACTCTCCTCACTTATACTGTTCTCCTGGTAACATGTCCCATGCGTGTTAAACCATCAGGGGAACACACTCGCCTCACTTATACTGTTCAGCTGGTAACATGTCCCGTGAGTATTAAACAATCAGGGGAACACACTCTCCTCACTTATACTGTTCACCTGGTAATATGTCCTGTGTGTATTAAACAATCAGGGGAATACACTCGCCTCACCTATACTGTTCATCTGGTAACATGTCCCGTATATATTAAACCATCAGGGGAACACACTCTCCTCACTTATACTGTTCACATGGTAACATGTCCCGTGTATATTAAACCATCAGGGGAACACACTCTCCTCACTTATACTGTTCACCTGGTAACATGTCTCCTGTGTATTAAACAATCAGGGGAACACACTCTCCTCACTTATACTGTTCACTTGGTAACATGTCCCGTGTATATTAAACCATCAGGGGAAAACACTCTCCTCACTTATACTGTTCACCTGGTAACATGTCCTGTGTGCATTAACCTATCAGGGGAACACACTCTCCTCACTTATACTGTACACCTGGTAACATGCCCTTTGCATATTTAACCATCAGGGGAAAACATTCTGCTCACTTATACTGTTCACCTGGTGACATGTCCCCTGTGTATTAAAGAATCAGGGGAACACACTCTCCTCACTTATACTGTACATCTGGTAACATGTCCAGTCAGTATTAAACCATCAGGGGAACACACTCTCCTCACTTATACTGTTCACCTGGTGAAATGTCCCGTGCTTATTAAACCATCAAGGGAACACACTCTCCTCACTTATACTGTTCACCAGGCAACATGTCCCTAATTTTAATCAATCTGGTGAACACACTCTCCTCACTTATACTGTTCACCTGGTAACATGTCCCGTGCGTATTAAACCAACAGGGGAACACATTCTCCTCACTTATACTGTTCACCTGGTAACATGTCCCGTGTGTATTAAACAATCAGGGGAACACATTCTCCTCACTTATACTGTTCACCTGGTAACATGTCCTGTGTATATTAAACCATCAGGGGAACACACTCTCCTCACTTATACTGTTCACCTGGTGACATGTCCCGTCAGTATTAAACAATCAGGGGAACACACTCTCCTCACTTATACTGCTCACCCTGTGACATGTCCCGTGTGTATTAAACAATCAGGGGAACACACTCTCCTCACTTATACAGTTCACCTGGTGCCATGTCCCGGGTATATTAATCAATCAGGGGAAAACACTCTCCTCACTTATACTGTTCACCTGGTAACATGTCCCATGCGTGTTAAACCATCAGGGGAACACACTCGCCTCACTTATACTGTTCAGCTGGTAACATGTCCCGTGAGTATTAAACAATCAGGGGAACACACTCTCCTCAGTTATACTGTTCACCTGGTAATATGTCCTGTGTGTATTAAACAATCAGGGGAATACACTCTCCTCACTTATACTGTTCACCCGGTAACATGTCCCGTGTATATTAAACCATCAGTGGAACACACTCTCCTCAATTCTACTGTTCACCTGGTAACATGTCCTGTGAATATTAAACCATCAGGGGAAAGCACTCCCCTCACTTATTCTGTTATCATGGTAACACGTCCCGTGTATATGAAACCATCAGTGGAACACACTCTCCTCACTTATACTGTTCAGCTGGTAACATGTCCCGTGTGCATTAAACAATCAGGAGAACACACTCTCCTCACTTATACTGTTCACCTGATAACATGTCCCGTGTGTATTAAACCATAAGGGGAACACACTCTCCTCACTTATACTGTTCACCTGGTAATATGCCCTGTGTATATTAAACCATCAGGGGAACACACTCTCCTCACTTATACTGTTCACCTGGGAACATGTCCCGTGAATATTAAACAATCAGGGGAATACACTCTCCTCACTTATACTGTTCACCCGGTAGCATGTCCCGTGTATATTAAACCATCAGTGGAACACACTCTCCTCAATTCTACTGTTCACCTGGTAACATGTCCCGTGAATATTAAACCATCATGGGAAAGCACTCCCCTCACTTATTCTGTTCTCATGGTAACACGTCCCGTGTATATGAAACCATCAGTGGAACACACTCTCCTCACTTATACTGTTCAGCTGGTAACATGTGCCGTGTGCATTAAACAATCAGGAGAACACACTCTCCTCACTTATACTGTTCACCTGATAACATGTCCCGTGTGTATTAAAACATAAGGGGAACACACTCTCCTCACTTATACTGTTCACCTGGTAATATGCCCTGTGTATATTAAACCATCAGGGGAACACACTCTCCTCACTTATACTGTTCACCTGGGAACATGTCCCGTGAATATTAAACCATCAGGGGAACACACTCTCCTCACTTGTACTGTTCACCTGGTAACATGTCTCCTGTGTATTAAACAATCAGGGGAACACACTCTCCTCACTTATACTGTTCACTTGGTAACATGTCCCGTGTATATTAAACCATCAGGGGAAAACACTCTCCTCACTTATAATGTTCACCTGGTAACATGTCCTGTGTGCATTAAACCATCAGGGGAACACACTCTCCTCACTTATACTGTACACCTGGTAACATGTCCTTTGCATATTTAGCCATCAGGGGAAAACATTCTGCTCACTTATACTGTTCACCTGGTGACATGTCCCCTGTGTATTAAACAATCAGGGGAACACACTCTCCTCACTTATACTGTACATCTGGTAACATGTCCCGTCAGTATTAAACCATCAGGGGAACACACTCTCCTCACTTATACTGTTCACCTGGTGACATGTCCCGTGTGTATTAAACAATCAGGGGAACACACTCTCCTCACTAATACTGTTCATCTGGTAACATGTCCCGTCAGTATTAAACCATCAGGGGAACACACACTCCTCACTTATACAGTTCACTTGGTGAAATGTCCCGTGCTTATTAAACCATCAGGGGAACACACTCTCCTCACTTATACTGTTCACCAGGCAACATGTCCCGTAATTTTAATCAATCTGGTGAACACACTCTCCTCACTTATACTGTTCACCTGGTGAAATGTCCCGTGCTTATTAAACCATCAGGGGAACACACTCTCCTCACTTATACTGTTCGCCAGGCAACATGTCCCTAATTTTAATCAATCTGGTGAACACACTCTCCTCACTTATACTGTTCACCTGGTAACATGTCCCGTGCGTATTAAACCAACAGGGGAACACATTCTCCTCACTTATACTGTTCACCTGGTAACATGTCCCGTGTGTATTAAACAATCAGGGGAACACATTCTCTTCACTTATACTGTTCACCTGGTAACATGTCCTGTGTATATTAAACCATCAGGGGAACACACTCTCCTCACTTATACTGTTCACCTGGTGACATGTCCCGTCCGTATTAAACAATCAGGGGAACACACTCTCCTCACTTATACTGCTCACCCGGTGACATGTCCCGTGTGTATTAAACAATCAGGGGAACACACTCTCCTCACTTATACAGTTCACCTGGTAACATGTACTGTGTATATTAAACCATCAGGGGAACACACTCTCCTCAATTATACTGTTCACCTGGTGCCATGTCCCGGGTATATTAATCAATCAGGGGAAAACACTCTCCTCACTTATACTGTTCACCTGGTAACATGTCCCATGCGTGTTAAACCATCAGGGGAACACACTCGCCTCACTTATACTGTTCAGCTGGTAACATGTCCCGTGAATATTAAACAATCAGGGGAACACACTCTCCTCACTTATACTGTTCACCTGGTAATATGTCCTGTGTGTATTAAACAGTCAGGGGAATACACTCGCCTCACCTATACTGTTCATCTGGTAACATGTCCCGTATATATTAAACCATCAGGGGAACACACTCTCCTCACTTATACTGTTCACATGGTAACATGTCCCGTGTATATTAAACCATCAGGCGAAAACACTCTCCTCACTTATACTGTTCACCTGGTAACATGTCCTGTGTGCATTAAACCATCAGTGGAACACACTCTCCTCACTTATACTGCTCACCTGGTAACATGTCCCGTGCGTATTAAACAATCGGGGGAACACATTCTCCTCACTTATGCTGTTCACTTGGTGACATGTCCCGTGCGTATTAAAGCAACAGGGGAACACATTCTCCTCACTTATACTGTTCACCTGGTAACATGTCTCCTGTATATTAAACAATCAGGGGAACACACTCTCCTCACTTCTACTGTTCACTTGGTAACATGTCCCGTGTATATTAAACCATCAGGGGAAAACACTCTCCTCACTTATACTGTTCACCTGGTAACATGTCCTGTGTGCATTAAACCATCAGGGGAACACACTCTCCTCACTTATACTGTACACCTGGTAACATGTCCTTTGCATATTTAACCATCAGGGGAAAACATTCTGCTCACTTATACTGTTCACCTGGTGACATGTCCCCTGTGTATTAAACAATCAGGGGAACACACTCTCCTCACTTATACTGTACATCTGGTAACATGTCCCGTCAGTATTAAACCATCAGGGGAACACACTCTCCTCACTTATACTTTTCACCTGGTGACATGTCCCGTGTGTATTAAACAATCAGGGGAACACACTCTCCTCACTAATACTGTTCATCTGGTAACATGTCCCGTCAGTATTAAACCATCAGGGGAACACACTCTCCTCACTAATACTGTTCATCTGGTAACATGTCCCGTCAGTATTAAACCATCAGGGGAACACACACTCCTCACTTATACAGTTCACTTGGTGAAATGTCCCGTGATTATTAAACCATCAGGGGAACACACTCTCCTCACTTATACTGTTCACCAGGCAACATGTCCCGTAATTTTAATCAATCTGGTGAACACACTCTCCTCACTTATACTGTTCACCTGGTGAAATGTCCCGTGCTTATTAAACCATCAGGGGAACACACTCTCCTCACTTATACTGTTCACCAGGCAACATGTCCCTAATTTTAATCAATCTGGTGAACACACTCTCCTCACTTATACTGTTCACCTGGTAACATGTCCCGTGCGTGTTAAACCAACAGGGGAACACATTCTCCTCACTTATACTGTTCACCTGGTAACATGTCCCGTGTGTATTAAACAATCAGGGGAACACATTCTCCTCACTTATACTGTTCACCTGGTAACATGTCCTGTGCATATTAAACCATCAGGGGAACACACTCTCCTCACTTATACTGTTCACCTGGTGACATGTCCCGTCCGTATTAAACAATCAGGGGAACACACTCTCCTCACTTATACTGCTCACCCGGTGACATGTCCCGTGTGTATTAAACAATCAGGGGAACACACTCTCCTCACTTATACAGTTCACCTGGTAACATGTCCCGTGTATATTAAACCATCAGGGGAACACACTCTCCTCAATTATACTGTTCACCTGGTGCCATGTCCCGGGTATATTAATCAATCAGGGGAAAACACTCTCCTCACTTATACTGTTCACCTGGTAACATGTCCCATGCGTGTTAAACCATCAGGGGAACACACTCGCCTCACTTATACTGTTCAGCTGGTAACATGTCCCGTGAGTATTAAACAATCAGGGGAACACACTCTCCTCACTTATACTGTTCACTTGGTAACATGTCCCGTGTATATTAAACCATCAGGGGAAAACACTCTCCTCACTTATACTGTTCACCTGGTAACATGTCCTGTGTGCATTAAACCATCAGGGGAACACACTCTCCTCACTTATACTGTACACCTGGTAACATGTCCTTTGCATATTTAACCATCAGGGGAAAACATTCTGCTCACTTATACTGTTCACCTGGTGACATGTCCCCTGTGTATTAAACAATCAGGGGAACACACTCTCCTCACTTATACTGTACATCTGGTAACATGTCCCGTCAGTATTAAACCATCAGGGGAACACACTCTCCTCACTTATACTGTTCACCTGGTGACATGTCCCGTGTGTATTAAACAATCAGGGGAACACACTCTCCTCACTAATACTGTTCATCTGGTAACATGTCCCGTCAGTATTAAACCATCAGGGGAACACACACTCCTCACTTATGCAGTTCACTTGGTGAAATGTCCCGTGCTTATTAAACCATCAGGGGAACACACTCTCCTCACTTATACTGTTCACCAGGCAACATGTCCCGTAATTTTAATCAATCTGGTGAACACACTCTCCTCACTTATACTGTTCACCTGGTGAAATGTCCCGTGCTTATTAAACCATCAGGGGAACACACTCTCCTCACTTATACTGTTCACCAGGCAACATGTCCCTAATTTTAATCAATCTGGTGAACACACTCTCCTCACTTATACTGTTCACCTGGTAACATGTCCCATGCGTGTTAAACCATCAGGGGAACACACTCGCCTCACTGAAACTGTTCAGCTGGTAACATGTCCCGTGAGTATTAAACAATCAGGGGAATACACTCGCCTCACCTATACTGTTCATCTGGTAACATGTCCCGTATATATTAAACCATCAGGGGAATACACTCGCCTCACCTATACTGTTCATCTGGTAACATGTCCCGTATATATTAAACCATCAGGGGAACACACTCTCCTCACTTGTACTGTTCACATGGTAACATGTCCCGTGTATATTAAACCATCAGGGGAAAACACTCTCCTCACTTATACTGTTCACCTGGTAACATGTCCTGTGTGCATTAAACCATCGGGGGAACACACTCTCCTCACTTATACTGTACACCTGGTAACATGTCCTTTACATATTTAACCATCAGGGGAAAACATTCTGCTCACTTATACTGTTCACCTGGTGACACGTCCCCTGTGTATTAAAGAATCAGGGGAACACACTCTCCTCACTTATACTGTACATCTGGTAACATGTCCAGTCAGTATTAAACCATCAGGGGAACACACTCTCCTCACTTATACTGTTCACCTGGTGAAATGTCCCGTGCTTATTAAACCATCAGGGGAACACACTCTCGTCACTTATACTGTTCACCAGGCAACATGTCCCTAATTTTAATCAATCTGCTGAACACACTCTCCTCACTTATACTGTTCACCTGGTAACATGTCCCGTGCGTATTAAACCAACAGGGGAACACATTCTCCTCACATATACTGTTCACCTGGTAACATGTCCCGCGTGTATTAAACAATCAGGGGAACACATTCTCCTCACTTATACTGTTCACCTGGTAACATGTCCTGTGTATATTAAACCATCAGGGGAACACACTCTCCTCACTTATACTGTTCACCTGGTGACATGTCCCGTCCGTATTAAACAATCAGGGGAACACACTCTCCTCACTTATACTGCTCACCCGGTGACATGTCCCGTGTGCATTAAACAATCAGGGGAACACACTCTCCTCACTTATACTGTTCACCAGGCAACATGTCCCTAATTTTAATCAATCTGGTGAGCACACTCTCCTCACTTATACTGTTCACCTGGTAACATGTCCCGTGCGTATTAAACCAACAGGGGAACACATTCTCCTCACTTATACTGTTCACCTGGTAACATGTCCCGTGTGTATTAAACAATCAGGGGAACACATTCTCCTCACTTATACTGTTCACCTGGTGACACGTCCCCTGTGTATTAAAGAATCAGGGGAACACACTCTCCTCACTTATACTGTACATCTGGTAACATGTCCAGTCAGTATTAAACCATCAGGGGAACACACTCTCCTCACTTATACTGTTCACCTGGTGAAATGTCCCGTGCTTATTAAACCATCAGGGGAACACACTCTCGTCACTTATACTGTTCACCAGGCAACATGTCCCTAATTTTAATCAATCTGGTGAACACACTCTCCTCACTTATACTGTTCACCTGGTAACATGTCCCGTGCGTATTAAACCAACAGGGGAACACATTCTCCTCACATATACTGTTCACCTGGTAACATGTCCCGTGTGTATTAAACAATCAGGGGAACACATTCTCCTCACTTATACTGTTCACCTGGTAACATGTCCTGTGTATATTAAACCATCAGGGGAACACACTCTCCTCACTTATACTGTTCACCTGGTGACATGTCCCGTCCGTATTAAACAATCAGGGGAACACACTCTCCTCACTTATACTGCTCACCCGGTGACATGTCCCGTGTGTATTAAACAATCAGGGGAACACACTCTCCTCACTTATACTGTTCACCAGGCAACATGTCCCTAATTTTAATCAATCTGGTGAGCACACTCTCCTCACTTATACTGTTCACCTGGTAACATGTCCCGTGCGTATTAAACCAACAGGGGAACACATTCTCCTCACTTATACTGTTCACCTGGTAACATGTCCCGTGTGTATTAAACAATCAGGGGAGCACATTCTCCTCACTTATACTGTTCACCTGGTAACATGTCCTGTGTATATTAAACCATCAGGGGAACACACTCTCCTCACTTATACTGTTCACCTGGTGACATGTCCCGTCCGTATTAAACAATCAGGGGAACACACTCTCCTCACTTATACTGCTCACCCGGTGACATGTCCCGTGTGTATTAAACAATCAGGGGAACACACTCTCCTCACTTATACAGTTCACCTGGTAACATGTCCTGTGTATATTAAACCATCAGGGGAACACACTCTCCTCAATTATACTGTTCACCTGGTGCCATGTCCCGGGTATATTAATCAATCAGGGGAAAACACTCTCCTCACTTATACTGTTCACCTGGTAACATGTCCCATGCGTGATAAACCATCAGGGGAACACACTCGCCTCACTTATACTGTTCAGCTGGTAACATGTCCCGTGAGTATTAAACAATCAGGGGAACACACTCTCCTCACTTATACTGTTCACCTGGTAATATGTCCTGTGTGTATTAAACAATCAGGGGAATACACTCGCCTCACCTATACTGTTCATCTGGTAACATGTCCCGTATATATTAAACCATCAGGGGAACACACTCTCCTCACTTATACTGTTCACATGGTAACATGTCCCGTGTATATTAAACCATCAGGGGAAAACACTCTCCTCACTTATACTGTTCATTGGTAACATGTCCTGTGTGCATTAACCTATCAGGGGAACACACTCTCCTCACTTATACTGTACACCTGGTAACATGTCCTTTGCATATTTAACCATCAGGGGAAAACATTCTGCTCCCTTATACTGTTCACCTGGTGACATGTCCCCTGTGTATTAAAGAATCAGGGGAACACACTCTCCTCAGTTATACTGTACATCTGGTAACATGTCCAGTCAGTATTAAACCATCAGGGGAACACACTCTCCTCACTTATACTGTTCACCTGGTGAAATGTCCCGTGCTTATTAAACCATCAGGGGAACACACTCTCCTCACTTATACTGTTCACCAGGCAACATGTCCCTAATTTTAATCAATCTGGTGAACACACTCTCCTCACTTATACTGTTCACCTGGTAACATGTCCCGTGCGTATTAAACCAACAGGGGAACACATTCTCCTCACTTATACTGTTCACCTGGTAACATGTCCCGTGTGTATTAAACAATCAGGGGAACACATTCTCCTCACTTATACTGTTCACCTGGTAACATGTCCTGTGTATATTAAACCATCAGGGGAACACACTCTCCTCACTTATACTGTTCACCTGGTGACATGTCCCGTCCGTATTAAACAATCAGGGGAACACACTCTCCTCACTTATACTGCTCACCCGGTGACATGTCCCGTGTGTATTAAACAATCAGGGGAACACACTCTCCTCACTTATACAGTTCACCTGGTGCCATGTCCCGGGTATATTAATCAATCAGGGGAAAACACTCTCCTCACTTATACTGTTCACCTGGTAACATGTCCCATGCGTGTTAAACCATCAGGGGAACACACTCGCCTCACTTATACTGTTCAGCTGGTAACATGTCCCGTGAGTATTAAACAATCAGGGGAACACACTCTCCTCACTAATACTGTTCACCTGGTAATATGTCCTGTGTGTATTAAACAATCAGGGGAATACACTCTCCTCACTTATACTGTTCACCCGGTAACATGTCCCGTGTATATTAAACCATCAGTGGAACACACTCTCCTCAATTCTACTGTTCACCTGGTAACATGTCCCGTGAATATTAAACCATCAGGGGAAAGCACTCCCCTCACTTATTCTGTTCTCATGGTAACACGTCCCGTGTATATGAAACCATCAGTGGAACACACTCTCCACACTTATACTGTTCAGCTGGTAACATGTCCCGTGTGCATTAAACAATCAGGAGAACACACTCTCCTCACTTATACTGTTCACCTGATAACATGTCCCGTGTGTATTAAACCATAAGGGGAACACACTCTCCTCACTTATACTGTTCACCTGGTAATATGCCCTGTGTATATTAAACCATCAGGGGAACACACTCTCCTCACTTATACTGTTCACCTGGGAACATGTCCCGTGAATATTAAACAATCAGGGGAATACACTCTCCTCTCTTATACTGTTCACCCGGTAACATGTCCCGTGTATATTAAACCATCAGTGGAACACACTCTCCTCAATTCTACTGTTCACCTGGTAACATGTCCCGTGAATATTAAACCATCAGGGGAAAGCACTTCCCTCACTTATTCTGTTCTCATGGTAACACGTCCCGTGTATATGAAACCACCAGTGGAACACACTCTCCTCACTTATACTGTTCAGCTGGTAACATGTCCCGTGTGCATTAAACAATCAGGAGAACACACTCTCCTCACTTATACTGTTCACCTGATAACATGTCCCGTGTGTATTAAACCATAAGGGGAACACACTCTCCTCACTTATACTGTTCACCTGGTAATATGCCCTGTGTATATTAAACCATCAGGGGAACACACTCTCCTCACTTATACTGTTCACCTGGGAACATGTCCCGTGAATATTAAACCATCAGGGGAACACACTCTCCTCACTTATACTGTTCACCTGGTAACATGTTCCGTGTATATTAAACCATCAGGGGAACACACTCTCCTCACTTATACTGTTCACCTGGTAACATGTACCGTGTATATTAAACCATCAGGGGAACACACTCTCCTCAATTATACATTTCACTTGGTGACATGTCCCGTGTGTAGTGAACAATCAGGGGAACACACTCTCCTCACTTATACTGTTCACCTGGTAACATGTCCCGTGTGTATTGCAAAATCAGGGGAACACACTCCCCTCACTTATACTGTTCACCTAGTAACATGTCCCGTGCGTATTAAACAATCAGGGGAACACATTCTCCTCACTTATACTGTTCACTTGGTAACATGTCCCGTGCGTATTAAAGCAACAGGGGAACACATTCTCCTCACTTATACTGTTCACCTGGTAACATGTCTCCTGTGTATTAAACAATCAGGGGAACACACTCTCCTCACTTATACTGTTCACTTGGTAACATGTCCCGTGTATATTAAACCATCAGGGGAACACACTCTCCTCACTTATCCTGTTCACCTGGTAATATGTCCTGTGTGTATTAAACAATCAGGGGAATACACTCGCCTCACCTATACTGTTCATCTGGTAACATGTCCCGTATATATTAAACCATCAGGGGAACACACTCTCCTCACTTATACTGTTCACATGGTAACATGTCCCGTGTATATTAAACCATCAGGGGAAAACACTCTCCTCACTTATACTGTTCACCTGGTAACATGTCCTGTGTGCATTAAACCATCAGGGGAACACACTCTCCTCACTTATACTGTACACCTGGTAACATGTCCTTTGCATATTTAACCATCAGGGGAAAACATTCTGCTCACTTATACTGTTCACCTGGTGACACGTCCCCTGTGTATTAAAGAATCAGGGGAACACACTCTCCTCACTTATACTGTACATCTGGTAACATGTCCAGTCAGTATTAAACCATCAGGGGAACACACTCTCCTCACTTATACTGTTCACCTGGTGAAATGTCCCGTGCTTATTAAACCATCAGGGGAACACACTCTCCTCACTTATACTGTTCACCAGGCAACATGTCCCTAATTTTAATCAATCTGGTGAACACACTCTCCTCACTTATACTGTTCACCTGGTAACATGTCCCGTGCGTATTAAACCAACAGGGGAACACATTCTCCTCACTTATACTGTTCACCTGGTAACATGTCCCGTGTGTATTAAACAATCAGGGGAACACATTCTCCTCACTTATACTGTTCACCTGGTAACATGTCCTGTGTATATTAAACCATCAGGGGAACACACTCTCCTCACTTATACTGTTCACCTGGTGACATGTCCCGTCCGTATTAAACAATCAGGGGAACACACTCTCCTCACTTATACTGCTCACCCGGTGACATGTCCCGTGTGTATTAAACAATCAGGGGAACACACTCTCCTCACTTATACTGTTCACCAGGCAACATGTCCCTAATTTTAATCAATCTGGTGAGCACACTCTCCTCACTATACTGTTCACCTGGTAACATGTCCCGTGCGTATTAAACCAACAGGGGAACACATTCTCCTCACTTATACTGTTCACCTGGTAACATGTCCCGTGTGTATTAAACAATCAGGGGAACACATTCTCCTCACTTATACTGTTCACCTGGTAACATGTCCTGTGTATATTAAACCATCAGGGGAACACACTCTCCTCACTTATACTGTTCACCTGGTGACATGTCCCGTCCGTATTAAACAATCAGGGGAACACACTCTCCTCACTTATACTGCTCACCCGGTGACATGTCCCGTGTGTATTAAACAATCAGGGGAACACACTCTCCTCACTTATACAGTTCACCTGGTAACATGTCCTGTGTATATTAAACCATCAGGGGAACACACTCTCCTCAATTATACTGTTCTCCTGGTGCCATGCCCCGGGTATATTAATCAATCAGGGGAAAACACTCTCCACACTTATACTGTTCACCTGGTAACATGTCCCATGCGTGTTAAACCATCAGGGGAACACACTCGCCTCACTTATACTGTTCAGCTGGTAACATGTCCCGTGAGTATTAAACAATCAGGGGAACACACTCTCCTCACTTATACTGTTCACCTGGTAATATGTCCTGTGTGTATTAAACAATCAGGGGAATACACTCGCCTCACCTATACTGTTCATCTGGTAACATGTCCCGTATATATTAAACCATCAGGGGAACACACTCTCCTCACTTATACTGTTCACATGGTAACATGTCCCGTGTATATTAAACCATCAGGGGAACACACTCTCCTCACTTATACTGTTCACCTGGTAACATGTCTCCTGTGTATTAAACAATCAGGGGAACACACTCTCCTCACTTATACTGTTCACTTGGTAACATGTCCCGTGTATATTAAACCATCAGGGGAAAACACTCTCCTCACTTATACTGTTCACCTGGTAACATGTCCTGTGTGCATTAACCTATCAGGGGAACACACTCTCCTCACTTATACTGTACACCTGGTAACATGCCCTTTGCATATTTAACCATCAGGGGAAAACATTCTGCTCACTTATACTGTTCACCTGGTGACATGTCCCCTGTGTATTAAAGAATCAGGGGAACACACTCTCCTCACTTATACTGTACATCTGGTAACATGTCCAGTCAGTATTAAACCATCAGGGGAACACACTCTCCTCACTTATACTGTTCACCTGGTGAAATGTCCCGTGCTTATTAAACCATCAGGGGAACACACTCTCCTCACTTATACTGTTCACCAGGCAACATGTCCCTAATTTTAATCAATCTGGTGAACACACTCTCCTCACTTATACTGTTCACCTGGTAACATGTCCCGTGCGTATTAAACCAACAGGGGAACACATTCTCCTCACTTATACTGTTCACCTGGTAACATGTCCCGTGTGTATTAAACAATCAGGGGAACACATTCTCCTCACTTATACTGTTCACCTGGTAACATGTCCTGTGTATGTTAAACCATCAGGGGAACACACTCTCCTCACTTATACTGTTCACCTGGTGACATGTCCCGTCAGTATTAAACAATCAGGGGAACACACTCTCCTCACTTATACTGCTCACCCTGTGACATGTCCCGTGTGTATTAAACAATCAGGGGAACACACTCTCCTCACTTATACAGTTCACCTGGTGCCATGTCCCGGGTATATTAATCAATCAGGGGAAAACACTCTCCTCACTTATACTGTTCACCTGGTAACATGTCCCATGCGTGTTAAACCATCAGGGGAACACACTCGCCTCACTTATACTGTTCAGCTGGTAACATGTCCCGTGAGTATTAAACAATCAGGGGAACACACTCTCCTCAGTTATACTGTTCACCTGGTAATATGTCCTGTGTGTATTAAACAATCAGGGGAATACACTCTCCTCACTTATACTGTTCACCCGGTAACATGTCCCGTGTATATTAAACCATCAGTGGAACACACTCTCCTCAATTCTACTGTTCACCTGGTAACATGTCCCGTGAATATTAAACCATCAGGGGAAAGCACTCCCCTCACTTATTCTGTTATCATGGTAACACGTCCCGTGTATATGAAACCATCAGTGGAACACACTCTCCTCACTTATACTGTTCAGCTGGTAACATGTCCAGTGTGCATTAAACAATCAGGAGAACACACTCTCCTCACTTATACTGTTCACCTGATAACATGTCCCGTGTGTATTAAACCATAAGGGGAACACACTCTCCTCACTTATACTGTTCACCTGGTAATATGCCCTGTGTATATTAAACCATCAGGGGAACACACTCTCCTCACTTATACTGTTCACCTGGGAACATGTCCCGTGAATATTAAACAATCAGGGGAATACATTCTCCTCACTTATACTGTTCACCCGGTAGCATGTCCCGTGTATATTAAACCATCAGTGGAACACACTCTCCTCAATTCTACTGTTCACCTGGTAACATGTCCCGTGAATATTAAACCATCATGGGAAAGCACTCCCCTCACTTATTCTGTTCTCATGGTAACACGTCCCGTGTATATGAAACTATCAGTGGAACACACTCTCCTCACTTATACTGTTCAGCTGGTAACATGTGCCGTGTGCATAAATCAATCAGGAGAACACACTCTCCTCACTTATACTGTTCACCTGATAACATGTCCCGTGTGTATTAAAACATAAGGGGAACACACTCTCCTCACTTATACTGTTCACCTGGTAATATGCCCTGTGTATATTAAACCATCAGGGGAACACACTCTCCTCACTTATACTGTTCACCTGGGAACATGTCCCGTGAATATTAAACCATCAGGGGAACACACTCTCCTCACTTATACTGTTCACCTGGTAACATGTCTCCTGTGTATTAAACAATCAGGGGAACACACTCTCCTCACTTATACTGTTCACTTGGTAACATGTCCCGTGTATATTAAACCATCAGGGGAAAACACTCTCCTCACTTATAATGTTCACCTGGTAACATGTCCTGTGTGCATTAAACCATCATGGGAACACACTCTCCTCACTTATACTGTACACCTGGTAACATGTCCTTTGCATATTTAGCCATCAGGGGAAAACATTCTGCTCACTTATACTGTTCACCTGGTGACATGTCCCCTGTGTATTAAACAATCAGGGGAACACACTCTCCTCACTTATACTGTACATCTGGTAACATGTCCCGTCAGTATTAAACCATCAGGGGAACACACTCTCCTCACTTATACTGTTCACCTGGTGACATGTCCCGTGTGTATTAAACAATCAGGGGAACACACTCTCCTCACTAATACTGTTCATCTGGTAACATGTCCCGTCAGTATTAAACCATCAGGGGAACACACACTCCTCACTTATACAGTTCACTTGGTGAAATGTCCCGTGCTTATTAAACCATCAGGGGAACACACTCTCCTCACTTATACTGTTCACCAGGCAACATGTCCCGTAATTTTAATCAATCTGGTGAACACACTCTCCTCACTTATACTGTTCACCTGGTGAAATGACCCGTGCTTATTAAACCATCAGGGGAACACACTCTCCTCACTTATACTGTTCACCAGGCAACATGTCCCTAATTTTAATCAATCTGGTGAACACACTCTCCTCACTTATACTGTTCACCTGGTAACATGTCCCGTGCGTATTAAACCAACAGGGGAACACATTCTCCTCACTTATACTGTTCACCTGGTAACATGTCCCGTGTGTATGAAACAATCAGGGGAACACATTCTCTTCACTTATACTGTTCACCTGGTAACATGTCCTGTGTATATTAAACCATCAGGGGAACACACTCTCCTCACTTATACTGTTCACCTGGTGACATGTCCCGTCCGTATTAAACAATCAGGGGAACACACTCTCCTCACTTATACTGCTCACCCGGTGACATGTCGCGTGTGTATTAAACAATCAGGGGAACACACTCTCCTCACTTATACAGTTCACCTGGTAACATGTACTGTGTATATTAAACCATCAGGGGAACACACTCTCCTCAATTATACTGTTCACCTGGTGCCATGTCCCGGGTATATTAATCAATCAGGGGAAAACACTCTCCTCACTTATACTGTTCACCTGGTAACATGTCCCATGCGTGTTAAACCATCAGGGGAACACACTCGCCTCACTTATACTGTTCAGCTGGTAACATGTCCCGTGAATATTAAACAATCAGGGGAACACACTCTCCTCACTTATACTGTTCACCTGGTAATATGTCCTGTGTGTATTAAACAGTCAGGGGAATACACTCGCCTCACCTATACTGTTCATCTGGTAACATGTCCCGTATATATTAAACCATCAGGGGAACACACTCTCCTCACTTATACTGTTCACATGGTAACATGTCCCGTGTATATTAAACCATCAGGCGAAAACACTCTCCTCACTTATACTGTTCACCTGGTAACATGTCCTGTGTGCATTAAACCATCAGTGGAACACACTCTCCTCACTTATACTGTTCACCTGGTAACATGTCCCGTGCGTATTAAACAATCAGGGGAACACATTCTCCTCACTTATGCTGTTCACTTGGTGACATGTCCCGTGCGTATTAAAGCAACAGGGGAACACATTCTCCTCACTTATACTGTTCACCTGGTAACATGTCTCCTGTATATTAAACAATCAGGGGAACACACTCTCCTCACTTATACTGTTCACTTGGTAACATGTCCCGTGTATATTAAACCATCAGGGGAAAACACTCTCCTCACTTATACTGTTCACCTGGTAACATGTCCTGTGTGCATTAAACCATCAGGGGAACACACTCTCCTCACTTATACTGTACACCTGGTAACATGTCCTTTGCATATTTAACCATCAGGGGAAAACATTCTGCTCACTTATACTGTTCACCTGGTGACATGTCCCCTGTGTATTAAACAATCAGGGGAACACACTCTCCTCACTTATACTGTACATCTGGTAACATGTCCCGTCAGTATTAAACCATCAGGGGAACACACTCTCCTCACTTATACTTTTCACCTGGTGACATGTCCCGTGTGTATTAAACAATCAGGGGAACACACTCTCCTCACTAATACTGTTCATCTGGTAACATGTCCCGTCAGTATTAAACCATCAGGGGAACACACACTCCTCACTTATACAGTTCACTTGGTGAAATGTCCCGTGATTATTAAACCATCAGGGGAACACACTCTCCTCACTTATACTGTTCACCAGGCAACATGTCCCGTAATTTTAATCAATCTGGTGAACACACTCTCCTCACTTATACTGTTCACCTGGTGAAATGTCCCGTGCTTATTAAACCATCAGGGGAACACACTCTCCTCACTTATACTGTTCACCAGGCAACATGTCCCTAATTTTAATCAATCTGGTGAACACACTCTCCTCACTTATACTGTTCACCTGGTAACATGTCCCGTGCGTGTTAAACCAACAGGGGAACACATTCTCCTCACTTATACTGTTCACCTGGTAACATGTCCCGTGTGTATTAAACAATCAGGGGAACACATTCTCCTCACTTATACTGTTCACCTGGTAACATGTCCTGTGTATATTAAACCATCAGGGGAACACACTCTCCTCACTTATACTGTTCACCTGGTGACATGTCCCGTCCGTATTAAACAATCAGGGGAACACACTCTCCTCACTTATACTGCTCACCCGGTGACATGTCCCGTGTGTATTAAACAATCAGGGGAACACACTCTCCTCACTTATACAGTTCACCTGGTAACATGTCCCGTGTATATTAAACCATCAGGGGAACACACTCTCCTCAATTATACTGTTCACCTGGTGCCATGTCCCGGGTATATTAATCAATCAGGGGAAAACACTCTCCTCACTTATACTGTTCACCTGGTAACATGTCCCATGCGTGTTAAACCATCAGGGGAACACACTCGCCTCACTTATACTGTTCAGCTGGTAACATGTCCCGTGAGTATTAAACAATCAGGGGAACACACTCTCCTCTCTTATACTGTTCACCTGGTAATATGTCCTGTGTGTATTAAACAATCAGGGGAATACACTCGCCTCACCTATACTGTTCATCTGGTAACATGTCCCGTATATATTAAACCATCAGGGGAACACACTCTCCTCACTTATACTGTTCACATGGTAACATGTCCCGTGTATATTAAACCATCAGGGGAAAACACTCTCCTCACTTATACTGTTCACCTGGTAACATGTCCTGTGTGCATTAAACCATCAGGGGAACACACTCTCCTCACTTATACTGTACACCTGGTAACATGTCCTTTGCATATTTAACCATCAGGGGAAAACATTCTGTTCACTTATACTGTTCACCTGGTGACATGTCCCCTGTGTATTAAAGAATCAGGGGAACACACTCTCCTCACTTATACTGTACATCTGGTAACATGTCCAGTCAGTATTAAACCATCAGGGGAACACACTCTCCTCACTTATACTGTTCACCTGGTGAAATGTCCCGTGCTTATTAAACCATCAGGGGAACACACTCTCCTCACTTATACTGTTCACCAGGCAACATGTCCCTAATTTTAATCAATCTGGTGAACACACTCTCCTCACTTATACTGTTCACCTGGTAACATGTCCCGTGCGTATTAAACCAAAAGGGGAACACATTCTCCTCACTTATACAGTTCACCTGGTAACATGTCCTGTGTACATTAAACCATCAGGGGAACACACTCTCCTCAATTATACTGTTAACCTGGTGCCATGTCCCGGGTATATTAATCAATCAGGGGAAAACACTCTCCTCACTTATACTGTTCACCTGGTAACATGTCCCATGCGTGTTAAACCATCAGGGGAACACACTCGCCTCACTTATACTGTTCAGCTGGTAACATGTCCCGTGAGTATTAAACAATCAGGGGAACACACTCTCCTCACTTATACTGTTCACCCGGTAACATGTCCCGTGTATATTAAACCATCAGTGGAACACACTCTCCTCAATTCTACTGTTCACCTGGTAACATGTCCCGTGAATATTAAACCATCAGGGGAAAGCACTCCCCTCACTTATTCTGTTCTCATGGTAACATGTCCCGTGTATATGAAACCATCAGTGGAACACACTCTCCTCACTTATACTGTTCAGCTGGTAACATGTCCCGTGTGCATTAAACAATCAGGAGAACACACTCTCCTCACTGATACTGTTCACCTGATAACATGTCCCGTGTGTATTAAACCATAAGGGGAACACACTCTCCTCACTTATACTGTTCACCTGGTAATATGCCCTGTGTATATTAAACCATCAGGGGAACACACTCTCCTCACTTATACTGTTCACCTGGGAACATGTCCCGTGAATATTAAACCATCAGGGGAACATACTCTCCTCACTTATACTGTTCACCTGGTAACATGTTCCGTGTATATTAAACCATCAGGGGAACATACTCTCCTCACTTATACTGTTCACCTGGTAACATGTACCGTGTATATTAAACCATCAGGGGAACACACTCTCCTCAATTATACATTTCACTTGGTGACATGTCCCGTGTGTAGTGAACAATCAGGGGAACACACTCTCCTCACTTATACTGTTCACCTGGTAACATGTCCCGTGTGTATTGCACAATCAGGGGAACACACTCTCCTCACTTATACTGTTCAGCTGGTAACATGTCCCGTGCGTATTAAACAATCAGGGGAACACATTCTCCTCACTTATACTGTTCACCTGGTAACATGTCCCGTGCGTATTAAAGCAACAGGGGAACACATTCTCCTCACTTATACTGTTCACCTGGTAACATGTCTCCTGTGTATTAAACAATCAGGGGAACACACTCTCCTCACTTATACTGTTCACTTGGTAGCATGTCCCGTGTATATTAAACCATCAGGGGAAAACACTCTCCTCACTTATACTGTTCACCTGGTAACATGTCCTGTGTGCATTAAACCATCAGGGGAACACACTCTCCTCACTTATACTGTACACCTGGTAACATGTCCTTTGCATATTTAACCATCAGGGGAAAACATTCTGCTCACTTATACTGTTCACCTGGTGACATGTCCCCTGTGTATTAAACAATCAGGGGAACACACTCTCCTCACTTATACTGTACATCTGGTAACATGTCCCGTCAGTATTAAACCATCAGGGGAACACACTCTCCTCACTGATACTGTTCACCTGGTGACATGTCCCGTGTGTATTAAACAATCATGGGAACACACTCTCCTCACTAATACTGTTCATCTGGTAACATGTCCCGTCAGTATTAAACCATCAGGGGAACACACAGTCCTCACTTATACAGTTCACTTGGTGAAATGTCCCGTGCTTATTAAACCATCAGGGGAACACACTCTCCTCACTTATACTGTTCACCAGGCAACATGTCCCGTAATTTTAATCAATCTGGTGAACACACTCTCCTCACTTATACTGTTCACCTGGTAACATGTCCCGTGCGTATTAAACCAACAGGGGAACACATTCTCCTCACATATACCGTTCACCTGATAACATGTCCCGTGTGTATTAAAACATCAGGGGAACACAATCTCCTCACTTATACTGTTCAACTGGCAACATGCCCTGTGTATATTAAACCATCAGGGGAACACACTCTCCTCACTTATACTGTTTACCTGGTAACATGTCCCGTGTATATTAAACCATCAGGGGAACACACTCTCCTCACTTATACTGTTCACCTGGTTACATATCCCGTGTATATTAAACCATCAGGGGAACACACTCTCCTCACTTACACTGTTCACCTGGTAAAATGTCCTGTGTGGATTAAACCATCAGGGGAACACTCTCCTGACTTATACAGTTCACTTGGTGACATGTCCCGTGCGTATTAAACGATCAGGTGAACACACTCTCCTCACTTGTACTGATCACCTGGTAACATGTCCCGTTTATATTAAACCATCAGGGGAACACACTCTCCTCACTTGTACTGTTCACCTGGTAACATGTCCCGTGTATATTAAATCATCAGGGGAAAACACTCTCCTCACTTATACTTTGCACCTGGTAACATGTCCTGTGTGCATTAAACCATCAGGGGAACACACTCTCCTCACTTATACTGTACACCTGGTAACATGTCCTTTGCATATTTCACCATCAGGGGAAAACAGTCTCCTCACTTATACTGTTCACCTTGTAACATGTCCTGTGTGTATTAAACAATCAGGGGAACACACTCTCCTCACTTCTATTGTACATCTGGTAACATGTCCTGTCAGTATTAAACCATCAGTGGAACACACTCTCCTCACTTACACTGTTCACCTGGTGACATGTCCTTTGCATATTTAACCATCAGGGGAATTCATTCTGCTCACTTATACTGTTCACCTGGTGACATGTCCCATGTGTATTAAACAATCAGGGGAACACACTCTCCTCACTTATACGGCTCACCCGGTGACATGTCCCGTGTGTATTAAACAATCAGGGGAACACACTCTCCTCACTTATACAGTTCACCTGGTAACATGTCCTGTGTATATTAAACCATCAGGGGAACACACTCTCCTCACTTATACTGTTCACCTGGTAACATGTTCTGTGTATATTAAACCATCAGGGGAACACACTCTCCTCACTTATACTGTTCACCTGGTAACATGTATCGTGTATATTAAACCATCAGGGGAACACACTCTCCTCAATTTTACATTTCACTTGGTGACATGTCCCGTGTGTAGTGAACAATCAGGGGAACACACTCTCCTCACTTATACTGTTCACCTGGTAACATGTCCCGTGTGTATTGAACAATCAGGGGAACACACTCTCCTCACTTATACTGTTCACCTGGTAACATGTCCCGTGCGTATTAAACAATCAGGGGAACACATTTTCCGCACTTATACTGTTCACTTGGTAACATGTCCCGTGCGTATTAAAGCAACAGGGGAACACACTCTCCTCACTTATACTGTTCACTTGGTAACATGTCCCGTGCTTATTAAACAAACAGGGGAACACATTCTCCTCACTTATACTGTTCACCTGGAAACATGTCCCGTGTGTATTAAACAAACAGGGGAACACATTCTCCTCACTTCTACTGTTCACCTGGTAACATGTCCTGTGCGTATTAAACAATCAGGTTGACACACTCTCCTCACTAATACTGTTCACCTGGCAACATGTCCTGTGTATATTAAACCATCAGTGGAACACACTCTCCTCACTTATACTGTTCACCTGGTAACATGTCCCGTGTATATTAAAACATCAGGGGAACACACTCTCCTCACTTATACTGTTCACCTGGTAAAATGTCCCGTGTGCATTAAACAATCAGGGGAACACACTCTCCTCACTTATACCGTTCACCTGATAACATGTCCCGTGTGTATTAAACCATCAGGGGAACACAATCTCCTCAGTTATACTGTTCACCTGGTAACATGCCCTGTGTATATTAAACCATCAGGGGAACACACTCTCCTCACTTATACTGTTTACCTGGTAACATGTCCCGTGTATATTAAACCATCAGGGGAACACACTCTCCTTACTTATACTGTTCACCTAGTCACATGTCCCGTGTATATTAAACCATCAGGGGAACACACTCTCCTCACTTATACTGCTCACCCGGTGACATGTCCCGTGTGTATTAAACAATCAGGGGAACACACTCTCCTCACCTATACAGTTCACCTGGTAACATGTCCTGTGTATATTAAACCATCAGGGGAACACACTCTCCTCAATTATACTGTTCACCTGGTGCAATGTCCCGGGTATATTAATCAATCAGGGGAAAACACTCTCCTCACTTATACTGTTCACCTGGTAACAAGTCCCGTGCGTGTTAAACCATCAGGGGAACACACTCTCCTCACTTATACTGTTCAGCTGTTAACATGTCCCGTGAGTATTAAACAATCAGGGGAACACACTCTCCTCACTTATACTGTTCACCTGGTAATATGTCCTGTGTGTATTAAACAATCAGGGGAATACACTCTCCTCACTTATACTGTTCACCTGGTAACATGTCCCGTGTATTTTAAACCATTAGGGGAACACACTCTCCTCAATTATACTGTTCACCTGGTAACATGTCCCTTGAATATTAAACCATCAGGGGAAAGCACTCTCCTCACTTATTCTGTTCTCATGGTAACATGTCCCGTGTATATGAAACGATCAGGGGAACACACTCTCCTCACTTATACTGTTCAGCTGGTAACATGTCCCGTGTGCATTAAACAATCAGGGGAACACACTCTCCTCACTTATACTGTTCACCTGATAACATGTCCCGTGTGTATTAAACCATAAGGGGAACACACTCTCCTCACTTATACTGTTCACCTGGTAATACGCCCTGTGTATATTAAACCATCAGGGGAACACACTCTCCTCACTTACACTGTTCACCTGTGAACATGTCCCGTGAATATTAAACCATCAGGGGAACACACTCTCCTCACTTATACCGTTCACCTGGTAACATGTTCCGTGTATATTAAACCATCAGGGGAACACACTCTCCTCACTTATACTGTTCACCTGGTAACATGTACCGTGTATATTAAACCATCAGGGGAAGACACTCTCCTCACTTATACTGTTCACCTGGTAACATGTCCCGTGTATATTAAACCATTAGGGGAACACACTCTCGTCACTTATCCTGTTCACCTGGTAACATGTACCGTTTATATTAAACCATCAGGGGAACACACTCTCCTCAATTATACATTTCACTTGGTGACATGTCCCGTGTGTAGTGAACAAACAGGGGAACACATTCTCCTCACTTCTACTGTTCACCTGGTAACATGTCCTGTGCGTATTAAACAATCAGGGGAACACACTCTCCTCACTTATACTGTTCACCTGGTAATATGTCCTGTGTGTATTAAACAATCAGGGGAATACACTCTCCTCACTTATACTGTTCACCTGGTAACATGTCCCGTGTATATTAAACCATTAGGGGAACACACTCTCCTCAATTATACTGTTCACCTGGTAACATGTCCCGTGAATATTAAACCATCAGGGGAAAGCACTCTCCTCACTTATTCTGTTCTCATGGTAACATGTCCCGTGTATATGAAACGATCAGGGGAACACACTCTCCTCACTTATACTGTTCAGCTGGTAACATGTCCCGTGTGCATTAAACAATCAGGGGAACACACTCTCCTCACTTATACTGTTCACCTGATAACATGTCCCGTGTGCATTAAACCATAAGGGGAACACACTCTCCTCACTTATACTGTTCACCTGGTAATACGCCCTGTGTATATTAAACCATCAGGGGAACAAACTCTCCTCACTTACACTGTTCACCTGGGAACATGTCCCGTGAATATTAAACCATCAGGGGAACACACTCTCCTCACTTATACCGTTCACCTGGTAACATGTTCCGTGTATATTAAACCATCAGGGGAACACACTCTCCTCACTTATACTGTTCACCTGGTAACATGTACCGTGTATATTAAACCATCAGGGGAACACACTCTCCTCAATTATACATTTCACTTGGTGACATGTCCCGTGTGTAGTGAACAAACAGGGGAACACATTCTCCTCACTTCTACTGTTCACCTGGTAACATGTCCTGTGCGTATTAAACAATCAGGTTAACACACTCTCATCACTAATACTGTTCACCTGGCAACATGTCCTGTGTATATTAAACCATCAGTGGAACACACTCTCCTCACTTATACTGTTCACCTGGTAACATGTCCCGTGTATATTAAAACATCAGGGGAACACACTCTCCTCACTTATACTGTTCACCTGGTAAAATGTCCCGTGTGCATTAAACAATCAGGGGAACACACTCTCCTCACTTATACCGTTCACCTGATAACATGTCCCGTGTGTATTAAACCATCAGGGGAACACAATCTCCTCACTTATACTGTTCACCTGGTAACATGCCCTGTGTATATTAAACCATCAGGGGAACACACTCTCCTTACTTATACTGTTCACCTAGTCACATGTCCCGTGTATATTAAACCATCTGGGGAACACACTCTCCTCACCTATACTGCTCACCCGGTGACATGTCCCGTGTGTATTAAACAATCAGGGGAACACACTCTCCTCACTTATCCAGTTCACCTGGTAACATGTCCTGTGTATATTAAACCATCAGGGGAACACACTCTCCTCAATTATACTGTTCACCTGGTGCCATGTCCCGGGTATATTAATCAATCAGGGGAAAACACTCTCCTCACTTATACTGTTCACCTGGTAACATGTCCCGTGCGTGTTAAACCATCAAGGGAACACACTCTCCTCACTTATACTGTTCAGCTGTTAACATGTCCCGTGAGTATTAAACAATCAGGGGAACACACTCTCCTCACTTATACTGTTCACCTGGTAATATGTCCTGTGTGTATTAAACAATCAGGGGAATACACTCTCCTCACTTATACTGTTCACCTGGTAACATGTCCCGTGTATATTAAACCATTAGGGGAACACACTCTCCTCAATTATACTCTTCACCTGGTAACATGTCCCGTGAATATTAAACCATCAGCGGAAAGCACTCTCCTCACTTATTCTGTTCTCATGGTAACATGTCCCGTGTATATGAAACGATCAGGGGAACACACTCTCCTCACTTATACTGTTCAGCTGGTAACATGTCCCGTGTGCATTGAACAATCAGGGGAACACACTCTCCTCACTTATACTGTTCACCTGATAACATGTCCCGTGTGTATTAAACCATAAGGGGAACACACTCTCCTCACTTATACTGTTCACCTGGTAATACGCCCTGTGTATATTAAACCATCAGGGGAACACACTCTCCTCACTTACACTGTTCACCTGGGAACATGTCCCGTGAATATTAAACCATCAGGGGAACACACTCTCCTCACTTATACTGTTCACCTGGTAACATGTTCCGTGTATATTAAACCATCAGGGGAACACACTCTCCTCACTTATACTGTTCACCTGGTAACATGTACCGTGTATATTAAACCATCAGGGGAACACACTCTCCTCAATTATACATTTCACTTGGTGACATGTCCCGTGTGTAGTGAACAATCAGGGGAACACACTCTCCTCACTTATACTGTTCACCTGGTAACATGTCCCGTGTGTATTGAACAATCAGGGGAACACACTCTCCTCACTTATACTGTTCACCTGGTAACATGTCCCGTGCGTATTAAACAATCATGGGAACACATTTTCCTCACTTATACTGTTCACTTGGTAACATGTCCCGTGCGTATTAAAGCAACAGGGGAACACACTCTCCTCACTTATACTGTTCACTTGGTAACATGTCCCGTGCTTATTAAACAAACAGGGGAACACATTCTCCTCAATTATACTGTTCACCTGGTAACATGTCCCGTGTGTATTAAACAATCAGGGGAACACATTCTCCTCACTTATACTGTTCACTTGGTAACATGTCCCTTGCGTATTAAACAAACAGGGGAACACATTCTCCTCACTTATACTGTTCACCTGGAAACATGTCCCGTGTATATTAAACAATCAGGGGAACACATTCTCCTCACTTATACTGTTCACCTGGGAACATGTCCCGTGAATATTAAACCATCAGGGGAACACACTCTCCTCACTTATACTGTTCACCTGGTAACATGTTCCGTGTATATTAAACATTCAGGGGAACACACTCTCCTCACTTATACTGTTCACCTGGTAACATGTACCGTGTATATTAAACCATCAGGGGAACACACTGTCCTCAATTATACATTTCACTTGGTGACATGTCCCGTGTGTAGTGAACAAACAGGGGAACACATTCTCCTAACTTCTACTGTTCACCTGGTAACATGTCCTGTGCGTATTAAACAATCAGGTTAACACACTCTCCTCACTAATACTGTTCACCTGGCAACATGTCCTGTGTATATTAAACCATCAGTGGAACACACTCTCCTCACTTATACTGTTCACCTGGTAACATGTCCCGTGTATATTAAAACATCAGGGGAACACTCTCTCCTCACTTATACAGTTCACCTGGTAAAATGTCCCGTGTGCATTAAACAATCAGGGGAACACACTCTCCTCACTTATACCGTTCACCTGATAACATGTCCCGTGTGTATTAAACCATCAGGGGAACACAATCTCATCACTTATACTGTTCACCTGGTAACATGCCCTGTGTATATTAAACAATCAGGGGAACACACTCTCCTTACTTATACTGTTCACCTAGTCACATGTCCCGTGTATATTAAACCATCTGGGGAACACACTCTCCTCACTTATACCGCTCACCCGGTGACATGTCCCGTGTGTATTAAACAATCAGGGGAACACACTCTCCTCACTTATACAGTTCACCTGGTAACATGTCCTGTGTATATTAAACCATCAGGGGAACACACTCTCCTCAAATATACTGTTCACCTGGTGCCATGTCCCGGGTATATTAATCAATCAGGGGAAAACACTCTCCTCACTTATACTGTTCACCTGGTAACATGTCCCGTGCGTGTTAAACCATCAGGGGAACACACTCTCCTCACTTATACTGTTCAGCTGTTGACATGTCCCGTGAGTATTAAACAATCAGGGGAACACACTCTCCTCACTTATACTGTTCACCTGGTAATATGTCCTGTGTGTATTAAACAATCAGGGGAATACACTCTCCTCACTTATACTGTTCACCTGGTAACATGTCCCGTGTATATTAAACCATCAGGGGAACACATTCTCCTCACTTATACTGTTCACCTGGTAACATATCCCGTGTATATTAAACCATCAGGGGAACACACTCTCCTCACTTACACTGTTCACCTGGTAAAATATCTTGTGTGCATTAAACCATCAGGGGAACACACTCTCCTCACTTATACAGTTCACTTGGTGACATGTCCCGTACGTATTAAACCATCAGGTGAACACACTCGCCTCACTTATACTGTTCACCTGGTAACATGTCCTGTGTATATTAAACCATCAGGGGAACACACTCTCCTCACTTATACAGTTCACCTGGTAACATGTTCCGAGTATATTAAACCATCAGGGGAACACACTCTCCTCACTTATACTGTTCACCTGGTAACATGTCCTGTGTGCATTAAACCATCAGGGGAACACCCTCTCCTCACTTATACTGCTCACACGGTGACATGTCCCGTGTGTATTAAACAATCAGGGGAACACACTCTCCTCAATTATTCTGTTCACCTGGTGCCATGTCCCGTGTATATTAAACCATCAGGGGAACACACTCTCCTCACTTATACTGTTCACCTGGTAACATGTCCTGTGTATATTAAACCATCAGGGGAACACACTCTCCTCACTTATACTGTTCACCTGGTAACATGTTCCGAGTATATTAAACAATCAGGGGAACACACTCTCCTCAATTATTCTGTTCACCTGGTGCCATGTCCCGTGTATATTAAACCATCAGGGGAAAACACTCTCCTCACTTATACTGTTCAACTGGTAACATGTCCCGTGCGTGTTAAACCATCAGGGGAACACACTCTCCTCACTTATACCGTTCAGCTGGTAACATGTCCCGTGAGTATTAAACATCAGGGGAACACACTCTCCTCAATTATACTGTTCACCTGCTGACATGTCCCGGGTATATTAAACCATCAGCGGAACACACTCAACTCAATAAAACTGTTCTCCTGGTAACATATCCCGGGCGTGTTAAAACAGCAGGGGAACACACTCTCCTCACATATACTGTTCCCCTGTTAACATGTCCCGTGCGTGTTAAACCATCAGCAGAACACACTCTACTCATTTATACTGTTCACCTGGTGACATGTCCCGTGTGTATTAAACAATCAGGGGAACACACTCTCCTCACTGAAACTGTTCATCTGGTAACATGTCCCGTCAGTATTAAACCATCAGGGGAACACACTCTCCTCACTTATACAGTTCACTTGGTGAAATGTCCCGTGCTTATTAAACCATCAGGGGAACACACTCTCCTCACTTATACTGTTCACCAGGCAACATGTCCCGTAATTTTAATCAATCTGGTGAACACACTCTCCTCACTTATACTGTTCACCTGGTAACATGTCCCGTGCGTATTAAACCAACAGGGGAACACATTCTCCTCACTTATACTGTTCACCTGGTAACATGTCCCGTGTGTATTAAACAATCAGGGGAAAACATTCTCCTCACTTATACTGTTCACTTGGTAACATGTCCCGTGCGTATTAAACAAACAGGGGAACACACTCTCCTCGCTAATACTGTTCACCTGGTATCATGTCCTGTGTATATTAAACCATCAATGGAACACACTCTCCTCACTTATACTGTTCACCTGGTAACATGTCCCGTGTACATTAAACAATCAGGGGAACACACTCTCCTCACTTATACCGTTCACCTGATAACATGTCCCGTGTGTATTAAAACATCAGGGGAACACAATCTCCTCACTTATACTGTTCACCTGGTAACATGCCCTGTGTATATTAAACCATCAGGGGAACACACTCTCCTCACTTATACTGTTTACCTGGTAACATGTCCCGTGTATATTAAACCATCAGGGGAACACACTCTCCTCACTTATACTGTTCACCTAGTCACCTGTCCCGTGTATATTAAACCATCAGGGGAACACACTCTCCTCACTTATACTGTTCACTTGGTATCATGTCCCGTGTATATTAAACCATCAGAGGAACACACTCTCCACACTTATACTGTTCACCTGGTAACATATCCCGAGTATATTAAACCATCAGGGGAGCACACTCTCCTCACTTACAGTGTTCACCTGGTAAAATGTCCTGTGTGCATTAAACCATCAGGGGAACACACTCTCCTGACTTATACAGTTCACTTGGTGACATGTCCCGTGCGTATTAAACCATCAGGTGAACACACCCGCCTCACTTATACTGTTCATCTGGTAACATGTCCCGTTGATATTAAACCATCAGGGGAACACACTCTCCTCACTTGTACTGTTCACCTGTTAACATGTCCCGTGTATATTAAACCATCAGGGGAAAACACTCTCCTCACTTATACTGTACACCTGGTAACATGTCCTTTGCATATTTAACCATCAGGGGAAAACACTCTCCTCACTTATACTGTTCACCTGGTAACATGTCCTGTGTGTATTAAACAATCAGGGGAACACACTCTCCTCACTTATACTGTACATCTGGTAACATGTCCTGTCAGTATTAAACCATCAGGGGAACACACTCTCCTCACTTATACTGTTCACCTGGTGACATGTCCTTTGCATATTTAACCATCAGGGGAAAACATTCTGCTCACTTATACTGTTCACCTGGTGACATGTCCCGTGTGTATTAAACAATCAGGGGAACACACTCTCCTCACTTATACTGCTCACCCGGTGACATGTCCCGTGTGTATTAAACAATCAGGGGAACACACTCTCCTCACTTATACAGTTCACCTGGTAACATGTCCTGTGTATATTAAACCATCAGGGGAACACAATCTCCTCACTTATACTGTTCACCTGGTAACATGCTCTGTGTATATTAAACCATCAGGGGAACACACTCTCCTCACTTATACTGTTTACCTGGTAACATGTCCCGTGTATATTAAACCATCAGGGGAACACACTCTCCTCACTTATACTGTTCACCTAGTCACATGTCCCGTGTATATTAAACCATCAGGGGAACACACTCTCCTCACTTATACTGTTCACCTGTTAACATGTCCCGTGTATATTAAACCATCAGGGGAACACACTCTCCTCACTTATACTGTTCACCTGGTAAAATGTCCCGTGTGCATTAAACAATCAGGGGAACACACTCTCCTCACTTATACCGTTCACCTGATAACATGTCCCGTGTGTATTAAACCATCAGGGGAACACAATCTCCTCACTTATACTGTTCACCTGGTAACATGCTCTGTGTATATTAAACCATCAGGGGAACACACTCTCCTCACTTATACTGTTTACCTGGTAACATGTCCCGTGTATATTAAACCATCAGGGGAACACACTCTCCTCACTTATACTGTTCACCTAGTCACATGTCCCGTGTATATTAAACCATCAGGGGAACACACTCTCCTCACTTATACTGTTCACCTGGTAACATATCCCTTGTATATTAAACCATCAGGGGAACACACTCTCCTCACTTACACTGCTCACCTGGTAAAATGTCTTGTATGCAATAAACCATCAGGGGAACACACTCTCCTCACTTATACAGTTCACTTGGTGACATGTCCCGTGCGTATTAAACCATCAGGTGAACACACTCGCCTCACTTATACTGTTCATCTGGTAACATGTCCCGTGTATATTAAACCATCAGGGGAACACACTCTCCTCACTTATACTGTTCACCTGGTAACATGTCCTGTGTATATTAAACCATCAGGGGAACACACTCTCCTCACTTATACTGTTCACCTGGTAACGTGTCCCGTGTATATTTAACCATCAGGGGAACACCCTCTCCTCACTTATACTGTTCACCTGGTAACATGTCCTGTGTGCATTAAACCATCAGGGGAACACACTCTCCTCACTTATACTGCTCACCCGGTGACATGTCCCGTGTGTATTAAACAATCAGGGGAACACACTCTCCTCAATTATTCTGTTCACCTGGTGCCATGTCCCGTGTATATTAAACCATCAAGGGAAAACACTCTCCTCACTTATACTGTTCACCTGGTAACATGTCCGGTGCGTGTTAAACCATCAGGGGAACACACTCTCCTCACTTATACTGTTCAGCTGGTAACATGTCCCGTGAGTATTAAACATCAGGGGAACACACTCTCCTCAATTATACTGTTCACCTGCTGACATGTCCCGGGTATATTAAACCATCAGCGGAACACACTCTACTCACTTATACTGTTCTCCTGGTAACATATCCCGTGCGTGTTAAACAATCAGGGAAACACACTCTCCTCACATATACTGTTCCCCTGGTAACATGTCCCGTGCGTGTTAAACCATCAGCGGAACACACTCTACTCACTTATACTGTTCACCTGGTGACATGTCCTGTGTGTATTAAACAATCAGGGGAACTCACTCTCCTCACTTATCATGTTCACCTGGTGACATGTCCCGTGTGTATTAAACAATCAGGGGATCACACTCTCCTCAATTATACTGTTCACCTGGTAACATGTCCCGTGTATATTAAACCATCAGGGGAACACACTCTCCTCACTTATACTGTTCACCTGGTAACATGTCCCGTGTGCATTAAACCATCAGTGGAACACTCTCTCCTCACTTATACTGTTTACCTGGTAACATGTCCCGTGCATATTAAACCATCAGGGGAACACACTCTCTTCACTTATACTGTTCATCTGGTAACATGTCCAGTGAATATTAAACCATAAGGGGAACACTCTCTCCTCATTTATACTGTTCAGCTGGTAACATATCCTGTGTGTATTAAACCATCAGGGGAACACACTCTCCTCACTTATACTGTTCACCTGGAAACATGTCCCGTGAATATTAAACCATCAGGGGAAAGCCCTCTCCTCACTTAGACTTTTCTCTTGGTAACATATCCCGTGTATATTAAACCATCAGGAGAACACACTCTCCTCACTTATCCTGTTCACCTGGAAACATGTCCCGTGAATATTAAACCATCAGGGGAAAGCACTCTCCTCACTTAGACTTTTCTCCTGGTGACATGTCCCGTGCGTATTAAACCATCAGAGAATCACACTCTCCTCAATTATACTGTTCACCTGGTAACATGTCCCGTGTATATTAAACCATCAGGGGAACACACTCTCCTCACTTATACTGTTCACCTGGTAACATGTCCCGTGAATATTAAACCATCAGGGGAAAGCACTCTCCTCACTTATACTGTTCACCTGGTAACATGTCCCGTGTGCATTAAACCATCTGTGGAACACTCTCTCCACACTTAGACTGTTCACCTGGTAACATGTCCGGTGTATATTAAACCATCAGGGGAACACACTCTCCTCACTTATACTGTTCACCTGGTAACATGTCCCGTGCATATTAAACCATCAGGGGAACACACTCTCCTCACTTATACTGTTCATCTGGTAACATGTCCAGTGAATATTAAACCATAAGGGGAACACTCTCTCCTCACTTATACTGTTCAGCTGGTAACATATCCTGTGTGTATTAAACCAGCAGGGGAACACACTCTCCTCACTTATACTGTTCATCTGGTAACATGTCCCCTCAGTATTAAACCATCAGGGGAACACACTCTTCCCGCTTATACAGTTCACCTGGAAACATGTTCCGTGAATATTAAAGCATCAGGGGAAAGCACTCTCCTCACTTAGACTTTTCTCTTGGTAACATGTCCCTTGCGTATTAAAACATCAGGGGAACACACTCTCCTCACTTATACAGTTCACTTGGTGAAATGTCCCGTGCATATTAAACCATCAGGGGAACACACTCTCCTCACTAAAACTGTTCACTTGGTAACATGTCCCGTGCGTATCAAACAAACAGGGCAACACATTCTCCTCACTTATACTGTTCATCTGGTAATATGTCCCGTCAGTATTAAACCATCAGTGGAACACTCTCTCCTCACTTATACTGTTCACCTGGTAACATGTCCTGTTTGCATTAAACCATCAGGATAACACACTCTCCTCACTTATACAGTTCACTTGGTGACATGTCCCGTGTGTATTGAACAATCTGGGGAACACACTCTCCTCACTTCTACTGTTCACCTGGTAACATGTCCCGTGCGTATTAAACAATCAGCGGAAAACATTCTCCTCACTTATACTGTTCACTTGGTAACATGTCCTGTGCGTATTAAACCAACAGGGGAACACAATGTCCTCACTTATACTGTTTACCTGGTAACATGTCCCGTGTGTATTAAACAAACAGGGGAACACACTCTCCTCACTTATACTGTTCACCTGGTAACATGTCCCGTGTGTATTAAACAATCAGGGGAACACATTCTCCTCAGTTATACTGTTCACTTGGTAACATGTGCCGTGCGTATTAAACAAACAGGGGAACACATTCTCCTCACTGATACTGTTCACCTGGTAACATGTCCCGTGTGTATTAAACAAACAGGGGAACACATTCTCCTCTCTTATCCTGATCACCTGGTAATATGTCCCGTGTGTATTAAACAATCAGGGGAACACATTCTCCTCAGTTATACTGTTCACTTGGTAACATGTGCCGTGCGTATTAAACAAACAGGGGAACACATTCTCCTCACTTATACTGTTCACCTGGTAACATGTCACGTGTGTGTTAAACAAACAGGGGAACACATTCTCCTCTCTTATCCTGATCACCTGGTAATATGTCCCCTGTGTATTAAACAATCAGGGGAACACATTCTCCTCAGTTATACTGTTCACTTGGTAACATGTGCCGTGCGTATTAAACAAACAGGGGAACACATTCTCCTCACTTATACTGTTCACCTGGTAACATGTCCCGTGTGTATTAAACAAACAGTGGAACACATTCTCCTCTCTTAACCTGATCACCTGGTAATATGTCCCCTGTGTATTGAACAATCAGGGGAACACATTCTCCTCAGTTATACTGTTCACTTGGTAACATGTGCCGTGCGTATTAAACAAACAGGGGAACACATTCTCCTCACTTATACTGTTCACCTGGTAACATGTCCCGTGCGTATTAAACAATCAGGGGAACACACTCTCCTCACTAATACTGTTCACCTGGTAACATGTCCTGTGTATATTAAACCATCAATGGAACACACTCTCCTCACTTATACTGTTCACCTGGTAACATGTCCCGTGTATATTAAACCATCAGGGGAACACACTCTCCTCACTTAGACTTTTCTCCTGGCATCATGTCCCGTGTGTATTATAGAATCAGGGGAACACATTCTCCTCACTTCTACTGTTCACCTGGTAACATGTCCCGTGCGTATGAAACAATCAGGGGAACACATTCTCCTCACTTCTACTGTTCACCTGGTAACATGTCCCGTGCGTATGAAACAATCAGGGGAACACACTCTCCTCACTAATACTGTTCACCTGGTATCATGTCCTGTGTATATTAAACCATCAGGGGAACACACTCTCCTCACTTATACTGTTCAGCTGGTAACATGTCCCGTGTGCATTAAACAATCAGGGGAACACACTCTCCTCACTTATACTGTTCATCTGGTAACATGTCCCGTGTATATTAATCCATCAGGGTAACACACTCTCCTCACTTATACTGTTCACCTGGTAACATGTCCCGTGTATATTAAACCATCAGGGGAACACACTCTCCTCACTTATACTGTTCACCTGGTAACATGTCCTGTGTGCATTAAACCATCAGGGGAACACACTCTCCTCACTTATACTGTTCACCTGGTAACATGTCCTTTGCATATTTAACCATCAGGGGAAAACATTCTGCTCACTTCTACTGTTCACCTGGTGACATGTCCCGTTTGTATTAAACAATCAGGGGAACTCACTCTCCTCACTTATACTGCTCACCTGGTAACATGTCCCGTGTATATTAAACCATCAGGGGAACACACTCTCCTCACTTCTACTGTTCACCTGGTAACATGTCCCGTGTATATTAAACCATCAGGGGAACACAATCTCCTCACTTATACTGTTCACCTGGTAACATGTCCTGTGTGCATTAAACCATCAGGGGAACACACTCTCCTCACTTATACTGTTCATCTGGTAACATGTCCCGTCAGTATTAAACCATCAGGGGAACACACTCTCCTCACTTATACTGTTCACCTGGTGACATGTCCTTTGCATATTTAACCATCAGGGGAAAACATTCTGCTCACGGATACTGTTCACTTGGTAACATGTCCCGTGCGTATTAAACCAACAGGGGAACACAATGTCCTCACTTATACTGTTCACCAGGTAACATGTCCCGTGTATATTAAACAATCAGGGGAACACACTCTCCTCACTTATACTGTTCACCTGGTAACATGTCCCGTGCGTGTTAAACCATCAGGGGAACACACTCTCCTCACTTATACTGTTCAGCTGGTAACATGACCCGTGAGTATTAAACAATCAGGGGAACACACTCTCCTCACTTATCCTGTTCACCTGGTAACTTGTCGCGTGAATATTAAACCATCAGGGGAAAACACTCTCCTCACTTATACTGTTCATCTGGTAACATGTCCCGTCAGTATTAAACCATCAGGGGAACACACTCTCCTCACTTATACTGTTCACCTGGTAACATGTCCTTTGCATATTTAACCATCAGGGGAAAACATTCTGCTCACTTCTACTGTTCACCTGGTGACATGTCCCGTTTGTATTAAACAATCAGGGGAACTCACTCTCCTCACTTATACTGCTCACCTGGTAACATGTCCCGTGAATATTAAACCATCAGGGGAACACACTCTCCTCACTTCTACTGTTCACCTGGTAACATGTCCCGTGTATATTAAACCATCAGGGGAACACAATCTCCTCACTTCTTCTGTTCACCTGGTAACATGTCCTGTGTGCATTAAACCATCAGGGGAACACACTCTCCTCACTTATACTGTTCACCTCGTAACATGTCCTTTGCATATTTAACCATCAGGGGAAAACATTCTGCTCACGGATACTGTTCACTTGGTAACATGTCCCGTGCGTATTAAACCAACAGGGGAACACAATGTCCTCACTTATACTGTTCACCAGGTAACATGTCCCGTGTGTATTAAACAATCAGGGGAACACACTCTCCTCACTTATACTGTTCACCTGGTAACATGTCCCGTGCGTGTTAAACCATCAGGGGAACACACTCTCCTCACTTATACTGTTCAGCTGGTAACATGACCCGTGAGTATTAAACAATCAGGGGAACACACTCTCCTCACTTATCCTGTTCACCTGATAACTTGTCGCGTGAATATTAAACCATCAGGGGAAAACACTCTCCTCACTTATACTGTTCACCTGGTAACATGTCCCGTGTGCATTAAACCAACAGTGGAATACTCTCTCCTCACTTATACTGTTCACCTGGTAACAAGTCCTGTGTGCATTAAATCATCAGGGGAACACACTCTCCTCACTTATCCAGTTCACTTCGTGAAATGCCCGTGCTTATTAAACCATAAGGGGAACACTCTCGCCTCACTTATACTGTTCAGCTGGTAACATATCCACTGTGTATTAAACCATCAGGGGAACACACTCTCCTCACTTATACTGTTCATCTGGTAACATGTCCCGTCACTATTAAACCATCAGGGGAAAACATTCTCCTCACTTATACTGTTCAGCTGGAAACATGTCCCGTGAATATTAAACCATCAGGGGAAAGCACTCTCCTCACTTAGACTTTTCTCTTGGTAACATATCCCGTGTATATTAAACCATCAGGAGAACACACTCTCCTCACTTATCCTGTTCACCTGGAAACATGTCCCGTGAATATTAAACCATCAGGGGAAAGCACTCTCCTCACTTAGACTTTTCACCTGGTAACATGTCCCGTGCGTATTAAACCATCAGGGGAACACACTCTCCTCACTTATACTGTTCACTTGGTAACATGTCCCGTGCGTATTAAACAAACAGGGGAACACATTCCCCTCACTTATACTGTTCACCTGGTAACATGTCCCTTGTATATTAAACCATCAGTGGAACACTCTCTCCTCACTTACACTGTTCACCTGGTAACATGTCCCGTGTATATTAAACCATCAGGGGAACACACTCTCCTCACTTATACAGTTCACTTGGTGAAATGTCCCGTGCATATTAAACCATAAGGGGAACAAACTCTCCTCACTTAGACTTTTCTCCTGGTAACATGTCCCGTTTGTATTAAACAATCAGGGGAACACACTCTCCTCACTTATACTGTTCACCTGGTATCATTTCCCGTGTGTATTAAACAATCAGGGGAACACATTCTCCTAACTTCTACCGTTCACCTGGTAACATGTCCCGTGCGGATTAAACAATCAGGGGAACACAGTCTCCTCACTAATACTGTTCACCTGGTATCATGTCCTGTGTATATTAAACAATCAGGGGAACACACTCTCCTCACTTATACTGTTCACCTGGTAACATGTCCTGTGCATATTAAACCATCAATGGAACACACTCTCCTTACTTATTCTGTTCTCCTGGTAACATGTCCCGTGTATATGAAACCATCAGGGGAACACACTTTCCTCACTTATACTGTTCAGCTGGTAACATGTCCCGTGTGCATTAAACAATCAGGGGAACACACTCTCCTCACTTATACTGTTCACCTGATAACATGTCCCGTGTGTATTAAACCATAAGGGGAACACACTCTCCTCACTTACACTGTTCACCTGGTAATATGCCCTGTGTATATTAAACCATCAGGGGAACACACTCTCCTCACTTATACTGTTCACCTGGGAACATGTCCCGTGTATATTAAACCATCAGGGGAACACACTCTCCTCACTTATACTGTTCATCTGGTAACATGTTCCATGTATATTAAACCATAAGGGGAACACACTCTCCTCACTTATACTGTTCACCTGGTAACATGTACCGTGTATATTAAACCATCAGGGGAACACACTCTCCTCAATTATACATTTCACTTGGTGACATGTCCCGTGTGTATTGAACAATCAGGGGAACACACTCTCCTCACTTCTACTGTTCACCTGGTAACATGTCCCGTGCGTATTAAACAATCAGCGGAAAACATTCTCCTCACTTATACTGTTCACTTGGTAACATGTCCTGTGCGTATTAAACCAACAGGGGAACACAATGTCCTCACTTATACTGTTTACCTGGTAACATGTCCCGTGTGTATTAAACAATCAGGGGAACACACTCTCCTCACTTATACTGTTCACTTGGTAACATGTCCCGTGTGTATTAAACAAACAGGGGAACACACTCTCCTCACTTATACTGTTCACCTGGTAACATGTCCCGTGTGTATTAAACAATCAGGGGAACACATTCTCCTCAGTTATACTGTTCACTTGGTAACATGTGCCGTGCGTATTGAACAAACAGGGGAACACATTCTCCTCACTTATACTGTTCACCTGGTAACATGTCCCGTGTGTATTAAACAAACAGGGGAACACATTCTCCTCTCTTATCCTGATCACCTGGTAATATGTCCCGTGTGTATTAAACAATCAGGGGAACACACTCTCCTCACTTATACTGTTCAATTGGTAACATGTCCCGTGCGTATTAAACAAACAGGGGAACACATTCTCCTCTCTTATCCTGATCACCTGGTAATATGTCCCGTGTGTATTAAACAATCAGGGGAACACACTCTCCTCACTTATACTGTTCACCTGGTAACATGTCCCGTGCGTATTAAACAATCAGGGGAACACACTCTCCTCACTAATACAGTTCACCTGGTAACATGTCCTGTGTATATTAAACCATCAATGGAACACACTCTCCTCACTTATACTGTTCACTTGGTGAAATGTCCCGTGCATGTTAAACCATCAGGGGAACAAACTCTCCTCACTTAGACTTTTCTCCTGGTATCATGTCCCGTGTGTATTAAAGAATCAGGGGAACACATTCTCCTCACTTCTACTGTTCACCTGGTAACATGTCCCGTGCGTATGAAACAATCAGGGGAACACATTCTCCTCACTTCTACTGTTCACCTGGTAACATGTCCCGTGCGTATGAAACAATCAGGGGAACACACTCTCCTCACTAATACTGTTCACCTGTTATCATGTCCTGTGTATATTAAACCATCAGGGGAACACACTCTCCTCACTTATACTGTTCAGCTGGTAACATGTCCCGTGTGCATTAAACAATCAGGGGAACACACTCTCCTCACTTATACTGTTCATCTGGTAACATGTCCCGTGTATATTAATCCATCAGGGTAACACACTCTTCTCACTTATACTGTTCACCTGGTAACATGTCCCGTGTATATTAAACCATCAGGGGAACACACTCTCCTCACTTATACTGTTCACCTGGTAACATGTCCTGTGTGCATTAAACGATCAGGGGAACACACTCTCCTCACTTATACTGTTCATCTGGTAACATGTCCCGTCAGTATTAAACCATCAGGGGAACACACTCTCCTCACTTATACTGTTCACCTGGTAACATGTCCTTTGCATATTTAACCATCAGGGGAAAACATTCTGCTCACTTCTACTGTTCACCTGGTGACATGTCCCGTTTGTATTAAACAATCAGGGGAACTCACTCTCCTCACTTATACTGCTCACCTGGTAACATGTCCCGTGTATATTAAACCATCAGGGGAACACACTCTCCTCACTTCTACTGTTCACCTGGTAACATGTCCCGTGTATATTAAACCATCAGGGGAACACACTCTCCTCACTTATACTGTTCACCTGGTAACATGTCCTGTGTGCATTAAACCATCAGGGGAACACACTCTCCTCACTTATACTGTTCATCTGGTGACATGTCCCGTCAGTATTAAACCATCAGGGGAACACACTCTCCTCACTTATACTGTTCACCTGGTAACATGTCCTTTGCATATTTAACCATCCGGGGAAAACATTCTGCTCACGGATACTGTTCACTTGGTAACATGTCCCGTGCGTATTAAACCAACAGGGGAACACAATGTCCTCACTTATACTGTTCACCTGGTAACATGTCCCGTGCGTGTTAAACCATCAGGGGAACACACTCTCCTCACTTATACTGTTCAGCTGGTAACATGACCCGTGAGTATTAAACAATCAGGGGAACACACTCTCCTCACTTATAATGTTCACCTGGTGACATGTCCCGTGTGTATTAAACAATCAGGGGAACACATTCTCCTCACTTATACTGTTCACTTGGTAACATGTCCCGTGCGTACTAAACAAACAGGGGAACACATTCTCCTCACTTATACTGTTCACCTGGCAACATGTCCCGTGTGTATTAAACAAACAGGGGAACACATTCTCCTCACTTATCCTGTTCACCTGGTAATATGTCCCGTGTGTATTAAACAATCAGGGGAACACATTCTCCTCACTTATACTGTTCACTTGGTAACATGTCCCGTGCATATTAAACAAACAGGGGAACACTTTCTCCTCACTTCTACTGTTCACCTGGTAACATGTCCCGTGCTTATTAAACAATCAGGGGAACACATTCTCCTCACTAATACTGTTCACCTGGTAACATGTCCTGTGTATATTAAACCATCAATGGAACACACTCTCCTCACTTATACTGTTCACCTGGTAACAAGTCCTGTTTGCATTAAACGATCAGGGGAACACACTCTCATCACTTTTTCAGTTCACTAGGTGAAATGTCCCGTGCATGTTAAACCATCAGGGGAACAAACTCTCCTCACTTAGACTTTTCTCCTGGTATCATGTCCCGTGTGTATTAAAGAATCAGGGGAACACATTCTCCTCACTTCTACTGTTCACCTGGTAACATGTCCCGTGCGTTTGAAACAATCAGGGGAACACATTCTCCTCACTTCTACTGTTCACCTGGTAACATGTCCCGTGTATATTAAACCATCAGGGGAACACACTCTCCTCACTGATACTGTTCACCTGGTAACATGTCCTGTGTGCATTAAACCATCAGGGGAACACACTCTCCTCACTTATACTGTTCATCTGGTAACATGTCCCGTCAGTATTAAACCATCAGGGGAACACACTCTCCTCACTTATACTGTTCACCTGGAAACATGTCCTTTGCATATTTAACCATCAGGGGAAAACATTCTGATCACTTCTACTGTTCACCTGGTGACATGTCCCGTTTGCATTAAACAATCAGGGGAACACACTCTCCTCACTTATGCTGTTCACCTCGTAACATGTCCCGTGTATATTAAACAATCAGGGGAACAAACTCTCCTCACTTATACTGCTAACCTGGTAACATGTTCTGTGTGCATTAAACCATCAGGGGAACACACTCTCCTCACTTATACTGTTCATCTGGTAACATGTCCCGTCAGCATTAAACCATCAGGGGAACACACTCTCCTCACCTATACTGTTCACCTGGTAACATTTCCTTTGCATATTTAACCATCAGGGGAAAACATTCTGCTCACGGATACTGTTCCCTTGGTAGCATGTCCCGTGCGTATTAAACCAACAGGGGAACACAATGTCCTCACTTATACTGTTCACCTGGTAACATGTCCCGTGTGTATTAAACAATCAGGGGAACACACTCTCCTCACTTATACTGTTCACCTGGTAACATGTCCCGTGCGTGTTAAACCATCAGGGGAACACACTCTCCTCACTGATATTGTTCACCTGGTAACATGACCCGTGAGTATAAAACAATCAGGGGAACACACTCTCCTCACTTATAATGTTCACTTGGTGACATGTCCCGTGTGTATTAAACAATCAGAGGAACACACTCTCCTCACTTATACTGTTCACCTGGTAACATGTCCTGTGTGTATTAAACAATCAGAGGAACACACTCTCCTCACTTATACAGTTCACCTGGTGACATGTCCCGTGTGTATTAAACAATCAGGGGATCACACTCTACTCAATTATACTGTTCACCTGGTAACATGTCCCATGTATATTAAACCATCAGGGGAACACACTCTCCTCACTTATACTGTTCACCTGGCAACATGTCCCGTGTATATTAAACCATCAGGGGAACACACTCTCCTCACTTCTACTGTTCACCTGGTAACATGTCCCGTGTATATTAAACCATCAGGGGAACACACTCTCCTCACTTATACTGTTCATCTGGTAACATGTCCCGTCAGAATTAAACCATCAGGGGAACACACTCTACTCACTTATACTGTTCACCTGGTAACATGTCCCGTGCGTGTTAAACCATCAGGGGAACACACTCTCCTCACATATACTGTTCACCTGGTGACATGTCCCGTGTGTATTAAACAATCAGAGGTACACACTCTCCTCACTTATACTGTTCACCTGGCAACATGTCCTGTGTGTATTAAACAATCAGAGGAACACACTCTCCTCACTTATACTGTTCACCTGGTGACATGTCCCGTGTGTATTAAACAATCAGGGGAACACACTCTCCTCACTTATACTGTTCACCTGGTGACATGTCCCGTGTGTAATAAACAATCAGGGGATCACTCTCTCCTCAATTATACTGTTCATCTGGTAACATGTCCCGTCAGTATTAAACCATCAGGGGAACACACTCTCCTCACCTATACTGTTCACCTGGTAACATTTCCTTTGCATATTTAACCATCAGGGGAAAACATTCTGCTCACGGATACTGTTCACTTGGTAGCATGTCCCGTGCGTATTAAACCAACAGGGGAACACAATGTCCTCACTTATACTGTTCACCTGGTCACATGTCCCGTGTGTATTAAAAAATCAGGGGAACACACTCTCCTCACTTATACTGTTCACCTGGTAACATGTCCTGTGCGTGTTAAACCATCAGGGGAACACACTCTCCTCACTGATATTGTTCAGCTGGTAACATGACCCGTGAGTATTAAACAATCAGGGGAACACACTCTCCTCACTTATAATGTTCACTTGGTGACATGTCCCGTGTATATTAAACAATCAGAGGAACACACTCTCCTCACTTATACTGTTCACCTGGTAACATGTCCTGTGTGTATTAAACAATCAGAGGAACACACTCTCCTCACTTATACAGTTCACCTGGTGACATGTCCCGTGTGTATTAAACAATCAGGGGATCACACTCTCCTCAATTATACTGTTCACCTGGTAACATGTCCCGTGCATATTAAACCATCAGGGGAACACACTCTCCTCACTTATACTGTTCACCTGGTAACATGTCCCGTGTATATTAAACCATCAGGGGAACACACTCTCCTCACTTCTACTGTTCACCTGGTAACATGTCCCGTGTATATTAAACCATCAGGGGAACACACTCTCCTCACTTATACTGTTCACCTGGTAACATGTCCTGTGTGCATTAAACCATCAGGGAACACACTCTCCTCACTTATACTGTTCATCTGGTAACATGTCCCGTCAGTATTAAACCATCAGGGGAACACACTCTCCTCACTTATACTGTTCACCTGGTAACATGTCCTTTGCATATTTATCCATCAGGGGAAAACATTCTGCTCACTTCTGCTGTTCACCCGGTGACATGTCCCGTGTGTATTAAACAATCAGGGGAACACACTCTCCTCAATTATACTGTTCACCTGGTGCCACGTCGCGGGTATATTAAACAATCAGGGGAAAACACTCTCCTCACTTATGCTGTTCACCTGGTAACATGTCCCGTGCGTGTTAAACCATCAGCGGAACACACTCTCCTCACTTATACTGTTCATCTGGTAACATGACCCGTGAGTATTAAACAATCAGGGGAACACACTCTCCTCACTTATAATGTTCACCAGGTGACATGTCCCGTGTGTATTAAACAATCAGGGGATCACACTTTCCTCAATTATACTGTTCACCTGGTGACATGTCCCGGGTATATTAAACCATCAGCGGAACACACTCTACTCACTTATACTGTTCACCTGGTAACATGTCCCGTGCGTGTTAAACCATCAGGGGAACACGCTCTCCTCACATATACTGTTCACCTGGTGACATGTCCCGTGTGTATTAAACAATCAGAGGAACACACTCTCCTCACTTATACTGTTCACCTGGTAGCATGTCCTGTGTGTATTAAACAATCATAGGAACACACTCTCCTCACTTATACTGTTCACCTGGTGACATGTCCTGTGTGTATTAAACAATCAGGGGAACACACTCTCCTCACTTATACTGTTCACCTGGTGACATGTCCCGTGTGTATTAAACAATCAGGGGATCACACTCTCCTCAATTATACTGTTCACCTGGTAACATGTCCCGTGTATATTAAACCATCAGGGGAACACACTCTCCTCACCTATCCTGTTCACCTGGTAACATGTCCCGTGAATATTAAACCATCAGGGGAAAGCACTCTCCTCACTTATACTGTTCACCTGGTAACATGTCCCGAGTGCATTAAACCATCAGGGGAACACACTCTCCTCACTTATACTGTTCACCTGGTAACATGTCCCGTGCGTGTTAAACCATCAGGGGAACACACTCTCCTCACATATACTGTTCACCTGGTGACATGTCCCGTGTGTATCAAACAATCTGAGGAACACACTCTCCTCACTTATACTGTTCACCTGGTAACATGTCCTGTGTGTATTAAACAATCAGGGGAATACACTCTCCTCACTTATACTGTTCACCTGGTAACATGTCCTGTGTGTATTAAACAATCAGAGGAACACAATCTCCTCACTTATACTGTTCACCTGGTGACATGTCCCGTGTGTATTAAACAATCAGGGGATCACACTCTCCTCAATTATACAGTTCACCTGGTAACATGTCCCGTGTATATTAAACCATCAGGGGAAAGCACTCTCCTCACTTATACTTTTCACCTGGTAACATGTCCCGTGTGCATTAAACCATCAGGGGAACACACTCTCCTCACTTATACTGTTCACCTGGTAACATGTCCCGTGTGCATTAAATCATCAGGGGAACACACTCTCCTCACTTATACTGTTCACCTGGTAACATGTCCCGTGCATATTAAACCACCAGGGGAACACACTCTCCTCACTTATACTGTTCATCTGGTAACATGTCCCGTCAGTATTAAACCGTCAGGGGAAAGCACTCTCCTCACTTAGACTTTGCTCTTGGTAACATATCCCATGTATATTAAACCATCAGGAGAACACAGTCTCCTCACTTATACTGTTCACCTGGAAACATGTCCCGTGAATATTAAACCATCAGGGGAAAGCACTCTCCTCACTTAGACTTTTCTCCTGGTATCATGTCCCGTGCGTATTAAACCATCAGGGGAACACACTCTCCTCACTTATACTGTTCACTTGGTAACATGCCCCGTGCGTATTAAACAAACAGGGGAACACATTCTCCTCACTTATACTGTTCACCTGGTAACATGTCCCGTATGTATTAAACAATCAGGGGAACACATTCTCCTCACTTATACTGTTCACGTGGTAACATGTCCCGTGCGTATTAAACCATCAGTGGAACACTCTCTCCTCACTTATACTGTTCACCTGGTAACAAGTCCTGTTTGCATTAAACCATCAGGGGAACACACTCTCCTCACTTATACAGTTCACTTGGTGAAATGTCCCGTGCATGTTAAACCATCAGGGGAACAAACTCTCCTCACTTCGACTTTTCTCCTGGTATCATGTCCCGTGTGTATTAAACAATCAGGGGAACACATTCTCCTCACTTATACTGTTCACCTGGTAACATTTCCCGTGTGTATTAAACAATCAGGGGAACACATTCTCCTCACTTCTACTGTTCACTTGGTAACATGTCCCGTTTGTATTAAACCATCAGGGGAACACACTCTCCTCACTTATACTGTTCACCTGGTAACATGTCCCGTGCGTATTAAACCATCAGTGGAACACTCTCTCCTCACTTATACTGTTCACCTGGTAACAAGTCCTGTTTGCATTAAACCATCAGGGGAACACACTCTCCTCACTTATACAGTTCACTTGGTGAAATGTCCCGTGCATGTTAAACCATCAGGGGAACAAACTCTCCTCACTTCGACTTTTCTCCTGGTATCATGTCCCGTGTGTATTAAACAATCAGGGGAACACATTCTTCTCACTTATACTGTTCACCTGGTAACATTTCCCGTGTGTATTAAGCAATCAGGGGAACACATTCTCCTCACTTCTACTATTAACTTGGTAACATGTCCCGTGTGTATTAAACCATCAGGGGAACTCACTCTCCTCACTTATACTGTTCACCTGGTAACATGTCCCGTGCGTAATAAATAAACAGGGGAACACACTCTCCTCACTAATATTGTTCATCTGGTAACATGTCCCGTGTGTATTAAACCATCAGGGGAACACAATCCCCTCACTTACACTGTTCACCTGGTGACATGTCCCATGTATATTAAACAATCAGGGGAACACACTCTCCTCACTTATTCTGTTCTCCTGGTAACATGTCCCGTGTGCATTAAACAATCAGGGGAACACACTCTCCTCACTTATACTGTTCAGCTGATAACATGTCCCGTGTGTATTAAACCATAAGGGGAACACACTCTCCTCACTTATACTGTTCACCTGGTAATATGCCCTGTGTATATTAAACCATCAGGGGAACACACTCTCCTCACTTATACTGTTCACCTGGGAACATGTCCCGTGCATATTAAACCATCGGGGGAACACACTCTCCTCACTTATACTGTTCACCTGGTAACATGTTCCGTGTATATTAAACCATCAGGGGAACACACTCTCCTCACTTATACTGTTCACCTGGTAACATGTCCCGTGTACATTAAACCATCAGGGGAACACACTCTCCTCAATTATACATTTCACTTGGTGACATGTCCCGTGTGTATTGAACAATCAGGGGATCACACTCTCCTCACTTATACTGTTCACCTGGTAACATGTCCCGTGCGTATTAAACAATCAGGGGAAAACATTCTCCTCATTTATACTGTTCACTTGGTAACATGTCCCGTGCGTATTAAACCAACAGGGGAACACATTCTCCTCACTTATACTGTTCACCTGGTAACATGTCCCGTGTGCATTAAACCATCAGGGGAACACACTCTCCTCACTATTACTGTTCACCTGGTGACATGTCCCGTGTGTATTAAACAATCAGGGGATCACACTCTCCTCAATTATACTGTTCACCTGGTGACATGTCCCGTGTATATTAAACCATCAGGGGAAAGAACTCTCCTCACTTATACTGTTCACCTGGTAACATGTCCCGTGTGCATTAAACCATCAGGGGAACACACTCTCCTCACTTATACTGTTCACCTGGTAACATGTCCCGTGTGCATTAAATCATCAGGGGAACACACTCTCCTCACTTATACTGTTCACCTGGTAACATGTCCCGTGCATATTAAACCACCAGGGGAACACACTCTCCTCACTTATACTGTTCATCTGGTAACATGTCCCGTCAGTATTAAACCATCAGGGGAACACACTCTCCTCACTTATACTGTTCACTTGGTGAAATGTCCCGTGCATATTAAACCATCAGGGGAACACACTCTCCTCATTTATACTGTTCAGCTGGAAATATGTCCCGTGAATATTAAACCATCAGGGGAAAGCACTCTCCTCACTTAGACTTTTCTCTTGGTAACATATCCCGTGTATATTAAACCATCAGGAGAACACACTCTCCTCACTTATACTGTTCACCTGGAAACATGTCCCGTGAATATTAAACCATCAGGGGAAAGCACTCTCCTCACTTAGACTTTTCTCCTGGTAACATGTCCCGTGCGTATTAAACCATCAGGGGAACACACTCTCCTCACTTATACTGTTCACTTGGTAACATGTCCCGTGCGAATTAAACAAACAGGGGAACACATTGTCCTCACTTATACTGTTCACCTGGTAACATGTCCCGTGTGTATTAAACAATCAGGGGAACACATTCTCCTCACTTATACTGTTCACTTGGTAACATGTCCCGTGCGTATTAAACCATCAGTGGAACACTCTCTCCTCACTTATACTGTTCACCTGGTAACAAGTCCTGTTTGCATTAAACCATCAGGGGAACTCACTCTCCTCACTTATACTGTTCACTTGGTAACATGTCCCGTGCGTATTAAACAAACAGGGGAACAAACTCTCCTCACTTAGACTTTTCTCCTGGTATCATGTCCCGTGTGCATTAAACAATCAGGGGAACACATTCTCCTCACTTATACTGTTCACCTGGTAACATTTCCCGTGTGTATTAAACAATCAGGGGAACACATTCTCCTCACTTCTACTGTTCACTTGGTAACATGTCCCGTGTGTGTTAAACCATCAGGGGAACACACTCTCCTCACTTATACTTTTCACCTGGTAACATGTCCCGTGCGCATTAAACAAACGGGGGAACACACTCTCCTCACTAATATTGTTCACCTGGTAACATGTCCCGTGTGTATTAAACCATCAGGGGAACACAATCTCCTCACTTATTCTGTTCTCCTGGTAACATGTCCCGTGTATATGAAACCATCAGGGGAACACACTCTCCTCACTTATACTGTTCAGCTGGTAACATGTCCCGTGTGCATTAACCAATCAGGGGAACACACTCTCCTCACTTATACTGTTCACCTGATAACATGTCCCGTGTGTATTAAACCATAAGGGGAACACACTCTCATCCCTTATACTGTTCACCTGGTAATATGCCCTGTGTATATTAAACCATCAGGGGAACACACTCTCCTCACTTATACTGTTCACCTGGGAATACGTCCCGTGCATATTAAACCATCGGGGGAACACAATCTCCTCACTTATACTGTTCACCTGGTAACATGTTCCGTGTATATTAAACCATCAGGGGAACACACTCTCCTCACTTATACTGTTCAACTGGTAACATGTACCGTGTATATTAAACCATCAGGGGAACACACTCTCCTCAATTATACATTTCACTTGGTGACATGTCCCGTGTGTATTAAACAATCAGGGGAAAACATTCTCCTCACTTATACTGTTCACTTGGTAACATGTCCCGTGCGTATTAAACAATCAGGGGAAAACATTCTCCTCACTTATACTGTTCACTTGGTAACATGTCCCGTGCGTAATAAACCAACAGGGGAACACATTCTCCTCACTTATCCTGTTCACCTGGTAACATGTCCCGTGTGTATTTAACGATCAGGGGAACACACTCTCCTCACTTATACTGTTCACTTGGTAACATGTCCCGTGCGTATTAAACAAACAGGGAACACATTCTCCTCACTCATACTGTTCACCTAGTAACATGTCCCGTGTGTATTAAACAAACAGGGGAACACATTCTCCTCACTTATCCTGTTCACCTGGTAATATGTCCCGTGTGTATTAAACAATCAGGGGAACACATTCTCCTCACTTATACTGTTCACTTGGTAACATGTCCCGTGCGTATTAAACAAACAGGGGAACAATTTCTCCTCACTTCTACTGTTCAACTGGTAACATGTCCCGTGCGTATTAAACAATCAGGGGAACACACTCTCCTCACTTATACTGTTCACCTGGTAACATGTCCTGTGCATATTAAAACATCAGGGGAACACACTCTCCTCACTTATACTGTTCACCTGGTAACATGTCCCATGTGCATTAAACAATCAGGGGAACACACTCTCCTCACTTATACCGTTCACCTGATTACATGTCCCGTGTGTATTAAACCATCAGGGGAACACAATCTCCTCACTTATACTGTTCACCTGGTAACATGCCCTGTGTATATTAAACCATCAGGGGAACACACTCTCCTCACTTATACTGTTTACCTGGTAACATGTCCCGTGTGTATTAAACCATCAGGGGAACACACTCTCCTCACTTATACTGTTCATCTAGTCACATGTCCCGTGTATATTCAACCATCAGGGAACACACTCTCCTTACTTATACTGTTCACCTGGTAACATGTCCCGTGTATTTTAAACCATCAGGGGAACACACTCTCCTCACTTATACTGTTCTCCTGTTAACATATCCCGTGTATATTAAACCATCAGGGGAACACACTCTCCTCACTTACACTGTTCACCTGGTAAAATGTCTTGTGTACATTAAACTATCAGGGGAACACACTCTCCTCACTTATACTGTTCACATGGTGACATGTCCCGTGTGTATTAAACCATCAGGGGAACACACTCTCCTCACTTATACTGTTCACCTTGTAACATGTCCCGTGTATATTAAACCATCAGGGTAACACACTCTCCTCACTTATACTGTTCACCTCGTAACAGGTCCCGTGTATATTAAACCATCAGGGGAACACACTCTCCTCACTTATACTGTTCACCTGGTAACATGTCCTGTGTGCATTAAACCATCAGGGGAACACACTCTCCTCACTTATACTGTTCATCTGGTAACATGTCCCGTCAGTATTAAACCATCAGGGGAACACACTCTCCTCACTTGTACTGTTCACCTGGTAACATGTCCCGTGTATATTAAAACATCAGGGGAAGACGCTCTCCTCACTTATACTGTTCACCTAGTAACATGTCCCATGTATATTAAACCATCAGGGGAACACACTCTCCTCACTTATACTGTTCACCTGGTAACATGTCCTTTGCATATTTAACCATCAGGGGAAAACATTCTGCTCACTTCTACTGTTCACCTGATGACGTGTCCCGTTTGTATTAAACAATCAGTGGAACACACTCTCCTCACTTATACTGTTCACCTGGTAACATGTCCTGTGTTTATTAAACCATCAGGGGAACACACTCTCCTCACTTATACTGTTCACCTGGTAACATGTCCCGTGTATATTAAACCATCAGGGTAACACACTCTCCTCACTTATACTGTTCACCTGGTAACATGTCCTGTGTGCATTAAACCATCAGGGGAACACACTCTCCTCACTTATACTGTTCATCTGGTAACATGTCCCGTCAGTATTGAACCATCAGGGGAACACACTCTCCTAACTTATACTTTTCACCTGGTAACATGTCCTTTGCATATTTAACCATCAGGGGAAAACATTCTGCTCACTTCTGCTGTTCACCTGGTGAAATGTCCCGTTTGTATTAAACAATCAGGGGAACACACTCTCCTCAATTATACTGCTCACCCAGTGACATGTCCCGTGTGTATTAAACAATCAGGGGAACACACTCTCCTCAATTATACTATTCACCTGGTGCCACGTCCCGGGTATATTAAACAATCAGGGGAAAACACTCTCCTCACTTATACTGTTCACCTGGTAACATGTCCCGTGCGTGTTAAACCATCAGCGGAACACACTCTCCTCACTTATACTGTTCAGTTGGTAACATGTCCCGTGAGTATTAAACAATCAGGGGAAAACACTCTCCTCACTTATACTGTTCACCTGGTAACATGTCCCGTGCGTGTTAAACCATCAGGGGAACACACTCTCCTCACTTATACTGTTCAGCTGGTGACATGTCCCGTGTGTATTAAACAATCAGGGGATCACACTCTCCTCAATTATTCTGTTCACCTGGTCACATGTCCCGGGTATATTAAACCATCAGGGGAACACACTCTCCTCACTTATACTGTTCACCTGGTAACATGTCCCGTGAATATTAAACCATCAGCGGAACACACTCTCCTCACTTATACTGTTCAGTTGGTAACATGTCCCGTGAGTATTAAACAATCAGGGGAAAACACTCTCCTCACTTATACTGTTCACCTGGTAACATGTCCCGTGCGTGTTAAACCATCAGGGGAACACACTCTCCTCACTTATACTGTTCAGCTGGTGACATGTCCCGTGTGTATTAAACAATCAGGGGATCACACTCTCCTCAATTATTCTGTTCACCTGGTCACATGTCCCGGGTATATTAAACCATCAGGGGAACACACTCTCCTCACTTATACTGTTCACCTGGTAACATGTCCCGTGAATATTAAACCATCAGGGGAAAGCACTCTCCTCACTTATACTGTTCACCTGGTAACATGTCCCGTGCATGTTAAACCATCAGGGGAACACACTCTCCTCACTTATACTGTTCACCTGGTAACATGTCCCGTGTGCATTAAACCATCAGGGGAACACACTCTCCTCACTTATACTGTTCACCTGGTAACATGTCCCGTGCGTGTTAAACCATCAGGGGAACACACTCTCCTCACAATTACTGTTCACCTGGTGACATGTCCCGTGTGTATTAAACAATCTGTGGAACACACTCTCCTCACTTATACTGTTCACCTTGTAACATGTCCTGTGTGTATTAAACAATCAGGGGAATACACTCTCCTCACTTACACTGTTCACCTGGTAACATGTCCTGTGTGTATTAAACACTCAGAGGAACACACTCTCCTCACTTATTCTGTTCACCTGGTGACATGTCCCGTGTGTATTAAACAATCAGGGGTTCACACTCTCCTCACTTATACTGTTCACCTGGTAACATGTCCCGTGTGCATTAAATCATCAGGGGAACACACTCTCCTCACTTATACTGTTCAGCTGGTAACATGTCCCGTGCATATAAAACCACCAGGGGAACATACTCTCCTCACTTATACTGTTCATCTGGTAACATGTCCCGTCAGTATTAAACCATCAGGGGAACACACTCTCCTCACTTATACAGTTCACTTGGTGAAATGTCCCGTGCATATTAAACCATCAGGGGAACACACTCTCCTCATTTATACTGTTCAGCTGGAAACATGTCCCGTGAATATTAAACCATCAGGGGAAAGCCCTCTCCTCACTTAGACTTTTCTCCTGGTAACATGTCCTGTGCGTATTAAACCATCACGGGAACACACTCTCCTCACTTATACTGTTCACTTGGTAACATGTCCCGTGCGTATTAAACCAACAGGGGAACACATTCTCCTCACTTATACTGTTCACCTGGTAACATGTCCCATGTGTATTAAACAATCAGGGGAACACATTCTCCTCACTTTTACTGTTCACTTGGTAACATGTCCCGTGCGTATTAAACCATCAGTGGAACACTCTCTCCTCACTTATACTGTTCACCTGGTAACAAGTCCTGTTTGCATTAAACCATCAGGGGAACACACTCTCCTCACTTATACAGTTCACTTGGTGAAATGTCCCGTGCATGTTAAACCATCAGGGGAACAAACTCTCCTCACTTAGACTTTTCTCCTGGTATCATGTCCCGTGTGTATTAAACAATCAGGGGAACACATTCTCCTCACTTATACTGTTCACCTGGTAACATTTCCCGTGTGTATTAAACAATCAGGGGAACACATTCTCCTCACTTCTACTGTTCACTTGGTAACATGTCCCGTGTGCATTAAACCATCAGAGGAACACACTCTCCTCACTTATACTGTTCACCTGGTAACATGTCCCATGCGTATTAAACAAACAGGGGAACACACTCTCCTCACTAATATTGTTCACCTGGAAACATGTCCCGTGTGTATTAAACCATCAGGGGAACACAATCTCCTCACTTACACTGTTCACCTGGTGACATGTCCCATGTATATTAAACAATCAGGGGAACACACTCTCCTCACTTATTCTGTTCTCCTGGTAACATGTCCCGTGTATATGAAACCATCAGGGGAACACACTCTCCTCACTTATACTGTTCAGCTGGTAACATGTCCCGTGTGCATTAAACAATCAGGGGAACACACTCTCCTCACTTATACTGTTCACCTGATAACATGTCCAGTGTGTATTAAACCATAAGGGGAACACACTCTCATCACTTATACTGTTCACCTGGTAATATGCCCTGTGTATATTAAACCATCAGGGGAACACACTCTCCTCACTTATACTGTTCACCTGGGAACATGTCCCGTGCATATTAAACCATCGGGGGAACACACTCTCCTCACTTATACTGTTCACCTGGTAACATGTCCCGTGTGCATTAAACCATCAGGGGAACACACTCTCCTCACTTATACTATTCACCTGGTAACATGTCCCGTGCGTGTTAAACCATCAGGGGAACACACTCTCCTCACATATACTGTTCACCTGGTGACATGTCCCGTGTGTATTAAACAATCTGTGGAACACACTCTCCTCACTTATACTGTTCACCTTGTAACATGTCCTGTGTGTATTAAACAATCAGGGGAATACACTCTCCTCACTTACACTGTTCACCTGGTAACATGTCCTGTGTGTATTAAACACTCAGAGGAACACACTCTCCTCACTTATACTGTTCACCTGGTGACATGTCCCGTGTGTATTAAACAATCAGGGGATCACACTCTCCTCACTTACACTGTTCACCTGGTAACATGTCCTGTGTGTATTAAACACTCAGAGGAACACACTCTCCTCACTTATACTGTTCACCTGGTAACATGTCCCGTGTATATTAAACCATCAGGGGAAAGCACTCTCCTCACTTATACTGTTCACCTGGTAACATGTCCCGTGTGCATTAAACCATCATGGGAACACACTCTCCTCACTTATACTGTTCACCTGGTAACATGTCCCGTGTGCATTAAATCATCAGGGGAACACACTCTCCTCACTTGTACTGTTCAGCTGGTGACATGTCCCGTGCATATTAAACCACCAGGGGAACATACTCTCCTCACTTATACTGTTCATCTGGTAACATGTCCCGTCAGTATTAAACGATCAGGGGAACACACTCTCCTCACTTATACAGTTCACTTGGTGAAATGTCCCGTGCATATTAAACCATCAGGGGAACACACTCTCCTCATTTATACTGTTCAGCTGGAAACATGTCCCGTGAATATTAAACCATCAGGGGAAAGCCCTCTCCTCACTTAGACTTTTCTCCTGGTAACATGTCCCGTGCGTATTAAACCATCACGGGAACACACTCTCCTCACTTATACTGTACACTTGGTAACATGTCCCGTGCGTATTAAACCAACAGGGGAACACATTCTCCTCACTTATACTGTTCACCTGGTAACATGTCCCATGTGTATTAAACAATCAGGGGAACACATTCTCCTCACTTTTACTGTTCACTTGGTAACATGTCCCGTGCGTATTAAACCATCAGTGTAACACTCTCTCCTCACTTATACTGTTCACCTGGTAATAAGTCCTGTTTGCATTAAACCATCAGGGGAACACACTCTCCTCACTTATACAGTTCACTTGGTGAAATGTCCCGTGCATGTTAAACCATCAGGGGAACAAACTCTCCTCACTTAGACTTTTCTCCTGGTATCATGTCCCGTGTGTATTAAACAATCAGGGGAACACATTCTCCCCACTTATACTTTTCACCTGGTAACATTTCCCGTGTGTATTAAACAATCAGGGGAACACATTCTCCTCACTTCTACTGTTCACTTGGTAACATGTCCCGTGTGCATTAAACCATCAGAGGAACACACTCTCCTTACTTATACTGTTCACCTGGTAACATGTCCCATGCGTATTAAACAAACAGGAGAACACACTCTCCTCACTAATATTGTTCACCTGGTAACATGTCCCGTGTGTATTAAACCATCAGGGGAACACAATCTCCTCACTTACACTGTTCACCTGGTGACATGTCCCATGTATATTAAACAATCAGGGGAACACACTCTCCTCACTTATTCTGTTCTCCTGGTAACATGTCCCGTGTATATGAAACCATCAGGGGAACACACTCTCCTCACTTATACTGTTCAGCTGGTAACATGTCCCGTGTGCATTAAACAATCAGGGGAACACACTCTCCTCACTTATACTGTTCACCTGATAACATGTCCAGTGTGTATTAAACCATAAGGGGAACACACTCTCATCACTTATACCGTTCACCTGGTAATATGCCCTGTGTATATTAAACCATCAGGGGAACACACTCTCCTCACTTATACTGTTCACCTGGGAACATGTCCCGTGCATATTAAAGCATCGGGGGAACACACTCTCCTCACTTATACTGTTCACCTGGTAACATGTCCCGTGCGTATTAAACAAACAGGGGAACACATTCTCCTCACTTATATTGTTCACCTGGTAACATGCCCAGCGTGTATTAAACAATCAGGGGAACACATTCTCCTCACTTATACTGTTCACGTGGTAACATGTCCCGTGCGTATTAAACCATCAGTGGAACACTCTCTCCTCACTTATACTGTTCACCTGGTAACAAGTCCTGTTTGCATTAAACCATCAGGGGAACACACTCTCCTCACTTATACAGTTCACTTGGTGAAATGTCCCGTGCATGTTAAACCATCAGGGGAACAAACTCTCCTCACTTAGACTTTTCTCCTGGTATCATGTCCCGTGTGTATTAAACAATCAGGGGAACACATTCTCCTCACTTATACTGTTCACCTGGTAACATTTCCCGTGTGTATTAAACAATCAGGGGAACACATTCTCCTCACTTCTACTGTTCACTTGGTAACATGTCCCGTGTGTATTAAACCATCAGGGGAACACACTCTCCTCACTTATACTGTTCACCTGGTAACATGTCCCGTGCGTATTAAACAAACAGGGGAACACACTCTCCTCACTTATACTGTTCACCTGGTAACATGTACCGTGTGTATTAAACCATCAGGGGAACACAATCTCCTCACTTACACTGTTCACCTGGTGACATGTCCCATGTATATTAAACAATCAGGGGAACACACTCTCCTCACTTATTCTGTTCTCCTGGTAACATGTCCCGTGTATATGAAACCATCAGGGGAACACACTCTCCTCACTTATACTGTTCAGCTGGTAACATGTCCCGTGTGCATTAAACAATCAGGGGAACACACTCTCCTCACTTATACTGTTCACCTGATAACATGTCCGGTGTGTATTAAACCATAAGGGGAACACACTCTCCTCACTTATACTGTTCACCTGGTAATATGCCCTGTGTATATTAAACCATCAGGGGAACACACTCTCCTCACTTATACTGTTCACCTGGGAACATGTCCCGTGCATATTAAACCATCGGGGGAACACACTCTCCTCACTTATACTGTTCACCTGGTAACATGTTCCGTGTATATTAAACCATCAGGGGAACACACTCTCCTCACTTATACTGTTCACCTGGTAACATGTTGCGTGTATATTAAACCATCAGGGGAACACACTCTCCTCAATTATACATTTCACTTGGTGACAGGTCCCCTGTGTATTGAACAATCAGGGGAACACACTCTCCTCACTTCTGCTGTTCACCTGGTAACATGTCCCGTGCGTATTAAACAATCAGGGGAAAACATTCTCCTCACTTATACTGTTCACTTGGTAACATGTCCCGTGCGTATTAAACCAACAGGGGAACACATTCTCCTCACTTATACTGTTCACCTGGTAACATGTGCCGTGTGCATTAAACCATCAGGGGAACACACTCTCCTCACTTATACTGTTCAACTGGTAACATGTCCCGTGCGTGTTAAACCATCAGTGGAACACACTCTCCTCACATATACTGTTCACCTGGTGACATGTCCCGTGTGTATTAAACAATCTGAGGAACACACTCTCCTCATTTATACCGTTCACCTGGTAACATGTCCTGTGTGTATTAAACAATCAGGGGAATACACTCTCGTCACTTATACTGTTCACCTGGTAACATGTCCTGTGTGTATTAAACAATCAGAGGAACACACTCTCCTCACTTATGCTGTTCACCTGATGACATGTCCCGTGTGTATTAAACAATCAGGGGATCACACTCTCCTCAATTATACTGTTCACCTGGTAACATGTCCCGTGTATATCAAACCATCAGGGGAAAGAACTCTTCTCACTTATACTGTTCACCTGGTAACATGTCCCGTGTGCATTAAACCATCAGGGGAACACACTCTCCTCACTTATACTGTTCACCTGGTAACATGTCCCGTGTGCATTAAATCATCAGGGGAACACACTCTCCTAACTTATACTGTTCACCTGGTAACATGTCCCGTGCATATTAAACCACCAGGGGAACACACTCTCCTCACTTATACTGTTCATCTGGTAACATGTCCCGTCAGTATTAAACCATCAGGGGAACACACTCTCCTCACTTATACAGTTCACTTGGTGAAATGTCCCGTGCATATTAAACCATCAGGGGAACACACTCTCCTCATTTATACTGTTCAGCTGGAAACATGTCGCGTGAATATTAAACCATCAGGGGAAAGCACACTCCTCACTTAGACTTTTCTCTTGGTAACATATCCCGCGTATATTAAACCATCAGGAGAACACACTCTCCTCACTTATACTGTTCAGCTGGAAACATGTCCCGTGAATATTAAACCATCAGGGGAAAGCACTCTCCTCACTTAGACTTTTCTCCTGGTAACATGTCCCGTGCGTATTAAACCATCAGGGGAACACACTCTCCTCACTTATACTGTTCACTTGGTAACATGTCCCGTGCGTATTAAACAAACAGGGGAACACATTCTCCTCACTTATACTGTTCACCTGGTAACATGTCCCGTGTGTATTAAACAATCAGGGGAACACATTCTCCTCACTTATACTGTTCACTTGGTAACATTTCCCGTGCTTATTAAACCATCAGTGGAACACTCTCTCCTCACTTATACTGTTCACCTGGTAACATGTCCCATGCGTATTAAACAAACAGGAGAACACACTCTCCTCACTAATATTGTTCACCTGGTAACATGTCCCGTTTGTATTAAACCATCAGGGGAACACATTCTCCTCACTTATACTGTTCACCTCGTAACATGTCCCGTGTGTATTAAACAAACAGGGGAACACATTCTCCTCACTTATCCTGTTCACCTGGTAATATGTCCCGTGTGTATTAAACAATCAGGGGAACACATTCTCCTCACTTATACTGTTCACTTGGTAACATGTCCCCTGCGTATTAAACAAACAGGGGAACAATTTCTCCTCACTTCTACTGTTCACCTGGTAACATGTCCCGTGCGTATCAAACAATCAGGGGAACACACTCTCCTCACTTATACTGTTCACCTGGTAACATGTCCTGTGTATATTAAAACATCAGGGGAACACACTCTCCTCACTTATACTGTTCACCTGGTAACATGTCCCGTGTGCATTAAACAATCAGGGGAACACACTCTCCTCACTTATACCGTTCACCTGATAACATGTCCCGTGTGTATTAAACCATCAGGGGAACACAATCTCCTCACTTATACTGTTCACCTGGTAACATTCCCTGTGTATATTAAACCATCAGGGGAACACACTCTCCTCACTTATACTGTTTACCTGGTAACATGTCCCGTGTATATTAAACCATCAGGGGAACACACTCTCCTCACTTATACTGTTCACCTAGTCACATGTCCCGTGTATATTAAACCATCAGGGAACACACTCTCCTTACTTATACTGTTCACCTGGTAACATGTCCCGTGTATATTAAACCATCAGGGGAACACACTCTCCTCAGTTATACTGTTCTCCTGTTAACATATCCCGTGTATATTAAACCATCAGTGGAACACACTCTCCTCACTTCCACTGTTCACCTGGTAAAATGTCTTGTGTGCATTAAACCATCAGGGGAACACACTCTCCTCACTTATACTGTTCACATGGTGACATGTCCCGTGCTTATTAAACCATCAGGGGAACACACTCTCCTCACTTATACTGTTCACCTTGTAACATGTCCCGTGTATATTAAACCATCAGGGTAACACACTCTCCTCACTTATACTGTTCACCTGGTAACAGGTCCCGTGTATATTAAACCATCAGGGGAACACACTCTCCTCACTTATACTGTTCACCTGGTAACATGTCCTGTGTGCATTAAACCATCAGGGGAACACACTCTCCTCACTTATACTGTTCATCTGGTAACATGTCCCGTCAGTATTAAACCATCAGGGGAACACACTCTCCTCACTTATACAGTTCACTTGGTGAAATGTCCCGTGCATATTAAACCATCAGGGGAACACACTCTCCTCATTTATACTGTTCAGCTGGAAACATGTCCCGTGAATATTAAACCATCAGGGGAAAGCACTCTCCTCACTTGGACTTTTCTCTTGGTAACATATCCCGTGTATATTAAACCATCAGGAGAACACACTCTCCTCACTTATACTGTTCACCTGGAAACATGTCCCGTGAATATTAAACCATCAGGGGAAAGCACTCTCCTCACTTAGACTTTTCTCCTGGTAACATGTCCCGTGCGTATTAAACCATCAGGGGAACACACTCTCCTCACTTATACTGTTCACTTGGTAACATGTCCCGTGCGTATTAAACAAACAGGGGAACACATTCTCCTCACTTATACTGTTCACCTGGTAACATGTCCCATGTGTATTAAACAATCAGGGGAACACATTCTCCTCACTTATACTGTTCACTTGGTAACATGTCCCGTGCGTATTAAACCATCAGTGGAACACTCTCTCCTCACTTATACTGTTCACCTGGTAACAACTCCTGTTTGCATTAAACCATCAGGGGAACACACTCTCCTCACTAATACAGTTCACTTGGTGAAATGTCCCGTGCATGTTAAACCATCAGGGGAACAAACTCTCCTCACTTCGACTTTTCTCCTGGTATCATGTCCCGTGTGTATTAAACAATCAGGGGAACACATTCTCCTCACTTATACTGTTCACCTGGTAACATTTCCCGTGTGTATTTAACAATCAGGGGAACACATTCTCCTCACTTCTTCTGTTCACTTGGTAACATGTCCCATGTGTATTAAACCATCAGAGGAACACACTCTCCTCACTTATACTGTTCACCTGGTAACATGTCCCGTGCGGATTAAACAAACAGGGGAACACACTCTCCTGACTAATATTGTTCACCTGGTAACATGTCCCGTGTGTATTAAAGAATCAGGGGAACACAATCTCCTCACTTACACATTTCACCTGGTGACATGTCCCATGTATATTAAACAATCAGGGGAACACACTCTCCTCACTTATTCTGTTCTCCTGGTAACATGTCCCGTGTATATGCAACCATCAGGGGAACACACTCTCCTCACTTATACTGTTCAGCTGGTAACATGTCCCGTGTGCATTAAACAATCAGGGGAACACACTCTCCTCACTTATACTGTTCACCTGATAACATGTCCCGTGTGTATTAAACCATAAGGGGAACACTCTCTCATCACTTATACTGTTCACCTGGTAATATGCCCTGTGTATATTAAACCATCAGGGGAACACACTCTCCTCACTTATACTGTTCACCTGGGAACATGTCCCGTGCATATTAAACCATCGGGGGAACACACTCTCCTCACTTATACTGTTCACCTGGTAACATGTTCCGTGTATATTAAACCATCAGGGGAACACACTCTCCTCACTTATACTGTTCACCTGGTAACATGTACCGTGTATATTAAACCATCAGGGGAACACACTCTCCTCAATTATACATTTCACTTGGTGACATGTCCCGTGTGTATTGAACAATCAGGGGAACACACTCTCCTCACTTATACTTTTCACCTGGTAACATGTCCCGTGCGTATTAAACAATCAGGGGAAAACATTCTCCCCACTTATACTGTTCACTTGGTAACATGTCCCGTGCGTATTAAACCAACAGGGGAACACATTCTCCTCACTTATACTGTTCACCTGGTAACATGTCCCGTGTGTATTAAACAATCAGGGGACCACACTCTCCTCACTTATACTGTTCACTTGGTAACATGTCCCGTGCGTATTAAACAAACAGGGGAACACATTCTCCTCACTTATACTGTTCACCTGGTAACATGTCCCGTGTGTATTAAACAATCAGGGGAACACATTCTCCTCACTTATTCTGTTCACTTGGTAACATGTCCCGTGCGTATTAAACAAACAGGGGAACACATTCTCCTCACTTATACTGTTCACCTGGTAACATGTCCTGTGTTTATTAAACCATCAGGGGAACACACTCTCCTCACTTATACTGTTCACCTGGTAACATGTCCCGTTTATATTAAACCATCAGGGTAACACACTCTCCTCACTTATACTGTTCACCTGGTAACATGTCCTGTGTGCATTAAACCATCAGGGGAACACACTCTCCTCACTTATACTGTTCATCTGGTAACATGTCCCGTCAGTATTAAACCATCAGGGGAACACACTCTCCTAACTTATACTTTTCACCTGGTAACATGTCCTTTGCATATTTAACCATCAGGGGAAAACATTCTGCTCACTTCTGCTGTTCACCTGGTGACATGTCCCGTTTGTATTAAACAATCAGGGGAACACACTCTCCTCAATTAAACTGCTCACCCAGTGACATGTCCCGTGTGTATTAAACAATCAGGGGAGCACACTCTCCTCAATTATACTATTCACCTGGTGCCACGTCCCGGGTATATTAAACAATCAGGGGAAAACACTCTCCTCACTTATACTGTTCACCTGGTAACATGTCCCGTGCGTGTTAAACCATCAGGGGAACACACTCTCCTCACTTATACTGTTCAGCTGGTAACATGTCCCGTGAGTATTAAACAATCAGGGGAAAACACTCTCCTCACTTATACTGTTCACCTGGTAACATGTCCCGTGCGTGTTAAACCATCAGGAGAACACACTCTCCTCACTTATACTGTTCACCTGGTGACATGTCCCGTGTGTATTAAACAATTAGGGGATCACACTCTCCTCAATTATACTGTTCACCTGGTCACATGTCCAGGGTATATTAAACCATCAGGGGAACACACTCTCCTCACTTATACTGTTCACCTGGTAACATGTCCCGTGAATATTAAACCATCAGGGGAAAGCACTCTCCTCACTTATACTGTTTACCTGGTAACATGTCCCGTGCGTGTTAAACCATCAGGGGAACACACTCTCCTCACTTATACTGTTCACCTTGTAACATGTCCCGTGTGCATTAAACCATCAGGGGAACACACTCTCCTCACTTATACTGTTCACCTGGTAACATGTCCCGTGCGTGTTAAACCATCAGGGGAACACACTCTCATCACATGTACAGTTCACCTGGTGACATGTCCCGTGTGTATTAAACAATCTGAGGAACACACTCTCCTCACTTATACTGTTCACCTGGTAACATGTCCTGTGTGTATTAAACAATCAGGGGAATACACTCTCCTCACTTATACTGTTCACCTGGTAACATGTCCTGTGTGTATTAAACAATCAGAGGAACACACTCTCCTCACTTATACTGTTCACCTGGTGACATGTCCCGTGTGTATTAAACAATCAGGGGATCACACTCTCCTCAATTATACTGTTCACCTGGTAACATGTCCCGTGTATATTAAACCATCAGGGGAAAGCACTCTCCTCACTTATACTGTTCACCTGGTAACATGTCCCGTGTGCATTAAACCATCAGGGGAACACATTCTCCTCACTTATACTGTTCACTTGGTAACATGTCCCGTGCGTATTAAACCATCAGTGGAACACTCTCTCCTCACTTATACTGTTCACCTGGTAACAACTCCTGTTTGCATTAAACCATCAGGGGAACACACTCTCCTCACTAATACAGTTCACTTGGTGAAATGTCCCGTGCATGTTAAACCATCAGGGGAACAAACTCTCCTCACTTCGACTTTTCTCCTGGTATCATGTCCCGTGTGTATTAAACAATCAGGGGAACACATTCTCCTCACTTATACTGTTCACCTGGTAACATTTCCCGTGTGTATTTAACAATCAGGGGAACACATTCTCCTCACTTCTTCTGTTCACTTGGTAACATGTCCCATGTGTATTAAACCATCAGAGGAACACACTCTCCTCACTTATACTGTTCACCTGGTAACATGTCCCGTGCGGATTAAACAAACAGGGGAACACACTCTCCTGACTAATATTGTTCACCTGGTAACATGTCCCGTGTGTATTAAACCATCAGGGGAACACAATCTCCTCACTTACACATTTCACCTGGTGACATGTCCCATGTATATTAAACAATCAGGGGAACACACTCTCCTCACTTATTCTGTTCTCCTGGTAACATGTCCCGTGTATATGCAACCATCAGGGGAACACACTCTCCTCACTTATACTGTTCAGCTGGTAACATGTCCCGTGTGCATTAAACAATCAGGGGAACACACTCTCCTCACTTATACTGTTCACCTGATAACATGTCCCGTGTGTATTAAACCATAAGGGGAACACTCTCTCATCACTTATACTGTTCACCTGGTAATATGCCCTGTGTATATTAAACCATCAGGGGAACACACTCTCCTCACTTATACTGTTCACCTGGGAACATGTCCCGTGCATATTAAACCATCGGGGGAACACACTCTCCTCACTTATACTGTTCACCTGGTAACATGTTCCGTGTATATTAAACCATCAGGGGAACACACTCTCCTCACTTATACTGTTCACCTGGTAACATGTACCGTGTATATTAAACCATCAGGGGAACACACTCTCCTCAATTATACATTTCACTTGGTGACATGTCCCGTGTGTATTGAACAATCAGGGGAACACACTCTCCTCACTTATACTTTTCACCTGGTAACATGTCCCGTGCGTATTAAACAATCAGGGGAAAACATTCTCCCCACTTATACTGTTCACTTGGTAACATGTCCCGTGCGTATTAAACCAACAGGGGAACACATTCTCCTCACTTATACTGTTCACCTGGTAACATGTCCCGTGTGTATTAAACAATCAGGGGACCACACTCTCCTCACTTATACTGTTCACTTGGTAACATGTCCCGTGCGTATTAAACAAACAGGGGAACACATTCTCCTCACTTATACTGTTCACCTGGTAACATGTCCCGTGTGTATTAAACAATCAGGGGAACACATTCTCCTCACTTATTCTGTTCACTTGGTAACATGTCCCGTGCGTATTAAACAAACAGGGGAACACATTCTCCTCACTTATACTGTTCACCTGGTAACATGTCCTGTGTTTATTAAACCATCAGGGGAACACACTCTCCTCACTTATACTGTTCACCTGGTAACATGTCCCGTTTATATTAAACCATCAGGGTAACACACTCTCCTCACTTATACTGTTCACCTGGTAACATGTCCTGTGTGCATTAAACCATCAGGGGAACACACTCTCCTCACTTATACTGTTCACCTGGTAAGATGTCCCGTGCGTATTAAACAATCAGGGGAAAACATTCTCCTCACTTATACTGTTCACTTGGTAACATGTCCCGTGCGTATTAAACCAACAGGGGAACACATTCTCCTCACGAATATTGTTCACCTGGTAACATGTCCCTTGTGTATTAAACCATCAGGGGAACACAATCTCCTCACTTACACTGTTCACCTGGTAACATGTCCCGTGTATATTAAACCATCAGGGTAACACACTCTCCTCACTTATACTGTTCACCTGGTAACATGTCCTGTGTGCATTAAACCATCAGGGGAACACACTCTCCTCACTTATACTGTTCATCTGGTAACATGTCCCGTCAGCATTAAACCATCAGGGGAACACACTCTCCTAACTTATACTTTTCACCTGGTAACATGTCCTTTGCATATTTAACCATCAGGGGAAAACATTCTGCTCACTTCTGCTGTTCACCTGGTGACATGTCCCGTTTGTATTAAACAATCAGGGGAACACACTCTCCTCAATTAAACTGCTCACCCAGTGACATGTCCCGTGTGTATTAAACAATCAGGGGAGCACACTCTCCTCAATTATACTATTCACCTGGTGCCACGTCCCGGGTATATTAAACAATCAGGGGAAAACACTCTCCTCACTTATACTGTTCACCTGGTAACATGTCCCGTGCGTGTTAAACCATCAGGGGAACACACTCTCCTCACTTATACTGTTCAGCTGGTAACATGTCCCGTGAGTATTAAACAATCAGGGGAAAACACTCTCCTCACTTATACTGTTCACCTGGTAACATGTCCCGTGCGTGTTAAACCATCAGGAGAACACACTCTCCTCACTTATACTGTTCACCTGGTGACATGTCCCGTGTGTATTAAACAATTAGGGGATCACACTCTCCTCAATTATACTGTTCACCTGGTCACATGTCCAGGGTATATTAAACCATCAGGGGAACACACTCTCCTCACTTATACTGTTCACCTGGTAACATGTCCCGTGAATATTAAACCATCAGGGGAAAGCACTCTCCTCACTTATACTGTTTACCTGGTAACATGTCCCGTGCGTGTTAAACCATCAGGGGAACACACTCTCCTCACTTATACTGTTCACCTGGTAACATGTCCCGTGTGCATTAAACCATCAGGGGAACACACTCTCCTCACTTATACTGTTCACCTGGTAACATGTCCCGTGCGTGTTAAACCATCAGGGGAACACACTCTCATCACATGTACAGTTCACCTGGTGACATGTCCCGTGTGTATTAAACAATCTGAGGAACACACTCTCCTCACTTATACTGTTCACCTGGTAACATGTCCTGTGTGTATTAAACAATCAGGGGAATACACTCTCCTCACTTATACTGTTCACCTGGTAACATGTCCTGTGTGTATTAAACAATCAGAGGAACACACTCTCCTCACTTATACTGTTCACCTGGTGACATGTCCCGTGTGTATTAAACAATCAGGGGATCACACTCTCCTCAATTATACTGTTCACCTGGTAACATGTCCCGTGTATATTAAACCATCAGGGGAAAGCACTCTCCTCACTTATACTGTTCACCTGGTAACATGTCCCGTGTGCATTAAACCATCAGGGGAACACACTCTCCTCACTTATACTGTTCACCTGGTAACATGTCCCGTGTGCATTAAATCATCAGGGGAACACACTCTCCTCACTTATACTGTTCACCTGGTAACATGTCCCGTGCATATTAAACCACCAGGGGAACACTCTCTCCTCACTTATACTGTTCATCTGGTAACATGTCCCGTCAGTATTAAACCATCAGGGGAACACACTCTCCTCACTTATACAGTTCACTTGGTGAAATGTCCCGTGCATATTAAACCATCAGGGGAACACACTCTCCTCATTTATACTGTTCAGCTGGAAACATGTCCCGTGAATATTAAACCATCAGGGGAAAGCACTCTCCTCACTTGGACTTTTCTCTTGGTAACATATCCCGTGTATATTAAACCATCAGGAGAACACACTCTCCTCACTTATACTGTTCAGCTGGAAACATGTCCCGTGAATATTAAACCATCAGGGGAAAGCACTCTCCTCACTTCGACTTTTCTCCTGGTAACATGTCCCGTGCGTATTAAACCATCAGGGGAACACACTCTCCTCACTTATACTGTTCACTTGGTAACATGTCCCGTGCGTATTAAACCAACAGGGGAACACATTCTCCTCACTTATACTGTTCACCTGGTAACATGTCCCATGTGTATTAAACAATCAGGGGAACACATTCTCCTCACTTATACTGTTCACTTGGTAACATGTCCCGTGCGTATTAAACCATCAGTGGAACACTCTCTCCTCACTTATACTGTTCACCTGGTAACAAGTCCTGTTTGCATTAAACCATCAGGGGAACACACTCTCCTCACTTATACTGTTCACTTGGTAACATGTCCCGTGCATGTTAAACCATCAGGGGAACAAACTCTCCTCACTTAGACTTTTCTCCTGGTATCATGTCCCGTGTGTATTAAACAATCAGGGGAACACATTCTCCTCACTTATACTGTTCACCTGGTAACATTTCCCGTGTGTATTAAAAAATCAGGGGAACACATTCTCCTCACTTCTTCTGTTCACTTGGTAACATGTCCCGTGTGTATTAAACCATCAGAGGAACACACTCTCCTCACTTATACTGTTCACCTGGTAACATGTCCCGTGTGTATTAAACCATCAGGGGAACACAATCTCCTCACTTACACTGTTCACCTGGTGACATGTCCCATGTATATTAAACAATCAGGGGAACACACTCTCCTCACTTATTCTGTTCTCCTGGTAACATGTCCCGTGTATATGCAACCATCAGGGGAACACACTCTCCTCACTTATACTGTTCAGCTGGTAACATGTCCCGTGAGCATTAAACAATCAGGGGAACACACTCTCCTCCCTTATACTGTTCACCTGATAACATGTCCCGTGTGTATTAAACCATAAGGGGAACACTCTCTCATCACTTATACTGTTCACCTGGTAATATGCCCTGTGTATATTAAACCATCAGGGGAACACACTCTCCTCACTTATACTGTTCACCTGGGAACATGTCCCGTGCATATTAAACCATCGGGGGAACACACTCTCCTCACTTGTACTGTTCACCTGGTAACATGTTCCGTGTATATTAAACCATCAGGGGAACACACTCTCCTCACTTATACTGTTCACCTGGTAACATGTACCGTGTATATTAAACCATCAGGGAAACACACTCTCCTCAATTATACATTTCACTTGGTGACATGTCCCGTGTGTATTGAACAATCAGGGGAACACACTCTCCTCACTTATACTTTTCACCTGGTAACATGTCCCGTGCGTATTAAACAATCAGGGGAAAACATTCTCCTCACTGATACTGTTCACTTGGTAACATGTCCCGTGCGTATTAAACCAACAGGGGAACACATTATCCTCACTTTTGCTGTTCAACTGGTAACATGTCCCGTGTGTATTAAACAATCAGGGGACCACACTCTCCTCACTTATACTGTTCACTTGGTAACATGTCCCGTCCGTATTAAACAAACAGGGGAACACATTCTCCTCACTTATACTGTTCACCTGGTAACATGTCCCGTGTGTATTAAACAATCAGGGGAACACATTCTCCTCACTTATTCTGTTCACTTGGTAACATGTCCCGTGCGTATTAAACAAACAGGGGAACACATTCTCCTCACTTATACTGTTCACCTGGTAACATGTCCCGTGTGTATTAAACAAACAGGGGAACACATTCTCCTCACTTATCCTGCTCACCTGGTAATATGTCCCGTGTGCATTAAACAATCAGAGGAACACATTCTCCTCACTTATACTGTTCACTTGGTAACATGTCCCGTGCGTATTAAACAAACAGGGGAACAATTTCTCCTCACTTCTCCTGTTCAGCTGGTAACATGTCCCGTGCGTATTAATCAATCAGGGGAACACACTCTCCTCACTTATACTGTTCACCTGGTAACATGTCCTGTGTATATTAAAACATCAGGGGAACACACTCTCCTCACTTATACTGTTCACCAGGTAACATGTCCCGTGTGCATTAAACAATCAGGGGAACACACTCTCCTCACTTATACCGTTCACCTGATAACATGTCCCGTGTGTATTAAACCCTCAGGGGAACACAATCTCCTCACTTATACTGTTCACCTGGTAACATGCCCTGTGTATATTAAACCATCAGGGGAACACACTCTCCTCACTTATACTGGTCACCTAGTCACATGTCCCGTGTATATTAAACCATCAGGGAACACACTCTCCTTATTTATACTGTTCACCTGGTAACATGTCTCGTGTATATAAACCATCAGGGAATACACTCTCCTCACTTATACTGTTCTCCTGTTAACATATCCCGTGTATATTAAACCATCACGGGAACACACTCTCCTCACTTACACTGTTCACCTGGTAAAATGTCTTGTGTGCATTAAACCATCAGGGGAACACACTCTCCTCACTTATACAGTTCACATGGTGTCATGTCCCGTGCGTATTAAACCATCAGGGGAACACACTCTCCTCACTTACACTGTTCACCTTGTAACATGTCCCGTGTATATTAAACCATCAGGGTAACACACTCTCCTCACTTATACTGTTCACCTGGGAACAGGTCCCGTGTATATTAAACCATCAGGGGAACACACTCTCCTCACTTATACTGTTCACCTGGTAACATGTCCTGTGTGCATTAAACCATCAGGGGAACACACTCTCCTCACTTATACTGTTCATCTGGTAACATGTCCCGTCAGTATTAAACCATCAGGGGAACACACTCTCCTCACTTATACTGTTCACCTGGTAACATGTCCCGTGTATATTAAACCATCAGGGGAAGACGCTCTCCTCACTTATACTGTTCACCTGGTAACATGTCCCATGTATATTAAACCATCAGGGGAACACACTCTCCTCACTTATACTGTTCACCTGGTAACATGTCCTTTGCATATTTAACCATCAGGGGAAAACATTCTGCTCACTTCTACTGTTCACCTGGTGACGTGTCCCGTTTGTATTAAACAATCAGGGGAACACACTCTCCTCACTTATACTGTTCACCTGGTAACATGTCCTGTGTGCATTAAACCATCAGGGGAACACACTCTCCTCACTTATACTGTTCATCTGGTAACATGTCCCGTCAGTATTAAACCATCAGGGGAACACACTCTCCTAACTTATACTTTTCACCTGGTAACATGTCCTTTGCATATTTAACCATCATGGGAAAACATTCTGCTCACCTCTGCTGTTCACCTGGTGACATGTCCCGTTTGTATTAAACAATCAGGGGAACACACTCTCCTCAATTATACTGCTCACCCAGTGACATGTCCCGTGTGTATTAAACAATCAGGGGAAGACACTCTCCTCACTTATACAGTTCACTTGGTGAAATGTCCCGTGCATGTCAAACCATCAGGGGAACAAACTCTCCTCACTTATACTGTTCACCTGGTAACAAATCCTGTTTGCATTAAACCATCAGGGGAACACACTCTCCTCACTTAAATAGTTCACTTGGTGAAATGTCACGTGCATGTTAAACCATCAGGGGAACAAACTCTCCTCACTTAGACTTTTCTCCTGGTATCATGTCCCGTGTGTATTAAACAATCAGGGGAACACATTCTCCTCACTTATACTGTTCACCTGGTAACATTTCCCGTGTCTATTAAACAATCAGGGGAGCACATTCTCCTCACTTCTACTGTTCACTTGGTAACATGTCCCGTGTGTATTAAACCATCAGAGGAACTCACTCTCCTCACTTATACTGTTCACCTGGTAACATGTCCCGTGCGTATTAAACAAACAGGGGAACACACTCTCCTGACTAATATTGTTCACCTGGTAACATGTCCCGTGTGTATTAAACCATCAGGGGAACACAATCTCCTCACTTACACTGTTCACCTGGTGACATGTCCCATGTATATTAAACAATCAGGGGAACACACTCTCCTCACTTATTCTGTTCTCCTGGTAACATGTCCCGTGTATATGAAACATTCAGGGGAACACACTCTCCTCACTTATACTGTTCAGCTGGTAACATGTCCCGTGTGCATTAAACAATCAGGGGAACACACTCTCCTCACTTATACTGTTCACCTGATAACATGTCCCGTGTGTATTAAACCATAAGGGGAACACACTCTCCTCACTTATACTGTTCACCTGGGAACATGTCCCGTGCATATTAAACCATCGGGGGAACACACTCTCCTCACTTATACTGTTCATCTGGTGACATGTTCCGTGTATATTAAACCATCAGGGGAACACACTCTCCTCACTTATACTGTTCACCTGGTAACATGTACCGTGTATATTAAACCATCAGGGGAACACACTCTCCTCAATTATACATTTCACTTGGTGACATGTCCCGTGTGTATTGAACAATCAGGGGAACACACTCTCCTCACTTATACTCTTCACCTGGTAACATGTCCCGTGCGTATTAAACAATCAGGGGAAAACATTCTCCTCACTTATACTGTTCACTTGGTAACATGTCCCGTGCTTATTAAACCAACAGGGGAACACATTCTCCTCACTTATACTGTTCACCTGGTAACATGTCCCGTGTGTATTAAACAATCAGGGGAAAACACTCTCCTCACTTATACTGTTCACTTGGTAACATGTCCCGTGCGTATTAAACAAACAGGGGAACACATTCTCCTCACTTATACTGTTCACCTGGTAACATGTCCCGTGTGTATTAAACAATCAGGGGAACACATTCTCCTCACTTATCCTGTTCACTTGGTAACATGTCCCGTGCGTATTAAACAAACAGGGGAACACATTCTCCTCACTTATACTGTTTCCCTGGTAACATGTCCCGTGTGTATTAAACAAACAGGGGAACACATTCTCCTCACTTATCCTGTTCACCTGGTAATATGTCCCGTGTGTATTAAACAATCAGAGGAACACATTCTCCTCACTTATACTGTTCACTTGGTAACATGTCCCGTGCGTATTAAACAAACAGGGGAACAATTTCTCCTCACTTCTACTGTTCAGCTGGTAACATGTCCCGTGCGTATTAAACAATCAGGGGAACACACTCTCCTCACTTATACTGTTCACCTGGTAACATGTCCTGTGTATATTAAAACATCAGGGGAACACACTCTCCTCACTTATACTGTTCACCTGGTAACATGCCCCGTGTGCATTAAACAATCAGGGGAACACACTCTCCTCACTTATACCGTTCACCTGATAACATGTCCCGTGTGTATTAAACACTCAGGGGAACACAATCTCCTCACTTATACTGTTCACCTGGTAACATGCCCTGTGTATATTAAACCATCAGGGGAACACAATCTCCTCACTTATACTGTTTACCTGGTAACATGTCCCGTGTATATTAAACCATCAGGGGAACACACTCTCCTCACTTATACTGTTCACCTAGTCACATGTCCCGTGTATATTAAACCATCAGAGAACACACTCTCCTTACTTATACTGTTCACCTGGTAACATGTCCTGTGTATATTAAACCATCAGGGGAACACACTCTCCTCACTTATACTGTTCTCCTGTTAACATATCCCGTGTATATTAAACCATCAGGGGAACACACTCTCCTCACTTACACTGTTCACCTGGTAAAACGTCTTGTGTGCATTAAACCATCAGGGGAACACACTCTCCTCACTTTTCAGTTCACTTGGTGAAATGTCCCGTGCATATTAAACCATCAGGGGAACACACTCTCCTCACTTATACTGTTCACCTTGTAACATGTCCCGTGTATATTAAACCATCAGGGTAACACACTCTCCTCACTTATACTGTTCACCTGGTAACAGGTCCCGTGTATATTAAACCATCAGGGGAGCACACTCTCCTCACTTATACTGTTCACCTGGTAACATGTCCTGTGTGCATTAAACCATCAGGGGAACACAATCTCCTCACTTATACTGTTCATCTGGTAACATGTCCCGTCAGTATTAAACCATCAGGGGAACACACTCTCCTCACTTATACTGTTCACCTGGTAACATGTCCCGTGTATATTGAACCATCAGGGGAAGACGCTCTCCTCACTTATACTGTTCACCTGGTAACATGTCCCATGTATATTAAACCATCAGGGGAACACACTCTCCTCACTTATACTGTTCACCTGGTAACATGTCCTTTGCATATTTATTCATCAGGGGAAAACATTCTGCTCACTTCTGCTGTTCACCTGGTGACGTGTCCCGTTTGTATTAAACAATCAGGGGAACACACTCTCCTCACTTATACTATTCACCTGGTAACGTGTCCTGTGTTTATTAAACCATCAGGGGAACACACTCTCCTCACTTATACTGTTCACCTGGTAACATGTCCCGTGTATATTAAACCATCAGGGTAACACACTCTCCTCACTTATACTGTTCACCTGGTAACATGTCCTGTGTGCATTAAACCATCAGGGGAACACACTCTCCTCACTTATACTGTTCATCTGGTAACATGTCCCGTCAGCATTAAACCATCAGGGGAACACACTCTCCTAACTTATACATTTCACCTGGTAACATGTCCTTTGCATATTTAACCATCAGGGGAAAACATTCTGCTCACTTCTGCTGTTCACCTGGTGACATGTCCCGTTTGTATTAAACAATCAGGGGAACACACTCTCCTCAATTATACTGCTCACCCAGTGACATGTCCCGTGTGTATTAAACAATCAGGGGAAGACACTCTACTCAATTATACTATTCACCTGGTGCCACGTCCCGGGTATATTAAACAATCAGGGGAAAACACTCTCCTCACTTATACTGTTCACCTGGTAACATGTCCCGTGCGTGTTAAACCATCAGGGGAACACACTCTCCTCACTTATACTGTTCAGCTGGTAACATGTCCCGTGAGTATTAAACAATCAGGGGAAAACACTCTCCTCACTTATACTGTTCACCTGGTAACATGTCCCGTGCGTGTTAAACCATCAGGGGATCACACTCTCCTCACTTATACTGTTCACCTGGTGACATGTCCCGTGTGTATTAAACAATCAGGGGATCACACTCTCCTCAATTATACTGTTCACCTGGTCACATGTCCCGGGTATATTAAACCATCAGGGGAACACACTCTCCTCACTTATACTGTTCACCTGGTAACATGTCCCGTGAATATTAAACAATCAGGGGAAAGCACTCTCCTCACTTATGCTGTTCACCTGGTAACATGTCCCGTGCGTGTTAAACCATCAGGGCAACACACTCTCCTCACTTATACTGTTCACCTGGTAACATGTACCGTGTATATTAAACCATCAGGGGAACACACTCTCCTCAATTATACATTTCACTTGGTGACATATCCCGTGTGTATTGAACAATCAGGGGAACATACTCTCCTCACTTATACTGTTCACCTGGTTATATGTTCCGTGTATATTAAACCATCAGGGGAACACACTCTCCTCACTTATACTGTTCACCTGGTAACATGTACCGTGTATATTAAACCATCAGGGGAACACACTCTCCTCAATTATACATTTCACTTGGTGACATGTCCCGTGTGTATTGAACAATCAGGGGAACACACTCTCCTCACTTATACTGTTCACTTGGTAACATGTCCCGTGCGTATTAAACCAACAGGGGAACACATTCTCCTCACTAATATTGTTCACCTGGTAACATGTCCCGTGTGTATTAAACCATCAGGGGAAGACAATCTCCTCACTTACACTGTTCACCTGGTGACATGTCCCGTGTGTTAAACAATCAGGGGAACACACTCTCCTCACTTATTCTGTTCTCCTGGTAACATGTCCCGTGTATATGAAACCATCAGCGGAATACACTCTCCTCACTTATACTGTTCAGCTGGTAACATGTCCCGTGTGCATGACAAAATCAGGGGAACACACTCTCCTCACTTATACTGTTCACCTGATAACATGTCCCGTGTGTATTAAACCATAAGGGGAACACAGTCTCCTCACTTATACTGTTCACCTGGTAATATGCCCTGTGTATATTAAACCATCAGGGGAACACACTCTCCTCACTTATACTGTTCACCTGGGAACATGTCCCGTGTATATTAAACCATCGGGGGAACACACTCTCCTCACTTATACTGTTCACCTGGTAACATGCTCCGTGTATATTAAACCATCAGGGGAACACACTCTCCTCACTTATACTGTTCACCTGGTAACATGTACCGTGTATATTAAACCATCAGGGGAACAAACTCTTCTCAATTCTCCATTTCACTTGGTGACATGTCCCGTGTGTATTGAACAATCAGGGGAACACACTCTCCTCACTTATACTGTTCACCTGGTAACATGTCCCGTGCGTATTAAACAATCAGGGGAACACATTCTCCTCACTTATACTGTTCACTTGGTAACATGTCCCGTGCGTATTAAACCAACAGGGGAACACATTCTCCTCACTTATACTGTTCACCTGGTAACATGTCCCGTGTGTATTAAACAATCAGGGGAACACACTCTCCTCACTTAGACTGTTCACTTGGTAACATGTCCCGTGCGCATTAAGCAAACAGGGGAACACATTCTCCTCACTTATACTGTTCACCTGGTAACATGTCCCGTGTGTATTAAACAATCAGGGGAACACATTCTCCTCACTTATCCCGTTCACCTGGTAATATGTCCCGTGTGTATTAAACAATCAGGGGAACACATTCTCCTCACTTATACTGTTCACTTGGTAACATGTCCCGTGCGTATTCAACAAACAGGGGAACAATTTCTCCTCACTTCTACTGTTCACCTGGTAACATGTCCCGTGCTTATTAAACAATCAGGGGAACACACTCTCCTCACTTACACTGTTCACCTGGTAACATGTCCTGTGTATATTAAAACATCAGGGGAACACACTCTCCTCACTTATACTGTTCACCTGGTAACATGTCCCGTGTGCATTAAACAATCAGGGGAACACACTCTCCTCACTTATACTGTTCACCTTGTAACATGTCCCGTGTATATTAAACCATCAGGGTAACACACTCTCCTCACTTATACTGTTCACCTGGTAACAGGTCCCGTGTATATTAAACCATCAGGGGAACACACTCTCCTCACTTGTACTGTTCACCAGGTAACATGTCCTGTGTGCATTAAACCATCAGGGGAACACACTCTCCTCAATTATACTGTTCATCTGGTGACATATCCCGTGTGTATTGAACAATCAGGGGAACACACTCTCCTCACTTATACTGTTCAACTGGTAACATGTTCCGTGTATATTAAACCATCAGGGGAACACACTCTCCTCACTTATACTGTTCACCTGGTAACATGTACCGTGTATATTAAACCATCAGGGGAACACACTCTCCTCAATTATACATTTCACTTGGTGACATGTCCCGTGTGTATTGAACAATCAGGGGAACACACTCTCCTCACTTATACTGTTCACTTGGTAACATGTCCCGTGCGTATTAAACCAACAGGGGAACACATTCTCCTCACTAATATTGTTCACCTGGTAACATGTCCCGTGTGTATTAAACCATCAGGGGAAGACAATCTCCTCACTTACACGGTTCACCTGGTGACATGTCCCGTGTGTATTAAACAATCAGGGGAACACACTCTCCTCACTTATTCTGTTCTCCTGGTAACATGTCCCGTGTATATGAAACCATCAGGGGAACACACTCTCCTCACTTATACTGTTCAGCTGGTAACATGTCCCGTGTGCATGAAAAAATCAGGGGAACACACTCTCCTCACTTATACTGTTCACCTGATAACATGTCCCGTGTGTATTAAACCATAAGGGGAACACAGTCTCCTCACTTATACTGTTCACCTGGTAATATGCCCTGTGTATATTAAACCATCAGGGGAACACACTCTCCTCACTCATACTGTTCACCTGGGAACATGTCCCGTGTATATTAAACCATCGGGGGAACACACTCTCCTCACTTATACTGTTCACCTGATAACATGCTCCGTGTATATTAAACCATCAGGGGAACACACTCTCCTCACTTATACTGTTCACCTGGTAACATGTACCGTGTATATTAAACCATCAGGGGAACACACTCTTCTCAATTCTCCATTTCACTTGGTGACATGTCCCGTGTGTATTGAACAATCAGGGGAACACACTCTCCTCACTTATACTGTTCACCTGGTAACATGTCCCGTGCGTATTAAACAATCAGGGGAAAACATTCTCCTCACTTATACTGTTCACTTGGTAACATGTCCCGTGCGTATTAAACCAACAGGGGAACACATTCTCCTCACTTATACTGTTCACCTGGTAACATGTCCCGTGTGTATTAAACAATCAGGGGAACACACTCTCCTCACTTAGACTGTTCACTTGGTAACATGTCCCGTGCGCATTAAGCAAACAGGGGAACACATTCTCCTCACTTATACTGTTCACCTGGTAACATGTCCCGTGTCTATTAAACAATCAGGGGAACACATTCTCCTCACTTATCCTGTTCACCTGGTAATATGTCCCGTGTGTATTAAACAATCAGGGGAACACATTCTCCTCACTTATACTGTTCACTTGGTAACATGTCCCGTGCGTATTAAACAAACAGGGGAACAATTTCTCCTCACTTCTACTTTTCACCTGGTAACATGTCCCGTGCGTATTAAACAATCAGGGGAACACACTCTCCTCACTTACAATGTTCACCTGGTAACATGTCCTGTGTATATTAAAACATCAGGGGAACACACTCTCCTCACTTATACTGTTCACCTGGTAACATGTCCCGTGTGCATTAAACAATCAGGGGAACACACTCTCCTCACTTATACCGTTCACCTGATAACATGTCCCGTGTGTATTAAACCATCAGGGGAACACACTCCCCTCACTTACACTGTTCACCTGGTAAAATGTCTTGTGTGCATTAAACCATCAGGGGAACACACTCTCCTCACTTATACAGTTCACATGGTGACATGTCCCGTGCGTATTAAACCATCAGGGGAACACACTCTCCTCACTTATACTGTTCACCTTGTAACATGTCCCGTGTATATTAAACCATCAGGGTAACACACTCTCCTCACTTATACTGTTCACCTGGTAACAGGTCCCGTGTATATTAAACCATCAGGGGAACACACTCTCCTCACTTATACTGTTCACCAGGTAACATGTCCTGTGTGCATTAAACCATCAGGGGAACACACTCTCCTCACTTATACTGTTCATCTGGTAACATGTCCCGTCAGTATTAAACCATCAGGGGAACACACTCTCCTCACTTATACTGTTCACCTGGTAACATGTCCCGTGTATATTAAACCATCAGGGGAAGACGCTCTCCTCACTTATACTGTTCACCTGGTAACATGTCCCATGTATATTAAACCATCAGGGGAACACACACTCCTCACTTATACTGTTCACCTGGTAACATGTCCTTTGCATATGTAACCATCAGGGGAAAACATTCTGCTCACTTCTACTGTTCACCTGGTGACGTGTCCCGTTTGTATTAAACAATCAGGGGAACACACTCTCCTCACTTATACTGTTCACCTGGTAACATGTCCTGTGTTTATTAAACCAGCAGGGGAACACACTCTCCTCACTTATACTGTTCACCTGGTAACATGTCCCGTGTATATTAAACCATCAGGGTAACACACTCTCCTCACTTATACTGTTCACCTGGTAACATGTCCTGTGTGCATTAAACCATCAGGGGAACACACTCTCGTCACTTATACTGTTCATCTGGTAACATGACCCGTCAGTATTAAACCATCAGGGGAACACACTCTCCTCACTTATACTTTTCACCTGGTAACATGTCCTTTGCATATTTAACCATCAGGGGAAAACATTCTGCTCACTTCTGCTGTTCACCTGGTGACATGTCCCGTTTGTAATAAACAATCAGGGGAACACACTCTCCTCAATTATACTGCTCACCCGGTGACATGTCCCGTGTGTATTAAACAATCAGGGGAAAACACTCTCATCAATTATACTGTTCACCTGGTAACATGTCCCGTGCGTGTTAAACCATCAGGGGAACACACTCTCCTCACTTATACTGTTCAGCTGGTAACATGTCCCGTGAGTATTAAACAATCAGGGGAACACACTCTCTCACTTATACTGTTCACCTGGTGACATGTCCCGTGTGTATTAAACAATCAGGGGATCACACTCTCCTCAATTATACTGTTCACCTGGTGACATGTCCCGGGTATATTAAACCATCAGGGGAACACACTCTCCTCACTTATACTGTTCACCTGGTAACATGTCCCGTGAATATTAAACCATCAGGGGAAAGCACTCTCCTCACTTATACTGTTCACCTGGTAACATGTCCCGTGCGTGTTAAACCATCAGGGGAACACACTCTCCTCACTTATACTGTTCAGCTGGTAACATGTCCCGTGAGTATTAAACAAGCAGGGGAACACACTCTCCTCACTTATACTGTTCACCTGGTAACATGTTCCGTGGATATTAAACAATCAGGGGAACACACTCTCCTCACTTATACTGTTCACCTGGTAACATGTACCGTGTATATTAAACCATCAGGGGAACACACTCTCCTCAATTATACATTTCACTTGGTGACATATCCCGTGTGTATTGAACAATCAGGGGAACACACTCTCCTCACTTATACTGTTCACCTGGTAACATGTTCCGTGTATATTAAAACATCAGGGGAACACACTCTCCTCTCTTATACTGTTCACCTGGTAACATGTACCGTGTATATTAAACCATCAGGGGAACACACTCTCCTCAATTATACATTTCACTTGGTGGCATGTCCCGTGTGTATTGAACAATCAGGGGAACACACTCTCCTCACTTATACTGTTCACCTGGTAAGATGTCCCGTGCGTATTAAACAATCAGGGGAAAACATTCTCCTCACTTATACTGTTCACTTGGTAACATGTCCCGTGCGTATTAAACCAACAGGGGAACACATTCTCCTCACGAATATTGTTCACCTGGTAACATGTCCCTTGTGTATTAAACCATCAGGGGAACACAATCTCCTCACTTACACTGTTCACCTGGTAACATGTCCCGTGTATATTAAACCATCAGGGTAACACACTCTCCTCACTTATACTGTTCACCTGGTAACATGTCCTGTGTGCATTAAACCATCAGGGGAACACACTCTCCTCACTTATACTGTTCATCTGGTAACATGTCCCGTCAGCATTAAACCATCAGGGGAACACACTCTCCTAACTTATACTTTTCACCTGGTAACATGTCCTTTGCATATTTAACCATCAGGGGAAAACATTCTGCTCACTTCTGCTGTTCACCTGGTGACATGTCCCGTTTGTATTAAACAATCAGGGGAACACACTCTCCTCAATTATACTGCTCACCCAGTGACATGTCCCGTGTGTATTAAACAATCAGGGGAAGACACTCTACTCAATTATACTATTCACCTGGTGCCACGTCCCGGGTATATTAAACAATCAGGGGAAAACACTCTCCTCACTTATACTGTTCACCTGGTAACATGTCCCGTGCGTGTTAAACCATCAGGGGAACACACTCTCCTCACTTATACTGTTCAGCTGGTAACATGTCCCGTGAGTATTAAACAATCAGGGGAAAACACTCTCCTCACTTATACTGTTCACCTGGTAACATGTCCCGTGCGTGTTAAACCATCAGGGGAACACACTCTCCTCACTTATACTGTTCACCTGGTGACATGTCCCGTGTGTATTAAACAATCAGGGGATCACACTCTCCTCAATTATACTGTTCACCTGGTCACATGTCCCGGGTATATTAAACCATCAGGGGAACACACTCTCCTCACTTATACTGTTCACCTGGTAACATGTCCCGTGCGTGTTAAACCATCAGGGGAACACACTCTCCTCACTTATACTGTTCAGCTGGTAACATGTCCCGTGAGTATTAAACAAGCAGGGGAACACACTCTCCTCACTTATACTGTTCACCTGGTAACATGTTCCGTGGATATTAAACAATCAGGGGAACACACTCTCCTCACTTATACTGTTCACCTGGTAACATGTACCGTGTATATTAAACCATCAGGGGAACACACTCTCCTCAATTATACATTTCACTTGGTGACATATCCCGTGTGTATTGAACAATCAGGGGAACACACTCTCCTCACTTATACTGTTCACCTGGTAACATGTTCCGTGTATATTAAAACATCAGGGGAACACACTCTCCTCTCTTATACTGTTCACCTGGTAACATGTACCGTGTATATTAAACCATCAGGGGAACACACTCTCCTCAATTATACATTTCACTTGGTGGCATGTCCCGTGTGTATTGAACAATCAGGGGAACACACTCTCCTCACTTATACTGTTCACCTGGTAAGATGTCCCGTGCGTATTAAACAATCAGGGGAAAACATTCTCCTCACTTATACTGTTCACTTGGTAACATGTCCCGTGCGTATTAAACCAACAGGGGAACACATTCTGCTCACGAATATTGTTCACCTGGTAACATGTCCCTTGTGTATTAAACCATCAGGGGAACACAATCTCCTCAATTACACTGTTCACCTGGTAACATGTCCCGTGTATATTAAACCATCAGGGTAACACACTCTCCTCACTTATACTGTTCACCTGGTAACATGTCCTGTGTGCATTAAACCATCAGGGGAACACACTCTCCTCACTTATACTGTTCATCTGGTAACATGTCCCGTCAGCATTAAACCATCAGGGGAACACACTCTCCTAACTTATACTTTTCACCTGGTAACATGTCCTTTGCATATTTAACCATCAGGGGAAAACATTCTGCTCACTTCTGCTGTTCACCTGGTGACATGTCCCGTTTGTATTAAACAATCAGGGGAACACACTCTCCTCAATTATACTGCTCACCCAGTGACATGTCCCGTGTGTATTAAACAATCAGGGGAAGACACTCTACTCAATTATACTATTCACCTGGTGCCACGTCCCGGGTATATTAAACAATCAGGGGAAAACACTCTCCTCACTTATACTGTTCACCTGGTAACATGTCCCGTGCGTGTTAAACCATCAGGGGAACACACTCTCCTCACTTATACTGTTCAGCTGGTAACATGTCCCGTGAGTATTAAACAATCAGGGGAAAACACTCTCCTCACTTATACTGTTCACCTGGTAACATGTCCCGTGCGTGTTAAACCATCAGGGGAACACACTCTCCTCACATATACTGTTCACCTGGTGACATGTCCCGTGTGTATTAAACAATCAGGGGATCACACTCTCCTCAATTATACTGTTCACCTGGTCACATGTCCCGGGTATATTAAACCATCAGGGGAACACACTCTCCTCACTTATACTGTTCACCTGGTAACATGTCCCGTGAATATTAAACAATCAGGGGAAAGCACTCTCCTCACTTATGCTGTTCACCTGGTAACATGTCCCGTGCGTGTTAAACCATCAGGGCAACACACTCTCCTCACTTATACTGTTCACCTGGTAACATGTACCGTGTATATTAAACCATCAGGGGAACACACTCTCCTCAATTATACATTTCACTTGGTGACATATCCCGTGTGTATTGAACAATCAGGGGAACATACTCTCCTCACTTATACTGTTCACCTGGTAACATGTTCCGTGTATATTAAACCATCAGGGGAACACACTCTCCTCACTTATACTGTTCACCTGGTAACATGTACCGTGTATATTAAACCATCAGGGGAACACACTCTCCTCAATTATACATTTCACTTGGTGACATGTCCCGTGTGTATTGAACAATCAGGGGAACACACTCTCCTCACTTATTTTGTTCACTTCGTAACATGTCCCGTGCGTATTAAACCAACAGGGGAACACATTCTCCTCACTAATATTGTTCACCTGGTAACATGTCCCGTGTGTATTAAACCATCAGGGGAAGACAATCTCCTCACTTACACTGTTCACCTGGTGACATGTCCCGTGTGTATTAAACAATCAGGGGAACACACTCTCCTCACTTATTCTGTTCTCCTGGTAACATGTCCCGTGTATATGAAACCATCAGCGGAACACACTCTCCTCACTTATACTGTTCAGCTGGTAACATGTCCCGTGTGCATGAAAAAATCAGGGGAACACACTCTCCTCACTTATACTGTTCACCTGGTGACATGTCCCGTGTGTATTAAACCATAAGGGGAACACAGTCTCCTCACTTATACTGTTCACCTGGTAATATGCCCTGTGTATATTAAACCATCAGGGGAACACACTCTCCTCACTTATACTGTTCACCTGGGAACATGTCCCGTGTATATTAAACCATCGGGGGAACACACTCTCCTCACTTATACTGTTCACCTGGTAACATGCTCCGTGTATATTAAACCATCAGGGGAACACACTCTCCTCACTTATACTGTTCACCTGGTAACATGTACCGTGTATATTAAACCATCAGGGGAACACACTCTTCTCAATTCTCCATTTCACTTGGTGACATGTCCCGTGTGTATTGAACAATCAGGGGAACACACTCTCCTCACTTATACTGTTCACCTGGTAACATGTCCCGTGCGTATTAAACAATCAGGGGAAAACATTCTCCTCACTTATACTGTTCACTTGGTAACATGTCCCGTGCGTATTAAACCAACAGGGGAACACATTCTCCTCACTTATACTGTTCACCTGGTAACATGTCCTGTGTGTATTAAACAATCAGGGGAACACACTCTCCTCACTTAGACTGTTCACTTGGTAACATGTCCCGTGCGCATTAAGCAAACAGGGGAACACATTCTCCTCACTTACACTGTTCACCTGGTAACATGTCCCGTGTGTATTAAACAATCAGGGGAACACATTCTCCTCACTTATCCCGTTCACCTGGTAATATGTCCCGTGTGTATTAAACAATCAGGGGAACACATTCTCCTCACTTACACTGTTCACTTGGTAACATGTCCCGTGCGTATTCAACAAACAGGGGAACAATTTCTCCTCACTTCTACTGTTCACCTGGTAACATGTCCCGTGCGTATTAAACAATCAGGGGAACACACTCTCCTCACTTACACTGTTCACCTGGTAACATGTCCTGTGTATATTAAAACATCAGGGGAACACACTCTCCTCACTTATACTGTTCACCTGGTAACATGTCCCGTGTGCATTAAACAATCAGGGGAACACACTCTCCTCACTTATACCGTTCACCTGATAACATGTCTTGTGTGCATTAAACCATCAGGGGAACACACTCTCCTCACTTATACAGTTCACATGGTGACATGTCCCGTGCGTATTAAACCATCAGGGGAACACACTCTCCTCACTTATACTGTTCACCTTGTAACATGTCCCGTGTATATTAAACCATCAGGGTAACACACTCTCCTCACTTATACTGTTCACCTGGTAACAGGTCCCGTGTATATTAAACCATCAGGGGAACACACTCTCCTCACTTATACTGTTCACCAGGTAACATGTCCTGTGTGCATTAAACCATCAGGGGAACACACTCTCCTCAATTATACTGTTCATCTGGTGACATATCCCGTGTGTATTGACCAATCAGGGGAACACATTCTCCTCACTTATACTGTTCAACTGGTAACATGTTCCGTGTATATTAAACCATCAGGGGAACACACTCTCCTCACTTATACATTTCACTTGGTGACATGTCCCGTGTGTATTGAACAATCAGGGGAACACACTCTCCTCACTTATACTGTTCACTTGGTAACATGTCCCGTGCGTATTAAACCAACAGGGGAACACATTCTCCTCACTAATATTGTTCACCTGGTAACATGTCCCGTGTGTATTAAACCATCAGGGGAAGACAATCTCCTCACTTACACGGTTCACCTGGTGACATGTCCCGTGTGTATTAAACAATCAGGGGAACACACTCTCCTCACTTATTCTGTTCTCCTGGTAACATGTCCCGTGTATATGAAACCATCAGGGGAACACACTCTCCTCACTTATACTGTTCAGCTGGTAACATGTCCCGTGTGCATGAAAAAATCAGGGGAACACACTCTCCTCACTTATACTGTTCACGTGATAACATGTCCCGTGTGTATTAAACCATAAGGGGAACACAGTCTCCTCACTTATACTGTTCACCTGGTAATATGCCCTGTGCATATTAAACCATCAGGGGAACACACTCTCCTCACTCATACTGTTCACCTGGGAACATGTCCCGTGTATATTAAACCATCGGGGGAACACATTCTCCTCACTTATACTGTTCACCTGGTAACATGCTCCGTGTATATTAAACCATCAGGGGAACACACTCTTCTCAATTCTCCATTTCACTTGGTGACATGTCCCGTGTGTATTGAACAATCAGGGGAACACACTCTCCTCACTTATACTGTTCACCTGGTAACATGTCCCGTGCGTATTAAACAATCAGGGGAAAACATTCTCCTCACTTATACTGTTCACTTGGTAACATGTCCCGTGCGTATTAAACCAACAGGGGAACACATTCTCCTCACTTATACTGTTCACCTGGTAACATGTCCCGTGTGTATTAAACAATCAGGGGAACACACTCTCCTCACTTAGACTGTTCACTTGGTAACATGTCCCGTGCGCATTAAGCAAGCAGGGGAACACACTCTCCTCACTTACACTGTTCACCTGGTAACATGTCCTGTGTATATTAAAACATCAGGGGAACACACTCTCCTCACTTATACTGTTCACCTGGTAACATGTCCCGTGTGCATTAAACAATCAGGGGAACACACTCTCCTCACTTATACCGTTCACCTGATAACATGTCTTGTGTGCATTAAACCATCAGGGGAACACACTCTCCTCACTTATACAGTTCACATGGTGACATGTCCCGTGCGTATTAAACCATCAGGGGAACACACTCTCCTCACTTATACTGTTCACCTTGTAACATGTCCCGTGTATATTAAACCATCAGGGTAACACACTCTCCTCACTTATACTGTTCACCTGGTAACAGGTCCCGTGTATATTAAACCATCAGGGGAACACACTCTCCTCACTTATACTGTTCACCAGGTAACACGTCCTGCGTGCATTAAACCATCAGGGGAACACACTCTCCTCAATTATACTGTTCATCTGGTGACATATCCCGTGTGTATTGAACAATCAGGGGAACACACTCTCCTCACTTATACTGTTCAACTGGTAACATGTTCCGTGTATATTAAACCATCAGGGGAACACACTCTCCTCACTTATACATTTCACTTGGTGACATGTCCCGTGTGTATTGAACAATCAGGGGAACACACTCTCCTCACTTATACTGTTCACTTGGTAACATGTCCCGTGCGTATTAAACCAACAGGGGAACACATTCTCCTCACTAATATTGTTCACCTGGTAACATGTCCCGTGTGTATTAAACCATCAGGGGAAGACAATCTCCTCACTTACACGGTTCACCTGGTGACATGTCCCGTGTGTATTAAACAATCAGGGGAACACACTCTCCTCACTTATTCTGTTCTCCTGGTAACATGTCCCGTGTATATGAAACCATCAGGGGAACACACTCTCCTCACTTATACTGTTCAGCTGGTAACATGTCCCGTGTGCATGAAAAAATCAGGGGAACACACTCTCCTCACTTATACTGTTCACCTGATAACATGTCCCGTGTGTATTAAACCATAAGGGGAACACAGTCTCCTCACTTATACTGTTCACCTGGTAATATGCCCTGTGCATATTAAACCATCAGGGGAACACACTCTCCTCACTCATACTGTTCACCTGGGAACATGTCCCGTGTATATTAAACCATCGGGGGAACACATTCTCCTCACTTATACTGTTCACCTGGTAACATGCTCCGTGTATATTAAACCATCAGGGGAACACACTCTTCTCAATTCTCCATTTCACTTGGTGACATGTCCCGTGTGTATTGAACAATCAGGGGAACACACTCTCCTCACTTATACTGTTCACCTGGTAACATGTCCCGTGCGTATTAAACAATCAGGGGAAAACATTCTCCTCACTTATACTGTTCACTTGGTAACATGTCCCGTGCGTATTAAACCAACAGGGGAACACATTCTCCTCACTTATACTGTTCACCTGGTAACATGTCCCGTGTGTATTAAACAATCAGGGGAACACATTCTCCTCACTTATTCTGTTCTCCTGGTAACATGTCCCGTGTATATGAAACCATCAGGGGAACACACTCTCCTCACTTATACTGTTCAGCTGGTAACATGTCCCGTGTGCATGAAAAAATCAGGGGAACACACTCTCCTCACTTATACTGTTCACCTGATAACATGTCCCGTGTGTATTAAACCATAAGGGGAACACAGTCTCCTCACTTATACTGTTCACCTGGTAATATGCCCTGTGCATATTAAACCATCAGGGGAACACACTCTCCTCACTCATACTGTTCACCTGGGAACATGTCCCGTGTATATTAAACCATCGGGGGAACACATTCTCCTCACTTATACTGTTCACCTGGTAACATGCTCCGTGTATATTAAACCATCAGGGGAACACACTCTTCTCAATTCTCCATTTCACTTGGTGACATGTCCCGTGTGTATTGAACAATCAGGGGAACACACTCTCCTCACTTATACTGTTCACCTGGTAACATGTCCCGTGCGTATTAAACAATCAGGGGAAAACATTCTCCTCACTTATACTGTTCACTTGGTAACATGTCCCGTGCGTATTAAACCAACAGGGGAACACATTCTCCTCACTTATACTGTTCACCTGGTAACATGTCCCGTGTGTATTAAACAATCAGGGGAACACATTCTCCTCACTTATCCTGTTCACCTGGTAATATGTCCCGTGTGTATTAAACAATCAGGGGAACACATTCTCCTCACTTATACTGTTCACTTGGTAACATGTCCCGTGCGTATTAAACAAACAGGGGAACAATTTCTCCTCACTTCTACTGTTCACCTGGTAACATGTCCCGTGCGTATTAAACAATCAGGGGAACACACTCTCCTCACTTACACTGTTCACCTGGTAACATGTCCTGTGTATATTAAAACATCAGGGGAACACACTCTCCTCACTTATACTGTTCACCTGGTAACATGTCCCGTGTGCATTAAACAATCAGGGGAACACACTCTCCTCACTTATACCGTTCACCTGATAACATGTCCCGTGTGTATTAAACCATCAGGGGAACACACTCCCCTCACTTACACTGTTCACCTGGTAAAATGTCTTGTGTGCATTAAACCATCAGGGGAACACACTCTCCTCACTTATACAGTTCTCATGGTGACATGTCCCGTGCGTATTAAACCATCAGGGGAACACACTCTCCTCACTTATACTGTTCACCTTGTAACATGTCCCTTGTATATTAAACCATCAGGGTAACACACTCTCCTCACTTATACTGTTCACCTGGTAACAGGTCCCGTGTATATTAAACCATCAGGGGAACACACTCTCCTCACTTATACAGTTCACCAGGTAACATGTCCTGTGTGCATTAAACCATCAGGGGAACACACTCTCCTCACTTATACTGTTCATCTGGTAACATGTCCCGTCAGTATTAAACCATCAGGGGAACACACTCTCCTCACTTATACTGTTCACCTGGTAACATGTCCCGTGTATATTAAACCATCAGGGGAAGACGCTCTCCTCACTTATACTGTTCACCTGGTAACATGTCCCATGTATATTAAACCATCAGGGGAACACACACTCCTCACTTATACTGTTCACCTGGTAACATGTCCTTTGCATATTTAACCATCAGGGGAAAACATTCTGCTCACTTCTACTGTTCACCTGGTGACGTGTCCCGTTTGTATTAAACAATCAGGGGAACACACTCTCCTCACTTATACTGTTCACCTGGTAACATGTCCTGTGTTTATTAAACCAGCAGGGGAACACACTCTCCTCACTTATACTGTTCACCTGGTAACATGTCCCGTGTATATTAAACCATCAGGGTAACACACTCTCCTCACTTATACTGTTCACCTGGTAACATGTCCTGTGCGCATTAAACCATCAGGGGAACACAGTCTCGTCACTTATACTGTTCATTTGGTAACATGACCCGTCAGTATTAAACCATCAGGGGAACACACTCTCCTCACTTATACTTTTCACCTGGTAACATGTCCTTTGCATATTTAACCATCAGGGGAAAACATTCTGCTCACTTCTGCTGTTCACCTGGTGACATGTCCCGTTTGTAATAAACAATCAGGGGAACACACTCTCCTCAATTATACTGCTCACCCGGTGACATGTCCCGTGTGTATTAAACATTCAGGGGAACACACTCTCCTCAATTATACTATTCACCTGGTGCCACGTCCCGGGTATATTAAACAATCAGGGGAAAACACTCTCATCAATTATACTGTTCACCTGGTAACATGTCCCGTGCGTGTTAAACCATCAGGGGAACACACTCTCCTCACTTATACTGTTCAGCTGGTAACATGTCACGTGAGTATTAAACAATCAGGGGAACACACTCTCTCACTTATACTGTTCACCTGGTGACATGTCCCGTGTGTATTAAACAATCAGGGGATCACACTCTCCTCAATTATACTGTTCACCTGGTGACATGTCCCGGGTATATTAAACCATCAGGGGAACACACTCTCCTCACTTATACTGTTCACCTGGTAACATGTCCCGTGAATATTAAACCATCAGGGGAAAGCACTCTCTTCACTTATACTGTTCACCTGGTGACATGTCCCGTGCGTGTTAAACCTTCAGGGGAACACACTCTCCTCACTTATACTATTCAGCTGGTAACATGTCCCGTGAGTATTAAACAAGCAGGGGAACACACTCTCCTCACTTATACTGTTCACCTGGTAACATGTTCCGTGGATATTAAACAATCAGGGGAACACACTCTCCTCACTTATACTGTTCACCTGGTAACATGTACCGTGTATATTAAACCATCAGGGGAACACACTCTCCTCAATTATACATTTCACTTGGTGACATATCCCGTGTGTATTGAACAATCAGGGGAACACACTCTCCTCACTTATACTGTTCACCTGGTAACATGTTCCGTGTATATTAAAACATCAGGGGAACACACTCTCCTCTCTTATACTGTTCACCTGGTAACATGTACCGTGTATATTAAACCATCAGGGGAACACACTCTCCTCAATTATACATTTCACTTGGTGGCATGTCCCGTGAGTATTGAACAATCAGGGGAACACACTCTCCTCACTTATACTGTTCACCTGGTAAGATGTCCCGTGCGTATTAAACAATCAGGGGAAAACATTCTCCTCACTTATACTGTTCACTTGGTAACATGTCCCGTGCGTATTAAACCAACAGGGGAACACATTCTCCTCACGAATATTGTTCACCTGGTAACATGTCCCTTGTGTATTAAACCATCAGGGGAACACAATCTCCTCACTTACACTGTTCACCTGGTGCCATGTCCCATGTATATTAAACAATCAGGGGAACACACTCTCCTCACCTATTCTGTTCTCCTGGTAACATGTCCCGTGTATATGAAACCATCAGGGGAACACACTCTCCTCAATTATACTGTTCAGCTGGTAACATGTCCCGTGTGCATTAAACAATCAGGCGAACACACTCTCCTCACTTATACTGTTCACCTGATAACATGTCCCGTGTGTATTAAACCATAAGGGGAACACACTCTCCTCACTTATACTGTTCACCTGGTAATATGCACTGTGTATATTAAACCATCAGGGGAACACACTCTCCTCACTTATACTGTTCACCTGGGATCATGTCCCGTGTCTATTAAACCATCGGGGGAACACACTCTCCTCACTTATAAAGTTCACCTGGTAACATGTTCCGTGTATATTAAACCATCAGGGGAACACACTCTCCTCACTTATATTGTTCACCTGGTAACATGTACCGTGTATATTAAACCATCAGGGGAACACACTCTCCTCAATTATACATTTCACTTGGTGACATGTCCCGTGTGTATTGAACAATCAGGGGAACACACTCTCCTCACTTATACTGTTCACCTGGTAACATGTCCCGTGCGTATTAAACAATCAGGGGAAAACACTCTCCTCACTAAAACTGTTCACTTGGTAACATGTCCCGTGCGTATTAAACCAACAGGGGAACACATTCTCCTCACTTATACTGTTCACCTGGTAACATGTCCCGTGTGTATTAAACAATCAGGCGAACACACTCTCCTCACTTTTACTGTTCGCTTGGTAACATGTCCCGTGCGTATTAAGCAAACAGGGGAACACATTCTCCTCACTTATACTGTTCACCTGGTAACATGTCCCGTGCGTATTAAACAATCAGAGGAACACATTCTCCTCACTTATACTGTTCACTTGGTAACATGTCCCGTGCGTATTAAACAATCAGGGGAACACATTCTCCTCACTTATACTGTTCACCTGGTAACATGTCCCGTGTGTATTAAACAAACAGGGGAACACATTCTCCTCACTTATCCTGTTCACCTGGTAATATGTCCCGTGTGTATTAAACAATGAGGGGAACACATTCTCCTCACTTAGACTGTTCACTTGGTAACATGTCCCGTGCGTATTAAACAAACAGGGGAACAATTTCTCCTCACTTCTACTGTTCACCTGGTAACATGTCCCGTGCGTATTAAACAATCATGGGAACACACTCTCCTCACTTATACAGTTCACCTGGTAACATATCCTATGTGTATTAATCAATCAGGGGAACACACTCTCCTCACTTACACTGTTCACCTGGTAAAATGGCTTGTGTGCATTAAACCATCAGGGGAACACACTCTCCTCACTTATACAGTTCACCTGATAACATGTCCCGTGTGTATTAAACCATCAGGGGAACACACTCTCCTCACTTACACTTTTCACCTGGTAAAATGTCTTGTGTGCATTAAACCATCAGGGGAACACACTCTCCTCACTTATACAGTTCACATGGTGACATGTCCCGTGCGTATTAAACCATCAGGGGAACAGACTCTCCTCACTTATACTGTTCACCTTGTAACATGTCCAGTGTATATTAAACCATCAGGGTAACACACTCTCCTCACTTATACTGTTCACCTGGTAACAGGTCCCGTGTATATTAAACCATCAGGGGAACACACTCTCCTCACTTATACTGTTCACCAGGTAACATGTCCTGTGTGCATTAAACCATCAGGGGAACACACTCTCCTCACTTATACTGTTCATCTGGTAACATGTTTCGTCAGCATTAAACCATCAGGGGAACACACTCTCCTCACCTTTACTGTTCACCTGGTAACATGTCCCGTGTATATTAAACCATCAGGGGAAGACGCTCTCCTCACTTATACTGTTCACCTGGTAACATGTCCCATGTATATTAAACCATCAGGGGAACACACACTCCTCACTTATACTGTTCACCTGGTAACATGTCCTTTGCATATTTAACCATCAGGGGAAAACATTCTGCTCACTTCTACTGTTCACCTGGTGACGTGTCCCGTTTGTATTAAACAATCAGGGTAACACACTCTCCTCACTTATACTGTTCACCTGGTAACATGTCCTGTGTGCATTAAACCATCAGGGGAGCACACTCTCGTCACTTATACTGTTCATCAGGTAACATGACCCGTCAGTATTAAACCATCAGGGGAACACACTCTCCTCACTTATACTTTTCACCTGGTAACATGTCCTTTGCATATTTAACCATCAGGGGAAAACATTCTGCTCACTTCTGCTGTTCACCTGGTGACATGTCCCGTTTGTATTAAACAATCAGGGGAACACACTCTCCTCAATTATACTGCTCACCCGGTGACATGTCCCGTCTGTATTAAACAATCAGGGGAACACACTCTCCTCAATTATACTATTCACCTGGCGCCACGTCCCGGGTATATTAAACACTCAGGGGAAAACACTCTCCGCACTTATACTGTTCACCTGGTAACATGTCCCGTGCGTGTTAAACCATCAGGGGAACACACTCTCCTCACTTATACTGTTCAGCTGGTAACATGTCCCGTGAGTATTAAACAATCAGGGGAACACACTCTCTCACATATACTGTTCACCTGGTGACATGTCCCGTGTGTATTAAACAATCAGGGGATCACACTCTCCTCAATTATACTGTTCACCTGGTGACATGTCCCGGGTATATTAAACCATCAGGGGAACACACTCTCCTCACTTATACTGTTCACCTCGTAACATGTCCCGTGAATATTAAACCATCAGGGGAAAGCACTCTCCTCACTTATACTGTTCACCTGGTAACATGTCCCGTGCGTGTTAAACCATCAGGGGAACACACTCTCCTCACTTATACTGCTCAGCTGGTAACATGTCCCGTGAGTATTAAACAAGCAGGGGAACACACTCTCCTCACTTATACTGTTCACCTGGTAACATGTTCCGTGTATATTAAACCATCAGGGGAACACACTCTCCTCACTTATACTGTTCACCTGGTAACATGTGCCGTGTATATTAAACCATCAGGGGAACACACTCTCCTCAATTATACATTTCACTTGGTGACATATCCCGTGTGTATTGAACAATCAGGGGAACACACTCTCCTCACTTATACTGTTCACCTGGTAACATGTTCCGTGTATATTAAAACATCAGGGGAACACACTCTCCTCTCTTATACTGTTCACCTGGTAAGATGTCCCGTGCGTATTAAACAATCAGGGGAAAACATTCTCCTCACTTATACTGTTCACTTGGTAACATGTCCCGTGCGTATTAAACCAACAGGGGAACACATTCTCCTCACTAATATTGTTCACCTGGTAACATGTCCCTTGTGTATTAAACCATCAGGGGAACACAATCTCCTCACTTTCACTGTTCAACTGGTGACATGTCCCATGTATATTAAACAATCAGGGGAACACACTCTCCTCACCTATTCTGTTCTCCTGGTAACATGTCCCGTGTATATGAAACCATCAGGGGAACACACTCTCCTCACTTATACTGTTCAGCTGGTAACATGTCCCGTGTGCATTAAACAATCAGGGGAACACACTCTCCTCACTTATACTGTTCACCTGATAACATGTCCCGTGTGTATTAAACCATAAGGGGAACACACTCTACTCACTTATACTGTTCACCTGGTAATATGCACTGTGTATATTAAACCATCAGGGGAACACACTCTCCTCACTTATACTGTTCACCTGGGATCATGTCCCGTGTATATTAAACCATCGGGGGAACACACTCTCCTCACTTATAAAGTTCACCTGGTAACATGTTCCGTGTATATTAAACCATCAGGGGAACACACTCTCCTCACTTATATTGTTCACCTGGTAACATGTACCGTGTATATTAAACCATCAGGGGAACACACTCTCCTCAATTATACATTTCACTTGGTGACATGTCCCGTGTGTATTGAACAATCAGGGGAACACACTCTCCTCACTTATACTGTTCACCTGGTAACATGTCCCGTGCGTATTAAACAATCAGGGGAAAACACTCTCCTCACTTATACTGTTCACTTGGTAACATGTCCCGTGAGTATTAAACCAACAGGGGAACACATTCTCCTCACTTCTCCTGTTCACCTGGTAACATGTCCCGTGTGTATTAAACAATCAGGGGAACACACTCTCCTCACTTATACTGTTCGCTTGGTAACATGTCCCGTGCGTACTAAACAAACAGGGGAACACATTCTCCTCACTTATACTGTTCACCTGGTAACATGTCCCGTGTGTATTAAACAATCAGAGGAACACATTCTCCTCACTTATACTGTTCACTTGGTAACATGTCCCGTGCGTATTTAACAATCAGGGGAACACATTCTCCTCACTTATACTGTTCACCTGGTAACATGTCCCGTGTGTATTAAACAAACAGGGGAACACATTCTCCTCACTTATCCTGTTCACCTGGTAATATGTCCCGTGTGTATTAAACAATCAGGGGAACACATTCTCCTCACTTAGACTGTTCACTTGGTAACATGTCCCGTGCGTATTAAACAAACTGGGGAACAATTTCTCCTCACTTCTACTGTTCACCTGGTAACATGCCCCGTGCGTATTAAACAATCATGGGAACACACTCTCCTCACTTATACAGTTCACCTGGTAACATATCCTTTGTGTATTAAACAATCAGGTGAACACACTCTCCTCACTTATACTGTTCAACTGGTAACATGTCCTGTGTATATTAAAACATCAGGGGAACACACTCTCCTCACTTATACTGTTCACCTGGTAACATGTCCCGTGTGCATTAAACAATCAGGGGAACACAATCTCCTCACTTATACTGTTCACCTAGTCACATGTCCCGTGTATATTAAACCATCAGGGAACACACTCTCCTTACTTATACTGTTCACCTGATAACATGTCCCGTGTATATTAAAGCATCAGGGGAACACACTCTCCTCACTTATACTGTTCTCCTGTTAACATAACCCGTGTATATTAAACCATCAGGGGAACACACTCTCCTCACTTTCACTGTTCACCTGGTAAAATGTCTTGTGTGCATTAAACCATCAGGGGAACACACTCTCCTCACTTATACAGTTCACAAGGTGACATGTCCCGTGCGTATTAAACCATCACGGGAACACACTCTCCTCACTTATACTGTTCACCTTGTAACATGTCCCGTGTATATTAAACCATCAGGGTAACACACTCTCCTCACTTATACTGTTCACCTGGTAACAGGTCCCGTGTTTATTAAAACATCAGGGGAACACACTCTCCTCACTTATACTGTTCACCTGGTAACATGTCCTGTGTGCATTAAACCATCAGGGGAACACACTCTCCTCACTTATATTGTTCATCTGGTAACATGTCCCGTCAGTATTAAACCATCAGGGGAACACACTCTCCTCACTTATACTGTTCACCTGGTAACATGTCCCGTGTATATTAAACCATCAGGGGAAGACGCTCTCCTCACTTATACTGTTCACCTGGTAACATGTCCCATGTATATTAAACCATCAGGGGAACACACTCTCCTCACTTATACTGTTCACCTGGTAACATGTCCTTTGCATATTTAACCATCAGGGGTAAACATTCTGCTCACTTCTACTGTTCACCTGGTGACGTGTATCATTTGTATTAAACAATCAGGGGAACACACTCTCCTCACTTATACTGTTCACCTGGTAACATGTCCTGTGTTTATTAAACCATCAGGGGAACACACTCTCCTCACTTATACTGTTCACCTGGTAACATGTCCCGTGTATATTAAACCATCAGGGTAACACACTCTCCTCGTTTATACTGTTCACCTGGTAACAGGTCCCGTGTATATTAAAACATCAGGGGAACACACTCTCCTCACTTATACTGTTCACCTGGTAACATGTCCTGTGTGCATTAAACCATCAGGGGAACACACTTTCCTCACTTATACTGTTCATCTGGTAACATGTCCCGTCAGTATTAAACCATCAGGGGAACACACTCTCCTCACTTCTACTGTTCACCTGGTGACGTGTCCCGTGTGTATTAAACAATCAGAGGAACACATTCTCCTCACTTATACTGTTCACTTGGTAACATGTCCCGTGCGTATTAAACAAACAGGGGAACACATTCTCCTCACTTATACTGTTCACCTGGTAACATGTCCCGTGTGTATTAAACAAACAGCGGAACACATTCTCCTCATTTATCCTGTTCACCTGGTAATATGTCCCGTGTGTATTAAACAAACAGGGGAACACATTCTCCTCACTTATCCTGTTCACCTGGTAATATGTCCCGTGCGTATTAAACAAACAGGGGAACAATTTCTCCTCAGTTCTACTGTTCACCTGGTAACATGTCCCGTGCGTATTAAACAATCAGGGGAACACACTCTCCTCAGTTATTCAGTTCACCTGGTAACATATCCTATGTGTATTAAACAATCAGGTGAACACACTCTCCTCACTTATACTGTTCAACTGGTAACATGTCCTGTGTATATTAAAACATCAGGGGAACACACTCTCCTCACTTATACTGTTCACCTGGTAACATGTCCCGTGTGCATTAAACAATCAGGGGAACACACTCTCCTCACTTATACCGTTCACCTGATAACATGTCCCGTGTGTATTAAACCATCAGGGGAACACAATCTCCTCACTTATACTGTTCACCTGGTAACATGCCCTGTGTATATTAAGCCATCAGGGGAACACACTCTCCTCACTTAAACTGTTTACCTGGTAACATGTCCCGTGTATATTAAACCATCAGGGGAACACACTCTCCTCACTTATACTGTTCACCTAGTCACATGTCCCGTGTATATTAAACCATCAGGTAACACACTCTCCTTACTTATACTGTTCACCTGGTAACATGTCCCGTGTAAATTAAACCATCAGGGGAACACACTCTCCTCACTTATACTGTTCTCCTGTTAACATATCCCGTGTATATTAAACCATCAGGGGAACACACTCTCCTCACTTACACTGTTCACCTGGTAAAATGTCTTGTGTGCATTAAACCATCAGGGGAACACACTCTCCACACTTATACAGTTCACATGGTGACATGTCCCGTGCGTATTAAACCATCAGGGGAACACACTCTCCTCACTTATACTTTTCACCTTGTAACATGTCCCGTGTATATTAAACCATCAGGGGAACAAACTCTCCTCACTTATACTGTTCACCTGGTAACAGGTCCCGTGTATATTAAAACATCAGGGGAACACACTCTCCTCACTTATACTGTTCACCTGGTAACATGTCCTGTGTGCATTAAACCATCAGGGGAACAAACTCTCCTCACTTATACTGTTCATCTGGTAACATGTCCCGTCAGTATTAAACCATCAGGGGAACACACTCTCCTCACTTATACTGTTCACCTGGTAACATGTCCCGTGTATATTAAACCATCAGGGGAAGACGCTCTCCTCACTTATACTGTTCACCTGGTAACATGTCCCATGTATATTCAACCATCAGGGGAACACACTCTCCTCACTTATACTGTTCACCTGGTAACATGTCCTTTGCATATTTAACCATCAGGGGAAAACATTCTGCTCACTTCTACTGTTCACCTGGTGACGTGTCCCATTTGTATTAAACAATCAGGGGAACACACTCTCCTCACTTATACTGTTCACCTGGTAACATGTCCTGTGTTTATTAAACCATCAGGAGAACACACTCTCCTCACTTATACTGTTCACCTGGTAACATGTCCCGTGTATATTCAACCATCAGGGTAACACACTCTCCTCACTTATACTGTTCACCTGGTAACATGTCCTGTGTGCATTAAACCATCAGGGGAACACACTCTCCTCACTTATACTGTTCATCTGGTAACATGTCCCGTCAGTATTAAACCATCAGGGGAACACACTCTCCTAACTTATACTGTTCACCTGGTAACATGTCCTTTGCATATTTAACCCTCAGGGGAAAACATTCTGCTCACTTCTGCTGTTCACCTGGTGACATGTCCCGTTTGTATTAAACAATCAGGGGAACACACTCTCCTCAATTATACTGCTCACCCGGTGACATGTCCCGTGTGTATTAAACAATCAGGGGAACACACTCTCCTCAATTATACTATTCACCTGGTGCCACGTCCCGGGTATATTAAACAATCAGGGGAAAACACTCTCCTCAATTATACTGTTCACCTGGGAACATGTCCCGTGCGTGTTAAACCATCAGGAGAACACACTCTCCTCACTTACACTGTTCACCTGGTAAAATGTCTTGGGTGCATTAAACCATCAGGGGAACACACTCTCCTCACTTATACAGTTCACATGGTGACATGTCCCGTGCGTATTAAACCATCAGGGGAACTCTCTCTCCTCACTTATACTGTTCACCTTGTAACATGTCCCGTGTATATTAAACCATCAGGGTAACACACTCTCCTCACTTATACTGTTCACCTGGTAACAGGTCCCGTGTATATTAAACCATCAGGGGAACACACTCTCCTCACTTATACTGTTCACCTGGTAACATGTCCTGTGTGCATTAAACCATCAGGGGAACACACTCTCCTCACTTATACTGTTCATCTGGTAACATGTCCGGTCAGTATTAAACCATCAGGGGAACACACTCTCCTCACTTATACTGTTCACCTGGTAACATGTCCCGTGTATGTTAAACCATCAGGGGAAGACGCTCTCCTCACTTATACTGTTCACCTGGTGACATGTCCAGGGTATAATAAACCATCAGGGGAACACACTCTCCTCACTTATACTGTTCACCTGGTAACATGTCCCGTGAATATTAAACCATCAGGGGAAAGCACTCTCCTCACTTATACTGTTCACCTGGTAACATGTCCCGTGCGTGTTAAACCATCAGGGGAACACACTCTCCTCACTTATACTGTTCAGCTGGTAACATGTCCCGTGAGTATTAAACAATCAGGGGAACACACTCTCCTCACTTATACTGTTCACCTGGGAACATGTTCCGTCTATATTAAACCATCAGGGGAACACACTCTCCTCACTTATACTGTTCACCTGGTAACATGTACCGTGTATATTAAACCATCAGGGGAACACACTCTCCTCACTTATACTGTTCACCTGGTAACATGTCCCGTGTGTATTGAACAATCAGGGGAACACACTCTCCTCTCTTATACTGTTCACCTGGTAACATGTCCCGTGCGTATTAAACAATCAGGGGAAAACATTCGCCTCACTTATACTGTTCACCTGGTAACATGTCCCGTGTGTATTGAACAATCAGGGGAACATACTCTCCTCACTTATCCTGTTCACCTGGTAACATGTCCCGTGCGTATTAAACCAACAGGGGAACACATTCTCCTCACTTTTACTGTTCACTTGGTAACATCTCCCGTGCGTATTTAACAAACAGGGGAACACATTCTCCTCACTTATAATGTTCACCTGGTAACATGTCCCGTGTGTATTAAACAAACAGGGAACACATTCTCCTCACTTATACTGTTCACCTGTAACATGTCCCGTGTGTATTAAACAATCAGGGGAACACATTCTGCTCACTTATACTGTTCACTTGGTAACATGTCCCGTGCGTATTAAACAAACAGGGGAACACATACTCCTCACTTCTACTGTTCACCTGGTAACATCTCCTGTGTACATTAAACCATCAATGGAACACACTCTCCTCACTTATACTGTTCACCTGGTAACATGTCCTGTGTATATTAAAAAATAATGGGAACACACTCTCCTCACTTATACTGTTCACCTGGTAACATGTCCCGTGTGCATTAAAGCATCAGGGGAACACACTCTCCTCACTTATACTGTTCACCTGGTAACATGTACCGTGTATATTAAACCATCAGGGGAACACAATCTCCTCACTTATACTGTTCACCTGGTAACATGTCCCGTGCGTATTAAACAAACAGGGGAACACATTCTCCTCACTTCTACTGTTCACCTGGTAACATCTCCTGTGTATATTGAACCATCAATGGAACACTCTCTCCTCACTTATACTGTTCACTTGGTAACATGTCCTGTGTATATTAAAATATCAGGGGAACACACTCTCCTCACTTATACTGTTCACCTGGTAACATGTCCCGTGTGCATTAAACAATCAGGGGAACACACTCTCCTCACTTATACTGTTCACCTGATAACATGTCCCGTGTGCATTAAACCATCAGGGGAACACAATCTCCTCACTTATACTGTTCACCTGGTAACATGTCCTTTGCATATTTAACCATCTGGGGAAAACATTCTGCTCACTTCTACTGTTCACCTGGTGACGTGTCCCGTGTGTATTAAACCATCAGGGGAACACAATCTCCTCACTTATACTGTTCACCTGGTAACATGTCCTTTGCATATTTAACCATCTGGGGAAAACATTCTGCTCACTTCTACTGTTCACCTGGTGACGTGTCCCATTTGTATTAAACAATCAGGGGAACACACTCTCCTCACTTATACTGTTCACCTGGTAACATGTCCTGTGTTTATTAAACCATCAGGGGAACACACTCTCCTCACTTATACTGTTCACCTGGTAACATGTCCCGTGTATATTAAACCATCAGGGTAACACACTCTCCTCACTTATACTGTTCACCTGGTAACATGTCCTGTGTGCATTAAAGCATCAGGGGAACACACTCTCCTCAATTATACATTTCACTTGGTGACATGTCCCGTGTGTATTGAACAATCAGGGGCACACACTCCGCTCACTTATACTGTTCACCTGGTAACATGTCCCGTGCGTATTAAACAATCAGGGGAAAACATTCTCCTCACTTATACTGTTCACTTGGTAACATGTCCCGTGCGTATTAAACCAACAGGGGAACACATTCTCCTCACTTATTCTGTTCACCTGGTAACATGTCGCGTGTGCATTAAACCATCAGGGGAGCACACTCTCCTCACTTATACTGTTCACCTGGTAACATGTCCCGTGCGTGTTAAACCATCAGGGGAACACAATCTCCTCACATATACTGTTCACCTGGTGACATGTCCCGTGTGTATTAAACAATCTGAGGAACACACTCTCCTCACTTATACTGTTCACCTGGTAACATGTCCTGTGTGTATTAAACAATCAGGGGAATACACTCTCCTCACTTATACTGTTCACCTGGTAACATGTCCTGAGTGTATTAAACAATCTGAGGAACACACTCTCCTCACTTATACTGTTCACCTGGTGACATGTCCCGTGTGTATTAAACAATCAGGGGATCACACTCTCCTCAATTATACTGTTCACCTGGTAACATGTCCCGTGTATATTAAACCATCAGGGGAAAGAACTCTCCTCACTTATACTGTTCACCTGGTAACATGTCCCGTGTGCATTAAACCATCAGGGGAACACACTCTCCTCACTTATACTGTTCACCTGGTAACATGTCCCGTGTGCATTAAATCATCAGGGGAACACACTCTCCTCACTTATACTGTTCACCTGGTAACATGTCCCGTGCATATTAAACCACCAGGGGAACACACTCTCCTCACTTATACTGTTCATCTGGTAACATGTCCCGTTAGTATTAAACCATCAGGGGAACACACTCTCCTCACTTATACAGTTCACTTGGTGAAATGTCCCGTGCATATTAAACCATCAGGGGAACAAACTCTCCTCATTTATACTGTTCAGCTGGAAACATGTCCCGTGAATATTAAACCATCAGGGGAAAGCACTCTCCTCACTTAGACTTTTCTCTTGGTAACATATCCCGTGTATATTAAACCATCAGGAGAACACACTCTCCTCACTTATACTGTTCACCTGGAAACATGTCCCGTGAATATTAAACCATCAGGGGAAAGCACTCTCCTCACTTAGACTTTTCACCTGGTAACATGTCCCGTGTGTATTGAACAACAGGGGAACACATTCTCCTCACTTTTACTGTTCACTTGGTAACATCTCCCGTGCGTATTTAACAAACAGGGGAACACATTCTCCTCACTTATAATGTTCACCTGGTAACATGTCCCGTGTGTATTAAACAAACAGGGAACACATTCTCCTCACTTATACTGTTCACCTGTAACATGTCCCGTGTGTATTAAACAATCAGGGGAACACATTCTGCTCACTTATACTGTTCACTTGGTAACATGTCCCGTGCGTATTAAACAAACAGGGGAACACATACTCCTCACTTCTACTGTTCACCTGGTAACATCTCCTGTGTACATTAAACCATCAATGGAACACACTCTCCTCACTTATACTGTTCACCTGGTAACATGTCCTGTGTATATTAAAAAATAATGGGAACACACTCTCCTCACTTATACTGTTCACCTGGTAACATGTCCCGTGTGCATTAAAGCATCAGGGGAACACACTCTCCTCACTTATACTGTTCACCTGGTAACATGTACCGTGTATATTAAACCATCAGGGGAACACAATCTCCTCACTTATACTGTTCACCTGGTAACATGTCCCGTGCGTATTAAACAAACAGGGGAACACATTCTCCTCACTTCTACTGTTCACCTGGTAACATCTCCTGTGTATATTGAACCATCAATGGAACACTCTCTCCTCACTTATACTGTTCACTTGGTAACATGTCCTGTGTATATTAAAATATCAGGGGAACACACTCTCCTCACTTATACTGTTCACCTGGTAACATGTCCCGTGTGCATTAAACAATCAGGGGAACACACTCTCCTCACTTATACTGTTCACCTGATAACATGTCCCGTGTGCATTAAACCATCAGGGGAACACAATCTCCTCACTTATACTGTTCACCTGGTAACATGTCCTTTGCATATTTAACCATCTGGGGAAAACATTCTGCTCACTTCTACTGTTCACCTGGTGACGTGTCCCGTGTGTATTAAACCATCAGGGGAACACAATCTCCTCACTTATACTGTTCACCTGGTAACATGTCCTTTGCATATTTAACCATCTGGGGAAAACATTCTGCTCACTTCTACTGTTCACCTGGTGACGTGTCCCATTTGTATTAAACAATCAGGGGAACACACTCTCCTCACTTATACTGTTCACCTGGTAACATGTCCTGTGTTTATTAAACCATCAGGGGAACACACTCTCCTCACTTATACTGTTCACCTGGTAACATGTCCCGTGTATATTAAACCATCAGGGTAACACACTCTCCTCACTTATACTGTTCACCTGGTAACATGTCCTGTGTGCATTAAAGCATCAGGGGAACACACTCTCCTCAATTATACATTTCACTTGGTGACATGTCCCGTGTGTATTGAACAATCAGGGGCACACACTCCGCTCACTTATACTGTTCACCTGGTAACATGTCCCGTGCGTATTAAACAATCAGGGGAAAACATTCTCCTCACTTATACTGTTCACTTGGTAACATGTCCCGTGCGTATTAAACCAACAGGGGAACACATTCTCCTCACTTATTCTGTTCACCTGGTAACATGTCGCGTGTGCATTAAACCATCAGGGGAGCACACTCTCCTCACTTATACTGTTCACCTGGTAACATGTCCCGTGCGTGTTAAACCATCAGGGGAACACAATCTCCTCACATATACTGTTCACCTGGTGACATGTCCCGTGTGTATTAAACAATCTGAGGAACACACTCTCCTCACTTATACTGTTCACCTGGTAACATGTCCTGTGTGTATTAAACAATCAGGGGAATACACTCTCCTCACTTATACTGTTCACCTGGTAACATGTCCTGAGTGTATTAAACAATCTGAGGAACACACTCTCCTCACTTATACTGTTCACCTGGTGACATGTCCCGTGTGTATTAAACAATCAGGGGATCACACTCTCCTCAATTATACTGTTCACCTGGTAACATGTCCCGTGTATATTAAACCATCAGGGGAAAGAACTCTCCTCACTTATACTGTTCACCTGGTAACATGTCCCGTGTGCATTAAACCATCAGGGGAACACACTCTCCTCACTTATACTGTTCACCTGGTAACATGTCCCGTGTGCATTAAATCATCAGGGGAACACACTCTCCTCACTTATACTGTTCACCTGGTAACATGTCCCGTGCATATTAAACCACCAGGGGAACACACTCTCCTCACTTATACTGTTCATCTGGTAACATGTCCCGTTAGTATTAAACCATCAGGGGAACACACTCTCCTCACTTATACAGTTCACTTGGTGAAATGTCCCGTGCATATTAAACCATCAGGGGAACAAACTCTCCTCATTTATACTGTTCAGCTGGAAACATGTCCCGTGAATATTAAACCATCAGGGGAAAGCACTCTCCTCACTTAGACTTTTCTCTTGGTAACATATCCCGTGTATATTAAACCATCAGGAGAACACACTCTCCTCACTTATACTGTTCACCTGGAAACATGTCCCGTGAATATTAAACCATCAGGGGAAAGCACTCTCCTCACTTAGACTTTTCACCTGGTAACATGTCCCGTGTGTATTGAACAATCAGGGGAACACACTCTCCTCACTTATCCTGTTCACCTGGTAACATGTCCCGTGCGTATTAAACCAACAGGGGAACACATTCTCCTCACTTTTACTGTTCACTTGGTAACATCTCCCGTGCGTATTTAACAAACAGGGGAACACATTCTCCTCACTTATAATGTTCACCTGGTAACATGTCCCGTGTGTATTAAACAAACAGGGAACACATTCTCCTCACTTATACTGTTCACCTGGTAACATGTCCCGTGTGTATTAAACAATCAGGGGAACACATTCTCCTCACTTATACTGTTCACTTGGTAACATGTCCCGTGCATATTAAACAAACAGGGGAACACATTCTCCTCACTTCTACTGTTCACCTGGTAACATCTCCTGTGTATATTAAACCATCAATGGAACACACTCTCCTCACTTATACTGTTCACCTGGTAACATGTCCTGTGTATATTAAAATATCAGGGGAACACACTCTCCTCACTTATACTGTTCACCTGGTAATATGTCCCGTGTGCATTAAACAATCAGGGGAACACACTCTCCTCACTTATACTGTTCACCTGATAACATGTCCCGTGTGCATTAAACCATCAGGGGAACACAATCTCCTCACTTATACTGTTCACCTGGTAACATGTCCTTTGCATATTTAACCATCTGGGGAAAACATTCTGCTCACTTCTACTGTTCACCTGGTGACGTGTCCCATTTGTATTAAACAATCAGGGGAACACACTCTCCTCACTTATACTGTTCACCTGGTAACATGTCCTGTGTTTATTAAACCATCAGGGGAACACACTCTCCTCACTTATACTGTTCACCTGGTAACATGTCCCGTGTATATTAAACCATCAGGGTAACACACTCTCCTCACTTATACTGTTCACCTGGTAACATGTCCTGTGTGCATTAAAGCATCAGGGGAACACACTTTCCTCACTTATACTGTTCATCGGGTAACATGTCCCGTCAGTATTAAACCATCAGGGGAACACACTCTCCTAACTTATACTGTTCAAATGGTAACATGTCCTTTGCATATTTAACCCTCAGGGGAAAACATTCTGCTCACTTCTGCTGTTCACCTGGTGACATGTCCCGTTTGTATTAAACAATCAGGGGAACACACTCTCCTCAATTATACTGCTCACCCGGTGACATGTCCCGTGTGTATTAAACAATCAGGGGAACACACTCTCCTCAATTATACAATTCACCTGGTGCCACGCCCCGGGTATATTAAACAATCAGGGGAAAACACTCTCCTCACTTATACTGTTCACCTGGTAACATGTCCCGTGCGTGTTAAACCATCAGGGGAACACACTCTCCTCACTTATAATGTTCACCTGGTGACATGTCCCGTGTGTATTAAACAATCAGGGGATCACACTCTCCTCAATTATACTGTTCACCTGGTGACATGTCCCGGATATATTAAACCATCAGGGGAACACACTCTCCTCACTTATACTGTTCACCTGGTAATATGTCCCGTGAATATTAAACCATCAGGGGAAAGCACTCTCCTCACTTATACTGTTCACCTGGTAACATGTCCCGTGCGTGTTAAACCATCGTGGGAACACACTCTCCTCACTTATACTGTTCACCTGGTAACATGTCCCGTGAGTATTAAACAATCAGGGGAACACACTCTCCTCACTTATACTGTTCACCTGGTAACATGTTCCGTGTATATTAAACCATCAGGGGAACACACTCTCCTCACTTAAACTTATCACCTGTTGACATGTCCCGTGTGTATTAAACAATCAGGGGAACACACTCTCCTCACTTCTACTGTTCACCAGGCAACATGTCCCGTAATATTAATCAATCTGGTGAACACACTCTCCTCACTTATACTGTTCACTTGGTAACTTGTCCCGTGTGTATTAAACAATCAGGGTAACACATTCTCCTCACTTATACTGTTCACTTGGTAACATGTCCCGTGCGTATTAAACAAACAGGGGAACACATTCTCCTCACTTATACTGTTCACCTGGTAACATGTCCCATGTGTCTTAAACAAACAGGGGAACACATTCTCCTCACTTATAATGTTCACCTGGCAGCATGTCCCGTGCGTATTAAACAAACAGTGGAACACATTCTCCTCAATTCTACTGTTCACCTGGCAACATGTCCCGTGCGTATTAAACAATCAGGGGAACACACTCCCCTCACGAATACTGTTCACCTGGTATCATGTCCTTTGTATATTAAACCATCAGGGGAACACAGTCTCCTCACTTATACTGTTCACCTGGTAACATATCCCGTGTGCATTAAACAATCAGGCGAACACACTCTCCTCACTTATACCGTTCACCTGATAACATGTCCCGTGTGTATTAAACCATCAGGGGAACATAATCTCCTCACTTATACTGTTCACCTGGTGACATGCCCTGTGTATACTAAACCATCAGGGGAACACACTCTCCTCACGTATACTTTTTACGTGATAACATGTCCCGTCTATATTAAACCATCAGGGGAACACACTCTCCTCACTTATACTGTTCACCTGGTAACATGTCCCGTATATATTAAACCATCAGGGGAACACACTCTCCTCACTTCTAATGTTCACCTGGTAACATATCCCGTGTATATTAAACCATCAGGGGAACACACCCTCCTCACTTACACTGTTCACCTGGTAAAATGTCCTGTGTGCATTAAACCATCAGGGGAACACACACTCCTCACTTTTGCAGTTCACTTGGTGACATGTCCCGTGCGTATTAAACCATCAGGTGAACACACTCGCCTCACTTATACTGTTCATCTGGTAACATGTCCCGTGTATATTAAACCATCAGGGGAACACACTCTCCTCACTTATACTGTTCACCTGGTAACATGTCCCGTGTATATTAAACCATCAGGGGAACACACTCTCCTCACTTATACTGTTCACCTGGTAACATGTCCTGTGTGCATTAAACCATCAGGGGAACACACTCTCCTCACTTATACTGTTCACCTGGTAACATGTCCTTTGCATATTTAACCATCAGGGGAAAACATTCTGCTAACTTATAATGTTCACTTGGTGACATGTCCCTTGTGTATTAAACAATCAGGGGAACACACTCTCCTCACTTATACTGTTCACCTGGTAACATGTCCTTTGCATATTTAACCATCAGGGGAAAACAATCTGCTCACTTATACTGTTCACCTGGCAACATGTCCTGTGTGCATTAAACAATCAGGGGAACACACTCTCCTCACTTATACTGTTCACCTGGGAACATGTCCCGTGTATATTAAACCATCAGGGGAAAACACTCTCCTCACTTATACTGCTCACCTGGTAACATGTCCCGTGAGTATTAAACAATCAGGGGAACACTCTCTCCTCACTTATACTGTTCACCTGGTAACATGTCCTGTGTATATTAAACTATCAGGGGAACACATTCTCCTCACTTATACTGTTCACCTGGTAACATGTCCTGTGTGTATTAAACCATCAGGGGAAAGCACTCTCCTCACTTATACTGTTCACCTGGTAACATGTCCCGTGTGCATTAAACCATCAGTGGAACACACTCTCCTCACCTATACTGTTCACCTGGTAAAATGTCCTGTGTGCATTAAATCATCAGGGGAACACAGTCTCCTCACTTATACAGTTCACTTGGTGAAATGTCCCGTGTGCATATTAAACCATCAGGGGAACACACTCTCCTCACTTCGACTGTTCATCTGGTAACATGTCCAGTGAATATTAAACCATCAGGGGAACACATTCTCCTCACTTATACTGTTCACCTAGTGACATGTCCCGTGTGTATTAAACAATCAGGGGAATTCACTCTCCTCACTTATACTGTTCACCTGGTATCATGTCCTGTGTATATTAAACCATCAGGGGAACACACTCTCCTCACATATACTGTTCACCTGGTAACATGTCCCGTGCGTGTTAAGCCATCAGGGGAACACACTCTACTCACTTATACTGTTCACCTGGTAACATGTCCCGTGCGTATTAAACAATCAGGGGAACACACTCTCCTCACTTATACTGTTCACCTGTTGACATGTCCTGTTTGTATTAAACCATCAAGGGAACACGCTCTCCTCACTTATGCTGTTCACCTGGTAACATGTCCCATGTATATTAAACCATCAGGGGAACACACTCTCCTCACTTACACTGTTCATCTGGTGACATGTCCTGTGTTTATTAAACCATCAGGGGAAAACAATCTCCTCACTTATACTGTTCACCTGTTGACATGTCCTGTGTGTATTAAACAATCAGGGGAACTCACTCTCCTCACTTATACTGTTCACCTGGTGACATGTCCTGTGTGTATTAAACAATCAGGGGAACTCACTCTACTCACTTATACTGTTCACCTGGTGACATGTCCCGACAGTATTAAACCATCAGGGGAAGACAGTCTCCTCACTTATACTGTTCACCTGGTAACATGTCCTTTGCATATTTAACCATCAGGGGAAAACATTCTGCTCACTTATACTGTTCACCTGGTGACATGTCCCGTGTGTATTAAACAATCAGGGGAACACACTCTCCTCACTTATACTGTTCACGTGGTAACATGTCCCGTGCGTATTAAACAATCAGGGGAACACACTCTCCTCACCTATACTGTTCACCTGGTAACATGTCCCGTGCGTATTAAACAATCAGGGGAACACACTCTCCTCACTTATACTGTTCACCTGTTGACATGTCCTGTTTGTATTAAACCATCAGGGGAACACACTCTCCTCACTTATGCTGTTCACCTGGTAACATGTCCCATGTATATTAAACCATCAGGGGAACACACTCTCCTCACTTATACTGTTCACCTGGTAACATGTCCCATGTATATTAAACCATAAGGGGAACACACTCTCCTCACATATACTGTTCACCTGGTAACATGTCCTGTGTATATTAAACCATCAGTGGAACACACTCTCCTCACTTATACTGTTCACCTGGTAACATGTCCCGTGTGTATTAAACAATCAGGGGAACACACTCTCTTCACTTATACTGTTCACCTGGTAACATTTCCCATGTATATTAAACCATCAGGGGAACACACTATCCTCACTTATACTGTTTACCTGGTAACATGTCCTATGTGTATTAAACAATCAGGGGAACACACTCTCTTCACTTATACTGTTCACCTGGTAACATGTCCCATGTATATTAAACCATCAGGGGAACACACTCTCCTCACTTATACTGTTTACCCGGTAACATGTCCTGTGTGCATTAAACCATCAGGGGAACACACTCTCTTCACTTATACTGTTCACCTGGTGACATGTCCCATGTATATTAAACAATCAGGGGAACACACTCTCTTCACTTATGCTGTTCACCTGGTAACATGTCCCGCGTATATTAAAACATCAGGGGAACACACGATCCTCACTTATACTGTTCACCTGGTAACATGTCCCGGGAGTATTAAACCATCAGGGGAACACACTCTCCTCACTTATACTGTTCACCTGGTAACATGTCCTGTGTATATTAAACCATCAGGGGAACACATTCTCCTCACTTGTACTGTTCACCTGCTAACATGTCCCGTGTATATTAAACCATCAGGAAAATACAGTCTCCTGACTGATACTGTTCACCTGGTAACATGTCACGTGTATATTAAACCATCAGGGGAAGACACTCTCCTCACTTATACTGTTCACCTGGTAACATGCCCCGTGTATATTAAACATTCAGGGGAACACATTCTCCTCACTTATTCAGTTCACCTGGTAACATGTCCCGTGTATATTAAACCATCAGGGGAACACACTCTCCTCACTTATACTGTTCACCTGGTAACATGTCCTGTGTATATTAAACCATCAGCGGAACACACTCGCCTCACTTATACTGTTCAACTGGTAACATGTCCCGTCTATCTTAAACCATCAGGGGAAAGCACTCTCCTCACTTATACTGTTCACCTGGTAACATGTCCCGTGTATATTAAACCATCAGGGGAACACACTCTCCTCACTTATACTGATCACCTGGTGACATGTCCCGGGTATATTAAAAAATCAGGGGAACTCACTATCCTCACTTATGCTGTTCACCATGTATCATGTCCTGTGTATATTAAACCAACAGGGGAACACACTCTCCTCACTTATACAGTTCACCTGGTAACATGTCCCGTGCGTGTTAAACCATCAGGGGAACACACTCTCCTCACTTATACTGTTTACCCGGTAACATGTCCTGTGTGCATTAAACCATCAGGGGAACACACTCTCTTCACTTATACTGTTCACCTGGTGACATGTCCCATGTATATTAAACAATAAGGGGAACACACTCTCTTCACTTATGCTGTTCACCTGGTAACATGTCCCGCGTATATTAAAACATCAGGGGAACACACGATCCTCACTTCCACTCTTCACCTGGTGACACGTCCCGTCAGTATTAAACAGTCAGGGGAACACACTCTCCTCACTTATACTGTTCACCTGGTAACATGTCCCGGGAGTATTAAACCATCAGGGGAACACACTCTCCTCACTTATACTGTTCACCTGGTAACATGTCCTGTGTATATTAAACCATCAGGGGAACACATTCTCCTCACTTGTACTGTTCACCTGCTAACATGTCCCGTGTATATTAAACCATCAGGAAAATACAGTCTCCTGACTGATACTGTTCACCTGGTAACATGTCACGTGTATATTAAACCATCAGGGGAAGACACTCTCCTCACTTATACTGTTCACCTGGTAACGTGCCCCGTGTATATTAAACATTCAGGGGAACACATTCTCCTCACTTATTCAGTTCACCTGGTAACATGTCCCGTGTATATTAAACCATCAGGGGAACACACTCTCCTCACTTATACTGTTCACCTGGTAACATGTCCTGTGTATATTAAGCCATCAGGGGAACACACTCTCCTCACTTATACTGTTCGCCTGGTAACGTGTCCCGTGTTCTTTAGCAATCAGGGGAACATACGCTGCTCGCTTATACTGTTCACCTGGTAACATGTCCCGTGTATATTAAACCATCAGGGGAACACATAATCCTCACTTATACTGTTCACCTGCTAACATGTCCCCTGTATATTAAACCATCAGGGGAATACAGTCTCCTCACTTATACTGTTCACCTGGAAACATGTCCCGTGTATATTAAACCATCAGCGGAACACACTCGCCTCACTTATACTGTTCAACTGGTAACATGTCCCATCTATCTTAAACCATCAGGGGAAAGCACTCTCCTCACTTATACTGTTCACCTGGTAACATGTCCCGTGTATATTAAACCATCAGGGGAACACACTCTCCTCACTTATACTGATCACCTGGTGACATGTCCCGGGTATATTAAAAAATCAGGGGAACTCACTATCCTCACTTATGCTGTTCACCATGTATCATGTCCTGTGTATATTAAACCAACAGGGGAACACACTCTCCTCACTTATACAGTTCACCTGGTAACATGTCCCGTGCGTGTTAAACCATCAGGGGAACACACTCTCCTCACTTATACTGTTCACCTGGAGACATGTCCCGTGCGTACGTAACAATCAGGGAAACACACTCTCCTCACTTATACTGTTCACCATGTATCATGTCCTGTGTATATTAAACCAACAGGGGAACACACTCTCCTCACTGATACAGTTCAGCTGGTAACAGTTCCCGTGAATATTAAACCATCATGGGAACACACTCTCCTCACTGATACTGTTCACCTGGGAACATGTCCCGTGTATATTAAACCATCAGGGGAACACACTCTCCTCACTTATACTGTTCACCTGGTAACATGTCCCGTGTATATTAAACCATCAGGTGAACACAATCTCCTCACTTATACTGTTCACCTGGTAACATGTACCGTGTATATTATACCATCAGGGGAACACACACTCCTCAATTATACATTTCACTTGGTGACATGTCCCGTGTGTATTGAACAATCAGGGGAACACACTCTCATCACTTTTACTGTTCACCTGGTAACATGCCCCTTGTGTATTGAACAATCGGGGAACACACTCTCCCCACTTATACTGTTCACCTGGTAACATGTACCGTGTGTATTAAATAATCAGGGGTACACAATCTCCTCACTTATACTGTTCACCTGGTCACATGTCCCGTGTACATTAAACCATCAGGGGAACACACTCTCCTCACTTATACTGTTCACCAGGTGACAAGTCCCGTGTGTATTAAACAATCAGGGGAACACACTCTCCTCACTTATACTGTTCACCTGGTAACATGTCCCGTGTGTATTAAACAATCAGGGGATCACACTCTCCTCAATTATACTGTTCACCTGGTAACATGTCCCGTGTGTATTAAATAATCAGGGGAACACACTCTCCTCACTTATACTGTTCACCTGGTAACATGTCCCGTGTATATTAAACCATCAGGGGAACACACTCTCCTCACTTATACTGTTCTCCTGGTAACATGTCCCGTGTATATGAAACCATCAGGGGAACACACTCTCCTCACTTATACTGTTCACCTGGTAACATGTCCCGTGTCCATGAAACAATCAGGGGAACACACTCTCCTCACTTTTACTGTTCACCTGATAACATGTCCCGTGTGTATTAAACCATAAGTGGAACACACTCTCCTCACTTATACTGTTCACCTGGTAATCTGCCCTGTGTATATTAAACCTTCATGGGAACACATTCTCCTCACTTATACTGTTCACCTGGGAACATGTCCCGTGTATATTAAACCATCAGGGGAACACACTCTCCTCACTTATACTGTTCAACTGGTAACATGTCCCGTGTATATTAAACGATCAGGGGAACACACTCTCCTCACTTATACTGTTCCCCTGGTTACATGTACCGTGTATATTATACCATCAGGGGAACACACTCTCCTCAATTATACATTTCACTTGGTGACATGTCCCGTGTGTATTGAACAATCAGGGGAACACACTCTCCTCACTTATACTGTTCACCTGGTAACATGCCCCTTGTGTATTGAACAATCAGGGGAACACACTCTCCTCACTTATCCTGTTCACCTGGTAACATGTCCCGTGTGTATTAAATAATCAGGGGAACACACTCTCCTCACTTATACTGTTCACCTGGTAACATGTCCCGTGTATATTAAACCATCAGGGGAACACACTCTCCTCACTTATACTGTTCACCAGGTGACATGTCCCGTGTGTATTAAACAATCAGGGGAACACACTCTCCTCACTTATACTGTTCACCTGGTAACATGTCCCGTGTGTATTAAACAATCAGGGGATCACACTCTCCTCAATTATACTGTTCACCTGGTAACATTTCCCGTGTGTATTAAATAATCAGGGGGACACACTCTCCTCACTTATACTGTTCACCTGGTAACATGTCCCGTGTATATTAAACCATCAGGGGAACACACTCTCCTCACTTATACTGTTCACCAGGTGACATGACCAGTGTGCATTAAACAATCAGGGGAACACACTCTCCTCACTTATACTGTTCACCTGGTAACATGTCCCGTGTGTATTAAACAATCAGGGGATCACACTCTCCTCAATTATACTGTTCACCTGCTGACATGTCCCGTGTATATTAAACCATCAGGGGAACACACTCTCCGCTCTTATACTGTTCACCTGGTAACATGTCCCGCGCGTGTTAAACCATCAGGGGAACATACTCTCCTCACTTATACTGTTCACCTGGCAACATGTCCCGTGAGTATTAAACAATCAGGGAAACACACTCTCCTCACTTATACTGTTCACCTGGTGACATGTCCCGTGTGTATTAAACAATCAGGGGAACACAATCTCCTCACTTACACTGTTCACCTGGTGACATGTCCCGTCAGTATTAAACAATCAGGGGTACTCACTCTCCTCACTTATACTGTTCACCTGGTAACATGTCCCGTGCGTGTTAAACCATCAGGGGAACACGCTCTCCTCACTTATACTGTTCACCTGGCAAGTTGTCCCGTGAGTATTAAACCATCAGCGGAACACACTCTCCTCACTTATACTGTTCAACTGGTAACATGTCCCGTGCGTGTTAAACCATCAGGGGAACACACTCTGCTCACATATACTATTCACCTGGTAACATGTCCCGTGTGTATTAAACAATCAGGGGAAAACACTCTCCTCACTTATACTGTTCAGCTGGTAACATGTCCCGTGCGTGTTAAACCATCAGGGGAACACACTCTCCGCACTTATACTGTTCACCTGGTAATATGTCCTGTGTGTATTAAACAATCAGGGGAATACACTCTCCTCACTTATACTGTTCACCTGGTAACATGTCCCGTGTATATTAAACCATCAGGGGAACACGCTTTCCTCACTTATACTGTCAGCTGCTGACATGTCCCGTGTGCATTAAACAATCAGGGGAACACACTCTCCTCACTTATACTGTTCACCTGATAACATGTCCCGTGTGTATTAAACCATAAGGGGAACACACTCTCCTCACTTATACTGTTCACCTGGTAATATGCCCTGTGTATATTAAACCATCAGGGGAACACACTCTCCTCACTTATACTGTTCACCTGGGAACATGTCCCGTGTATATTAAACCATCAGAGGAACACACTCTCCCCATTTATACTGTTCACCTGGTAACATGTCCCCTGTATATTAAACCATCAGGGGAACACAGTCTCCTCACTTATACTGTTCACCTGGTAACATGTACCTTGTATATTAAACCATCAGGGGAACACGTTCTCCTTACTTATACTGTTCACCTGGCAAGATGTCCCGTGAGAATTAAACTATCAGCGGAACACACTCTCCTCACTTATACTGTTCACCTGGTAACGTGTCCCGTGCGTGTTAAACCATCAGGGGAACACACTCTACTCACATATACTATTCACCTGGTGACATGTCCCCTGTGTATTAAACAATCAGGGGAAAACACTCTCCTCACTTATACTGTTCACCTGGTAACATGTCCCGTGCGTGTTAAACCATCAGGGGAACACACTCTCCGCACTTCTACTGTTCACCTGGTAATATGTCCTGTGTGTATTAAACAATCAGGGGAATACACTCTCCTCACTTATACTGTTCACCTGGTAACATGTCCCGTGTATATTAAACCATCAGTGGAACACACTCTCCTCACTTATACTGTCAGCTGCTGACATGTCCCGTGTGCATTAAACAATCAGGGGAACACACTCTCCGCACTTATACTGTTCACCTGATAACATGTCCCGTGTTTATTAAACCATTAGGGGAACACACTCTCCTCACATATACTGTTCACCTGGGAACATGTCCCGTGCATATTAAACCATCAGAGGAACACACTATCCTCACTTATACTGTTCACCTGGTAACATGTCCCCTGTATATTAAACCATCAGGGGAACACACTCTTCTCACTTATACTGTTCACCTGGTAACATGTACCTTGTATATTAAACCATCAGGGGAACACACTCTCCTCACTTATACTATTCACCTGTTAACATGTCCCCTGTATATTAAACCATCAGGGGAACACACTCTCCTCACTTATACTGTTCACCTGGTAACATGTCCCGTGTGCATGAAACAATCAGGGGAACACTCTCTCCTCTCTTTTACGGTTCACCTGATAACATGTCCCGTGTGTATTAAAACATAAGGGGAACACACTCTCCTCACTTATACTGTTCATCATGGTAATATGCCCTGTGTATATTAAACCATCAGGGGAACACACTCTCCTCACTTATACTGTTCACCTGGTGACATGTCCCGTGTATATTAAACCATCAGGGGAACACACTCTCCTCACTTATACTGTTCACCTGGTAATATTTACCGCGTATATTATACCATCAGGGGAACACATTCTCCTCAATTATACATTTCACTTGGTGACATGTCCCGTGTGTATTGAACAATCAGGGGAACACACTCTCCTCACTTATACTGTTCACCTGGTAACATGTCCCGTGTGTATTAAACAATCAGGGGATAACACTATCCTCAATTATACTGTTCACCTGCTGACATCTCCCGTGTATATTAAACCATCAGGGGAACACACTCTCCGCACTTATACTGTTCACCTCGTAACATGTCCCGTGCGTGTTAAACCATCAGGGGAACACACTCTCCTCACTTATACTGTTCACCTGGCAACATGTCCCGTGAGTATTAAATAATCAGGGAAACACACTCTCCTCACTTATACTGTTCACCTGGTGACATGTCCCGTGTGTATTAAACAATCAGGGGAACACAATCTCCTCACTTATACTGTTCACCTGGTGACATGTCCCGTCAGTATTAAACAATCAGGGGAACTCACTCTCCTCACTTATACTGTTCACCTGGTAACATGTCCCGTGCGTGTTAAACCATCAGGGGAACACGCTCTCCTCACTTATACTGTTCACCTGGCAAGATGTCCCGTGAGTATTAAACCATCAGCGGAACACAATCTCCTCACTTATACTGTTCACCTGGTGACATGTCCCGTCAGTATTAAACAATCAGGGGAACTCACTCTCCTCACTTATACTGTTCACCTGGTAACATGTCCCGTGCGTGTTAAACCATCAGGGGAACACACTCTACTCACATATACTATTCACCTGGTAACATGTCCCGTGTGTATTAAACAATCAGGGGAAAACACTCTCCTCACTTATACTGTTCACCTGGTAACATGTCCCGTGCGTGTTAAACCATCAGGGGAACACACTCTCCGCACTTATACTGTTCACCTGGTAATATGTCCTGTGTGTATTAAACAATCAGGGGAATACACTCTCCTCACTTATACTGTTCACCTGGTAACATGTCCCGTGTATATTAAACCATCAGGGGAACACACTCTCCTCACTTATACTGTCAGCTGCTGACATGTCCCGTGTGCATTAAACAATCAGGGGAACACACTCTCCTCACTTATACTGTTCACCTGATAACATGTCCCGTGTGTATTAAACCATAAGGGGAACACACTCTACTCACTTATACTGTTCACCTGGTAATATGCCCTGTGTATATTAAACCATCAGGGGAACACACTCTCCTCACTTATACTGTTCACCTGGGAACATGTCCCGTGTATATTAAACCATCAGAGGAACACACTCTCCTCACTTATACTGTTCACCTGGTAACATGTCCCCTGTATATTAAACCATCAGGGGAACACACTCTCCTCACTTATACTGTTCACCTGATGACATGTACCTTGTATATTAAACCATCAGGGGAACACGCTCTCCTCACTTATACTGTTCACCTGGCAAGATGTCCCGTGAGTATTAAACCATCAGCGGAACACACTCTCCTCACTTATACTGTTCACCTGGTAACATGTCCCGTGCGTGTTAAACCATCAGGGGAACACACTCTACTCACATATACTATTCACCTGGTAACATGTCCCGTGTGTATTAAACAATCAGGGGAAAACACTATCCTCAATTATACTGTTCACCTGCTGACATCTCCCGTGTATATTAAACCATCAGGGGAACACACTCTCCGCACTTCTCCTGTTCACCTCGTAACATGTCCCGTGCGTGTTAAACCATCAGGGGAACACACTCTCCTCACTTATACTGTTCACCTGGCAACATGTCCCGTGAGTATTAAATAATCAGGGAAACACACTCTCCTCACTTATACTGTTCACCTGGTGACATGTCCCGTGTGTATTAAACAATCAGGGGAACACAATCTCCTCACTTATACTGTTCACCTGGTGACATGTCCCGTCAGTATTAAACAATCAGGGGAACTCACTCTCCTCACTTATACTGTTCACCTGGTAACATGTCCCGTGCGTGTTAAACCATCAGGGGAACACGCTCTCCTCACTTATACTGTTCACCTGGCAAGATGTCCCGTGAGTATTAAACCATCAGCGGAACACAATCTCCTCACTTATACTGTTCACCTGGTGACATGTCCCGTCAGTATTAAACTATCAGGGGAACTCACTCTCCTCACTTATACTGTTCACCTGGTAACATGTCCCGTGCGTGTTAAACCATCAGGGGAACACACTCTACTCACATATACTATTCACCTGGTAACATGTCCCGTGTGTATTAAACAATCAGGGGAAAACACTCTCCTCACTTATACTGTTCACCTGGTAACATGTCCCGTGCGTGTTAAACCATCAGGGGAACACACTCTCCGCACTTATACTGTTCACCTGGTAATATGTCCTGTGTGTATTAAACAATCAGGGGAATACACTCTCCTCACTTATACTGTTCACCTGGTAACATGTCCCGTGTATATTAAACCATCAGGGGAACACACTCTCCTCACTTATACTGTCAGCTGCTGACATGTCCCGTGTGCATTAAACAATCAGGGGAACACATTCTCCTCACTTATACTGTTCACCTGATAACATGTCCCGTGTGTATTAAACCATAAGGGGAACACACTCTACTCACTTATACTGTTCACCTGGTAATATGCCCTGTGAGTATTAAACCATCAGCGGAACACACTCTCCTCACTTATACTGTTCACCTGGTAACATGTCCCGTGCGTGTTAAACCATCAGGGGAACACACTCTACTCACATATACTATTCACCTGGTAACATGTCCCGTGTGTATTAAACAATCAGGGGAAAACACTCTCCTCACTTATACTGTTCACCTGGTAACATGTCCCGTGCCTGTTAAACCATCAGGGGAACACACTCTCCGCACTTATACTGTTCACCTGGTAATATGTCCTGTATGTATTAAACAATCAGGGAATACACTCTCCTCGCTTACACTGTTCACCTGGTAACATGTCCCGTGTATATTAAACCATCAGGGGAACACACTCTCCTCACTTATACTGTCAGCTGCTGACATGTCCCGTGTGCATTAAACAATCAGGGGAACACACTCTCCTCACTTATACTGTTCACCTGATAACATGTCCCGTGTGTATTAAACCATAAGGGGAACAATCTCTCCTCACTTGTACTGTTCACCTGGTAATATGCCCTGTGTATATTAAACCATCAGGGGAACACACTCTACTCACTTCTACTGTTCACCTGGGAACATGTCCCGTGTATATTAAACCATGAGAGGAACACACTCTCCTCACTTATACTGTTCACCTGGGAACATGTCCCGTGTATATTAAACCATCAGGGGAACACACTCTCCTCACTTATACTGTTCTCCTGGTAACATGTCCCGTGTATATGAAACCATCAGGGGAACACACTCTCCTCACTTATACTGTTCACCTGGTAACATGTCCCCTGTATATTAAACCATCAGGGGAACACACTCTCCTCACTTATACTGTTCACCTGGTAACATGTACCATGTATATTAAAACATCAGGGGAACACACTCTCCTCACTTATACTGTTCACCTGGTAACATGTCCCCTGTATATTAAACCATCAGGGGAACACACTCTCCTCACTTATACTGTTCACCTGGTAACATGTCCCGTGTGCATGAAACAATCAGGGGAACACCCTCTCCTCACTTTTACTGTTCACCTGATAACATGTCCCGTGTGTATTAAAACATAAGGGGAACACACTCTCCTCACTTATACTGTTCATCTGGTAATAAGCCCTGTGTATATTAAACCATCAGGGGAACACACTCTCCTCACTTATACTGTTCACCTGGTAACATGTCCCGTGTATATTAAACCATCAGGGGAACACACTCTCCTCACTTATATTGTACACCTGGTAATATGTACCGTGTATATTATACCATCAGGGGAACACACTCTCCTCAATTACACATTTCACTTGGTGACATGTCCCGTGTGTATTGAACAATCAGGGGAACACACTCTCCTCACTTATACTGTTCACCGGGTAACCTGCCCCTTGTGTATTGAACAATCAGGGGAACTTCTCTTCGGTATTTACGAATGAGAAGGGGTGTATTACTGAAGAGGACGGTGGGAAGCAGACTGGTAAGCTCGAGGAAGTGCTCGTTAGGAGGGAAGATGTGTTGGGGTTTTTGAATAACTTGAAGATAGACAAGTCTCCCGGGCCTGACGGGGTATATCCAAGGATGTTATGGGAAGCAAGGGATGAAATTGCAGAGCCGCTGGCAATGATCTTTTCATCTTCTCTGCTGACGGGGGTGGTACCAGGTGATTGGAGGGTGGCAAATGTTGTGCCCCTGTTCAAGAAAGGGAATAAGAACAACCCTGGGAATTACAGGCCAGTTAGTCTTACTTCGGTGGTAGGCAAGTTGATGGAAAAGGTGCTGAGGGATAGGATTTCTGAGCATCTGGAAAGACACTGCTTGATTCGGGACAGTCAGCACGGTTTTGTGAGGGGTAGGTCTTGCCTCACAAGCCTGATTGAATTCTTTGAGCAGGTGACCAAGCAAGTGGATGAGGGTAAACCAGTGGATGTGGTGTACATGGATTTTAGTAAGGCATTTGATAAGGTCCCCCATGGTAGACTTATGGAGAAAGTCAGGAGGCATGGGATAGTGGGGAATGTGGCCAGTTGGATTAAGAATTGGCTAACTGATAGAAGGCAGAGAGTGGTCTTAGATGGTAAATACTCAGCCTGGAGCCCAGTTACCAGTGGCGTGCCGCAGGGATCAGTTCTGGGTCCTCTCCTGTTTGTGATTTTTATTAACGACTTGGATGAGGAAGTCGAAGGGTGGGTCAGTAAATTTGCAGATGATACAAAGGTTGGTGGAGTTGTGGATACCGAGGAGGGCTATTGTCGTCTGCAAAGGGACTTGGATAGGTTGCAGTGCTGGGCTGAAAAGTGGCAGATGGAGTTTAACCCTGAAAAGTGTGAGGTCGTCCATTTTGGAAGGACAAACATGAATGCAAAATACTGGGTTAACGGTAGGGTTCTTGGGCATGTGGAGGAGCAGAGAGACCTTGGGGTCTATGTGCATAGATCATTGAAAGTTGCAACTCAAGTGGATAGGGCTGTGAAGAAGGCATATGGGGTGTTAGCGTTCATTAGCAGAGGGATTGAATTTAAGAGCCGTGAGGTGATGATGCAGCTGTACAGGACCTTGGTAAGGCCTCATTTGGAGTACTGTGTGCAGTTCTGGTCGCCTCATTTTAGGAAGGATGTGGAAGCCTTGGAGAGGGTGCAGAGGAGATTTACCAGGATGTTGCCTGGAATGGAGAATAAGTCTTACGAGGAAAGGCTGAACATTCTAGGCCTCTTCTCATTAGAACGGAGAAGGATGAGGGGTGACATGATAGAGGTTTATAAGATGATCAGGGGAATAGATAGGGTAGACAGTCAGAAACTTTTTCCCCGGGTGGAGCAAAGCGTTACAAGGGGTCATAAATTTAAGGTGAAGGGTGGGAGATATAAGGGGGATGTCAGGGGAAGGTTCTTTACCCAGAGAGTGGTCGAGGCATGGAATGCCTTGCCCGGGGAAGTTGTTGAGTCGGAAACTTTAGGGACTTTCAAAAGGCTTTTGGATAGGTATATGGATAAAGGAGAATGATGGGGTATAGATTAAATTGTCCTTGACAGAGGACAAAGGATCGGCACAACATTGTGGGCCGAAGGGCCTGTTCTGTGCTGTATGTTCTATGTTCTATGTTAACACACTCTCCTCACTTATACTGTTCACCTGGTAACATGTCCCGTGTGTATTAAACAATCAGGGGATCACACTCTCCTCAATTATACTGTTCACATGGTAACATGTCCCGTTTGTATTAAATAATCAGGGGAACACACTCTCCTCACCTATACTGTTCACCTGGTAACATGTCCCGTGTATATTAAACCATCAGGGGAACACACTCTCCTCACTTATACTGTTCACCTGGTGACATGTCCCGTGTGTATTAAATAATCAGGGGAACACACTCTCCTCACTTATACTTTTCACCTGGTAACATGTCCCGTGTGTATTAAACAATCAGGGGATCACACTCTCCTCAATTATACTGTTCACCTGGTGACATGTCCCGTGTGTATTAAACAATCAGGGGATCACACTCTCCTCAATTATACTGTTCACCTGCTGACATGTCACGTGTATATTAAACAATCAGGGGAACACACTCTCCTCACTTATACTGTTCACCTGGTAACATGTCCCGTGCGTGTAAAACCATCAGGGGAACACACTCTCCTCACTTATACTGTTCATCTGGCAACATGTCCCGTGAGTATTAAACAATCAGGGAAACACACTCTCCACACTTATACTGTTCACCTGGTGGCATGTCCCGTGTATATTAAACCATCAGGGGAACACACTCTCCGCACTTATACTGTTCACCTGGTAACATGTCCCGTGCGTGTTAAACCATCAGGGGAACACACTCTCCTCACTTATACTGTTCAACTGGCAACATGTCCCGTGAGTATTAAACAATCAGGGAAACACACTCTCCACACTTATACTGTTCACCTGGTGACATGTCCCGTGTGTATTAAACAATCAGGGGAACACAATCTCCTCACTAAAACTGTTCACCTGGTGACATGTCCCGTCAGTATTAAACAATCAGGGGAACTCACTCTCCTCACTTATACTGTTCACCTGGTAACATGTCCCGTGCGTGTTAAACCATCAGGGGAACAAGCTCTCCTCACTTACACTGTTCACCTGGCAAGATGTCCCGTGAGTATTAAACCAACAGCGGAACACACTCTCCTCACTTATACTGTTCACCAGGTAACATGTCCCGTGTGTATTAAACAATCAGGGGAAAACACTCTCCTCACTTATACTGTTCACCTGGTAACATGTCCCGTGCGTGTTAAACCATCAGGGGAACACACTCTACTCACATATACTATTCACCTGGTAACATGTCCCGTGTGTATTAAACAATCAGGGGAAAACACTCTCCTCACTTATACTGTTCACCTGGTAACATGTCCCGTGCATGTTAACCCATCAGGGGAACACACTCTCCGCACTTATACTGTTCACCTGGTAATATGTCCTGTGTGTATTAAACAATAAGGGGAATAATCTCTCCTCACTTATACTGTTCACCTGGTAACATGTCCCGTGTATATTAAACCATCAGGGGAACAAACTCTCCTCACTTATACTGTCAGCTGCTGACATGTCCCGTGTGCATTAAACAATCAGAGGAACACACTCTCCTCACTTATACTGTTCACCTGATAACATGTCCCATGTGTATTAAACCATCAGGGGAACACACTCTCCTCACTTATACTGTTCACCTGGTAATATGCCCTGTGTATATTAAACCATCAGGGGAACACAATCTCCTCACTTATACTGTTCACCTGGTGACATGTCCCGTCAGTATTAAACAATCAAAGGAACTCACTCTCCTCACTTATACTGTTCACCTGGTAACATGTCCCGTGCGTGTTAAACCATCAGGGGAACACGCTCTCCTCACTTATACTGTTCACCTGGCAAGATGTCCCGTGAGTATTAAACCATCAGCGGAACACACTCTCCTCACTTATACTGTTCACCAGGCAACATGTCCCCATTGTATTAAACAATCAGGGGAAAACACTCTCCTCACGTATACTGTTCACCTGGTAACATGTCCCGTGCGTGTTAAACCTTCAGGGGAACACACTCTCCGCACTTATACTGTTCACCTGGTAATATGTCCTGTATGTATTAAACAATCAGGGGAATACACTCTCCTCACATACACTGTTCACCTGGTAACATGTCCCGTGTATATTAAACCATCAGGGGAACACACTCTCCTCACTTATACTGTCAGCTGCTGACATGTCCCGTGTGCATTAAACAATCAGGGGAACACACTCTCCTCACTTATACTGTTCACCTGATAACATGTCCCGTGTGTATTAAACCATAAGGGGAACACACTCTCCTCACTTATACTGTTCACCTGGTAATATGCCCTGTGTATATTAAACCATCAGGGGAACACACTCTCCTCACTTCTACTGTTCACCTGGTAACATGTCCCCTGTATATTAAACCATCAGGGGAACACACTCTCCTCACTTATACTGTTCACCTGGTAACATGTACCTTGTATATTAAACCATCAGGGGAACACACTCTCCGCACTTATACTGTTCACCTGGTAACATGTCCCCTGTATATTAAACCATCAGGGGAACACACTCTCCTCACTTATACTGTTCACCTGGTAACATGTCCCGTGTGCATGAAACAATCAGGGGAACACCCTCTCATCACTTTTACTGTTGACCTGATAACATTTCCCGTGTGTATTAAAACATAAGGGGAACACACTCTCCTCACTTATACTGTTCATCTGGTAATAAGCCCTGTGTATATTAAACCATCAGGGGAACACACTCTCCTCACTTATATTGTTCACCTGGTAACATGTCCCGTGTATATTAAACCATCAGGGGAACACACTCTCCTCACTTATACTGTTCACCTGGTAATATGCCCTGTGTATATTAAACCATCAGGGGAACACAATCTCCTCACTTATACTGTTCACCTGGTGACATGTCCCGTCAGTATTAAACAATCAAAGGAACTCACTCTCCTCACTTATACTGTTCACCTGGTAACATGTCCCGTGCGTGTTAAACCATCAGGGGAACACGCTCTCCTCACTTATACTGTTCACCTGGCAAGATGTCCCGTGAGTATTAAACCATCAGCGGAACACACTCTCCTCACTTATACTGTTCACCAGGCAACATGTCCCCATTGTATTAAACAATCAGGGGAAAACACTCTCCTCACGTATACTGTTCACCTGGTAACATGTCCCGTGCGTGTTAAACCTTCAGGGGAACACACTCTCCGCACTTATACTGTTCACCTGGTAATATGTCCTGTATGTATTAAACAATCAGGGGAATACACTCTCCTCACCTACACTGTTCACCTGGTAACATGTCCCGTGTATATTAAACCATCAGGGGAACACACTCTCCTCACTTATACTGTCAGCTGCTGACATGTCCCGTGTGCATTAAACAATCAGGGGAACACACTCTCCTCACTTATACTGTTCACCTGATAACATGTCCCGTGTGTATTAAACCATAAGGGGAACACACTCTCCTCACTTATACTGTTCACCTGGTAATATGCCCTGTGTATATTAAACCATCAGGGGAACACACTCTCCTCACTTCTACTGTTCACCTGGTAACATGTCCCCTGTATATTAAACCATCAGGGGAACACACTCTCCTCACTTATACTGTTCACCTGGTAACATGTACCTTGTATATTAAACCATCAGGGGAACACACTCTCCGCACTTATACTGTTCACCTGGTAACATGTCCCCTGTATATTAAACCATCAGGGGAACACACTCTCCTCACGTATACTGTTCACCTGGTAACATGTCCCGTGTGCATGAAACAATCAGGGGAACACCCTCTCATCACTTTTACTGTTGACCTGATAACATTTCCCGTGTGTATTAAAACATAAGGGGAACACACTCTCCTCACTTATACTGTTCATCTGGTAATAAGCCCTGTGTATATTAAACCATCAGGGGAACACACTCTCCTCACTTATATTGTTCACCTGGTAACATGTCCCGTGTATATTAAACCATCAGGGGAACACACTCTCCTCACTTATACTGTTCACCTGGTAATATGTACCGTGTATATTATACCATCAGGGGAACACACTCTCCTCAATTATACATTTCACTTGGTGACATGTCCCGTGTATATTAAACCATCAGGGGAACACACTCTCCTCACGTATACTGTTCACCTGGTAACATGTCCCGTGCGTGTTAAACCATCAGGGGAACACACTCTCCGCACTTATACTGTTCACCTGGTAATATGTCCTGTATGTATTCAACAATCAGGGGAATACACTCTCCTCACTTACACTCATCACGTGGTAACATGTCCCGTGTATATTAAACCATCAGGGGAAAACACTCTCCTCACTTATACTGTTCACCTGGTGACATGTCCCGTGTATATTAAACCATCGGGGGAACACACTCTCCACACTTATACTGTTCACCTGGTAACATGTCCCGTGCGTGTTAAACCATCAGGGGAACACACTCTCCTCACTTATACTGTTCACCTGGCAACATGTCCCGTGAGTATTAAACAATCAGGGAAACACACTCTCCTCACTTATACTGTTCACCTGGTGACATGTCCCGTGTGTATTAAACAATCAGGGGAACACAATCTCCTCACTTATACTGTTCACCTGGTGACATGTCCCGTCAGTATTAAACAATCAGGGGAACTCACTCTCCTCACTTATACTGTTCACCTGGTAACATGTCCCGTGCTTGTTAAACCATCAGGGGAACACGCTCTCCTCACTTATACTGTTCACCTGGCAAGATGTCCCGTGAGTATTAAACCATCAGCGGAACACGCTCTCCTCACTTATACTGTTCACCAGGTAACATGTCCCGTGTGTATTAAACAATCAGGGGAAAACACTCTCCTCACTTATACTGTTCACCTGGTAACATGTCCCGTGCGTGTTATACCATCAGGGGAACACACTCTACTCACATGTACTATTCAGCTGGTAACATGTCCCGTGTGTATTAAACAATCAGGGGAAAACACTCTCCTCTCTTATACTGTTCACCTGGTAACATGTCCCGTGCGTGTTAAACCATCAGGGGAACACACTCTCCGCACTTATACTGTTCACCTGGTAATATGTCCTGTGTGTATTAAACAATCAGGGGAATACACTGTCCTCACTTATACTGTTCACCTGGTAACATGTCCCGTGTATATTAAACCATCAGGGGAACAAACTCTCCTCACTTATACTGTCAGCTGCTGACATGTCCCGTGTGCATTAAACAATCAGAGGAACACACTCTCCTCACTTATACTGTTCACCTGATAACATGTCCCATGTGTATTAAACCATCAGGGGAACACAATCTCCTCACTTATACTGTTCACCTGGTAATATGCCCTGTGTATATTAAACCATCAGGGGAAGACAATCTCCTCACTTATACTGTTCACCTGGTGACATGTCCCGTCAGTATTAAACAATCAGGGGAACTCACTCTCCTCACTTATACTGTTCACCTGGTAACATGTCCCGTGCGTGTTAAACCATCAGGGGAACACGCTCTCCTCACTTATACTGTTCACCTGGCAAGATGTCCCGTGAGTATTAAACCATCAGCGGAACACACTCTCCTCACTTATACTGTTCACCAGGCAACATGTCCCGTGTGTATTAAACAATCAGGGGAAAACACTCTCCTCACGGATACTGTTCACCTGGTAACATGTCCCGTGCGTGTTAAACCATCAGGGGAACACACTCTCCGCACGTATACTGTTCACCTGGTAATATGTCCTGTATGTATTAAACAATCAGGGGAATACACTCTCCTCACTTACACTGTTCACCTGGTAACAAGTCCCGTGTATATTAAACCATCAGGGGAACACACTCTCCTCACTTATACTGTCAGCTGCTGACATGTCCCGTGTGCATTAAACAATCAGGGGAACACACTCTCCTCACTTATACTGTTCACCTGATAACATGTCCCGTGTGTATTAAACCATAAGGGGAACACACTCTCCTCACTTATACTGTTCACCTGGTAATATGCCCTGTGTATATTAAACCATCAGGGGAACACACTCTCCTCACTTCTACTGTTCACCTGGTAACATGTCCCCTGTATATTAAACCATCAGGGGAACACACTCTCCTCACTTATACTGTTCACCTGGTAACATGTACCTTGTATATTAAACCATCAGGGGAACACACTCTCCTCACTTATACTGTTCACCTGGTAACATGTCCCCTGTATATTAAACCATCAGGGGAACACACTCTCCTCACTTATACTGTTCACCTGGTAACATGTCCCGTGTGCATGAAACAATCAGGGGAACACCCTCTCCTCACTTTTACTGTTGACCTGATAACATTTCCCGTGTGTATTAAAACATAAGGGGAACACACTCTCCTCACTTATACTGTTCATCTGGTAATAAGCCCTGTGTATATTAAACCATCAGGGGAACACACTCTCCTCACTTATACTGTTCACCTGGTAACATGTCCCGTGTATATTAAACCATCAGGGGAACACACTCTCCTCGCTTATACTGTTCACCTGGTAATATGTACTGTGTATATTATACCATCAGGGGAACACACTCTCCTCAATTATACATTTCACTTGGTGACATGTCCCGTGTATATTAAACCATCAGGGGAACACACTCTCCTCACGTATACTGTTCACCTGGTAACATGTCCCGTGCGTGTTAAACCATCAGGGGAACACACTCTCCGCACTTATACTGTTCACCTGGTAATATGTCCTGTATGTATTAAACAATCAGGGGAATACACTCTCCTCACTTACACTGTTCACCTGGTAACATGTCCCGTGTATATTAAACCATCAGGGGAACACACTCTCCTCACTTATACTGTCAGCTGCTGACATGTCCCGTGTGCATTAAACAATCAGGGGAACACACTCTCCTCACTTATACTGTTCACCTGATAACATGTCCCGTGTGTATTAAACCATAAGGGGAACACACTCTCCTCACTTATACTGTTCACCTGGTAATATGCCCTGTGTATATTAAACCATCAGGGGAAAACACTCTCCTCACTTCTACTGTTCACCTGGTAACATGTCCCCTGTATATTAAACCATCAGGGGAACACACTCTCCATTTTATACTGTTCACCTTGTAACATGTACCTTGTATATTAAACCATCAAGGGAACACACTCTCCTCACTTATACTGTTCACCTGGTAACATGTCCCCTGTATATTAAACCATCAGGGGAACACACTCTCCTCACTTATACTGTTCACCTGGTAACATGTCCCGTGTGCATGAAACAATCAGGGGAACACCCTCTCCTCACTTTTACTGTTGACCTGAAAACATTTCCCGTGTGTATTAAAACATAAGGGGAACACACTCTCCTCACTTATACTGTTCATCTGGTAATAAGCCCTGTGTATATTAAACCATCAGGGGAACACACTCTCCTCACTTATACTGTTCACCTGGTAACATGTCCCGTGTATATTAAACCATCAGGGGAACACACTCTCCTCACTTATACTGTTCACCTGGTAATATGTACCGTGTATATTATACCATCAGGGGAACACACTCTCCTCAATTATACATTTCACTTGGTGACATGTCCCGTGAGTATTGAACAATCAGGGGAACACACTCTCCTCACTTATACTGTTCACCTGGTAACCTGCCCCTTGTGTATTGAACAATCAGGGGAACACACTCTCCTCACTTATACTGTTCACCTGGTAACATGTCCCGTGTGTATTAAACAATCAGGGGATCACAGTCTCCTCAATTATACTGTTCACATGGTAACATGTCCCGTGTGTATTAAATAATCAGGGGAACACACTCTCCTCACCTATACTGTTCACCTGGTAACATGTCCCGTGTATATTAAATCATCAGGGGAACACACTCTCCTCACTTATACTGTTCACCTGGTAATATGCCCTGTGTATATTAAACCATCAGGGGAACACACTCTCCTCACTTCTACTGTTCACCTGGTAACATGTCCCCTGTATATTAAACCATCAGGGGAACACACTCTCCTCACTTATACTGTTCACCTGGTAACATATACCTTGTATATTAAACCATCAGGGGAACACACTCTCCTCACTTATACTGTTCACCTGGTAACATGTCCCCTGTATATTTAACCATCAGGGGAACACACTCTCCTCACTTATACTGTTCACCTGGTATCATGTCCCGTGTATATTAAACCATCAGGGGAACACCCTCTCCTCACTTTTACTGTTCACATGGTAACATGTCCCGTGTGCATTAAATAATCAGGGGAACACACTCTCCTCATCTATACTGTTCACCTGGTAACATGTCCCGTGTATATTAAACCATCAGGGGAACACACTCTCCTCACTTATACTGTTCACCTGGTGACATGTCCCGTGTGTATTAAACAATCAGGGGAAAACACTCTCCTCACTTATACTGTTCACCTGGTAACATGTCCCGTGTGTATTAAACAATCAGGGGATCACACTCTCCTCAATTATACTGTTCACCTGGTGACATGTCCCGTGTGTATTGAACAATCAGGGGAACACACTCTCCTCACTTATACTGTTCACCTGGTAACCTGCCCCTTGTGTATTGAACTATCAGGGGAACACACTCTCCTCACTTATACTGTTCACCTGGTAACATGTCCCGTGTGTATTAAACAATCAGGGGATCACACTCTCCTCAATTATACTGTTCACATGGTAACATGTCCCGTGTGTATTAAATAATCAGGGGATCACACTCTCCTCAATTATACTGTTCACCTGGTGACATGTCCCGTGTGTATTAAACAATCAGGGGATCACACTCTCCTCAATTATACTCTTCACCTGCTGACATGTCCCGTGTATATTAAACCATGAGGGGAATACACTCTCCTCACTTATACTATTCACCTGGTAACATGTCCCGTGCGTGTTAAACCATCAGGGGAACACACTCTCCTCACTCATACTGTTCATCTGGCAACATGTCCCGTGAGTATTAAACAATCAGGGAAACACACTCTCCTCACTTTCACGGTTCACCAGGCGACATGTCCCGTGTGTATTAAACAGTCAGGGGAACTCACTCTCCTCACTTATACTGTTCAACTGGTAACATGTCCCGTGCGTGTTAAACCATCAGGGGAACACACTCTCCTCACTTATACTGTTCATCTGGCAAGATGTCCCGTGAGTATTAAACCATCAGCGGAACACACTCTCCGCACTTATACTGTTCACCTGGTAATATGTCCTGTGTGTATTAAACAATCAGGGGAATACACTCTCCTCACTTATACTGTTCACCTGGTAACATGTCCCGTGTATATTAAACCATCAGGGGAACACACTCTCCTCACTTATACTGTCAGCTGCTGACATGTCCCGTGTGCATTAAACAATCAGGGGAACACACTCTCCTCACTTATACTGTTCACCTGATAACATGTCCCGTGTATATTAAACCATCAGAGGAACACACTCTCCTCACTTATACTGTTCACCTGGTAACATGTCCCCTGTATATTAAACCATCAGGGGAACACACTCTCCTCACTTATACTGTTCACCTGGTTACATGTACCTTGTATATTAAACAATCAGGGGAACAAACTCTCCTCACTTATACTGTTCACCTGGTAACAAGTCCCCTGTATATTAAACCATCAGGGGAACACACTCTTCTCACTTATACTGTTCACCTGGTAACATGTATCTTGTATATTAAACCATCAGGGGAACACACTCTCCTCACTTATACTGTTCACCTGGTTACATGTACCTTGTATATTAAACCATCAGGGGAACAAACTCTCCTCACTTATACTGCTCACCTGGTAACATGTCCCCTGTACATTAAACCATCAGGGGAACACACTCTCCTCAATTATACATTTCACTTGGTGACATGTCCTGTGTATATTAAACCATCAGGGGTACACACTCTCCTCAATTATACTGTTCACCTGGTAACATGTCCCCTGTATATTAAACCATCAGGGGAACACACTCTCCTCACTTATACTGTCAGCTGCTGACATGTCCCGTGTGCATTAAACAATCAGGGGAACACACTCTCCTCACTTATACTGTTCACCTGGTAATATGCCCCGTGTATATTAAACCATCAGGGGAACACACTCTCCTTACTTATACTGTTCACCTGGGAACATGTCCCGTGTATATTAAACCATCAGAGGAACACACTCTCCTCACTTATACTGTTCACCTGGTAACATGTCCCCTGTATATTAAACCATCAGGGGAACAGACTCTCATCACTTATACTGTTCACCTGGTAATATGCCCTGTGTATATTAAACCATCAGGTGAACACACTCTCCTCACTTATACTGTTCACCTGGGAACATGTCCCGTGTATATTAAACCATCAGAGGAACACACTCTCCTCACTTATACTGTTCACCTGGTAACATGTCCCCTGTATATTAAACCATCAGGGGAACACACTCTCCTCACTAATACTGTTCACCTGGTAACATGTACCTTGTATATTAAACCATCAGGGGAACACACTCTCCTCACTTATACTGTTCACCTGGTAACATGTCCCCTGTATATTAAACCATCAGGGGAACACACTCTCCTCACTTATACTGTTCACCTGTTAACATGTCCCGTGTGCATGAAACAATCAGGGGAACACCCTCTCCTCACTTTTACTGTTCACCTGGTGACATGTCCCGTGCGTGTTAAACCATCAGGGGAACACGCTCTCCTCACTTATACTGTTCACCTGGCAAGATGTCCCGTGAGTATTAAAACATCAGCGGAACACACTCTCCTCACTTATACTGTTCACCAGGTAACATGTCCCGTGTGTATTAAACAATCAGGGGAAAACACTCTCCTCACTTATACTGTTCACCTGGTAACATGGCCCGTGCGTGTTAAACCATCAGGGGAACACACTCTACTCACATATACTATTCACCTGGTAACATGTCCCGTGTGTATTAAACAATCAGGGGAAAACACTCTCCTCACTTATACTGTTCACCTGGTAACATGTCCCGTGAGTGTTAAACCATCAGGGGAACACACTCTCCGCACTTATACTGTTCACCTGGTAATATGTCCTGTGTGTACTAAACAATCAGGGGAATACACTCTCCTCACTTATACTGTTCACCTGGTAACATGTCCCGTGTATATTTAACCATCAGGGGAACAAACTCTCCTCACTTAGACTGTCAGCTGCTGACATGTCCCGTGTGCATTAAACAATCAGGGGAACACACTCTCCTCACTTATACTGTTCACCTGATAACATGTCCCGTGTGTATTAAAACATAAGGGGAACACACTCTCCTCACTTATACTGTTCACCTGGTAATATGCCCTGTGTATATTAAACCATCAGGGGAACACACTCTCCTCACTTATACTGTTCACCTGGTAACATGTACCTTGTATATTAAACCATCAGGGGAACACGCTCTCCTCACTTATACTGTTCACCTGGCAAGATGTCCCGTGAGTATTAAACCATCAGCGGAACACACTCTCCTCACTTATACTGTTCACCTGGTATAATGTCCCGTGCGTGTTAAACCATCAGGGGAACACACTCTACTCACATATTATTCACCTGGTAACATGTCCCGTGTGTATTAAACAATCAGGGGAAAACACTCTCCTCACTTATACTGTTCACCTGGTAACATGTCCCCTGTATATTAAACCATCAGGGGAACACACTCTCCTCACTTATACTGTTCACCTGGTAACATGTACCTTGTATATTAAACCATCAGGGGAACACACTCTCCTCACTTATACTGTTCACCTGGTAACATGTCCCCTGTATATTAAACCATCAGGGGAACACACTCTCCTCACTTATACTGTTCACCTGGTAACATGTCCCGTGTGCATGAAACAATCAGGGGAACACCCTCTCCTCACTTTTACTGTTCACCTGATAACATGTCCCGTGTGTATTAAAACATAAGGGGAACACACTCTCCTCACTTATATTGTTCATCTGGTAATAAGCCCTGTGTATATTAAACCATCAGGGGAACACACTCTCCTCACTTATACTGTTCACCTGGTAACATGTCCCGTGTATATTAAACCACCAGGGGAACACACTCTCCTCACTTATACTGTTCACCTGGTAATATGTACCGTGTATATTATACCATCAGGGGAACACACTCTCCTCAATTATACATTTCACTTGGTGACATGTCCCCTGTGTATTAAACAATCAGGGGATCACAGTCTCCTCAATTATACTGTTCACATGGTAACATGTCCCGTGTGTATTAAATAATCAGGGGAACACACTCTCCTCACCTATACTGTTCACCTGGTAACATGTCCCGTGTATATTAAACCATCAGGGGAACACACTCTCCTCACTTATCCTGTTCACCTGGTGACATGTCCCGTGTGTATTAAACAATCAGGGGAACACACTCTCCTCACTTATACTGTTCACCTGGTAACATGTCCCGTGTGTATTAAACAATCAGGGGATCACACTCTCCTCAATTATACTGTTCACCTGCTGACATGTCCCGTGTATATTAAACCATCAGGGGAACACACTCTCCTCACTTATACTGTTCACCTGGTAACATGTCCCGTGCGTGTTGAACCATCAGGGGAACACACTCTCCTCACTTATACTGTTCATCTGGCAACATGTCCCGTGAGTATTAAACAATCAGGGAAACACACTATCCTCACTTATACTGTTCACCTGGTGACATGTCCCGTGTATATTAAACCATCAGGGGAACACACTCTCCGCACTTATACTGTTCACCTGGTAACATGTCCCGTGCGTGTTAAACCATCAGGGGAACACACTCTCCTCACTTATACTGTTCACCTGGCAACATGTCCCGTGAGTATTAAACAATCAGGGAAACACACTGTCCTCACTTATACTGTTCACCTGGTGACAAGTCCCGTGTGTATTAAACAATCAGGGGAACACAATCTCCTCACTTATACTGTTCATCTGGTGACATGTCCCGTCAGTATTAAACAATCAGGGGAACTCACTCTCCTCACTTATACTGTTCACCTGGCAAGATGTCCCGTGAGTATTAAACCATCAGCGGAACACACTCTCCTCACTTATACTGTTCACCAGGTAACATGTCCCTTGTGTATTAAACAATCAGGGGAAAACACTCTCCTCACTTATACTGTTCACCAGGTAACATGTCCCGTGTGTATTAAACAATCAGGGGAAAACACTCTCCTCACTTATACTGTTCACCTGGTAACATGTCCCGTGCGTGTTAAACCATCAGGGGAACACACTCTACTCACATATACTATTCACCTGGTAACATGTCCCGTGTGTATTAAACAATCAGGGGAAAACACTCTCCTCACTTATACTGTTCACCTGGTAACATGTCCCGTGAGTGTTAAACCATCAGGGGAACACACTCTCCGCACTTATACTGTTCACCTGGTAATTTGTCCTGTGTGTATTAAACAATCAGGGGAATACACTCTCCTCACTTATACTGTTCACCTGGTAACATGTCCCGTGTATATTAAACCATCAGGGGAACAAACTCTCCTCACTTATACTGTCAGCTGCTGACATGTCCCGTGTGCATTAAACAATCAGGGGAACACACTCTCCTCACTTATACTGTTCACCTGATAACATGTCCCGTGTGTATTAAACCATAAGGGGAACACACTCTCCTCACTTATACTGTTCACCTGGTAATATGCCCTGTGTATATTAAACCATCAGGGGTACACACTCTCCTCACTTATACTGTTCACCTGGGAACATGTCCCGTGTATATTAAACCATCAGGGGAACACACTCTCCTCAGTTATACTGTTCACCTGGTAACATGACCCCTGTATATTAAACCATCAGGGGAACACACTCTCCTCACTTATACTGTTCACCTGGTAACATGTACCTTGTATATTAAACCATCAGGGGAACACGCTCTCCTCACTTATACTGTTCACCTGGCAAGATGTCCCGTGAGTATTAAACCATCAGCGGAACACACTCTCCTCACTTATACTGTTCACCTGGTATAATGTCCCGTGCGTGTTAAACCATCAGGGGAACACACTCTACTCACATATTATTCACCTGGTAACATGTCCCGTGTGTATTAAACAATCAGGGGAAAACACTCTCCTCACTTATACTGTTCACCTGGTAACATGTCCCCTGTATATTAAACCATCAGGGGAACACACTCTCCTCACTTATACTGTTCACCTGGTGACATGTCCCGTGTATATTAAACCATCAGGGGAACACACTCTCCTCACTTATACTGTTCACCTGGTAACATGTGTCCTGTATATTAAACCATCAGGGGAACACACTCTCCTCACTTATACTGTTCACCTGGTAACATGTCCCGTGTGCATGAAACAATCAGGGGAACACCCTCTCCTCACTTTTACTGTTCACCTGATAACATGTCCCGTGTGTATTAAAACATAAGGGGAACACACTCTCCTCACTTATACTGTTCATCTGGTAATAAGCCCTGTGTATATTAAACCATCAGGGGAACACACTCTCCTCACTTATACTGTTCACCTGGTAACATGTCCCGTGTATATTAAACCACCAGGGGAACACACTCTCCTCACTTATACTGTTCACCTGGTAATATGTACCGTGTATATTATACCATCAGGGGAACACACTCTCCTCAATTATACATTTCACTTGGTTACATGTCCCGTGTGTATTAAACAATCAGGGGATCACAGTCTCCTCAATTATACTGTTCACATGGTAACATGTCCCGTGTGTATTAAATAATCAGGGGAACACACTCTCCTCACCTATACTGTTCACCTGGTAACATGTCCCGTGTATATTAAACCATCAGGGGAACACACTCTCCTCACATATCCTGTTCACCTGGTGACATGTCCCGTGTGTATTAAACAATCAGGGGAACACACTCTCCTCACTTATACTGTTCACCTGGTAACATGTCCCGTGTGTATTAAACAATCAGGGGATCACACTCTCCTCAATTATACTGTTCACCTGCTGACATGTCCCGTGTATATTAAACCATCAGGGGAACACACTCTCCTCACTTATACTGTTCACCTGGTAACATGTCCCGTGCGTGTTGAACCATCAGGGGAACACACTCTCCTCACTTATACTGTTCATCTGGCAACATGTCCCGTGAGTATTAAACAATCAGGGAAACACACTATCCTCACTTATACTGTTCACCTGGTGACATGTCCCGTGTATATTAAACCATCAGGGGAACACACTCTCCGCACTTATACTGTTCACCTGGTAACATGTCCCGTGCGTGTTAAACCATCAGGGGAACACACTCTCCTCACTTATACTGTTCACCTGGCAACATGTCCCGTGAGTATTAAACAATCAGGGAAACACACTGTCCTCACTTATACTGTTCACCTGGTGACATGTCCCGTGTGTATTAAACAATCAGGGGAACACAATCTCCTCACTTATACTGTTCATCTGGTGACATGTCCCGTCAGTATTAAACAATCAGGGGAACTCACTCTCCTCACTTATACTGTTCACCTGGCAAGATGTCCCGTGAGTATTAAACCATCAGCGGAACACACTCTCCTCACTTATACTGTTCACCAGGTAACATGTCCCGTGTGTATTAAACAATCAGGGGTAAACACTCTCCTCACTTATACTGTTCACCTGGTAACATGTCCCGTGCGTGTTAAACCATCAGGGGAACACACTCTACTCACATATACTATTCACCTGGTAACATGTCCCGTGTGTATTAAACAATCAGGGGAAAACACTCTCCTCACTTATACTGTTCACCTGGTAACATGTCCCGTGAGTGTTAAACCATCAGGGGAACACACTCTCCGCACTTATACTGTTCACCTGGTAATATGTCCTGTGTGTATTAAACAATCAGGGGAATACACTCTCCTCACTTATACTGTCACCTGGTAACATGTCCCGTGTATATTAAACCATCAGGGGAACAAACTCTCCTCACTTATACTGTCAGCTGCTGACATGTCCCGTGTGCATTAAACAATCAGGGGAACACACTCTCCTCACTTATACTGTTCACCTGATAACATGTCCCGTGTGTATTAAACCATAAGGGGAACACACTCTCCTCACTTATACTGTTCACCTGGTAATATGCCCTGTGTATATTAAACCATCATGGGAACACACTCTCCTCACTTATACTGTTCACCTGGGAACATGTCCCGTGTATATTAAACCATCAGAGGAACACACTCTCCTCACTTGTACTGTTCACCTGGTAACATGTCCCCTGTATATTAAACCATCAGGGGAACACACTCTCCTCACTTATGCTGTTCACCTGGTAACATGTACCTTGTATATTAAACCATCAGGGGAACACGCTCTCCTCACTTATACTGTTCACCTGGCAAGATGTCCCGTGAGTATTAAACCATCAGCGGAACACACTCTCCTCACTTATACTGTTCACCTGGTATAATGTCCCGTGCGTGTTAAACCATCAGGGGAACACACTCTCTGCACTTATACTGTTCACCTGGTAATATGTCCTGTATGTATTAAACAATCAGGGGAATACACTCTCCTCACTTACACTGTTCACCTGGTAACATGTCCCGTGTATATTAAACCATCAGGGGAACACAATCTCCTCACTTATACTGTCAGCTGCTGACATGTCCCGTGTGCATTAAACAATCAGGGGAACACACTCTCCTCACTTTTACTGTTCACCTGATAACATGTCCCGTGTGTATTAAACCATAAGGGGAACACACTCTCCTCACTTATACTGTTCACCTGGTAATATGCCCTGTGTATATTAAACCATCAGGGGAACACACTCTCCTCACTTATACTGTTCACCTGGTAACATGTACCTTGTATATTAAACCATCAGGGGAACACACTCTCCTCACTTATACTGTTCACCTGGTAACATGTCCCCTGTATATTAAACCATCAGGGGAACACCCTCTCCTCACTTTTGCTGTTCACCTGATAACATGTCCCGTGTGTATTAAAACATAAGGGGAACACACTCTCCTCACTTTTACTGTTCATCTGGTAATATGCCCTGTGTATATTAAACCATCAGGGGAACACACTCTCCTCACTTATACTGTTCACCTGGTAACAAGTCCCGTGTATATTAAACCATCAGGGGAACACACTCTCCTCACTTATACTGTTCACCTGGTAACATGTACCGTGTATATTATACCATCAGGGATACACACTCTCCTCAATTATACATTTCACTTGGTGACATGTCCCGTGTGTATTGAACAATCAGGGGAACACACTCTCCTCACTTATACTGTTCACCTGGTAACATGTCCCGTGTGTATCAAACAATCAGGGGATCACACTCTCCTCAATTATACTGTTCACATGGTAACATGTCCCGTGTGTATTAAATAATCAGGGGAACACACTCTCCTCACTTATACTGTTCACCTGCTGACATGTCCCGTGTATATTAAACCATCAGGGGAACACACTCTCCTCACTTATACTGTTCACCTGGTAACATGTCCCGTGCGTGTTGAACCATCAGGGGAACACACTCTCCTCACTTATACTGTTCATCTGGCAACATGTCCCGTGAGTATTAAACAATCAGGGAAACACACTATCCTCACTTATACTGTTCACCTGGTGACATGTCCCGTGTATATTAAACCATCAGGGGAACACACTCTCCGCACTTATACTGTTCACCTGGTAACATGTCCCGTGCGTGTTAAACCATCAGGGGAACACACTCTCCTCACTTATACTGTTCACCTGGCAACATGTCCCGTGAGTATTAAACAATCAGGGAAACACACTGTCCTCACTTATACTGTTCACCTGGTGACATGTCCCGTGTGTATTAAACAATCAGGGGAACACAATCTCCTCACTTATACTGTTCATCTGGTGACATGTCCCGTCAGTATTAAACAATCAGGGGAACTCACTCTCCTCACTTATACTGTTCACCTGGCAAGATGTCCCGTGAGTATTAAACCATCAGCGGAACACACTCTCCTCGCTTATACTGTTCACCAGGTAACATGTCCCGTGTGTATTAAACAATCAGGGGTAAACACTCTCCTCACTTATACTGTTCACCTGGTAACATGTCCCGTGCGTGTTAAACCATCAGGGGAACACACTCTACTCACATATACTATTCACCTGGTAACATGTCCCGTGTGTATTAAACAATCAGGGGAAAACACTCTCCTCACTTATACTGTTCACCTGGTAACATGTCCCGTGAGTGTTAAACCATCAGGGGAACACACTCTCCGCACTTATACTGTTCACCTGGTAATATGTCCTGTGTGTATTAAACAATCAGGGGAATACACTCTCCTCACTTATACTGTTCACCTGGTAACATGTCCCGTGTATATTAAACCATCAGGGGAACAAACTCTCCTCACTTATACTGTCAGCTGCTGACATGTCCCGTGTGCATTAAACAATCAGGGGAACACACTCTCCTCACTTATACTGTTCACCTGATAACATGTCCCGTGTGTATTAAACCATAAGGGGAACACACTCTCCTCACTTATACTGTTCACCTGGTAATATGCCCTGTGTATATTAAACCATCAGGGGAACACACTCTCCTCACTTATACTGTTCACCTGGGAACATGTCCCGTGTATATTAAACCATCAGAGGAACACACTCTCCTCACTTGTACTGTTCACCTGGTAACATGTCCCCTGTATATTAAACCATCAGGGGAACACACTCTCCTCACTTATGCTGTTCACCTGGTAACATGTACCTTGTATATTAAACCATCAGGGGAACACGCTCTCCTCACTTATACTGTTCACCTGGCAAGATGTCCCGTGAGTATTAAACCATCAGCGGAACACATTCTCCTCACTTATACTGTTCACCTGGTATAATGTCCCGTGCGTGTTAAACCATCAGGGGAACACACTCTACTCACATATTATTCACCTGGTAACATGTCCCGTGTGTATTAAACAATCAGGGGAAAACACTCTCCTCACTTATACTGTTCACCTGGTAACATGTCCCGTGCGTGTTAAACCATCAGGGGAACACACTCTCTGCACTTATACTGTTCACCTGGTAATATGTCCTGTATGTATTAAACAATCAGGGGAATACACTCTCCTCACTTACACTGTTCACCTGGTAACATGTCCCGTGTATATTAAACCATCAGGGGAACACAATCTCCTCACTTATACTGTCAGCTGCTGACATGTCCCGTGTGCATTAAACAATCAGGGGAACACACTCTCCTCACTTTTACTGTTCACCTGATAACATGTCCCGTGTGTATTAAACCATAAGGGGAACACACTCTCCTCACTTATACTGTTCACCTGGTAATATGCCCTGTGTATATTAAACCATCAGGGGAACACACTCTCCTCACTTATACTGTTCACCTGGGAACATGTCCCCTGTATATTAAACCATCAGGGGAACACACTCTCCTCACTTATACTGTTCACCTGGTAACATGTACCTTGTATATTAAACCATCAGGGGAACACACTCTCCTCACTTATACTGTTCACCTGGTAACATGTCCCATGTATATTAAACCATCAGGGGAACACCCTCTCCTCACTTTTGCTGTTCACCTGATAACATGTCCCGTGTGTATTAAAACATAAGGGGAACACACTCTCCTCACTTATACTGTTCATCTGGTAATATGCCCTGTGTATATTTAACCATCAGGGGAACACACTCTCCTCACTTATACTATTCACCTGGTAACAAGTCGCGTGTATATTAAACCATCAGGGGAACACACTCTCCTCACTTATACTGTTCACCTGGTAACATGTACCGTGCATATTATACCATCAGGGATACACACTCTCCTCAATTATACATTTCACTTGGTGACATGTCCCGTGTGTATTGAACAATCAGGGGAACACACTCTCCTCACTTATACTGTTCACCTGGTAACATGTCCCGTGTGTATCAAACAATCAGGGGATCACACTCTCCTCAATTATACTGTTCACATGGTAACATGTCCCGTGTGTATTAAATAATCAGGGGAACACACTCTCCTCACTTATACTGTTCACCTGGTAACATGTCCCGTGTATATTAAACCATCAGGGGAACACACTCTCCTCACTTATACTGTTCACCTGGTGACATGTCCCGTGTGTATTAAACAATCAGGGGAACACACTCTCCTCACTTATACTGTTCACCTGGTAACATGTCCCGTGTGTATTAAACAATCAGGGGATCACACTCTCCTCAATTATACTGTTCACCTGGTGACATGTCCCGTGTGTATTAAACAATCAGGGGATCACACTCTCCTCAATTATACTGTTCACCTGCTGACATGTCCCGTGTATATTAAACCATCAGGGGAACACACTCTCCTCACTTATACTGTTCACCTGGTAAAATGTCACGTGCGTGTTAAACCATCAGGGGAACACACTCTCCTCACTTATACTGTTCATCTGGCAACATGTCCCGTGTGTATTAAACAGTCAGGGAACTCACTCTCCTCACTTATACTGTTCAACTGGTAACATGTCCCGTGCGTGTGAAACCATCAGGGGAACACACTCTCCTCACTTATACTGTTCATCTGGCAAGATGTCCCGTGAGTATTAAACCATCAGCGGAACACACTCTCCTCACTTATACTGTTCACCTGGTAACATGTCCCGTGCGTGTTAAACCATCAGGGGAACACTCTCTACTCACATATACTATTCACCTGGTAACATGTCCCGTGTGTATTAAACAATCAGGGGAAAACACTCTCCTCACTTATACTGTCAGCTGCTGACATGTCCCGTGTGCATTAAACAATCAGGGGAACACACTCTCCTCACTTATACTGTTCACCTGATAACATGTCCCGTGTGTATTAAACCATAAGGGGAACACACTCTACTCACTTATACTGTTCACCTGGTAATATGCCCTTTGTATATTAAACCATCAGGGGAACACACTCTCCTCACTTATACTGTTCACCTGGGAACATGTCCCGTGTATATTAAACCATCAGAGGAACACACTCTCCTCACTTATACTGTTCACCTGGTAACATGTCCCCTGTATATTAAACCATCAGGGGAACACACTCTCCTCACTTATAATGTTCACCTGGTTACATGTACCTTGTATATTAAACCATCAGGGGAACAAACTCTCCTCACTTATACTGTTCACCTGGTAACAAGTCCCCTGTATATTTTACCATCAGGGGAACACACTCTTCTCACTATTACTGTTCACCTGGTAACATGTATCTTGTATATTAAACCATCAGGGGAACACACTCTCCTCACTTATACTGTTCTCCTGGTTACATGTACCTTGTATATTAAACCATCAGGGGAACAAACTCTCCTCACTTATACTGCTCACCTGGTAACATGTCCCCTGTATATTAAACCATCAGGGGAACACACTCTCCTCACTTATACTGTTCACCTGGTAACATGTACCTTGTATATTAAACCATCAGGGGAACACATCTCCTCAATTATACATTTCACTTGGTGCCATGTCCTGTGTATATTAAACCATCAGGGGAACACACTCTCCTCAATTATACTGTTCACCTGGTAACATGTCCCCTGTATATTAAACCATCAGGGGAACACACTCTCCTCAGTTATACTGTCAGCTGCTGACATGTCCCGTGTGCATTAAACAATCAGGGGAACACACTCTCCTCACTTATACTGTTCACCTGATAACATGTCCCGTGTGTATTAAACCATAAGGGGAACACACTCTCCTCACTTATACTGTTCACCTGGTAATATGCCCTGTGTATATTAAACCATCAGGGGAACACACTCTCCTCACTTATACTGTTCACCTGGGAACATGTCCCGTGTATATTAAACCATCAGAGGAACACACTCTCCTCACTTATACTGTTCACCTGGTATCATGTCCCCTGTATATTAAACCATCAGGGGAACACACTCTCCTCACTTATACTGTTCACCTGGTAACATGTACCTTGTATATTAAACCATCAGGGGAACACACTCTCCTCACATATACTGTTCACCTGGTAACATGTCCCGTGTGCATGAAACAATCAGGGGAACACCCTCTCCTCACTTTTACTGTTCACTTGATAACATGTCCCGTGTGTATTAAAACATAAGGGGAACACATTCTCCTCACTTATACTGTTCATTTGGTAATATGCCCTGTGTATATTAAACCATCAGGGGAACACACGCTCCTCACTTATACTGTTCACCTGGTAACATGTCCCGTGTATATTAAACCATCAGGGGAACACACTCTCCTCACTTATACTGTTCACCTGGTAATATGTACCGTGTATATTATACCATCAGGGGAACATACTCTCCTCACTTATACATTTCACTTGGTGACATGTCCCGTGTGTATTGAACAATCAGGGGAACACACGCTCCTCACTTATACTGTTCACCTTGTAACCTGCCCCTTGTGTATTGAACAATCAGGGGAACACACTCTCCTCACTTATACTGTTCACCTCTTAACATGTCCCGTGTGTATTAAACAATCAGGGGATCACACTCTCCTCAATTATACTGTTCACCTGGTAACATGTCCCGTGTGTATTAAATAATCCGGAGAACACACTCTCCTCACTTATACTGTTCACCTGGTAACATGTCCCGTGTATATTAAACCATCAGGGGAACACACTCTCCTCACTGATACTGTTCACCAGGTGACATGTCCCGTGTGTATTAAACAATCAGGGGAACACACTCTCCTCACATATACTGTTCACCTGTTAACATGTCCCGTTTGTATTAAACAATCAGGGGATCACACTCTCCTCAATTATACTGTTCACCTGGTGACATGTCCCGTGTGTATTAAACAATCAGGGGAACACACTCTCCTCAATTATACTGCTCACCTGCTGACATGTCCCGTGTATATTAAACCATCAGGGGAACACACTCTCCTCACTTATACTGTTCACCTGGCAACATGTCCCGTGCGTGTTAAACCATCAGGGGAACACACTCTCCTCACTTATACTGTTCACCTGGTGACATGTCCCGTGTTTATTAAACAGTCAGGGGAACTCACTCTCCTCACTTATACTGTTCACCTGGTAACATGTCCCGCGCGTGTTAAACCATCAGGGGAACACACTCTCCTCACTTATACTGTTCACCTGGTGACATGTCCCGTGTGCATTAAACAATCAGGGGAACACACTCTCCTCACTTATACTGTTCACCTGATAACATGTCCCGTGTGTATCAAACCATAAGGGGAACACACTCTCCTCACTTATACTGTTCACCTGGTAATATGTCCTGTGTATATTAAACCATCAGAGGAACACACTCTCCTCACTTATACTGTTCACCTGGTAACATGTCCCCTGTATATTAAACCATCAGGGGAACACACTCTCCTCACTTATACTGTTCACCTGGTAACATGTACCTTGTATATTAAACCATCAGGGGAACACACTCTCCTCACTTATACTGTTCAACTGGTAACATGTCCCCTGTATATTAAACCATCAGGGGAACACACTCTCCTCACTTATACTGTTCACCTGGTAACATGTACATTGTATATTAAACCATCAGGGGAACACACTCTCCTCAATTATACATTTCACTTGGTGACATGTCCTGTGTATATTAAACCATCAGGGGAACACATCTCCTCAATTGTACATTTCACATTGTGACATGTCCTGTGTATATTAAACCATCAGGGGAACACACTCTCCTCAATTATACTGTTCACCTGGTAACATGTCCCCTGTATATTAAAACATCAGGGGAACACACTCTCATCACTTATACTGTTCACCTGGTAACATGTACCTTGTATATTAAACCATCAGGGGAACACACTCTCCTCAATTATACATTTCACTTGGTGACATGTCCTGTGTATATTAAACCATCAGGAGAACACACTCTCCTCACTTATACTGTTCACCAGGTGACATGTCCCGTGTGTATTAAACCATCAGGGGAACACACTCTCCTCACTTATACTGTTCACCAGGTGACATGTCCCGTGTGTATTGAACATTCAGGAGAACACATTCTCCTCACTTATACTGTTCACCTGGTAACATGTCCCGTCAACATTAAACCATCAGGGGAACACACTCTCCTCACTTATACTGTTCACCAGGTGACATGTACCGTGTGTATTAAACCATCAGGGGAACACATTCTCCTCACTTATACTGTTCGCCAGGTGACATGTCCCGTGTGTATTAAACCATCAGGGGAACACACTCTCCTCACTTATACTGTTCACCTGGCAACATGTCCCGTGAGTATTAAACAATCAGGGGAACACACTCTCCTCACTTATACTGTTCACCTGGTAACATGTCCCGTGCGTGTTAAACCATCACGGGAACACACTCTCCTCACTTATACTGTTCACCTGGCAACATGTCCTGTGAAAATTAAACCATCAGGGGAACACCTTCTCCTCTCTTATACTGTTCACCTGGTAACATGTCCTGTGTGTATTAAACCATCAGAGGAACACACTCTCCTCACTTATACTATTCACCTGGTAACATGTCCCGTGAATATTAAACCATCAGGGGAAAGCACTCTCCTCACTTATACTGTTCACCTGGTAACATGTCCCGTGTGCATTAAACAATCAGGGGAACACACTCTCCTCACTTATACTGTTCACCTGCTGACTTGTCCCGGTTATATTAAACCATCAGCAGAACACACTCTCCTCACTTATACTGTTGACCTGGTGACATGTCCCGTCAGTATTATACAATCAGGGGAACTCAATCTCCTCACTTATACTGTTCACCTGGTAACATATCCTGTGTATATTAAACCATCAGGGGAACACACTCTCCTCACTAAGACTGTTCACCTGGCAACATGTCCCGTGAGTATTAAACAATCAGGGGAACACACTCTCCTCACTTACACTGTTGACCTGGTGACATGTCCCGTCAATATTAAACAATCAGGGGAACTCACTCTCCTCACTTATACTGTTCACCTGGTAACATGTCCCGTGTATATTAAACCATCAGGGGAACACACTCTCCTCACTTATACTGTTCACCTGGTAACATGTCCCGTGCGTGTTGAACCATCAGGGGAACACACTCTCCTCACATATACTGTTCACCTGGTAACATGTCCCGTGAGTATTAAACAATCAGTGGAACACACTCTCCTCACTTATACTGTTCACCTGGTAACATGTCCTGTGTATATTAAACCATCAGGGGAACACATTCTCCTCACTTATACTGTTCACCTGGTAACATGTCCCGTGAATATTAAACCATCAGGGGAAAGCACTCTCCTCACTTATACTGTTCACCTGGTAATATGTCCCGTGTGCATTAAACCATCAGGGGAACACACTCTCCTCACTTATACTGTTCACCTGGCGACATGCCCCGTGAGTATTAAACAATCAGGGGAACACACTCTCCTCACTTATACTGTTCACCTGGTATCATGTCCCGTGCGTGTTAAACCATCAGGGGCACACACTCTCCTCACTTATACTGTTCACCTGGCAACATGTCCCGTGAGTATTAAACAATCAGGGGAACACACTCTCCTCACTTATACTGTTCACCTGGTGACATGTCCCGTGTGTATTAAACAATCAGGGGAACACACTCTCCTCACTTATACTGTTCAACTGGTAACATGTACCTTGTATATTAAACCATCAGGGGAACACACTCTCCCCACTTATACTGTTCACCTGGTAACATGTCCCCTGTATATTAAACCATCAGGGGAACACACTCTCCTCACTTATACTGTTCACCTGGTAACATGAACCTTGTATATTAAACCATCAGGGGAACACACTCTCATCAATTATACATTTCACTTGGTGACATGTCCTGTGTATATTAAACCATCAGGGGAACACATCTCCTCAATTATACATTTCACTTGGTGAAATGTCCTGTGTATATTAAACCATCAGGAGAACACACTCTCCTCAATTATACTGTTCACCTGGTAACATGTACCTTGTATATTAAACGACCAGGGGAACACACTCTCCTCAATCATACATTTCACTTGGTGACATGTCTTGTGTATATTAAACCATCAGGGGAACTCATCTCCTCAATTATACATTTCACTTGGTGACATGTCCTGTGTATATTAAACCATCAGGGGAACACACTCTCCTCACTTATACTGTTCACCAGGTGACATGTCCCGTGTGTATTAAACCATCAGGGGAACACACTCTCCTCACTTATACTGTTCACCAGGTGACATGTCCCCATGTGTATTGAACATTCAGGAGAACACACTCTCCTCACTTATACTGTTCACCTGGTAACATGTCCCGTGTACATTAAACCATCAGGGGAACACACTCTCCTCACTTATACTGTTCACCAGGTGACATTTACCGTGTGCATTAAACCATCAGGGGAACACACTCTCCTCACTTATACTGTTTACCAGGTGACATGTTCCGTGTGTATTAAACCATCAGGGGAACACACTCTCCTCACTTATACTGTTCACCTGGCAACATGTCCCGTGAGTATTAAACAATCAGGGGAACACACTCTCCTCACTTATACTGTTCACCTGGTAACATGTCCTGTGCGTGTCAAACCATCAGGGGAACACACTCTCCTCACTTATACTCTTCACCTGGTGACATGTCCCGTGCGTGTTAAACCATCAGGGGAACACACTCTCCTCACTTATACTCTTCACCTGGTGACATGTCCCGGGTATATTAAACCATCAGCGGAACACACTCTCCTCACTTATACTGTTCACCTGGTAACATGTCCTGTGCGTGTCAAACCATCAGGGGAACACACTCTCCTCACTTATACTCTTCACCTGGTGACATGTCCCGTGCGTGTTAAACCATCAGGGGAACACACTCTCCTCACTTATACTGTTTACCAGGTGACATGTCCCGTGTGTATTAAACCATCAGGGGAACACACTCTCCTCACTTATACTGTTCACCTGGTAACATGTCCCGTGCTTGTCAAACCATCAGGGGAACACACTCTCCTCACTTATACTCTTCACCTGGTGACATGTCCCGTGCGTGTTAAACCATCAGGGGAACACACTCTCCTCACTTATACTCTTCACCTGGTGACATGTCCCGGGTATATTAAACCATCAGCGGAACACACTCTCCTCACTTATACTGTTCACCTGGTAACATCTCCCGTGCGTGTTAAACCATCAGGGGAACACAATCTCCTCACTTATACTGTTCACCTGGCAACATGTCCCGTGAGTATTAAACAATCAGGGGAACACACTCTCCTCACTTATACTGTTTAGCTGGCAACATGTCCTGTGAAAATTAAACCATCAGGGGAACACCTTCTCCTCACTTATACTGTTCACCTGGTAACATGTCCTGGGTGTATTAAACCATCAGAGGAACACACTCTCCTCACTTATACTATTCACCTGGTAACATGTCCCGTGACTATTAAACCATCAGGGGAAAGCACTCTCCTCACTGATCCTGTTCACCTGGTAACATGTCCCGAGTGCATTAAACCATCAGGGGAACACACTCTCCTCACTTATACTGTTCACCTGGTGACATGTCCCGTCAGTATTAAACAATCAGGGGAACACACTCTCCTCACTTATACTGTTCACCTGCTGACATCTCCCGGGTATATTAAACCATCAGCGGAACACACTCTCCTCACTTATACTGTTCACCAGGTGACATGTCCCGTGTGTATTAAACCATCAGGGGAACACACTCTCCTCACTTATACTGTTCACCAGGTGACATGTCCCCATGTGTATTGAACATTCAGGAGAACACACTCTCCTCACTTATACTGTTCACCTGGTAACATGTCCCGTGTACATTAAACCATCATGGGGAACACACTCTCCTCACTTATACTGTTCACCAGGTGACATGTACCGTGTGTATTAAACCATCAGGGGAACACACTCTCCTCACTTATACTGTTTACCAGGTGACATGTCCCGTGTGTATTAAACCATCAGGGGAACACACTCTCCTCACTTATACTGTTCACCTGGCAACATGTCCCGTGAGTATTAAACAATCAGGGGAACACACTCTCCTCACTTATACTGTTCACCTGGTAACATGTCCCGTGCGTGTTAAACCATCAGGGGAACACACTCTCCTCACTTATACTCTTCACCTGGTGACATGTCCCGTGCGTGTTATACCATCAGGGGAACACACATTCCTCACTTATATGCTTCACCTGGTGACATGTCCCGGGTATATTAAACCATCAGCGGAACACACTCTCCTCACTTATACTGTTCACCTGGTAACATCTCCCGTGCGTGTTAAACCATCAGGGGAACACAATCTCCTCACTTATACTGTTCACCTGGCAACATGTCCCGTGAGTATTAAACAATCAGGGGAACACACTCTCCTCACTTATACTGTTCACCTGGCAACATGTCCTGTGAAAATTAAACCATCAGGGGAACACCTTCTCCTCACTTATACTGTTCACCTGGTAACATGTCCTGGGTGTATTAAACCATCAGAGGAACACACTCTCCTCACTTATACTATTCACCTGGTAACATGTCCCGTGAATATTAAACCATCAGGGGAAAGCACTCTCCTCACTTATCCTGTTCACCTGGTAACATGTCCCGAGTGCATTAAACCATCAGGGGAACACACTCTCCTCACTTATACTGTTCACCTGGTGACATGTCCCGTCAGTATTAAACAATCAGGGGAACACACTCTCCTCACTTATACTGTTCACCTGCTGACATCTCCCGGGTATATTAAACCATCAGCGGAACACACTCTCCTCACTTATACTGTTGACCTGGTGACATGTCCCGTCAGTATTAAACAATCAGGGGAACTCACTCTCCTCACTTATACTCTTCACCTGGTAACATGTCCCGTGCGTGTTAAACCATCAGTGGAACACACTATCCTCACTTATACTGTTCAGCTGGTAACATGTCCCGTGAGTCTTAAACAATCAGGGGAACACACTCTCCTCACTTATCCTGTTCACCTGGTAATATGTCCTGTGTGTATTAAACAATCAGGGGAACACACTCTCCTCACTTATAATGTTCACCTGGTATAATGTCCCGTGCGTGTTAAACCATCAGGGGAACACACTCTCCTCACTTATACTGTTCACCTGGCAACATGTCCCGTGAGTATTTAACAATCAGGGGAACACACTCTCCTCACTTATACTGTTCACCTGGTAACATGTCCCGTGCGTGTTAAACCATCAGGGGAACACACTCTCCTCACTTATACTCTTCACCTGGTGACATGTCCCGGGTATATTAAACCATCAGCGGAACACACTCTCCTCACTTATACTGTTCTCCTGGTAACATGTCCCGTGCGTGTTAAACCATCAGGGGAACACAATCTCCTCACTTATACTGTTCACCTGGCAACATGTCCCGTGAGTATTAAACAATGAGGGGAACACACTCTCCTCACTTATACTGTTCACCTGGCAACATGTCCTGTGAAAATTAAACCATCAGGGGAACACCTTCTCCTCACTTATACTGTTCACCTGGTAACATGTCCTGGGTGTATTAAACAATCAGGGGAACACACTCTCCTCACTTATACTGTTCACCTGGTGACATGTCCCGTCAGTATTAAACAATCAGGGGAACACACTCTCCTCACTTATACTGTTCACCTGCTGACTTGTCCCGGGTATATTAAACCATCAGCAGAACACACTCTCCTCACTTATACTGTTGACCTGGTGACATGTCCCGTCAGTATTAAACAATCAGGGGAACTCACTCTCCTCACTTACACTCTTCACCTGCTAACATGTCCCGTGTATATTAAACCATCAGGGGAACACACTCTCCTCACTTATACTGTTCAGCTGGTATCATGTCCCGTGAGTATTAAACAATCAGGGGAACACACTCTCCTCACTTATCCTGTTCACCTGGTAATATGTCCTGTGTGTATTAAACAATCAGGGGAACACACTCTCCTCACTTATACTGTTCACCTGGTATAATGTCCCGTGCGTGTTAAACCATCAGGGGAACACACTCTCCTCACTTATACTGTTCACCTGGCAACATGTCCCGTGAGTATTAAACAATCAGGGGAACACACTCTCCTCACTCATACTTTTCACCTGGTAACATGTCCCGTGCGTGTTCAACCATCAGGGGAACACACTCTCCTCACTTATACTGTTCACCTGGTAACATGTCCCGTGCGTGTTAAACCATCAGGGGAACACACTCTCCTCACTTATACTGTTCACCTGGTGCCATGTCCCGGGTATATTAAACAATCAGGGGAATACACTCTCCTCACTTACACTGTTCACCTGGTAACGTGTCCCGTGTATATTAAACCATCAGGGGAGCACACTCTCCTCAATTATACTGTTCACCTGGTAACATGTCCCGTGAATATTAAACCATCAGGGGAAAGCACTCCCCTCACATATACTGTTCTCCAGGTAACATGTCCCGTGTATATGAAACCATCAGGAGAACACACTCTCCTCAATTATACATTTCACTTGGTAACATGTCCCGAGTATATTAAACCATCAGGGGAACACACTCTCCTCAATTATACTGTTCACCAGGTGACATGTCCCGTGTGTATTAAACAATCAGGGGAACACACTCTCCTCACTTATACTGTTCACCTGGTATAATGTCCCGTGCGTGTTAAACCATCAGGGGAACACACTCTCCTCACTTATACTGTTCACCTGGTAACATGTCCTGGGTGTATTAAACAATCAGGGGAACACACTCTCCTCACTTATACTGTTCACCTGGCAACATGTCCTGTGAAAATTAAACCATCAGGGGAACACCTTCTCCTCACTTATACTGTTCACCTGGTAACATGTCCTGGGTGTATTAAACAATCAGGGGAACACACTCTCCTCACTTATACTGTTCACCTGGTGACATGTCCCGTCAGTATTAAACAATCAGGGGAACACACTCTCCTCCCTGATACTGTTCACCTGCTGACTTGTCCCGGGTATATTAAACCATCAGCGGAACACACTCTCCTCACTTATACTGTTGACCTGGTGACATGTCCCGTCAGTATTAAACAATCAGGGGAACTCACTCTCCTCACTTACACTCTTCACCTGCTAACATGTCCCGTGTATATTAAACCATCAGGGGAACACACTCTCCTCACTTATACTGTTCAGCTGGTATCATGTCCCGTGAGTATTAAACAATCAGGGGAACACACTCTCCTCACTTATCCTGTTCACCTGGTAATATGTCCTGTGTGTATTAAACAATCAGGGGAACACACTCTCCTCACTTATACTGTTCACCTGGTATAATGTCCCGTGCGTGTTAAACCATCAGGGGAACACACTCTCCTCACTTATACTGTTCACCTGGCAACATGTCCCGTGAGTATTAAACAATCAGGGGAACACACTCTCCTCACTCATACTTTTCACCTGGTAACATGTCCCGTGCGTGTTAAACCATCAGGGGAACACACTCTCCTCACTTATACTGTTCACCTGGTAACATGTCCCGTGCGTGTTAAACCATCAGGGGAACACACTCTCCTCACTTATACTGTTCACCTGGTGCCATGTCCCGGGTATATTAAACAATCAGGGGAATACACTCTCCTCACTTACACTGTTCACCTGGTAACGTGTCCCGTGTATATTAAACCATCAGGGGAGCACACTCTCCTCAATTATACTGTTCACCTGGTAACATGTCCCGTGAATATTAAACCATCAGGGGAAAGCACTCCCCTCACATATACTGTTCTCCAGGTAACATGTCCCGTGTATATGAAACCATCAGGAGAACACATTCTCCTCAATTATACATTTCACTTGGTAACATGTCCCGAGTATATTAAACCATCAGGGGAACACACTCTCCTCAATTATACTGTTCACCAGGTGACATGTCCCGTGTGTATTAAACAATCAGGGGAACACACTCTCCTCACTTATACTGTTCACCTGGTATAATGTCCCGTGCGTGTTAAACCATCAGGGGAACACACTCTCCTCACTTATACTGTTCACCTGGTATAATGTCCCGTGCGTGTTAAACCATCAGGGGAACACACTCTCCTCACTTATACTGTTCACCTGGCAACATGTCCCGTGAGTATTAAACCATCAGGGGAACACACTCTCCTCACTTATGCTGTTCACCTGGTAACATGTCCCGTGCGTGTTAAACCATCAGGGGAACACACTCTCCTCACTTATACTGTTCACCTGGCAACATGTCCCGTGAGTATTAAACAATCAAGGGAACACACTCTCCTCACTTATACTGTTCACCTGGCAACATGTCCTGTGAAAATTAAACCATCAGGGGAACACCTTCTCCTCACTTATACTGTTCACCTGGTAACATGTCCTGTGTGTATTAAACCATCAGAGGAACACACTCTCCTCACTTATACTATTCACCTGGCAACATGTCCCGTGAATATTAAACGATCAGGGGAAAGCACTCTCCTCACTTATCCTGTTCACCTGGTAACATGTCCCGTGTGCACTAAACCATCAGGGGAACACACTCTCCTCACTTATACTGTTCACCTGGTGACATTTCCCGTCAGTATTAAACAATCAGGGGAACACACTCTCCTCAATTATACTGTTCACCTGCTGACTTGTCCCGGGTATATTAAACCATCAGCGGAACACACTCTCCTCACTTATACTGTTAACCTGGCAACATGTCCCGTGAGTATTAAACAATCAGGGGAACACACTCTCCTCACTTATACTGTTGACCTGGTGACATGTTCCGTCAGTATTAAACAATCAGGGGAACTCACTCTCCTCACTTATACTGTTCACCTGGAAACATGTCCCGTGTATATTAAACCATCAGGGGAACACACTCTCCTCACTTATACTGTTGACCTGGTGACATGTCCCGTCAGTATTAAACAATCAGGGGAACTCACTCTCCTCACTTATGCTCTTCACCTGGTAACATGTCCCGTGCGTGTTAAACCATCAGGGGAACACACTCTCCTCACTTATACTGTTCAGCTGGTAACATGTCCCGTGAGTATTAAACAATCAGGGGAACACACTCTCCTCACTTATACTGTTTACCAGGTGACATGTCCCGTGTGTATTGAACCATCAGGGGAACACACCCTCCTCACCTATACTGTTCACCTGGCAACATGTCCCGTGAGTATTAAACAATCAGGGGAACACACTCTCCTCACTTATACTGTTCACCTGGTAACATGTCCCGTGCGTGTTAAACCATCAGGGGAACACACTCTCCTCACTTATGCTCTTCACCTGGTGACATGTCCCGTGCGTGTTAAACCATCAGGGGAACACACTCTCCTCACTTATGCTCTTCACCTGGTGACATGTCCCGGGTATATTAAACCATCAGCGGAACACACTCTCCTCACTTATACTGTTCACCTGGTAACATGTCCCGTGCGTGTTAAACCATCAGGGGAACACAATCTCCTCACTTATACTGTTCACCTGGCAACATGTCCTGTGAAAATTAAACCATCAGGGGAACACCTTCTCCTCACTTATACTGTTCACATGGTAACATGTCCTGGGTGTATTAAACAATCAGGGGAACACACTCTCCTCAGTTATACTGTTCACCTGGTATAATGTCCCGTGCGTGTTAAACCATCAGGGGAATACACTCTCCTCACTTATACTGTTCACCTGGTGACATGTCCCGTCAGTATTAAACAATCAGGGGAACACACTCTCCTCACTTATACTGTTCACCTGCTGACTTGTCCCGGGTATATTAAACCATCAGCGGAACACACTCTCCTCACTTATACTGTTGACCTGGTGACATGTCCCGTCAGTATTAAACAATCATGGGAACTCACTCTCCTCACTTATACTCTTCACCTGGTAACATGTCCCGTGCGTGTTAAACCATCAGGGGAAAACACTCTCCTCACTTATCCTGTTCACCTGGTAATATGTCCTGTGTGTATTAAACAATCAGGGGAACACACTCTCCTCACTTATACTGTTCACCTGGTATAATGTCCCGTGCGTGTTAAACCATCAGGGGAACACACTCTCCTCACTTATACTGTTCACCTGGCAACATGTCCCGTGAGTATTAAACAATCAGGGGAACACACTCTCCTCACTCATACTGTTCACCTGGTAACATGTCCCGTGCGTGTTAAACCATCAGGGGAACACACTCTCCTCACTTATACTGTTCACCTGGTAACATGTCCAGTGCGTGTTAAACCATCAGGGGAACACACTCTCCTCACTTATACTGTTCACCTGGTGCCATGTCCCGGGTATGTTAAACAATCAGGGGAATACACTCTCCTCACTTACACTGTTCACCTGGTAACGTGTCCCGTGTATATTAAACCATCAGGGGAGCACACTCTCCTCAATTATACTGTTCACCTGGTAACATGTCCCGTGAATATTAAAGCATCAGGGGAAAGCACTCCCCTCACATATACTGTTCTCCAGGTAACATGTCCCGTGTATATGAAACCATCAGGAGAACACACTCTCCTCAATTATACATTTCACTTGGTAACATGTCCAGAGTATATTAAAACATCAGGGGAACACACTCTCCTCAATTATACTGTTCACCAGGTGACATGTCCCGTGTTTATTAAACAATCAGGGGAACACACTCTCCTCACTTATACTGTTCACCTGGTCTAATGTCCCGTGCGTGTTAAACCATCAGGGGAACACACTCTCCTCACTTATACTGTTCACCTGGTATAATGTCCCGTGCGTGTTAAACCATCAGGGGAACACACTCTCCTCACTTATACTGTTCACCTGGCAACATGTCCCGTGAGTATTAAACAATCAGGGGAACACACTCTCCTCACTAATACTGTTCACCTGGTAACATGTCCCGTGCGTGTTAAACCATCAGGAGAACACACTCTCCTCACTTATACTGTTCACCTGGCAACATGTCCCGTGAGTATTAAACAATCAGGGGAACACACTCTCCTCACTTATACTGTTCACCTGGCAACATGTCCTGTGAAAATTAAACCATCAGGGGAGCACCTTCTCCTCACTTATACTGTTCACCTGGTAACATGTCCTGTGTGTATTAAACCATCAGAGGAACACACTCTCCTCACTTATAGTATTCACCTGGTAACATGTCCCGTGAATATTAAACCATCAGGGGAAAGCACTCTCCTCACTTATCCTGTTCACCTGGTAACATGGCCCGTGTGCACTAAACCATCAGGGGAACACACTCTCCTCACTTATACTGTTCACCTGGTGACATGTCCCGTCAGTATTAAACAATCAGGGGAACACACTCTCCTCAATTATACTGCTCAGCTGGCAACATGTCCCGTGAGTATTAAACAATCAGGGGAACACACTCTCCTCACTTATACTGTTCACCTGGTGACATGTCCCGTCAGTATTAAACAATCAGGGGAACACACTCTCCTCACTTATACTGTTCACCTGGCAACATGTCCCGTGAGTATTAAACAATCAGGGGAACACACTCTCCTCAATTATACTGCTCAGCTGGCAACATGTCCCGTGAGTATTAAACAATCAGGGGAACACACTCTCCTCACTTATACTGTTCACCTGGTGACATGTCCCGTCAGTATTAAACAATCAGGGGAACACACTCTCCTCACTTATACTGTTCACCTGGTAACATTTCCCGTGCGTGTTAAACCATCAGGGGAACACACTCTCCTCACTTATACTGTTCACCTGGCAACATGTCCCGTGAGTATTAAACAATCAAGGGAACACACTCTCCTCACTTATACTGTTCACCTGGCAACATGTCCCGTGAGTATTAAACAATCAGGGGAACACACTCTCCTCACTTATACTGTTCACCTGGTAACATGTCGCGTGCGTGTTAAACCATCAGGGGAACACACTCTCCTCACTTATACTGTTCACCTGGTAACATGTCCCGTGCGTGTTAAACCATCAGGGGAACACACTCTCCTCACTTATACTGTTCACCTGGTGCCATGTCCTGGGTATATTAAACAATCAGGGGAAAACACCCTCCTCACTTACACTGTTCACCTGGTAACATGTCCCGTGTATATTAAACCATCAGGGGAACACACTCTCCTCAATTCTACTGTTCACCTGGTAACATGTCCCGTGAATATTAAACCATCAGGGGAAAGCATTCCCCTCACATATACTGTTCTCCAGGTAACATATCCCGTGTATATGAAACCATCAGGGGAACACACTCTCCTCAATTAGACATTTCACTTGGTAACATGTCCCGAGTATATTAAACCATCAGGGGAACACATTCTCCTCAATTATACTATTCACCAGGTGACATGTCCCGTGTGTATTAAACAATCAGGGGAACACACTCTCCTCAATTATACTGTTCAGCTGGTATAATGTCCCGTGCGTTTTAAACCATCAGGGGAACACACTCTCCTCACTTATACTGTTCACCTGGTATAATGTTCCGTGCGTGTTAAACCATCAGGGGAAGACACTCTCGTCACTTATACTGTTCACCTGGTAACATGTACCTTGTATATTAAACCATCAGGGGAACACACTCTCCTCACTTATACTGTTCACCTGGTAACATGTCCCCTGTATATTAAACCATCAGGGGAACACACTCTCCTCACTTATACTGTTCACCTGGTAACATGAACCTTGTATATTAAACCATCAGGGGAACACACTCTCATCAATTATACATTTCACTTGGTGACATGTCCTGTGTATATTAAACCATCAGGGGAACACATCTCCTCAATTATACATTTCACTTGGTGAAATGTCCTGTGTATATTAAACCATCAGGGGAACACACTCTCCTCACTTATACTGTTCACCTGGTATAATGTCCCGTGCGTGTTAAACCATCAGGGGAACACACTCTCCTCACTTATACTGTTCACCAGGTGACATGTCCCGTGTGTATTAAACCATCAGGGGAACACACTCTCCTCACTTATACTGTTCACCAGGTGACATGTCCCGTGTGTATTGAACATTCAGGAGAACACACTCTCCTCACTTATACTGTTCACCTGGTAACATGTCCCGTGTACAATAAACCATCAGGGGAACACACTCTCCTCACTTATACTGTTCACCAGGTGACATGTACCGTGTGTATTAAACCATCAGGGGAACACACTCTCCTCACTTATACTGTTCACCAGGTGACATGTCCCGTGTGTATTAAACCATCAGGGGAACACACTCTCCTCACTTATACTGTTCACCTGGCAACATGTCCCGTGAGTATTAAACAATCAGGGGAACACACTCTCCTCACTTATACTGTTCACCTGGTAACATGTCCCGTGCGTGTTAAACCATCAGGGGAACACACTCTCCTCACTTATACTCTTCACCTGGTGACATGTCCCGTGCGTGTTAAACCATCAGGGGAACACACTCTCCTCACTTATACTCTTCACCTGGTGACATGTCCCGGGTATATTAAACCATCAGCGGAACACACTCTCCTCACTTATACTGTTCACCTGGTAACATGTCCCGTGCGTGTTAAACCATCAGGGGAACACACTCTCCTCACTTATACTGTTCACCTGGCAACATGTCCCGTGAGTATTAAACAATCAGGGGAACACACTCTCCTCACTCATACTGTTCACCTGGTAACATGTCCCGTGCGTGTTAAACCATCAGGGGAACACACTCTCCTCACTTATACTGTTCACCTGGTAACATGTCCAGTGCGTGTTAAACCATCAGGGGAACACACTCTCCTCACTTATACTGTTCACCTGGTGCCATGTCCCGGGTATGTTAAACAATCAGGGGAATACACTCTCCTCACTTACACTGTTCACCTGGTAACGTGTCCCGTGTATATTAAACCATCAGGGGAGCACACTCTCCTCAATTATACTGTTCACCTGGTAACATGTCCCGTGAATATTAAAGCATCAGGGGAAAGCACTCCCCTCACATATACTGTTCTCCAGGTAACATGTCCCGTGTATATGAAACCATCAGGAGAACACACTCTCCTCAATTATACATTTCACTTGGTAACATGTCCAGAGTATATTAAAACATCAGGGGAACACACTCTCCTCAATTATACTGTTCACCAGGTGACATGTCCCGTGTTTATTAAACAATCAGGGGAACACACTCTCCTCACTTATACTGTTCACCTGGTCTAATGTCCCGTGCGTGTTAAACCATCAGGGGAACACACTCTCCTCACTTATACTGTTCACCTGGTATAATGTCCCGTGCGTGTTAAACCATCAGGGGAACACACTCTCCTCACTTATACTGTTCACCTGGCAACATGTCCCGTGAGTATTAAACAATCAGGGGAACACACTCTCCTCACTAATACTGTTCACCTGGTAACATGTCCCGTGCGTGTTAAACCATCAGGAGAACACACTCTCCTCACTTATACTGTTCACCTGGCAACATGTCCCGTGAGTATTAAACAATCAGGGGAACACACTCTCCTCACTTATACTGTTCACCTGGCAACATGTCCTGTGAAAATTAAACCATCAGGGGAGCACCTTCTCCTCACTTATACTGTTCACCTGGTAACATGTCCTGTGTGTATTAAACCATCAGAGGAACACACTCTCCTCACTTATAGTATTCACCTGGTAACATGTCCCGTGAATATTAAACCATCAGGGGAAAGCACTCTCCTCACTTATCCTGTTCACCTGGTAACATGGCCCGTGTGCACTAAACCATCAGGGGAACACACTCTCCTCACTTATACTGTTCACCTGGTGACATGTCCCGTCAGTATTAAACAATCAGGGGAACACACTCTCCTCAATTATACTGCTCAGCTGGCAACATGTCCCGTGAGTATTAAACAATCAGGGGAACACACTCTCCTCACTTATACTGTTCACCTGGTGACATGTCCCGTCAGTATTAAACAATCAGGGGAACACACTCTCCTCACTTATACTGTTCACCTGGCAACATGTCCCGTGAGTATTAAACAATCAGGGGAACACACTCTCCTCAATTATACTGCTCAGCTGGCAACATGTCCCGTGAGTATTAAACAATCAGGGGAACACACTCTCCTCACTTATACTGTTCACCTGGTGACATGTCCCGTCAGTATTAAACAATCAGGGGAACACACTCTCCTCACTTATACTGTTCACCTGGTAACATTTCCCGTGCGTGTTAAACCATCAGGGGAACACACTCTCCTCACTTATACTGTTCACCTGGCAACATGTCCCGTGAGTATTAAACAATCAAGGGAACACACTCTCCTCACTTATACTGTTCACCTGGCAACATGTCCCGTGAGTATTAAACAATCAGGGGAACACACTCTCCTCACTTATACTGTTCACCTGGTAACATGTCGCGTGCGTGTTAAACCATCAGGGGAACACACTCTCCTCACTTATACTGTTCACCTGGTAACATGTCCCGTGCGTGTTAAACCATCAGGGGAACACACTCTCCTCACTTATACTGTTCACCTGGTGCCATGTCCTGGGTATATTAAACAATCAGGGGAAAACACCCTCCTCACTTACACTGTTCACCTGGTAACATGTCCCGTGTATATTAAACCATCAGGGGAACACACTCTCCTCAATTCTACTGTTCACCTGGTAACATGTCCCGTGAATATTAAACCATCAGGGGAAAGCATTCCCCTCACATATACTGTTCTCCAGGTAACATATCCCGTGTATATGAAACCATCAGGGGAACACACTCTCCTCAATTAGACATTTCACTTGGTAACATGTCCCGAGTATATTAAACCATCAGGGGAACACATTCTCCTCAATTATACTATTCACCAGGTGACATGTCCCGTGTGTATTAAACAATCAGGGGAACACACTCTCCTCAATTATACTGTTCAGCTGGTATAATGTCCCGTGCGTTTTAAACCATCAGGGGAACACACTCTCCTCACTTATACTGTTCACCTGGTATAATGTTCCGTGCGTGTTAAACCATCAGGGGAAGACACTCTCGTCACTTATACTGTTCACCTGGTAACATGTACCTTGTATATTAAACCATCAGGGGAACACACTCTCCTCACTTATACTGTTCACCTGGTAACATGTCCCCTGTATATTAAACCATCAGGGGAACACACTCTCCTCACTTATACTGTTCACCTGGTAACATGAACCTTGTATATTAAACCATCAGGGGAACACACTCTCATCAATTATACATTTCACTTGGTGACATGTCCTGTGTATATTAAACCATCAGGGGAACACATCTCCTCAATTATACATTTCACTTGGTGAAATGTCCTGTGTATATTAAACCATCAGGGGAACACACTCTCCTCACTTATACTGTTCACCTGGTATAATGTCCCGTGCGTGTTAAACCATCAGGGGAACACACTCTCCTCACTTATACTGTTCACCAGGTGACATGTCCCGTGTGTATTAAACCATCAGGGGAACACACTCTCCTCACTTATACTGTTCACCAGGTGACATGTCCCGTGTGTATTGAACATTCAGGAGAACACACTCTCCTCACTTATACTGTTCACCTGGTAACATGTCCCGTGTACAATAAACCATCAGGGGAACACACTCTCCTCACTTATACTGTTCACCAGGTGACATGTACCGTGTGTATTAAACCATCAGGGGAACACACTCTCCTCACTTATACTGTTCACCAGGTGACATGTCCCGTGTGTATTAAACCATCAGGGGAACACACTCTCCTCACTTATACTGTTCACCTGGCAACATGTCCCGTGAGTATTAAACAATCAGGGGAACACACTCTCCTCACTTATACTGTTCACCTGGTAACATGTCCCGTGCGTGTTAAACCATCAGGGGAACACACTCTCCTCACTTATACTCTTCACCTGGTGACATGTCCCGTGCGTGTTAAACCATCAGGGGAACACACTCTCCTCACTTATACTCTTCACCTGGTGACATGTCCCGGGTATATTAAACCATCAGCGGAACACACTCTCCTCACTTATACTGTTCACCTGGTAACATGTCCCGTGCGTGTTAAACCATCAGGGGAACACAATCTCCTCACTTATACTGTTCACCTGGCAACATGTCCCGTGAGTATTAGACAATCAGGGGAACACACTCTCCTCACTTATACTGTTCACCTGGCAACATGTCCTGTGAAAATTAAACCATCAGGGGAACACCTTCTCCTCACTTATACTGTTCACCTGGTAACATGTCCTGTGTGTATTAAACCATCAGAGGAACACACTCTCCTCACTTATACTATTCACCTGGTAACATGTCCCGTGAATATTAAACCATCAGGGGAAAGCACTCTCCTCACTTATCCTGTTCACCTGGTAACATGTCCCGTGTGCACTAAACCATCAGGGGAACACACTCTCCTCACATATACTGTTCACCTGGTGACATGTCCCGTCAGTATTAAACAATCAGGGGAGCACACTCTCCTCAATTATACTGTTCACCTGCTGACTTGTCCCGGGTATATTAAACCATCAGCGGAACACACTCTCCTCACTTATACTGTTCACCTGGCAACATGTCCCGTGAGTATTAAACAATCAGGGGAACACACTCTCCTCACATATGTAGTTCACCTGGTAACATGTCCCGTGAATATTAAAGCATCAGGGGAAAGCACTCTCCTCACTTATCCTGTTCACCTGGTAACATGTCCCGTGTGCACTAAACCATCAGGGGAACACACTCTCCTCACTTATACTGTTCACCTGGTGACATGTCCCGTCAGTATTAAACAATCAGGGGAACACACTCTCCTCAATTATACTGTTCACCTGCTGACTTGTCCCGGGTATATTAAACCATCAGCGGAACACACTCTCCTCACTTATACTGTTCACCTTGTGACATGTCCCGTCAGTATTAAACAATCAGGGGAACACACTCTCCTCAATTATACTGTTCACCTGGTAACATGTCCCGTGAATATTAAAGCATCAGGGGAAAGCACTCCCCTCACATATACTGTTCTCCAGGTAACATGTCCCGTGTATATGAAACCATCAGGAGAACACACTCTCCTCAATTATACATTTCACTTGGTAACATGTCCCGAGTATATTAAACCATCAGGGGAACACACTCTCCTCAATTATACTGTTCACCAGGTGACATGTGCCGTGTGTATTAAACAATCAGGGGAACACACTCTCCTCACTTATACTGTTCACCTGGTATAATGTCCCGTGCGTGTTAAACCATCAGGGGAACACACTCTCCTCACTTATACTGTTCACCTGGTATAATGTCCCGTGCGTGTTAAACCATCAGGGGAACACACTCTCCTCAAATATACTGTTCACCTGGCAACATGTCCCGTGAGTATTAAACAATCAGGGGAACACACTCTCCTCACTTATACTGTTCACCTGCTAACATGTCCCGTGCGTGTTAAACCATCAGGGGAACACACTCTCCTCACTTATACTGTTCACCTGGCAACATGTCCCGTGAGTATTAAACAATCAGGGGAACACACTCTCCTCACTTATACTGTTCACCTGGCAACATGTCCTGTGAAAATTAAACCATCAGGGGAACACCTTCTCCTCACTTATACTGTTCACCTGGTAACATGTCCTGTGTGTATTAAACCATCAGAAGAACACACTCTCCTCACTTATACTATTCACCTGGTAACATGTCCCGTGAATATTAAACCATCAGGGGAAAGCACTCTCCTCACTTATCCTGTTCACCTGGTAACATGTCCCGTGTGCACTAAACCATCAGGGGAACACACTCTCCTCACTTATACTGTTCACCTGGTGACATGTCCCGTCAGTATTAAACAATCAGGGGAACACACTCTCCTCAATTATACTGTTCACCTGCTGACTTGTCCCGGGTATCTTAAACCATCAGCGGAACACACTCTCCTCACTTATACTGTTCACCTGGCAACATGTCCCGTGAGTATTAAACAATCAGGGGAACACACTCTCCTCACTTATACTGTTGACCTGGTGACATGTTCCGTCAGTATTAATCAATCAGGGGAACTCACTCTCCTCACTTATACTGTTCACCTGGTAACATGTCCCGTGTATATTAAACCATCAGGGGAACACACTCTCCTCACTTATACTGTTCAGCTGGTAACATGTCCCGTGAGTATTAAACAATCAGGGGAACACACTCTCCTCACATATACTGTTCACCTGGCAACATGTCCCGTGAGTATTAAACAATCAGGGGAACACACTCTCCTCACTTATACTGTTCACCTGGTAACATGTCCCGTGCTTGTTAAACCATCAGGGGAACACACTCTCCTCACTTATACTGTTCACCTGGTAACATGTCCCGTGCGTGTTAAACCATCAGTGGAACACACTCTCCTCACTTATACTGTTCACCTGGTGCCATGTCCTGGGTATATAAAACAATCAGGGGAATACACCCTCCTCAATTCGACTGTTCACCTGGTAACATGTCGCGTGAATATTAAACCATCAGGGGAAAGCACTCCCCTCACATATACTGTTCACCAGGTAACATGTCCCGTGTATATGAAACCATCAGGGGAACACACTCTCCTCAGTTAGACATTCCACTTGGTAACATGTCCCGAGTATATTAAACTATCAGGGGAACACACTCTCCTCAATTATACTGTTCACCAGGTGACATGTCCCGTGTGTATTAAACAATCAGGGGAACACACTCTCCTCAATTATACTGTTCAGCTGGTATAATGTCCCGTGCGTTTTAAACCATCAGGGGAACACACTCTCCTCACTTATACTGTTCACCTGGAATAATGTCCCGTGCGTGTTAAACCATCAGGGGAACACACTCTCCTCACTTATACTGTTCACCTGGTAACATGTACCTTGTATATTAAACCATCAGGGGAACACACTCTCCTCACTTATACTGTTCACCTGGTAACATGTCCCCTGTATATTAAACCATCAGGGGAACACACTCTCCTCACTTATACTGTTCACCTGGTAACATGAACCTTGTATATTAAACCATCAGGGGAACACACTCTCATCAATTATACATTTCACTTGGTGACATGTCCTGTGTATATTAAACGATCAGGGGAACACTCTCTCCTCAATTATACATTTCACTTGGTGACATGTCCTGTGTATATTAAACCATCAGGGGAACACACTCTCCTCAATTATACTGTTCACTTGGTGACATGTCCTGTGTATATTAAACCATCAGGGGAACACACTCTCCTCACTTATACTGTTCACCAGGTGACATGTCCCGTATGTATTAAACCTTCAGGGGAACACACTCTCCTCACTTATACTTTTCACCAGGTGACATGTCCCGTGTGTATTGAACATTCAGGAGAACACACTCTCCTCACTTATACTGTTCACCTGGTAACATGTCCCGTGTACATTAAACCATCAGGGGAACACACTCTCCTCACATATACTGTTCACCAGGTGACATGTACCGTGTGTATTAAACCATCAGCGGAACACACTCTCCTCACTTATACTGTTCACCAGGTGACATGTCCCGTGTGTATTAAACCATCAGGGGAACACACTCTCCTCACTTATACTGTTCACCTGGCAACATGTCCCGTGAGTATTAAACAATCAGGGGAACACATTCTCCTCACTTATACTGTTCACCTGGTAACATGTCCCGTGCGTGTTAAACCATCAGGGGAACACACTCTCCTCACTTATACTCTTCACCTGGTGACATGTCCCGGGTATATTAAACCATCAGCAGAACACATTCTCCTCACTTATACTGTTCACCTGGTAACATGTCCCGTGCGTGTTAAACCATCAGGGGAACACAATCTCCTCACTTATACTGTTCACCTGGCAACATGTCCCGTGAGTATTAAACAATCAGGGCAACACACTCTCCTCACTTATACTGTTCACCTGGCAACATGTCCTGTGAAAATTAAACCATCAGGGGAACACCTTCTCCTCACTTATACTGTTCACCTGGTAACATGTCCTGTGTGTATTAAACCATCAGAGGAACACACTCTCCTCACTTATACTATTCACCTGGTAACATGTCCCGTGAATATTAAACCATTGGGGGAAAGCACTCTCCTCACTTATCCTGTTCACCTGGTAACATATCCCGTGTGCACTAAACCATCAGGGGAACACACTCTCCTCACTTATACTGTTCACCTGGTGACATGTCCCGTCAGTATTAAACAATCAGGGGAACACACTCTCCTCAATTATACTGTTCACCTGCTGACTTGTCCCGGGTATATTAAACCATCAGCAGAACACACTCTCCTCACTTCTACTGTTCACCTGGCAACATGTCCCGTGCGTATTAAACAATCAGGGGAACACACTCTCCTCACTTACACTGTTGACCTGGTGACATGTTCCGTCAGTATTAAAAAATCAGGGGAACTCACTCTCCTCACTTATACTGTTCACCTGGTAACATGTCCCGTGTATATTAAACAATCAGGGGAACACACTCTCCTCACTTATACTGTTGACCTGGTGACATGTCCCGTCATTATTAAACAATCAGGGCAACTCACTCTCCTCACTTATACTCTTCACCTGGTAACATGTCCCGTGCGTGTTAAACCATCGGGGAACACACTCTCCTCACTTATACTGTTCAGCTGGTAACATGTCCCGTGAGTATTAAACAATCAGGGGAACACACTCTCCTCACTTATACTGTTCACCTGGCAACATGTCCCGTGAGTATTAAACAATCAGGGGAACACACTCTCCTCACTTATACTGTTCACCTGGTAACATGTCCCGTGCGTGTTAAACCATCAGGGGAACACACTCTCCTCACTTATACTGTTCACCTGGTAACATGTCCCGTGCGTGTTAAACCATCAGGGGAACACACTCTCCTCACTTATACTGTTCACCTGGTGCCATGTCCTGGGTATATTAAACAATCAGGGGAATACACCCTCCTCACTTACACTGTTCACCTGGTAACATGTCCCGTGTATATTAAACCATCAGGGGAACACACTCTCCTCAATTCTACTGTTCACCTGGTAACATGTCCCGTGAATATTAAACCATCAGGGGAAAGCACTCCCCTCACATATACTGTTCTCCAGGTAACATGTCCCGTGTATATGAAACCATCAGGGGAACACACTCTCCTCAATTATACATTTCACTTGGTAACATGTCCCGAGTATATTAAACCATCAGGGGAACACACTCTCATCAATTATACATTTCACTTGGTGACATGTCCTGTGTATATTAAACCATCAGGGGAGCACATCTCCTCAATTATGCATTTCACTTGGTGAAATGTCCTGTGTATATTAAACCATCAGGGGAACACACTCTCCTCAATTATACTGTTCACCTGGTAACATGTCCCCTGTATATTAAACCATCAGGGGAACACTCTCTCCTCACTTATACTGTTCACCTGGTAACATGCACCTTGTATATTAAACCATCAGGGGAACACACTCTCCTCAATTATACATTTCACTTGGTGACATGTCCTGTGTATATTAAACCATCAGGGGAACACACTCTCCTCACTTATACTGTTCACCAGGTGACATGTCCCGTGTGTGATAAACCATCAGGGGAACACACTCTCCTCACTTATACTGTTCACCAGGTGACATGTCCCGTGTGTATTGAACATTCAGGAGAACACACTCTCCTCACTTATACTGTTCACCTGGTAACATGTCCCGTTTACATTAAACCATCAGGGGAACACACTCCCCTCACTTATACTGTTCACCAGGTGACATGTACCGTGTGTAATAAACCATCAGGGGAACACACTCTCCTCACTTATACTGTTCACCAGGTGACATGTCCCGTGTGTATTAAACCATCACGGGAACACACTCTCCTCACTTATAGTGTTCACCTGGCAACATGTCCCGTGTATATTAAACCATCAGGGGAACACACTCTCCTCACTTATACTGTTGACCTGGTGACATGTCCCGTCAGTATTAAACAATCAGGGGAACTCACTCTCCTCACTTATACTCTTCACCTGGTAACATGTCCCGTGCGTGTTAAACCATCAGGGGAACACACTCTCCTCACTTATACTGTTCAGCTGGTAACATGTCCCGTGAGTATTAAACAATCAGGGGAACACACTCTCCTCACTTATACTGTTCACCTGGCAACATGTCCCGTGAGTATTAAACAATCAGGGGAACACACTCTCCTCACTTATACTGTTCACCTGCTGACTTGTCCCGGGTATATTAAACCATCAGCAGAACACACTCTCCTCACTTATACTGTTCACCTGGCAACATGTCCCGTGCGTATTAAACAATCAGGGGAACACACTCTCCTCACTTACACTGTTGACCTGGTGACATGTTCCGTCAGTATTAAAAAATAAGGGGAACTCACTCTCCTCACTTATACTGTTCACCTGGTAACATGTCCCGTGTATATTAAACCATCAGGGGAACACACTCACCTCACTTATACTGTTGACCTGGTGACATGTCCCGTCAGTATTAAACAATCAGGGCAACTTACTCTCCTCACTTATACTCTTCACCTGGTAACATGTCCCGTGCGTGTTAAACCATCGGGGAACACACTCTCCTCACTTATACTGTTCAGCTGGTAACATGTCCCGTGAGTATTAAACAATCAGGGGAACACACTCTCCTCACTTATACTGTTCACCTGGCAACATGTCCCGTGAGTATTAAACAATCAGGGGAACACACTCTCCTCACTTATACTGTTCACCTGGTAACATGTCCCGTGCGTGTTAAACCATCAGGGGAACACACTCTCCTCACTTATACTGTTCACCTGGTAACATGTCCCGTGCGTGTTAAACCATCAGGGGAACACACTCTCCTCACTTATACTGTTCACCTGGTGCCATGTCCTGGGTATATTAAACAATCAGGGGAATACACCCTCCTCACTTATACTGTTCACCTGGTAACATGTCCCGTGTATATTAAACCATCATGGGTAAGCCCTCTCCTCACTTCTACTGTTCACCTGGTAACATGTCCCGTGTATATTATACCATCAGGGGAACACACTCTCCTCACTTATACTGTTCACCTGCTGACTTGTCCCGGGTATATTAAACCATCAGCAGAACACACTCTCCTCACTTATACTGTTCACCTGGCAACATGTCCGGTGCGTATTAAACAATCAGGGGAACACACTCTCCTCACTTATACTGTTGACCTGGTGACATGTTCCGTCAGTATTAAACAATCAGGGGAACTCACTCTCCTCACTTATACTGTTCACCTGGTAACATGTCCCGTGTATATTAAACCATCAGGGGAACACACTCTCCTCACTTATACTGTTGACCTGGTGACATGTCCCGTCAGTATTAAACAATCAGGGCAACTCACTCTCCACACTTATACTCTTCACCTGGTAACATGTCCCTTGCGTGTTGAACCATCGGGGAACACACTCTCCTCACTTATACTGTTCAGCTGGTAACATGTCCCGTGAGTATTAAACAATCAGGGGAACACACTCTCCTCACTTATACTGTTCACCTGGCAACATGTCCCGTGAGTATTAAACAATCAGGGGAACACACTCTCCTCACTTATACTGTTCACCTGGTAACATGTCCCGTGCGTGTTAAACCATCAGGGGAACACACTCTCCTCACTTATACTGTTCACCTGGTGCCATGTCCTGGGTATATTAAACAATCAGGGGAATACACCCTCCTCACTTACACTGTTCACCTGGTAACATGTCCCGTGTATATTAAACCATCAGGGGAACACACTCTCCTCAATTCTACTGTTCACCTGGTAACATGTCCCGTGAATATTAAACCATCAGCGGAAAGCACTCCCCTCACATATACTGTTCTCCAGGTAACATGTCCCGTGTATATGAAACCATCAGGGGAACACACTCTCCTCAATTATACATTTCACTTGGTAACATGTCCCGAGTATATTAAACCATCAGGGGAACACACTTTCATCAATTATACATTTCACTTGGTGACATGTCCTGTGTATATTAAACCATCAGGGGAGCACATCTCCTCAATTATGCATTTCACTTGGTGAAATGTCCTGTGTATATTAAACCATCAGGGGAACACACTCTCCTCAATTATACTGTTCACCTGGTAACATGTCCCCTGTATATTAAACCATCAGGGGAACACTCTCTCCTCACTTATACTCTTCACCTGGTAACATGTACCTTGTATATTAAACCATCAGGGGAACACACTCTCCTCAATTATACATTTCACTTGGTGACATGTCCTGTGTATATTAAACCATCAGGGGAACACACTCTCCTCACTTATACTGTTCACCAGGTGACATGTCCCGTGTGTGATAAACCATCAGGGGAACACACTCTCCTCACTTATACTGTTCACCAGGTGACATGTCCCGTGTGTATTGAACATTCAGGAGAACACACTCTCCTCACTTATACTGTTCACCTGGTAACATGTCCCGTTTACACTAAACCATCAGGGGAACACACTCTCCTCACTTATACTGTTCACCAGGTGACATGCACCGTGTGTATTAAACCATCACGGGAACACACTCTCCTCACTTATACTGTTCACCTGGCAACATGTCCCGTGTATATTAAACCATCAGGGGAACACACTCTCCTCACTTATACTGTTCACCAGGTGACATGTCCCGTGTGTATTAAACCATCACGGGAACACACCCTCCTCACTTACACTGTTCACCTGGTAACATGTCCCGTGAATATTAAACCATCAGGGGAAAGCACTCCCCTCACATATACTGTTCTCCAGGTAACATGTCCCGTGTATATGAAACCATCAGGGGAACACTCTCTCCTCAATTATACATTTCACTTGGTAACATGTCCCGAGTATATTAAACCATCAGGGGAACACACTCTCCTCAATTATACTGTTCACCAGGTGACATGTCCCGTGTGTATTAAACAATCAGGGGAACACACTCTCCTCAATTATACTGTTCACCTGGTATAATGTCCCATGCGTTTAAAACCATCAGGGGAACACACTCTCCTCACTTATACTGTTCACCTGGTATAATGTCCCGTGCGTGTTAAACCACCAGGGGAACACACTCTCCTCACTTATACTGTTCACCTGGCAACATGTCCCGTGAGTATTAAACAATCAGGGGAACACACTCTCCTCACTTATACTGTTCACCTGGTAACATGTCCCGTGCGTGTTAAACCATCAGGGGAACACACTCTCCTCACTTATGCTGTTCACCTGGCAACATGTCCTGTGAAAATTAAACCATCAGGGGAAAGCACTCTCCTCACTTATACTGTTCACCTGGTAACATGAACCTTGTATATTAAACCATCAGGGGAACACACTCTCATCAATTATACATTTCACTTGGTGACATGTCCTGTGTATATTAAACCATCAGGGGAACACATCTCCTCAATTATGCATTTCACTTGGTGAAATGTCCTGTGTATATTAAACCATCAGGGGAACACACTCTCCTCAATTATACTGTTCACCTGGTAACATGTCCCCTGTATATTAAACCATCAGGGGAACACTCTCTCCTCACTTATACTGTTCACCTGGTAACATGTACCTTGTATATTAAACCATCAGGGGAACACACTCTCCTCAATTATACATATCACTTGGTGACATGTCCTGTGTATATTAAACCATCAGGGGAACACACTCTCCTCACTTATACTGTTCACCAGGTGACATGTCCCGTGTGTGATAAACCATCAGGGGAACACACTCTCCTCACTTATACTGTTCACCAGGTGACATGTCCCGTGAGTATTAAACATGTCCTGTGTGTATTAAACCATCAGAGGAACACACTCTCCTCACTTCTACTATTCACCTGGTAACATGTCCCGTGAATATTAAACCATCAGGGGAAAGCACTCTACTCACTTATCCTGTTCACCTGGTAACATGTCCCGTGTGCATTAAACCATCAGGGGAACACACTCTCCTCACTTATACTGTTCACCTGGTGACATGTCCCGTCAGTATTAAACAATCAGGGGAACACACTCTCCTCAATTATACTGTTCACCTGCTGACTTGTCCCGGGTATATTAAACCATCAGCGGAACACACTCTCCTCACTTATACTGTTCACCTGGCAACATGTCCCGTGAGTATTAAACAATCAGGGGAACACACTCTCTTCACTTATACTGTTGACCTGGTGACATGTCCCGTCAGTATTAAACAATCAGGGGAACTCACTCTCCTCACTTATACAGTTCACCTGGTAACATGTCCCGTGTATATTAACCCATCAGGGGAACACCTTCTCCTCACTTATACTGTTCACCTGGTAACATGTCCTGAGTTTATTAAACCATCAGAGGAACACACTCTCCTCACTTATACTGTTCACCTGGTAACATGTCCCTTGAATATTAAACCATCAGGGGAAAGCACTGTCCTCACTTATCCTGTTCACCTGGTAACATGTCCCGTGAGTATTAAACAATCAGGGGAACACACTCTCCTCACTTATACCGTTGACCTGGTGACATGTCCCGTCAGTATTAAACAATCAGGGGAACTCACTCTCCTCACTTATCCTGTTCACCTGGTAACATGTCCCGAGTGCATTAAACCATCAGGGGAACACACTCTCCTCACTTATACTGTTGACCTGGTGACATGTCCCGTCAGTATTAAACAATCCGGGGAACTCACTCTCCTCACTTATCCTGTTCACCTGGTAACATGTCCCGAGTGCATTAAACCATCAGGGGAACACACTCTCCTCACTTATTCTGTTGACCTGGTGACATGTCCCGTCAGTATTAAACAATCAGGGGAACTCACTCTCCTCACTTATCCTGTTCACCTGGTAACATGTCCCGAGTGCATTAAACCATCAGGGGAACACACTCTCCTCACTTATACTGTTCACCTGGTGACATGTCCCGTCAGTATTAACAATCAGGGGAACACACTCTCCTCACTTATACTGTTCACCTGCTGACTTGTCCCGGGTATATTAAACCATCGGAGGAACACACTCTCCTCACTTATACTGTTGACCTGGTGACATGTCCCGTCAGTATTAAACAATCAGGGGAACTCACTCTCCTCACTTATACTCTTCACCTGGTAACATGTCCCGTGCGTGTTAAACCATCAGGGGAACACACTCTCCTCACTTATACTGTTCAGCTGGTAACATGTCCCGTGAGTATTAAACAATCAGGGGAACACACTCTCCTCACTTATACTGTTCACCTGGTAATATGTCCTGTGTGTATTAAACAATCATGGGAACACACTCTCCTCACTTATACTGTTCACCTGGTATAATGTCCCGTGCGTGTTAAACCATCAGGGGAACACACTCTCCTCACTTATACTGTTCAGCTGGCAACATGTCCCGTGAGTATTAAACAATCAGGGGAACACACTCTCCTCACTTATACTGATCACCTGGTAACATGTCCCGTGCGTGTTAAACCATCAGGGGAACACACTCTCCTCACTTATACTGTTCACCTGGTAACATGTCCCGTGCATGTTAAACCATCAGGGGAACACACTCTCCTCACTTATACTGTTCACCTGGTGCCATGTCCCGGGTATATTAAACAATCAGGGGAATACACTCTCCTCACTTACACTGTTCAACTGGTAACATGTCCCGTGTATATTAAACCATCAGGGGAACACACTCTCCTCAATTATACTGTTCACCTGGTAACATGTCCCGTGTATATTAAACCATCAGGGGAAAGCCCTCTCCTCACTTATACTGTTCAGCTGGTAACATGTCCCGTGTATATTATACCATCAGGGGAACACACTCTCCTCACTTCTTCTGTTCACCTGGTAACATGTCCCGTGTATATTAAACCATCAGGGGAACACATTCTCCTCACTGATTCTGTTCACCTGCTAACATGTCCCGTGTATATTAAACAATGAGGGGAACACACTCTCCTCACTTATACGGTTCACCTGGTAACATGTCCCATGTATATTAAACCATCAGGGGAACACATTCCTCTCACTGATACTGTTCTCCTCGTAACATGTCCCGTGTATATTAAACAATGAGGGGAACACACTCTCCTCACTTATACTCGTCACCTTGTAACATGTCCCACGTATATTAAGCAATCAGGGGTACAGGCTCTCTTCTCTTATACTGTTCACCTGGTAATATGTCCCGTGCGTGTTAAACCATCAGGGGAACACACTCTCCTCACTTATGCTGCTCACCTGGTAATATGTCCCGTGAGTATTAAACAATCAGGGGAACACACTCTCCTGACTTATACTTTTCACCTGGTAACATGTCCCGTGTATATTAAACCATCAGGGGAACACATTCTCCTCACTTATACTGTTCACCTGGTAACATGTCCTGTGTATATTAAACCATCAGGGGAAAACAGTCTCCTCACTTATACCGTTCACCTGGTAACATGTCCCGTGTATATTAAACCACCAGGGGAATACATTCTCCTCACTTATCCTGTTCACCTGCTAACATGTCCCGTGTATATTAAACCATCAGGGGAAAGCCCTCTCCTCACTTATACTGCTCACCTGTTAACATGTCCCATGTTTATTAAACCATCAGGGGAACACATTCTCCTCACTTATACTGTTCACCTGCTAACATGTCCCGTGAATATTGAACCATGAGGGGAATACAGTCTCCTCACTTACACTGTTCACCTGGGAACATGTCCCGTGTATATTAAACCATCAGGGGAACACATTCTCCTCACTTATACTGTTCAGCTGCTAACATGTCCCGTGTATATTGAACCATGAGGGAAATACAGTCTCCTCACTTATACTGTTCACCTGGTAACATGTCCCGTGCATATTAAACCATCATGGGTAAGCCCTCTCCTCACTTATACTGCTCACCTGGTAACATGTCCCAGGTATATTATACCATCACGGGAACACACTCTCCTCACTTATACTGTTCACCTGATGACATCTCCCGGGTATATTAAACAATCAGGGGAACTCACTCTCCTCTCTTATACTGTTCACCTGGTACAATGTCCCGTGTATATTAAACCATCAGGGGAACACACTCTCCTCACTTATACGGTTTACCTGGTAACATGTCCCGTGTATTTTTAACAATCAGGGGAACACACTCTCCTCACTTATTCTGTTCACCTGGTAACATGTCCCGTGTATATTAAACAATGAGGGGAACACACTCTCCTCACTTATACTAATCAACTTGTAACATGTCCCACGTATATTAAGCAATCAGGAGAACAGGCTCTCTTCTCTTATACTTTTCACCTGGTAACATGTCCCATGTATATTAAACCATCAGGGGAACACACTCTCCTCACTTCTACTCTTCACCTGGTGACACGTCCCGTGCGTGTTAAACCATCAGGGGAACACACTCTCCTCACTTATACTGCTCACCTTGTAACATGTCCCGTGATTATTAAACAATCAGGGGAACACACTCTACTGACTTATACTTTTCACCTGGTAACATGTCCTGTGTATAATAAACAATCAGGGGAAAACAGTCTCCTCACTTATACTGTTCACCTGGTAACATGTCCCGTGTATATTAAACCATCAGGGGAATACATTCTCCTCACTTATACTGTTCACCTGCTAACATGTCCCGTGTATAGTAAGTCATCAGGGGAACACACTCTCCTCACTTATACTGTTCAACTGCTAAAATGTCCCGTGTATATTAAACCATCAGGGGAAAGCCCTCTCCTCACTTGCACTGTTCAGCTGGTAACATGTCCCGTATATATTATACCATCAGGGGAACACACTCTCCTCACTTATACTGTTCACCTGGTAACATGCCCCGTGTATATTAAACCAACAGAGGAAAGCCCTCTTCTCCCTTCTGCTGTTCAGCTGGGAACATGTCCCGTGTATATTATACCATCAGGGGAACACACTCTCCTCACTTATACTGTTCACCTGGTAACATGTCCCGTGTATATTAAACCATCAGGGAAACACACTCTCCTCACTTATACTGTTCACCTGGTAACATGTCCCGTGTATTTTAAACCATCAGGGGAACACACTCTCCTCACTTATACTGTTCACCTGGTAACATGCCCCGTGTATATTAAACCATCAGGGGAACTCACTCTCCTCACATATACTGTTCACCTGGTAACATGTCCCGTGTATATTAGACCATCAGGGGAACACACTCTCCTCACTTCTACTCTTCACCTGGTGACACGTCCCGTGCGTGTTAAACCATCAGGGGAACATACTCTCCTCACTTATACTGCTCACCTGGTAACATGTCCAGTGAGTATTAAACCATCAGGGGAACACACTCTCCTCACTTATACTGTTCCCCTGGTGACACGTCCCGTGCGTGTTAAACCATCAGGGGAACACACTCTCCTGACTTATACTTTTGACCTGGTAACATGTCCCGTGTATATTAAACCATCAGGGGAACACATTCTCCTCACTTAAACTGTTCACCTGGTAACATGTCCTGTGTATATTAAACCATCAGGGGAAAACAGTCTCCTCACTTATACTGTTCACCTGGTAACATGTCCCGTGTATATTAAACCATCAGGGGAATACATTCTCCTCACTTATACGTTTCACCTGCTAACATGTCCCGTGTATATTAAGTCATCAGGGGAACACACTCTCCTCACTTATACTGTTAACCTGCTAAAATGTCCCGTGTATATTAAACCATCAGGGGAAAGCCCTCTCCTCACTTACACTGTTCAGCTGGTAACATGTCCCGTGTATATTATACCATCAGGGGAACACACTCTCCTCACTTATACTGTTCACCTGGTAACATGTCCCGTGTAAATTAAACCATCAGGGGAAAGCCCTCTTCTCACTTCTGCTGTTCAGCTGGGAACATGTCCCGTGTATATTATACCATCAGGGGAACACACTCTCCTCACTTATACTGTTCACCTGGTAACATGTCCCGTGTATATTAAACCATCAGGGGAACACACTCTCCTCACTTTTACTGTTCACCTGGTAACATGTCCCGTGTATATTAAACCATCAGGGGAAAACATTCTCCTCACTTATACTGTTCAATAGCTAACATGTCCCGTGTATATTGAACCATCAGGGGAATACAGTATCCTCACTTATACTGTTCACCTGGTAACATGTCCCGTGTATATTAAACCATCAGGGGAACACGCTCTCCTCACTTATACTGTTCACCTGGTAACATGTCCCTTGTTTTTTAAAACATCAGGGGAAAGCCCTCTCCTCACTTATACTGTTCAGCTGGTAACATGTCCCATGTATATTATACCATCAGGGGAACACACTGTCCTCACTTATACTGTTCACCTGGTAACATGTCCCGTGTATATTAAAACATCAGGGGAAAGCACTCTCATCACTTATACTGTTCACCTGGTAACATGTCCCGTGTATATTAAACCATCAGGGGAACTCACTCTCCTCACTTATACTGTTCACCTGGTAACATGTCCCGTGTATGTTAAACCATCAGGGGAACACATTCTCCTCACTTATACTGTTTTCCTGGTAACATGTCCCTTGTTTTTTAAAACATCAGGTGAAAGCCCTCTCCTCACTTATACTGTTCAGCTGGTAACATGTCCCATGTATATTATACCATCAGGGGAACACACTGTACTCACTTATACTGTTCACCTGGTAACATGCCCCTTGTTTTTTAAAACATCAGGGGAAAGCCCTCTCCTCACTTATACTGTTCACCTGGTAACATGTCCCGGGTATTTTAAACCATCAGGGGAACACACTCTCCTCACTTATACTGTTCACCTGGTAACATGACCCGTGTATATTAAACCATCAGGGGAACTCACTCTCCTCACATATACTGTTCACCTGGTAACATGTCCCGTGTATATTAGACCATCAGGGGAACACACTCTCCTCACTTCTACTCTTCACCTGGTGACACGTGCCGTGCGTGTTAAACCATCAGGGGAACACACTCTCCTCACTTATACTGCTCACCTGGTAACATGTCCAGTGAGTATTAAACCATCAGGGGAACACACTCTCCTCATTTATACTGTTCACCTGGTGATACGTCCCGTGCGTGTTAAACCATCAGGGGAACACACTCTCCTGACTTATACTTTTCACCTGGTAACATGCCCCGTGTATATTAAACCATCAGGGGAACTCACTCTCCTCACATATACTGTTCACCTGGTAACATGTCCCGTGTATATTAGACCATCAGGGGAACACACTCTCCTCACTTCTACTCTTCACCTGGTGACACGTCCCGTGCGTGTTAAACCATCAGGGGAACATACTCTCCTCACTTATACTGCTCACCTGGTAACATGTCCAGTGAGTATTAAACCATCAGGGGAACACACTCTCCTCACTTATACTGTTCACCTGGTGACACGTCCCGTGCGTGTTAAACCATCAGGGGAACACACTCTCCTGACTTATACTTTTGACCTGGTAACATGTCCCGTGTATATTAAACCATCAGGGGAACACATTCTCCTCACTTAAACTGTTCACCTGGTAACATGTCCTGTGTATATTAAACCATCAGGGGAAAACAGTCTCCTCACTTATACTGTTCACCTGGTAACATGTCCCGTGTATATTAAACCATCAGGGGAATACATTCTCCTCACTTATACGTTTCACCTGCTAACATGTCCCGTGTATATTAAGTCATCAGGGGAACACACTCTCCTCACTTATACTGTTAACCTGCTAAAATGTCCCGTGTATATTAAACCATCAGGGGAAAGCCCTCTCCTCACTTACACTGTTCAGCTGGTAACATGTCCCGTGTATATTATACCATCAGGGGAACACACTCTCCTCACTTATACTGTTCACCTGGTAACATGTCCCGTGTATATTAAACCATCAGGGGAAAACATTCTCCTCACTTATACTGTTCACCAGCTAACATGTCCCGTGTATATTGAACCATCAGGGGAATACAGTATCCTCACTTATACTGTTCACCTGGTAACATGTCCCGTGTATATTAAACCATCAGGGGTACACGCTCTCCTCACTTATACTGTTCACCTGGTAACATGTCCCTTGTTTTTTAAAACATCAGGGGAAAGCCCTCTCCTCACTTATACTGTTCAGCTGGTAACATGTCCCATGTATATTATACCATCAGGGGAACACACTGTCCTCACTTATACTGTTCACCTGGTAACATGTCCCGTGTATTTTAAAACATCAGGGGAAAGCACTCTCATCACTTATACTGTTCACCTGGTAACATGTCCCGTGTATATTAAACCATCAGGGGAACTCACTCTCCTCACTTATACTGTTCACCTGGTAACATGTCCCGTGTATGTTAAACCATCAGGGGAACACATTCTCCTCACTTATACTGTTTTCCTGGTAACATGTCCCTTGTTTTTTAAAACATCAGGTGAAAGCCCTCTCCTCACTTATACTGTTCAGCTGGTAACATGTCCCATGTATATTATACCATCAGGGGAACACACTGTACTCACTTATACTGTTCACCTGGTAACATGTCCCTTGTTTTTTAAAACATCAGGGGAAAGCCCTCTCCTCACTTATACTGTTCACCTGGTAACATGTCCCGGGTATTTTAAACCATCAGGGGAACACACTCTCCTCACTTATACTGTTCACCTGGTAACATGACCCGTGTATATTAAACCATCAGGGGAACTCACTCTCCTCACATATACTGTTCACCTGGTAACATGTCCCGTGTATATTAGACCATCAGGGGAACACACTCTCCTCACTTCTACTGTTCACCTGGTGACACGTGCCGTGCGTGTTAAACCATCAGGGGAACACACTCTCCTCACTTATACTGCTCACCTGGTAACATGTCCAGTGAGTATTAAACCATCAGGGGAACACACTCTCCTCATTTATACTGTTCACCTGGTGATACGTCCCGTGCGTGTTAAACCATCAGGGGAACACACTCTCCTGACTTATACTTTTCACCTGGTAACATGTCCCGTGTATATTAAACCATCAGGGGAACACATTCTCCTCACTTAAACTGTTCACCTGGTAACATGTCCTGTGTATATTAAACCATCAGGGGAAAACAGTCGCCTCACTTGTACTGTTCACCTGGTAACATGTCCCGTGTATATTAAACCATCAGGGGAATACATTCTCCTCACTTATACTGATCACCTGGTAACATGTCCCGTGTATATTAAGTCATCAGGGGAACACACTCTCCTCACTTATACTGTTAACCTGCTAAAATGTCCCGTGTATATTAAACCATCAGGGGAAAGCCCTCTCCTCACTTACACTGTTCAGCTGGTAACATGTCCCGTGTATGTTATACCATCAGGGGAACACACTCTCCTCACTTATACTGTTCACCTGGTAACATGTCCCGTGTATATTAAACCATCAGGGGAAAGCACTCTTCTCACTTCTGCTGTTCAGCTGGGAACATGTCCCGTGTATATTATACCATGAGGGGAACACACTCTCCTCACTTATACTGTTCACCTGGTAACATGTCCCGTGTATATTAAACCATCAGGGGAACACACTCTCCTCACTTATACTGTTCACCTGGTAACATGTCCCGTGTATATTAAACCATCAGGGGAAAACATTCTCCTCACTTATACTGTTCACCAGCTAACATGTCCCGTGTATATTGAACCATCAGGGGAATACAGTATCCTCACTTATACTGTTCACCTGGTAACATGTCCCGTGTATATTAAACCATCAGGGGAACACGCTCTCCTCACTTATACTGTTCACCTGGTAACATGTCCCTTGTTTTTTAAAACATCAGGGGAAAGCCCTCTCCTCACTTATACTGTTCAGCTGGTAACATGTCCCATGTATATTATACCATCAGGGGAACACACTGTCCTCACTTATACTGTTCACCTGGTAACATGTCCCGTGTATATTAAAACATCAGGGGAACTCACTCTCCTCACTTATACTGTTCACCTGGTAACATGTCCCGTGTATATTAAACCATCAGGGGAACTCACTCTCCTCACTTATACTGTTCACCTGGTAACATGTCCCGTGTATATTAAACCATCAGGGGAACTCAATCTCCTCACTTATACTGTTCACCTTGCAGCATGTCCAGTGTATATTAAACCATCATGGGTAAGCCCTCTCCTCACTTCTACTGTTCACCTGGTAACATGTCCCGTGTACATTATACCATCAGGTGGACACACTCTCCTCACTTATACTGTTCACCTGGTAACATGTCCCGTGTATAATAAACCATCAGGGGAACACACTCTCCTGACTTATACTGTTCACCTGATGACATGTCCCGGGTATAGTAAACAATCAGGGGAACTCACTCTCCTCACTTATACTGTTCACCTGATGACATGTCCCGGGTATATTAAACCATCAGGGGAACAGACTCTCCTCACTTATACTGTTCTTCTGTGGACATGTCCTGTTTGTATTAAACCATCAGGGGAACTCACTCTCCTCACTTACACAGTTCACCTGGAAACATGTCCTGTTTGTATTAAACCATCAGGGGAACTCACTCTCCTCACTTACACTGTTTACCTGGTAACATGTCCCGTGTGTATTAAACTATCAGGGGAACACACTCTCTTCACTTATGCTCTTCTCCTGGCAACATGTCCCGTGTTTATTAAACTATCAGGGGAACACACTCTCCTCACTTATACTGTTCGCCTGGTAACATGTCCCGTGTATATTAAACCATCAGGGGAACACATTCTCCTCACTTATACTGTTCACCTGCTAACATGTCCCGTGTATATTGAACCATGAGGGGAATACAGTCTCCTCATTAAACTGTTCACCTGGGAACATTTCCCGTGTATATTAAACCATCAGTGGAACACACTCTCCTCACTTATACTGTTCACCTGGTGACTTGTCACGTGTATATTAAACCATCAGGGGAAAGCACTTCCTCACTTATACTGTTCACCTGGTAACATGTCCCGTGTAGATTAAACCATCAGGGCAACACACTCTCCTCACTTATACTGTTCACCTGATGACATGTCCCAGGTATATTAAACAATCAGGGGAACTCACTCTCCTCACTTATACTGTTCACCTGGTATCATGTCCTGTGTATATTAAACCATCAGGGGAACACACTCTCCTCACTTATACTGTTCACCTGTTGACATGTCCTGTTTGTTTAAACCATCAGGGGAACTCACTCTCCTCACTTACACTGTTCACCTGGTAACATGTCCTGTTTGTATTAAACCATCAGGGGAAATCACTCTCCTCACTTACACTGTTTACCTGGTATCATGTCCCGTGTGTATTAAACCATCAGGGGAACACACTCTCTTCACTTATACTCTTCACCTGGCAACATGTCCCGTGTGTATTCAACAATCAGGGGAACACACTCTCTTCACTTATACTGTTCACCTGGTAACATGTCCGTGTATATTAAACCATCGGGGGAACACACTCTCCTCACTTCTACTGTTCACCTGGTAACATGTCCCCTGCCTGTTAAACCATCATGGGAACACACTCTCCTCACTTATACTGTTCACCTGTTGACACGTCCCGTCAGTGTTAAACAATCATTGGATCACACTCTCCTCACTTACACTGTTCACCTGCTAACATGTCCCGTGTATATTGAACCATCAGAGGAATACAGTCTCATCACTTATACTGTTCACATGGTAACATGTCCCGTGTATATTAAACCATCAGGGGAACACACTCTCCTCACTTCTACTGTTCACCTGGTAACATGTCCCGTGTATATTAAACCATCTGGGGAACACACTTTCCTCACTTATACTTTTCACCTGCTAACATGACCCGTGTATTTTTAACAATCAGTAGAACACACTCTCCTCACTTATTCTGTTCACCTGGTAACATGTCCCGTATATATTAAACCATCAGGGGAACACTTTCTCCTCACTGATACTGTTCACCTGCTAACATGTCCCGTGTATATTAAACAATGAGGGGAACACACTCTCCTCACTTATACTCGTCACCTTGTAACATGTGCCACGTATATTAAGCAATCAGGAGAACAGGCTCTCTTCACATATACTGTTCAGCTGGTAACATGTCCCGTGTATATTAGACCATCAGGGGAACACACTCCCCTCACTTCTACTCTTCAACTGGTGACACGTCCCGTGCGTGTTAAACGATCAGGCGAACACACTCTCCTCACTTATACTGCTCACCTGGTAACATGTCCCGTGAGTATTAAACAATGAGGGGAACACACTCTCCTGACTTATAGTTTTCACATGGTAACATGTCCCGTGTATATTAAACCATCAGCGGAACACATTCTCCTCACTTATATTGTTCACCTATTAACATGTCCTTTGTATATTAAACCATCAGCGGAAAACAGTCTCCTCACTTATACTGTTCACCTGGTAACATGTCCTGTGTATATTATACCATCAGGGGAATACATTCTCCTCACTTATACTGTTCACCTGGTAACATGTCCCGTGTATATTGAACCATCAGGGGAATACAGTATCCTCACTTATACTGTTCACCTGGTAACATGTCCCGTGTGTATTAAACCATCAGGGGAACACATTCTCCTCACTTATACTGTTCACCAGGTAACATGTCCCTTGGTTTTTAAAACATCAGGGGAAAGCCCTCTCCTCACTTATACTGTTCACCTGGTAACATGTCCCATGTATATTATACCATCAGGGGAAAGCACTCTCATCACTTATACTGTTCACCTGGTAACATGTCCCGTGTATATTAAACCATCATGGGAACTCACTCTCCTCACTTCTACTGTTCACCTGGTAACATGTCCCGTGTATATTATACCATCAGGGGAACACACTCTCCTCACTTATACTGTTCACCTGGTAACATGTCCCGTGTATATTACACCATCAGGGGAAAGCACTCTCCTCTCTTATACTGTTCACCTGGTAACATGTCCCGTGTATATTAAACCATCAGGGGAACACACTCTCCCCACTTATACTGTTCACGTGATGACATGTCCCGGGTATATTAAACAATCAGGGGAACTCACTCTCCTCACTTATACTGTTCACCTGGTATCATGTCCCGTGAGTATTAAACCATCAGGGGAACACACTCTCCTGACTTATAGTTTTCACCTGGTAACATGTCCCGTGTATATTAAACCATCAGCGGAACACATTCTCCTCACTTATACTGTTCACCTGGTAACATGTCCTGTTTATATTAAACCATCAGAGGAATACATTCTCCTCACTTATACTGTTCACCTGTTAACATGTCCCGTGTATATTGAACCATCATGGGAACACATTCTCCTCACTTATACTGTTCACCTGGTAACATGTCCCTTGTTTTTTAAAACATCAGGGGAAAGCCCTCTCCTCACTTATACTGTTCACCTGGTAACATGTCCCATGTATATTATACCATCAGGGGAACACATTCTCCTCACTTATACTGTTCACGTGGTAACATGTCCCATGTATATTAAACCATCAGGGGAACACATTCTCCTCACTTATACTGTTCACCTGGTAACATGTCCCATGTATATTATACCATCAGGCGAACACACTCTCCTCACTTATACTGCTCACCTGGTAACATGTCCCGTGAGTATTAAACAATGAGGGGAACACACTCTCCTGACTTATTGTTTTCACCTGGTAACACTTCCCGTGTATATTAAACCATCAGCGGAACACATTCTCCTCACTTATACTGTTCACCTGGTAACATGTCCTGTGTATATTAAACCATCAGGGGAAAACAGTCTCCTCACTTATACTGTTCACCTGGTAACATGTCCTGTGTATATTAAACCATCAGGGAAATACATTCTCCTCACTTATACTGTTCACCTGGTAACATGTCCCGTGTATATTGAACCATCAGGGGAATACAGGATCCTCACTTATACTGTTCACCTGGTAACATGTCCCGTGTGTATTAAACCATCAGGGGAACTCATTCTCCTCACTTATACTGTTCACCAGTTAACATGTCCCTTGTTTTTTAAAACATCAGGGGAAAGCCCTCTCCTCACTTATACTGTTCACCTGGTAACATGTCCCATGTATATTATACCATCAGGGGAAAGCACTCTCATCACTTATACTGTTCACCTGGTAACATGTCCCGTGTATATTAAACCATCAGGGGAACTCACTCTCCTCACTTATACTGTTCACCTGGTAACATGTCCCGTGTATATTAAACCATCATGGGTAAGCCCTCTCCTCACTTCTACTGTTCACCTGGTAACATGTCCCGTGTATATTATACCATCAGGGGAACACACTCTCCTCACTTATACTGTTCACCTGGTAACATGTCCCGTGTATATTACACCATCAGGGGAAAGCACTCTCCTCTCTTATACTGTTCACCTGGTAACATGTCCCGTGTATATTAAACCATCAGGGGAACTCACTCTCCTCACTTATACTGTTCACCTGGTAACATGTCCTGTTTATATTAAACCATCAGAGGAATACATTCTCCTCACTTATACTGTTCACCTGTTAACATGTCCCGTGTATATTGAACCATCATGGGAACACATTCTCCTCACTTATACTGTTCACCTGGTAACATGTCCCTTGTTTTTTAAAACATCAGGGGAAAGCCCTCTCCTCACTTATACTGTTCACCTGGTAACATGTCCCATGTATATTATACCATCAGGGGAACACATTCTCCTCACTTATACTGTTCACGTGGTAACATGTCCCATGTATATTAAATCATCAGGGGAACACATTCTCCTCACTTATACTGTTCACCTGGTAACATGTCCCATGTATATTATACCATCAGGCGAACACACTCTCCTCACTTATACTGCTCACCTGGTAACATGTCCCGTGAGTATTAAACAATGAGGGGAACACACTCTCCTGACTTATTGTTTTCACCTGGTAACACGTCCCGTGTATATTAAACCATCAGCGGAACACATTCTCCTCACTTATACTGTTCACCTGGTAACATGTCCTGTGTATATTAAACCATCAGGGGAAAACAGTCTCCTCACTTATACTGTTCGCCTGGTAACATGTCCTGTGTATATTAAACCATCAGGGGAATACATTCTCCTCACTTATACTGTTCACCTGGTAACATGTCCCGTGTATATTGAACCATCAGGGGAATACAGTATCCTCACTTATACTGTTCACCTGGTAACATGTCCCGTGTGTATTAAACCAACAGGGGAACTCATTCTCCTCACTTATACTGTTCACCAGGTAACATGTCCCTTGTTTTTTAAAACATCAGGGGAAAGCCCTCTCCTCACTTATACTGTTCACCTGGTAACATGTCCCATGTATATTATACCATCAGGGGAAAGCACTCTCATCACTTATACTGTTCACCTGGTAACATGTCCCGTGTATATTAAACCATCAGGGGAACTCACTCTCCTCACTTATACTGTTCACCTGGTAACGTGTCCCGTGTATATTAAAACATCATGGGTAAGCCCTCTCCTCACTTCTACTGTTCACCTGGTAACATGTCCCGTGTATATTATACCATCAGGGGAACACACTCTCCTCACTTATACTGTTCACCTGGTAACATGTCCCGTGTCTATTACACCATCAGGGGAAAGCACTCTCCTCTCTTATACTGTTCACCTGGTAACATGTCCCGTGTATATTAAACCATCAGGGGAACACACTCTCCTCACTTATACTGTTCACGTGATGACATGTCCCGGGTATATTAAACAATCAGGGGAACTCACTCTCCTCACTTATACTGTTCACCTGGTATCATGTCCTGTGTATAGTAAACCATCAGGGGAACAGACTCTCCTCACTTATACTGTTCACCTGTTGACATGTCCTGTTTGTATTAAACCATCAGGGGAACTCACTCTCCTCACTTACACTGTTTACCTGGTAACATGTCCCGTGTGTATTAAACCATCAGGGGAACACACTCTCTTCACTTATACTCTTCACCTGGCAACATGTCCCGTGTGTATTAAACAATCAGGGGAACACACTCTCCTCACTTATACTCTTCACCTGGCAACATGTCCCGGGTGTATTAAACCATCAGGGGAACATACTCTCCTCACTTATACTGTTCACTTGGTAACATGTCCCGTGTATATTAAACCATCAGGGGAACACACTCTCCTCACTTATACTGTTCACCTGGTAACATGTCCCGTGTATATTAAACCATCAGGGGAACACACTCTCCTCACTTATACTGTTCACCTGGTAACATGTCCCGTGTACATTTAACAATCAGGGGAACACACTCTCGTCACTTATACTGTTCACCTGGTAACATGTCCCGTGTATATTAAACCATCAGGGGAACTCACTCTCCTCACTTATACTGTTCACCTGGTAACAAGTCCCGTGTATATTAAACCATCATGGGAAAGCCCTCTCCTCACTTATACTGTTCACCTGGTAACATGTCCCATGTATATTGTACCATCAGGGGAACACATTCTCCTCACTTATACTGTTCACCTGGTAACATGTCCCATGTATATTATACCATCAGGGGAAAGCACTCTCATCACTTATACTGTTCACCTGGTAACATGTCCCGTGTATATTATACCATCAGGGGAACACATTCTCCTCACATATACTGTTCACCTGGTAACACGTCCCGTGTATATTAAACCATCATGGGAAAGCCCTCTCCTCACTTATACTGTTCACCTGGTAACATGTCCCATGTATATTAAACCATCAGCGGAACACATTCTCCTCACTTATACTGTTCACCTGGTAACATGTCCTGTGTATATTAAACCATCAGGGGAATACATTCTCCTCACTTATACTGTTCACCTGGTAACATGTCCCGTGTATATTGAACCATCATGGGAACACATTCTCCTCACTTATACTGTTCACCTGGTAACATGTCCCATGTATATTATACCATCAGGGGAACACATTCTCCTCACTTATACTGTTCACCTGGTAACATGTCCCATGTATATTATACCATCAGGGGAAAGCACTCTCATCACTTATACTGTTCACCTGGTAACATGTCCCGTGTATATTAAACCATCAGGGGAACTCACTCTCCTCACTTATACTGTTCACCTGGTAACATGTCCCGTGTATATTAAACCATCATGGGTAAGCCCTCTCCTCACTTCTACTGTTCACCTGGTAACATGTCCCGTGTATATTAAACCATCAGGGGAACACACTCTCCTCACTTATACTGCTCACCTGGTAACATGTCCCGTGAGTATTAAACAATCAGGGGAACACACTCTCCTGACTTATAGTTTTCACCTGGTAACATGTCCCGTGTATATTAAACCATCAGCGGAACACATTCTCCTCACTTATACGGTTCACCTGGTAACATGTCCTGTGTGTATTAAACCATCAGGGGAACACACTCTGCTCACTTATACTGTTCACCTGGTAACATGTCCTGTGTATATTAAACCATCAGGGGAATACATTCTCCTCACTTATACTGTTCACCTGGTAACATGTCCCGTGCATATTGAACCATCTGGGGAATACAGTATCCTCACTTATACTGTTCACCTGGTAACATGTCCCGAGTATATTAAACCATCAGGGGAACACATTCTCCTCACTAATACTGTTCACCTGGTAACATGTCCCTTGTTTTTTAAAACATCAGGGGAAAGCCCTCTCCGCACTTATACTGTTCACCTGGTTACATGTCCCATGTATATTATACCATCAGGGGAAAGCACTCTCATCACTTATACTGTTCACCTGGTAACATGTCCCGTGTATATTAAACCATCAGGGGAACTCACTCTCCTCACTTATACTGTTCACCTGGTAACATGTCACGTGTTTATTAAACCATCATGGGTAAGCCCTCTCCTCACTTCTACTGTTCACCTGGTAACATGTCCCGTGTATATTATACCATCAGGGTAACACACTCTCCTCACTTATACTGTTCACCTGGTAACATGTCCCGTGTATATTAAACCATCAGGGGAAAGCACTCTCCTCTCTTATACTGTTCACCTGGTAACATGTCCCGTGTATATTAAACCATCAGGGGAACACACTCTCCTCACTTATACTGTTCACCTGATGACATGTCCCGGGTATATTAAACAATCAGGGGAACTCACTCTCCTCACTTATACTGTTCACCTGGTATCATGTCCTGTGTATAGTAAACCATCAGGGGAACAGACTCTCCTCACTTATACTGTTCACCTGTTGACATGTCCTGTTTGTATTAAACCATCAGGGGAACTCACTCTCCTCACTTACACTGTTTACCTAGTGACATGTCCCGTGTGTATTAAACCATCAGGGGAACACACTCTCTTCACTTATACACTTCACCTGGCAACATGTCCCGTGTGTATTAAACAATCAGGGGAACACACTCTCCTCACTTATACTCTTCACCTGGCAACATGTCCCGGGTGTATTAAACCATCAGGGGAACATACTCTCCTCACTTATACTGTTCACCTGGTAACATGTCCCGTGTATATTAAACCATCAGGGGAACACACTCTCCTCACTTATACTGTTCACCTGGTAACATGTCCCGTGTACATTAAACCATCAGGGGAACACACTCTCCTCACTTCTACTGTTCACCTGGTAACATGTCCCGTGTATATTTAACAATCAGGGGAACACACTCTCGTCACTTATACTTTTCACCTGGTAACATGTCCCGTGTATATTAAACCATCAGGGGAACACATTCTCCTCACTTATACTGTTCACCTGGTAACATGTCCCTTGTTTTTTAAAACATCAGGGGAAAGCCCTCTCCTCACTTATACTGTTCAAAAGGTAACATGTCCCATGTATAATATACCAGCAGGGGAAAGCACTCTCATCACTTATACTGTTCACCTGGTAACATGTCCCGTGTATATTAAACCATCAGGGGAACTCACTCTCCTCACTTATACTGTTCTTCTGGTAACAAGTCCCGTGTATATTAAACCATCATGGGAAAGCCCACTCCTCACATATACTGTTCACCTGGTAACATGTCCCATGTATATTATACCATCAGGGGAACACATTCTCCTCACTTATACTGTTCAACTGGTAACATGTCCCATGTATATTATACCATCAGGGGAAAGCACTCTCATCACTTATACTGTTCACCTGGTAACATGTCCCGTGTATATTATACCATCAGGGGAACACATTCTCCTCACTTATACTGTTCACCTGGTAACAAGTCCCGTGTATATTAAACCATCATGGGAAAGCCCTCTCCTCACTTATACTGTTCACCTGGTAACATGTCCCATGTATATTATACCATCAGGGGAACACATTCTCCTCACTTATACTGTTCACCTGGTAACATGTCCCATGGATATTAAACCATCAGCGGAACACATTCTCCTCACTTATACTGTTCACCTGGTAACATGTCCTGTGTATATTAAACCATCAGGGGAAAACAGTCTCCTCACTTCTTCTGTTCACCTGGTAACATGTCCTGTGTATATTAAACCATCAGGGGAATACATTCTCCTCACTTATACTGTTCACCTGGTAACATGTCCCGTGTATATTGAACCATCATTGGAACACATTCTCCTCACTTATACTGTTCACCTGGTAACATGTCCCTTGTTTTTTAAAACATCAGGGGAAAGCCCTCTCCTCACTTATACTGTTCACCTGGTAACATGTCCCATGTATATTATACCACCAGGGGAACACATTCTCCTCACTTATACTGTTCACCTGGTAACATGTCCCATGTATATTATACCACCAGGGGAACACATTCTCCTCACTTCTACTGTTCACCTGGTAACATGTCCCGTGTATATTATACCATCAGGGGAACACACTCTCCTCACTTATACTGTTCACCTGGTAACATGTCCCGTGTATATTAAACCATCAGGGGAAAGCACTCTACTCTCTTATACTGTTCACCTGGGAACATGTCCCGTGTATATTAAACCACCAGGGGAACACACTCTCCTCACTTATACTGTTCATCTGCTGACATGTCCCGGGTCTATTAAACAATCAGTGGAACTCACTCTCCTCACTTATACTGTTCACCTGGTATCGTGTCCTGTGTATAGTAAACCATCAGGGGAACAGACTCTCCTCACTTATACTGTTCACCTGTTGACATGTCCTGTTTGTATTAAACCATCAGGGGAACTCACTCTCCTCACTTACACTGTTTACCTGGTAACATGTCCCATGTATATTAAACCATCATGGGTAAGCCCTCTCCTCACTTCTACTGTTCACCTGGTAACATGTCCCGTGTATATTAAACCATCAGGGGAACACACTCTCCTCACTTATACTGCTCACCTGGTAACATGTCCCGTGAGTATTAAACAATCAGGGGAACACACTCTCCTGACTTATAGTTTTCACCTGGTAACATGTCCCGTGTATATTAAACCATCAGCGGAACACATTCTCCTCACTTATACGGTTCACCTGGTAACATGTCCTGTGTATATTAAACCATCTGGGGAAAACGGTCTCCTCACTTATACTGTTCACCTGGTAACATGTCCTGTGGACATTAAACCATCAGGGGAATACATTCTCCTCACTTATACTGTTCACCTGGTAACATGTCCCGTGTATATTGAACCATCAGGGGAACACACTCTCCTCACTTATACTGTTCACCTGATGACATGTCCCGGGTATATTAAACAATCAGGGGAACTCACTCTCCTCACTTATACTGTTCACCTGGTATCATGTCCTGTGTATAGTAAACCATCAGGGGAACAGACTCTCCTCATTTATACTGTTCACCTGTTGACATGTCCTGTTTGTATTAAACCATCAGGGGAACTCACTCTCCTCACTTACACTGTTTACCTGGTGACATGTCCCGTGTGTATTAAACCATCAGGGGAACACACTCTCTTCACTTATACACTTCACCTGGCAACATGTCCCGTGTGTATTAAACAATCAGGGGAACACACTCTCCTCACTTATACTCTTCACCTGGCAACATGTCCCGGGTGTATTAAACCATCAGGGGAACATACTCTCCTCACTTATACTGTTCACCTGGTAACATGTCCCGTGTATATTAAACCATCAGGGGAACACACTCTCCTCACTTATACTGTTCACCTGGTAACATGTCCCGTGTACATTAAACCATCAGGGGAACACACTCTCCTCACTTCTACTGTTCACCTGGTAACATGTCCCGTGTATATTTAACAATCAGGGGAACACACTCTCGTCACTTATACTTTTCACCTGGTAACATGTCCCGTGTATATTAAACCATCAGGGGAACACATTCTCCTCACTTATACTGTTCACCTGGTAACAAGTCCCGTGTATATTAAACCATCATGGGAAAGCCCTCTCCTCACATATACTGTTCACCTGGTAACATGTCCCATGTATATTATACCATCAGGGGAACACATTCTCCTCACTTATACTGTTCAACTGGTAACATGTCCCATGTATATTATACCATCAGGGGAAAGCACTCTCATCACTTATACTGTTCACCTGGTAACATGTCCCGTGTATATTAAACCATCATGGGAAAGCCCTCTCCTCACTTATACTGTTCACCTGGTAACATGTCCCATGTATATTGTACCATCAGGGGAACACATTCTCCTCACTTATACTGTTCACCTGGTAACAAGTCCCGTGTATATTAAACCATCATGGGAAAGCCCTCTCCTCACTTATACTGTTCACCTGGTAACATGTCCCATGTATATTATACCATCAGGGGAACACATTCTCCTCACTTATACTGTTCACCTGGTAACATGTCCCATGGATATTAAACCATCAGCGGAACACATTCTCCTCACTTATACTGTTCACCTGGTAACATGTCCTGTGTATATTAAACCATCAGGGGAAAACAGTCTCCTCACTTCTTCTGTTCACCTGGTAACATGTCCTGTGTATATTAAACCATCAGGGGAATACATTCTCCTCACTTATACTGTTCACCTGGTAACATGTCCCGTGTATATTGAACCATCATGGGAACACATTCTCTTCACTTATACTGTTCACCTGGTAACATGTCCCTTGTTTTTTAAAACATCAGGGGAAAGCCCTCTCCTCACTTATACTGTTCACCTGGTAACATGTCCCATGTATATTATACCACCAGGGGAACACATTCTCCTCACTTATACTGTTCACCTGGTTACATGTCCCATGTATATTAAACCATCAGGGGAACACATTCTCCTCACTTATACTGTTCACCTTGTAACATGTCCCATGTATATTATACCATCAGGGGAAAGCACTCTCATCACTTATACTGTTCACCTGGTAACATGTCCCGTGTATATTAAACCATCAGGGGAACTCACACTCCTCACTTATACTGTTCACCTGGTAACATGTCCCGTGTATATTAAACCATCATGGGTAAGCCCTCTCCTCACTTCTACTGTTCACCTGGTAACATGTCCCGTGTATATTATACCATCAGGGGAACACACTCTCCTCACTTATACTGTTCACCTGGTAACATGTCCCGTGTATATTAAACCATCAGGGGAAAGCACTCTACTCTCTTATACTGTTCACCTGGGAACATGTCCCGTGTATATTAAACCACCAGGGGAACACACTCTCCTCACTTATACTGTTCACCTGCTGACATGTCCCGGGTCTATTAAACATTCAGTGGAACTCACTCTCCTCACTTATACTGTTCACCTGGTCTCGTGTCCTGTGTATAGTAAACCATCAGGGGAACAGACTCTCCTCACTTATACTGTTCACCTGTTGACATGTCCTGTTTGTATTAAACCATCAGGGGAACTCACTCTCCTCACTTACACTGTTTACCTGGTAACATGTCCCATGTATATTAAACCATCATGGGTAAGCCCTCTCCTCACTTCTACTGTTCACCTGGTAACATGTCCCGTGTATATTAAACCATCAGGGGAACACACTCTCCTCACTTATACTGCTCAATGGTAACATGTCCCGTGAGTATTAAACAATCAGGGGAACACACTCTCCTGACTTATAGTTTTCACCTGGTAACATGTCCCGTGTATATTAAACCATCAGCGGAACACATTCTCCTCACTTATACGGTTCACCTGGTAACATGTCCTGTGTATATTAAACCATCTGGGGAAAACGGTCTCCTCACTTATACTGTTCACCTGGTAACATGTCCTGTGTACATTAAACCATCAGGGGAATACATTCTCCTCACTTATACTGTTCACCTGGTAACATGTCCCGTGTATATTGAACCATCAGGGGAACACACTCTCCTCACTTATACTGTTCACCTGCTAACATGTCCCGTGTATATTGTACCATCAGGGGAACACACTCTCCTCACCTATACTGTTCACCTGGTAACATGTCCCGTGTATATTAAACCATCAGGGGAAAGCACTCTCCTCTCTTTTACTGTTCACCTGGTAACATGTCCCGTGTATATTAAACCATCAGGGGAACACACTCTCCTCACTTATACTGTTCACCTGATGACATGTCCCGGGTATATTAAACAATCAGGGGAACTCACTCTCCTCACTTATACTGTTCACCTGGTATCATGTCCTGTGTATAGTAAACCATCAGGGGAACAGACTCTCCTCATTTATACTGTTCACCTGTTGACATGTCCTGTTTGTATTAAACCATCAGGGGAACTCACTCTCCTCACTTACACTGTTTACCTGGTAACATGTCCCGTGTGTATTAAACCATCAGGGGAACACACTCTCTTCACTTATACTCTTCACCTGGCAACATGTCCCGTGTGTATTAAACAATCAGGGCAACACACTCTCCTCACTTATACTCTTCACCTGGCAACATGTCCCGGGTGTATTAAACCATCAGGGGAACATACTCTCCTCACTTATACTGTTCACCTGGTAACATGTCCCGTGTATATTAAACCATCAGGGGAACACACTCTCCTCACTTATACTGTTCACCTGGTAACATGTCCCATGCATATTAAACCATCAGGGGAACACACTCTCGTCACTTCTACTGTTCACCTGGTAACATGTCCCGTGTATATTAAACCATCAGGGGAACACATTCTCCTCACTTATACTGTTCACCTGGTAACATGTCCCTTCTTTTTTAAAAAATCGGGGGAAAGCCCTCTCCTCACTTATACTGTTCTCCTGGTAAAATGTCCCATGTATAATATACCATCAGGGGAAAGCACTCTCATCACTTATACTGTTCACCTGGTAACATGTCCCGTGTATATTAAACCATCAGGGGAACTCACTCTCCTCACTTATACTCTTCACCTGGTAACAAGTCCCGTGTATATTAAACCATCATGGGAAAGCCCTCTCCTCACTTATACTGTTCACCTGGTAACATGTCCCATGTATATTATACCATCAGGGGAACACATTCTCCTCACTTATACTGTTCACCTGGTAACATGTCCCATGTATATTATACCATCAGGGGAAAGCACTCTCATCACTTATACTGTTCACCTGGTAACATGTCCCGTGTATATTATACCATCAGGGGAACACATTCTCCTCACTTATACTGTTCACCTGGTAACAAGACCCGTGTATATTAAACCATCATGGGAAAGCCCTCTCCTCACTTATACTGTTCACCTGGTAACATGTCCCATGTATATTATACCATCAGGGGAACACATTCTCCTCACTTATACTGTTCACCTGGTAACATGTCCCATGGATATTAAACCATCAGCGGAACACATTCTCCTCACTTATACTGTTCACCTGGTAACATGTCCCGTGTATATTATACCATCAGGGGAACACATTCTCCTCACTTATACTGTTCACCTGGTAACACGTCCCGTGTATATTAAACCATCATGGGAAAGCCCTCTCCTCACTTATACTGTTCACCTGGTAACATGTCCCATGTATATTAAACCATCAGCGGAACACATTCTCCTCACTTATACTGTTCACCTGGTAACATGTCCTGTGTATATTAAAACATCAGGGGAAAACAGTCTCCTCACTTATACTGTTCACCTGGTAACATGTCCTGTGTATATTAAACCATCAGGGGAATACATTCTCCTCACTTATACTGTTCACCTGGTAACATGTCCCATGTATATTAAACCATCAGCGGAACACATTCTCCTCACTTATACTGTTCACCTGGTAACATGTCCTGTGTATATTAAAACATCAGGGGAAAACAGTCTCCTCACTTATACTGTTCACCTGGTAACATGTCCCATGTATATTATACCATCAGGGGAACACATTCTCCTCACTTATACTGTTCACCTGGTAACATGTCCCATGTATATTATACCATCATGGGGAAGCACTCTCATCACTTATACTGTTCACCTGGTAACATGTCCCGTGTATATTAAACCATCAGGGGAACTCTCTCTCCTCACTTATACTGTTCACCTGGTAACATGTCCCGTGTATATTAAACCATCATGGGTAAGCCCTCTCCTCACTTCTACTGTTCACCTGGTAACATGTCCCGTGTATATTAAACCATCAGGGGAACACACTCTCCTCACTTATACTGCTCACCTGGTAACATGTCCCGTGTGTATTAAACCATCAGGGGAACACACTCTCTTCCCTTATACTCTTCACCTGGCAATATGTCCCGTGTGTATTAAACAATCAGGGGAACACACTTTCCTCACTTATACTCTTCACCTGGCAACATGTCCCGGGTGTATTAAACCATCAGGGGAACACACTCTCCTCACTTAAAATGTTCACCTGGTAACATGTCCTGTGTATATTAAACCATCAGGGGAATACATTCTCCTCACTTATACTGTTCACCTGGTAACATGTCCCGTGTATATTGAACCATCAGGGGAATACAGTATCCTCACTTATACTGTTCACCTGGTAACATGTCCCGTGTATATTAAACCATCAGGGGAACACATTCTCCTCACTAATACTGTTCACCTGGTAACATGTCCCTTGTTTTTTAAAACATCAGGGGAAAGCCCTCTCAGCACTTATACTGTTCACCAGGTAACATGTCCCGTGTATATTGAACCATCAGGGGAACTCACTCTCCTCACTTATACTGTTCACCTGGTGACATGTCACGTGTTTATTAAACCATCATGGGTAAGCACTCTCCTCACTTCTACTGTTCACCTGGTAAAATGTCCCGTGTATATTATACCATCAGGGGAACACACTCTCCTAACTTATACTGTTCACCTGGTGACATGTCCCGTGTATATTAAACCATCAGGGGAAAGCACTCTCCTCTCTTATACTGTTCACCTGGTAACATGTCCCGTGTATATTAAACCATCAGGGGAACACACTCTCCTCACTTATGCTGTTCACCTGATGACATGTCCCGGGTATATTAAACAATCAGGGGAACTCACTCTCCTCACTTATACTGTTCACCTGGTATCATGTCCTGTGTATAGTAAACCATCAGGGGAACAGACTCTCCTCACTTATACTGTTCACCTGTTGACATGTCCTGTTTGTATTAAACCATCAGGGGAACTCACTCTCCTCACTTACACTGTTTACCTGGTAACATGTCCCGTGTGTATTAAACCATCAGGGGAACACACTCTCTTCACTTATACTGTTCACCTGGCAACATGTCCCGTGTGTATTAAACAATCAGGGGAACACACTCTCCTCACTTATACTCTTCACCTGGCAACATGTCCCGGGTGTATTAAACCATCAGGGGAACATACTCTCCTCACTTATACTGTTCACCTGGTAACATGTCCCGTGCATATTAAACCATCAGGGGAACACACTCTCCTCACTTATACTGTTCACCTGGTAACATGTCCCGTGTATACTAAACCATCAGGGGAACACACTCTCCTCACTTATACTGTTCACCTGGTAACATGTCCCGTGTATATTTAACAATCGGGGAACACACTCTCGTCACTTATACTGTTCACCTGGTAACATGTCCTGTGTATATTAAACCATCAGGGGAAAACAGTCTCCTCACTTATACTGTTCACCTGGTAACATGTCCTGTGTATATTAAAACATCAGGGGAATACTTTCTCCTCACATATACTGTTCACCTGGTAACATGTCCCGTGTATATTGAACCATCATGGGAACACATTCTCCTCACTTATACTGTTCACCTGGTAACATGTCCCTTGTTTTTTAAAACATCAGGGGAAAGCCCTCTCCTCACTTATACTGTTCACATGGTAAAATGTCCCATGTATATTATACCATCAGGGGAACACATTCTCCTCACTTATACTGTTCACGTGGTAACATGTCCCATGTATATTAAACCATCAGGGGAACGCATTCTCCTCACTTATACTGTTCACCTGGTAACATGTCCTATGTATATTATACCATCAGGGGAAAGCACTCTCATCACTTATACTGTTCACCTGGTAACATATCCCGTGTATATTAAACCATCAGGGGAACTCACTCTCCTCACTTATGCTGTTCACCTGGTAACATGTCCCGTTTATATTAAACCATCATGGGTAAGCCCTCTCCTCACTTCTACTGTTCACCTGGTAACATGTCCCGTGTATATTAAACCATCAGGGGAACACACTCTCCTCACTTATACTGTTCACCTGATGACATGTCCCGGGTATATTAAACAATCAGTGGAACTCACTCTCCTCACTTATACTGTTCACCGGGTATCATGTCCTGTGTATATTAAACCATCAGGGGAAAGCACTCTACTCTCTTATACTGTTCACCTGATGACATGTCCCGTGTATATTATACCATCAGGGGAACACGCTCTCCTCACTTATACTGTTCACCTGGTAACATGTCCCGTGTATATTAAACCATCAGGGGAAAGCACTTTACTCTCTTATACTGTTCACCTGGTAACAGGTCCCGTGTATATTAAACCATCAGGGGAACACACTCTCCTCACTTATACTGTTCACCTGATGACATGTCCCGGATATATTAAACAATCAGTGGAACTCACTCTCCTCACTTATACTGTTCACCTGGTATCATGTCCTGTGTATAGTAAACCATCAGGGGAACAGACTCTCCTCACTTGTACTGTTCACCTGTTGACATGTCCTGTTTGTATTAAACCATCAGGGGAACTCACTCTCCTCACTTACACTGTTTACCTGGTAACATGTCCCGTGTGTATTAAACCATCAGGGGAACACACTCTCTTCACTTATACTCTTCACCTGGCAACATGTCCCGTGTGTATTAAACAATCAGGGGAACACTCTCTCCTCACTTATACTCTTCACCTGGCAACATGTCCCGGGTGTATTAAACCATCAGGGGAACACACTCTCCTCACTTATACTGTTCACCTGGTAACATGTCCCGTGTATATTAAACCATCAGGGGAACACACTCTCCTCACTTATACTCGTCACCTTGTAACATGTGCCACGTATATTAAGCAATCAGGAGTACAGGCTCTCTTCTCTTATACTGTTCACCTGGTAACATGTCCCATGTATATTACACCATCAGGGGAACACACTCTCCTCACTTCTACTCTTCACCTGGTGACACGTCCCGTGCGTGTTAAACCATCAGGGGAACACACTCTCCTCACTTATACTGCTCACCTGGTAACATGTTCCGTGAGTATTAAACAATCAGGGGAACACACTCTCCTGACTTATAGTTTTCACATGGTAACATGTCCCGTGTATATTAAACCATCAGCGGAACACATTCTCCTCACTTATACTGTTCACCTGGTAACATGTCCTGTGTTTATTAAACCATCAGGGGAAAACAGTCTCCTCACTTATACTGTTCACCTGGTAACATGTCCTGTGTATATTAAACCATCAGGGGAATACATTCTCCTCACTTATACTGTTCACCTGGTAACATGTCCCGTGTATATTGAACCATCAGGGGAATACAGTATCCTCACTTATACTGTTCACCTGGTAACATGTCCCGTGTATATTAAACCATCAGGGGAACACATTCTCCTCACTTATACTGTTCACCTGGTAACATGTCCCTTGTTTTTTAAAACATCAGGGGAAAGCCCTCTCCTCACTTATACTGTTCACCTGGTAACATGTCCCATGTATATTATACCATCAGGGGAAAGCACTCTCATCACTTATACTGTTCACCTGGTAACATGTCACGTGCTTATTAAACCATCATGGGTAAGCCCTCTCCTCACTTCTACTGTTCACCTGGCAACATGTCCCGTGTACATTATACCATCAGGGGAACACACTCTCCTCACTTATACTGTTCACCTGGTAACATGTCCCGTGTATATTAAACCATCAGGGGAAAGCACTCTCCTCTCTTAGACTGTTCACCTGGTAACATGTCCCGTGTATATTGAACCATCAGGGGAACACACTCTCCTCACTTATACTGTTCACCTGATGACATGTCCCGGGTATATTAAACAATCAGGGGAACTCACTCTCCTCACTTATACTGTTCACCTGGTATCATGTCCTGTGTATATTATACCATCAGGAGAAAGCACTCTCATCACTTATACTGTTCACATGGTAACATGTCCCATGTTTTTTGAAACATCAGGGGAAAGTCCTCTCCTCACTTATACTGTTCACCTGCTAACATGTCCCATGTATAATATACCATCAGGGGAAAGCACTCTCATCACTTATACTGTTCACCTGGTAACATGTCCCGTGTATATTAAACCATCAGGGGAACTCACTCTCCTCACTTATACTGTTCACCTGGTAACAGGTCCCGTGTATATTAAACCATCATGGGAAAGCCCTCTCCTCACTTATACTGTTCACCTGGTAACATGTCCCATGTATATTATACCATCAGGGGAACGCATTCTCCTCACTTATACTGTTCACCTGGTAACATGTCCCATGTATATTATACCATCAGGGGAAAGCACTCTCATCACTTATACTGTTCACCTGGTAACATGTCCCGTGTATATTATACCATCAGGGGAACACATTCTCCTCACTTATACTGTTCACCTGGTAACATGTCCCGTGTATATTAAACCATCATGGGTAAGCCCTCTCCTCACTTCTACTGTTCACCTGGTAACATGTCCCGTGTATATTAAACCATCAGGGGAAAGCACTCTACTCTCTTATACTGTTCACCTGGTAACATGTCCCCTGTATATTAAACCATCAGGGGAACACACTCTCCTCACTTATACTGTTCACCTGATGACATGTCCCGGGTATATTAAACAATCAGTGGAACTCACTCTCCTCACTTATACTGTTCACCGGGTATCATGTCCTGTGTATATTAAACCATCAGGGGAAAGCACTCTACTCTCTTATACTGTTCACCTGATGACATGTCCCGTGTATATTATACCATCAGGGGAACACGCTCTCCTCACTTATACTGTTCACCTGGTAACATGTCCCGTGTATATTAAACCATCAGGGGAAAGCACTCTACTCTCTTATACTGTTCACCTGGTAACATGTCCCGTGTATATTAAACCATCAGGGGAACACACTCTCCTCACTTATACTGTTCACCTGATGACATGTCCCGGATATATTAAACAATCAGTGGAACTCACTCTCCTCACTTATACTGTTCACCTGGTATCATGTCCTGTGTATAGTAAACCATCAGGGGAACAGACTCTCCTCACTTGTACTGTTCACCTGTTGACATGTCCTGTTTGTATTAAACCATCAGGGGAACTCACTCTCCTCACTTACACTGTTTACCTGGTAACATGTCCCGTGTGTATTAAACCATCAGGGGAACACACTCTCTTCACTTATACTCTTCACCTGGCAACATGTCCCGTGTGTATTAAACAATCAGGGGAACACTCTCTCCTCACTTATACTCTTCACCTGGCAACATGTCCCGGGTGTATTAAACCATCAGGGGAACACACTCTCCTCACTTAAACTGTTCACCTGGTAACATGTCCCGTGTATATTAAACCATCAGGGGAACACACTCTCCTCACTTATACTCGTCACCTTGTAACATGTGCCACGTATATTAAGCAATCAGGAGAACAGGCTCTCTTCTCTTATATTGTTCACCTGGTAACATGTCCCATGTATATTAGACCATCAGGGGAACACACTCTCCTCACTTCTACTCTTCACCTGGTGACACGTCCCGTGCGTGTTAAACCATCAGGGGAACACACTCTCCTCACTTATACTGCTCACCTGGTAACATGTCCCGTGAGTATTAAACCATCAGGGGAAAACAGTCTCCTCACTTATACTGTTCACCTGGTAACATGTCCTGTGTATATTAAACCATCAGGGGAATACATTCTCCTCACTTATACTGTTCACCTGGTAACATGTCCCGTGTATATTGAACCATCAGGGGAATACAGTATCCTCACTTATACTGTTCACCTGGTAACATGTCCCGTGTATATTAAACCATCAGGGGAACACATTCTCCTCACTTATACTGTTCACCTGGTAACATGTCCCTTGTTTTTTAAAACATCAGGGGAAAGCCCTCTCCTCACTTATACTGTTCACCTGGTAACATGTCCCATGTATATTATACCATCAGGGGAAAGCACTCTCATCACTTATACTGTTCACCTGGTAACATGTCCCGTGTATATTAAACCATCAGGGGAACTCACTCTCCTCACTTATACTGTTCACCTGGTAACATGTCACGTGCTTATTAAACCATCATGGGTAAGCCCTCTCCTCACTTCTACTGTTCACCTGGCAACATGTCCCGTGTACATTATACCATCAGGGGAACACACTCTCCTCACTTATACTGTTCACCTGGTAACACGTCCCGTGTATATTAAACCATCAGGGGAAGCACTCTCCTCTCTTAGACTGTTCACCTGGTAACATGTCCCGTGTATATTAAACCATCAGGGGAACACACTCTCCTCACTTATACTGTTCACCTGATGACATGTCCCGGGTATATTAAACAATCAGGGGAACTCACTCTCCTCACTTATACTGTTCACCTTCTATCATGTCCTGTGTATATTATACCATCAGGGGAAAGCACTCTCATCACTTATACTGTTCACATGGTAACATGTCCCTTGTTTTTTAAAACATCAGGGGAAAGTCCTCTCCTCACTTATACTGTTCACCTGCTAACATGTCCCATGTTTAATATACCATCAGGGGAAAGCAATCTCATCACTTATACTGTTCACCTGGTAACATGTCCCGTGTATATTAAACCATCAGGGGAACTCACTCTCCTCACTTATACTGTTCACCTGGTAACAAGTCCCGTGTATATTAAACCATCATGGGAAAGCCCTCTCCTCACTTTTTCTGTTCACCTGGTAACATGTCCCATGTATATTATACCATCAGGGGAACGCATTCTCCTCACTTATACTGTTCACCTGGTAACATGTCCCATGTATATTATACCATCAGGGGAAAGCACTCTCATCACTTATACTGTTCACCTTGTAACATGTCCCGTGTATATTATACCATCAGGGGAACACATTCTCCTCACTTATACTGTTCACCTGGTAACAAGTCCCGTGGAGATTAAACCATCATGGGAAAGCGCTCTCCTCACTTGTACTGTTCACCTGGTAACATGTCCCATGTATATTATACCATCAGGGGAACACATTCTCCTCACTTATACTGTTCACCTGGTATCATGTCCTGTGTATAGTAAACCATCAGGGGAACAGACTCTCCTCACTTATACTGTTCACCTGTTGACATGTCCTGTTTGTATTAAACCATCAGGGGAACTCACTCTCCTCACTTACACTGTTTACCTGGTAACATGTCCCGTGTGTATTAAACCATCAGGGGAACACACTCTCTTCACTTATACTGTTCACCTGGCAACATGTCCCGTGTGTATTAAACAATCAGGGGAACACACTCTCCTCACTTATACTCTTCACCTGGCAACATGTCCCGGGTGTATTAAACCATCAGGGGAACATACTCTCCTCACTTATACTGTTCACCTGGTAACATGTCCCGTGCATATTAAACCATCAGGGGAACACACTCTCCTCACTTATACTGTTCACCTGGTAACATGTCCCGTGTATACTAAACCATCAGGGGAACACACTCTCCTCACTTATACTGTTCACCTGGTAACATGTCCCGTGTATATTGAACCATCATGGGAACACATTCTCCTCACTTATACTGTTCACCTGGTAACATGTCCCTTGTTTTTTAAAACATCAGGGGAAAGCCCTCTCCTCACTTATACTGTTCACCTGGTAAAATGTCCCATGTATATTATACCATCAGGGGAACACATTCTCCTCACTTATACTGTTCACGTGGTAACATGTCCCATGTATATTAAACCATCAGGAGAACGCATTCTCCTCACTTATACTGTTCACCTGGTAACATGTCCTATGTATATTATACCATCAGGGGAAAGCACTCTCATCACTTATACTGTTCACCTGGTAACATGTCCCGTGTATATTAAACCATCAGGGGAACTCACTCTCCTCACTTATGCTGTTCACCTGGTAACATGTCCCGTTTATATTAAACCATCAGGGGAACACACTCTCCTCACTTATACTGTTCACCTGGTAACATGTCCCGTGTATATTAAACCATCAGGGGAACACACTCTCCTCACTTATACTCGTCACCTTGTAACATGTGCCACGTATATTAAGCAATCAGGAGTACAGGCTCTCTTCTCTTATACTGTTCACCTGGTAACATGTCCCATGTATATTACACCATCAGGGGAACACACTCTCCTCACTTCTACTCTTCACCTGGTGACACGTCCCGTGCGTGTTAAACCATCAGGGGAACACACTCTCCTCACTTATACTGCTCACCTGGTAACATGTCCCGTGAGTATTAAACAATCAGGGGAACACACTCTCCTGACTTATAGTTTTCACCTGGTAACATGTCCCGTGTATATTAAACCATCAGCGGAACACATTCTCCTCACTTATACTGTTCACCTGGTAACATGTCCTGTGTTTATTAAACCATCAGGGGAAAACAGTCTCCTCACTTATACTGTTCACCTGGTAACATGTCCTGTGTATATTAAACCATCAGGGGAATACATTCTCCTCACTTATACTGTTCACCTGGTAACATGTCCCGTGTATATTGAACCATCAGGGGAATACAGTATCCTCACTTATACTGTTCACCTGGTAACATGTCCCGTGTATATTAAACCATCAGGGGAACACATTCTCCTCACTTATACTGTTCACCTGGTATCATGTCCTGTGTATATTATACCATCAGGGGAAAGCACTCTCATCACTTATACTGTTCACCTGGTAACATGTCCCGTGTATATTAAACAATCAGGGGAACTCACTCTCCTCACTTATACTGTTCACCTGGTAACATGTCACGTGCTTATTAAACCATCATGGGTAAGCCCTCTCCTCACTTCTACTGTTCACCTGGCAACATGTCCCGTGTACATTATACCATCAGGGGAACACACTCTCCTCACTTATACTGTTCACCTGGTAACATGTCCCGTGTATATTAAACCATCAGGGGAAAGCACTCTACTCTCTTAGACTGTTCACCTGGTAACATGTCCCGTGTATATTGAACCATCAGGGGAACACACTCTCCTCACTTATACTGTTCACCTGATGACATGTCCCGGGTATATTAAACAATCAGGGGAACTCACTCTCCTCACTTATACTGTTCACCTGGTATCATGTCCTGTGTATATTATACCATCAGGGGAAAGCACTCTCATCACTTATACTGTTCACATGGTAACATGTCCCTTGTTTTTTAAAACATCAGGGGAAAGTCCTCTCCTCACTTATACTGTTCACCTGCTAACATGTCCCATGTATAATATACCATCAGGGGAAAGCACTCTCATCACTTATACTGTTCACCTGGTAACATGTCCCGTGTATATTAAACCATCAGGGGAACTCACTCTCCTCACTTATACTGTTCACCTGGTAACAGGTCCCGTGTATATTAAACCATCATGGGAAAGCCCTCTCCTCACTTATACTGTTCACCTGGTAACATGTCCCATGTATATTATACCATCAGGGGAACGCATTCTCCTCACTTATACTGTTCACCTGGTAACATGTCCCATGTATATTATACCATCAGGGGAAAGCACTCTATTCTCTTATACTGTTCACCTGGTAACATGTCCCGTGTATATTAAACCATCAGGGGAACACACTCTCCTCACTTATACTGTTCACCTGATGACATGTCCCGGGTATATTAAACAATCAGTGGAACTCACTCTCCTCACTTATACTGTTCACCGGGTATCATGTCCTGTGTATATTAAACCATCAGGGGAAAGCACTCTACTCTCTTATACTGTTCACCTGATGACATGTCCCGTGTATATTATAACATCAGGGGAACACGCTCTCCTCACTTATACTGTTCACCTGGTAACATGTCCCGTGTATATTAAACCATCAGGGGAAAGCACTCTACTCTCTTATACTGTTCACCTGGTAACATGTCCCGTGTATATTAAACCATCAGGGGAACACACTCTCCTCACTTATACTGTTCACCTGATGACATGTCCCGGATATATTAAACAATCAGTGGAACTCACTCTCCTCACTTATACTGTTCACCTGGTATCATGTCCGGTGTATAGTAAACCATCAGGGGAACAGACTCTCCTCACTTGTACTGTTCACCTGTTGACATGTCCTGTTTGTATTAAACCATCAGGGGAACTCACTCTCCTCACTTACACTGTTTACCTGGTAACATGTCCCGTGTGTATTAAACCATCAGGGGAACACACTCTCTTCACTTATACTCTTCACCTGGCAACATGTCCCGTGTGTATTAAACAATCAGGGGAACACTCTCTCCTCACTTATACTCTTCACCTGGCAACATGTCCCGGGTGTATTAAACCATCAGGGGAACACACTCTCCTCACTTAAACTGTTCACCTGGTAACATGTCCCGTGTATATTAAACCATCAGGGGAACACACTCTCCTCACTTATACTCGTCACCTTGTAACATGTGCCACGTATATTAAGCAATCAGGAGAACAGGCTCTCTTCTCTTATATTGTTCACCTGGTAACATGTCCCATGTATATTAGACCATCAGGGGAACACACTCTCCTCACTTCTACTCTTCACCTGGTGACACGTCCCGTGCGTGTTAAACCATCAGGGGAACACACTCTCCTCACTTATACTGCTCACCTGGTAACATGTCCCGTGAGTATTAAACCATCAGGGGAAAACAGTCTCCTCACTTATACTGTTCACCTGGTAACATGTCCTGTGTATATTAAACCATCAGGGGAATACATTCTCCTCACTTATACTGTTCACCTGGTAACATGTCCCGTGTATATTGAACCATCAGGGGAATACAGTATCCTCACTTATACTGTTCACCTGGTAACATGTCCCGTGTATATTAAACCATCAGGGGAACACATTCTCCTCACTTATACTGTTCACCTGGTAACATGTCCCTTGTTTTTTAAAACATCAGGGGAAAGCCCTCTCCTCACTTATACTGTTCACCTGGTAACATGTCCCATGTATATTATACCATCAGGGGAAAGCACTCTCATCACTTATACTGTTCACCTGGTAACATGTCCCGTGTATATTAAACCATCAGGGGAACTCACTCTCCTCACTTATACTGTTCACCTGGTAACATGTCACGTGCTTATTAAACCATCATGGGTAAGCCCTCTCCTCACTTCTACTGTTCACCTGGCAACATGTCCCGTGTACATTATACCATCAGGGGAACACACTCTCCTCACTTATACTGTTCACCTGGTAACATGTCCCGTGTATATTAAACCATCAGGGGAAGCACTCTCCTCTCTTAGACTGTTCACCTGGTAACATGTCCCGTGTATATTAAACCATCAGGGGAACACACTCTCCTCACTTATACTGTTCACCTGATGACATGTCCCGGGTATATTAAACAATCAGGGGAACTCACTCTCCTCACTTATACTGTTCACCTTCTATCATGTCCTGTGTATATTATACCATCAGGGGAAAGCACTCTCATCACTTATACTGTTCACATGGTAACATGTCCCTTGTTTTTTAAAACATCAGGGGAATGTCCTCTCCTCACTTATACTGTTCACCTGCTAACATGTCCCATGTTTAATATACCATCAGGGGAAAGCACTCTCATCACTTATACTGTTCACCTGGTAACATGTCCCGTGTATATTAAACCATCAGGGGAACTCACTCTCCTCACTTATACTGTTCACCTGGTAACAAGTCCCGTGTATATTAAACCATCATGGGAAAGCCCTCTCCTCACTTTTTCTGTTCACCTGGTAACATGTCCCATGTATATTATACCATCAGGGGAACGCATTCTCCTCACTTATACTGTTCACCTGGTAACATGTCCCATGTATATTATACCATCAGGGGAAAGCACTCTCATCACTTATACTGTTCACCTTGTAACATGTCCCGTGTATATTATACCATCAGGGGAACACATTCTCCTCACTTATACTGTTCACCTGGTAACAAGTCCCGTGGAGATTAAACCATCATGGGAAAGCGCTCTCCTCACGTGTACTGTTCACCTGGTAACATGTCCCATGTATATTATACCATCAGGGGAACACATTCTCCTCACTTATACTGTTCACCTGGTAACATGTCCCATGTTTATTAAACCATCAGGGGAACACATTCTCCTCACTTATACTGTTCACCTGGTAACATGTCCCATGTATATTATACCATCAGGGGAAAGCACTCTCATCACTTATACTGTTCACATGGTAACATGTCCCTTGTTTTTTAAAACATCAGGGGAATGTCCTCTCCTCACTTATACTGTTCACCTGCTAACATGTCCCATGTTTAATATACCATCAGGGGAAAGCACTCTCATCACTTATACTGTTCACCTGGTAACATGTCCCGTGTATATTAAACCATCAGGGGAACTCACTCTCCTCACTTATACTGTTCACCTGGTAACAAGTCCCGTGTATATTAAACCATCATGGGAAAGCCCTCTCCTCACTTTTTCTGTTCACCTGGTAACATGTCCCATGTATATTATACCATCAGGGGAACGCATTCTCCTCACTTATACTGTTCACCTGGTAACATGTCCCATGTATATTATACCATCAGGGGAAAGCACTCTCATCACTTATACTGTTCACCTTGTAACATGTCCCGTGTATATTATACCATCAGGGGAACACATTCTCCTCACTTATACTGTTCACCTGGTAACAAGTCCCGTGGAGATTAAACCATCATGGGAAAGCGCTCTCCTCACGTGTACTGTTCACCTGGTAACATGTCCCATGTATATTATACCATCAGGGGAACACATTCTCCTCACTTATACTGTTCACCTGGTAACATGTCCCATGTTTATTAAACCATCAGGGGAACACATTCTCCTCACTTATACTGTTCACCTGGTAACATGTCCCATGTATATTATACCATCAGGGGAAAGCACTCTCATCACTTATACTGTTCACCTGGTAACATGTCCCGTGTATATTAAACCATCAGGGGAACTCACTCTCCTCACTTATACTGTTCACCTGGTAACATGCCCCGTGTATATTAAACCATCATGGGTAAGCCCTCTCCTCACTTCTACTGTTCACCTGGTAACATGTCCCGTTTATATTATTCCATCAGGGGAACACACTCTCCTCACTTATACTGTTCACCTGGTAACATGTCCCGTGTATATTAAACCATCAGGGGAAAGCACTCTCCTCACTTATACTGTTCACCTGATGACATGTCCCGTGTATATTTAACAATCAGGGGAACACACTCTCGTCACTTATACTGTTCACCTGGTAACATGTCCCGTGTATATTAAACCATCAGGGGAACACACTCTCCTCACTTATACTGTTCACCTGGTAACATGTCCCGTGTATATTTAACAATCAGGGGAACACACTCTCCTCACTTATACTGTTCACCTGGTAACATGTCGCGTGTATATTAAACCATCATGGGAACACACTCTCCTCACTTATACTGCTCTCCTGGTAACATGTCCCGTGTATATTAAACCATCAGGGGAACACATTCTCCTCACTGATGCTGTTCACCTGCTAACATGTCCCGTGTATATTAAACCATCAGGGGAACACACTCTCCTCACTTATCCTGTTCACCTGGTAACATGACCCGTGTATATTAAACCATCAGGGGAACACACTCTCCTCACTTATACTGTTCACCTGGTAACATGTCCCGTGTATATTTAACAATCAGGGGAACACACTCTCGTCACTAATGCTGCTCAACTGGTAACATGTCCCGTGTATAATAAACCATCAGGGGAACACATTCTCCTCACTGATGCTGTTCACCTGATAACATGTCCCACGTATATTAAGCAATCAGGGGAACAGGCTCTCTTCACTTATATTGTTCACCTGGTAACATGTCCCATGTATGTTAAACCATCAGGGGAACACACTCTCTTCACATCTTCTGTTCACCTGGTAACATGTCCCGTGTATATTAGATCATCAGGGGAACACTGTCTCCTCACTTCTACTCTTCACCTGGTGACACGTCCCGTGCATGTTAAACCATCAGGGGAAAGCCCTCTCCTCACTTATACTGCTCACCTGGTAACATGTCCCATGTATATTAAACCATCAGGGGAACACATTCTCCTCACTTATACTGTTCACCTGCTAACATGTCCCGTGTATATTGAACCATGAGGGGAATACCGTCTCCTCACTTACACTGTTCACCTGGGAACATGTCCCGTGTATATTAAACCATCAGTGGAACACACTCTCCTCACTTACACTGTTCACCTGGTAACATGTCCCGTACATATTAAACCATCATGGGTAAGCCCTCTCCTCACTTATACTGCTCACCTGGTAACATGTCCCGGGTATATTAAACAATCAGGGGAACTCACTCTCCTCACTTATACTGTTCACCTGTTGACATGTCCTGTTTGTTTAAACCATCAGGGGAACTCACTCTCCTCACTTACACTGTTCACCTGGTAACATGTCCCGTGTATATTAAACCATCAGGGGAACACACTCTCCTCACTTATACTGTTCACCTGGTAACATGTCCCGTGTATATTAAACCATCAGGGGAACACACTCTCCTCACTTATACTGTTCACCTGGTAACATGTCCCGTGTATATTTAACAATCAGGGGAACACACTCTCGTCACTTATACTGTTCACCTGGTAACATGTCCTGTTTGTTTAAACCATCAGGAGAACTCACTCTCCTCACTTACACTGTTCACCTGGTAACATGTCCCGTGTATTTTAAACCATCAGGGGAACACACTCTCCTCACTTATACTGTTCACCTGGTAACATGTCCCGTGTATATTAAACCATCAGGGGAACACACTCTCCTCACTTATACTGTTCACCTGGTAACATGTCCCGTGTATATTTAACAATCAGGGGAACACACTCTCGTCACTTATACTGTTCACCTGGTAACATGTCCCGTGTATATTAAACCATCAGGGGAACACACTCTCCTCACTTATACTGTTCACCTGGTAACATGTCCCGTGTATATTTAACAATCAGGGGAACACACTCTCCTCACTTATACTGTTCACCTGGTAACATGTCGCGTGTATATTAAACCATCATGGGAACACACTCTCCTCACTTATACTGCTCTCCTGGTAACATGTCCCGTGTATATTAAACCATCAGGGGAACACATTCTCCTCACTGATGCTGTTCACCTGCTAACATGTCCCGTGTATATAAAACCATCAGGGGAACACACTCTCCTCACTTATCCTGTTCACCTGGTAACATGACCCGTGTATATTAAACCATCAGGGGAACACACTCTCCTCACTTATACTGTTCACCTGGTAACATGTCCCGTGTATATTTAACAATCAGGGGAACACACTCTCGTCACTAATGCTGCTCAACTGGTAACATGTCCCGTGTATAATAAACCATCAGGGGAACACATTCTCCTCACTGATGCTGTTCACCTGATAACATGTCCCACGTATATTAAGCAATCAGGGGAACAGGCTCTCTTCACTTATATTGTTCACCTGGTAACATGTCCCATGTATGTTAAACCATCAGGGGAACACACTCTCTTCACATCTTCTGTTCACCTGGTAACATGTCCCGTGTATATTAGATCATCAGGGGAACACTGTCTCCTCACTTCTACTCTTCACCTGGTGACACGTCCCGTGCATGTTAAACCATCAGGGGAACACACTCTCCTCACTTATACTGCTCACCTGGTAACATGTCCCGTGTATATTAAACCATCAGGGGAATACATTCTCCTCACTTATACTGTTCACGTGCCAACATGTCCCGTGTATATTAAACCATCAGGGGAAAGCCCTCTCCTCACTTATACTGCTCACCTGGTAACATGTCCCATGTATATTAAACCATCAGGGGAACACATTCTCCTCACTTATACTGTTCACCTGCTAACATGTCCCGTGTATATTGAACCATGAGGGGAATACCGTCTCCTCACTTACACTGTTCACCTGGGAACATGTCCCGTGTTTATTAAACCATCAGTGGAACACACTCTCCTCACTTATACTGTTCACCTGGTAACATGTCCCGTACATATTAAACCATCATGGGTAAGCCCTCTCCTCACTTATACTGCTCACCTGGTAACATGTCCCGGGTATATTAAACAATCAGGGGAACTCACTCTCCTCACTTATACTGTTCACCTGTTGACATGTCCTGTTTGTTTAAACCATCAGGGGAACTCACTCTCCTCACTTACACTGTTCACCTGGTAACATGTCCTGTTTGTATTATACCATCAGGGGAACTCACTCTCCTCACTTACACTGTTTAACTGGTAACATGTCCCGTGTGTATTAAACCATCAGGGGAACACACTCTCTTCACTTATACTCTTCACCTGGCAACATGTCCCGTGTGTATTAAACAATAAGGGGAACACACTCTCTTCACTTATACTGTTCACCTGGTAACATGTCCCGTGTATATTAAACCATCGGGGGAACACACTCTCCTCACTTCTACTGTTCACCTGGTAACATGTCCCCTGCCTGTTAAACCATCAGCGGAACACGCTCTCCTCACTTCTACTCTTCACCTGGTAACATGTCCCGTGTGTATTAAACAATCAGGGGAATACATTCTCCTCACTTATACTGTTCACCTGGTGACACGTCCCGTCAGTATTAAACAATCATTGGATCACACTCTCCTCACTTATACTGTTCACCTGGTAACATGTCCCGGGTGTATTAAACCATCAGGGGAACACACTCTCCTCACTTATACTGTTGATCTGGTAACATGTCCCGTGCATGTTAAACCATCAGGGGAACACACTCTCCTCACTTATACTGTTCACCTGGTAACAAGTCCCATGTATATTAAACCATCAGGGGAACACATTCTCCAAACTTATACTGTTCACATGGTAACATGTCCCGTGTATATTAAAGCATCAGGGGAACTCACTCTCCTCACTTCTACTGTTCACCTGGTAACATGTCCCGTGTATATTAAACCATCAGGGGAAAGCACTCTCCTCACTGATTCTGTTCACCTGGTAATAAGTCCCGTGTATATTAAACCAACAGGGGAACACAGTCTCATCACTTATACTGTTCACCTGGTAACATGTCCCGTGTATATTAAACCATCAGGGGAATACATTCTCCTCACTTATACTGTTCTCCTGCTAACATGTCCCGTGTATATTAAACCATCAGGGGAAAGCCCTCTCCTCACTTATACTGTTCAGCTGGTAACATGTCCCGTGTATATTATACCATCAGGGGAACACACAGTCCTCACTTATACTGTTCACCTGATGACATGTCCCGGGTATATTAAACAATCAGGGGAATTCACTCTCCTCACTTATACTGTTCACCTGGTATCATGTCCTGTGTATATTAAACCATCAGGGGAATACACTCTCCTCACTTATACTGTTCACCTGATGACATGTCCCGGGTATATTAAACAATCAGGGGAACTCACTCTCCTCGCTTATACCGTACACCTGGTATCATGTCCTGTGTATATTAAACCATCAGGGGAACACACTCTCCTCTCTTATACGGTTCACCTGATGACATGTCCCGGGTATATTAAACAATCAGGGGAACTCACTCTCCTCACTTATACAGTTCACCTGGTAACATGTCCTGTGTATATTAAACCATCAGGGAACACACTCTCCTCACTTATACTGTTCACCTGTTGACATGTCCTGTTTGTATTAAACCATCAGGGGAACTCACTCTCCTCACTTACATTGTTCACCTGGTAACATGTCCTGTTTGTATTAAACCATCGGGGGAACACACACTCCTCGCTTCTCCTGTTCACCTGGTAACATGTCCGCTGCCTGTAAACCATCATGGGAACACACTCTCCTCACATATACTGTTCACCTGGTGACACGTCCCGTCAGTGTTAAACAATCATTGGATCACACTCTCCTCACTTACACTGTTCACATGGTAACATGTCCCGGGTGTATTAAACCATGAGAGGAACACATTCTCCTCACTTATAATGTTCACCTGCTAACATGTCCCGTGTATATTAAACCATCAGGGGAACACACTCTCCTCACTTCTACTGTTCACCTGGTAACATGTCGCGTGTATATTAAACCATCAGGGGAAAGCCCTCTCCTCACTTATTCTGTTCACCTGGTAATAAGTCCCGTGTATATTAAACCAACAGGGGAACACACTCTCCTCACTTATACTGTTCACCTGGTAACATGTCCCGTGTATATTAAACCATCTGGGGAACACACTCTCCTCACTTATACTGTTCACCTGGTAACATGTCCCGTGTATTTTTAACAATCAGGGGAACACACTCTCCTCACTTATACTCGTCACCTTGTAACATGTCCCACGTATATTAAGTAATCAGGAGAGCATGCTCTCTTCTCTTATACTGTTCACCTGGTAACATGTCCCATGTATATTAAACCATCAGGGGAACACACTCTCTTCACATATACTGTACACCTGGTAACATGTCCCGTGTATATTAGACCATCAGGGGAACACACTCTCCTCACTTCTATTCTTCACCTGGTGACACGTCCCGTGCTTGTTAAACCATCAGGGGAACACACTCTCCTCACTTATACTGCTCACCTGGTAACATGTCCCGTGAGTATTAAACAATCAGGGGAACACACTCTCCTGACTTATAGATTTCACCTGGTAACATGTCCCGTGTATATTAAACCATCAGCGGAACACATTCTCCTCATTATACTGTTCACCTGGTAACATGTCCTGTGTATATTAAACCATCAGGGGAAAACAGTCTCCTCACTTATACTGTTCACCTGGTAACATGTCCTGTGTATATTAAACCATCAGGGGAATACATTCTCCTCACTTATACTGTTCACCTGGTAACATGTCCCGTGTATATTGAACCGTCAGGGGAACACATTCTCCTCACTTATACTGTTCACCTGGTAACATGTCCTGTGTATATTAAACCATCAGGGGAAAACAGTCTCCTCACTTATACTGTTCACCTGGTAACATGTCCCGTGTATATTGAACCATCAGGGGAATACATTCTCCTCACTTATACTGTTCACCTGGTAACATGTCCCGTGTGTATTAAACCATCAGGGGAACACATTCTCCTCACTTATACTGTTCACCTGGTAACATGTCCCTTGTTTTTTAAAACATCAGGGGAAAGCCCTCTCCTCACTTATACTGTTCACCTGGTAACATGTCCCGTGTATATTATACCATCACGGGAAAGCACTCTCATCACTTCTACTGTTCACCTGGTAACATGTCCCGTGTATATTAAACCATCAGGGGAACTCACTCTCCTCACTTATACTGTTCACCTGGTAACAAGTCCCGTGTATATTAAACCATCATGGGTAAGCCCTCTCCTCACTTCTACTGTTCACCTGGTAACATGTCCCGTGTATATTATACCATCAGGGGAACACACTCTCCTCACTTATACTGTTCACCTGGTAACATGTCCCGTGTATATTAAACCATCAGGGGAAAGCACTCTCCTCACTTGTACTGTTCACGTGATGACATGTCCCGGGTATATTAGACAATCAGGGGAACTCAATCTCCTCACTTATACTTTTCACCTGGTATCATGTCCTGTGTATAGTAAACCATCAGGGGAACAGACTCTCCTCACTTATACTGTTCACCTGTTGACATGTCCTGTTAGTATTAAACCATCAGGGGAACTCACTCTCCTCACTTACACTGTTTACCTGGTAACATGTCCCGTGTGTATTAAACCATCAGGGGAACACACTCTCTTCACTTATACTCTTCACCTGGCAACATGTCCCGTGTGTATTAAACAATCAGGGGAACACAATCCCCTCACTGATACTCTTCACCTGGCAACATGTCCCGGGTGTATTAAACCATCAGGGGAACACACTCTCCTCACATATACTGTTCAGCTGGTAACATGTCCCGTGTATATGAAACCATCAGGGGAACACACTCTCCTCACTTATACTCGTCACCTTGTAACATGTGCCACGTATATTAAGCAATCAGGAGAACAGGCTCTCTTCTCATATACTTTTCACCTGGTAACATGTCCCATGTATATTAAACCATCAATTGAACACACTCTCTTCACATATACTGTTCACCTGGTAACATGTCCCGTGTATATTAGCCCATCAGGGGAACACACTCTCCTCACATCTACTCTTCACCTGGTGACACGTCCCGTGCGTGTTAAACCATCAGGGGAACACACTCTCCTCACTTATACTGCTCACCTGGTAACATGTCCCGTGAGTATTAAACAATCAGGGGAACACACTCTCCTGACTTATAGTTTTCACCTGGTAAGGTGTCCCGTGTATATTAAAGCATCAGCGGAACACATTCTCCTCACTTATACTGTTCACCTGGTAACATGTCCTGTGTATATTAAACCATCAGGGGAAAACAGTCTCCTCACTTATACTGTTCACCTGGTAACATGTCCTGTGTATATTAAACCATCAGGGGAATACATTCTCCTCACTTATACTGTTCACCTGGTCACATGTCCCGTGTATATTGAACCATCATGGGAATACAGTATCCTCACTTATACTGTTCACCTGGTAACATGTCCCGTGTATATTAAACCATCAGGGGAACACATTCTCCTCACTTATACTGTTCACCTGGTAACATGTCCCTTGTTTTTTAAAACATCAGGGGAAAGCCCTCTCCTCACTTATACTGTTCACCTGGTAACATGTCCCATGTATATTATACCATCAGGGGAAAGCACTCTCATCACTTATACTGTTCACCTGGTGACATGTCCCGTGTATATTAAACCATCAGGGGAACTCACTCTCCTCACTTATACTGTTCACCTGGTAACAAGTCCCGTGTATATTAAACCATCATGGGTAAGACCTCTCCTCACTTCTACTGTTCACCTGGTAACATGTCCCGTGTATATTATACCATCAGGGGAACACACTCTCCTCACTTATACTGTTCACCTGGTAACATGCCCCGTGTATATTAAACCATCAGGGGAAAGCACTCTCCTCTCTTATACTGTTCACCTGGTAACATGTCCCGTGTATATTAAACCATCAGGGGAACACACTCGCCTCACTTATACTGTTCACCTGGCAACATGTCCCATGTATATTATACCATCAGGGGAAAGCACTCTCATCACTTATACTGTTCACCTGGTAACATGTCCCGTGTATATTAAACCATCAGGGGACCTCACTCTCCCTTTTTATACTGTTCACCTGGTAACATGTCCCGTGTATATTAAACCATCATGGGTAAGCCCTCTCCTCACTTCTACCGTTCACCTGGTAACATGTCCCGTGTATATTATACCATCAGGGGAACACACTCTCCTCACTTATACTGCTCACCTGGTAACATGTCCCGTGTATATTAAACCATCAGGGGAAAGCACTCTCCTCTCTTACACTGTTCACCTGGTAACATGTCCCGTGTATATTAAACCATCACGGGAACACACTCTCCTCACTTATACTGTTCACCTGATTACGTGTCCCGGGTATATTAAACAATCAGTGGAACTCACTCTCCTCACTTATACTGTTCACCTGGTATCATGTCCTGTGTATAGTAAGCCATCAGGGGAACAGTCTCTCCTCACTTATACTGTTCACCTGTTGACTTGTCCCGTGTGTATTAAACCATCAGGGGAACACACTCTCTTCACTTATACTCTTCACCTGGCAACATGTCCCGTGTGTATTAAACAATCAGGGGAACACACTCTCCTCACTTATACTCTTCACCTGGCAACATTGCCCGGGTGTATTAAACCATCAGGGGAACACACTCTCCGCACTTATACTGTTCACCTGGTAACATGTCCCGTGTATATTAAACCATCAGGGGAACACACTCTCCTCACTTATACTCGTCACCTTGTAACATGTGCCACGTATATTAAGCAATCAGGAGAACAGGCTCTCTTCTCTTATACTGTTCACCTGGTAACATGTCCCGTGTATATTATACCATCAGGGGAACACACTCTCCTCACTTATACTGTTCACCTGGTAACATGTCCCGTGTATATTAAACCATCAGGGGAAAGCACTCTCCTCTCTTATTCTGTTCACCTGGTAACATGTCCCCTGTATATTAAACCATCAGGGGAACACACTCTCCTCACTTATACTGTTCACCTGGTAACATGTCCTGTGTACAGTAAACCATCAGGGGAACAGACTCTCCTCACTTATACTGTTCACCTGTTGACATGTCCTGTTTGTATTAAACCATCAGGGGAACTCACTCTCCTCACTTCCCCTGTTTACCTGGTAACATGACCCGTGTGTATTAAACCATCAGGGGAACACACTCTCTTCACTTATACTCTTCTCCTGGCAACATGTCCCGTGTGTATTAAACAATCAGGGGAACACACTCTCCTCACTTATACTCTTCACCTGGCAACATGTCCCGGGTGTATTAAACCATCAGGGGAACACACTCTCTTCACTAATATTGTTCACCTGGTAACATGTCCCATGTATGTTAAACCATCAGGGGAACACACTCTCTCCACATATACTGTTCACCTGGTAACATGTCCCGTTTATATTAGATCATCAGGGGAACCCTCTCTCCTCACTTCTACTCTTCACCTGGTGACACGTCCCGTGCATGTTAAACCATCAGGGGAACACACTCTCCTCACTTATACTGCTCACCTGGTAACATGTCCCGTGTATATTAAACCATCAGGGGAATACATTCTCCTCACTTATCCTGTTCACCTGCTAACATGTCCCGTGTATATTAAACCATCAGGGGAAAGCCCTCTCCTCATTTCTACTGCTCACCTGGGAACATGTCCCATGTATATTAAACCATCAGGGGAACACATTCTCCTCACTTATACTGTTCACCTGCTAACATGTCCCGTGTGTATTAAACAATCAGGAATACACACTCTTCTCACTTATACTCTTCACCTGGCAACATTGCCCGGGTGTATTAAACCATCAGGGGAACACACTCTCTTCACTTATACTGTTCACCTGGTAACATGTCCCGTGTATATTAAACCATCAGGGGAACACACTCTCCTCACTTATACTCGTCACCTTGTAACATGTGCCACGTATATTAAGCAATGTGGAGAACAGGCTCTCTTCTCTTATACTGTTCACCTGGTAACATGTCCCGTGTATATTATACCATCAGGGGAACACACTCTCCTCACTTATACTGTTCACCTGGTAACATGTCCCGTGTATATTAAACCATCAGGGGAAAGCACTCTCCTCTCTTATACTGTTCACCTGGTAACATGTCCCCTGCATATTAAACCATCAGGGGAACACACTCTCCTCACATATACTGTTCACCTTTATCATGTCCTGTGTACATTAAAAAATCAGGGGAACTCACTCTCCTCACTTACACTGTTTACCTGGTAACATGTCCCGAGTGTATTAAACCATCAGGGGAACACACTCTCCTCACTTATACTCTTCACCTGGCAACATGTCCCGGGTGTATTAAACCATCAGGGGAACACACTCTCCTCACTTATACTGTTCACCTGGTAACATGTCCCGTGTATATTAAACCATCAGGGGAACACACTCTACTCACTTATACTGTTCACCTGGTAACATGTCCCGTGTATATTAAACCATCAGGGGAACACACTCTCCTCACTTATACTGTTCACCTGGTAACATGTCCCGTGTATATTAAACCATCAGGGGAACACACTCTCCTCTCTTATACTGTTCACCTGCTAACATGACCCGTGTATATGAAACCAGCAGGGGAACACACTCTCCTCACTTATACTGTTCACCTGGTAACATGTCCCGTGTATATTTAACAATCAGGGGAACACACTCTCGTCACTAATGCTGCTCCACTGGTAACATGTCCCGTGTATATTAAAGCATCAGGGGAACACATTCTCCTCACTGATGCTGTTCACCTGCTAACATGTCCCACGTATATTAAGCAATCAGGGGAACAGGCTCTCTTCACTTATATTGTTCACCTGGTAACATGTCCCATGTATGTTAAACCATCAGGGGAACACACTCTCTTCACATATACTGTTCACCTGGTAACATGTCCCGTGTATATTAGATCATCAGTGGAACACTCTCTCCTCACTTCTACTCTTCACCTGGTGACACGTCCCGTGCATGTTAAACCATCAGGGGAACACACTCTCCTCACTTATACTGCTCACCTGGTAACATGGCCCGTGTATATTAAACCATCAGGGGAATACATTCTCCTCACTTATCCTGTTCACCTGCTAACATGTCCCGTGTATATTAAACCATCAGGGGAAAGCCCTCTCCTCATTTCTACTGCTCACCTGGTAACATGTCCCATGTATATTAAACCATCAGGGGAACACATTCTCCTCACTTATACTGTTCACCTTGTAACTGCCCTCAATGCAGCCCAGCCTCGACCAGTCATGGATGAGCTGGACATACAGCCAACCAAATCGGAACTCAGTGATGCCATTGATTCCCTAGCCAGCGGAAAAGCCTCTGGGAAGGACAGCATTACCCCTGAAATAATCAAGAGTGCCAAGCCTGCTATTCTCTCAGCACTACATGAACTGCTATGCCTGTGCTGGGACGAGGGAGCAGTACCCCAGGACATGCGCGATGCCAACATCATCACCCTCTATAAAAACAAAGGTGACCGCGGTGACTGCAACAACTACCGTGGAATCTCCCTGCTCAGCATAGTGGGGAAAGTCTTTGCTCGAGTCGCTCTGAACAGGCTCCAGAAGCTGTCCGAGCGCGTCTACCCTGAGGCACAGTGTGGCTTTCGTGCAGAGAGATCGACTATTGACATGCTGTTCTCCCTTCGTCAGATACAGGAGAAATGCCGTGAACAACAGATGCCCCTCTACATTGCTTTCATTGATCTCACCAAAGCCTTTGACCTCGTCAGCAGACGTGGTCTCTTCAGACTACTAGAAAAGATCGGATGTCCACCAAAGCTACTAAGTATCATCACCTCATTCCATGACAATATGAAAGGCACAATTCAACATGGTGGCTCCTCATCAGAGCCCTTTCCTATCCTGAGTGGTGTGAAACAGGGCTGTGTTCTCGCACCCACACTTTTTGGGATTTTCTTCTCCCTGCTGCTTTCACATGCGTTCAAATCCTCTGAAGAAGGAATTTTCCTCCACACAAGATCAGGGGGCAGGTTGTTCAACCTTGCCCGTCTAAGAGCGAAGTCCAAAGTACGGAAGGTCCTCATCAGAGAACTCCTCTTTGCTGACGATGCTGCTTTAACATCTCACACTGAAGAATGCCTGCAGAGTCTCATCGACAGGTTTGCGTCTGCCTGCAATGAATTTGGCCTAACCATCAGCCTCAAGAAAACGAACATCATGGGGCAGGATGTCAGAAATGCTCCATCCATCAATATTGGCGACCACGCTCTGGAAGTGGTTCAAGAGTTCACCTACCTAGGCTCAACTATCACCAGTAACCTGTCTCTAGATGCAGAAATCAACAAGCGCATGGGTAAGGCTTCCACTGCTATGTTCAGACTGGCCAAGAGAGTGTGGGAAAATGGCGCACTGACACGGAACACAAAAGTCCGAGTGTATCAGGCCTGTGTCCTCAGTACCTTGCTCTACGGCAGCGAGGCCTGGACAACGTATGCCAGCCAAGAGCGACGTCTCAATTCATTCCATCTTCGCTGCCTTCGGAGAATACTTGGCATCAGGTGGCAGGACTATATCTCCAACACAGAAGTCCTTGAAGCGGCCAACATCCCCAGCTTATACACACTACTGAGTCAGCGGCGCTTGAGATGGCTTGGCCATGTGAGCCGCATGGAAGATGGCAGGATCCCCAAAGACACATTGTACAGCGAGCTCGCCACTGGTATCAGACCCACCGGCCGTCCATGTCTCCGTTATAAAGACGTCTGCAAACGCGACATGAAATCGTGTGACATTGATCACAAGTCGTGGGAGTCAGTTGCCAGCATTCGCCAGAGCTGGCGGGCAGCCATAAAGACAGGGCTAAATTGTGGCGAGTCGAAGAGACTTAGTAGTTGGCAGGAAAAAAGACAGAGGCGCAAGGGGAGAGCCAACTGTGCAACAGCCCCAACAAACAAATTTCTCTGCAGCACCTGTGGAAGAGCCTGTCACTCCAGAATTGGCCTTTATAGCCACTCCAGGCGCTGCTTCACAAACCACTGACCACCTCCAGGCGCGTATCCATTGTCTCTCGAGATAAGGAGGCCCAAAAGAAAAGAAAAGAACTTATCCTGTTCACCTGCTAACATGTCCCGTGTATATTAAACCATCAGGGGAAAGCCCTCTCCTCATTTCTACTGCTCACCTGGTAACATGTCCCATGTATATTAAACCATCAGGGGAACACATTCTCCTCACTTATACTGTTCACCTGCTAACATGTCCCGTGTATATTGAACCATGAGGGGAATACAGTCTCCTCACTTACACTGTTCACCTGGGAACATGTCCCGTGTATATTAAACCATCAGTGGAACACACTCTCCTCACTTATTCTGTTCACCTGGTAACATGTCCCGTGCATATTAAACCATCATGGGTAAGCCCTCTCCTCACTTATACTGCTCACCTGGGAACATGTCCCGGGTATATTAAACAATCAGGGGAACTCACTCTACTCACTTATACTGTTCACCTGGTATCATGTCCCGTGTATATTAAACCATCAGGGGAACACACTCTCCTCACTTATACTGTTCACCTGTTGACATGTCCTGTTTGTTTAAACCATCAGGGGAACTCCCTCTCCTCACTTACACTGTTCACCTGGTAACATGCCCAGTTTGTATTAAACCATCAGGGGAACTCACTCTCCTCACTTACACTGTTTAACTGGTAACATGTCCCGCGTGTATTAAACCATCAGGGGAACACACTCTCTTCACTTGTACTCTTCACCTGGCAACATGTCCCGTGTGTATTAAACAATAAGGGGAACACACTCTCTTCACTTCTACTGTTCACCTGGTAACATGTCCCGTGTATATTAAACCATCGGGGGAACACACTCTCCTCACTTCTACTGTTCACCTGGTAACATGTCCCCTGCCTGTTAAACCATCAGGGGAACACACTCTCCTCACTTCTACTGTTCACCTGGTAACATGTCCCGTGTGTATTAAACAATCAGGGGAATACATTCTCCTCACTTATACTGTTCACCTGGTGACACGTCCCGTCAGTATTAAACAATCATTGGATCACACTCTCCTCACTTATACTGTTCATCTGGTAACATGTCCCGGGTGTATTAAACCATCAGGGGAACACACTCTCCTCACTTATACTGTTGACCTGGTAACATGTCCCGTGCATGTTAAACCATCAGGGGAACACACTCTCCTCACTTATACTGTTCACCTGGTAACAAGTCCCATGTATATTAAACCATCAGGGGAACACATTCTCCTAACTTGTAATGTTCACCTGCTAACATGTCCCGTGTATATTGAACCATCAGAGGAATACAGTCTCATCACTTATACTGTTCACCTGGTAACATGTCCCGTGTATATTAAACCATCAGGGGAAAGCACTCTCCTCACTTATTATGTTCACCTGGTAATAAGTCACGTGTATATTAAACCAACAGGGGAACACAGTCTCATAACTTGTACTGTTCACCTGATGACATGTCCCGGGTATATTAAACAATCAGGGGAACTCACTCTCCTCACTTATATTGTTCAACCGATGACATGTCCCGGGTATATTAAACAATCAGGCGAACTCACGCTCCTCGCTTATACTGTACACCTGGTATCATGTCCTGTGTATATTAAACCATCAGGGGAACACACTCTCCTCACTTATACTGTTCACCTGATGACATGTCCCGGGTATATTAAACAATCAGGGGAACTCACTCTCCTCACTTATACAGTTCACCTGGTAACATGTCCTGTGTATATTAAACCATCAGGGAACACACTCTCCTCACTTATACTGTTCACCTGTTGACATGTCCTGTTTGTATTAAACCATCAGGGGAACTCACTCTCCTCACTTACATTGTTCACCTGGTAACATGTCCTGTTTGTATTAAACCATCGGGGGAACACACTCTCCTCACTTCTACAGTTCACCTGGTAACATGTCCCCTGCCTGTTAAACAATCATGGGAACACACACTCCTCACTTATACTGTTCACCTGGTGACACGTCCCGTCAGTGTTAAACAATCATTGGATCACACTCTCCTCACTTACACTGTTCACCTGGTAACATGTCGCGTGTATATTAAACCATCAGGGGAAAGCCATCTCCTCACTTATTCTGTTCACCTGGTAATAAGTCCCGTGTATTTTAAACCAACAGGGGAACACACTCTGCTCACTTATACTGTTCACCTGGTAACATGTCCCGTGTATATTTAACCATCTGGGGAACACACTCTCCTCACTTATACTGTTCACCTGGTAACATGTCCCGTGTATTTTTAACAATCAGGGGAACACATTCTGCTCACTTATACTGTTCACCTGGTAACATGTCCCGTGTATATTAAACCATCTGGGGAACACACTCTCCTCACTTATACTGTTCACCTGGTAACATGTCCCGTGTATTTTTAACAATCAGGGGAACACACTCTCCTCACTGATACTGTTCACCTGCTAACATGTCCCGTGTATATTAAACAATGAGGGGAACACACTCTCCTCACTTATACTCGTCACCTTGTAACATGTTCCACGTATATTAAGCAATCAGGAGAACAGGCTCTCTTCTCTTATACTGTTCACCTGGTAACATGTCCCATGTATATTAAACCATCAGGGGAAAACACTCTCTTCACATATACTGTTCACCTGGTAACATGTCCCGTGTATATTAGACCATCAGGGGAACACACTCTCCTCACTTCTACTCTTCACCTGGTGACACGTCCCGTGCGTGTTAAACCATTAGGGGAACACACTCTCCTCACTTATACTGCTCACCTGGTAACATGTCCCGTGAGTATTAAACAATCAGGGGAACACACTCTCCTGACTTATAGTTTTCACCTGGTAACATGTCCCGTGTATATTAAACCATCAGCGGAACACATTCTCCTCACTTATACTGTTCACCTGGTAACATGTCCTGTGTATATTAATCCATCAGGAGGAAACAGTCTCCTCACTTATGCTGTTCACCTGGTAACATGTCCTGTGTATATTAAACCATCAGGGGAATACATTCTCCTCACTTATACTGTTCACCTGGTAACATGTCCCGTGTATATTGAACCGTCAGGGGAATACTGGATCCTCACTTATACTGTTCACCTTGTAACATGTCCCGTGTATATTAAACCATCAGGGGAACACATTCTCCTCACTTATACTGTTCACCTGCTAACATGTCCCTTGTTTTTTAAAACATCAGGGGAAAGCCCTCTCCTCACTTATACTGTTCACCTGGTAACATGTCCAGTGTATATTATACCATCAGGTGAACACACTCTCCTCACTTATACTGTTCACCTGGTAACATGTCCCGTGTACATTAAACCATCAGGGGAAAGCACTCTCCTCACTTATACTGTTCACCTGGTAACATGTCCCGTGTATATTAAACCATCAGGGGAACACACTCTCCTCACTTATACTGTTCACCTGATGACATGTCCCGGGTATATTAAACAATCAGGGGAACTCACTCTCCTCACTTATACTGTTCACCTGGTATCATGTCCTGTGTATAGTAAACCATCAGGGGAACAGACTCTCCTCACTTATACTGTTCACCTGTTGACATGTCCTGTTTGTATTAAACCATCAGGGGAACTCACTCTCCTCACTTACACTGTTTACCTGGTAACATGTCCCGTGTGTATTAAACAATCAGGGGAACACACTCTCCTCACTTATACTCTTCACCTGGCAACATGTCCCGGGTGTATTAAACCATCAGGGGAACACACTCTCCTCACTTATACTGTTCACCTGGTAACATGTCCCATGTATATTAAACTATGAATGGAACACATTCTCCTCACTTACACTGTTCACCTGCTAACATGTCCAGTGTATATTGAACCATCAGGGGAATACAGTCTCATCACTTATACTGGTCACCTGGTAACATGTCCCGTGTATATTAAACCATCAGGGGAACACACTCTCCTCACTTATACTGTTCACCTGGTAACATGTCCCGTGTATATTAAACCATCAGGGGAACACACTCTCCTCACTTATACTGTTCACCTGGTAACATGTCCCGTGTATCTTAAACCATCAGGGGAACACACTCTCCTCACGTATACTGTTCACCTGGTAACATGTCCCGTGCATATTAAACCATCATGGGTAAGCCCTCTCCTCACTTATACTGCTCACCTGGTAACATGTCCCGGGTATATTAAACAATCAGGGGAACTCACTCTACTCACTTATACTGTTCACCTGGTATCATGTCCCGTGTATATTAAACCATCAGGGGAACACACTCTCCTCACTTATACTGTTCACCTGTTGACATGTCCTGTTTGTTTAAATCATCAGGGGAACTCCCTCTCCTCACTTACACTGTTCACCTGGTAACATGCCCTGTTTGTATTAAACCATCAGGGGAACTCACTCTCCTCACTTACACTGTTTAACTGGTAACATGTCCCGCGTGTATTAAACCATCAGGGGAACACACTCTCTTCACTTGTACTCTTCACCTGGCAACATGTCCCGTGTGTATTAAACAATAAGGGGAACACACTCTCTTCACTTATACTGTTCACCTGGTAACATGTCCCGTGTATATTAAACCATCGGGGGAACACACTCTCCTCACTTCTACTGTTCACCTGGTAACATGTCCCCTGCCTGTTAAACCATCAGGGGAACACACTCTCCTCACTTCTACTGTTCACCTGGTAACATGTCCCGTGTGTATTAAACAATCAGGGGAATACATTCTCCTCACTTATACTGTTCACCTGGTGACACGTCCCGTCAGTATTAAACTATCATTGGATCACACTCTCCTCACTTATACTGTTCACCTGGTAACATGTCCCGGGTGTATTAAACCATCAGGGGAACACACTCTCCTCACTTATACTGTTGACCTGGTAACATGTCCCGTGCATGTTAAACCATCAGGGGAACACACTCTCCTCACTTATACTGTTCACCTGGTAACAAGTCCCATGTATATTAAACCATCAGGGGAACACATTCTCCTAACTTATAATGTTCACCTGCTATCATGTCCCGTGTATATTGAACCATCAGAGGAATACAGTCTCATCACTTATACTGTTCACCTGGTAACATGTCCCGTGTATATTAAACCATCAGGGGAAAGCACTCTCCTCACTTATTATGTTCACCTGGTAATAAGTCACGTGTATATTAAACCAACAGGGGAACACAGTCTCATCACTTATACTGTTCACCTGATGACATGTCCCGGGTATATTAAACAATCAGGGGAACTCACTCTCCTCACTTATACTGTTCATATGGTATCATGTCCTGTGTATATTAAACCATCAGGCGAACACACTCTCCTCACTTATACTGTTCAACTGATGACATGTCCCGGGTATATTAAACAATCAGGGGAACTCACTCTCCTCGCTTATACTGTACACCTGGTATCATGTCCTGTGTATATTAAACCATCAGGGGAACACACTCTCCTCACTTATACTGTTCACCTGATGACATGTCCCGGGTATATTAAACAATCAGGGGAACTCACTCTCCTCACTTATCCAGTTCACCTGGTAACATGTCCTGTGTATGTTAAACCATCAGGGAACACACTCTCCTCACTTATACTGTTCACCTGTTGACATGTCCTGTTTGTATTAAACCATCAGGGGAACTCACTCTCCTCACTTACATTGTTCACCTGGTAACATGTCCTGTTTGTATTAAACCATCGGGGGAACACACTCTCCTCACTTCTACAGTTCACCTGGTAACATGTCCCCTGCCTGTTAAACAATCATGGGAACACACTCTCTTCACTTATACTGTTCACCTGGTGACACGTCCCGTCAGTGTTAAACAATCATTGGATCACACTCTCCTCACTTACACTGTTCACCTGGTAACATGTCGCGTGTATATTAAACCATCAGGGGAAAGCCATCTCCTCACTTATTCTGTTCACCTGGTAATAAGTCCCGTGTATATTAAACCAACAGGGGAACACACTCTGCTCACTTATACTGTTCACCTGGTAACATGTCCCGTGTATATTAAACCATCTGGGGAACACACTCTCCTCACTTATACTGTTCACCTGGTAACATGTCCCGTGTATTTTTAACAATCAGGGGAACACACTCTCCTCACTGATACTGTTCACCTGCTAACATGTCCCGTGTATATTAAACAATGAGGGGAACACACTCTCCTCACTTATACTCGTCACCTTGTAACATGTCCCACGTATATTAAGCAATCAGGAGAACAGGCTCTCTTCTCTTATACTGTTCACCTGGTAACATGTCCCAGGTATATTAAACCATCAGGGGAAAACACTCTCTTCACATATTCTGTTCACCTGGTAACATGTCCCGTGTATATTAGACCATCAGGGGAACACACTCTCCTCACTTCTACTCTTCACCTGGTGACACGTCCCGTGCGTGTTAAACCATTAGGGGAACACACTCTCCTCACTTATACTGCTCACCTGGTAACATGTCCCGTGAGTATTAAACAATCAGGGGAACACACTCTCCTGACTTATAGTTTTCACCTGGTAACATGTCCCGTGTATATTAAACCATCAGCGGAACACATTCTCCTCACTTATACTGTTCACCTGGTAACATGTCCTGTGTATATTAATCCATCAGGGGGAAACAGTCTCCTCACTTATGCTGTTCACCTGGTAACATGTCCTGTGTATATTAAACCATCAGGGGAATACATTCTCCTCACTTATACTGTTCACCTGGTAACATGTCCCGTGTATATTGAACCGTCAGGGGAATACACGATCCTCACTTATACTGTTCACCTGGTAACATGTCCCGTGTATATTAAACCATCAGGGGAACACATTCTCCTCACTTATACTGTTCACCTGCTAACATGTCCCTTGTTTTTTAAAACATCAGGGGAAAGCCCTCTCCTCACTTATACTGTTCACCTGGTAACATGTCCCGTGTATATTATACCATCAGGGGAACACACTCTCCTCACTTATACTGTTCACCTGGTAACATGTCCCGTGTACATTAAACCATCATGGGAAAGCACTCTCCTCACCTATACTGTTCACCTGGTAACATGTCCCGTGTATATTAAACCATCAGGGGAACACACTCTCCTCACTTATACTGTTCACCTGGTATCATGTCCTGTGTCTCGTAAACCATCAGGGGAACAGACTCTCCTCACTTATACTGTTCACCTGTTGACATGACCTGTTTGTATTATCCATCAGGGGAACTCACTCTCCTCACTTACACTGTTTACCTGGTAACATGTCCCGTGTGTATTAAACAATCAGGGGAACACACTCTCCTCACTTATACTCTTCACCTGGCAACATGTCCCGGGTGTATTAAACCATCAGGGGAACACACTCTCCTCACTTATACTGTTCACCTGGTAACATGTCCCATGTATATTAAACTATGAATGGAACACATTCTCCTCACTTACACTGTTCACCTGCTAACACGTCCAGTGTATATTGAACCATCAGGGGAATACAGTCTCATCACTTATACTGGTCACCTGGTAACATGTTCCGTGTATATTAAACCATCAGGGGAACACACTCTCCTCACTTATACTGTTCACCTGGTCACATGTCCCGTGTATATTAAACCATCAGGGGAACACACTCTCCTCACTTATACTGTTCACCTGGTAACATGTCCCGTGTATCTTAAACCATCAGGGGAACACACTCTCCTCACGTATACTGTTCACCTGGTAACATGTCCCGTGCATATTTAACAATCAGGGGAACACACTCTCCTGACTTATAGTTTTCACCTGGTAACATGTCCCGTGTATATTAAACCATCAGCGGAACACATTCTCCTCACTTATACTGTTCACCTGGTAACATGTCCTGTGTATATTAATCCATCAGGGGAAAACAGTCTCCTCACTTATACTGTTCACCTGGTAACATTTCCTGTGTATATTAAACCATCAGGGGAATACATTATCCTCACTTATACTGTTCACCTGGTAACATGTCCCGTGTATATTGAACCGTCAGGGGAATACAGGATCCTCACTTATACTGTTCACCTGGTAACATGTCCCGTGTATATTAAACCATCAGGGGAACACATTCTCCTCACTTATACTGTTCACCTGCTAACATGTCCCTTGTTTTTTAAAACATCAGGGGAAAGCCCTCTCCTCACTTATACTGTTCACCTGGTAACATGTCCCGTGTATATTATACAATCAGGGGAACACACTCTCCTCACTTATACTGTTCACCTGGTAACATGTCCCGTGTATATTAAACCATCAGGGGAAAGCACTCTCCTCACTTATACTGTTCACCTGGTAACATGTCCCGTGTATATTAAACCATCAGGGGAACACACTCTCCTCACTTATACTGTTCACCTGATGACATGTCCCAGGTATATTAAACAATCAGGGGAACAGACTCTCCTCACTTATACTGTTCACCTGGTATCATGTCCTGTGTATAGTAAACCATCAGGGGAACAGAGTCTCCTCACTTATACTGTTTACCTGGTAACATGTCCCGTGTGTATTAAACAATCAGGGGAACACACTCTCCTCACTTATACTCTTCAGCTGGCAACATGTCCCGGGTGTATTAAACCATCAGGGGAACACACTCTCCTCACTTCTACTGTTCACCTGGTAACATGTCCCATGTATATTAAACTATGAATGGAACACATTCTCCTCACTTACACTGTTCACCTGCTAACATGTCCAGTGTATATTGAACCATCAGGGGAATACAGTCTCATCACTTATACTGGTCACCTGGTAACAAGTCCCGTGTATATTAAACCATCAGGGGAACACACTCTCCTCACTTATACTGTTCACATGGTAACATGTCCCGTGTATATTAAACCATCAGGGGAACACACTCTCCTCACTTATACTGTTCACCTGGTAACATGTCCCGTGTATCTTAAACCATCAGGGGAACACACTCTCCTCAGTTATACTGTTCACCTGGTAACATGTCCCGTGTATATTTAACAATCAGTGGAACACACTCTCGTCACTAATGCTGCTCACCTGGTAACATGTCCCGTGTATATTAAACCATCAGGGGAACACATTCTCCTCACTGATGCTGTTCACCTGCTAACATGTCCCGTGTATATTAAACCATCAGGGGAACACATTCTCCTCACTTATACTGTTCACCTGGTAACATGTCCCGTGTATATTTAACCATCAGGGGAACACACTCTCGTCACTGATACTGTTCACCTGCTAACATGTCCCGTGTATATAAAACCATCAGGGGAACACCCTCTCTTCACATATACTGTTCACCTGGTAACATGTCCCATGTATATTAAACCATCAGGGGAATACATTCTCCTCACTTATACTGTTCACCTGCTAACATGTCCCGTGTATATTAAACCATCAGGGGAACACACTCTCCTCACTTATACTGTTCACCTGGTAACATGTCCCGTGCATATTAAACCATCATGGGTAAGCACTCTCCTCACTTATACTGCTCACCTGGGAACATGTCCCGGGTATATTAAACAATCAGGGGAACTCACTCTACTCACTTATACTGTTCACCTGGTATCATGTCCCGTGTATATTAAACCTTCAGGGGAACACACTCTCCTCACTTATACTGTTCACCTGTTGACATGTCCTGTTTGTTTAAACCATCAGGGGAACTCCCTCTCCTCACTTACACTGTTCACCTGGTAACATGCCCAGTTTGTATTAAACCATCAGGGGAACTCACTCTCCTCACTTACACTGTTTAACTGGTAACATGTCCCGCGTGTATTAAACCATCAGGGGAACACACTCTCTTCACTTGTACTCTTCACCTGGCAACATGTCCCGTGTGTATTAAACAATAAGGGGAACACACTCTCTTCACTTATACTGTTCACCTGGTAACATGTCCCGTGTATATTAAACCATCGGGGGAACACACTCTCCTCACTTCTACTGTTCACCTGGTAACATGTCCCCTGCCTGTTAAACCATCAGGGGAACACACTCTCCTCACTTCTACTGTTCACCTGGTAACATGTCCCGTGTGTATTAAACAATCAGGGGAATACATTCTCCTCACTTATACTGTTCACCTGGTGACACGTCCCGTCAGTATTAAACAATCATTGGATCACACTCTCCTCACTTATACTGTTCATCTGGTAACATGTCCCGGGTGTATTAAACCATCAGGGGAACACACTCTCCTCACTTATACTGTTGACCTGGTAACATGTCCCGTGCATGTTAAACCATCAGGGGAACACACTCTCCTCACTTATACTGTTCACCTGGTAACAAGTCCCATGTATATTAAACCATCAGGGGAACACATTCTCCTAACTTATAATGTTCACCTGCTAACATGTCCCGTGTATATTGAACCATCAGAGGAATACAGTCTCATCACTTATACTGTTCACCTGGTAACATGTCCCGTGTATATTAAACCATCAGGGGAAAGCACTCTCCTCACTTATTATGTTCACCTGGTAATACGTCACGTGTATATTAAACCAACAGGGGAACACAGTCTCATCACTTGTACTGTTCACCTGATGACATGTCCCGGGTATATTAAACAATCAGGGGAACTCACTCTCCTCACTTATATTGTTCAACCGATGACATGTCCCGGGTATATTAAACAATCAGGGGAACTCACTCTCCTCGCTTATACTGTACACCTGGTATCATGTCCTGTGTATATTAAACCATCATGGGAACACACTCTCCTCACTTATACTGTTCACCTGATGACATGTCCCGCGTATATTAAACAATCAGGGGAACTCACTCTCCTCACATATACAGTTCACCTGGTAACATGTCCTGTGTATATTAAGCCATCAGGGAACACACTCTCCTCACTTATACTGTTCACCTGTTGACATGTCCTGTTTGTATTAAACCATCAGGGGAACTCACTCTCCTCACTTACATTGTTCACCTGGTAACATGTCCTGTTTGTATTAAACCATCGGGGGAACACACTCTCCTCACTTCTACAGTTCACCTGGTAACATGTCCCCTGCCTGTTAAACAATCATGGGAACACACTCTCCTCACTTATACTGTTCACCTGGTGACACGTCCCGTCAGTGTTAAACAATCATTGGATCACACTCTCCTCACTTACACTGTTCACCTGGTAACATGTCGCGTGTATATTAAACCATCAGGGGAAAGCCATCTTCTCACTTATTCTGTTCACCTGGTAATAAGTCCCGTGTATATTAAACCAACAGGGGAACACACTCTGCTCACTTATACTGTTCACCTGGTAACATGTCCCGTGTATATTAAACCATCTGGGGAACACACTCTCCTCACTTATACTGTTCACCTGGTAACATGTCCCGTGTATTTTTAACAATCAGGGGAACACATTCTGCTCACTTATACTGTTCACCTGGTAACATGTCCCGTGTATATTAAACCATCTGGGGAACACACTCTCCTCACTTATACTGTTCACCTGGTAACATGTCCCGTGTATTTTTAACAATCAGGGGAACACACTCTCCTCACTTATACTCGTCACCTTGTAACATGTCCCACGTATATTAAGCAATCAGGAGAACAGGCTCTCTTCTCTTATACTGTTCACCTGGTAACATGTCCCATGTATATTAAACCATCAGGGGAAAACACTCTCTTCACATATACTGTTCACCTGGTAACATGTCCCGTGTATATTAGACCATCAGGGGAACACACTCTCCTCACTTCTACTCTTCACCTGGTGACACGTCCCGTGCGTGTTAAACCATTAGGGGAACACAGTCTCCTCACTTATACTGCTCACCTGGTAACATGTCCCGTGAGTATTAAACAATCAGGGGAACACACTCTCCTGACTTATAGTTTTCACCTGGTAACATGTCCCGTGTATATTAAACCATCAGCGGAACACATTCTCCTCACTTATACTGTTCACCTGGTAACATGTCCTGTGTATATTAATCCATCAGGGGGAAACAGTCTCCTCACTTATGCTGTTAACCTGGTAACATGTCCTGTGTATATTAAACCATCAGGGAATACATTCTCCTCACTTATACTGTTCACCTGGTAACATGTCCCGTGTATATTGGACCGTCAGGGGAATACTGGATCCTCACTTATACTGTTCACCTGGTAACATGTCCCGTGTATATTAAACCATCAGGGGAACACATTCTCCTCACTTATACTGTTCACCTGCTAACATGTCCCTTGTTTTTTAAAACATCAGGGGAAAGCCCTCTCCTCACTTATACTGTTCACCTGGTAACATGTCCCGTGTATATTGTACCATCAGGGGAACACACTCTCCTCACTTATACTGTTCACCTGGTAACATGTCCCGTGTACATTAAACCATCAGGGGAAAGCACTCTCCTCACTTATACTGTTCACCTGGTAACATGTCCCGTGTATATTAAACCATCAGGGGAACACACTCTCCTACTTATACTGTTCACCTGATGACATGTCCCGGGTATATTAAACAATCAGGGGAACTCACTCTCCTCACTTATACTGTTCACCTGGTATCATGTCCTGTGTATAGTAAACCATCAGGGGAACAGACTCTCCTCACTTATACTGTTCACCTGTTGACATGTCCTGTTTGTATTAAACCATCAGGGGAACTCACTCTCCTCACTTACACTGTTTACCTGGTAACATGTCCCGTGTGTATTAAACAATCAGGGGAACACACTCTCCTCACTTATACTCTTCACCTGGCAACATGTCCCGGGTGTATTAAACCATCAGGGGAACACACTCTCCTCACTTATACTGTTCACCTGGTAACATGTCCCATGTATATTAAACTATGAATGGAACACATTCTCCTCACTTACACTGTTCACCTGCTAACATGTCCAGTGTATATTGAACCATCAGGGGAATACAGTCTCATCACTTATACTGGTCACCTGGTAACATGTCCCGTGTATATTAAACCATCAGGGGAACACACTCTCCTCACTTATACTGTTCACCTGGTAACATGTCCCGTGTATATTAAACCATCAGGGGAACACACTCTCCTCACTTATACTGTTCACCTGGTAACATGTCCCGTGTATCTTAAACCATCAGGGGAACACACTCTCCTCACGTATACTGTTCACCTGGTAACATGTCCCGAGCATATTAAACCATCATGGGTAAGCCCTCTCCTCACTTATACTGCTCACCTGGTAACATGTCCCGGGTATATTAAACAATCAGGGGAACTCACTCTACTCACTTATACTGTTCACCTGGTATCATGTCCCGTGTATATTAAACCATCAGGGGAACACACTCTCCTCACTTATACTGTTCACCTGTTGACATGTCCTGTTTGTTTAAACCATCAGGGGAACTCCCTCTCCTCACTTACACTGTTCACCTGGTAACATGCCCTGTTTGTATTAAACCATCAGGGGAACTCACTCTCCTCACTTACACTGTTTAACTGGTAACATGTCCCGCGTGTATTAAACCATCAGGGGAACACACTCTCTTCACTTGTACTCTTCACCTGGCAACATGTCCCGTGTGTATTAAACAATAAGGGGAACACACTCTCTTCACTTATACTGTTCACCTGGTAACATGTCCCGTGTATATTAAACCATCGGGGGAACACACTCTCCTCACTTCTACTGTTCACCTGGTAACATGTCCCCTGCCTGTTAAACCATCAGGGGAACACACTCTCCTCACTTCTACTGTTCACCTGGTAACATGTCCCGTGTGTATTAAACAATCAGGGGAATACATTCTCCTCACTTATACTGTTCACCTGGTGACACGTCCCGTCAGTATTAAACTATCATTGGATCACACTCTCCTCACTTATACTGTTCACCTGGTAACATGTCCCGGGTGTATTAAACCATCAGGGGAACACACTCTCCTCACTTATACTGTTGACCTGGTAACATGTCCCGTGCATGTTAAACCATCAGTGGAACACACTCTCCTCACTTATACTGTTCACCTGGTAACAAGTCCCATGTATATTAAACCATCAGGGGAACACATTCTCCTAACTTATAATGTTCACCTGCTATCATGTCCCGTGTATATTGAACCATCAGAGGAATACAGTCTCATCACTTATACTGTTCACCTGGTAACATGTCCCGTGTATATTAAACCATCAGGGGAAAGCACTCTCCTCACTTATTATGTTCACCTGGTAATAAGTCACGTGTATATTAAACCAACAGGGGAACACAGTCTCATCACTTATACTGTTCACCTGATGACATGTCCCGGGTATATTAAACAATCAGGGGAACTCACTCTCCTCACTTATACTGTTCATATGGTATCATGTCCTGTGTATATTAAACCATCAGGCGAACACACTCTCCTCACTTATACTGTTCAACTGATGACATGTCCCGGGTATATTAAACAATCAGGGGAACTCACTCTCCTCGCTTATCCTGTACACCTGGTATCATGTCCTGTGTATATTAAACCATCAGGGGAACACACTCTCCTCACTTATACTGTTCACCTGATGACATGTCCCGGGTATATTAAACAATCAGGGGAACTCACTCTCCTCACTTATCCAGTTCACCTGGTAACATGTCCTGTGTATATTAAACCATCAGGGAACACACTCTCCTCACTTATACTGTTCACCTGTTGACATGTCCTGTTTGTATTAAACCATCAGGGGAACTCACTCTCCTCACTTACATTGTTCACCTGGTAACATGTCCTGTTTGTATTAAACCATCGGGGGAACACACTCTCCTCACTTCTACAGTTCACCTGGTAACATGTCCCCTGCCTGTTAAACAATCATGGGAACACACTCTCCTCACTTATACTGTTCACCTGGTGACACGTCCCGTCAGTGTTAAACAATCATTGGATCACACTCTCCTCACTTACACTGTTCACCTGGTAACATGTCGCGTGTATATTAAACCATCAGGGGAAAGCCATCTCCTCACTTATTCTGTTCACCTGGTAATAAGTCCCGTGTATATTAAACCAACAGGGGAACACACTCTGCTCACTTATACTGTTCACCTGGTAACATGTCCCGTGTATATTAAACCATCTGGGGAACACACTCTCCTCACTTATACTGTTCACCTGGTAACATGTCCCGTGTATTTTTAACAATCAGGGGAACACACTCTCCTCACTGATACTGTTCACCTGCTAACATGTCCCGTGTATATTAAACAATGAGGGGAACACACTCTCCTCACTTATACTCGTCACCTTGTAACATGTCCCACGTATATTAAGCAATCAGGAGAACAGGCTCTCTTCTCTTATACTGTTCACCTGGTAACATGTCCCATGTATATTAAACCATCAGGGGAAAACACTCTCTTCACATATTCTGTTCACCTGGTAACATGTCCCGTGTATATTAGACCATCAGGGGAACACACTCTCCTCACTTCTACTCTTCACCTGGTGACACGTCCCGTGCGTGTTAAACCATTAGGGGAACACACTCTCCTCACTTATACTGCTCACCTGGTAACATGTCCCGTGAGTATTAAACAATCAGGGGAACACACTCTCCTGACTTATAGTTTTCACCTGGTAACATGTCCCGTGTATATTAAACCATCAGCGGAACACATTCTCCTCACTTATACTGTTCACCTGGTAACATGTCCTGTGTATATTAATCCATCAGGGGGAAACAGTCTCCTCACTTATGCTGTTCACCTGGTAACATGTCCTGTGTATATTAAACCATCAGGGGAATACATTCTCCTCACTTATACTGTTCACCTGGTAACATGTCCCGTGTATATTGAACCGTCAGGGGAATACAGGATCCTCACTTATACTGTTCACCTGGTAACATGTCCCGTGTATATTAAACCATCAGGGGAACACATTCTCCTCACTTATACTGTTCACCTGCTAACATGTCCCTTGTTTTTTAAAACATCAGGGGAAAGCCCTCTCCTCACTTATACTGTTCACCTGGTAACATGTCCCGTGTATATTATACCATCAGGGGAACACACTCTCCTCACTTATACTGTTCACCTGGTAACATGTCCCGTGTACATTAAACCATCAGGGGAAAGCACTCTCCTCACTTATACTGTTCACCTGGTAACATGTCCCGTGTATATTAAACCATCAGGGGAACACACTCTCCTCACTTATACTGTTCACCTGATGACATGTCCCGGGTATATTAAACAATCAGGGGAACTCACTCTCCTCACTTATACTGTTCACCTGGTATCATGTCCTGTGTCTCGTAAACCATCAGGGGAACAGACTCTCCTCACTTATACTGTTCACCTGTTGACATGTCCTGTTTGTATTATCCATCAGGGGAACTCACTCTCCTCACTTACACTGTTTACCTGGTAACATGTCCCGTGTGTATTAAACAATCAGGGGAACACACTCTCCTCACTTATACTCTTCACCTGGCAACATGTCCCGGGTGTATTAAACCATCAGGGGAACACACTCTCCTCACTTATACTGTTCACCTGGTAACATGTCCCATGTATATTAAACTATGAATGGAACACATTCTCCTCACTTACACTGTTCACCTGCTAACACGTCCAGTGTATATTGAACCATCAGGGGAATACAGTCTCATCACTTATACTGGTCACCTGGTAACATGTCCCGTGTATATTAAACCATAAGGGGAACACACTCTCCTCACTTATACTGTTCACCTGGTCACATGTCCCGTGTATATTAAACCATCAGGGGAACACACTCTCCTCACTTATACTGTTCACCTGGTAACATGTCCCGTGTATCTTAAACCATCAGGGGAACACACTCTCCTCACGTATACTGTTCACCTGGTAACATGTCCCGTGCATATTTAACAATCAGGGGAACACACTCTCCTGACTTATAGTTTTCACCTGGTAACATGTCCCGTGTATATTAAACCATCAGCGGAACACATTCTCCTCACTTATACTGTTCACCTGGTAACATGTCCTGTGTATATTAATCCATCAGGGGAAAACAGTCTCCTCACTTATACTGTTCACCTGGTAACATGTCCTGTGTATATTAAACCATCAGGGGAATACATTATCCTCACTTATACTGTTCACCTGGTAACATGTCCCGTGTATATTGAACCGTCAGGGGAATACAGGATCCTCACTTATACTGTTCACCTGGTAACATGTCCCGTGTATATTAAACCATCAGGGGAACACATTCTCCTCACTTATACTGTTCACCTGCTAACATGTCCCTTGTTTTTTAAAACATCAGGGGAAAGCCCTCTCCTCACTTATACTGTTCACCTGGTAACATGTCCCGTGTATATTATACAATCAGGGGAACACACTCTCCTCACTTATACTGTTCACCTGGTAACATGTCCCGTGTATATTAAACCATCAGGGGAAAGCACTCTCCTCACTTATACTGTTCACCTGGTAACATGTCCCGTGTATATTAAACCATCAGGGGAACACACTCTCCTCACTTATACTGTTCACCTGATGACATGTCCCAGGTATATTAAACAATCTGGGGAACAGACTCTCCTCACTTATACTGTTCACCTGGTATCATGTCCTGTGTATAGTAAACCATCAGGGGAACAGAGTCTCCTCACTTATACTGTTTACCTGGTAACATGTCCCGTGTGTATTAAACTATCAGGGGAACACACTCTCCTCACTTATACTCTTCAGCTGGCAACATGTCCCGGGTGTATTAAACCATCAGGGGAACACACTCTCCTCACTTCTACTGTTCACCTGGTAACATGTCCCATGTATATTAAACTATGAATGGAACACATTCTCCTCACTTACACTGTTCACCTGCTAACATGTCCAGTGTATATTGAACCATCAGGGGAATACAGTCTCATCACTTATACTGGTCACCTGGTAACAAGTCCCGTGTATATTAAACCATCAGGGGAACACACTCTCCTCACTTATACTGTTCACATGGTAACATGTCCCGTGTATATTAAACCATCAGGGAAACACACTCTCCTCACTTATACTGTTCACCTGGTAACATGTCCCGTGTATCTTAAACCATCAGGGGAACACACTCTCCTCACTTATACTGTTCACCTGGTAACATGTCCCGTGTATATTTAACAATCAGGGGAACACACTCTCGTCACTAATGCTGCTCACCTGGTAACATGTCCCGTGTATATTAAACCATCAGGGGAACACATTCTCCTCACTGATGCTGTTCACCTGCTAACATGTCCCGTGTATATTAAACCATCAGGGGAACACATTCTCCTCACTTATACTGTTCACCTGGTAACATGTCCCGTGTATATTTAACAATCAGGGGAACACAATCTCGTCACTGATGCAGTTAACCTGCTAACATGTCCCGTGTATATTAAACCATCAGGGGAACACCCTCTCTTCACATATACTGTTCACCTGGTAACATGTCCCATGTATATTAAACCATCAGGGGAATACATTCTCCTCACTTATACTGTTCACCTGCTAACATGTCCCGTGTATATTAAACCATCAGGGGAAAGCCCTCTCCTCACTTATACTGCTCACCTGGTAACAGGTCCCATGTATATTAAACCATCAGGGGAACACATTTTCCTCACTTATACTGTTCACCTGCTAACATGTCCCGTGTATATTGAACCATGAGGGGAATACAGTCTCCTCACTTACACTGTTCACCTGGGAACATGTCCCGTTTGTTTAAACCATCAGGGGAACACACTTTCCTCACTTATACTGTTCACCTGTTGACATGTCCTGTTTGTTTAAACCATCAGGGGAACTCACTCTCCTCACTTACACTGTTCACCTGGTAACATGTCCCGTGTGTATTAAACCATCAGGGGAACACACTCTCTTCACTTATACTCTTCACCTGGCATCATGTCCCGTGTGTATTAAACAATAAGGGTAACACACTCTCTTCACTTATACTGTTCAACTGGTAACATGTCCCGTGTATATTAAACCATCGGGGGAACACACTCTCCTCACGTCTACTGTTCACCTGGTAACATGGCCCCTGCCTGTTAAACCATCATGGGAACACACTCTCCTCACTTCTACTGTTCTCCTGGTAACATGTCCCGTGTGTATTAAGCAATCAGGGGAACACACTCTCCTCACTTATACTGTTCACCAGGTGACACGTCCCGTCAGTATTAAACAATCATTGGATCACACTCTCCTCACTTATACTGTTCACCTGGTAACATGTCCCGGGTGTATTAAACCATCAGGGGAACACACTCTCCTCACTTATACTGTTGACCTGGTAACATGTCCCGTGCATGTTAAACCATCAGGGGAACACACTCTCCTTACTTATACTGTTCACCTGGTAACAAGACCCATGTATATTAAACCATCAGGGGAACACATTCTCCTAACTTATAATGTTCACCTGCTAACATGTCCCGTGCATATTGAACCATCAGAGGAATACAGTCTCATCACTTATACTGTTCACATGGTCACATGTCCCGTGTATATTAAACCATCATTGGAACTCACTCGCCTCACTTCCACTGTTCACCTGGTAACATGTCCCGTGTATATTAAACCATCAGGGGAAAGCACTCTCCTCACTTATTCTGTTCACCTGGTAATAAGTCCCGTGTATATTAAACCAACAGGGGAACACAGTCTCATCACTTATACTGTTCACCTGGTAACAAGTCCCGTGTATATTAAACCATCAGGGGAATACATTCTCCTCACTTATACTGTTCACCTGCTAACATGTCCCGTGTATATTAAACCATCAGGGGAACAGACTCTCCTCACTTATACTGTTCACCTGCTAACATGTCCCATGTATATTAAACCATCAGGGGAAAGCCCTCTCCTCACTTATACTGTTCAGCTGGTAACATGTCCCGTGTATATTATACCATCAGGGGAACACACTCCCCTCACTTATACTGTTCACCTGATGACATGTCCCGGGTATATTTAACAATCAGGGGAACTCACTCTCCTCACTTATACTGTTCACCTGGTATCATGTTCTGTGTATATTAAACCATCAGGGGAACACTCTCTCCTCACTTATACTGTTCACCTGATGACATGTCCCGGGTATATTAAACAATCAGGGGAACTCACTCTCCTAGCATATACTGTACACCTGGCATCATGTCCTGTGTATATTAAACCATCAGGGGAACACTCTCTCCTCACTTATACTGTTCACCTGATGACATGTCCCGGGTATAATAAACAATCAGGGGAACTCACTCTCCTCACTTATACTGTTCACCTGGTAACATGTCCTGTGTATATTAAACCATCAGGGAACACAATCTCCTCACTTATACTGTTCACCTGTTGACATGTCCTGTTTGTATTAAACCATCCGGGGAACTCACTCTCCTCACTTATACTGTTCACCTGCTAACATGACCCGTGTATATTGAACCATGAGGGGAATACAGTCTCCTCACTTACACTGTTCATCTGGGAACATGTCCCGTGTATATTAAACCATCAGTGGAACACACTTTCCTCACTTATACTGCTCGCCCTGGTAACATGTCCCGGGTACATTAAACCATCAGGGGAACACACTCTCCTCACTTATACTGTTCACCTGTTGACATGTCCTGTTTGTTTAAACCATCAGGGGAACACACTCTCCTCACTTATACTGTTCACCTGTTGACATGTCCTGTTTGTTTAAACCATCAGGGGAACTCACTCTCCTCACTTACACTGTTCACCTGGTATCATGTCCTGTGTATATTAAACCATAAGGGGAAAGCCCTCTCCTCATTTATTCTGTTCACCTGGTAATAAGTCCCGTGTATATTAAATCATCAGGGGAACACACTCTCCTCACTTATAGTGTTCACCTGCTAACATATCCCGTGTATATTAAACCATCAGGGAACACACTCTCCTTACTTATACTGTTCACCTGCTAACATGTCACGCGTATATTAAACCATCAGGGGAACACACTCTCCTCACTTCTACTGTTCACCTGGTAACATGTCCCGTGTATATTAAACCATCTGGGGAACACACTCTCCTCACTTCTACTGTTCACCTGGTGACATGTCCCCTGCCTGTGAAACCATCAGGGGAACTCACTCTCCGCACTTATACTGTTTTCCTGGTAACATGTCCCGTGTGTATTAAACCATCAGGGGAACACACTCTCCTCACTTATACTGTTCACCTGGTAACATGTCCCGTGTATATTTAACAATCAGGGGAACACACTCTCGTCACTAATGCTGTTCACCTGGTAACATGTCCCGTGTATATTAAACCATCAGGGGAACACATTCTCCTCACTGATGCTGTTCACCTGCTAACATGTCCCGTGTATATTAAACCATCAGGGGAACACATTGTCCTCACTTATACTGTTCACCTGGTAACATGTCCCGTGTATATTTAACAATCAGGGGAACACACTCTCGTCACTAATGCTGCTCACCTGGTAACATGTCCCGTGTATATTAAACCATCAGGGGAACACATTCTCCTCACTGATGCTGTTCACCTGCTAACATGTCCCGTGTATATTAAACCATCAGGGGAACACATTCTCCTCACTTATACTGTTCACCTGGTAACATGTCCCGTGTATATTTAACAATCAGGGGAACACACTCTCGTCACTGATGCTGTTCACCTGCTAACATGTCCCGTGTATATTAAACCATCAGGGGAACACCCTCTATTCACATATACTGTTCACCTGGTAACATGTCCCATGTATATTAAACCATCAGGGGAATACATTCTCCTCACTTATACTGTTCACCTGCTAACATGTCCCGTGTATATTAAACCATCAGGGGAAAGCCCTCTCCTCACTTATACTGCTCACCTGGTAACATGTCCCATGTATATTAAACCATCAGGGGAACACATTCTCCTCACTTATACTGTTCACCTGCTAACATGTCCCCTGCCTGTTAAACCATCAGGGGAACACACTCTCCTCACTTCTACTGTTCACCTGGTAACATGTCCCGTGTGTATTAAGCAATCAGCGGAACACACTCTCCTCACTTATACTGTTCACCAGGTGACACGTCCCGTCAGTATTAAGCAATCATTGGATCACACTCTCCTCACTTATACTGTTCACCTGGTAACATGTCCCGGGTGTATTAAACCATCAGGGGAACACACTCTCCTCACTTTTACTGTTGACCTGGTAACATGTCCCGTGCATGTTAAACCATCAGGGAAACACACTCTCCTTACTTATACTGTTCACCTGGTAACAAGTCCCATGTATATTAAACCATCAGGGGAACACATTCTCCTAACTTATAATGTTCACCTGCAAACATGTCCCGTGTATATTGAACCATCAGAGGAATACAGTCTCATCACTTATACTGTTCACATGGTAACATGTCCCGTGTATATTAAACCATCATTGGAACTCACTCTCCTCACTTCCACTGTTCACCTGGTAACATGTCCCGTGTATATTAAACCATCAGGGGAAAGCACTCTCCTCACTTATTCTGTTCACCTGGTAATACGTCCCGTGTATATTAAACCAACAGGGGACCACAGTCTCATCACTTATACTGTTCACCTGTTAACATGTCCCGTGTATATTAAACCATCAGGGGAATACATTCTCCTCACTTATACTGTACACCTGCTAACATGTCCCGTGTATATTAAACCATCAGGGGAACAGACTCTCCTCACTTATACTGTTCACCTGCTAACATGTCCCGTGTATATTAAACCATCAGGGGAAAGCCCTCTCCTCACTTATACTGTTCAGCTGGTAACATGTCCCGTGTATATTATACCATCAGGGGAACACACTCTCCTCACTTATACTGTTCACCTGATGACATGTCCCGGGTATATTAAACAATCAGGGGAATTCACTCTCCTCACTTATACTGTTCACCTGGTATCATGTCCTGTGTATATTAAACCATCAGGGGAACACTCTCTCCTCACTTATACTGTTCACCTGATGACATGTCCCGGGTATATTAAACAATCAGGGGAACTCACTCTCCTCGCATATACTGTACACCTGGTATCATGTCCTGTGTATATTAAACCATCAGGGGAACACACTCTCCTCACTTATACTGTTCACCTGTTGACATGTCCTGTTTGTATTAAACCATCAGGGGAACTCACTCTCCTCACTTACACTGTTCACCTGGTAACATGTCCCGTGTATATTGAACCATCGGGGGAACACACTCTCCTCACTTCTACTGTTCACCTGGTAACATGTCCCCTGCCTGTGAAACCATCAGGGGAACTCACTCTCCGCACTTATACTGTTTTCCTGGTAACATGTCCCGTGTGTATTAAACCATCAGGGGAACACACTCTCTTCACTTATACTCTTCACCTGGCAACATGTCACGTGTGTATTAAAAAATCAGGGGAACACACACTCTTCAATTATACTGTCCACCTGGTAACATGTCCCGTGTATATTAAACCATCAGGGGAACACACTCTCCTCACTTCTACTGTTCACCTGGTAACATGTCCCCTGCCTGTTAAACCATCATGGGAACACACTCTCCTCACTTATGCTGTTCACCTGGTAACATGTCCCGTGTATATTAAACAATCATTGGATCACACTCTCCTCACTTATAATGTTCACCTGGTAACATGTCCCGGGTGCATTAAAACATCAGGGGAACACACTCTCCTCACTTCTACTGTTCACCTGGTAACATGTCCCCTGCCTGTGAAACCATCATGGGAACACACTCTCCTCACTTATACTGTTCACCTGGTAACATGTCCCGTGTATATTAAACAATCATTTGATCACACTCTCCTCACTTTTAATGTTCACCTGGTAACATGTCCCGGGTGTATTAAACCATCAGGGGAACACACTCTCCTCACTTATACTGTTTACCCGCTAACATGTCCCGTGTATATTGAACCATCAGGGGAAAACAGTCTCATCACTTATACTGTTCAACTGGTAACATGTCCCGTGCATATTAAACCATCCGGGGAACACACTCTCCTCACTTGTACTGTTCACCTGGTAACATGTCCCGTGTATATTAAACCATCAGGGGAAAGCCCTCTCCTCACTTATTCTGTTCACCTGGTAATAGGTCCCGCGTATATTAAACCATCAGGGGAACACACTCTCCTCACTTATACTTTTCACATGGTAACATGTCCCGTGTATATTAAACCATCTGGGGAACACACTCTCTTCACTTATACTGTTCATCTGGTAACATGTCCCGTGTATATTTAACAATCAGGGGACACATTCTCCTCACTGATACTGTTCACCTGCTAACATGTCCCGTGTATGTTAAACAATGAGGGGAACACAATCTCCTCACTTATACTCGTCACCTTGTAACATGTCCCACGTATATTAAGCAATCAGGGGAACAGGCTCTCTTCACTTATACAGTTCACCTGGTAACATGTCCCATGTATATTAAACCATCAGGGGAACACACTCTCTTCACATATAATGTTTACCTGGTAACATGTCCCGTTTATATTAGACCATCAGGGGAAAACACTCTCCTCACTTCTACTCTTCACCTGGTGACACGTCCCGTGCGTGTTAAACCTTCAGGGGAACACACTCTCCTCACTTATACTGTTCACCTGCTAACATGTCACGTGTATATTAAACAATGAGGGGAACACACTCTCCTCACTTATACTCTTCACCTTGTAACATGTCCCACGTATATTAAGCAATCAGGGGAACAGGCTCTCTTCACTTATACTGTTCACCTGGTAACATGTCCCATGTATATTAAACCATCAGGGGAACACACTCTCTTCACATATACTGTTCACCTGGTAACATGTCCCGTGTATATTAGACCATCAGGGGAACACACTCCCCTCACTTCTACTTTTCACCTGGTGACACGTCCCGTGCGTGTTAAACCATCAGGGGAACACACTCTCCTCACTTATACTGCTCACCTGGTAACATGTCCTGTGAGTATTAAACAATCAGGGGAACACACTCTCCTAACTTATACTTTTCACCTGGTAACATGTACCGTGTATATTAAACCATCAGGGGAACACATTCTCCTCACTTATACTGTTCACCTGGTAACATGTCCCGTGTATATTAAACCATCAGGGCAACACAGTCTCCTCACTTATACTGTTCACCTGGTAATATGTCCCGTGTATATTAAACCATCAGGGGAACACACTCTCCTCACTTATACTGTTCACCTGCTAACATGTCACGTGTATATTAAACCATCAGGGGAACACACTCTCTTCACATATACTGTTCACCTGGTAACATGTCCCGTGTATATTAGACCATCAGGGGAAGACACTCTCCTCACTTCTACTCTTCACCTGGTGACACGTCCCGTGCGTGTTAAACCATCAGGGGAACACACTCTACTCACTTATACTGTTCACCTGGTAACATGTCCCGTGGATATAAAACCATCAGGGGAACACATTCTCCTCACAGATACTGTTCACCTGCTAACATGTCCCGTGTATATTAAACAATGAGGGGAACACACTCTCCTCACTTATACTCGTCACCTTGTAACATGTCCCGTGTGTATTAAACAATCAGGGGGACACACTCTCCTCACTTATACTGTTCACCTGGTAACATGTCCCGTGAGTATTAAACAATCAGGGGGACACATTCTCCTGACTTATACTTTTCACCTGGTATCATGTCCTGTGTATATTAAAACATCAGGGGAAAGCCCTCTCCTCACTTATACTGTTCACCTGGTAACATGTCCCGTGTGTATTAAACCATCAGGGGAAAGCACTCTCCTCACTTATACTGTTCACCTGGTAACATGTCCCGTGTTTATTAAACCATCAGGGGAATACATTCTCCTCACTTCTACTGTTCACCTGCTAACATGTCCCCTGCCTGTTAAACCATCATGGGAACACACTCTCCTCACTTATACTTTTCATCTGGTAACATGTCCCATGTATATGAAACCATGAGGGGAACACATTCTCCTCACTTATACTGTTCACCTGCTAACATGTCCCATGTATATTGAACCATCAGGGGAATACAGTCCCATCACTTATACTGTTCACCTGGTAACATATCCCGTGTATATTAAACCATCAGGGGAACACACTCTCCTCACTTATACTGTTCACCTGGTAAGATGTCCCGTGTATATTAAACCATCAGGGGAAAGCCCTCACCTCACTTATTCTGTTCACCTGGTAATAAGTCCCGTGTAAATTAAACCATCAGGGGAACACACTCTCCTCACTTATACTGTTCACCTGGTAACATGTCCCATGTATATTAAACCATCTGGGGAACACACTCTCCTCACTTATACTGTTCACCTGGTAACATGTCCCGTGTATATTTAACAATCAGGGGAACACACTCTCCTCAATTATACTGTTCACCTGGTAATAGGTCCCGTGTATATTAAACCATCAGGGGAACACACTCTCCTCAATTATCCTGATCACATGGTAACATGTCCCGTGTATATTAAACCATCTGGGGAACACACTCTCTTCACTTATACTGTTCATCTGGTAACATGTCCCGTGTATATTTAACAATCAGGGGACACATTCTCCTCACTGATACTGTTCACCTGCTAACATGTCCCGTGTATGTTAAACAATGAGGGGAACACAATCTCCTCACTTATACTCGTCACCTTGTAACATGTCCCACGTATATTAAGCAATCAGGGGAACAGGCTCTCTTCACTTATGCAGTTCACCTGGTAACATGTCCCGTGTATATTAAACCATCAGTGGAACACACTCTCTTCACATATAATGTTCACCTGGGAACATGTCCCGTGCATATTAGACCATCAGGGGAACACACTCTCCTCACTTCTACTCTTCACCTGGTGACACGTCCCGTGCGTGCTAAACCGTCAGGGGAACACACTCTCCTCACTTATACTGTTCACCTGCTAACATGTCACGTGTATATTAAACAATGAGGGGAACACACTCTCCTCACTTATACTCGTCACCTTGTAACATGTCCCACGTATATTAAGCAATCAGGGGAACAGGCTCTCTTCACTTATACTGTTCACCTGGTAACATGTCCCATGTATATTAAACCATCAGGAGAACACACTCTCTTCACATATACTGTTCACCTGGTAACATGTCCCGTGTATATTAGACCATCAGGGGAACACACTCACCTCACTTCTACTCTTCACCTGGTGACACGTCCCGTGCGTGTTAAACCATCAGGGGATCACACTCTCCTCACTTATACTGCTCACCTGGTGACATGTCCTGTGAGTATTAAACAATCAGGGGAACACACTCTCCTAACTTATACTTTTCACCTGGTAACATTTCCCGTGTATATTAAACCATTAGGGGAACACGTTCTCCTCACTTATACTGTTCACCTGGTAACATGTCCCGTGTATATTAAACCATCAGGGCAACACAGTCTCCTCACTTATACTGTTCACCAGGTAACATGTCCCGTGTATATTAAACCATCAGGGGAATACATTCTCCTCACTTATACTGTTCACCTGCTAACATGTCCCGTGTATATTAAACCATCAGGGGAACACACTCTCCTCACTTATACTCTTCACCTGCTAACATGTCCCGTGTATATTAAACCATCAGGGGAACACACTCTCTTCACAAATACTGTTCACCTGGTAACATGTCCCGTGTATATTAGACCATCAGGGGAAGACACTCTCCTCACTTCTACTCTTCACCTGGTGACACGTCCCGTGCGTGTTAAACCATCAGGGGAACACACTCTCCTCACTTATACTGTTCACCTGGTAACATGTCCCGTGTATATTAAACCATCAGGGGAACACATTCTCCTCACTGATACTCTTCACCTGCTAACATGTCCCGTGCATATTAAACAATGAGGGGAACACACTCTCCTCACTTATACTCGTCACCTGGTAACATGTCCCGTGAGTATTAAACAATCAGGGGGACACACTCTCCTCACTTATACTGTTCACCTGCTAACATGTCCCGTGTATATTAAACCATCAGGGGAACACACTCTCTTCACATATAATGTTCACCTGGGAACATGTCCCGTGTATATTAGACCATCAGGGGAACACACTCTCCTCACTTCTACTCTTCACCTGGTGACACGTCCCGTGCGTGTTAAACCGTCAGGGGAACACACTCTCCTCACTTATACTGTTCACCTGCTAACATGTCACGTGTATATTAAACAATGAGGGGAACACATTCTCCTCACTTATACTCGTCACCTTGTAACATGTCCCACGTATATTAAGCAATCAGGGGAACAGGCTCTCTTCACTTATACTGTTCACCTGGTAACATGTCCCATGTATATTAAACCATCAGGAGAACACACTCTCTTCACATATACTGTTCACCTGGTAACATGTCCCGTGTATATTAGACCATCAGGGGAACACACTCACCTCACTTCTACTCTTCACCTGATGACACGTCCCGTGCATGTTAAACCATCAGGGGAACACACTCTCCTCACTTATACTGCTCACCTGGTAACATGTCCTGTGAGTATTAAACAATCAGGGGAACACACTCTCCTAACTTATACTTTTCACCTAGTAACATGTCCCGTGTATATTAAACCATCAGGGGAACACGTTCTCCTCACTTATACTGTTCCCCTGGTAACATGTCCCGTGTATATTAAACCATCAGGGCAACACAGTCTCCTCACTTATACTGTTCACCTGGTAACATGTCCCGTGTATATTAAACCATCAGGGGAATACATTCTCCTCACTTATACTGTTCACCTGCTAACATGTCCCGTGTATATTAAACCATCAGGGGAACACACACTCCTCACTTATACTCTTCACCTGCTAACATGTCCCGTGTATATTAAACCATCAGGGGAACACACTCTCTTCACAAATACTGTTCACCTGGTAACATGTCCCGTGTATATTAGACCATCAGGGGAAGACACTCTCCCCACTTCTACTCTTCACCTGGTGACACGTCCCGTGCGTGTTAAACCATCAGGGGAACACACTCTCCTCACTGATACTGTTCACCTGCTAACATGTCCCGTGTATATTAAACAATGAGGGGAACACACTCTCCTCACTTATACTCGTCACCTGGCAACATGTCCCGTGAGTATTAAACAATCAGGGGGACACACTCTCCTCACTTATACTGTTCACCTGCTAACATGTCCCGTGTATATTAAACCATCAGGGGAACACATTCTCCTCACTGATACTGTTCACATGCTAACATGTCCCGTGTATATTAAACAATGATGGGAACACAGTCTCCTCACTTATACTCGTCACCTTGTAACATGTCCCGTGAGTATGAAACAATCAGGGGGACACACTCTCCTCACTTCTACTGTTCACCTGGTAACATGTCGCGTGAGTATTAAACAATCAGGGGGACACACTCTCCTGGCTTATACTTTTCACCTGGTATCATGTCCCGTGTATATTAAACCATCAGGGGAACACATTCTCCTCACTTATACTGTTCACCTGGTAACATGTCCTGTGTATATTAAAACATCAGGGGAAAGCCCTCTCCTCACTTATACTGTTCACCTGGTAACATGTCCCGTGTGTATTAAACCATCAGGGGAACAGACTCTCCTCACTTATACTGTTCACCTGGAAACATGTCCCGTGTATATTAAACCATCAGGGGAAAGCACTCTCCTCACTTATACTGTTCACCTGGCAACATGTCCCGTGTATATTAAACCATCAGGGAAATACATTCTCCTCACTTCTACTGTTCACCTGCTAACAAGTCCCCTGCCTGCTAAACCATCATGGGAACACACTCTCCTCACTTATACTGTTCATCTGGTAACATGTCCCATGTATATTAAACCATGAGGGGAACACATTCTCCTCACTTATACTGTTCACCTGCTAACATGTCCCGTGTATATTGAACCATCAGGGGAATACAGTCTCATCACTTATACTGTTCACCTGGTAACATGTCCCGTGTATATTAAACCATCAGGGGAACACACTCTCCTCACTTATACTGTTCACCTGGTAACATGTCCCATGTATATTAAACCATGAGGGGAACACATTCTCCTCACTTATACTGTTCACCTGGTAACATGTCCCATGTATATTAAACCATGAGGGGAACCCATTCTCCTCACTTATACTGTTCACCTGCTAACATGTCCCGTGTATATTGAACCATCAGGGGAATACAGTCTCATCACTTATACTGTTCACCTGGTAACATGTCCCGTGCATATTAAACCATCAGGGGAACACACTCTCCTCACTTATACTGTTCACCTGGTAAGATGTCCCGTGTATATTAAACCATCAGGGGAAAGCCCTCACCTCACTTATTCTGTTCACCTGGTTATATGTCCCGTGTATATTAAACCATCAGGGGAACACATTCTCCTCACTTATACTGTTCACCTGGTAACATGTCCCGTGTATATTAAACCATCTGGGGAACACACTCTCCACACTTATACTGTTCACCTGGTAACATGTCCGGTGGATATTTAACAATCAGGGGAACACACTCTCCTCACTTATACTGTTCACCTGGTAACATGTCCCGTGTATATTAGTCCATCAGGGGAACACACTCTCCTCACTTCTACTCTTCACCTGGTGACACGTCCCGTGCGTGTTAAACCGTCAGGGGAACACACTCTCCTCACTTATACTGTTCACCTGCTAACATGTCACGCGTATATTAAACAATGAGGGGAACACACTCTCCTCACTTATACTCGTCACCTTGTAACATGTCCCACGTATATTAAGCAATCAGGGGAACAGGTTCTCTTCACTTATACTGTTCACCTGGTAACATGTCCCATGTATATTAAACCATCAGGGGAACACACTCTCTTCACATATACTGTTCACCTGGTAACATGTCCCGTGTATATTAGGCCGTCAGGGGAACACACTCTCCTCACTTCTACTCTTCACCTGGTGACACGTCCCGTGCGTGTTAAACCATCAGGGGAACACACTCTCCTCACTTATACTGCTCACCTGGTAACATGTCCTGTGAGTATTAAACAATCAGGGGAACACACTCTCCTAACTTATACTTTTCGCCTGGTAACATGTCCCGTGTATATTAAACCATCATGGGAACACATTCTCCTCACTTATGCTGTTCACCTGGTAACATGTCCCGTGTATATTAAACCATCAGGGCAACACAGTCTCCTCACTTATACTGTTCACCTGGTAACATGTCCCGTGTATATTAAACCATCAGGGGAATACATTCTCCTCACTTATACTGTTCACCTGCTAACATGTCCCGTGTATATTAAACCATCAGGGGAACACACTCTCCTCACTTATACTGTTCACCTGCTAACATGTCCCGTGTATAATAAACCATCAGGGGAACACACTCTCTTCACATATACTGTTCACCTGGTAACATGTCCCGTGTATATTAGACCATCAGGGTAAGACACTCTCCTCACTTCTACTCTTCACCTGGTGACACGTCCCGTGCGTGTTAAACCATCAGGGGAACACACTCTCCTCACTTATACTGTTCACCTGGTAACATGTCCCGTGTATATTAAACCATCAGGGGAACACATTCTCCTCACTGATACTGTTCACCTGCTAACATGTCCCGTGTGTATTAAACAATGAGGGGAACACACTCTCATCACTTATACTCGTCACCTGGTAACATGTCCCGTGAGTATTAAACAATCAGGGGGACACACTCTCCTCACTTATACTGTTCACCTGGTAACATGTCCCGTGTATATTAAACCATCAGGGGAACACATTCTCCTCACTGATACTGTTCACCTGCTAACATGTCCCGTGAGTATTAAACAATCAGGGGAAAGCCCTCTCCTCACTTATACTGTTCACCTGGTAACATGTCCCGTGTGTATTAAATCATCAGGGGAACAGACTCTCCTCACTTATACTGTTCACCTGGTAACATGTCCCGTGTATATTAAACCATCAGGGGAAAGCACTCTCCTCACTTATACTGTTCACCTGGTAACATGTCCCGTGTATATTAAACCATCAGGGGAATACATTCTCCTCACTTCTACTGTTCACCTGCTAACATGTCCCCTGCCTGTTAAACCATCATGGGAACACACTCTCCTCACTTATACTGTTCATATGGTAACATGTCCCATGTATATTAAACCATGAGGGGAACACATTCGCCTCACTTATACTGTTCACCTGCTAACATGTCCCGTGTATATTGAACCATCAGGGGAATACAGTCTCATCACTTATACTGTTCACCTGGTAACATGTCCCGTGTATATTAAACCATCAGGGGAACACACTCTCCTCACTTATACTGTTCACCTGGTAATATGTCCCATGTATATTAAACCATGAGGGGAACACATTCTCCTCACTTATACTGTTCACCTGGTAACATGCCCATGTATATTAAACCATGAGGGGAACACATTCTCCTCACTTATACTGTTCACCTGCTAACATGTCCCGTGTATATTGAACCATCAGGGGAATACAGTCTCATCACTTATACTGTTCACCTGGTAACATGTCCCGTGTATATTAAACCATCAGGGGAACACACTCTCCTCACTTATACTGTTCACCTGGTAAGATGTCCCGTGTATATGAAACCATCAGGGGAAAGCCCTCACCTCACTTATTCTGTTCACCTGGTAATAAGTCCCGTGTATATTAAACCATCAGGGGAACACACTCTCCTCACTTATACTGTTCACCTGGTAACATGTCCCGTGTATATTAAACCATCTGGGGAACACACTCTCCTCACTTATACTGTTCACCTGGTAACATGTCCCGTGTATATTTAACAATCAGGGGAACACACTCGCCTCACTTATACTGTTCACCTGGTAACATGTCCCGTGTATATTAAACCATCAGGGGAACACATTCTCCTCACTGATACTGTTCACCTGCTAACATGTCCCAAGTATATTAAGCAATCAGGGGAACAGGCTCTCTTCACTTATACTGTTCACCTGGTAACATGTCCCATGTATATTAAACCATCAGGGGAACACATTCTCTTCACACATACTGTTCACCTGGTACATGTTCCGTGAGTATTAAACAATCAGGGGGACACACTCTCCTGACTTATACTGTTCAGCTGGTAACATGTCCCGTGTATATTATACCATCTGGGGAACACACTGTCCACACTTATACTGTTCACCTGGTAACATGTCCCGTCAGTATTAAACCATCAGCGGGACACACTGTCCTGACTTATACTGTTCAGCTGGTAACATGTCCTGTGTATATTAAAACATCAGGCCAAAGCACTCTCCTCACTTATAATGTTCACCTGGTAACATGTCCCGTGTATATTAAACCATCAGGGGAACACACTCTCCTAACTTATACTGTTCACCTGGTAACATGTCCCGTGTATATTAAACCATCAGGGGAACACACTCTCCTCACTTATACTGTTCACCTGATGAAATGTCCCGGGTATATTAAACAATCAGGGGAACTCACTCTCCTCACTTATACTGTTCACCTGTTGACATGTCCCGTGTGTATTAAACCATCAGGGGAACACACTCTCTTCACTTATACTCTTCACCTGGCAACATGTCCCGTGTATATTAAACCATCAGGGGAACACACTCTCCTCACTTCTCCTGTTCACCTGGTAGCATGTCCCCTGCCTTTTGAACCATCATGGCAACACACTCTCCTCACTTATACTGTTCACCTGGTAACATGTCCCGTATATATTAAACCATCAGGTGAACACACTCTCCTCACTTATACTGTTCACCTGCTAACATGTCCCGTGTATATTAAACCATCAGGGGAACACACTCTCCTCACTTATACTGTTCACCTGGTGACACGTCCCGTCAGTATTAAACAATCATTGGATCACACTCTCCTCACTTAGACTGTTCACCTGCTAACATGTCCCGTGTATATTGAACCATCAGGGGAATACAGTCTCATCACTTATACTGTTCACCTGGTAACATGTCCCGTGTATATTAAACCATCTGGGGAACACACTCTCCTCACTTATACTGTTCACCTGGTAACATGTCCCGTGTATATTTAACAATCAGGGGAACACACTCTCCTCACTTATACTGTTCACCTGGTAACATGTCCCGTGTATATTAAACCATCTGGGGAACACACTCTGCTCACTTATACTGTTCACCTGGTAACATGTCCAGTGTATATTAAACCATCAGGGGAAAGCACTCTCCTCACTTATACTGTTCACCTGGTAACATGTCCCGTGTATATTAAACCATCAGGGGAATACATTCTCCTCACTTCTACTGTTCACCTGCTAACATGTCCCCTGCCTGTTAAACCATCATGGGAACACACTCTCCTCACTTATACTGTTCATCTGGTAACATGTCCCATGTATATTAAACCATGAGGGGAACACATTCTCCTCACTTATACTGTTCACCTGCTAACATGTCCCGTGTATATTGAACCATCAGGGGAATACAGTCTCATCACTTATACTGTTCACCTGGTAACATGTCCCGTGTATATTAAACCATCAGGGGAACACACTCTCCTCACTTATACTGTTCACCTGGTAATATGTCCCATGTATATTAAACCATGAGGGGAACACATTCTCCTCACTTATACTGTTCACCTGGTAACATGTCCCATGTATATTAAACCATGAGGGGAACACATTCTCCTCACTTATACTGTTCACCTGCTAACATGTCCCGTTTATATTGAACCATCAGGGGAACACACTCTCTTCACTTATACTCTTCACCTGGCAACATGTCCCGTGTATATTAAACCATCAGGGGAACACACTCTCCTCACTTATACTGTTCACCTGGTAAGATGTCCCGTGTATATGAAACCATCAGGGGAAAGCCCTCACCTCACTTATTCTGTTCACCTGGTAATAAGTCCCGTGTATATTAAACCATCAGGGGAACACACTCTCCTCACTTATACTGTTCACCTGGTAACATGTCCCGTGTATATTAAACCATCTGGGGAACACACTCTCCTCACTTATACTGTTCACCTGGTAACATGTCCCGTGTATATTTAACAATCAGGGGAACACACTCGCCTCACTTATACTGTTCACCTGGTAACATGTCCCGTGTATATTAAACCATCAGGGGAACACATTCTCCTCACTGATACTGTTCACCTGCTAACATGTCCCAAGTATATTAAGCAATCAGGGGAACAGGCTCTCTTCACTTATACTGTTCACCTGGTAACATGTCCCATGTATATTAAACCATCAGGGGAACACATTCTCTTCACATATACTGTTCACCTGGTACATGTCCCGTGAGTATTAAACAATCAGGGGGACACACTCTCCTGACTTATACTGTTCAGCTGGTAACATGTCCCGTGTATATTATACCATCTGGGGAACACACTGTCCACACTTATACTGTTCACCTGGTAACATGTCCCGTCAGTATTAAACCATCAGCGGGACACACTGTCCTGACTTATACTGTTCAGCTGGTAACATGTCCTGTGTATATTAAAACATCAGGGGAAAGCACTCTCCTCACTTATAATGTTCACCTGGTAACATGTCCCGTGTATATTAAACCATCAGGGGAACACACTCTCCTAACTTATACTGTTCACCTGGTAACATGTCCCGTGTATATTAAACCATCAGGGGAACACACTCTCCTCACTTATACTGTTCACCTGATGAAATGTCCCGGGTATATTAAACAATCAGGGGAACTCACTCTCCTCACTTATACTGTTCACCTGTTGACATGTCCCGTGTGTATTAAACCATCAGGGGAACACACTCTCTTCACTTATACTCTTCACCTGGCAACATGTCCCGTGTATATTAAACCATCAGGGGAACACACTCTCCTCACTTCTCCTGTTCACCTGGTAGCATGTCCCCTGCCTTTTGAACCATCATGGCAACACACTCTCCTCACTTATACTGTTCACCTGGTAACATGTCCCGTATATATTAAACCATCAGGTGAACACACTCTCCTCACTTATACTGTTCACCTGCTAACATGTCCCGTGTATATTAAACCATCAGGGGAACACACTCTCCTCACTTATACTGTTCACCTGGTGACACGTCCCGTCAGTATTAAACAATCATTGGATCACACTCTCCTCACTTAGACTGTTCACCTGCTAACATGTCCCGTGTATATTGAACCATCAGGGGAATACAGTCTCATCACTTATACTGTTCACCTGGTAACATGTCCCGTGTATATTAAACCATCTGGGGAACACACTCTCCTCACTTATACTGTTCACCTGGTAACATGTCCCGTGTATATTTAACAATCAGGGGAACACACTCTCCTCACTTATACTGTTCACCTGGTAACATGTCCCGTGTATATTAAACCATCTGGGGAACACACTCTGCTCACTTATACTGTTCACCTGGTAACATGTCCAGTGTATATTAAACCATCAGGGGAAAGCACTCTCCTCACTTATACTGTTCACCTGGTAACATGTCCCGTGTATATTAAACCATCAGGGGAATACATTCTCCTCACTTCTACTGTTCACCTGCTAACATGTCCCCTGCCTGTTAAACCATCATGGGAACACACTCTCCTCACTTATACTGTTCATCTGGTAACATGTCCCATGTATATTAAACCATGAGGGGAACACATTCTCCTCACTTATACTGTTCACCTGCTAACATGTCCCGTGTATATTGGACCATCAGGGGAATACAGTCTCATCACTTATACTGTTCACCTGGTAACATGTCCCGTGTATATTAAACCATCAGGGGAACACACTCTCCTCACTTATACTGTTCACCTGGTAATATGTCCCATGTATATTAAACCATGAGGGGAACACATTCTCCTCACTTATACTGTTCACCTGGTAACATGTCCCATGTATATTAAACCATGAGGGGAACACATTCTCCTCACTTATACTGTTCACCTGCTAACATGTCCCGTTTATATTGAACCATCAGGGGAACACACTCTCTTCACTTATACTCTTCACCTGGCAACATGTCCCGTGTATATTAAACCATCAGGGGAACACACTCTCCTCACTTATACTGTTCACCTGGTAAGATGTCCCGTGTATATGAAACCATCAGGGGAAAGCCCTCACCTCACTTATTCTGTTCACCTGGTAATAAGTCCCGTGTATATTAAACCATCAGGGGAACACACTCTCCTCACTTATACTGTTCACCTGGTAACATGTCCCGTGTATATTAAACCATCTGGGGAACACACTCTCCTCACTTATACTGTTCACCTGGTAACATGTCCCGTGTATGTTTAACAATCAGGGGAACACACTCGCCTCACTTATACTGTTCACCTGGTAACATGTCCCGTGTATATTAAACCATCAGGGGAACACATTCTCCTCACTGATACTGTTCACCTGCTAACATGTCCCAAGTATATTAAGCAATCAATGGAACAGGCTCTCTTCACTTATACTGTTCACCTGGTAACATGTCCCATGTATATTAAACCATCAGGGGAACACATTCTCTTCACATATACTGTTCACCTGGTACATGTCCCGTGAGTATTAAACAATCAGGGGGACACACTCTCCTGACTTATACTGTTCAGCTGGTAACATGTCCCGTGTATATTATACCATCTGGGGAACACACTGTCCACACTTATACTGTTCACCTGGTAACATGTCCCGTCAGTATTAAACCATCAGCGGGACACACTGTCCTGACTTATACTGTTCAGCTGGTAACATGTCCTGTGTATATTAAAACATCAGGGGAAAGCACTCTCCTCACTTATAATGTTCACCTGGTAACATGTCCCGTGTATATTAAACCATCAGGGGAACACACTCTCCTAACTTATACTGTTCACCTGGTAACATGTCCCGTGTATATTAAACCATCAGGGGAACACACTCTCCTCACTTATACTGTTCACCTGATGAAATGTCCCGGGTATATTAAACAATCAGGGGAACTCACTCTCCTCACTTATACTGTTCACCTGTTGACATGTCCCGTGTGTATTAAACCATCAGGGGAACACACTCTCTTCACTTATACTCTTCACCTGGCAACATGTCCCGTGTATATTAAACCATCAGGGGAACACACTCTCCTCACTTCTCCTGTTCACCTGGTAGCATGTCCCCTGCCTTTTGAACCATCATGGCAACACACTCTCCTCACTTATACTGTTCACCTGGTAACATGTCCCGTATATATTAAACCATCAGGTGAACACACTCTCCTCACTTATACTGTTCACCTGCTAACATGTCCCGTGTATATTAAACCATCAGGGGAACACACTCTCCTCACTTATACTGTTCACCTGGTGACACGTCCCGTCAGTATTAAACAATCATTGGATCACACTCTCCTCACTTAGACTGTTCAGCTGCTAACATGTCCCGTGTATATTGAACCATCAGGGGAATACAGTCTCATCACTTATACTGTTCACCTGGTAACATGTCCCGTGTATATTAAACCATCTGGGGAACACACTCTCCTCACTTATACTGTTCACCTGGTAACATGTCCCGTGTATATTTAACAATCAGGGGAACACACTCTCCTCACTTATACTGTTCACCTGGTAACATGTCCCGTGTATATTAAACCATCTGGGGAACACACTCTGCTCACTTATACTGTTCACCTGGTAACATGTCCAGTGTATATTAAACCATCAGGGGAAAGCACTCTCCTCACTTATACTGTTCACCTGGTAACATGTCCCGTGTATATTAAACCATCAGGGGAATACATTCTCCTCACTTCTACTGTTCACCTGCTAACATGTCCCCTGCCTGTTAAACCATCATGGGAACACACTCTCCTCACTTATACTGTTCATCTGGTAACATGTCCCATGTATATTAAACCATGAGGGGAACACATTCTCCTCACTTATACTGTTCACCTGCTAACATGTCCCGTGTATATTGAACCATCAGGGGAATACAGTCTCATCACTTATACTGTTCACCTGGTAACATGTCCCGTGTATATTAAACCATCAGGGGAACACACTCTCCTCACTTATACTGTTCACCTGGTAATATGTCCCATGTATATTAAACCATGAGGGGAACACATTCTCCTCACTTATACTGTTCACCTGGTAACATGTCCCATGTATATTAAACCATGAGGGGAACACATTCTCCTCACTTATACTGTTCACCTGCTAACATGTCCCGTTTATATTGAACCATCAGGGGAATACAGTCTCATCACTTATACTGTTCACCTGGTAACATGTCCCGTGTATATTAAACCATCAGGGGAACACACTCTCCTCACTTATACTGTTCACCTGGTAAGATGTCCCGTGTATATGAAACCATCAGGGGAAAGCCCTCACCTCACTTATTCTGTTCACCTGGTAATAACTCCCGTGTATATTAAACCATCAGGGGAACACACTCTCCTCACTTATACTGTTCACCTGGTAACATGTCCCGTGTATATTAAACCATCTGGGGAACACACTCTCCTCACTTATACTGTTCACCTGGTAACATGTCCCGTGTATATTTAACAATCAGGGGAACACACTCGCCTCACTTATACTGTTCACCTGGTAACATGTCCCGTGTATATTAAACCATCAGGGGAACACATTCTCCTCACTGATACTGTTCACCTGCTAACATGTCCCACGTATATTAAGCAATCAGGGGAACAGGCTCTCTTCACTTATACTGTTCACCTGGTAACATGTCCCGTGTATATTAAACCATCAGGGGAACACACTCTCCTCACTTCTCCTGTTCACCTGGTAGCATGTCCCCTGCCTTTTGAACCATCATGGCAACACACTCTCCTCACTTATACTGTTCACCTGGTAACATGTCCCGTATATATTAAACCATCAGGGGAACACACTCTCCACACTTATACTGTTCACCTGCTAACATGTCCCGTGTATATTAAACCATCAGGGGAACACACTCTCCTCACTTATACTGTTCACCTGGTGACACGTCCCGTCAGTATTAAACAATCATTGGATCACACTCTCCTCACTTAGACTGTTCACCTGCTGACATGTCCCGTGTATATTGAACCATCAGGGGAATACAGTCTCATCACTTATACTGTTCACCTGGTAACATGTCCCGTGTATATTAAACCATCTGGGGAACACACTCTCCTCACTTATACTGTTCACCTGGTAACATGTCCCGTGTATATTTAACAATCAGGGGAACACACTCTCCTCACTTATACTGTTCACCTGGTAACATGTCCCGTGTATATTAAACCATCTGGGGAACACACTCTGCTCACTTATACTGTTCACCTGGTAACATGTCCCGTGTATATTAAACCATCAGGGGAAAGCACTCTCCTCACTTATACGGTTCACCTGGTAACATGTCCCGTGTATATTAAACCATCAGGGGAATACATTCTCCTCACTTCTACTGTTCACCTGCTAACATGTCCCCTGCCTGTTAAACCATCATGGGAACACACTCTCCTCACTTATACTGTTCATCTGGTAACATGTCCCATGTATATTAAACCATGAGGGGAACACATTCTCCTCACTTATACTGTTCACCTGCTAACATGTCCCGTGTATAATGAACCATCAGGGGAATGCAGTCTCATCACTTATACTGTTCACCTGGTAACATGTCCCGTGTATATTAAACCATCAGGGGAACACACTCTCCTCACTTATACTGTTCACCTGGTAATATGTCCCATGTATATTAAACCATGAGGGGAACACATTCTCCTCACTTATACTGTTCACCTGGTAACATGTCCCATGTATATTAAACCATGAGGGGAACACATTCTCCTCACTTATACTGTTCACCTGCTAACATGTCCCGTTTATATTGAACCATCAGGGGAATACAGTCTCATCACTTATACTGTTCACCTGGTAACATGTCCCGTGTATATTAAACCATCAGGGGAACACACTCTCCTCACTTATACTGTTCACCTGGTAAGATGTCCCGTGTATATGAAACCATCAGGGGAAATCCCTCACCTCACTTATTCTGTTCACCTGGTAATAAGTGCCGTGTATATTAAACCATCAGGGGAACACACTCTCCTCACTTATACTGTTCACCTGGTAACATGTCCCGTGTATATTAAACCATCTGGGGAACACACTCTCCTCACTTATACTGTTCACCTGGTAACATGTCCCGTGTATATTTAACAATCAGGGGAACACACTCGCCTCACTTATACTGTTCACCTGGTAACATGTCCCGTGTATATTAAACCATCAGGGGAACACATTCTCCTCACTGATACTGTTCACCTGCTAACATGTCCCACGTATATTAAGCAATCAGGGGAACAGGCTCTCTTCACTTATACTGTTCACCTGGTAACATGTCCCATGTATATTAAACCATCAGGGGAAAACATTCTCTTCACATATACTGTTCACCTGGTAACATGTCCCGTGAGTATTAAACAATCAGGGGGACACACTCTCCTGACTTATACTGTTCAGCTGGTAACATGTCCCGTGTATATTTATACCATCTGGGGAACACACTGTCCACACGTATACTGTTCACCTGGTAACATGTCCCGTCAGTATTGAACCATCAGCGGGACACACTGTCCTGACTTATACTGTTCAGCTGGTAACATGTCCTGTGTATATTAAAACATCAGGGGAAAGCACTCTCCTCACTTATAATGTTCACCTGGTAACATGTCCCGTGTATATTAAACCATCAGGGGAACACACTCTCCTAACTTATACTGTTCACCTGGTAACATGTCCCGTGTATATTAAACCATCAGGGGAACACACTCTCCTCACTTATACTGTTCACCTGATGAAATGTCCCGGGTATATTAAACAATCAGGGGAACTCACTCTCCTCACTTATACTGTTCACCTGTTGACATGTCCCGTGTTTATTAAACCATCAGGGGAACACACTCTCTTCACTTATACTCTTCACCTGGCAACATGTCCCGTGTATATTAAACCATCAGGGGAACACACTCTCCTCACTTCTCCTGTTCACCTGGTAGCATGTCCCCTGCCTTTTGAACCATCATGGCAACACACTCTCCTCACTTATACTGTTCACCTGGTAACATGTCCCGTATATATTAAACCATCAGGGGAACACACTCTCCTCACTTATACTGTTCACCTGCTAACATGTCCCGTGTATATTAAACCATCAAGGGAACACACTCTCCTCACTTATACTGTTCACCTGGTGACACGTCCCGTCAGTATTAAACAATCATTGGATCACACTCTCCTCACTTAGACTGTTCACCTGCTAACATGTCCCGTGTATATTGAACCATCAGGGGAATACAGTCTCATCACTTATACTGTTCACCTGGTAACATGTCCCGTGTATATTAAACCATCTGGGGAACACACTCTCCTCACTTATACTGTTCACCTGGTAACATGTCCCGTGTATATTTAACAATCAGGGGAACACACTCTCCTCACTTATACTGTTCACCTGGTAACATGTCCCGTGTATATTAAACCATCTGGGGAACACACTCTGCTCACTTATACTGTTCACCTGGTAACATGTCCCGTGTATATTTAACAATCAGGGGAACACACTCTCCTCACTTATACTGTTCACCTGGTAACATGTCCCGTGTATATTTAACAATCAGGGGAACACACTCTCCTCACTTATACTGTTCACTTGGTAACATGTCCCGTGTATATTTAACAATCAGGGGAACACACTCTCCTCACTTATACTGTTCACCTGGTAACATGTCCCGTGTATATTTAACAATCAGGGGAACACACTCTCCTCACTTATACTGTTCACCTGGTAACATGTCCCGTGTATATTAAACCATCTGGGGAACACACTCTCCTCACTTATACTGTTCACCTGGTAACATGTCCCGTGTATATTTTACAATCAGGGGAACACACTCTCCTCACTTATACTGTTCACCTGGTAACATGTCCCGTGTATATTAAACCATCTGGGGAACACACTCTCCTCACTTATACTGTTCACCTGATAACATGTCCCGTGTATATTTAACAATCAGGGGAACACACTCTCCTCACTTATACTGTTCACCTGGTAACATGTACCGTGTATATTAAACCATCAGGGGAACACATTCTCCTCACTGATACTGTTCACCTGCTAACATGTCCCGTGTATATTTAACAATCAGGGGAACAGGCTCCCTTCACTTATACTGTTCACCTGGTAACATGTTCCGTGTATATTAAACCACCAGGGGAACACACTCTCTTCACATATACTGTTCACCTGGTAACATGTCCCGTGAGTATTAAACAATCAGGGGGACACACTCTCCTGACTTATACTGTTCAGCTGGTAACATGTCCCGTGTATATTATACCATCAGGGGAATACACTGTCCTCACTTATACTGTTCACCTGGTAACATGTCCCGTCACTATTAAACAATCAGCGGGACACACTCTCCTGACTTATACTGTTCACCTGGTAACATGTCCTGTGTATATTAAAACAGCAGGGGAAAGCACTCTCCTCACTTATAATGTTCACCTGGTAACATGTCCCGTGTATATTAAACCATCAGGGGAACTCACTCTCCTCACCTATACTGTTCACCTGGTAACATGTCCCGTGTATATTAAACCATAATGGGTAAGCCCTCTCCTCACTTATACTGTTCACCTGGTAACATGTCCCGTGTATATTATACCATCAGGGGAACACACTCTCCTCACTTATACTGTTCACCTGGTAACATGTCCCGTGTATATTAAACCATCGGTGGAACACACTCTCCTCACTTATACTGTTCACCTGATGACATGTCCCGGGTATATTAAACAATCAGGGGAACTCACTCTCCTCACTTATACTGTTCACCTGGTATCATGTCCTGTGTATATTAAACCATCAGGGGAACACACTCTCCTCACTTATACTGTTCACCTGATGACATGTCCCGGGTATATTAAACCATCAGGGGAACACACTCTCCTCACTTATACTGTTCACCTGGTAACATGTCCCGTGTGTATTAAACCATCAGGGGAACACACTCTCCTCACTTATACTGTTCACCTGGTATCATGTCCTGTGTATATTAAACCATCAGGGGAACACACTCTCCTCACTTATACTGTTCACCTGATGACATGTCCCGGGTATATTAAACCATCAGGGGAACACACTCTCCTCACTTATACTGTTCACCTGGTAACATGTCCCGTGTATATTAAACCATCAGGGGAACTCACTCTCCTCACCTATACTGTTCACCTGGTAACATGTCCCGTGTATATTAAACCATAATGGGTAAGCCCTCTCCTCACTTATACTGTTCACCTGGTAACATGTCCCGTGTATATTATACCATCAGGGGAACACAATCTCCTCACTTATACTGTTCACCTGGTAACATGTCCCGTGTATATTAAACCATCGGTGGAACACACTCTCCTCACTTATACTGTTCACCTGATGACATGTCCCGGGTATATTAAACAATCAGGGGAACTCACTCTCCTCACTTATACTGTTCACCTGGTATCATGTCCTGTGTATATTAAACCATCAGGGGAACACACTCTCCTCACTTATACTGTTCACCTGATGACATGTCCCGGGTATATTAAACCATCAGGGGAACACACTCTCCTCACTTATACTGTTCACCTGGTAACATGTCCCGTGTGTATTAAACCATCAGGGGAACACACTCTCCTCACTTATACTGTTCACCTGGTAACATGTCCTGTCAGTGTTAAACAATCATTGGATCACACTCTCCTCAATTATACTGTTGAACTGGTAACATGTCCCGTGTATATTGAACCATCAGCGGAACACACTCTCCTCTCTTATACTGTTCACCTGCTAACATGTCCCGTGTATATTGAACAATCAGGGGAATACTGTCTCATCACTTATACTGTTCACCTGGTAACATGTCCCGTGTATATTAAACCATCTGGGGAACACACTCTCCTCACTTATACTGTTCACCTGGTAACATGTCCCGTGTATATTTAACAATCAGGGGAACACACTCTCCTCACTTATACTGTTCACCTGGTAACATGTACCGTGTATATTAAACCATCAGGGGAACACATTCTCCTCACTGATACTGTTCACCTGCTAACATGTCCCGTGTATATTTAACAATCAGGGGAACAGGCTCCCTTCACTTATACTGTTCACCTGGTAACATGTCCCGTGTATATTAAACCATCAGGGGAACACACTCTCTTCACATATACTGTTCACCTGGTAACATGTCCCGTGAGTATTAAACAATCAGGGGGACACACTCTCCTGACTTATACTGTTCAGCTGGTAACATGTCCCGTGTATATTTAACAATCAGGGGAACACACACTCCTCACTTATACTGTTCACCTGGTAACATGTCCCGTGTATATTAAACCATCTGGGGAACACACTCTCCTCACTTATACTGTTCACCTGGTAACATGTCCCGTGTATATTTAACAATCAGGGGAACACACTCTCCTCACTTATACTGTTCACCTGGTAACATGTCCCGTGTATATTAAACCATCTGGGGAACACACTCTCCTCACTTATACTGTTCACCTGGTAACATGTCCCGTGTATATTTAACAATCAGGGGAACACACTCTCCTCACTTATACTGTTCACCTGGTAACATGTACCGTGTATATTAAACCATCAGGGGAACACATTCTCCTCACTGATACTGTTCACCTGCTAACATGTCCCGTGTATATTTAACAATCAGGGGAACAGGCTCCCTTCACTTATACTGTTCACCTGGTAACATGTTCCGTGCATATTAAACCATCAGGGGAACACACTCTCTTCACATATACTGTTCACCTGGTAACATGTCCCGTGAGTATTAAACAATCAGGGGGACACACTCTCCTGACTTATACTGTTCAGCTGGTAACATGTCCCGTATATATTATACCATCAGGGGAATACACTGTCCTCACTTATACTGTTCACCTGGTAACATGTCCCGTCACTACTAAACAATCAGCGGGACACACTCTCCTCACTTATACTGTTCAACTGGTAACATGTCCTGTGTATATTAAAACATCAGGGGAAAGCACTCTCCTCACTTATAATGTTCACCTGGTAACGTGTCCCGTGTATATTAAACCATCAGGCGAACTCACTCTCCTCACCAAGACTGCTCACCTGGTAACATGTCCCGTGTATATTAAACCATCATGGGTAAGCCCTCTCCTCACTTATACTGTTCACCTGGTAACATGTCCCGTGTATATTATACCATCAGGGGAACACACTCTCCTCACTTGTACTGTTCACCTGGTAACATGTCCCGTGTATATTAAACCATCAGGGGAACACACTCTCCTCACTTATACTGTTCACCTGATGACATGTCCCGGGTATATTAAACAATCAGGGGAACTCACTCTCCTCACTTATACTGTTCACCTGGTATCATGTCCTGTGTATATTAAACCATCAGGGGAACACACTCTCCTCACTTATACTGTTCACCTGATGACATGTCCCGGGTATATTAAACCATCAGGGGAACTCACTCTCCTCGCTTATACTGTTCACCTGGTAACATGTCCCGTGTTTATTAAACCATCAGGGAAACACACTCTCCTCACTTATACTGTTCACCTGGTAACATGTCCCGTCTATATTAAACCATCAGGGGAACACACTCTCCTCACTTATACTGTTCACCTGCTAACATGTCCCGTGTTTATTAAACCATCAGGGGAACACACTCTCCTCACTGATACTGTTCACCTGGTGACACGTCCTGTCAGTATTAAACAATCATTGGATCACACTCTCCTCACTTATACTGTTGACCTGGTAACATGTCCCGTGTATATTGAACCATCAGCGGAACACACTCTCCTCACTTATACTGTTCACCTGCTAACATGTCCCGTGTATATTGAACCATCAGGGGAACACACTCTCCTCACTTATACTGTTCACCTGCTAACATGTCCCGTGTATATTGAACCATCAGGGGAATACAGTCTCATCACTTATACTGTTCACCTGGTAACATGTCCCGTGTATATTAAACCATCTGGGGAACACACTCTCCTCACTTATACTGTTCACCTGGGAACTTGTCCCGTGTATATTTAACAATCAGGGGAACACACTCTCCTCACTTATACTGTTCACCTGGTAACATGTACCGTGTATATTAAACCATCAGGGGAACACATTCTCCTCACTGATACTGTTCACCTGCTAACATGACCCGTGTATATTTAACAATCAGGGGAACAGGCTCCCTTCACTTATACTGTTCACCTGGTAACATGTTCCGTGTATATTAAACCATCAGGGGAACACACTCTCTTCACATATCCTGTTCACCTGGTAACATGTCCCGTGAGTATTAAACAATCAGGGGGACACACTCTCCTGACTTATACTGTTCAGCTGGTAACATGTCCTGTGTATATTAAAACAGCAGGGGAAAGCACTCTCCTCACTTATAATGTTCACCTGATGACATGTCCCGGGTAGATTAAACAATCAGGGGAACACACTCTCCTCACTTATACTGTTCACCTGGTAACATGTCCCGTGTGTATTAAACCATCAGGGCAACACACTCTCCTCACTTATACTGTTCACCTGGTAACATGTCCTGTCAGTATTAAACAATCATTGGATCACACTCTCCTCGCTTATACTGTTGACCTGGTAACATGTCCCGTGTATATTGAACCATCAGCGGAACACACCCTCCTCACTTATACTGTTCACCTGCTAACATGTCCCGTGTATGTTGAACCATCAGGGGAACACACTCTCCTCACTTATACTGTTCAGCTGCTAACATGTCCCGTGTATATTGAACCATCAGGGTAATACAGTCTCATCACTTATACTGTTCACCTGGTAACAAGTCCCGTGTATATTTAACAATCAGGGGAACACACTCTCTTCACATATACTGTTCACCTGGTAACATGTCCCGTGAGTATTAAACAATCAGGGGGACACACTCTCCTGACTTATACTGTTCAGCTGGTAACATGTCCCGTGTATATTTAACAATCAGGGGAACACACTCTCCTCACTTTTACTGTTCACCTGGTAACAAGTCCCGTGTATATTAAACCATCTGGGGAACACACTCTCCTCACTTATACTGTTCACCTGGTAACATGTCCCGTGTATATTTAACAATCAGGGGAACATACTCTCCTCACTTATACTGTTCACCTGGTAACATGTCCCGTGTATATTAAACCATCTGGGGAACACACTCTCCTCACTTATACTGTTCACCTGGTAACATGTCCCGTGAGTATTAAACAATCAGGGGGACACACTCTCCTGACTTATACTGTTCAGCTGGTAACATGTCCCGTGTATATTATATCATCAGGGGAATACACTGTCCTCACTTATACTGTTCATGTGGTAACATGTCCCGTCACTATTAAACAATCAGCGGGACACACTCTCCTGACTTATAGTGTTCACCTGGTAACATGTCCTGTGTATATTAAAACATCAGGGGAAAGCACTCTCCTCACTTATAATGTTCACCTGGTAACATGTCCCGTGTATATTAAACCATCAGGGGAACTCACTCTCCTCACCTATACTGTTCACCTGGTAACATGTCCCGTGTATATTAAACCATCATGGGTAAGCCCTCTCCTCACTTATACTCTTCACCTGGTAACATGTCCCGTGTATATTATACCATCAGGGGAACACACTCTCCTCACTTATACTGTTCACCTGGTGACATGTCCCGTGTATATTAAACCCTCAGGGGAACAAACTCTCCTCACTTATACTGTTCACCTGATGACATGTCCCGGGTATATTAAACAATCAGGGGAACTCACTCTCCTCACTTATACTGTTCACCTGGTATCATGTCCTGTGTATATTAAACCATCAGGGGAACACACTCTCCTCACTTATACTGTTCACCTGATGACATGTCCCGGGTATATTAAACCATCAGGGGAACACACTCTCCTCACTTAGACTGTTCACCTGGTAACATGTCCCGTGTGTATTAAACCATCAGGGGAACACACTCTCTTCACTTATACTGTTCACCTGGTAACATGTCCCGTCTATATTAAACCATCAGGGGAACACACTCTCCTCACTTATACTGTTCACCTGCTAACATGTCCCGTGTATATTAAACCATCAGGGGAACACACTCTCCTCACTTATACTGTTCACCTGGTGACACGTCCTGTCAGTATTAAACAATCATTGGATCACAGTCTCCTCACTTATACTGTTGACCTGGAAACATGTCCCGTGTATATTGAACCATCAGCGGAACACACTCTCCTCACTTATACTGTTCACCTGGTAACATGTCCCGTGTGTATTGAACCATCAGGGGAACACACTCTCCTCACTTATACTGTTCACCTGCTGACATGTCCCGTGTATATTGAACCATCAGGGGAATACAGTCTCATCACTTATACTGTTCACCTGGTAACATGTCCCGTGTATATTAAACCATCTGGGGAACACACTCTCCTCACTTATACTGTTCACCTGGTAACATGTCCCGTGTATATTTAACAATCAGGGGAACACACTCTCCTCACTTATACTGTTCACATGGTAACATGTACCGTGTATATTAAACCATCAGGGGAACACATTCTCCTCACTGATACTGTTCACCTGCTAACATGTCCCGTGTATATTTAACAATCAGGGGAACAGGCTCCCTTCACTTATACTGTTCACCTGGTAACATGTCCCGTGTATATTAAACCATCAGGGGAATACACTGTCCTCACTTATACAGTTCAGCTGGTAACATGTCCCGTGTATATTATACCATCAGGGGAATACACTGTCCTCACTTATACTGTTCACCTGGTAACATGTCCCGTCACTATTAAACAATCAGCGGGACACACTCTCCTGACTTATACTGTTCACCTGGTAACATGTCCTGTGTATATTAAAACATCAGGGGAAAGCACTCTCCTCACTTATAATGTTCACCTGGTAACATGTCCCGTGTATATTAAACCATCAGGGGAACTCACTCTCCTCACCTATACTGTTCACCTGGTAACATGTCCCGTGTATATTAAACCATCATGGGTAAGCCCTCTCCTCACTTATACTGTTCACCTGGTAACATGTCCCGTGTATATTATACCATCAGGGGAACACACTCTCCTCACTTATACTGTTCACCTGGTAACATATCCCGTGTATATTAAACCATCAGGGGAACACACTCTCCTCACTTATACTGTTCACGTGATGACATGTCCCGGGTATATTAAACAATCAGGGGAACTCACTCTCCTCACTTATACTGTTCACCTGGTATCATGTCCTGTGTATATTAAACCATCAGGGGAACACACTCTCCTCACTTATACTGTTCACCTGATGACATGTCCCGGGTATATTAAACCATCAGGGGAACACACTCTCCTCACTTATACTGTTCACCTGGTAACATGTCCCGTGTATATTAAACCATCTGGGGAACACACTCTCCTCACTTATACTGTTCACCTGGTAACATGTCCCGTGTATATTTAACAATCAGGGGAACACACTCTCCTCACTTATACTGTTCACCTGGTAACATGTACCGTGTATATTAAACCATCAGGGGAACACATTCTCCTCACTGATACTGTTCACCTGCTAACATGTCCCGTGTATATTTAACAATCAGGGGAACAGGCTCCCTTCACTTATACTGTTCACCTGGTAACATGTCCCGTGTATATTAAACCATCAGGGGAATACACTGTCCTCACTTATACTGTTCAGCTGGTAACATGTCCCGTGTATATTATACCATCAGGGGAATACACTGTCCTCACTTATACTGTTCACCTGGTAACATGTACCGTCACTATTAAACAATCAGCGGGACACACTCTCCTGACTTATACTGTTCACCTGGTAACATGTCCTGTGTATATTAAAACATCAGGGGAAAGCACTCTCCTCACTTATAATGTTCACCTGGTAACATGTCCCGTGTATATTAAACCATCAGGGGAACTCACTCTCCTCACCTATACTGTTCACCTGGTAACATGTCCCGTGTATATTAAACCATCATGGGTAAGCCCTCTCCTCACTTATACTGTTCACCTTGTAACATGTCCCGTGTATATTATACCATCAGGGGAACACACTCTCCTCACTTATACTGTTCACCTGGTAACATATCCCGTGTATATTAAACCATCAGGGGAACACACTCTCCTCACTTATACTGTTCACGTGATGACATGTCCCGGGTATATTAAACAATCAGGGGAACTCACTCTCCTCACTTATACTGTTCACCTGGTATCATGTCATGTGTATATTAAACCATCAGGGGAACACACTCTCCTCACTTATACTGTTCACCTGATGACATGTCCCGGGTATATTAAACCATCAGGGGAACACACTCTCCTCACTTATACTGTTCACCTGGTAACATGTCCCGTGTGTATTAAACCATCAGGGGAACACACTCTCCTCACTTATACTGTTCACCTGGGAACATGTCCCGTCTATATTAAACCATCAGGGGAACACACTCTCCTCACTTATACTGTTCACCTGGTGACACGTCCTGTCAGTATTAAACAATCATTGGATCACACTCTCCTCACTTATACTGTTGACCTGGTAACATGTCCCGTGTATATTGAACCATCAGCGGAACACACTCTCCTCACTTATACTGTTCACCTGCTAACATGTCCCGTGTATATTGAACCATCAGGGGAACACACTCTCATCACTTATACTGTTCACCTGCTAACATGTCCCGTGTATATTGAACCATCAGGGGAATACAGTCTCATCACTTATACTGTTCACCTGGTTACATGTCCCGTGTATATTAAACCATCAGGGGAACACACTCTCCTCACTTATACTGTTCACCTGGTAACATGTCCCGTGTATATTAAACCATCAGGGGAAAGCCCTCACCTCACTTATTCTGTTCACCTGGTAATAAGTCCCGTGTATATTAAACCATCAGGGGAACACACTCTCCTCACTTATACTGTTCACCTGGTAACATGTCCCGTGTATATTAAACAATCATGTGTAAGCCCTCTCCTCACTTATACTGGTCACCTGGTAACATGTCCCGTGTATATTATACCATCAGGGGAACACACTCTCCTCACTTATACTGTTCACCTGGTATCATGTCCCGGGTATATTAAACAATCAGGGGAACTCACTCTCCTCACTTATACTGTTCACCTGGTAACATGTCCCGGGTATATTAAACAATCAGGGGAACTCACTCTCCTCACTTATACTTTTCACCTGGTATCATGTCCTGTGTATATTAAACCATCAGGGGAACACACTCTCCTCACTTATACTGTTCACCTGATGACATGTCCCGGGTATATTAAACCATCAGGGGAACACACTCTCCTCACTTATACTGTTCACCTGGTAACATGTCCCGTGTGTATTAAACCATCAGGGGAACACACTCTCCTCACTTATACTGTTCACCTGGGAACATGTCCCGTCTATATTAAACCATCAGGGCAACACACTCTCCTCACTTATACTGTTCACCTGGTGACACGTCCTGTCAGTATTAAACAATCATTGGATCACACTCTCCTCACTTATACTGTTGACCTGGTAACATGTCCCGTGTATATTGAACCATCAGCGGAACACACTCTCCTCACTTATACTGTTCACCTGCTAACATGTCCCGTGTATATTGAACCATCAGGGGAACACACTCTCATCACTTATACTGTTCACCTGCTAACATGTCCCGTGTATATTGAACCATCAGGGGAATACAGTCTCATCACTTATACTGTTCACCTGGTTACATGTCCCGTGTATATTAAACCATCAGGGGAACACACTCTCCTCACTTATACTGTTCACCTGGTAACATGTCCCGTGTATATTAAACCATCAGGGGAAAGCCCTCACCTCACTTATTCTGTTCACCTGGTAATAAGTCCCGTGTATATTAAACCATCAGGGGAACACACTCTCCTCACTTATACTGTTCACCTGGTAACATGTCCCGTGTATATTAAACAATCATGGGTAAGCCCTCTCCTCACTTATACTGGTCACCTGGTAACATGTCCCGTGTATATTATACCATCAGGGGAACACACTCTCCTCACTTATACTGTTCACCTGGTATCATGTCCCGGGTATATTAAACAATCAGGGGAACTCACTCTCCTCACTTATACTGTTCACCTGGTAACATTTCCCGGGTATATTAAACAATCAGGGGAACTCACTCTCCTCACTTATACTTTTCACCTGGTATCATGTCCTGTGTATATTAAACCATCAGGGGAACACACTCTCCTCACTTATACTGTTCACCTGATGACATGTCCCGGGTATATTAAACCATCAGGGGAACACACTCTCCTCACTTATACCGTTCACCTGGTAACATGTCCCGTGTGTATTAAACCATCAGGGGAACACACTCTCCTCACTTATACTGTTCACCTGGTAACATGTCCCGTCTATATTAAACCATCAGGGGAACACACTCTCCTCACTTATACTGTTCACCTGCTAACATGTCCCGTGTATATTTAACCATCAGGGGAACACACTCTCCTCACTTATACTGTTCACCTGGTGACACGTCCTGTCAGTATTAAACAGTCATTGGATCACACTCTCCTCACTTATACTGTTGACCTGGTAACATGTCCCGTGTATATTGAACCATCAGCGGAACACACTCTCCTCACTTATACTGTTCACCTGCTAACATGTCCCGTGTATATTGAACCATCAGGGGAACACACTCTCATCACTTATACTGTTCACCTGCTAACATGTCCCGTGTATATTGAACCATCAGGGGAATACACTCTCCTCACTTATACTGTTCACCTGGTAACATGTCCCGTGTATATTAAACCATCAGGGGAAAGCCCTCACCTCTCTTATTCTGTTCACCTGGTAATAAGTACCGTGTATATTAAACCATCAGGGGAACACACTCTCCTCACTTATACTGTTCACCTGGTAACATGTCCCGTGTATATTAAACCATCTGGGGAACACACACTCCTCACTTATACTGTTCACCTGGTAACATGTCCCGTGTATATTTAACAATCAGGGGAACACACTCTCCTCACTTATACTGTTCACCTGGTAACATGTACCGTGTATATTAAACCATCAGGGGAACACATTCTCCTCACTGATACTGTTCACCTGCTAACATGTCCCGTGTATATTAAACAATGAGGGGAACACACTCTCCTCACTTATACTCGTCACCTTGTAACATGTCCCACGTATATTAAGCAATCAGCGAACAGGCTCCCTTCACTTCTACTGTTCACCTGGTAACATGTCCCGTGTATATTAAACCATCAGGGGAACACACTCTCTTCACATATACTTTTCACCTGGTAACATGTCCCGTCAGTATTAAACTATCAGCGGGACACACTCTCCTGACTTATACTGTCCACCTGATAACATGTCCTGCGTATATTAAAACATCAGGGGAAAGCACTCTCCTCACTTATAATGTTCACCTGGTAACATGTCCCGTGTATATTAAACCATCAGGGGAGCTCTCTCTCCTCACCTATACTGTTCACCTGGTAATATGTCCCGTGTATATTAAACCATCATGGGTAAGCCCTCTCCTCACTTATACTGTTCACCTGGTAACATGTCCCGTGTATATTATACCATCAGGGGAACACACTCTCCTCACTTATACTGTTCACCTGGTAACATGTCCCGTGTATATTAAACCATCAGGGGAACACACTCTCCTCACTTATACTGTTCAACTGATGACATGTCCCGGGTATATTAAACCATCAGGGGAACTCACTCTCCTCACTTATACTGTTCACCTGGTATCATGTCCTGTGTATATTAAACCATCAGGGGAACACACTCTCCTCACTTATACTGTTCACCTGATGACATGTCCCGGGTATATTAAACCATCAGGGGAACACACTCTCCTCACTTATACTGTTCACCTGATGACATGTCCCGGTTATGTTAAACCATCAGGGGAACACACTCTCCTCACTGATACTGTTCACCTGGTAACATGTCCCGTGTATATTAAACCATCTGGGGAACACACTCTCCTCACTTACACTGTTCACCTGGTAACATGTCCCGTGTATATTTAACAATCAGGGGAACACACTCTCCTCACTTATACTGTTCACCTGGTAACATGTACCGTGTATATTAAACCATCAGGGGAACACATTCTCCTCACTGATACTGTTCACCTGCTAACATGTCCCGTGTATATTTAACAATCAGGGGAACAGGCTCCCTTCACTTATACTGTTCACCTGGTAACATGTCCCGTGTATATTAAACCATCAGGGGAATACACTGTCCTCACTTATACTGTTCAGCTGGTAACATGTCCCGTGTATATTATACCATCAGGGGAATACACTGTCCTCACTTATACTGTTCACCAGGTAACATGTCCCGTCACTATTAAACAATCAGCGGGACACACTCTCCTGACTTATACTGTTCACCTGGTAACATGTCCTGTGTATATTAAAACATCAGGGGAAAGCACTCTCCTCACTTATAATGTTCACCTGGTAACATGTCCCGTGTATATTAAACCATCAGGGGAACTCACTCTCCTCACCTATACTGTTCACCTGGTAACATGTCCCGTGTATATTAAACCATCATGGGTAAGCCCTCTCCTCACTTATACTGTTCACCTGGTAACATGTCCCGTGTATATTATACCATCAGGGGAACACACTCTCCTCACTTATACTGTTCACCTGGTAACATGTCCCGTGTATATTAAACCATCAGGGGAACACACTCTCCTCACTTATACTGTTCACGTGATGACATGTCCCGGGTATATTAAACAATCAGGGGAACTCACTCTCCTCACTTATACTGTTCACCTGGTATCATGTCCTGTGTATATTAAACCATCAGGGGAACACACTCTCCTCACTTATACTGTTCACCTGATGACATGTCCCGGGTATATTAAACCATCAGGGGAACACACTCTCCTCACTTATACTGTTCACCTGGTAACATGTCCCGTGTGTATTAAACCATCAGGGGAACACACTCTCCTCACTTATACTGTTCACCTGGTAACATGTCCCGTCTATATTAAACCATCAGGGGAACACACTCTCCTCACTTATACTGTTCACCTGCTAACATGTCCCGTGTATATTAAACCATCAGGGGAACACACTCTCCTCACTTATACTGTTCACCTGGTGACACGTCCTGTCAGTATTAAACAATCATTGGATCACACTCTCCTCACTTATACTGTTGACCTGGTAACATGTCCCGTGTATATTGAACCATCAGCGGAACACACTCTCCTCACTTATACTGTTCACCTGCTAACATGTCCCGTGTATATTGAACCATCAGGGGAACACACTCTCATCACTTATACTGTTCACCTGCTAACATGTCCCGTGGATATTGAACCATCAGGGGAATATAGTCTCATCACTTATACTGTTCACCTGGTAACATGTCCCGTGTATATTAAACCATCAGGGGAACACACTCTCCTCACTTATACTGTTCACCTGGTAACATGTCCCGTGTATATTAAACCATCAGGGGAAAGCCCTCACCTCACTTATTCTGTTCACCTGGTAATAAGTCCCGTGTATATTAAACCATCAGGGGAACACACTCTCCTCACTTATACTGTTCACCTGGTAACATGTCCCGTGTATATTAAACCATCTGGGGAACACACACTCCTCACTTATACTGTTCACCTGGTAACATGTCCCGTGTATATTTAACAATCAGGGGAACACACTCTTCTCACTTATACTGTTCACCTGGTAACATGTACCGTGTATATTAAACCATCAGGGGAACACATTCTCCTCACTGATACTGTTCACCTGCTAACATGTCCCGTGCATATTAAACAATGAGGGGAACACACTCTCCTCACTTATACTCGTCACCTTGTAACATGTTCCACGTATGTTAAGCAATCAGGGGAACAGGCTCCCTTCACTTCTACTTTTCACCTGGTTACATGTCCCGTGAGTATTATACAATCAGGGGGACACACTCTCCTGACTTATACTGTTCAGCTGGTAACATGTCCCGTGTATATTATACCATCAGGGGAACACACTGTCCTCACTTATACTGTTCACCTGGTAAAATGTCCCGTCAGTATTAAACTATCAGCGGGACACACTCTCCTGACTTATACTGTCCACCTGATAACATGTCCTGCGTATATTAAAACAGCAGGGGAAAGCACTCTCGTCACTTATAATGTTCACCTGGTAACATGTCCCGTGTATATTAAACCATCAGGGGAGCTCTCTCTCCTCACCTATACTGTTCACCTGGTAATATGTCCCGTGTATATTAAACCATCATGGGTAAGCCCTCTCCTCACTTATACTGTTCACCTGGTAACATGTCCCGTGTATATTATACCATCAGGGGAACACACTCTCCTCACTTATACTGTTCACCTGGTAACATGTCCCGTGTATATTAAACCATCAGGGGAACACACTCTCCTCACTTATACTGTTCACCTGATGACATGTCCCGGGTATATTAAACCATCAGGGGAACTCACTCTCCTCACTTATACTGTTCACCTGGTATCATGTCCTGTGTATATTAAACCATCAGGGGAACACACTCTCCTCACTTATACTGTTCACCTGATGACATGTCCCGGTTATATTAAACCATCAGGGGAACACACTCTCCTCACTGATACTGTTCACCTGTTGACATGTCCTGTTTGTATTAAACCATCAGGGGAACTCACTCTCCTCACTTATACTGTTCACCTGATGACATGTCCCGGGTATATTAAACCATCAGGGGAACACACTCTCCTCACTTATACTGTTCACCTGGTAACATGTCCCGTGTGTATTAAACCATCAGGGGAACACACTCTCCTCACTTATACTGTTCACCTGGTAACATGTCCCGTCTATATTAAACCATCAGGGGAACACACTCTCCTCACTTATACTGTTCACCTGCTAACATGTCCCGTGTATATTAAACCATCAGGGGAACACACTCTCCTCACTTATACTGTTCACCTGGTGACACGTCCTGTCAGTATTAAACAATCATTGGATCACACTCTCCTCACTTATACTGTTGACCTGGTAACATGTCCCGTGTATATTGAACCATCAGCGGAACACACTCTCCTCACTTATACTGTTCACCTGCTAACATGTCCCGTGTATATTGAACCATCAGGGGAACACACTCTCATCACTTATACTGTTCACCTGCTAACATGTCCCGTGTATATTGAACCATCAGGGGAATATAGTCTCATCACTTATACTGTTCACCTGGTAACATGTCCCGTGTATATTAAACCATCAGGGGAACACACTCTCCTCACTTATACTGTTCACCTGGTAACATGTCCCGTGTATATTAAACCATCAGGGGAAAGCCCTCACCTCACTTATTCTGTTCACCTGGTAATAAGTCCCGTGTATATTAAACCATCAGGGGAACACACTCTCCTCACTTATACTGTTCACCTGGTAACATGTCCCGTGTATATTAAACCATCTGGGGAACACACACTCCTCACTTATACTGTTCACCTGGTAACATGTCCCGTGTATATTTAACAATCAGGGGAACACACTCTCCTCACTTATACTGTTCACCTGGTAACATGTACCGTGTATATTAAACCATCAGGGGAACACATTCTCCTCACTGATACTGTTCACCTGCTAACATGTCCCGTGTATATTAAACAATGAGGGGAACACACTCTCCTCACTTATACTCGTCACCTTGTAACATGTCCCACGTATATTAAGCAATCAGGGGAACAGGCTCCCTTCACTTCTACTTTTCACCTGGTAACATGTCCCGTGAGTATTAAACAATCAGGGGGACACACTCTGCTGACTTATACTGTTCAGCTGGTAACATGTCCCGTGTATATTATACCATCAGGGGAACACACTGTCCTCACTTATACTGTTCACCTGGTAAAATGTCCCGTCAGTATTAAACTATCAGCGGGACACACTCTCCTGACTTATACTGTCCACCTGATAACATGTCCTGCGTATATTAAAACATCAGGGGAAAGCACTCTCGTCACTTATAATGTTCACCTGGTAACATGTCCCGTGTATATTAAACCATCAGGGGAGCTCTCTCTCCTCACCTATACTGTTCACCTGGTAATATGTCCCGTGTATATTAAACCATCATGGGTAAGCCCTCTCCTCACTTATATTGTTCACCTGGTAACATGTCCCGTGTATATTATACCATCAGGGGAACACACTCTCCTCACTTATACTGTTCACCTGGTAACATGTCCCGTGTATATTAAACCATCTGGGGAACACACTCTCCTCACTTATACTGTTTACCTGGTAACATGTCCGCTGCCTGTTAAACCATCATGGGAACACACTCTCCTCACTAATACTGTTCACCTGGTGACACGTCCCGTCAGTATTAAACAATCATTGGATCACACTCTCCTCACTTATACTGTTCACCTGGTAACATGTCCCGGGTGTATTAAACCATCAGGTGAACACACTCTCCTCACTTATACTGTTGACCTGGTAACATGTCCCGTGCATGTTAAACCATCAGGGGAGGTACTCTCCTCACTTATACTTTTCACCTGGTAACATGTCCCGTGTATATTGAACAATCAGGGGAACACACTCTCCTCACTTATACTGTTCACCTGGTAACATGTCCCGTGTATATTAAACCATCAGGGGAAAGCCCTCTCCTCATTTATTCTGTTCACCTGGTAATAAGTCCCGTGCATATTAAATCATCAGGGGAACACACTCTCCTCACTTATAGTGTTCACCTGCTAACATGTCCCCTGTATATTAAACCATCTGGGGAACACACTCTCCTCACTTCTACTGTTCACCTGGTAACATGTCCCCTGCCTGTTAAACCATCATGGGAACACACTCTCCTCACTTATACTGTTCACCTGGTAACATGTCCCGTGTATATTAAACAATCAGGGGAACACACTCTCCTCACTTATACTGTCCACCTGCTAACATGTCCCGTGTATATTAAACCATCAGGGAACACACTCTCCTCACTTATACTGTTCACCTGGTAACATGTCCCGTGTATATTAAACCATCAGGGGAAAGCCCTCTCCTCACTTATTCTGTTCACCTGGTAATAAGTCCCGTGTATATTAAACCATCAGGGGAACACACTCTCCTCACTTATACAGTTCACCTGGTAACATGTCCCGTGTATATTAAACCATCTGGGGAACACACTCTCCTCACTTATACTGTTCACCTGGCAACATGTCCCGTGTATATTTAACAATCAGGGGAACACACTCTCCTCACTTATACTGTTCACCTGGTAACATGTCCCGTGTATATTAAACCATCAGGGGAACACTTTCTCCTCACTGATACTGTTCACCTGCTAACATGTCCCGTGTATATGTAACAATGAGGGGAACACACTCTCCTCACATATACTGTTCACCTGGTAACATGTCCCATGTATATTAAACCATCAGGGGAACACACTCTCTTCACATATACTGTTCACCTGGTAACATGTCCCAAGTATATTAAACCATCAGGGGAACACACTCTCTTCACATATACTGTTCACCTGGTAACATGTCCCGTGAGTATTAAACAATCAGGGGGACACACTCTCCTCACTTATACTGTTCAGCTGGTAACATGTCCCGTGTATATTATACCATCAGGGGAACACACTGTCCACACTTATACTGTTCACCTGGTAACATGTCCCGTCAGTATTAAACCATCAGCGGGACACACTCTCCTGACTTATACTGTTCAGCTGGTAACATGTCCTGTGTATATTAAAACATCAGGGGTAAGCACTCTCCTCACTTATAATGTTCACCTGGTAACATGTCCCGTGTATATTAAACCATCAGGGGAACACACTCTCCTAACTTATACTGTTCACCTGGTAACATGTCCCGTGTATATTAAACCATCAGGGGAACACACTCTCCTCACTTATACTGTTCACCTGATGAAATGTCCCGGGTATATTAAACAATCAGGGGAACTCACTCTCCTCACTTATACTGTTCACCTGTTGACATGTCCCGTGTGTATTAAACCATCAGGGGAACACACTCTCTTCACTTATACTCTTCACCTGGCAACATGTCCCGTGTATATTAAACCATCAGGGGAACACACTCTACTCACTTCCCTGTTCACCTGGTAACATGTCCCATGCCTGTTAAACCATCATGGGAACACACTCTCCTCACTTATACTGTTCACCTGGTAACATGTCCCGTCTATATTAAACCATCAGGGGAACACACTCTCCTCACTTATACTGTTCACCTGCTAACATGTCCCGTGTATATTAAACCATCAGGGGAACACACTCTCCTCACTTATACTGTTCACCTGGTGACACGTCCCGTCAGTATTAAACAATCATTGGATCACACTCTCCTCACTTATACTGTTCACCTGGTAACATGTCCCATGTATATTCAACCATGAGGGGAACACATTCTCCTCACTTATACTGTTCACCTGCTAACATGTCCCGTGAGGATTGAACCATCAGGGGAATACAGTCTCATCACTTATACTGTTCACCTGGTAACATGTCCCGTGTATATTAAACCATCTGGGGAACACACTCTCCTCACTTCTACTGTTCACCTGGTAACATGTCCCCTGCCTGTTAAACCATCATGGGAACACACTCTCCTCACTTATACTGTTCACCTGGTAACATGTCCCGTGTATATTAAACAATCAGGGGAACACACTCTCCTCACTTATACTGTCCACCTGCTAACATGTCCCGTGTATATTAAACCATCAGGGAACACACTCTCCTCACTTATACTGTTCACCTGGTAACATGTCCCGTGTATATTAAACCATCAGGGGAAAGCCCTCTCCTCACTTATTCTGTTCACCTGGTAATAAGTCCCGTGTATATTAAACCATCAGGGGAACACACTCTCCTCACTTATACAGTTCACCTGGTAACATGTCCCGTGTATATTAAACCATCTGGGGAACACACTCTCCTCACTTATACTGTTCACCTGGCAACATGTCCCGTGTATATTTAACAATCAGGGGAACACACTCTCCTCACTTATACTGTTCACCTGGTAACATGTCCCGTGTATATTAAACCATCAGGGGAACACTTTCTCCTCACTGATACTGTTCACCTGCTAACATGTCCCGTGTATATGTAACAATGAGGGGAACACACTCTCCTCACATATACTGTTCACCTGGTAACATGTCCCATGTATATTAAACCATCAGGGGAACACACTCTCTTCACATATACTGTTCACCTGGTAACATGTCCCAAGTATATTAAACCATCAGGGGAACACACTCTCTTCACATATACTGTTCACCTGGTAACATGTCCCGTGAGTATTAAACAATCAGGGGGACACACTCTCCTCACTTATACTGTTCAGCTGGTAACATGTCCCGTGTATATTATACCATCAGGGGAACACACTGTCCACACTTATACTGTTCACCTGGTAACATGTCCCGTCAGTATTAAACCATCAGCGGGACACACTCTCCTGACTTATACTGTTCAGCTGGTAACATGTCCTGTGTATATTAAAACATCAGGGGTAAGCACTCTCCTCACTTATAATGTTCACCTGGTAACATGTCCCGTGTATATTAAACCATCAGGGGAACACACTCTCCTAACTTATACTGTTCACCTGGTAACATGTCCCGTGTATATTAAACCATCAGGGGAACACACTCTCCTCACTTATACTGTTCACCTGATGAAATGTCCCGGGTATATTAAACAATCAGGGGAACTCACTCTCCTCACTTATACTGTTCACCTGTTGACATGTCCCGTGTGTATTAAACCATCAGGGGAACACACTCTCTTCACTTATACTCTTCACCTGGCAACATGTCCCGTGTATATTAAACCATCAGGGGAACACACTCTACTCACTTCCCTGTTCACCTGGTAACATGTCCCATGCCTGTTAAACCATCATGGGAACACACTCTCCTCACTTATACTGTTCACCTGGTAACATGTCCCGTCTATATTAAACCATCAGGGGAACACACTCTCCTCACTTATACTGTTCACCTGCTAACATGTCCCGTGTATATTAAACCATCAGGGGAACACACTCTCCTCACTTATACTGTTCACCTGGTGACACGTCCCGTCAGTATTAAACAATCATTGGATCACACTCTCCTCACTTATACTGTTCACCTGGTAACATGTCCCATGTATATTCAACCATGAGGGGAACACATTCTCCTCACTTATACTGTTCACCTGCTAACATGTCCCGTGAGGATTGAACCATCAGGGGAATACAGTCTCATCACTTATACTGTTCACCTGGTAACATGTCCCGTGTATATTAAACCATCTGGGGAACACACTCTCCTCACTTATACTGTTCACCTGGTAACATGTCCCGTGTATATTTAACAATCAGGGGAACACACTCTCGTCACATATACTGTTCACCTGGTAACATGTCCCGTGTATATTAAACCATCTGGGGAACACACTCTCCTCACTTATACTGTTCACCTGGTAACATGTCCCGTGTATATTTAACAATCAGGGGAACACACTCTCCTCACTTATACTGTTCACCTGGTAACATGTCCCGTGTCTGTTTAACAATCAGGGGAACACACTCTCCTCACTTATACTGTTCACCTGGTAACATGTCCCGTGTATATTTAACAATCAGGGGAACACACTCTCCTCACTTATACTGTTCACCTGGTAACATGTCCCGTGTATATTTAACAATCAGGGGAACACACTCTCCTCACTTATACTGTTCACCTGGTAACATGTCCCGTGTATATTAAACCATCTGGGGAACACACTCTCCTCACTTATACTGTTCACCTGGTAACATGTCCCGTGTATATTTGACAATCAGGGGAACACACTCTCCTCACTTATACTGTTCACCTGGTAACATGTCCCGTGTATATTAAACCATCTGGGGAACACACTCTCCTCACTTATACTGTTCACCTGGTAACATGCCCCGTGTATATTTAACAATCAGGGGAACACACTCGCCTCACTTATACTGTTCAACTTGTAACATGTACTGTGTATATTAAACCATCAGGGGAACACATTCTCCTCACTGATACTGTTCACCTGCTAACATGTCCCGTGTATATTTAACAATCAGGGGAACAGGCTCCCTTCACTTATACTGTTCACCTGGTAACATGACCCGTGTATATTAAACCATCAGGGGAACAAACTCTCTTCGCATATACTGTTCACCTGGTAACATGTCCCGTGAGTATTAAACAATCAGGGGGACACACTCTCCTGACTTATACTGTTCAGCTGGTCACATGTCCCGTGTATATTATACCATCAGTGGAACACACTGTCCTCACTTATGCTGTTCACCTGGTAACATGTCCCGTCAGTATTAAACAATCAGCGGACACACTCTCCTGACTTATACTGTTCACCTGGTAACATGTCCTGTGCATATTAAAACATCAGGGGAAAGCACTCTCCTCACTTATAATGTTCACCTGGTAACATGTCCCGTGTATATTAAACCATCAGGGGAACTCACTCTCCTCACCTATACTGTTCACCTGGTAACATGTGCCGTGTATATTAAACCATCATGGGTAAGCCCTCTCCTCACTTATACTGTTCACCTGGTAACATGTCCCGTATATATTATACCATCAGGGGAACACACTCTCCTCACTTATACTGTTCACCTGGTAACATGTCCCGTGTATATTAAACCATCAGGGGAACACACTCTCCTCACTTATACTCTTCACCTGATGACATGTCCCGGGTATATTAAACAATCAGGGGAACTCACTCTCCTCACTTATACTGTTCACCTGGTAACATGTCCCGTGTATATTAAACCATCAGGGGAAAGCCCTCTCCTCATTTATTCTGTTCACCTGGTAATAAGTCCCGTGTATATTAAATCATCAGGGGAACACACTCTCCTCACTTATAGTGTTCACCTGCTAACATGTCCCGTGTATATTAAACCATCAGGGGAACACACTCTCCTCACTTATACTGTTCACCTGCTAACATGTCCCGTGTATATTAAACCATCAGGGGAACACACTCTCCTCACTTCTACTGTTCACCTGGTAACATGTCCCGTGTATATTAAACCATCTGGGGAACACACTCTCCTCACTTCTACTGTTCACCTGGTAACATGTCCCCTGCCTGTTAAACCATCATGGGAACACACTCTCCTCACCTATACTGTTCACCTGGTAACCTGTCCCGGGTGTATTAAACCATCAGGGGAACACACTCTCCTCACTTATACTGTTGACCTGGTGACATGTCCCGTGCATGTTAAACCATCAGGGGAAGTAGTCTCTACACTTATACTGTTCACCTGGTAACATGTCCCGTGTATATTAAAACATCAGGGGAAAGCACTCTCCTCACTTATAATGTTCACCTGGTAACATGTCCCGTGTATATTAAACCATCAGGGGAACTCACTCTCCTCACTTATACTGTTGACCTGGTGACATGTCCCGTGCATGTTAAACCATCAGGGGAAGTACTCTCCACACTTATACTGTTCACCTGGTAACATGTCCCGTGTATATTAAACAATCAGGGGAACACGCTCTCCTCACTAATACTGTCCACCTGCTAACATGTCCCGTGTATATTAAACCATCAGGGAACACACTGTCCTCACTTATACTGTTCACCTGGTAACATGTCCCGTGTATATTAAACCATCAGGGGAAATCCCTCTCCTCACTTATTCTGTTCACCTGGTAATAAGTCCCGTGTATATTAAACCATCAGGGGAACACACTCTCCTCACTTATACTGTTCACCTGGCAACATGTCCCGTGTATATTTAACAATCAGGGAAACACACTCTCCTCACTTATACTGTTCACCTGGTAACATGTCCCGTGTATATTAAACCATCAGGGGAACACTTTCTCCTCACTGATACTGTTCACCTGCTAACATGTCCCGTGTATATTAAACAATGAGGGGAACACACAATCCTCACTTATACTCTTCACCTTGTAACATGTCCCACGTCTATTAAGCAATCAGGGGAACAGGCTCTCTTCACTTATTCTGTTCACCTGGTTACATGTCCCATGTATATTAAACCATCAGCCGAACACACTCTCTTCACATATACTGTTCACCTGGTAACATGTCCCATGTATATTAAACCATCAGGGGAACACACTCTCTTCACATATACTGTTCACCTGGTAACATGTCCCGTGAGTAATAAACAATCAGGGGGACACACTCTCCTGACGTATACTGTTCAGCTGGTAACATGTCCCGTGTATATTATACCATCAGCGGAACACACTGTCCACACTTATACTGTTCACCTGGTAACATGTCCCGTCAGTATTAAACCATCAGCGGGACACACTCTCCTGACTTATACTGTTCAGCTGGTAACATGTCCTGTGTATATTAAAACATCAGGGGAAAGCGCTCTCCTCACTTATAATGTTCACCTGGTAACATGTCCCGTGTATATTAAACCATCAGGGGAACACACTCTCCTAACTTATCCTGTTCACCTGGTAACAAGTCCCGTGTATATTAAACCATCAGGGGAACACACTCTCCTCACTTATACTGTTCACCTGATGAAATGTCCCGGGTATATTAAACAATCAGGGGAACTCACTCTCCTCACTTATACTGTTCACCTGTTGACATGTCCCGTGTGTATTAAACCATCAGGGGAACACACTCTCCTCACTTATACTGATCACCTGCTAACATGTCACGCGTATATTAAACCATCAGGGGAACACACTCTCCTCACCTCTACTGTTCACCTGGTAACATGTCCCGTGTATATTAAACCATCTGGGGAACACACTCTCCTCACTTCTACTGTTCACCTGGTAACATGTCCCCTGCCTGTTAAACCATCATGGGAACACACTCTCCTCACTTATACTGTTCACCTGGTAACATGTTCCGGGTGTATTAAACCATCAGGGGAACACACTCTCCTCACTTATACTGTCCACCTGCTAACATGTCCCGTGTATATTAAACCATCAGGGAACACACTCTCCTCACTTATACTGTTCACCTGGTAAAATGTCCCGTGTATATTAAACCATCAGGGGAACACACTCTCCTCACTTATACTGCTCACCTGATGACATGTCCCGGGTATATTAAACAATCAGGGGAACTCACTCTCCTCACTTATACTGTTCACCTGGTATCATGTCCTGTGTATATTAAACCATAAGGGGAAAGCCCTCTCCTCATTTATTCTGTTCACCTGGTAATAAGTCCCGTGTATATTAAATCATCAGGGGAACACACTCTCCTCACTTATAGTGTTCAGCTGCTAACATATCCCGTGTACATTAAACCATCAGGGGAACACAATCTCCTCACTTATACTGTTCACCTGCTAACATGTCACGCGTATATTAAACCATCAGGGGAACACACTCTCCTCACTTCTACTGTTCACCTGGTAACATGTCCCGTGTATATTAAACCATCTGGGGAACACACTCTCCTCACTTCTACTGTTCACCTGGTAACATGTCCCCTGCCTGTTAAACCATCATGGGAACACACTCTCCTCACTTATACTATTCACCTGGTAACATGTCCCGGGTGTATTAAACCATCAGGGGAACACACTCTCCTCACTTATACTGTCCACCTGCTAACATGTCCCGTGTATATTAAACCATCAGGGAACACACTCTCCTCACTTATACTGTTCACCTGGTAACATGTCCCGTGTATATTAAACCATCAGGGGAAAGCCCTCTCATCACTTATTCTGTTCACCTGGTAATAAGTCCCGTGTATATTAAACCATCAGGGGAACACTTACTCCTCACTGATACGGTTCACCTGCTAACATGTCCCGTGTATATTAAACAATGAGGGGAACACACACTCCTCACTTATACTCTTCACCTTGTAACATGTCCCACGTATATTAAGCAATCAGGGGAACAGGCTCTCTTCACTTATTCTGTTCACCTGGTAACATGTCCCATGTATATTAAACCATCAGCGGAACACACTCTCCTCACTTATACTGTTCACCTGGTCACATGTCCCGTGTATATTAAACCATCTGGGGAACACACTCTCCTCACTTATACTGTTCACCTGGTAACATGTCCCGTGTATATTAAACAATGAGGGGAACACACTCTCCTCACTTATACTCTTCACCTTGTAACATGTCCCACGTATATTAAGCAATCAGGGGAACAGGCTCTCTTCACTTATTCTGTTCACCTGGTAACATGTCCCATGTATATTAGACCATCTGCGGAACCTACTCTCCTCACTTCTACTCTTCATCTGGTGACACGTCCCGTGCGTGTTAAACCATCAGGGGAACACACTCTCCTCACTTATACTGCTCACCTGGTAACATGTCCCGTGAGTATTAAACAATCAGGGGGACACACTCTCCTGACTTATACTTTTCACCTGGTATCATGTCCCGTGTATATTAAACCATCAGGGGAACACATTCTCCTCACTTATACTGTTCACCTGGTAACATGTCCTGTGTCTATTAAACCATCAGGGGAACACAGTCTCCTCACTTATACTGTTCACCTGGTAACATGTCCCGTGTATATTAAACCATCAGGGGAATACATTCTCCTCAATTATACTGTTCACCTGCTTACATGTCCCGTGTATATTAAACCATCAGGGGAACACACTCTCCTCACTTATACTGTTCACCTGCTAACATGTCCCGTGTATATTAAACCATCAGGGGAAAGCCCTCTCCTCACTTATACTGTTCAGCTGGTAACATGTCGCGTGTATATTATACCATCAGGGGAACACACTGTCCTTACTTATACTGTTCACCTGCCAACATGTCCCGTGTATATTAAACGATCAGGGGATAGCCCTCTCCTCACTTATGCTGTTCAGCTGGTAACATGTCCCGTGTATATTATACCATCAGGGGAACACACTCTCCTCACTTATACTGTTCAACTGGTAACATATCCCGTGTATATTAAACCATCAGGGGAACACACTCTCCTCACTTATACTGTTCACCTGGTAACATGTCCCGTGTATCTTAAACCATCAGGGGAATACATTTTCCTCACTTATACTGTTCACCAGCTAACATGTCCCGTGTATATTGAACCATCAGGGGAATGCAGTATCCTCACTTATACTGTTCACCTGGTAACATGTTCCGTGTATATCAAACCATCAGGGGGACACATTCTCCTCACTTATACTGTTCACCTGGTAACATGTCCCTTTTATATTAAACCATCAGGGGAAAGCCCTCTCCACACTTATACTGTTCAGCTGGTAACATTAACCGTGTATATTATACCATCAGGGGAACACACTGTCCTCACTTATACTGTTCACCTGGTAACATGTCCCGTGTATATTAAAACATCAGGGGAACACACTCTCCTCACTTAAACTGTTCACCTGGTAACATGTCCCGTGTATATTAAACCATCAGGGGAACACACTCTCCTCACTTATACTGTTCACCTGCTAACATGTCCCGTGCATATTAAACCATCAGGGGAAAGCCCTCTCCTCACTTATTCTGTTCACCTGTTAATAAGTCCCGTGTATATTAAACCATCAGGGGAACACACTCTCCTCACTTATAGTGTTCACCTGCTAACATGTCCCGTGTATATTAAACCATCAGGGGAACACACTCTCCTCACTTATACTGTTCACCTGCTAACATGTCCGTGTATATTAAACCATCAGGGGAACACACTCTCCTCACTTCTACTGTTCACCTGGTAACATGTCCCATGTATATTAAACCATCTGGGGAACACACTCTCCTCACTTATGCTGTTCACCTGGTAACATGTCCCCTGCCTGTTAAACCATCATGGGAACACACTCTCCTCACTTATACTGTTCACCTGGTGACACGTCCCGTCAGTATTAAACAATCATTGGATCACACTCTCCTCACTTATAATGTTCACCTGGTAACATGTCCCGGGTGTATTAAACCATCAGGGGAACACACTCTCCTCACTTATACTGTTGACCTGGTAACATGTCCCGTGCATGTTAAACCATCAGGGGAAGTACTCTCCTCACTTATACTGTTCACCTGGTAACATGTCCCGTGTATATTAAACAATCAGGGGAACACACTCTACTCACTTATACTGTTCACCTGCTAACATGTCCCGTGTATATTAAACCATCAGGGGAACACACTCTCCTCACTTACACTGTTCACCTGGTAACATGTCCCGTGTATATTAAACCATCAGGGGAAATCCCTCTCCTCACTTATTCTGTTCACCTGGTAATAAGTCCCGTGTATATTAAACCATCAGGGGAACACACTCTCCTCACTTATACTGTAAACCTGGTCACATGTCCCGTGTATATTAAACCATCTGGGGAACACACTCTCCTCACTTATACTGTTCACCTGGTAACATGTCCCGTGTATATTTAACAATCAGGGGAACACACTCTCCTCACTTATACTGTTCACCTGGTAACATGTCCCGTGTATATTAAACCATCAGGGGAACACATTCTCCTCACTGATACTGTTCACCTGCTAACATGTCCCGTGTATATTAAACAATGAGGGGAACACACTCTCCTCACTGATACTCGTCACCTTGTAACATGTCTCACGTATATTAAACCATCAGGGGAACACTTACTCCTCACTGATACGGTTCACCTGCTAACATGTCCCGTGTATATTAAACAATGAGGGGAACACACACTCCTCACTTATACTCTTCACCTTGTAACATGTCCCACGTATGTTAAGCAATCAGGGGAACAGGCTCTCTTCACTTATTCTGTTCACCTGGTAACATGTCCCATGTATATTAAACCATCAGCGGAACACACTCTCCTCACTTATACTGTTCACCTGGTCACATGTCCCGTGTATATTAAACCATCTGGGGAACACACTCTCCTCACTTATACTGTTCACCTGGTAACATGTCCCGTGTATATTAAACAATGAGGGGAACACACTCTCCTCACTTTTATTCTTCACCTTGTAACATGTCCCACGTATATTAAGCAATCAGGGGAACAGGCTCTCTTCACTTATTCTGTTCACCTGGTAACATGTCCCATGTATATTAGACCATCTGCGGAACCTACTCTCCTCACTTCCACTCTTCATCTGGTGACACGTCCCGTGCGTGTTAAACCATCAGGGGAACACACTCTCCTCACTTATACTGCTCACCTGGTAACATGTCCCGTGAGTATTAAACAATCAGGGGGACACACTCTCCTGACTTATACTTTTCACCTGGTATCATGTCCCGTGTATATTAAACCATCAGGGGAACACATTCTCCTCACTTATACTGTTCACCTGGTGACATGTCCTGTGTCTATTAAACCATCAGGGGAACACAGTCTCTTCACTTATACTGTTCACCTGGTAACATGTCCCGTGTATATTAAACCATCAGGGGAATACATTCTCCTCAATTATACTGTTCACCTGCTTACATGTCCCGTGTATATTAAACCATCAGGGGAACACACTCTCCTCACTTATACTGTTCACCTGCTAACATGTCCCGTGTATATTAAACCATCAGGGGAAAGCCCTCTCCTCACTTATACTGTTCAGCTGGTAACATGTCGCGTGTATATTATACCATCAGGGGAACACACTGTCCTTACTTATACTGTTCACCTGCCAACATGTCCCGTGTATATTAAACCATCAGGGGAACACACTCTCCTCACTTATACAGTTCAACTGGTAACATATCCCGTGTATATTAAACCATCAGGGGAACACACTCTCCTCACTTATACTGTTCACCTGGTAACATGTCCCGTGTATCTTAAACCATCAGGGGAATACATTCTCCTCACTTATACTGTTCACCAGCTAACATGTCCCGTGTATATTGAACCATCAGGGGAATGCAGTATCCTCACTTATACTGTTCACCTGGTAACATGTCCCGTGTATATCAAACCATCAGGGGAACACATTCTCCTCACTTATACTGTTCACCTGGTAACATGTCCCTTTTATATTAAACCATCAGGGGAAAGCCCTCTCCACACTTATACTGTTCAGCTGGTAACATTAACCGTGTATATTATACCATCAGGGTAACACACTGTCCTCACTTATACTGTTCACCTGGTAACATGTCCCGTGTATATTAAAACATCAGGGGAACACACTCTCCTCACTTAAACTGTTCACCTGGTAACATGTCCCGTGTATATTAAACCATCAGGGGAACACACTCTCCTCACTTATACTGTTCACCTGCTAACATGTCCCGTGCATATTAAACCATCAGGGGAAAGCCCTCTCCTCACTTATTCTGTTCACCTGTTAATAAGTCCCGTGTATATTAAACCATCAGGGGAACACACTCTCCTCACTTATAGTGTTCACCTGCTAACATGTCCCGTGTATATTAAACCATCAGGGGAACACACTCTCCTCACTTATACTGTTCACCTGCTAACATGTCCGTGTATATTAAACCATCAGGGGAACACACTCTCCTCACTTCTACTGTTCACCTGGTAACATGTCCCGTGTATATTAAACCATCTGGGGAACACACTCTCCTCACTTATACTGTTCACCTGGTAACATGTCCCCTGCCTGTTAAACCATCATGGGAACACACTCTCCTCACTTATACTGTTCACCTGGTGACACGTCCCGTCAGTATTAAACAATCATTGGATCACACTCTCCTCACTTATAATGTTCACCTGGTAACATGTCCCGGGTGTATTAAACCATCAGGGGAACACACTCTCCTCACTTATACTGTTGACCTGGTAACATGTACCGTGCATGTTAAACCATCAGGGGAAGTACTCTCCTCACTTATACTGTTCACCTGGTAACATGTCCCGTGTATATTAAACAATCAGGGGAACACACTCTACTCACTTATACTGTTCACCTGCTAACATGTCCCGTGTATATTAAACCATCAGGGGAACACACTCTCCTCACTTACACTGTTCACCTGGTAACATGTCCCGTGTATATTAAACCATCAGGGGAAATCCCTCTCCTCACTTATTCTGTTCACCTGGTAATAAGTCCCGTGTATATTAAACCATCAGGGGAACACACTCTCCTCACTTATACTGTTCACCTGGTCACATGTCCCGTGTATATTAAACCATCTGGGGAACACACTCTCCTCACTTATACTGTTCACCTGGTAACATGTCCCGTGTATATTTAACAATCAGGGGAACACACTCTCCTCACTTATACTGTTCACCTGGTAACATGTCCCGTGTATATTAAACCATCAGGGGAACACATTCTCCTCACTGATACTTTTCACCTGCTAACATGTCCCGTGTATATTAAACAATGAGGGGAACACACTCTCCTCACTTATACTCGTCACCTTGTAACATGTCCCACGTATATTAAGCAATCAGGGGAACAGGCTCTCTTCACTTATGCTGTTCAGCTGGTAACATGTCCCGTGTATATTATACCATCAGGGGAACACACTCTCCTCACTTATACTGTTCAACTGGTAACATATCCCGTGTATATTAAACCATCAGGGGAACACACTCTCCTCACTTATACTGTTCACCTGGTAACATGTCCCGTGTATATTAAACCATCAGTGGAATACATTCTCCTCACTTATACTGTTCACCAGCTAACATGTCCCGTGTATATTGAACCATCAGGGGAATACAGTATCCTCACTTATACTGTTCACCTGGTAACATGTCCCTTCTTTATCAAACCATCAGGGGAACACATTCTCCTCACTAATACTGTTCACCTGGTAACAGGTCCCTTTTATATTAAACCATCAGGGGAAAGCCCTCTCCACACTTATACTGTTCAGCTGGTAACATGTCCCGTGTATATTATACCATCAGGGGAACACACTGTCCTCACTTATACTGTTCACCTGGTAACATGTCCCGTGTATATTAAAACATCAGGGGAACACACTCTCCTCACTTAAACTGTTCACCTGGTAACATGTCCCGTGTATATTAAACCATCAGGGGAACACACTCTCCTCACTTATACTGTTCACCTGGTGACACGTCCCGTCAGTATTAAACAATCATTGGATCACACTCTCCTCACTTATAATGTTCACCTGGTAACATGTCCCGGGTGTATTAAACCATCAGGGGAACACACTCTCCTCACTTATACTGTTGACCTGGTAACATGTCCCGTGCATGTTAAACCATCAGGGGAAGTACTCTCCTCACTTATACTGTTCACCTGGTAACATGTCCCGTGTATATTAAACAATCAGGGGAACACACTCTACTCACTTATACTGTTCACCTGCTAACATGTCCCGTGTATATTAAACCATCAGGGGAACACACTCTCCTCACTTACACTGTTCACCTGGTAAAATGTCCCGTGTATATTAAACCATCAGGGGAAATCCCTCTCCTCACTTATTCTGTTCACCTGGTAATAAGTCCCGTGTATATTAAACCATCAGGGGAACACACTCTCCTCACTTATACTGTTCACCTGGTCACATGTCCCGTGTATATTAAACCATCTGGGGAACACACTCTCCTCACTTATACTGTTCACCTGGTAACATGTCCCGTGTATATTTAACAATCAGGGGAACACACTCTCCTCACTTATACTGTTCACCTGGTAACATGTCCCGTGTATATTAAACCATCAGGGGAACACATTCTCCTCACTGATACTTTTCACCTGCTAACATGTCCCGTGTATATTAAACAATGAGGGGAACACACTCTCCTCACTTATACTCGTCACCTTGTAACATGTCCCACGTATATTAAGCAATCAGGGGAACAGGCTCTCTTCACTTATGCTGTTCAGCTGGTAACATGTCCCGTGTATATTATACCATCAGGGGAACACACTCTCCTCACTTATACTGTTCAACTGGTAACATATCCCGTGTATATTAAACCATCAGGGGAACACACTCTCCTCACTTATACTGTTCACCTGGTAACATGTCCCGTGTATATTAAACCATCAGTGGAATACATTCTCCTCACTTATACTGTTCACCAGCTAACATGTCCCGTGTATATTGAACCATCAGGGGAATACAGTATCCTCACTTATACTGTTCACCTGGTAACATGTCCCTTCTTTATCAAACCATCAGGGGAACACATTCTCCTCACTAATACTGTTCACCTGGTAACAGGTCCCTTTTATATTAAACCATCAGAGGAAAGCCCTCTCCACACTTATACTGTTCAGCTGGTAACATGTCCCGTGTATATTATACCATCAGGGGAACACACTGTCCTCACTTATACCGTTCACCTGGTAACATGTCCCGTGTATATTAAAACATCAGGGGAACACACTCTCCTCACTTAAACTGTTCACCTGGTAACATGTCCCGTGTATATTAAACCATCAGGGGAACACACTCTCCTCACTTATAGTGTTCACCTGCTAACATGTCCCGTGTATATTAAACCATCAGGGGAACACACTCTCCTCACTTCTACTGTTCACCTGGTAACATGTCCCGTGTATATTAAACCATCTGGGGAACACACTCTCCTCACTTATACTGTTCACCTGGTAACATGTCCCCTGCCTGTTAAACCATCATGGGAACACACTCTCCTCACTTATACTGTTTACCTGGTGACACGTCCCGTCAGTATTAAACAATCATTGGATCACACTCTCCTCACTTATAATGTTCATCTGGTAACATGTCCCGGGTGTATTAAACCATCAGGGGAACACACTCTCCTCACTTATACTGTTCACCTGGTAACATGTCCCGTGCATGTTAAACCATCAGTGGAAGTACTCTCCTCACTTATACTGTTCACCTGGCAACATGTCCCGTGTATATTAAACAATCAGGGGAACACACTCTACTCACTTATACTCTTCACCGGCTAACATGTCCCGTGTATATTAAACCATCAGGGGAACACACTCTCCTCACTTTTACTGTTGACCTGGTAACATGTCCCGTGCATGTTAAACCATCAGGGGAAGTACTCTCCTCACTTATACTGTTCACCTGGTAACATGTCCCGTGTATATTAAACAATCAGGGGAACACACTCTACTCACTTATACTGTTCACCTGCTAACATGTCCCGTGTATATTAAACCATTAGGGGAACACACTCTCCTCACTTACACTGTTCACCTGGTAACATGTCCCGTGTATATTAAACCATCAGGGGAAATCCCTCTCCTCACTTATTCTGTTCACCTGGTAATAAGTCCCGTGTATATTAAACCATCAGGGGAACACACTCTCCTCACTTATACTGTTCACCTGGTCACATGTCCCGTGTATATTAAACCATCTGGGGAACACACTCTCCTCACTAATACTGTTCACCTGGTAACATGTCCCGTGTATATTTAACAATCAGGGGAACACACTCTCCTCACTGATACTGTTCACCTGCTAACATGTCCCGTGTATATTAAACAATGAGGGGAACACACTCTCCTCACTTATACTCGTCACCTTGTAACATGTCCCACGTATATTAAGCAATCAGGGGAACAGGCTCTCTTCACTTATGCTGTTCAGCTGGTAACATGTCCCGTGTATATTATACCATCAGGGGAACACACTCTCCTCACTTATACTGTTCAACTGGTAACATATCCCGTGTATATTAAACCATCAGGGGAACACACTCTCCTCACTTATACTGTTCACCTGGTAACATGTCCCGTGTATATTAAACCATCAGTGGAATACATTCTCCTCACTTATACTGTTCACCAGCTAACATGTCCCTTGTATATCAAACCATCAGGGGAACACATTCTCCTCACTAATACTGTTCACCTGGTAACAGGTCCCTTTTATATTAAACCATCAGGGGAAAGCCCTCTCCACACTTATACTGTTCAGCTGTTAACATGTCCCGTGTATATTATACCATCAGGGGAACACACTGTCCTCACTTATACTGTTCACCTGGTAACATGTCCCGTGTATATTAAAACATCAGGGGAACACACTCTCCTCACTTAAACTGTTCACCTGGTAACATGTCCCGTGTATATTAAACCATCAGGGGAACACACTCTCCTCACTTATACTGTTCACCTGGTAACATGTCCCGTGTATATTAAACCATCAGGGGAAAGCCCTCTCCTCACTTATTCTGTTCACCTGGTAATAAGTCCCGTGTATATTAAACCATCAGGGGAACACACTCTCCTCACTTATAGTGTTCACCTGCTAACATGTCCCGTGTATATTAAACCATCAGGGGAACACACTCTCCTCACTTCTACTGTTCACCTGGTAACATGTCCCGTGTATATTAAACCATCTGGGGAACACACTCTCCTCACTTATACTGTTCACCTGGTAACATTTCCCCTGCCTGTTAAACCATCATGGGAACACACTCTCCTCACTTATACTGTTCACCTGGTGACACGTCCCGTCAGTATTAAACAATCATTGGATCACACTCTCCTCACTTATAATGTTCATCTGGTAACATGTCCCGGGTGTATTAAACCATCAGGGGAACACACTCTCCTCACTTATACTGTTCACCTGGTAACATGTCCCGTGCATGTTAAACCATCAGGGGAAGTACTCTCCTCACTTATACTGTTCACCTGGCAACATGTCCCGTGTATATTAAACAATCAGGGGAACACACTCTACTCACTTATACTGTTCACCGGCTAACATGTCCCGTGTATATTAAACCATCAGGGGAACACACTCTCCTCACTTACACTGTTCACCTGGTAACATGTCCCGTGTATATTAAACCATCAGGGGAAATCCCTCTCCTCACTTATTCTGTTCACCTGGTAATAAGTCCCGTGTATATTAAGCCATCAGGGGAACACACTCTCCTCACTTATACTGTTCACCTGGTCACATGTCCCGTGTATATTAAACCATCTGGGGAACACACTCTCCTCACTTATACTGTTCACCTGGTAACATGTCCCGTGTATATTTAACAATCAGGGGAACACACTCTCCTCACTTATACTCGTCACCTTGTAACATGTCCCACGTATATTAAGCAATCAGGGGAACAGGCTATCTTCACTTAGTCTGTTCACCTGGTAACATGTCCCATGTATATTAAACCATCAGGGGAACACACTCTCTTCACATATACTGTTCACCTGGTAACATGTCCCGTGTATATTAGACCAACAGGAGAACACACTCTCCTCATTTCTACTGTTCACCTGGTAACATGTCCCCTGCCTGTTAAACTATCATGGGAACACACTCTCCTCACTTATACTCGTCATCTTGTAACATGTCCCACGTATATTTAACAATCAGGGGAACAGGCTCTCTTCACTTAGTCTGTTCACCTGGTAACATGTCCCATGTATATTAAACGATCAGGGGAACACACTCTCTTCACATATACTGTTCACCTGGTAACATGTCCCGTGTATATTAAACCATCAGGGGAACACACTCTACTCACTTCCCTGTTCACCTGGTAACATGTCCCGTGTATATTAAACCATCAGGGGAACACACTCTACTCACTTCCCTGTTCACCTGGTAACATGTCCCCTGCCTGTTAAACCATCATGGGAACACACTCTCCTCACTTATACTGTTCACCTGGTAACATGTCCCGTCTATATTAAACCATCAGGGGAACACACTCTCCTCACTTCTACTGTTCACCTGCTTACATGTCCCGTGTATATTAAACCATCAGGGGAACACACTCTCCTCACTTATACTGTTCACCTGGTGACACGTCCCGTCAGTATTAAACAATCATTGGATCACACTCTCCTCACTTATACTGTTCACCTGGGAACATGTCCCATGTATTTTCAACCATGAGGGGAACGCATTCTCCTCACTTATACTGTTCACCTGCTAACATATCCCGTGTATATTAAACCATCAGGGGAACACACTCTCCTCACTTATACTGTTCACCTGGTAACATGTCCCGTGTATATTAAACCATCAGTGGAATACATTCTCCTCACTTATACTGTTCACCAGCGAACATGTCCCGTGTATATTGAACCATCAGGGGAATACAGTATCCTCACTTATACTGTTCCCCTGGTAACATGTCCCTTGTATATCAAACCATCAGGGGAACACATTCTCCTCACTAATACTGTTCACCTGGTAACAGGTCCCTTTTATATTAAACCATCAGGGGAAAGCCCTCTCCACACTTATACTGTTCAGCTGGTAACATGTCCCGTGTATATTATACCATCAGGGGAACACACTGTCCTCACTTATACTGTTCACCTGGTAACATGTCCCGTGTATATTAAAACATCAGGGGAACACACTCTCCTCACTTAAACTGTTCACCTGGTAACATGTCCCGTGAATATTAAACCATCAGGGGAACACACTCTCCTCACTTATACTGTTCACCTGGTAACATGTCCCGTGTATATTAAACCATCAGGGGAAAGCCCTCTCCTCACTTATTCTGTTCACCTGGTAATAAGTCCCGTGTATATTAAACCATCAGGGGAACACACTCTCCTCACTTATAGTGTTCACCTGCTAACATGTCCCGTGTATATTAAACCATCAGGGGAACACACTCTCCTCACTTCTACTGTTCACCTGGTAACATGTCCCGTGTATATTAAACCATCTGGGGAACACACTCTCCTCACTTATACTGTTCACCTGGTAACATGTCCCCTGCCTGTTAAACCATCATGGGAACACACTCTCCTCACTTATACTGTTCACCTGGTGACACGTCCCGTCAGTATTAAACAATCATTGGATCACACTCTCCTCACTTATAATGTTCATCTGGTAACATGTCCCGGGTGTATTAAACCATCAGGGGAACACACTCTCCTCACTTATACTGTTCACCTGGTAACATGTCCCGTGCATGTTAAACAATCAGGGGAAGTACTCTCCTCACTTATACTGTTCACCTGGCAACATGTCCCGTGTATATTAAACAATCAGGGGAACACACTCAACTCACTTATACTGTTCACCGGCTAACATGTCCCGTGTATATTAAACCATCAGGGGAAATCCCTCTCCTCACTTATTCTGTTCACCTGGTAATAAGTCCCATGTATATTAAGCCATCAGGGGAACACACTCTCCTCACTTATACTGTTCACCTGGTCACATGTCCCGTGTATATTAAACCATCTGGGGAACACACTCTCCTCACTTATACTGTTCACCTGGTAACATGTCCCGTGTATATTTAACAATCAGGGGAACACACTCTTCTCACTTATACTCGTCACCTTGTAACATGTCCCACGTATATTTAACAATCAGGGGAACAGGCTCTCTTCACTTAGTCTGTTCACCTGGTAACATGTCCCATGTATATTAAACGATCAGGGGAACACACTCTCTTCACATATACTGTTCACCTGGTAACATGTCCCGTGTATATTAAACCATCAGGGGAACACACTCTACTCACTTCCCTGTTCACCTGGTAACATGTCCCGTGTATATTAAACCATCAGGGGAACACACTCTACTCACTTCCCTGTTCACCTGGTAACATGTCCCCTGCCTGTTAAACCATCATGGGAACACACTCTCCTCACTTATACTGTTCATCTGGTAACATGTCCCGTCTATATTAAACCATCAGGGGAACACACTCTCCTCACTTATACTGTTCACCTGCTTACATGTCCCGTGTATATTAAACCATCAGGGGACCACACTCTCCTCACTTATACTGTTCACCTGGTGACACGTCCCGTCAGTATTAAACAATCATTGGATCACACTCTCCTCACTTATACTGTTCACCTGGTAACATGTCCCATGTATTTTCAACCATGAGGGGAACACATTCTCCTCACTTATACTGTTCACCTGCTAACATGTCCCGTGTATATTGAACCTTCAGGGGAATACAGTCTCATCACTTATTCTGTTCACCTGGTAACATGTCCCGTGTATATTAAACCATCTGGGGAACACACTCTCCTCACTTATATTGTTCACCTGGTAACATGTCCCGTGTATATTTAACAATCAGGGGAACACACTCTCCTCACTTATACTGTTCACCTGGTAACATGTCCCGTGTATATTAAACCATCTGGGGAACACACTCTCCTCACTTATACTGTTCACCTGGTAACATGTCCCGTGTATATTTAACAATCAGGGGAACACACTCTCCTCACTTATACTGTTCACCTGGTAACATGTCCCGTGTATATTTAACAATCAGGGGAACACACTCTCCTCACTTATACTGTTCACCTGGTAACATGTTCCGTGTATATTTAACAATCAGGGGAACACACTCTCCTCACTTATACTGTTCACCTGGTAACATGTCCCGTGTATATTTAACAATCAGGGGAACACACTCTCCTCACTTATACTGTTCACCTGGTAACATGTCCCGTGTATATTAAACCATCTGGGGAACACACTCTCCTCACTTATACTGTTCACCTGGTAACATGTCCCGTGTATATTTAACAATCAGGGGAACACACTCTCCTCACTTATACTGTTCACCTGGTAACATGTCCCGTGTATATTAAACCATCTGGGGAACACACTCTCCTCACTGATACTGTTCACCTGGTAACATGTCCCGTGTATATTTAACAATCAGGGGAACAGGCTCCCTTCACTTATACTGTTCACCTGGTAACATTTCCCGTGTATATTAAACCATCAGGGGAACACACTCTCTTCACATATACTGTTCACCTGGTAACATGTCCCGCGAGTATTAAACAATCAGGGGGACACACTCTCCTGACTTATATTGTTCAGCTGGTAACATGTCCCGTGTATATTATACCATCAGGGGAACACACTGTCCTCACTTATACTGTTCACCTGGTAACATGTCCCGTCAGTATTAAACAATCAGCGGGACACACTCTCCTAACTTATACTGTTCACCTGGTAACATGTCCTGTGTATATTAAAACATCAGGGGAACTCACTCTCCTCACGTATACTGTTCACCTGGTAACATGTCCCGTGTATATTAAACCAACATGGGTAAGCCCTCTCCTCACTTATACTGTTCACCTGGTAACATGTCCCGTGTATATTATACCATCAGGGGAACACACTCTCCTCACTTATACTGTTCACCTGGTAACATGTCCCGTGTATATTAAACCATCAGGGGAACACACTCTCCTCACTTATACTGTTCACCTGATGACATGTCCCGGGTATATTAAACAATCAGGGGAACTCACTCTCCTCACTTATACTGTTCACCTGGTATCATGTCCTGTGTATATTAAACCATCAGGGGAACACACTCTCCTCACTTATACTGTTCACCTGGTAACATGTCCCGTGGATATTAAACCATCTGGGGAACACACTCTCCTCACTTATACTGTTCACCTGGTAACATGTCCCGTGTATATTTAACAATCAGGGGAACACACTCTCCTCACTTATACTGTTCACCTGGTAGCATGTCCCGTGTATATTAAACCATCTGGGGAACACACTCTCCTCACTTATACTGTTCACCTGGTAACATGTCCCGTGTATATTTAACAATCAGGGGAACAGGCTCCCTTCACTTATACTGTTCACCTGGTAACATTTCCCGTGTATATTAAACCATCAGGGGAACACACTCTCTTCACATATACTGTTCACCTGGTATCATGTCCCGTGAGTATTAAACAATCAGGGGGACACACTCTCCTGACTTATACTGTTCAGCTGGTAACATGTCCCGTGTATATTATACCATCAGGGGAACACACTGTCCTCACTTATACTGTTCACCTGGTAACATGTCCCGTCAGTATTAAACAATCAGCGGGACACACTCTCCTGACTTATACTGTTCACCTGGTAACATGTCCTGTGTATATTAAAACATCAGGGGAACTCACTCTCCTCACCTATACTGTTCACCTGGTAACATGTCCCGTGTATATTAAACCAACATGGGTAAGCCCTCTCCTCACTTATACTGTTCACCTGGTAACATGTCCCGTGTATATTATACCATCAGGGGAACACACTCTCCTCACTTATACTGTTCACCTGGTAACATGTCCCGTGTATATTAAACCATCAGGGGAACACACTCTCCTCACTTATACTGTTCACCTGATGACATGTCCCGGGGATATTAAACAATCAGGGGAACTCACTCTCCTCACTTATACTGTTCACCTGGTATCATGTCCTGTGTATATTAAACCATCAGGGGAACACACTCTCCTCACTTATACTGTTCACCTGATGACATGTCCCGGGTATATTAAACCATCAGGGGAACACACTCTCCTCACTTATACTGTTCACCTGGTAACATGTCCCGTGTGTATTAAACCATCAGGGGAACACACTCTCCTCACTTATACTGTTCACCTGCTAACATGTCCCGTGTATATTAAACCATCAGGGGAACACACTCTCCTCACTTATACTGTTCCCCTGGTGACACGTCCCGTCAGTATTAAACGATCATTGGATCACACTCTCCTCACTTATACTGTTGACCTGGTAACATGTCCCGTGTATATTGAACCATCAGGGGAACGCACTCTCCTCTCTTATACTGTTCACCTGCTAACATATCCCGTGTATATTGAACCATCAGGGGAACACACTCTCCTCACTTATTCTGTTCACCTGCTAACATGTCCCGTGTATATTGAACCATCAGGGGAATACAGTCTCATCACTTATACTGTTCACCTGGTAACATGTCCCGTGTATATTAAACCATCAGGGGAACACACTCTCCTCACTTATACTGTTCACCTGGTAACATGTCCCGTGTATATTAAACCATCAGAGGAAAGCCCTCACCTCACTTATTCTGTTCACCTGGTAATAAGTCCCGTGTATGTTAAACCATCAGGGGAACACACTCTCCTCACTTATACTGTTCACCTGGTAACATGTCCCGTGTATATTAAACCATCTGGGGAACACACTCTCCTCACTTATACTGTTCACCTGGTAACATGTCCCATGTATATTTAACAATCAGGGGAATACACTCTCCTCACTTATACTGTTCACCTGGTAACATGTACCGTGTATATTAAACCATCAGGGGAACACATTCTCCTCACTGATACTGTTCACCTGCTAACATGTCCCGTGTATATTAAACAATGAGGAGAACACACTCTCCTCACTTATACTCGTCACCTTGTAACATGTCCCGTGACTATTAAACAATCAGGGGGACACACTCTCCTGACTTATACTGTTCAGCTGGTAACATGTCCCGTGTATATTATACCATCAGGGGAACACACTTTCCTCACTTTTACTGTTCACCTGGTAAAATGTCCCGTCAGTATTAAAATATCAGCGGGACACACTCTCCTAACTTATACTGTTCACCTGGTAACATGTCCTATGTATATTAAAACATCAGGGGAAAGCACTCTCCTCACGTATAATGTTCACCTGGTAACATGTCCCGTGTATATTAAACCATCAGGGGAGCTCACTCTCCTCACTTATACTGTTCACCTGGTAACATGTCCCGTGTATATTAAACCATCAGGGGAACACACTCTCCTCACTTATACTGTTCACCTGATGACATGTCCCGGGTATATTAAACAATCAGGGGAACTCACTCTCCTCACTTATACTGTTCACCTGGTATCATGTCCAGTATATATTAAACCATAACGGGAAAGCCCTCTCCTCATTTATTCTGTTCACCTGGCAATAAGTCCCGTGTATATTAAATCATCAGGGGAACACACTCTCCTCACTTATAGTGTTCACCTGCTAACATATCCCGTGTATATTAAACCATCAGGGGAACACACTCTCCTCACTTATACTGTTCACCTGATAACATGTCACGCGTATATTAAACCATCAGGGGAACACACTCTCCTCACTTCTACTGTTCACCTGGTAACATGTCCCGTGTATATTAAACCATCTGGGGAACACACTCTCCTCACTAGTACTGTTCACCTGGTAACATGTCCCCTGCCTGTTAAACCAGCATGGGAACACACTCTCCTCACTTATACTGTTCACCTGGTAACATGTCCCGGGTGTATTAAACCATCAGGGGAACACACTCTCCTCACTTATACTGTCCACCTGCTAACATGTCCCGTGTATATTAAACCATCAGGGGAACACACTCTCCTCACTTCTACTGTTCACCTGGTAACATGTCCCCTGCCTGTTAAACCAGCATGGGAACACACTCTCCTCACTTATACTGTTCACCTGGTAACATGTCCCGTGTATATTAAACCATCAGGGGAACACACTCTCCTCACTTATACTGTTCACCTGATGACATGTCCCGGGTATATTAAACAATCAGGCGAACTCACTCTCCTCACTTATACTGTTCACCTGGTATCATGTCCTGTGTATATTAAACCATAAGGGGAAAGCCCTCTCCTCATTTATTCTGTTCACCTGGTAATAAGTCCCGTGTATATTAAATCATCAGGGGAACACACTCTCCTCACTTATAGTGTTCACCTGCTAACATATCCCGTGTATATTAAACCATCAGGGGAACACACTCTCCTCACTTATACTGTTCACCTGCTAACATGTCACGCGTATATTAAACCATCAGGGGAACACACTCTCCTCACTTCTACTGTTCACCTGGTAACATGTCCCGTGTATATTAAACCATCTGGGGAACACACTCTCCTCACTTCTACTGTTCACCTGGTAACATGTCCCCTGCCTGTTAAACCATCATGGGAACATACTCTCCTCACTTATACTGTTCACCTGGTAACATGTCCCGGGTGTATTAAACCATCAGGGGAACACACTCTCCTCACTTATACTGTCCACCTGCTAACATGTCCCGTGTATATTAAACCATCAGGGAACACACTCTCCTCACTTATACTGTTCACCTGGTAACATGTCCCGTGTATATTAAACCATCAGGGGAAAGCCCTCTCCTCACTTATTCTGTCACCTGGTAATAAGTCCCGTGTATATTAAACCATCAGGGGAACACACTCTCCTCACTTATACTGTTCACCTGGCAACATGTCCCGTGTATATTTAACAATCAGGGGAACACACTCTCCTCACTTATACTGTTCACCTGGTAACATGTCCCGTATATATTAAAGCATCAGGGGAACACTTACTCCTCACTGATACGGTTCACCTGCTAACATGTCCCGTGTATATTAAACAATGAGGGGAACACACACTCCTCACTTATACTCTTCACCTTGTAACATGTCCCACGTATATTAAGCAATCAGGGGAACAGGCTCTCTTCACTTATTCTGTTCACCTGGTAACATGTCCCATGTATATTAAACCATCAGCGGAACACACTCTCCTCACTTATACTGTTCACCTGGTCACATGTCCCGCGTATATTAAACCATCTGGGGAACACACTCTCCTCACTTATACTGTTCACCTGGTAACATGTCCCGTGGATACTAAACAATTAGGAGAACACACTCTCCTCACTTATACTCTTCACCTTGTAACATGTCCCACGTATATTAAGCAATCAGGGGAACAGGCTCTCTTCACTTATTCTGTTCACCTGGTAACATGTCCCATGTATATTAGACCATCTGCGGAACCTACTCTCCTCACTTCTACTCTTCATCTGGTGACACGTCCCGTGCGTGTTAAACCATCAGGGGAACACACTCTCCTCACTTATACTGCTCACCTGGTAACATGTCCCGTGAGTATTAAACAATCAGGGGGACACACTCTCCTGACTTATACTTTTCACCTGGTATCATGTCCCGTGTATATTAAACCATCAGGGGAACACATTCTCCTCACTTATACTGTTCACCTGGTAACATGTCCTGTGTCTATTAAACCATCAGGGGAACACAGTCTCCTCACTTATACTGTTCACCTGGTAACATGTCCCGTGTATATTAAACCATCAGGGGAATACATTCTCCTCACTTATACTGTTCACCTGCTTACATGTCCCGTGTATATTAAACCATCAGGGGAACACACTGTCCTTACTTATACTGTTCACCTGCCAACATGTCCCGTGTATTTTAAACGATCTGGGGATAGCCCTCTCCTCACTTATGCTGTTCAGCTGGTAACATGTCCCGTGTATATTATACCATCAGGGGAACACACTCTCCTCACTTATACTGTTCAACTGGTAACATATCCCGTGTATATTAAACCATCAGGGGAACACACTCTCCTCACATATACTGTTCACCTGGTAACATGTCCCGTGTATATTAAACCATCAGGGGAATACATTCTCCTCACTTATACTGTTCACCAGCTAACATGTCCCGTCTATATTGAACCATCAGGGGAATGCAGTATCCTCACTTATACTGTTCACCTGGTAACATGTCCCGTGTATATCAAACCATCAGGGGAACACATTCTCCTCACTTATACTGTTCACCTGGTAACATGTCCCTTTTATATTAAACCATCAGGGGAAAGCCCTCTCCACACTTATACTGTTCAGCTGGTAACATGTCCCGTGTATATTATACCATCAGGGGAACACACTGTCCTCACTTATACTGTTCACCTGGTAACATGTCCCGTGTATATTAAAACATCAGGGGAACACACTCTCCTCACTTAAACTGTTCACCTTGTAACATGTCCCGTGTATATTAAACCATCAGTGGAACACACTCTCCTCACTTATACTGTTCACCTGGGAACATGTCCCGTGCATATTAAACCATCAGGGGAAAGCCCTCTCCTCACTTATTCTGTTCACCTGTTAATAAGTCCCGTGTATATTAAACCATCAGGGGTACACACTCTCCTCACTTATAGTGTTCACCTGCTAACATGTCCCGTGTATATTAAACCATCAGGGGAACACACTCTCCTCACTTATACTGTTCACCTGCTAACATGTCCGTGTATATTAAACCATCAGGGGAACACACTCTCCTCACTTCTACTGTTCACCTGGTAACATGTCCCGTGTATATTAAACCATCTGGGGAACACACTCTCCTCACTTATACTGTTCACCTGGTAACATGTCCCCTGCCTGTTTAGCAATCATGGGAACACACTCTCCTCACTTATACTCTTCACCTGGTGACACGTCCCGTCAGTATTAAACAATCATTGGATCACACTCTCCTCACTTATAATGTTCACCTGGTAACATGTCCCGGGTGTATTAAACCATCAGGGGAACACACTCTCCTCACTCATACTGTTGACCTGGTAACATGTCCCGTGCATGTTAAACCATCAGGGGAAGTACTCTCCTCACTTATACTGTTCACCTGGTAACATGTCCCGTGTATATTAAACAATCAGGGGAACACACTCTACTCACTTATACTGTTCACCTGCTAACATGTCCCGTGTATATTAAACCATCAGGGGAACACACTCTCCTCACTTACACTGTTCACCTGGTAACATGTCCCGTGTATATTAAACCATCAGGGGAAATCCCTCTCCTCACTTATTCTGTTCACCTGGTAATAAGTCCCGTGTATATTAATCCATCAGGGGAACACACTCTCCTCACTTATACTGTTCACCTGGTCACATGTCCCGTGTATATTAAACCATCTGGGGAACACTCTCTCCTCACTGATACTGTTCTCCTGCTAACATGTCCCGTGTATATTAAACAATGAGGGGAACACACTCTCCTCACTTATACTCGTCACCTTGTAACATGTCCCACGTATATTAAGCAATCAGGGGAACAGGCTCTCTTCACTTATGCTGTTCAGCTGGTAACATGTCCCGTGTATATTATACCATCAGGGGAACACACTCTCCTCACTTATACTGTTCAACTGGTAACATATCCCGTGTATATTAAACCATCAGGGAACACACTCTCCTCACTTATCCTGTTCACCAGCTAACATGTCCCGTGTATATTGAACCATCAGGGGAATACAGTATCCTCACTTATACTGTTCACCTGGTAACATGTCCCGTGTATATCAAACCATCAGGGGAACACATTCTCCTCACTTATACTGTTCACCTGGTAACATGTCCCTTTTATATTAAACCATCAGGGGAAAGCCCTCTCCACACTTATACTGTTCAGCTGGTAACATGTCCCGTGTATATTATACCATCAGGGGAACACACTGTCCTCACTTATACTGTTGACCTGGTAACATGTCCAGTGTATATTAAACCATCAGGGGAATACATTCTCCTCACTTATACTGTTCACCAGCTAACATGCCCCGTGTATATTGAACCATCAGGGGAATACAGTATCCTCACTTATACTGTTCACCTGGTAACATGTCCTGTGTATATCAAACCATCAGGGGAACACATTCTCCTCACTTATACTGTTCACCTGGTAACATGTCCCTTTTATATTAAACCATCAGGGGAAAGCCCTCTCCACACTTATACTGTTCAGCTGGTAACATGTCCCGTGTATATTATACCATCAGGGGAACACACTGTCCTCACTTATACTGTTCACCTGGTGACACGTCCCGTCAGTATTAAACAATCATTGGATCACACTCTCCTCACTTATAATGTTCACCTGGTAACATGTCCCGGGTGCATTAAACCATCAGGGGAACACACTCTCCTCACTTATACTGTTGACCTGGTAACATGTCCCTTGCATGTTAAACCATCAGGGGAAGTACTCTCCTCACTTATACTGTTCACCTGGTAACATGTCCCGTGTATATTAAACAATCAGGGGAACACACTCGACTCACTTATACTGTTCACCTGCTAACATGTCCCGTGTATATTAAACCATCAGGGGAACACTCTCTCCTCACTTACACTGTTCACCTGGTAACATGTCCCGTGTATATTAAACCATCAGGGGAAATCCCTCTCCTCACTTATTCTGTTCACCTGGTAATAGGTCCCGTGTATATTAAACCATCAGGGGAACACACTCTCCTCACTTATACTGTTCACCTGGTCACATGTCCCGTGTATATTAAACCATCTGGGGAACACACTCTCCTCACTGATACTGTTCACCTGCTAACATGTCCCGTGTATATTAAACAATGAGGGGAACACAGTCTCCTCACTTATACTCGTCACCTTGTAACATGTCCCACGTATATTAAGCAATCAGGGGAACAGGCTCTCTTCACTTATGCTGTTCAGCTGGTAACATGTCCCGTGTATATTATACCATCAGGGGAACACACTCTCCTCACTTATACTGTTCAACTGGTAACATATCCCGTGTATATTAAACCATCAGGGAACACACTCTCCTCACTTATACTGTTCACCAGCTAACATGTCCCGTGTATATTGAACCATCAGGGGAATACAGTATCCTCACTTATACTGTTCACCTGGTAACATGTCCCGTGTATATCAAACCATCAGGGGAACACATTCTCCTCACTTATACTGTTCACCTGGTAACATGTCCCTTTTATATTAAACCATCAGGGGAAAGCCCTCTCCACACTTATACTGTTCAGCTGGTAACATGTCCCGTGTATATTATACCATCAGGGGAACACACTGTCCTCACTTATACTGTTCACCTGGTAACATGTCCAGTGTATATTAAACTATCAGGGGAATACATTCTCCTCACTTATACTGTTCACCAGCTAACATGTCCCGTGTATATTGAACCATCAGGGGAATACAGTATCCTCACTTATACTGTTCACCTGGTAACATGTCCCGTGTATATCAAACCATCAGGGGAACACATTCTCCTCACTTATACTGTTCACCTGGTAACATGTCCCTTTTATATTAAACCATCAGGGGCAAGCCCTCTCCACACTTATACTGTTCAGCTGGTAACATGTCCCGTGTATATTATACCATCAGGGGAACACACTGTCCTCACTTTTACTGTTCACCTGGTAACATGTCCCGTGTATATTAAACCATCAGGGGAACACACTCTCCTCACTTATACTGTTCACCTGATGACATGTCCCGGGTATATTAAACCATCAGGGGAACACACTCTCCTCACTTATACTGTTCACCTGGTAACATGTCCCGTGTGTATTAAACCATCAGGGGAACACACTCTCCTCACTTATACTGTTCACCTGCTAACATGTCCCGTGTATATTAAACCATCAGGGGAACACACTCTCCTCACTTATACTGTTCCCCTGGTGACACGTCCCGTCAGTATTAAACGATCATTGGATCACACTCTCCTCACTTATACTGTTGACCTGGTAACATGTCCCGTGTATATTGAACCATCAGGGGAACGCACTCTCCTCACTTATACTGTTCACCTGCTAACATATCCCGTGTATATTGAACCATCAGGGGAACACACTCTCCTCACTTATACTGTTCACCTGCTAACATGTCCCGTGTATATTGAACCATCAGGGGAATACAGTCTCATCACTTATACTGTTCACCTGGTAACATGTCCCGTGTATATTAAACCATCAGGGGAACACACTCTCCTCACTTATACTGTTCACCTGGTAACATGTCCCGTGTATATTAAACCATCAGGGGAAAGCCCTCACCTCACTTATTCTGTTCACCTGGTAATAAGTCCCGTGTATGTTAAACCATCAGGGGAATACACTCTCCTCACTTATACTGTTCACCTGGTAACATGTCCCGTGTATATTAAACCATCTGGGGAACACACTCTCCTCACTTATACTGTTCACCTGGTAACATGTCCCATGTATATTTAACAATCAGGGGAATACACTCTCCTCACTTATACTGTTCACCTGGTAACATGTACCGTGTATATTAAACCATCAGGGGAACACATTCTCCTCACTGATACTGTTCACCTGCTAACATGTCCCGTGTATATTAAACAATGAGGAGAACACACTCTCCTCACTTATACTCGTCACCTTGTAACATGTCCCGTGACTATTAAACAATCAGGGGGACACACTCTCCTGACTTATACTGTTCAGCTGGTAACATGTCCCGTGTATATTATACCATCAGGGGAACACACTTTCCTCACTTTTACTGTTCACCTGGTAAAATGTCCCGTCAGTATTAAAATATCAGCGGGACACACTCTCCTAACTTATACTGTTCACCTGGTAACATGTCCTATGTATATTAAAACATCAGGGGAAAGCACTCTCCTCACGTATAATGTTCACCTGGTAACATGTCCCGTGTATATTAAACCATCAGGGGAGCTCACTCTCCTCACTTATACTGTTCACCTGGTAACATGTCCCGTGTATATTAAACCATCAGGGGAACACACTCTCCTCACTTATACTGTTCACCTGATGACATGTCCCGGGTATATTAAACAATCAGGGGAACTCACTCTCCTCACTTATACTGTTCACCTGGTATCATGTCCAGTATATATTAAACCATAAGGGGAAAGCCCTCTCCTCATTTATTCTGTTCACCTGGCAATAAGTCCCGTGTATATTAAATCATCAGGGGAACACACTCTCCTCACTTATAGTGTTCACCTGCTAACATATCCCGTGTATATTAAACCATCAGGGGAACACACTCTCCTCACTTATACTGTTCACCTGATAACATGTCACGCGTATATTAAACCATCAGGGGAACACACTCTCCTCACTTCTACTGTTCACCTGGTAACATGTCCCGTGTATATTAAACCATCTGGGGAACACACTCTCCTCACTAGTACTGTTCACCTGGTAACATGTCCCCTGCCTGTTAAACCAGCATGGGAACACACTCTCCTCACTTATACTGTTCACCTGGTAACATGTCCCGGGTGTATTAAACCATCAGGGGAACACACTCTCCTCACTTATACTGTCCACCTGCTAACATGTCCCGTGTATATTAAACCATCAGGGAACACACTCTCCTCACTTATACTGTTCACCTGGTAACATGTCCCGTGTATATTAAACCATCAGGGGAACACACTCTCCTCACTTATACTGTTCACCTGATGACATGTCCCGGGTATATTAAACAATCAGGCGAACTCACTCTCCTCACTTATACTGTTCACCTGGTATCATGTCCTGTGTATATTAAACCATAAGGGGAAAGCCCTCTCCTCATTTATTCTGTTCACCTGGTAATAAGTCCCGTGTATATTAAATCATCAGGGGAACACACTCTCCTCACTTATAGTGTTCACCTGCTAACATATCCCGTGTATATTAAACCATCAGGGGAACACACTCTCCTCACGTATACTGTTCACCTGCTAACATGTCACGCGTATATTAAACCATCAGGGGAACACACTCTCCTCACTTCTACTGTTCACCTGGTAACATGTCCCGTGTATATTAAACCATCTGGGGAACACACTCTCCTCACTTCTACTGTTCACCTGGTAACATGTCCCCTGCCTGTTAAACCATCATGGGAACATACTCTCCTCACTTATACTGTTCACCTGGTAACATGTCCCGGGTGTATTAAACCATCAGGGGAACACACTCTCCTCACTTATACTGTCCACCTGCTAACATGTCCCGTGTATATTAAACCATCAGGGAACACACTCTCCTCACTTATACTGTTCACCTGGTAACATGTCCCGTGTATATTAAACCATCAGGGGAAAGCCCTCTCCTCACTTATTCTGTCACCTGGTAATAAGTCCCGTGTATATTAAACCATCAGGGGAACACACTCTCCTCACTTATACTGTTCACCTGGCAACATGTCCCGTGTATATTTAACAATCAGGGGAACACACTCTCCTCACTTATACTGTTCACCTGGTAACATGTCCCGTATATATTAAAGCATCAGGGGAACACTTACTCCTCACTGATACGGTTCACCTGCTAACATGTCCCGTGTATATTAAACAATGAGGGGAACACACACTCCTCACTTATACTCTTCACCTTGTAACATGTCCCACGTATATTAAGCAATCAGGGGAACAGGCTCTCTTCACTTATTCTGTTCACCTGGTAACATGTCCCATGTATATTAAACCATCAGCGGAACACACTCTCCTCACTTATACTGTTCACCTGGTCACATGTCCCGCGTATATTAAACCATCTGGGGAACACACTCTCCTCACTTATACTGTTCACCTGGTAACATGTCCCGTGGATACTAAACAATTAGGAGAACACACTCTCCTCACTTATACTCTTCACCTTGTAACATGTCCCACGTATATTAAGCAATCAGGGGAACAGGCTCTCTTCACTTATTCTGTTCACCTGGTAACATGTCCCATGTATATTAGACCATCTGCGGAACCTACTCTCCTCACTTCTACTCTTCATCTGGTGACACGTCCCGTGCGTGTTAAACCATCAGGGGAACACACTCTCCTCACTTATACTGCTCACCTGGTAACATGTCCCGTGAGTATTAAACAATCAGGGGGACACACTCTCCTGACTTATACTTTTCACCTGGTATCATGTCCCGTGTATATTAAACCATCAGGGGAACACATTCTCCTCACTTATACTGTTCACCTGGTAACATGTCCTGTGTCTATTAAACCATCAGGGGAACACAGTCTCCTCACTTATACTGTTCACCTGGTAACATGTCCCGTGTATATTAAACCATCAGGGGAATACATTCTCCTCACTTATACTGTTCACCTGCTTACATGTCCCGTGTATATTAAACCATCAGGGGAACACACTGTCCTTACTTATACTGTTCACCTGCCAACATGTCCCGTGTATTTTAAACGATCTGGGGATAGCCCTCTCCTCACTTATGCTGTTCAGCTGGTAACATGTCCCGTGTATATTATACCATCAGGGGAACACACTCTCCTCACTTATACTGTTCAACTGGTAACATATCCCGTGTATATTAAACCATCAGGGGAACACACTCTCCTCACTTATACTGTTCACCTGGTAACATGTCCCGTGTATATTAAACCATCAGGGGAATACATTCTCCTCACTTATACTGTTCACCAGCTAACATGTCCCGTGTATATTGAACCATCAGGGGAATGCAGTATCCTCACTTATACTGTTCACCTGGTAACATGTCCCGTGTATATCAAACCATCAGGGGAACACATTCTCCTCACTTATACTGTTCACCTGGTAACATGTCCCTTTTATATTAAACCATCAGGGGAAAGCCCTCTCCACACTTATACTGTTCAGCTGGTAACATGTCCCGTGTATATTATACCATCAGGGGAACACACTGTCCTCACTTATACTGTTCACCTGGTAACATGTCCCGTGTATATTAAAACATCAGGGGAACACACTCTCCTCACTTAAACTGTTCACCTTGTAACATGTCCCGTGTATATTAAACCATCAGTGGAACACACTCTCCTCACTTATACTGTTCACCTGGGAACATGTCCCGTGCATATTAAACCATCAGGGGAAAGCCCTCTCCTCACTTATTCTGTTCACCTGTTAATAAGTCCCGTGTATATTAAACCATCAGGGGTACACACTCTCCTCACTTATAGTGTTCACCTGCTAACATGTCCCGTGTATATTAAACCATCAGGGGAACACACTCTCCTCACTTATACTGTTCACCTGCTAACATGTCCGTGTATATTAAACCATCAGGGGAACACACTCTCCTCACTTCTACTGTTCACCTGGTAACATGTCCCGTGTATATTAAACCATCTGGGGAACACACTCTCCTCACTTATACTGTTCACCTGGTAACATGTCCCCTGCCTGTTTAGCAATCATGGGAACACACTCTCCTCACTTATACTCTTCACCTGGTGACACGTCCCGTCAGTATTAAACAATCATTGGATCACACTCTCCTCACTTATAATGTTCACCTGGTAACATGTCCCGGGTGTATTAAACCATCAGGGGAACACACTCTCCTCACTCATACTGTTGACCTGGTAACATGTCCCGTGCATGTTAAACCATCAGGGGAAGTACTCTCCTCACTTATACTGTTCACCTGGTAACATGTCCCGTGTATATTAAACAATCAGGGGAACACACTCTACTCACTTATACTGTTCACCTGCTAACATGTCCCGTGTATATTAAACCATCAGGGGAACACACTCTCCTCACTTACACTGTTCACCTGGTAACATGTCCCGTGTATATTAAACCATCAGGGGAAATCCCTCTCCTCACTTATTCTGTTCACCTGGTAATAAGTCCCGTGTATATTAATCCATCAGGGGAACACACTCTCCTCACTTATACTGTTCACCTGGTCACATGTCCCGTGTATATTAAACCATCTGGGGAACACTCTCTCCTCACTGATACTGTTCTCCTGCTAACATGTCCCGTGTATATTAAACAATGAGGGGAACACACTCTCCTCACTTATACTCGTCACCTTGTAACATGTCCCACGTATATTAAGCAATCAGGGGAACAGGCTCTCTTCACTTATGCTGTTCAGCTGGTAACATGTCCCGTGTATATTATACCATCAGGGGAACACACTCTCCTCACTTATACTGTTCAACTGGTAACATATCCCGTGTATATTAAACCATCAGGGAACACACTCTCCTCACTTATCCTGTTCACCAGCTAACATGTCCCGTGTATATTGAACCATCAGGGGAATACAGTATCCTCACTTATACTGTTCACCTGGTAACATGTCCCGTGTATATCAAACCATCAGGGGAACACATTCTCCTCACTTATACTGTTCACCTGGTAACATGTCCCTTTTATATTAAACCATCAGGGGAAAGCCCTCTCCACACTTATACTGTTCAGCTGGTAACATGTCCCGTGTATATTATACCATCAGGGGAACACACTGTCCTCACTTATACTGTTGACCTGGTAACATGTCCAGTGTATATTAAACCATCAGGGGAATACATTCTCCTCACTTATACTGTTCACCAGCTAACATGCCCCGTGTATATTGAACCATCAGGGGAATACAGTATCCTCACTTATACTGTTCACCTGGTAACATGTCCTGTGTATATCAAACCATCAGGGGAACACATTCTCCTCACTTATACTGTTCACCTGGTAACATGTCCCTTTTATATTAAACCATCAGGGGAAAGCCCTCTCCACACTTATACTGTTCAGCTGGTAACATGTCCCGTGTATATTATACCATCAGGGGAACACACTGTCCTCACTTATACTGTTCACCTGGTGACACGTCCCGTCAGTATTAAACAATCATTGGATCACACTCTCCTCACTTATAATGTTCACCTGGTAACATGTCCCGGGTGCATTAAACCATCAGGGGAACACACTCTCCTCACTTATACTGTTGACCTGGTAACATGTCCCGTGCATGTTAAACCATCAGGGGAAGTACTCTCCTCACTTATACTGTTCACCTGGTAACATGTCCCGTGTATATTAAACCATCAGGGGAACACTCTCTCCTCACTTACACTGTTCACCTGGTAACATGTCCCGTGTATATTAAACCATCAGGGGAAATCCCTCTCCTCACTTATTCTGTTCACCTGGTAATAGGTCCCGTGTATATTAAACCATCAGGGGAACACACTCTCCTCACTTATACTGTTCACCTGGTCACATGTCCCGTGTATATTAAACCATCTGGGGAACACACTCTCCTCACTGATACTGTTCACCTGCTAACATGTCCCGTGTATATTAAACAATGAGGGGAACACAGTCTCCTCACTTATACTCGTCACCTTGTAACATGTCCCACGTATATTAAGCAATCAGGGGAACAGGCTCTCTTCACTTATGCTGTTCAGCTGGTAACATGTCCCGTGTATATTATACCATCAGGGGAACACACTCTCCTCACTTATACTGTTCAACTGGTAACATATCCCGTGTATATTAAACCATCAGGGAACACACTCTCCTCACTTATACTGTTCACCAGCTAACATGTCCCGTGTATATTGAACCATCAGGGGAATACAGTATCCTCACTTATACTGTTCACCTGGTAACATGTCCCGTGTATATCAAACCATCAGGGGAACACATTCTCCTCACTTATACTGTTCACCTGGTAACATGTCCCTTTTATATTAAACCATCAGGGGAAAGCCCTCTCCACACTTATACTGTTCAGCTGGTAACATGTCCCGTGTATATTATACCATCAGGGGAACACACTGTCCTCACTTATACTGTTCACCTGGTAACATGTCCAGTGTATATTAAACCATCAGGGGAATACATTCTCCACACTTATACTGTTCACCAGCTAACATGTCCCGTGTATATTGAACCATCAGGGGAATACAGTATCCTCACTTATACTGTTCACCTGGTAACATGTCCCGTGTATATCAAACCATCAGGGGAACACATTCTCCTCACTTATACTGTTCACCTGGTAACATGTCCCTTTTATATTAAACCATCAGGGGCAAGCCATCTCCACACTTATACTGTTCAGCTGGTAACATGTCCCGTGTATATTATACCATCAGGGGAACACACTGTCCTCACTTTTACTGTTCACCTGGTAACATGTCCCGTGTATATTAAAACATCAGGGGAACACACTCTCCTCACTTAAACTGTTCACCTGGTAACATGTCCCGTGTATATTAAACCATCAGGGGAACACACTCTCCTCAGTTATGCTGTTCACCTGGTAACATGTCCCGTGTATATTAAACCATCAGGGGAAAGCCCTCTCCTCACTTATTCTGTTCACCTGGTAATAAGTCCCGTGTATATTAAACCATCAGGGGAACACACTCTCCTCACTTATAGTGTTCACCTGCTAACATGTCCCGTGTATATTAAACCATCAGGGAACACACTCTCCTCACTTATACTGTTCACCTGCTAACATGTCCGTGTACATTAAACCATCAGGGGAACACACTCTCCTCACTTCTACTGTTCACCTGGTAACATGTCCCGTGTATATTAAACCATCTGGGGAACACACTCTCCTCACTTATACTGTTCACCAGGTAACATGTCCCCTGCCTGTTAAACCATCATGGGAACACACTCTCCTCACTTATACTGTTCACCTGCTAACATGTCCGTGTATATTAAACCATCAGGGGAACACACTCTCCTCACTTAAACTGTTCACCTGGTAACATGTCCCGTGTATATTAAACCATCAGGGGAACACACTCTCCTCACTTGTACTGTTCATCTGGTAACATGTCCCGGGTGTATTAAACCATCAGGGGAACACACTCTCCTCACTTATACTGTTGACCTGGTAAAATGTCCCGTGCATGTTAAACCATCAGGGGAAGTACTCTCCTCACTTATACTGTTCACCTGGTAACATGTCCCGTGTATATTAAACAATCAGGGGAACACACTCTACTCACTTATACTGTTCACCTGCTAACATGTCCCGTGTATATTAAACCATCAGGGGAAATCCCTCTCCTCACTTATTCTGTTCACCTGGTAATAAGTCCCGTGTATATTAAACCATCAGGGGAACACACTCTCCTCACTGATACTGTTCACCTGGTCACATGTCCCGTGTATATTAAACCATCTGGGGAACACACTCTCCTCACTTATACTGTTCACCTGGTAACATGTCCCGTGTATATTTAACAATCAGGGGAACACACTCTCCTCACTTATACTGTTCACCTGCTAACATGTCCCGTGTATATTAAACAATGAGGGGAACACACTCTCCTCACTTATACTCGTCACCTTGTAACATGTCCCACGTAAATTAAGCAATCAGGGGAACAGGCTCTCTTCACTTAGTCTGTTCACCTGGTAACATGTCCCATGTATATTAAACCTTCAGGGGAACACACTCTCTTCACATATACTGTTCACCTGGTAACATGTCCCGTGTATATTAGACCAACAGGGGAACACACTCTCCTCACTTCTACTGTTCACCTGGTAACATGTCCCCTGCCTGTTAAACTATCATGGGAACACACTCTCCTCACTTATACTCGTCACCTTGTAACATGTCCCACGTATATTTAGCAATCAGGGGAACAGGCTCTCTTCACTTAGTCTGTTCACCTGGTAACATGTCCCATGTATATTAAAACATCAGGGGAACACACTCTCTTCACATATACTGTTCACCTGGTAACATATCCCGTGTATATTAGACCAACAGGGGAACACACTCTCCTCACTTCTACTGTTCACCTGGTAACATGTCCCCTGCCTGTTAAACTATCATGGGAACACACTCTCCTCACTTCTACTCTTCATCTGGTGACACGTCCCGTGCGTGTTAAACCATCAGGGGAACACACTCTCCTCACCTATACTGCTCACCTGGTAACATGTCCCCTGAGTATTTAACAATCAGGGGGACACACTCTCCTGACTTATACTTTTCACCTGGTAACATGTCCCGTGTATGTTAAACCATCAGGGGAACACATTCTCCTCACTTATACTGTTCACCTGGTAACATGTCCTGTGTATATTAAAACATCAGGGGAACACAGTCTCCTCACTTCTTCTGTTCACCTGGTAACATGTCCCGTGTATATTAAACCATCAGGGGAATACATTCTCCTCACTTATACTGTTCACCTGCTTACATGTCCCGTGTATATTAAACCATCAGGGGAACACACTCTCCTCACTTATACTGTTCACCTGCCAACATGTCCCGTGTATATTAAACGATCAGGGGGTAGCCCTCTCCTCACTTATGCTGTTCAGCTGGTAACATGTCCCGTGTATATTATACCATCAGGGGAACACACTCTCCTCACTTATACTGTTCACCTGGTAACATATCCCGTGTATATTAAACCATCAGGGGAACACACTCTCCTCACTTATACTGTTCACCTGGTAACATGTCCCGTGTATATCAAACCATCAGGGGAATACATTCTCCTCACTTATACTGTTCACCAGCTAACATGTCCCGTGTATATTGAACAATCAGGGGAATACAGTATCCTCACTTATACTGTTCACCTGGTTACATGTCCCGTGTATATTAAACCATCAGGGGAACACATTCTCCTCACTTATACTGTTCAACTGGTAACATGTCCCTTTTATATTAAACCATCAGGGGAAAGCCCTCTCCTCACTTTTACTGTTCAGCTGGTAACATGTCCCGTGTATATTATACCATCAGGGGAACACACTGTCCTCACTTATACTGTTCAGCTGGTAACATGTCCCGTGTAAATTAAAACATCAGGGGAACACACTCTCCTCACTTAAACTGTTCACCTGGTAACATGTCCCGTGTATATTAAACCATCACTGGAACACACTCTCCTCACTTATACTGTTCACCTGATGACATGTCACGGGTATATTAAACAATCAGGGGAACTCACTCTCCTCACTTATACTGTTCACCTGGTATCATGTCCTGTGTATATTAAACCATCAAGGGAACACACTCTCCTCACTTATACTGTTCACCTGGTAACATGTGCCGTGTGTATTAAACAATCAGGGGAACACACCCTCTTCACTTATACAGTTCACCTGGTAACATGCCCCGTGTGTATTAAACAATCAGGGGAACACACTCTCTTCACTTATACTGTTCACCTGGTAACATGTCCCGTGTATATTAAACCAACAGGGGAACACACTCTCCTCACTTCTACTGTTCACCTGGTAACATGTCCCCTGCCTGTTAAACTATCATGGGAACACACTCTCCTCACTTATACTGTTCACCTGCGAACATGTCCCGTGTATAATTAAACCATCAGGGGAACACACTCTCCTCACTTCTACTGTTCACCTGGTAACATGCCCCCTGCCTGTTAAACCATCATGGGAACACACTCTCCTCACTTATACTGTTCATCTGGTGACACGTCCCGTCAGTATTAAACTATCATTGGATCACACTCTCCTCACTTCCACTGTTCACCTGGTAACATGTCTCCTGCCTGTTAAACCATCATGGGAACACACTCTCCTCACTTATACTGTTCACCTGGTGACACGTCCCGTCAGTATTAAACAATCAGGGGAACAAACTCTCTTCACTTACACTGTTCACCTGGTAACATGTCCCGGGTGTATTAAACCGTCAGGGCAACACACTCTCCTCACTTATACTGTTGACCTGGTAACATGTCCCGTGCATGTTGAACCATCAAGGGAACTACTCTCCTCACTTATACTGTTCACCTGGTAACATGTCCCATGTGTATTAAACCATGAGGGGAACACATTCTCCTAACTTATACTGTTCACCTGGTAACATGTCCCGTGTATATTGAACCATCAGCGGAAAGCCCTCTCCTCACTTATTCTGTTCACCTGGTAATAAGTCCCGTGTATATTAAACCATCAGGGGAACACATTCTCCTCACTTATACTGTTCACCTGGTAACATGTCCCGTGTATATTTAACAATTAGGGGAACACACTCTCCTCACTTATACTGTTCACCTGGTATCATGTCCTGTGTATATTAAACCATCAGGGGAACACACTCTCCTCACTTATACTGTTCACCTGTTGACATGTCCTGTTTGTATTAAACCATCAGGGGAACTCACTCTCCTCACTTACACTGTTCACCTGGTAACATGTCCTGTTTGTATTAAACCATCAGGGGAACTCACTCTCGCTACTTACACTGTTTACCTGGTAACATGTCCCGTGTGTATTAAACCATCAGGGGAACACACTGTCCTCACTTATACTCTTCACCTGGCAACATGTCCCGTGTGTATTAAGCAATCAGGGGAACACACTCTCTTCACTTATCCTCTTCACCTGCTAACATGTCCCGTGTATATTCAACCATCAGGGGAACACACTCTCCTCACTTATACTGTTCACCTGCTAAAATGTCCCGTGTATATTAAACCATCAGGGGAACACACTCTCCTCACTTCTACTGTTCACCTGGTAACATGTCCCCTGCCTGTTAAACCATCATGGGAACACACTCTCCTCACTTATACTGTTCATCTGGTGACACGTCCCGTCAGTATTAAACAATCATTGGATCACACTCTCCTCACTTCCACTGTTCACCTGGTAACATGTCCCCTGCCTGTTAAACCATCATGGGAACACACTCTCCTCACTTATACTGTTCACCTGGTGACACGTCCCGTAAGTATTAAACAATCAGGGGAACACACTCTCCTACCTTAAACTGGTCACATGGTGACATGTCCCGTCAGTATTAAACAATCAGGGGAACAAACTCTCTTCACTTACACTGTTCACCTGGTAACATGTCCCTGGTGTATTAAACCATCAGGGGAACACACTCTCCTCAATTATACTGTTGACCTGGTAACTTGTCCCGTGCATGTTAAACCATCAAGGGAACTACTCTCCTCACTTATCCTGTTCACCTGGTAACATGTCCCATGCATATAAAACCATGAGGGGAACACATTCTCCTCACTTATACTGTTCACCTGCTAACATGTCCCGTGTATATTGAACCATCAGAGGAACACACTCTCCTCACTTATGCTGTTCACCTGGTAACATGTCCCGTGAATATTAAACCATCAGGGGAAAGCCCTCTCCTCACTTATTCTGTTCACCTGGTAATAAGTCCCGTGTATATTAAACCATCAGGGGAACACACTCTCCTCACTTATACTGTTCACCTGGTAACATGTCCCGTGTATATTAAACCATCTGGGGAACACACTCTCCTCACTTATACTGTTCACCTGGTAACATGTCCCGTGTATATTTAACAATTAGGGGAACACACTCTCCTCACTTATACTGTTCACCTGGTAAAATGTCAACTGTGCATTAAACAATCACGGGAACACACTCTCCTCACTTATACAGCTCACCTGCTAACATGTCCCGTGTGTATTAAACTATCAAGGGAGCACACTCTCCACACTTATACTGTTCACCTGGTGACATGTCCCATGTATATTGAACCATCAGGGGAACACACTCTCCTCACTTATCCTGTTCACCTGGCAGCATGTCCCGTGTGTATTAAACAATCAGGGGAACACACTCTCCTCACTTACACTGTTCAACTGGTAACATGTCCCGTGTATATTAAACAATCAGGGGAACACACTCTCCTCACTTATGCTGTTCACCTGGTAACATGTCCCGTGTATATTAAACCATCAGGGGAACACACTCTCCTCACTCAAACTTTTCACCTGCTAACATGTCCTGTGTGCATTAAACTATCAGGGGAACACACTCTCCTCACTTATACTGTTCAACAAAGAACAAAGAACAAAGATAATTACAGCACAGGAACAGGCCCTTCGGCCCTCCAATCCTGCGCCCATCCAGATCCTCTCTCTAAACATGTCGCCTATTTTCTAAGGTTCTGTATCTCTTTTCTTCCTGCCCATTCATGTATCTGTCTAGATACATCTTAAAAGACTCCATCGTGCCCGCATCTACCACCTCCGCTGGCAATGCGTTCCAGGTGCCCACCACCCTCTGCGTAAAGAACTTTCCACGCATATCCCCCCTAAACTTTTCCCCTTTCACTTTGAACTCGTGTCCTCTAGTAATTGAAACCCCCACTCTGGGAAAAAGCCTCTTGCTATCCACCCTGTCTATACCTCTCATGATTTTGTACACCTCAATCAGGTCCCCCCTCAACCTCCGTCTTTCTAATGAAAATAATCCTAATCTGCTCAACCTCTCTTCATAGCTAGCGCCCTCCATACCAGGCAACATCCTGGTGAACCTCCTCTGCACCCTCTCCAAAGCATCCACATCCTTTTGATAATGTGGCGACCAGAACTGTACGCAGTATTCCAAATGTGGCCGAACCAAAGTCCTATACAACTGTAACATGACCTGCCAACTCTTGTACTCAATGCCCCGTCCGATGAAGGAAAGCATGCCGTATGCCTTCTTGACCACTCTATTTACCTGCGTTGCCACCTTCAGGGAACAGTGGACCTGAACACCCAAATCTCTCTGGACATCAATTTTCCCCAGGACTTTTCCATTTACTGTATAGTTCACTCTTGAATTGGATCTTCCAAAATGCATCACCTCGCATTTGCCCTGATTGAACTCCATCTGCCATTTCTCTGCCCAACTCTCCAGTCTATCAATATTCTGCTGTATTCTCTGACAGTCCCCTTCACTATCTGCTACTCCACCAATCTTAGTGTCGTCTGCAAATTTGCTAATCAGTCCACCTATACTTTCCTCCAAATCATTAATGTATATCACAAACAACAGTGGTCCCAGCACGGATCCCTGTGGAACACCACTGGTCACACGTCTCCATTTTGAGAAACTCCCTTCTACTGCTACTCTCTGTCTCCTGTTGCCCAGCCAGTTCTTTATCCATCTAGCTAGTACACCTTGGACCCCAAGCGCCTTCACTTTCTCCATCAGCCTGCCATGGGGAACCTTATCAAACGCCTTACTGAAGTCCATGTATATGACATCGACAGCCCTTCCCTCATCAATCAACTTTGTCACTTCCTCAAAGACTTCTATTAAGTTGGTAAGACATGACCTTCCCTGCACAAAACCATGTTGCCTATCACTGATGAGCCCATTTTCTTCCAAATGGGAATAGATCCTATCCCTCAGTATCTTCTCCAGCAGCTTCCCTACCACTGACGTCAGGCTCACCGGTCTATAATTACCTGGATTATCCCTGCTACCCTTCTTAAACAAGGGGACAACGTTAGCAATTCTCCAGTCCTCCGGGACCTCACCCGTGTTTAAGGATGCTGCAAAGATATCTGTTAAGGCCCCATCTATTTCCTCTCTCGCTAACCTCAGTAACCTGGGATAGATCCCATCCGGACCTGGGGTCTTGTCCACCTTAATGCCCTTTAGAATACCCAACACTTCCTCCCTCCTTATGCCGACTTGACCTAGAGTAATCAAACATCTGTTCCTAACCTCAACATCCGTCATGTCCCTCTCCTCGGTGAATACCGATGCAAAGTACTCGTTTAGAATCTCACCCATTTTCTCTGAGTCCAAGCATAACATTCCTCCTTTGTCCTTTAGTGGGCCAATCCTTTCTCTAGTTACCCTCTTTCTCCTTATATATGAATAAAAGGCTTTGGGATTTTCCTTAACCCTGTTTGCTAGTTCACCTGTTCCTTAACCCTGTTCACCTCGTAATATGTCCTGTGTGTATTAAACCATCAGGGGAACACACTCTCCTCACTTATACTGTTCACCTGGTAACATATCCCGTGTGTATTAAACAATCAGGGGAACACATTCTCCTCACTTATACTGTTCACCTGGTAACATGTCCTGTGTATTAAACAATGAGGGGAACACACTCTCCTCACTTATACTGTTCACCTGCTAACATGTCCCGTGTGTATTAAACCATCAGGGGAACACACTCTACTCACTTATACTGTTCACCAGGTAACATGTCCCATGTATATTAAACCCTCAGGGGAACACACTCCGCTCACTTATATTGTTCACCTGGTAACATGTCCCGTGTGTATTAAACATACTGGGGAACACACTCTCCACACTTATTGAGTTCACCTGGTAACATGTCCCGTGTATATTAAACCATCAGGGGAACAAACTCTCCTCACTTATACTGTTCACCTGGCGACATGTCCTGTGTATATTCAACAATCAGGGGAACACACTCTCCTCACTTATACTGTTCACCTGGTAACATGTCCCGTGTGCATTAAACAATCAGGAGAACACACTCTCCTCACTTATACTGTTCACCTGGTTCCATGTCCCGTGTGTATTAAACCATCAGAGGAACATACTCTCCTCACTTATACTGTTCACCTGGTAACATGTCCTGTGTATATTAAACCATCAGGGGAACACACTCTCCTCACTTCTACTGTTCACCTGGTAACATGCCAAATGTGCATTAAAGCATCAGGGGAACACACTCTCCTCACTTATACTGTTTACCTGATAACATGTGCCGTGTGCATTAAACCATCAGGGGAACACACTCTCCTCACTATACTGTTCACCTGGTAACATGTCGCGTGTGCATTGAACCATCAGGGGAACACACTCTCTTCACGTGTACTGTTCCCCTGGTAACATGTCCCGTGTTCATTAAACAATCAGGGGAACACACTCTCCTCACTTAAACTGTTCACCTGGTAACATGTCCGGTGTGTATTAAACCATCAGGGGAAAACACTCTCCTCACTTATACTGTTCACCTGGTAACATGTTCCGTGTGCATTAAACTATCAGGGGAGCACACTGTCCTCACTTATACTGTTCACCTGGTAACATGTCCTGTGTGTATTAAACCATCAGGGTAACACACTCTCCTCACTTATACTGTTCACCTGGTAACATGTCCCGTGTGCATGAAACAATCAGGGGAACACACTCTCCTCACTTATACTGTTCTCCTGGTTCCATGTCCCGTGTGTATTAACCCATCAGAGGAACATACACTCCTCACTTATACTGTTCACCTGGTTCCATGTCCCGTGTATATTAAACAATCAGGGGAACACACTCTCCTCACTTATACTGTTCACCTGGTAACATGTCCTGTGTATAATAAACCATCAGGGGAACACATTCTCCTCACTTCTCCTGTTCACTTGGTAACATGTCAACTGTGCATTAAACCATCAGGGGAACACACTGTCCTCACTTATCCTGTTCACCTGGTAACATGTCCCGTGCGTATTAAACAATCAGGGGAACACAATCTCCTCATTTACACTGTTCAACTGGTAACATGTCCCGTGTATATTAAACAATCAGGGGAACACACTCTCCTCACTTATACTGTTCACCTGGTAACATGTCCCGTGTATATTAAACCATCAGGGGAACACACTCTCCTCACTCATACTGTTCACCTGCTAACATGTCCTGTGTGCATTAAACTATCAGGGGAACACACTCTCCTCACTTATCCTGTTCACCTGGTAATATGTCCTGTGTGTATTAAACCATCAGGGGAACACACTCTCATCACTTATACTTTTCACCTGGTAACATGTCCCGTGTGTATTAAACCATCAGAGGAACATACTCTCCTCACTTATTGAGTTCACCTGGTAACATTTCCCGTGTGTATTAAACCATCAGGGGAACACATTCTCCTCACTTATACTGTTCACCTGGTAACATGTCCTGTGTGTATTAAACAATGAGGGGAACACACTCTCCTCACTTATACTGTTCACCTGCTAACATGTCCCGTGTGTATTAAACCATCAGGGGAACACACTCTACTCACTTATACTGTTCACCAGGTAACATGTCCCATGTATATTAAATCCTCAGGGGAACACACTGCGCTCACTTATATAGTTCACCTGGTAACATGTCCCGTGTGTATTAAACATACTGGGGAACACACTCTCCTCACTTATTGAGTTCACCTGGTAACATGTCCCGTGTATATTAAACCATCAGGGGAACAAACTCTCCTCACTTATACTGTTCACCTGTCGACATGTCCTGTGCATATTCAACAATCAGGGGAAAACACTCTCCTCACTTATACTGTTCACCTGGTAACCTGTCCCGTGTATATTAAACCATCAGGGGAACACACTCTCCTCAATTATACTGTTCACCTGGTAACATGTCCCGTGTTTATTAAACATACTGGGGAACACACTCTCCACACTTATTGAGTTCACCTGGTAACATGTACCATGTATATTAAACCCTCAGGGGAATACACTCTCCTCAATTATACTGTTTACCAGGTAACATGTCCCGTGTGCATTAAACAATCTGAGGAACACACTCTCCACACTTATACTGTTCACCTGGTAACATGTCCCGTGTGTATTAAACATACTGGGGAACACACTATCCTCACTTATTGAGTTCACCTGGTAACATGTCCCATGTATATTAAACCCTGATGGGAACACACTCTCCTCAATTATACTGTTCACCAGGTCACATGTCCCGTGTGTATGAAACAATCTGGGGAACACACTCTCCTCACTTATACTGTTCACCTGGTAACATGTCCCGTGTGTATTAAACATACAGGGGAACACACTCTGCTCACTTATACTGTTCACCTGGTAAAATGTCCCGTGTATGTTAAACCATCAGGGGGACACACTGTCCTCACTTAAACTGTTCACCGGGTGACATGTCCCGTGTATGTTAAACCATCAGGGGAACACACTCTCCTTACTTATACTGATCACCTGGTAACATGTCCCTTGTGCATTAAACAATCAGGGGAACATACTCTCCTTACTTATACTGATCACCTGGTAACATGTCCCGTGTGCATTAAACAATCAATGGAACATACTCTCCTCACTTATACTGATCACCTGGTAACATGTCCCGTGTGCATTAAACAATCAGGGGTACATACTCTCCTCACTTATACTTTTCACCTGGTAACATGTACCGTGTGCATCAAACAATCAGGGGAACACACTCTCCTCACTTATACTGTTCACCTGGTAACATGTCCCGTTTGTATTAAACCATCAGGTCCTCACTTATCGAGTTCACCTGGTAACATGTCCCATGTATACTAAACCCTCAGGGGAACACACTCCGCTCACTTATACCGTTCACCTGGTAACATGTCCCTTGTATCTTCAACATCAGGGGAACACACTCTCCTCACTTATACTGCTCATCTGGTAACATGTCCTGTGTATATTAAACCATCAGGGGAACACACGCTCCTCACTTATACTGTTCACCTGGTAACATGTCCCGTGTGTATTAAACAATCAGGGGAACACACTCTCCTCACTTATACTGTTCACCTGGTAACATGTCAACTGTGCATTAAACAATCAGGGGAACACACTCTCCTCACGTATACTGTTCACCTGGTAACATGTCCCGTGTGCATTAAACCCTCAGGGGAACACACTCTGCTCACTGATACTGTTCACCTGGTAACATGTCCCTTGTATCTTCAACATCAGGGGAACACACTCTCCTCACTTATACTGTTCACCTGGTGACATGTCCTGTGTATATTAACCCATCAGGGGAACACACTCTCCTCACTTATGCTGTTCACCTTGTGACATGTCCCGTGTGTATTAAGCCATCAGGGGAACACACTCTCCTCACTTTCACTGTTCACCTAGTAACATGTCCCGTGTATGTTAAACCATCAGGAGAACACACTCTCATCACTTATACTGTTCACGTGGTAACATGTCCCGTGTATATTAAACAACCAGGGGAACGCACTCTCCTCACTGACACTGTTCACCTGGTAACATGTCAACTGTGCATTAAACAATCACGGGAACACACTCTCCTCACTTATATTGTTCACCTGGTAACATGTCCTGCGTGCATTAAACTATCAGGGGAACACACTCTCCACACTTATACTGTTCACCTGGTGACATGTCCCATGTATATTGAACCATCAGGGGAACACACTCACCTCACTTATACTGTTCACCTGATAACATGTCCTGTGTCTATTAAACAATCAGGGGAACACATTCTCCTCACTTATACTGTTCACCTGGTAACATGTCCTGTGTATATTAAACCATTAGGGGAACATACTATCCTCACTTATACTGTTCACCTGATAACATGTCCTGTGTATATTAAACCATCAGGGGAACACACGCTCCTCAGTTATACTGTTCACCTGGTAACATGTCCGGTGTGTATTAAACCATCAGGGGAAGACACTCTCCTCACTTATACTGTTCACCTGGGAACATGTCCCGTGTGTATTAAACAATCAGGGGAACAAACTCTCCTCAGTTATACTGTTCACCTGGTAACATGTTCGGTGTGTATTAAACCATCAAGGGAACACACTCTCCTCACTTATACTGTTCACCTGTGAACATGTCCCGTGTGTATTAAACAATCAGTGGAACACACTCTCCTCAATTATACTGTTCACCTGGTAACAAGTTCCGTGTGCATTAAACTATCAGGGGAACACACTCTCCTCACTTATACTGTTCACCTGGTAACATGTCCTGTGTGTATTAAAGCATCAGGGGAAAACACTCTCCTCACTTATACTGTTCACCTGGTAACATGTCCCGTGTATATTAAACCATCAGAGGAACATACTCTCCTCACTTGTACTGTTCACCTGGTAACATGTCCTTTGTATATTAAACCATCAGGGGAACACACTCTCCTCACTTATACTGTTCACCTGGTACCATGACCCGTGTGTATTAATCCATCAGAGGAACATACTCCCCTCACTTATACTGTTCACCTGGTAACATGTCCTGTGTATATTAAACCGTCAGGGGAACACACTCTCCTCACTTATACTGCTCACCTGGTAACATGTCCTGTGTATATTATACCATCAGGGGAACACACGCTCCTCACTTATATTGTTCACCTGGTAACATGTCCTGTGTGTATTAAACCATCAGGGGAACACACTCTCCACACTTATAATGTTCACCTGGTAACATGTCCCGTGTATATTAAAACATCAGGGGAACACACTCTCCACACTTATAATGTTCACCTGGTAACATTTCCCGTCTGTATTAAACCATCAGGGGAACACACTCTCCACACTTATAATGTTCACCTGGTAACATGTCCCGTGTATATTCAGCCATCAGTGGAACACACTTTCCTCACTTATAGAGTTCACGTGGTAACATGTCCCTTGTGTATTAAACAATCAGGGGCACACACTCTCCTCACTTATATTGTTCACCTGGTGACATGTCCCATGTATATAAAATCATCAGGGGAACACACTCTCCTCACTTATACCGTTCACCTGGTAACATGTCCCGTGTATGTAAAACCATCAGGGGAACACAATCTCCTCACTTATAGAGTTCACCTGGTGACATGTCCCGTGTATGTTAAACCATCAGGGGAACACAATCTCCTCACTTATTCTGATCACCTGGGAACATGTCCTGTGTATGTTAAACCATCAGGGGAACACATTCTCCTCACTTATAGAGTTCACCTGGTGACATGTCCCGTGTATGTTAAACCATCAGGGGAACACAATCTCCTCACTTATACTGATCACCTGGGAACATGTCCTGTGTATATTAAACCATCAAGGGAACACACTCTCCTCACTTATACTGTTCACCTGGTGACATGTCCCGTGTGCATCAAACAATCAGGGGAACACACTCTCCTCACTTATACTGCTCACCTGGTAACATGTCCCGTTTGTTTTAAACCATCAGGGGAAGACACTCTCCTCACTTATCGAGTTCACCTGGTAACATGTCCGGTGTGTATTAAACCATCAGGGGAACACACTCTCCTCACTTATACTGTTCACCTGGTATCATGTCCCGTGTGCATTAAACAATCAGGGGAACACACTCTCCTCAGTGATACTGTTCAACTGGTAATATGTCCCGTGTATATTAAACCATCAGGGGAACACACTCACCTCACTTATACTGTTCACCTGGTAACATGACCCGTGTGCATTAAACAATCAGGTGAATACACTCTCCTCACTTATACTGTTCACCTAGTAACATGTCCAGTGTATATTAAACCATCAGGGGAACACACTCTCCTCACTTATACTGTTCACCTGGTATCATGTCCCGTGTGCATTAAACAATCAGGGGAATACACTCTCCTCACTTATACTGTTCACCTGGTAACATGTCCAGTGTATATTAAACCATCAGGGGAACACACTCTCCTCACTTATACTGTTCAACTGGTAACATGTCCCGTGTATATTAAACCATAAGGGGAACACACTCACCTCACTTATACTGTTCACCTGGTAACATGTCCCGTGTCTATTAAACCATCAGGGGAACACACTCACCTCACTTATACTGTTCACCTGGTAACATGTCCTATGTATATTAACCCATCAGGGGAACACACTCTCCTCACTTATACTGTTCACCTGGTAACATGTCCCGTGTGCATTAAACAATCAGGGGAACACACTCTCCTCACTTGTACTGTTCACCTGGTAACATGTCCTGTGTATATTAAACCATCATGGGAACACACTCTCCTCACTTATATTGTTCACCTGGTGACATGTCCATGTATATAAAATCATCAGGGGAACACACTCTCCTCAAGAATACTGTTCACCTGGTAACATGTCCCGTGTATGTTAAACCATCAGGGGAACACACTCTCCTCACTTATAGAGTTCACCTGGTGAGATATCCCGTGTGTGTTCAACAATCAGGGGAACACACTCTCCTCACTTAAACAGTTCACCTGTTAACATGTCCCGTGTGCATTAAACAATCAGGGGAACATACTCTCCTCACTTCTACTGTTCACCTGGTAACATGTCCCGTGTGCATCAAACAATTAGGGGAACACACTCTCCTCACTTATACTGTTCACCTGGTTACATGTCCCGTGTGTATTAAGCAATCTGGGGAACACACTCTCCTCACTTCTACTGCTCACCTGGTAACATGTCCTGTCTATATTAAACCATCAGGGGAACACACTCTCCTCACTGATACTCTTCACCTGGTAACATGTCCCATGTGTATTGAACCATCAGGGGAACACACTCTCCTCACTTATACTGTTCACCTGGTAACATGTCCCGTGTATATTAAACAATCAGGGGAACACACTCTCCCCACATATACTGTTCACCTGGTGACATGTCCCGTGTCTATTAGACAATCAGGGGAACACACTCTCCTCACTTATAATGTTCACCTGGTAACATGTCCCGTGTGTATGAAACCATCAGGGGAACAAACTCTCCCCACTTATACCGTTCAACTGGTGACATGTCCCGTGTCTATTAGACAATCAGGGGAACACACTCTCCCCACTTATACTGTTCACCTGGTAACATGTCCCGTGTGTATTAAACCATCAAGGGAACACACTCTCCTCACTTATACTGTTCAGTTGGGAACATGTCCCGTGTGTATTAAACAATCAGTGGAACACACTCTCCTCACTTATACTGTTCACCTGGTAACAAGTTCCGTGCGCATTAAACTATCAGGGGAACACACTCTCCTCACTTATACTGTTCACCTGGTAACATGTCCTGTGTGTATTAAAGCATCAGGGGAACACACTCTCCTCACTTATACTGTTCACCTGGTAACATGTCCCGTGTATATTAAACCATCAGAGGAACATACTCTCCTCACTTATACTGTTCACCTGGTAACATGTCCTTTGTATATTAAACCATCAGGGGAACACACTCTCCTCACTTATGCGGTTCACCTGGTAACATGTCCCGTGTATATTCAACCATTAGGGGAACACACTCTCCTCACTTATACTGTTCATCTGGTGACATGTCCCGTGTCTATTAGACAATGAGGGGAACACACTCTCCTCACTTATAATGTTCACCTGGTAACATGTCCCGTGTGTATGAAACCATCAGGGGAACAAACTCTCCCCACTTATACCGTTCAACTGGTGACATGTCCCGTGTCTATTAGACAATCAGGGGAACACACTCTCCCCACTTATACTGTTCACCTGGTAACATGTCCCGTGTGTATTAAACCATCAAGGGAACACACTCTCCTCACTTATACTGTTCACCTGGGAACATGTCCCGTGTGTATTAAACAATCAGTGGAACACACTCTCCTCACTTATACTGTTCACCTGGTAACAAGTTCCGTGCGCATTAAACTATCAGGGGAACACACTCTCCTCACTTATACTGTTCACCTGGTAACATGTCCTGTGTGTATTAAAGCATCAGGGGAACACACTCTCCTCACTTATACTGTTCACCTGGTAACATGTCCCGTGTATATTAAACCATCAGAGGAACATACTCTCCTCACTTATACTGTTCACCTGGTAACATGTCCTTTGTATATTAAACCATCAGGGGAACACACTCTCCTCACTTATGCGGTTCACCTGGTAACATGTCCCGTGTATATTCAACCATTAGGGGAACACACTCTCCTCACTTATACTGTTCATCTGGTCACATGTCCCGTGTGTATTAAACCATCAGTGAACACAATCTCCTCACTTATACTGATCACCTGGTAACATGACCCGTGCGCATTAAACAATCAGGGGAACATACTCTCCTCACTTATACTGCTCACATGGTAACATGTCCTGTGCATATTAAACCATCAAGGGAACACACTCTCCTTACTTCTGCTGTTCACCTGGTTACACGTCCCGTGTGCATCAAACAATCAGGGGAACACACTATCCTCACTTATACTGTTCAACTGGTAACATGTCCCCGTTTGTTTTAAACCATCAGGGGAAGACACTCTCCTCACTTATCGAGTTCACCTGGTAACATGTCCCATGTAAACTAAACCCTCAGGGGAACACACTCTGCTCACTTATACTGCTCACCTGGTAACATGTCCCGTGTATCTTCAAAATCAGGGAAACACACTCCCCTCACTTATACTGCTCACCTGGTAACATGTCCTGTGTGTATGAAACAATTAGGGTAACACACTCTCCTCACTTATACAGTTCACCTGGTAACATGCCCCGTGTATATTAAACCATCAGGCAAACACACTCTCCTCACTTATACTGTTCACATGGTAACATGTCCCGTCTGTATTAAACCATCAGGAGAACACACTCTCCACACTTATACTTTTCAACTGCAAACATGTCCCGTCTGTATTAAACCATCAGGAGAACACAATCTCCACACTTATAATGTTCACCTGGTAACATGTCCCGTTGGTATTAAACGATCAGGGGAACATACTCTCCTCACTTGTAATGTTCACCTGGTGACATGTCCCGTGTATATTAAGCCATCAGTGGAACACACTCTCATCAGTTATAATGTTCATCTGGTAACATGTCCCGTGTGTATTAAACCATCAGGGGAACACACTCTCCTCACTTATACTGTTCACCTGGTAACATGTCCCGTCTGAATTAAACCATCAGGGGAACACACTCTCCACACTTATAATGTTCACCTGGTGACATGTCCCGTGTATATTAAGCCATCAGTGGAACACACTCTCCTCTCTTATAATGTTCATCTGGTAACATGTCCCGTGTGCATTAAACCATCAGGGGAACACACTCTCCTAACTTATACTGTTCACCTGGTAACATGTCCCATGTACATTAAACCCTCAGGGGAACACACTCTCCTCAATTATACTTTTCACCTGGTAACATGTCCCGTGTGTATTAAACCATTAGGGGAACATACTCTCCTCACTTAAAGAGTTCACCTGGTAACATGTCCCGTGTGTATTAAACCATCAGGGGAACACATTCTCCTCACTTATACTGTTCTCCTGGTAACATGTCCTGTGTATATTAAACCATTAGGGGAACATACTATCCTCACTTATACTGTTCACCTGATAACATGTCCTGTGTATATTAAACCATCAGGGGAACACACTCTCCTCAGTTATACTGTTCACCTGGTAACATGTCCGGTGTGTATTAAACCATCAGGGGAAGACACTCTCCTCACTTATACTGTTCACCTGGGAACATGTCCCGTGTGTATTAAAAAATCAGGGGAACAAACTCTCCTCAGTTATACTGTTCACCTGGTCACATGTCCGGTGTGTATTAAACCATCAATGGAACACACTCTCCTCACTTATACTGTTCACCTGGTAACAAGTTCCGTGCGCATTAAACTATCAGGGGAACACACTCTCCTCACTTATACTGTTCACCTGGTAACATGTCCTGTGTGTATTAAAGCATCAGGGGAACACACTCTCCTCACTTATACTGTTCACCTGGTAACATGTCCCGTGTATATTAAACCATCAGAGGAACATACTCTCCTCACTTATACTGTTCACCTGGTAACATGTCCTTTGTATATTAAACCATCAGGGGAACACACTCTCCTCACTTATACTGTTCACCTGGTACCATGTCCCGTGTGTATTAATCCATCAGAGGAACATACTCTCCTCACTTATACTGTTCACCTGGTAACATGTTCTGTGTATATTAAACCATCAGGGGAACACACTCTCCTCACTTATACTGCTCACCTGGTAACATGTCCTGTGTATATTAAACCATCAGGGGAACACACGCTCCTCACATATATTGTTCACCTGGTAACATGTCCTGTGTGTATTAAACCATCAGGGGAACACACTCTCCACACTTATAATGTTCACCTGGTAACATGTCCCGTGTATATTAAACCATCAGGGGAACACACTCTCCACACTTATAATGTTCATCTGGTAACATTTCCCGTCTGTATTAAACCATCAGGGGAACACACTCTCCACACTTATAATGTTCACCTGGTAACATGTCCCGTGTATATTCTGCCATCAGTGGAACACACTTTCCTCACTTATAGAGTTCACGTGGTAACATGTCCCTTGTGTATTAAACAATCAGGGGAACACACTCTCCTCACTTATATTGTTCACCTGGTGACATGTCCCATGTATATAAAATCATCAGGGGAACACACTCACCTCACTTATACCGTTCACCTGGTAACATGTCCCGTGTATGTTAAACCATCAGGGGAACACAATCTCCTCACTTATAGAGTTCACCTGGTGACATGTCCCGTGTATGTTAAACCATCAGGGGAACACAATCTCCTCACTTATTCTGATCACCTTGGAACATGTCCTGTGTATGTTAAACCATCAGCGGAACACATTCTCCTCACTTATAGAGTTCACCTGGTGACATGTCCCGTGTATGTTAAACCATCAGGGGAACACAATCTCCTCACTTATACTGATCACCTGGGAACATGTCCTGTGTATATTAAACCATCAAGGGAACACACTCTCCTCACTTATACTGTTCACCTGGTGACATGTCCCGTGTGCATCAAACAATCAGGGGAACACACTCTCCTCACTTATACTGCTCACCTGGTAACATGTCCCGTTTGTTTTAAACCATCAGGGGAAGGCACTCTCCTCACTTATCGTGTTCACCTGGTAACATGTCCGGTGTGTATTAAACCATCAGGGGAACACACTCTCCTCACTTATACTGTTCACCTGGTAACATGTTCCGTGTGCATTAAACTATCAGGGGCGCACACTCTCCTCACTTATACTGTTCACCTGGTCACATGTGCTGTGCGTATTAAACCATCAGGGGAACACACTCTCCACACTTATACTGTTCACCTGGTTCCATGTCCCGTGTGTATTAAACCATCAGAGGAACATACTCTCCTCACCTATACTGTTCACCTTGTTCCATGTCATGTGTATATTAAACAATCAGGGGAACACACTCTCCTCACTTATACTGTTCACCTGGTAACATGTCCTGTGTATAATAAACCATCAGGGGAACACATTCTCCTCACTTCTCCTGTTCACCTGGTAACATGTTAACTGTGCATTAAACCATCAGGGGAAAACACTCTCCTCACTTATCCTGTTCACCTGGTAACATGTCCCGTGTGTATGAAACAATCAGGGGAACAAACTCTCTCCAATATCACTGTTCAACTGGTAACATGTCCCGTGTGTATTAAACAATCAGGGGAGCACACTCTCCTCACTTATACTGTTCACCTGGTAACATGTCCCGTGTATAGTAAACCATCAGGGGAACACACTCTCCTCACTCATACTGTTCACCTGCTAACATGTCCTGTGTGCATTAAACTATCAGGGGAACACACTCTCCTCACTTATACTGTTCACCTGGTAATATGTCCTGTGTGTATTAAACCATCAGGGGAATACACTCTCCTCACTTATACTGTTCACCTGGTAACATGTCCCGTGTGTATTAAACCATCAGAGGAACATACTCTCCTCACTTATTGAGTTCACCTGGTAACATAACCCGTGTGTATTAAACTTTCAGGGGAACACATTCTCCTCACTTATACTGCTCACCTGGTAACATGTCCTGTGTGTATTAAACAATGAGGGGAACACACTCTCCTCACTTATACTGTTCACCTGGTAACATGTCCTGTGTGCATCAAACAATCAGGGGAACACACTTTCCTCACTTACACTGTTCACCTGGTAACATGTCCCGTTTGTATTAAACCATCGGGGGAAGACACTCTCATCACTTGTCGAGTACACCTGTTAACATGTCCCATGTATATTAAATCCTCAGGGGAACACACTCTCCTCACTTATACTGTTCACCTGGTAACATGCCCTGTGTATATTAAACCATCAGTGGAACACACTCTCCTCACTTATACTGTTCACCTGGAAACATGTCCCGTGTATATTAAACCATGAGGGGAACACACTCACCTCACTTATACTGTTCACCTGGTAACATGTCCCGTGTATATTAAACCATCAGGGGAACACACTCTGCTCACTTATACTGTTCACCTGGTAACATGTCCCGTGTGCATTAAACAATCAGGGGAATACACTCTCCTCACTTATACTGTTCACCTTGTTCCATGTCATGTGTATATTAAACAATCAGGGGAACACACTCTCCTCACTTATACTGTTCACCTGGTAACATGTCCTGTGTATAATAAACCATCAGGGGAACACATTCTCCTCACTTCTCCTGTTCACCTGGTAACATGTCAACTGTGCATTAAACCATCAGGGGAACACACTCTCCTCACTTATCCTGTTCACCTGGTAACATGTCCCGTGTGTATGAAACAATCAGGGGAACACACTCTCCTCAATTACACTGTTCAACTGGTAACATGTCCCGTGTGTATTAAACAATCAGGGGAGCACACTCTCCTCAATTATACTGTTCACCTGGTAACATGTCCCGTGTATATTAAACCATCAGGGGAACACACTCTCCTCACTCATACTGTTCACCTGCTAACATGTCCTGTGTGCATTAAACTATCAGGGGAACACACTCTGCTCACTTATACTGTTCACCTGGTAATATGTCCTGTGTGTATTAAACCATCAGGGGAACACACTCTCCTCACTTATACTGTTCACCTGGTAACATGTCCCGTGTGTATTAAACCATCAGAGGAACATACTCTCCTCACTTATTGAGTTCACCTGGTGACATATCCCGTGTGTATTAAACAATCAGGGGAACACATTCTCCTCACTTATACTGCTCACCTGGTAACATGTCCTGTGTGCATTAAACAATGAGGGGAACACACTCTCCTCACTTATACTGTTCACCTGGTAACATGTCCCGTGTGTATTAAACCATCAGAGGAACATACTCTCCTCACTTATTGAGTTCACCTGGTAACATATCCCGTGTGTATTAAACAATCAGGGGAACACATTCTCCTCACTTATACTGCTCACCTGGTAACATGTCCTGTGTGCATTAAACAATGAGGGGAACACACTCTCCTCACTTATACTGTTCACCTGGTAACATGTCCCGTGTGTATTAAACCATCAGAGGAACATACTCTCCTCACTTATTGAGTTCACCTGGTAACATATCCTGTGTGCATCAAACAATCAGGGATACACACTTTCCTCACTTACACTGTTCACCTGGTAACATGTCCCGTTTGTATTAAACCATCGGGGGAAGACACTCTCATCACTTGTCGAGTTCACCTGTTAACATGTCCCATGTATATTAAATCCTCAGGGGAACACACTCTCCTCACTTATACTGTTCACCTGGTAACATGTCCTGTGTATATTAAACCATCAGGGGAACACACTCTCCTCACTTATACTGTTCACCTGGTAACATGTCCTGTGTATATTAAACCATCAGGGGAACACACTCTCCTCACTTATACTGTTCACCTGGTATCATGTCCCGTGTGCATTAAACAATCAGGGGAACACACTCTCCTCAGTGATACTGTTCAACTGGTAATATGTCCCGTGTATATTAAACCATCAGGGGAACACACTCACCTCACTTATACTGTTCACCTGGTAACATGTCCCGTGTATATTAAACCATCAGGGGAACACACTCTGCTCACTTGTACTGTTCACCTGGTAACATGTCCCGTGTGCATTAAACAATCAGGGGAATACACTCTCCTCACTTATACTGTTCACCTGGTAACATGTCCAGTGTATATTAAACCATCAGGGGAACACACTCTCCTCACTTATACTGTTCACCTGGTATCATGTCCCGTGTGCATTAAACAATCAGGGGAACACACTCACCTCACTTATACTGTTCACCTGGTAACATGTCCCCTTTGTATAAAACCATCAGGGGAAGAAACTCTCCTCACTTATCGAGTTCACCTGTTAACATGTCCCATGTATATGAAATCCTCAGGGGAACACACTCTCCTCACTTATACTGTTCACCTGGTAACATGTCCTGTGTATATTAAACCATCAGGGGAACACACTCTCCTCACTTATACTGTTCACCTGGTAACATGTCCTGTGTATATTAAACCATCAGGGGAACACACTCTCCTCACTTATACTGTTCACCTGGTATCATGTCCCGTGTGCATTAAACAATCAGGGAAACACACTCTCCTCAGTGATACTGTTCAACTGGTAACATGTCCCGTGTATATTAAACCATCAGCGGAACACACTCACCTCACTTATACTGTTCACCTTGTAACATGTCCCGTGTATATTAAACCATCAGGGGAACACACTCTCCTCACTTATACTGTTCACCTGGTGACATGTCCCGTGTGCATTAAACAATCAGGGGAATACACTCTCCTCACTTATACTGTTCACCTGGTAACATGTCCAGTGTATATTAAACCATCAGGGGAACACACTCTCCTCACTTATACTGTTCAACTGGTAACATGTCCCGTGTATATTAAACCATCAGGGGAACACACTCACCTCACTTATACTGTTCACCTGGTAACATGTCCCGTGTCTATTAAACCATCAGGGGAACACACTCACCTCACTTATACTGTTCACCTGGTAACATGTCCTATGTATATTATCCCATCAGGGGAACACACTCTCCTCACTTATACTGTTCACCTGGTAACATGTCCCGTGTGCATTAAACAATCAGGGGAACATACTCTCCTCACTTGTACTGTTCACCTGGTAACATGTCCTGTGTATATTAAACCATCATGGGAACACACTCTCCTCACTTATATTTTTCACCTGGTGACATGTCCATGTATATAAAATCATCAGGGGAACACACTCTCCTCAAGAATACTGTTCACCTGGTAACATGTCCCGTGTATGTTAAACCATCAGGGGAACACATTCTCCTCACTTATACTGTTCACCTGGTATCATGTCCCGTGTGCATTAAACAATCAGGGGAACACACTCTCCTCACTTATACTGTTCACCTGGTAACATGTCCCGTTTGTATTAAACCATCAGGGGAAGAAACTCTCCTCACTTATCGAGTTCACCTGTTAACATGTCCCATGTATATGAAATCCTCAGGGGAACACACTCTCCTCACTTATACTGTTCACCTGGTAACAAGTCCTGTGTGTATTAAACCATCAGGGGAACACACTCTCCTCACTTATACTGTTCACCTGGTAACATGTCCTGTGTATATTAAACCATCAGGGGAACACACTCTCCTCACTTATACTGTTCACCTGGTATCATGTCCCGTGTGCATTAAACAATCAGGGGAACACACTCTCCTCAGTGATACTGTTCAACTGGTAACATGTCCCGTGTATATTAAACCATCAGCGGAACTCACTCACCTCACTTATACTGTTCACCTGGTAACATGTCCCGTGTATATTAAACCATCAGGGGAACACACTCTCCTCACTTATACTGTTCACCTGGTGACATGTCCCGTGTGCATTAAACAATCAGGGGAATACACTCTCCTCACTTATACTGTTCACCTGGTAACATGTCCAGTGTATATTAAACCATCAGGGGAACACACTCTCCTCACTTATACTGTTCAACTGGAAACATGTCCCGTGTATATTAAACCATCAGGGGAACACACTCACCTCACTTATACTGTTCACCTGGTAACATGTCCCGTGTCTATTAAACCATCAGGGGAACACACTCACCTCACTTATACTGTTCACCTGGTAACATGTCCTATGTATATTATCCCATCAGGGGAACACACTCTCCTCACTTATACTGTTCACCTGGTAACATGTCCCGTGTGCATTAAACAATCAGGGGAACATACTCTCCTCACTTGTACTGTTCACCTGGTAACATGTCCTGTGTATATTAAACCATCATGGGAACACACTCTCCTCACTTATATTGTTCACCTGGTGACATGTCCATGTATATAAAATCATCAGGGGAACACACTCTCCTCAAGAATACTGTTCACCTGGTAACATGTCCCGTGTATGTTAAACCATCAGGGGAACACACTCTCCTCACTTATAGAGTTCACCTGGTGAGATATCCCGTGTGTGTTCAACAATCAGAGGAACACACTCTCCTCACTTATACTGTTCACCTGGTAACATGTCCAGTGTATATTAAACCATCAGGGGAACACACTCTCCTCACTTATACTGTTCACCTGGTATCATGTCCCGTGTGCATTAAACAATCAGGGGAACACACTCTCCTCACTTATACTGTTCACCTGGTAACATGTCCCATTTGTATTAAACCATCAGGGGAAGAAACTCTCCTCACTTATCGAGTTCACCTGTTAACATGTCCCATGTATATGAAATCCTCAGGGGAACACACTCTCCTCACTTATACTGTTCACCTGGTAACATGTCCTGTGAATATTAAACCATCAGGGGAACACACTCTCCTCACTTATACTGTTCACCTGGTAACATGTCCCGTGTATATTAAACCATCAGGGGAACACACTCTCCTCACTGATACTGTTCACCTGGTATCATGTCCCGTGTGCATTAAACAATCAGGGGAACCCACTCTCCTCAGTGATACTGTTCAACTGGTAACATGTCCCGTGTATATTAAACCATCAGGGGAACACACACACCTCACTTATACTGTTCACCTGGTAACATGTCCCGTGTATATTAAACCATCAGGGGAACACACTCTCCTCACTTATACTGTTCACCTGGTGACATGTCCCGTGTGCATTAAACAATCAGGGGAATACACTCTCCTCACTTATACTGTTCACCTGGTAACATGTCCAGTGTATATTAAACCATCAGGGGAACACACTCTCCTCACTTATACTGTTCAACTGGTAACATGTCCCGTGTATATTAAACCATCAGGGGAACACACTCACCTCACTTATACTGTTCACCTGGTAACATGTCCCGTGTCTATTAAACCATCAGGGGAACACACTCACCTCACTTATACTGTTCACCTGGTAACATGTCCTATGTATATTATCCCATCAGGGGAACACACTCTCCTCACTTATACTGTTCACCTGGTAACATGTCCCGTGTGCATTAAACAATCAGGGGAACATACTCTCCTCTCTTGTACTGTTCACCTGGTAACATGTCCTGTGTATATTAAACCATCATGGGAACACACTCTCCTCACTTATATTGTTCACCTGGTGACATGTCCATGTATATAAAATCATCAGGGGAACACACTCTCCTCAAGAATACTGTTCACCTGGTAACATGTCCCGTGTATGTTAAACCATCAGGGGAACACACTCTCCTCACTTATAGAGTTCACCTGGTGAGATATCCCGTGTGTGTTCAACAATCAGGGGAACACACTCTCCTCACTTAAACAGTTCACCTGGTAACATGTCCCGTGTACATTAAACAATCAGGGGAACATACTCTCCTCACTTCTACTGTTCACCTGGTATCATGTCCCGTGTGCATCAAACAATTAGAGGAACACACTCTCCTCACTTATACTGTTCACCTGGTTACATGTCCCGTGTGTATTAAACAATCTGGGGAACACACTCTCCTCACTTCTACTGCTCACCTGGTAACATGTCCTGTCTATATTAAAACATCAGGGGAACACACTCTCCTCACTGATACTCTTCACCTGGTAACATGTCCCATGTGTATTGAACCATCAGGGGAACACACTCTCCTCACTTATACTGTTCACCTGGTAACATGTCCCGTGTATATTAAACAATCAGGGGAACACACTCTCCCCACATATACTGTTCACCTGGTGACATGTCCCGTGTCTATTAGACAATCAGGGGAACACACTCTCCTCACTTATAATGTTCACCTGGTAACATGTCCCGTGTGTATGAAACCATCAGGTGAACACACTCTCTGCAATTATACTGTTGACCTGGTAACATGTTCCGTGTGTATTAAACCATCCGGGGAACACACTCTCCTCACTTATACTGTTCACTTGGTAACATGTCCTGTGTGTATTAAACCATCAGGGGAACACACTCTCCCCACTTATACCGTTCACCTGGTGACATGTCACGTGTCTATTAGACAATCAGGGGAACACACTCTCCCCACTTATACTGTTCACCTGGTAACATGTCCCGTGTATATTAAACAATCAGGGGAACACACTCGCCCCACTTATCCTGTTCACCTGATAACATGTCCTGTGTGTATTAAACCATCAGGGGAACACAGTCTCCTCACTTATACTGTTCACCTGGTAACATGTCCCATGCATATTAAACCCTCATGGGAACACACTCTCCTCAATTATACTTTTCACCTGGTATAATGTCCCGTCTGAATTAAACCATCAGGGGAACACACTCTCCACACTTATAATGTTCACCTGGTGACATGTCCCGTGTATATTAAGCCATCAGTGGAACACACTCTCCTCTCTTATAATGTTCATCTGGTAACATGTCCCGTGTGTATTAAACCATCAGGGGAACACACTATCCTAACTTATACTGTTCACCTGGTAACATGTCCCATGTACATGAAACCCTCAGGGGAACACACTCTCCTCAATTATACTTTTCACCTGGTAACATGTCCCGTGTGTATTAAACCATCAGGGGAACATACTCTCCTCACTTAAAGAGTTCACCTGGTAACATGTCCCGTGTGTATTAAACCATCACGGGAACACATTCTCCTCACTTATACTGTTCACCTGGTAACATGTCCTGTGTATATTAAACCATTAGGGGAACATACTATCCTCACTTATACTGTTCACCTGATTACATGTCCTGTGTATATTAAACCATCAGGGGAACACACTCTCCTCAGTTATACTGTTCACCTGGTAACATGTCCGGTGTGTATTAAACCATCAGGGGAAGACACTCTCCTCACTTATACTGTTCACCTGGGAACATGTCCCTTGTGTATTAAACAATCAGGGGATCAAACTCTCCTCAGTTATACTGTTCACCTGGTAACATGTCCGGTGTGTATTAAACCATCAAGGGAACACACTCTCCTCACTTATACTGTTCACCTGGGAACATGTCCCGTGTGTATTAAACAATCAGTGGAACACACTCTCCTCACTTATACTGTTCACCTGGTAACAAGTTCCGTGTGCATTAAACTATCAGGGGAACACACTCTCCTCACTTATACTGTTCACCTGGTAACATGTCCTGTGTGTATTAAAGCATCAGGGGAACACACTCTCCTCACTTATACTGTTCACCTGGTAACATGTCCCGTGTATATTAAACCATCAGAGGAACATGCTCTCCTCACTTATACTGTTCACCTGGTAACATGTCCTTTGTATATTAAACCATCAGGGGAACACACTCTCCTCACTTATACTGTTCACCTGGTACCATGCCCCGTTTGTATTAATCCATCAGAGGAACATACTCTCCTCACTTATACTGTTCACCTGGTAACATGTCCTGTGTATATTAAACCATCAGGGGAACACACTCACCACACTTATAATGTTCACCTGGTAACATGTCCCGTGTATATTAAACCATCAGGGGAACACACTCTCCACACTTATAATGTTCATCTGGTAACATTTCCCGTCTGTATTAAACCATCAGGGGAACACACTCTCCACACTTATAATGTTCACCTGGTAACATGTCCCGTGTATATTCAGCCATCAGTGGAACACACTTTCCTCACTTATAGAGTTCACGTGGTAACATGTCCCTTGTGTATTAAACAATCAGGGGAACACACTCTCCTCACTTATATTGTTCACCTGGTGACATGTCCCATGTATATAAAATCATCAGGGGAACACACTCACCTCACTTATACCGTTCACCTGGTAACATGTCCCGTGTATGTTAAACCATCAGGGGAACACAATCTCCTCACTTATAGAGTTCACCTGGTGACATGTCCCGTGTATGTTAAACCATCAGGGGAACACAATCTCCTCACTTATTCTGATCACCTGGGAACATGTCCTGTGTATGTTAAACCATCAGCGGAACACATTCTCCTCACTTATAGAGTTCACCTGGTGACATGTCCCGTGTATGTTAAACCATCAGGGGAACACAATCTCCTCACTTATACTGATCACCTGGGAACATGTCCTGTGTATATTAAACCATCAAGGGAACACACTCTCCTCACTTATACTGTTCACCTGGTGACATGTCCCGTGTGCATCAAACAATCAGGGGAACACACTCTCCTCACTTATACTGCTCACCTGGTAACATGTCCCGTTTGTTTTAAACCATCAGGGGAAGACACTCTCCTCACTTATCGAGTTCACCTGGTAACATGTCCGGTGTGTATTAAACCACCAGGGGAACACACTCTCCTCACTTATACTGTTCACCTGGTAACATGTTCCGTGTGCATTAAACTATCAGGGGCGCACACTCTCCTCACTTATACTGTTCACCTGGTAACATGTGCTGTGTGTATTAAACCATCAGGGGAACACACTCTCCACACTTATACTGTTCACCTGGTTCCATGTCCCGTGTGTATTAAACCATCAGAGGAACATAGTCTCCTCACTTATACTGTTCACCTTGTTCCATGTCATGTGTATATTAAACAATCAGGGGAACACACTCTCCTCACTTCTCCTGTTCACCTGGTAACATGTCAACTGTGCATTAAACCATCAGGGGAACACACTCTCCTCACTTATCCTGTTCACCTGGTAACATGTCCCGTATGTATGAAACAATCAGGGGAACACACTCTCCTCAATTACACTGTTCAACTGGTAACATGTCCCGTGTGTATTAAACAATCAGGGGAGCACACTCTCCTCACTTATACTGTTCACCTGGTAACATGTCCCGTGTATAGTAAACCATCAGGGGAACACACTCTCCTCACTCATACTGTTCACCTGCTAACATGTCCTGTGTGCATTAAACTATCAGGGGAACACACTCTCCTCACTTATACTGTTCACCTGGTAATATGTCCTGTGTGTATTAAACCATCAGGGGAACACACTCTCCCCACTTATACTGTTCACCTGGTAACATGTCCCGTGTGTATTAAACCATCAGAGGAACATACTCTCCTCACTTATTGAGTTCACCTGGTAACATATCCCGTGTGTATTAAACAATCAGGGGAACACATTCTCCTCACTTATACTGCTCACCTGGTAACATGTCCTGTGTGTATTAAACAATGAGGGAAACACACTCTCCTCACTTATACTGTTCACCTGGTAACATGTCCTGTGTGCATCAAACAATCAGGGGAACACACTTTCCTCACTTACACTGTTCACCTGGTAACATGTCCCGTTTGTATTAAACCATCGGGGGAAGACACTCTCATCACTTGTCGAGTTCACCTGTTAACATGTCCCATGTATATTAAATCCTCAGGGGAACACACTCTCCCCACTTATACTGTTCACCTGGTAACATGTCCTGTGTATATTAAACCATCAGGGGAACACACTCTCCTCACTTATACTGTTCACCTGGTAACATGTCCTGTGTATATTAAACCATCAGGGGAACACACTCTCCTCACTTATACTGTTCACCTGTTATCATGTCCCGTGTGCATTAAACAATCAGGGGAACACACTCTCCTCAGTGATACTGTTCAACTGGTAATATGTTCCGTGTATATTAAACCATCAGGGGAACACACTCACCTCACTTATACTGTTCACCTGGTAACATGTCCCGTGTATATTAAACCATCAGGGGAACACACTCTCCTCACTTATACTGTTCACCTGGTATCATGTCCCGTGTGCATTAAACAATCAGGGGAACACACTCTCCTCACTTATACTGTTCACCTGGTAACATGTCCCGTTTGTATTAAACCATCAGGGGAAGAAACTCTCCTCACTTATCGAGTTCACCTGTTAACATGTCCCATGTATATGAAATCCTCAGGGGAACACACTCTCCTCACCTATACTGTTCACCTGGTAACATGTCCTGTGTATATTAAACCATCAGGGGAACACACTCTCCTCACTTATACTGTTCACCTGGTATCATGTCCCGTGTGCATTAAACAATCAGGGGAACACACTCTCCTCAGTGATACTGTTCAACTGGTAACATGTCCCGTGTATATTAAACCATCAGGGGAACACACTCACCTCACTTATACTGTTCACCTGGTAACATGTCCCGTGTATATTGAACCATCAGGGGAACACACTCTCCTCACTTATACTGTTCACCTGGTGACATGTCCCGTGTGCATTAAACAATCAGGGGAATACACTCTCCTCACTTATACTGTTCACCTGGTAACATGTCCAGTGTATATTAAACCATCAGGGGAACACACTCTCCTCACTTATACTGTTCAACTGGTAACATGTCCCGTGTATATTAAACCATCAGGGGAACACACTCACCTCACTTATACTGTTCACCTGGTAAAATGTCCCGTGTCTATTAAACCATCAGGGGAACACACTCACCTCACTTATACTGTTCACCTGGTAACATGTCCTATGTATATTATCCCATCAGGGGAACACACTCTCCTCACTTATACTGTTCACCTGGTAACATGTCCCGTGTGCATTAAACAATCAGGGGAACATACTCTCCTCACTTGTACTGTTCACCTGGTAACATGTTCTGTGTATATTAAACCATCAGGGGAACACAGTCTCCTCACTTATACTGTTCACCTGGTAACATGTCCCGTTTGTATTAAACCATCAGGGGAAGAAACTCTCCTCACTTATCGAGTTCACCTGTTAACATGTCCCATGTATATGAAATCCTCAGGGGAACACACTCTCCTCACCTATACTGTTCACCTGGTAACATGTCCTGTGTATATTAAACCATCAGGGGAACACACTCTCCTCACTTATACTGTTCACCTGGTATCATGTCCCGTGTGCATTAAACAATCAGGGGAACACACTCTCCTCAGTGATACTGTTCAACTGGTAACATGTCCCGTGTATATTAAACCATCAGGGGAACACACTCACCTCACTTATACTGTTCACCTGGTAACATGTCCCGTGTATATTGAACCATCAGGGGAACACACTCTCCTCACTTATACTGTTCACCTGGTGACATGTCCCGTGTGCATTAAACAATCAGGGGAATACACTCTCCTCACTTATACTGTTCACCTGGTAACATGTCCAGTGTATATTAAACCATCAGGGGAACACACTCTCCTCACTTATACTGTTCAACTGGTAACATGTCCCGTGTATATTAAACCATCAGGGGAACACACTCACCTCACTTATACTGTTCACCTGGTAAAATGTCCCGTGTCTATTAAACCATCAGGGGAACACACTCACCTCACTTATACTGTTCACCTGGTAACATGTCCTATGTATATTATCCCATCAGGGGAACACACTCTCCTCACTTATACTGTTCACCTGGTAACATGTCCCGTGTGCATTAAACAATCAGGGGAACATACTCTCCTCACTTGTACTGTTCACCTGGTAACATGTTCTGTGTATATTAAACCATCAGGGGAACACAGTCTCCTCACTTATACTGTTCACCTGGTAACATGTCCCGTGTGTATTAAACATACTTGGGAAGACACTCTGCTCACTTATTGACTTCACCTGGTAACATGTCCCATGTATATTAAACCGTGAGGGGAAAACACTCTCCTCACTTATACTGTTCACCCCCTAACATGTCCCGTGTGTATTAAACAATCAGGGGAACACACTCGCCTCACTTACACTGTTCACCTGGTAACATGTCCCGTGTGTATTAAACAATCAGGGGAACACACTCTGCTCACTTATACTGTTCACCTGGTGACATGTCCCTTGTATGTTAAACCATCAGGGGGACACACTCTCCTCACTTATGGAGTTCACCTGTTGACATGTCCCGTGTATGTTAAACCATCAGGGGAGCTCACTCTCCTCACTTATACTGTTCACCTGGTAACATGTCCCGTGTGCATTAAACAATCAGGGGAACACACTCTCCTCACTTATGCGGTTCACCTGGTAACATGTCCCGTGTATATTCAACCATTAGGGGAACACACTCTCCTCACTTATACTGTTCATCTGGTCACATGTCCCGTGTGTATTAAACCATCAGTGAACACAATCTCCTCACTTATACTGATCACCTGGTAACATGACCCGTGCGCATTAAACAATCAGGGGAACATACTCTCCTCACTTATACTGCTCACATGGTAACATGTCCTGTGCATATTAAACCATCAAGGGAACACACTCTCCTTACTTATGCTGTTCACCTGGTTACATGTCCCGTGTGCATCAAACAATCAGGGGAAGACACTCTCCTCACTTATGCGGTTCACCTGGTAACATGTCCCATGTATATTAAATCCTCAGGGGAACACACTCTCCTCACTTATACTGTTCACCTGGTATCATGTCCCGTGTGCATTAAACAATCAGGGGAACACACTCTCCTCAGTGATACTGTTCAACTGGTAATATGTCCCGTGTATATTAAACCATCAGGGGAACACACTCACTTCACTTATACTGTTCACCTGGTAACATGTCCCGTGTATATTAAACCATTCGGGGAACACACTCTGCTCACTTATACTGTTCACCTGGTAACAAGTCCCGTGTGCATTAAACAATCAGGGGAATACACTCTCCTCACTTATACTGTTCACCTGGTAACATTTCAAGTGTATATTAAACCATCAGGGGAACACACTCTCCTCACTTATACTATTCACCTGGTATCATGTCCCGTGTGCATTAAACAATCAGGGGAACACACTCTCCTCACTTATACTGTTCACCTGGTAACATGTCCCGTTTGTATTAAACCATCAGGGGAAGAAACTCTCCTCACTTATCGAGTTCACCTGTTAACATGTCCCATGTATATGAAATCCTCAGGGGAACACACTCTCCTCACTTATACTGTTCACCTGGTAACATGTCCTGTGTATATTAAACCATCAGGGGAACACACTCTCCTCACTTATACTGTTCACCTGGTAACATGTCCTGTGTATATTAAACCATCAGGGGAACACACTCTCCTCACTTATACTGCTCACCTGGTATCATGTCCCGTGTGCATTAAACAATCAGGGGAACACACTCTCCTCAGTGATACTGTTCAACTGGTAACATGTCCCGTGTATATTAAACCATCAGGGGAACACACTCACCTCACTTATACTGTTCACCTGGTAACATGTCCCGTGTATATTAAACCATCAGGGGAACACACTCTCCTCACTTCTACTGTTCACCTGGTAACATGTCCAGTGTATATTAAACCATCAGGGGAACACACTCTCCTCACTTATACTGTTCAACTGGTAACATGTCCCGTGTATATTAAACCATCAGGGGAACACACTCACCTCACTTATACTGTTCTCCTGGTAACATGTCCCATGTCTATTAAACCATCAGGGGAACACACTCACCTCACTTATACTGTTCACCTGGTAACATGTCCTCTGTATATTATCCCATCAGGGGAACACACTCTCCTCACTTATACTGTTCACCTGGTAACATGTCCCGTTTGCATTAAACAATCAGGGGAACATACTCTCCTCACTTGTACTGTTCACCTGGTAACATGTCCTGTGTATATTAAACCATCATGGGAACACACTCTCCTCACTTATATTGTTCACCTGGTGACATGTCCATGTATATAAAATCATCAGGGGAACACACTCTCCTCAAGAATACTGTTCACCTGGTAACATGTCCCGTGTATGTTAAACCATCAGGGGAACACACTCTCCTCACTTATAGAGTTCACCTGGTGAGATATCCCGTGTGTGTTCAACAATCAGGGGAACACACTCTCCTCACTTAAACAGTTCACCTGGTAACATGTCCCGTGTGCATTAAACAATCAGTGGAACATACTCTCCTCACCTCTACTGTTCACCTGGTAACATGTCCCGTGTGCATCAAACAATTAGGGGAACACACTCTCCTCACTTATACTGTTCACCTGGTTACATGTCCCGTGTGTATTAAGCAATCTGGGGAACACACTCTCCTCACTTCTACTGCTCACCTGGTAACATGTCCTGTCTATATTAAACCATCAGGGGAACACACTCTCCTCACTGATACTCTTCACCTGGTAACATGTCCCATGTGTATTGAACCATCAGGGGAACACACTCTCCTCACTTATACTGTTCACCTGGTAACATGTCCCGTGTATATTAAACAATCAGGGCAACACACTCTCCCCACATATACTGTTCACCTGGTGACATGTCCCGTGTCTATTAGACAATCAGGAGAACACACTCTCCTCACTTATAATGTTCACCTGGTAACATGTCCCGTGTGTATGAAACCATCAGGGGAACACACTCTCTGCAATTATACTGTTGACCTGGTAACATGTTCCGTGTGTATTAAACCATCCGGGGAACACACTCTCCTCACTTATACTGTTCACCTGGGAACATGTCCTGTGTGTATTAAACCATCAGGGGAACACACTCTCCCCACTTATACCGTTCACCTGGTGACATGTCCCGTGTCTATTAGACAATCAGGGGAACACACTCTCCCCACTTATACTGTTCACCTGGTAACATGTCCCGTGTATATTAAACAGTCAGGGGAACACACTCGCCCCACTTATCCTGTTCACCTGATAACATGTCCTGTGTGTATTAAACCATCAGGGGAACACTGTCTCCTCACTTATACTGTTCACCTGGTAACATGTCCCGTGTGTATTAAACAATCAGGGGAACACACTCTGCTCACTTATACTGTTCACCTGGTGACATGTCCCTTGTATGTTAAACCATCAGGGGGACACACTCTCCTCACTTATGGAGTTCACCTGTTGACATGTCCCGTGTATGTTAAACCATCAGGGGAGCTCACTCTCCTCACTTATACTGTTCACCTGGTAACATGTCCCGTGTGCATTAAACAATCAGGGGAACACACTCTCCTCACTTATGCGGTTCACCTGGTAACATGTCCTGTGTATATTCAACCATTAGGGGAACACACTCTCCTCACTTATACTGTTCATCTGGTCACATGTCCCGTGTGTATTAAACCATCAGTGAACACAATCTCCTCACTTATACTGATCACCTGGTAACATGACCCGTGCGCATTAAACAATCAGGGGAACATTACTCTCCTCACTTATACTGCTCACATGGTAACATGTCATGTGCATATTAAACCATCAAGGGAACACACTCTCCTTACTTATGCTGTTCACCTGGTTACATGTCCCGTGTGCATCAAACAATCAGGGGAAGACACTCTCCTCACTTATCGAGTTCACCTGGTAACATGTCCCATGTAAACTAAACCCTCAGGGAACACACTCTGCTCACTTATACTGCTCACCTGGTAACATGCCCCGTGTATCTTCAAAATCAGGGAAACACACTCTCCTCACTTATACTGCTCTCCTGGTAACATGTCCTGTGTGTATGAAACAATCAGGGGAACACACTCTCCTCACTTATACTGTTCACCTGGTAACATGTCCCGTGTATATTAAACCATCAGGCAAACACACTCTCCTCACTTATACTGTTCACATGGTAACATGTCCCGTCTGTATTAAACCATCAGGAGAACACACTCTCCACACTTATACTTTTCACCTGCTAACATGTCCAGTCTGTATTAAACCATCAGGAGAACACACTCTCCACACTTATAATGTTCACCTGGTAACATGTCCCGTGGGTATTAAACGATCAGGGGAACATACTCTCCTCACTTATAATGTTCACCTGGTGACATGCCCCGTGTATATTAAGCCATCAGTGGAACACACTCTCCTCAGTAATAATGTTCATCTGGTAACATGTCCCGTGTGTGTTAAACCATCAGGGGAACACACTCTCCTCACTTATACTGTTCACCTGGTAACATGTCCCATGTATATTAAACCCTCAGGGGAACACACTCTCCTCAATTATACTTTTCACCTGGTAACATGTCCCGTGTGTATTAAACCATGAGGGGAACACACTCTCCACACTTATAATGTTCACCTGGTAACATGTCCCGTCTGAATTAAACCATCAGGGGAACACACTATCCACACTTATAATGTTCACCTGGTGACATGTCCCGTGTATATTAAGCCATCAGTGGAACACACTCTCCTCTCTTATAATGTTCATCTGGTAACATGTCCCGTGTGTATTAAACCATCAGGGGAACACACTCTCCTCACTTATACTGTTCACCTGGTAACATGTCCCATGTATATTAAACCCTCAGGGGAACACACTCTACTCAATTATACTTTTCACCTGGTAACATGTCCCGTGTGTATTAAACCATCAGGGGAACATACTCTCCTCACTTAAAGAGTTCACCTGGTAACATGTCCCGTGTGTATTAAACCATCAGGGGAACACATTCTCCACACTTATACTGTTCACCTGGTAACATGTCCCGTCTGTATTAAACCATCAGGGGAACACACTCTCCACACTTATAATGGTCACCTGGAAACATGTCCCGTCTGTATTAAACCATCAGGGGAACACACTCTCCACACTTATAATGTTCACCTGGTAACATGTCCTGTGTATATTAAGCCATCAGTGGAACACACTTTCCTCACTTATAGAGTTCACGTGGTAACATGTCCCGTGTGTATTAAACAATTAGGGGAACACACTCTCCTCACTTATATTGTTCACCTGGTGACATGTCCCATGTATATAAAATCATCAGGGGAACACACTCTCCTCACTTATAGAGTTCACCTGGTGACATGTCCTGTGCATATTAAACCATCAAGGGAACACACTGTCCTCACTTATACTGTTCACCTGGTTACATGTCTTGTGTATATTAAACCATCAAGGGAACACACTCTCCTTACCTCTACTGTTCACCTGGTTACATGTACCGTGTGCATCAAACAATCAGCGGAACACACTCTCCTCACTTATACTGTTCACCTGGTAACATGTCCCGTTTGTATTAAACCATCAGGGGAAGACACTCTCCTCACTTATCGAGTTCACCTGGTAACATGTCCCATGTATATTAAACCCTCAGGGGAACACACTCTGCTCACTTATACTGTTCACCTGGTAACATGTCCTGCGTGTATTAAACAATCAGCGGAACACACTCTCCTCACTTATACTGTTCACCTGGTAACATGTCCCTTGTATGTTAAACCATCAGGGGGACACACTCTCCTCACTTATACTGTTCACCTGGTAACATGTCCCGTGTGTATTAAACCATCAGGGGAACACACTCTCCTCACTTACACTGTTCACCTGGTAACATGTCCCGTGTGTATTAAACCATCAGGGCAACACACTCTCCTCACTCACACTGTTCACCTGGTAACATGTCCTGAGTATATTAACCCATCAGGGGAACACACTCTCCTCACTTATACTGTTCACCTGGTAACATGTCCCGTGTGTATTAAAACATCAGGGGAAAACACTCTCCTCACTTACACTGTTCACCTGGTAACATGTCCCGTGTGTATTAAACAATCAGGGGAACACACTCTGCTCACTTATACTGTTCTCCTGGTAACATGTCCTTTGTATGTTAAACCATCAGGGGGACACACTCTCCTCACTTATGGAGTTCACCTGGTGACATGTCCCGTGTATGTTAAACCATCAGGGGAGCACACTCTCCTCACTTATACTGTTCACCTGGTAACATGTCCCGTGTGTATTAAACAATCAGGGGAACACACTCTCCTCACTTATGCGGTTCACCTGGTAACATGTCCCGTGTATATTCAACCGGTAGGGGAACACTCTCTCCTCACTTATACAGTTCATCTGGTCACATGTCCCGTGTGTATTAAACCATCAGTGAACACAATCTCCTCACTTATACTGATCACCTGGTAACATGACCCGTGTGCATTAAACAATCAGGGGAACATACTCTCCTCACTTATACTGTTCACATGGTAACATGTCCTGTGCATATTAAACCATCAAGGGAACACACTCTCCTTACTTATACTGTTCATCTGGTTACATGTCCTGTGTATAATAAACCATCAGGGGAACACATTCTCCTCACTTCTCCTGTTCACCTGGTAACATGTCAACTGTGCATTAAACCATCAGGGGAACACACTCTCCTCACTTATCCTGTTCACCTGGTAACATGTCCCGTGTGTATGAAACAATCAGGGGAACACACTCTCCTCAATTACACTGTTCAACTGGTAACATGTCCCGTTTGTATTAAACCATCAGGGGAAGACACTCTCCTCACTTATCGAGTTCACCTGGTAACATGTCCCATGTAAACTAAACCCTCAGGGGAACACACTCTGCTCACTTATACTGATCACCTGGTAACATGTCCCGTGTATCTTCAACATCAGGGGAACACACTCTCCTCACTTATACTTCTCACCTGGTAACATGTCTTGTGTGTATTAAACAATCAGGGGAACACACTCTCCTCACTTATACTGCTCACCTGGTAACATGTCCTGTGTGTATGAAACAATCAGGGGAACACAATCTCCTCACTGATACTGCTGACCTGGTAACATCTCCCGTGTATATTAAACCATCAGGGGAACACACTCTCCTCACTTATACTGTTCACCTGGTAACATGTCCCGTGTGTATTAAAGCATCAGGGGAATACACTCTGCTCACGTATACTGTTCACCAGGTAACATGTCATATGTGTATTAAACCATCAGGGGAACGCACTCTCCTCACTTATACTGTTCACCTGGTCACATGTCCCATGTATATTAAACCCTCAGGGGAACACACTCTCCTCAATTATACTTTTCACCTGGTAACATGTCCCGTCTGTATTAAACCATCAGGAGAACACACTCTCCCCACTTATAATGTTCACCTGGTAACCTGTCCCGTGGGTATTAAACGATCAGGGGAATATACTCTCCTCACTTCAAGAATTCACCTGGTAACATGTCCCGTGTGTATTAAACCAACAGGGGAACACTCTCTCCACACTTATACTGCTCACCTGGTAACATGTCTTGTGTGTATTAAACAATCAGGGGAACACACTCTCCACACTTATAATGTTCACCTTGTGACATGTCCCGTGTATGTTAAGCCATCAGTGGAACACACTCTCCTCACTTATGGTGTCCACCTGGTAACATGTCCCATGTGTATTAAACAATCAGGGGAACACACTGTCCTCTCTTATACTGTTCACCTGGTAACATGTCCCGTGTATATTAAACCATCAGGGGAACACACTCTCCTCACCTATACTGTTCACCTGGTAACATGTCCCGTCTGTATTAAACAATCAGGGGAAGACACTCTCCTCACTTATCGAGTTCACCTGGTAACATGTCCCATGTAAACTAAACCCTCAGGGGAACACACTCTGCTCACTTATACTGCTCACCTGGTAACATGTCTTGTGTGTATTAAACAATCAGGGGAACACACTCTCCTCACTTTTCCTGCTCTCCTGGTAACATGTCCTGTGTGTATGAAACAATCAGGGGAACACACTCTCCTCACTTATACTGCTCACCTGGTAACATATCCCGTGTATATTAAACCATCAGGGGAACACACTCTCCTCACTTATACTGTTCACCTGGTAACATGTCCCGTGTGTATTAAACGATCAGGGGAACACCGTCTCCACACTTATACTGTTCACCAGGTAACATGTCCCGTGTGTATTAAACCATCAGGGGAACGCACTCTCCTCACTTATACTGTTCACCTGGTCACATGTTCCATGTATATTAAACCCTCAGGGGAACACACTCTCCTCAATTATACTTTTCACCTGGTAACATGTCCCGTCTGTATTAAACCATCAGGACAACACACTCTTCACACTTATAATGTTCACCTGGTAACATGTCCCGTGGGTATTAAACGATCAGGGGAACATACTCTCCTCACTTCAAGAGTTCACCTGGTAACATTTCCCGTGTGTATTAAACCATCAGGGGAACACTCTCTCCACACATATACTGTTCACCTGGTAACATGTCCCGTCTGTATTAAACGATCAGGGGAACACACTCTCCACACTTATAATGTTCACCTGGTCACATGTCCCGTGTATATTAAGCCATCAGTGGAACATACTCTCCTCACTTAAAATGTTCATCTGGTAACATGTCCCGTGTGTATTAAACCATCAGGGGAACACACTCTCCTCACTTACACAGTTCACCTGGTAACATGTCCCGTGTATATTAAACCATCAGGGGAACACACGCTCCACACTTATAATGTTCACCTTGTGACATGTCCCGTGTATGTTAAGCCTTCAGTGGAACACACTCTCCTCACTTATAGAGTCCACCTGGTAACATGTCCCATGTGTATTAAACAATCAGGGGAACACACTGTCCTCTCTTATGCTGTTCACCTGGTAACATGTCCCGTGTGTATTAAACCATCAGGGGAACACACTCTCCTCAACTATACTGTTCACCTGGTAACATGCCCCGACTGTATTAAACCATCAGGGGAACAAACTCTCCTCACTTATACTGTTCACCTGGTAACATGTCCCGTGTATATTAAACCATCACGGGAACACACTCTCCTCACTTATAATGTTCAACTGGTAACATGTCCCGTGTATATTAAACCATCAGGGGAACACACTCTCCTCACTTATGGAGTTCACCTGGTGACATGTCCCGTGTGTGTTAAACAATCAGGGGAACACACTCTCCTCCCTTATACTGTTCTCCTAGTGACATGTCCCGCGTATATAAAATCAACAGGGGAACACACTCTCCTCAATTGTACTGTTCACCTGGTAACATGTCCCGTGCGTGTTATACCATCAGGGGAACACACTCTCCTCACTTATACTGTTCACCTGGTGACATGTCCCGTGCGTATTAAACAATTAGGGGAACACACTCTTCTCACTTCTGCTCTAGAGCTGGTAACATGTCCCGTGTATATTAAACAATCAGGGGAACACACTCTCCTCACTTACACTGTTCCCCTGGTGACATGTCCCGTGTCTATTAAAACATCATGGGAACACAGTCTCCTCACTTATACTGTTCACCTGGCAACATGTCCCGTGTATATTAAACCACCAGGGTAACACACTCTCCTCACTTATACTGCTCATCTGTTAACATGTCCCGTGTGTATTAAACAATCAGGGGAACACACTCTCCTCACTTATACTGTTCACCTGGTAACATGTCCCATTCGTATTAAACCATCAGGGGAACACATTCTCCTCACTTATACTGTTCACCAGGTTACATGTCCAGTGTATATTAAACCATCAGGGGAAAACATTCTCCTCACTTATACTTTTCACCTGGTGACATGTTCCATGTGTATTAAACCATCAGGGGAACACACTCTCCTCAATTATACTGTTCACCTGGTGACGTGTCCCGTGTATATTAAACCATGAGGGGAAAAGGCTCTCCTCTCGTATGCTGTTCACCTGGCAAAATGTCCCGTGTGCATTAAAAAATCAGGGGAACACACTCTCCTCACTTATACTTTTCAACTGGTAACATGTCCCGTGGATCTTAAACCATCAGGGGAACACACTCTCCTCACTTAGACGGTTCCCCTGGTGACATGTCCCGTGTGCATTAAACAATCAGTGGAACACACTCTCCTCACTTATACTGTTCACCTGGTAACATGTCCCGTGTATATTAAACCATCAGGGGAACACAGTCTCCTCACTTATACTGTTCACCATGTAACATGTCCTGTGTGCATTAAACCATCAGGGGAACACAGTCTCCTCACTTATACTGTTCATCTGGTGACATGTCCCTTGCGTATTAAACAATCAGGGGAACACACTCTCCTCACTACTACTCTAGAGCTGGTAACATGTCCCATGTATATTAAACCATCAGGGGAACACACTCTCCTCACTTATACAGTTCATCTGGTAACATGTCCAGTGTGTATTATAAAATCAGGGGAACACACTCTCCTCACTTATACTTTTCACCTGGTGACATGTCCCGTGTGTATTAAAGCATCAGGGGAACACACTCTCCTCACTTATACTGTTCACCTGGCAACTTGTCCCGTCGATATTAAACCACCAGGGGAACACACTCTCCTCACTTATACTGCTCATCTGGTAACATGTCCCGTGTTTATTAAACAATCAGGGGAACACACTCTCCTCACTTACACTGTTCACCTGGTAACATGTCCCGTTCGTATTAAAGCATCAGGGGAACACACTCTCCTCACTTATACTGTTCACCTGGCAACTTGTCCCGTCGATATTAAACCACCAGGGGAACACACTCTCCTCACTTATACTGCTCATCTGGTAACATGTCCCGTGTTTATTAAACAATCAGGTGAACACATTCCCCTCACATATACTGTTCACCTGGTTACATTTCCTGTGTATATTAAACCATCAGGGGAACACACTCTCCTTACTTATACTGTACACCTGGTAACATGTACCGTGCGTATTACACCATCAGGGGAACACACTCTACTCACTTATACTGTTCATGTGGTAACATGTCCCATGTATATTAAACAATCAGGGGAACACACTCTGCTTACTTATACTGTTCACCTGGCAACATGTACTGTATAGATTAAACCATCAGGGGAACACACCCTCCTCACTTGTAGAGTTCATCTGGTAACATGTCCCCAGTGTATTAACCAATCAGTGGAACACACTCTGCTCACTTGTACTGCTCACCTGGTAACATGTCCTGTGTGCATTTATCCATCAGGGGAACACAGTCTCCTCACTTATACTGTTCACCTGGTAACATGTCCCGTGCTTATTAAACAATCAGGGGAACACACTCGGCCCACTTATACAGTTCATCTGGTAACATGTCCTGTGTATATTAAACCATCAGGGGAACACATTCTGCTCACTTATACTGTTCACCTGGTAACATGTCCTGTGTGCATTTATCCATCAGGGGAACACACTCTCCTCACTTATCCTGTTCATGTGGTAACATGTCCCGTGTATATTAAACCATCAGGGGAACACACTCTCCTCACCTATACTGTTCACCTGGTAACATGTCCCGTACGTATTAAACCATCAGGGGAACACATTCCCCTCACTTATCCGGTTCACCAGGATACATGTCCCGCGCATATTAAACCATCAGGGGAAAACATTCTCCTCACTTATACTTTTCACCTGGTGACATGTTCCATGTGTATTAAACCATCAGGGGAACACACTCTCCTCACTTATACTGTTCACCTGGTGACGTGTCCCTTGTATGTTAAACCATGAGGGGAACAGACTCTCCTCTCGTATGCTGTTCACCTGGTAACATGTCCGGTGTATATTACACAATCAGGAGAACACACTCTCCTCACTTCTGCTGTTCACCTGGTGACATGTCCCGTGTATATTAAACCATCAGGGGAACACAATCTCCTCACTTATACTGTTCACTTGGGAACATGTCCTGTGCGTCTTTAATCATCAGGGGGACACACTCTCCTCACTTATACTGTTCATCTGGTGACATGTCCCGTGTATATTAAACCATCAGGGGAACACACTCTGCTCACTTATACTGTTCACCTCGTAACATGTCGCGTGTGTGTTAAACCATCAGGGGAACACAATCTCCTCAGTTATACTGTTCACTTGGGAACATGTCCCGTTTATGTTAAACCATCAGGGGAACACACTCTCCTCACTTATACTGTTCACCTGGTAACATGTCCCGTGTGCATTAAACAATCAGGGGAACACACTCTCCTCACTTATACTGTTCTCCTGGTAACATGTCCAGTGTGTGTTGAACAATCAGGGGAAATCTCTCTCCTCACTTATACTGTTCACCTGGTAACATGTCCTGTGTGTATTAAACAATCAGGGGAACACACTCTCCTCACTTATTCTCTTCACCTGGTAACATGTCCTGTGAAGATAAACCCATCAGGGGAACACACTCTCCTCACTTCTACTGTTCACCTGGTAACATGTCCCGTGTGCATTAAAAAATCAGGGGAACACACTCTCCTCACTTATACTTTTCATCTGGTAACGTGTCCTGTGTATATTAAGCCATCAGGGGAACACACTCTCCTCACTTATACTGTTCATCTGGTAACGTGTCCTGTGTATTTTAAACCATCAGGGGAACACACTCTCCTCACTTATACTTTTCATCTGGTAACGTGTCCTGTGTATATTAAACAATCAGGGGAACACACTCTCCTCACTTATACTTTTATCTGGTAACGTGTCCTGTGTATATTAAACCATCAGGGGAACACACTCTCCTCACTTATATTGTTCACCTGGTAACATGTCCCGTGTGCATTAAACAATCAGTGGAACACACTCTCCTCACTTATACTGTTCACCTGGTAACATGTCCCGTGTATATTAAACCATCAGGGGAACACACTCTCCTCACTTATAATGTTCACCTGGTAACATGTCCCGTGTATATTAATCAATCAGGGGAACACAGTCTCCTCAATTATACTGTTCACCTGGTAACATGTCCCGTGCGTATTAAACCATCAGTGGAAAACACTCTCCTCACTATTCTGTTCACATGCTAACATGTCCCGTGTGTATTAAAGTGAGTAGAATGTTTTCCCCTGATGGTTTCATGTACACGGGACATGTTACCAGGTGAACAGTATAAGTGAGAAGAGTGTGTTCCCCTGATTGTTTAATAAACACGGGGCATGTCACCAGGTGAACAGTATAAGTGAGGAGAGTGTTTTCCCCTGATGGTTTAATATACACAGGACATGTTACCAGATGAACAGTATAATTGAGGAGATTGTGTTCCCCTGATGGTTTAATATACACGGGACATGTTACCAGCTGAACAGCAGAAGTGAGGAGTGTGTGTTCCCCTGATTGCTTAATACACTCAGGACAAGTTACCAGGTGAACAGTATAAGTGAGGAGAGTGTGTTCCCTTGATTGTTTAATGCACACGGGACATGTTACCACATGAACAGGATAAGTGAGGAGAGTGTGTTCCCCTGATTTTTTTATGCACACGGGACATGTCACCAGGTGAACAGGATAAGTGAGGAGAGTGTCTTCCCCTGATTGCTTAATGCACACGGGACATGTTACCAGGTGAACAGTAGAAGTGAGGAATGTGTGTTCCCCTGATTGCTTAATACACTCAGGACAAGTTACCAGGTGAACAGTATAAGTGAGGAGAGTGTGTTCCCCTGATTGTTTAATGCACACGGGACATGTTACCACATGAACAGGATAAGTGAGGAGAGTGTGTTCCCCTGATTTTTTTATGCACACGGGACATGTTACCAGGTGAACAGTATAAGAGAGGAGAGTGTGTTCCCCTGATTGTTTAATACACACGGGACATGTTACCAGATGAACAGTATAAGTGAGGAGAGTGTGTTCCCCTGATTGTTTAATGCACACAGGACATGTTAGAAGGTGAACAGTGTAAGAGAGGAGAGTGTGTTCCCCTGATGGTTTAATATACACGGGACATGTTACCAGGTGAACAGTGTAAGTGAGGAGAGTGAGTTCCCCTGATGGTTTCATATACATGGCACATGTTACCAGGGGAAAAGTCTAAGTGAGGAGAGTGTGTTCCACTTATGGTGTAATATCGACGGGACATATCACCAGATGAACAGTATAAGTGAGGGGAGTGTGTTCCCCTGATGGTTTAATATACATGGGACACGTTACCAGATGAACAGTATAAGTGAGGAGAGTGTGTTCCCCTAATTGTTTAATACGCACGGGACATGTCACAAGGTAAACAGTATAAGTGAGGAGAGTGTGTTCCCCTGATTTTTTAATGCACACGGGACATGTTACCAGGTGAACAGTAGAAGGGAGGAGAGTGTGTTCCCCTGATGGTTTCATATACACGGAACATGTTACCAGGTGAACAGTATAATTGAGGAGAGTGTGTTCCCCTGATGGATTAATATACACGGGACATGTCACCAGGTGAACTTTATAAGTGAGTAGAGTGTGTTCCCCTGATTGTTTAATACGAACGGGACATGGTACCAGATGAACAGTATAAGTGAGGAGAGTTTGTTCTCCTGATTGTTTAATGCACACGGGACATGTCACCAGGTGAACTTTATAAGCGAGTAGAGTGTGTTCCCCTGATTGTTTAATACGAACGGGACATGTCACCAGGTGAACATAATAAGTGAGGTGAGTGTGTTCCCCCGATTGTTTAATGCACACGGGACATGTCAGCAGGTGAACTGTATAAGTGAGGAGAGAGTGTTCCCCTGATTGTTTTATACACACGGGACATGTCACCAGGTGAACTTTATAAGTGAGGAGAGTGTGTTCCCCTGATTGTTTTATACACACGGGACATGTCACCAAGTGAACAGTATAAGTGAGGAGAGTGTGTTCCCCTGATTGTTTAATGCACACGGGACATGTCAGCAGGTGAACAGTATAAGTGAGGAGAGTGTGTTCCCCTGATTGTTGTCTACACACGGGACATGTCACCAGGTGAACTTTATAAGTGAGGAGAGTGTGTTCCCCTGATTGTTTTATGCACACGGGACATGTCACCAAGTGAACAGTATAAGTGAGGAGAGTGTGTTCCGCTGATTGTTTTATGCATACGGGACATGTCACCAGGTGAACAGCATAAGTGAGGAGAGTGTGTTCCCCTGATTGTTTAATGCACACAGGACATGTTACCAGGTGAACAGTGTAAGAGAGGAGAGTGTGTTCCCCTGATGGTTTAATATACACGGGACATGTTACCAGGTGAACAGTAGAAGTGAGGAGAGTGTGTTCCCCTGATGGTTTCATATACATGGCACATGTTACCAGGGGAAAAGTATAAGTGAGGAGAGTGTGTTCCACTTATGGTGTAATATCGACGGGACATATCACCAGATGAACAGTATAAGTGAGGAGAGTGTGTTCCCCTGATGGTTTAATATACATGGGACACGTTACCAGATGAACAGTATAAGTGAGGAGAGTGTGTTCCCCTGATTTTTTAATGCACACGGGACATGTTACCAGGTGAACAGTATAATTGAGGAGAGTGTGTTCCCTTGATTGTTTAATAAGCACGGGACATGTTACCAGATGAACAGTATAAGTGAGGAGAGTGTGTTCCCCTAATTGTTTAATACGCACGGGACATGTCACAAGGTAAACAGTATAAGTGAGGAGAGTGTGTTCCCCTGATTTTTTAATGCACACGGGACATGTTACCAGGTGAACAGTAGAAGGGAGGAGAGTGTGTTCCCCTGATGGTTTCATATACACGGAACATGTTACCAGGTGAACAGTATAAGTGAGGAGAGTGTGTTCCCCTGATGGATTAATATACACGGGACATGTCACCAGGTGAACTTTATAAGTGAGTAGAGTGTGTTCCCCTGATTGTTTAATACGAACGGGACATGGTACCAGATGAACAGTATAAGTGAGGAGAGTTTGTTCTCCTGATTGTTTAATGCACACGGGACATGTCACCAGGTGAACTTTATAAGTGAGTAGAGTGTGTTCCCCTGATTGTTTAATACGAACGGGACATGTCACCAGGTGAACATAATAAGTGAGGTGAGTGTGTTCCCCCGATTGTTTAATGCACACGGGACATGTCAGCAGGTGAACTGTATAAGTGAGGAGAGAGTGTTCCCCTGATTGTTTTATACACACGGGACATGTCACCAGGTGAACTTTATAAGTGAGGAGAGTGTGTTCCCCTGATTGTTTTATACACACGGGACATGTCACCAAGTGAACAGTATAAGTGAGGAGAGTGTGTTCCCCTGATTGTTTAATGCACACGGGACATGTCAGCAGGTGAACAGTATAAGTGAGGAGAGTGTGTTCCCCTGATTGTTGTCTACACACGGGACATGTCACCAGGTGAACTTTATAAGTGAGGAGAGTGTGTTCCCCTGATTGTTTTATGCCCACGGGACATGTCACCAAGTGAACAGTATAAGTGAGGAGAGTGTGTTCCGCTGATTGTTTTATGCACACGGGACATGTCACCAGGTGAACAGTATAAGTGAGGAGAGTGTGTTCCCCTGATTGTTTAATACGCACGGGACATGTTACCAGGTGAACAGTATAAGTGAGGAGAATGTGTTCCCCTGATTGTTTAATACACACGGGACATGTTACCAGATGAACAGGATAAGTGAAGAGAGTGTGTTCCCCTGATTGTTTAATGCACACGTGACATGTCACCAGGTGAACAGATTAAGTGGGGAGAGTGTGTTCCCCTGATTGCTTATTACACTCAGGACAAGTTACGAGGTGAACAGTATAAGTGAGGAGAGTGTGTTCCCCTGATTGTTTAATGCACACGGGACATGTTACCACATGAACAGGATAAGTGAGGAGAGTGTGTTCCCCTGATTTTTTTATGCACACGGGACATGTTACCAGGTGAACAGTATAAGAGAGGAGAGTGTGTTCCCCTGATTGTTTAATACACACGGGACATGTTACCAGATGAACAGTATAAGTGAGGAGAGTGTGTTCCCCTGATTGTTTAATGCACACAGGACATGTTACCAGGTGAACAGTGTAAGAGAGGAGAGTGTGTTCCCCTGATGGTTTAATATACACGGGACATGTTACCACATGAACAGGATAAGTGAGGAGAGTGTGTTCCCCTGATTTTTTTATGCACACGGGACATGTTACCAGGTGAACAGGATAAGTGAGGAGAGTGTCTTCCCCTGATTGCTTAATGCACACGGGACATGTTACCAGGTGAACAGTAGAAGTGAGGAATGTGTGTTCCCCTGATTGCTTAATACACTCAGGACAAGTTACCAGGTGAACAGTATAAGTGAGGAGAGTGTGTTCCCCTGATTGTTTAATGCACACGGGACATGTTACCACATGAACAGGATAAGTGAGGAGAGTGTGTTCCCCTGATTTTTTTATGCACACGGGACATGTTACCAGGTGAACAGTATAAGAGAGGAGGGTGTGTTCCCCTGATTGTTTAATACACACGGGACATGTTACCAGATGAACAGTATAAGTGAGGAGAGTGTGTTCCCCTGATTGTTTAATGCACACAGGACATGTTACCAGGTGAACAGTGTAAGAGAGGAGAGTGTGTTCCCCTGATGGTTTAATATACACGGGACATGTTACCAGGTGAACAGTAGAAGTGAGGAGAGTGTGTTCCCCTGATGGTTTCATATACATGGCACATGTTACCAGGGGAAAAGTCTAAGTGAGGAGAGTGTGTTCCACTTATGGTGTAATATCGACGGGACATATCACCAGATGAACAGTATAAGTGAGGAGAGTGTGTTCCCCTGATGGTTTAATATACATGGGACACGTTACCAGATGAACAGTATAATTGAGGAGAGTGTGTTCCCCTGATTTTTTAATGCACACGGGACATGTTACCAGGTGAACAGTATAAGTGAGGAGAGTGTGTTCCCTTGATTGTTTAATAAGCACGGGACATGTTACCAGATGAACAGTATAAGTGAGGAGAGTGTGTTCCCCTAATTGTTTAATACGCACGGGACATGTCACAAGGTAAACAGTATAAGTGAGGAGAGTGTGTTCCCCTGATTTTTTAATGCACACGGGACATGTTACCAGGTGAACAGTAGAAGGGAGGAGAGTGTGTTCCCCTGATGGTTTCATATACACGGAACATGTTACCAGGTGAACAGTATAAGTGAGGAGAGTGTGTTCCCCTGATGGATTAATATACACGGGACATGTCACCAGGTGAACGTTATAAGTGAGTAGAGTGTGTTCCCCTGATTGTTTAATACGAACGGGACATGGTACCAGATGAACAGTATAAGTGAGGAGAGTTTGTTCTCCTGATTGTTTAATGCACACGGGACATGTCACCAGGTGAACTTTAGAAGTGAGCAGAGTGTGTTCCCCTGATTGTTTAATACGAACGGGACATGTCACCAGGTGAACATAATAAGTGAGGTGAGTGTGTTCCCCCGATTGTTTAATGCACACGGGACATGTCAGCAGGTGAACTGTATAAGTGAGGAGAGAGTGTTCCCCTGATTGTTTTATACACACGGGACATGTCACCAGGTGAACTTTATAAGTGAGGAGAGTGTGTTCCCCTGATTGTTTTATGCACACGGGACATGTCACCAAGTGAACAGTATAAGTGAGGAGAGTGTGTTCCGCTGATTGTTTTATGCACACGGGACATGTTACCAGGTGAACAGAATAGTGAGGAGAGTTTTTTCCCCTGATGGTTTAACGTGCACGGGACATGTCACAAGGTGAAATCTATCAGTGAGGAGAGTGTGTTCCCCTGATTGTTTAATGCACACGGGACATGTTACCAGGTGAAATCTATAAGTGAGGAGAGTGAGTTCCCATAATGGTTGAACTTACACGGGACATGCTACCAGGTGAACAGTATAAGTGAGGAGAGTGTGTTCCCCTGATTGTTTTATACACACGGGACATGTTACCAGGTGAACAGTATAAGTGAGGAGTCTGTGTTCCCCCGATTGTTCAATACACACGGGACATGTTACCAGGTGAACAGTATAAGTGAGGAGAGTGTGTTCCCCTGATTGTTTAATACACACAGGACATGTCACCAGGTGAAAAGTATAAGTGAGGAGAGTGTGTTCCCCTGATGGTTTAATATACATGGGACACGTTACCAGATGAACAGTATAAGTGAGGAGAGTGTGTTCCCCTGATTTTTTAATGCACACGGGACATGTTACCAGGTGAACAGTATAATTGAGGAGAGTGTGTTCCCTTGATTGTTTAATAAGCACGGGACATGTTACCAGATGAACAGTATAAGTGAGGAGAGTGTGTTCCCCTAATTGTTTAATACGCACGGGACATGTCACAAGGTAAACAGTATAAGTGAGGAGAGTGTGTTCCCCTGATTTTTTAATGCACACGGGACATGTTACCAGGTGAACAGTAGAAGGGAGGAGAGTGTGTTCCCCTGATGGTTTCATATACACGGAACATGTTACCAGGTGAACAGTATAAGTGAGGAGAGTGTGTTCCCCTGATGGATTAATATACACGGGACATGTCACCAGGTGAACTTTATAAGTGAGTAGAGTGTGTTCCCCTGATTGTTTAATACGAACGGGACATGGTACCAGATGAACAGTATAAGTGAGGAGAGTTTGTTCTCCTGATTGTTTAATGCACACGGGACATGTCACCAGGTGAACTTTATAAGTGAGTAGAGTGTGTTCCCCTGATTGTTTAATACGAACGGGACATGTCACCAGGTGAACATAATAAGTGAGGTGAGTGTGTTCCCCCGATTGTTTAATGCACACGGGACATGTCAGCAGGTGAACTGTATAAGTGAGGAGAGAGTGTTCCCCTGATTGTTTTATACACACGGGACATGTCACCAGGTGAACTTTATAAGTGAGGAGAGTGTGTTCCCCTGATTGTTTTATACACACGGGACATGTCACCAAGTGAACAGTATAAGTGAGGAGAGTGTGTTCCCCTGATTGTTTAATGCACACGGGACATGTCAGCAGGTGAACAGTATAAGTGAGGAGAGTGTGTTCCCCTGATTGTTGTCTACACACGGGACATGTCACCAGGTGAACTTTATAAGTGAGGAGAGTGTGTTCCCCTGATTGTTTTATGCCCACGGGACATGTCACCAAGTGAACAGTATAAGTGAGGAGAGTGTGTTCCGCTGATTGTTTTATGCACACGGGACATGTCACCAGGTGAACAGTATAAGTGAGGAGAGTGTGTTCCCCTGATTGTTTAATACGCACGGGACATGTTACCAGGTGAACAGTATAAGTGAGGAGAATGTGTTCCCCTGATTGTTTAATACACACGGGACATGTTACCAGATGAACAGGATAAGTGAAGAGAGTGTGTTCCCCTGATTGTTTAATGCACACGTGACATGTCACCAGGTGAACAGATTAAGTGGGGAGAGTGTGTTCCCCTGATTGCTTATTACACTCAGGACAAGTTACGAGGTGAACAGTATAAGTGAGGAGAGTGTGTTCCCCTGATTGTTTAATGCACACGGGACATGTTACCACATGAACAGGATAAGTGAGGAGAGTGTGTTCCCCTGATTTTTTTATGCACACGGGACATGTTACCAGGTGAACAGTATAAGAGAGGAGAGTGTGTTCCCCTGATTGTTTAATACACACGGGACATGTTACCAGATGAACAGTATAAGTGAGGAGAGTGTGTTCCCCTGATTGTTTAATGCACACAGGACATGTTACCAGGTGAACAGTGTAAGAGAGGAGAGTGTGTTCCCCTGATGGTTTAATATACACGGGACATGTTACCACATGAACAGGATAAGTGAGGAGAGTGTGTTCCCCTGATTTTTTTATGCACACGGGACATGTTACCAGGTGAACAGGATAAGTGAGGAGAGTGTCTTCCCCTGATTGCTTAATGCACACGGGACATGTTACCAGGTGAACAGTAGAAGTGAGGAATGTGTGTTCCCCTGATTGCTTAATACACTCAGGACAAGTTACCAGGTGAACAGTATAAGTGAGGAGAGTGTGTTCCCCTGATTGTTTAATGCACACGGGACATGTTACCACATGAACAGGATAAGTGAGGAGAGTGTGTTCCCCTGATTATTTTATGCACACGGGACATGTTACCAGGTGAACAGTATAAGAGAGGAGGGTGTGTTCCCCTGATTGTTTAATACACACGGGACATGTTACCAGATGAACAGTATAAGTGAGGAGAGTGTGTTCCCCTGATTGTTTAATGCACACAGGACATGTTACCAGGTGAACAGTGTAAGAGAGGAGAGTGTGTTCCCCTGATGGTTTAATATACACGGGACATGTTACCAGGTGAACAGTAGAAGTGAGGAGAGTGTGTTCCCCTGATGGTTTCATATACATGGCACATGTTACCAGGGGAAAAGTCTAAGTGAGGAGAGTGTGTTCCACTTATGGTGTAATATCGACGGGACATATCACCAGATGAACAGTATAAGTGAGGAGAGTGTGTTCCCCTGATGGTTTAATATACATGGGACACGTTACCAGATGAACAGTATAATTGAGGAGAGTGTGTTCCCCTGATTTTTTAATGCACACGGGACATGTTACCAGGTGAACAGTATAAGTGAGGAGAGTGTGTTCCCTTGATTGTTTAATAAGCACGGGACATGTTACCAGATGAACAGTATAAGTGAGGAGAGTGTGTTCCCCTAATTGTTTAATACGCACGGGACATGTCACAAGGTAAACAGTATAAGTGAGGAGAGTGTGTTCCCCTGATTTTTTAATGCACACGGGACATGTTACCAGGTGAACAGTAGAAGGGAGGAGAGTGTGTTCCCCTGATGGTTTCATATACACGGAACATGTTACCAGGTGAACAGTATAAGTGAGGAGAGTGTGTTCCCCTGATGGATTAATATACACGGGACATGTCACCAGGTGAACGTTATAAGTGAGTAGAGTGTGTTCCCCTGATTGTTTAATACGAACGGGACATGGTACCAGATGAACAGTATAAGTGAGGAGAGTTTGTTCTCCTGATTGTTTAATGCACACGGGACATGTCACCAGGTGAACTTTAGAAGTGAGTAGAGTGTGTTCCCCTGATTGTTTAATACGAACGGGACATGTCACCAGGTGAACATAATAAGTGAGGTGAGTGTGTTCCCCCGATTGTTTAATGCACACGGGACATGTCAGCAGGTGAACTGTATAAGTGAGGAGAGAGTGTTCCCCTGATTGTTTTATACACACGGGACATGTCACCAGGTGAACTTTATAAGTGAGGAGAGTGTGTTCCCCTGATTGTTTTATGCACACGGGACATGTCACCAAGTGAACAGTATAAGTGAGGAGAGTGTGTTCCGCTGATTGTTTTATGCACACGGGACATGTTACCAGGTGAACAGAATAGTGAGGAGAGTTTTTTCCCCTGATGGTTTAACGTGCACGGGACATGTCACAAGGTGAAATCTATCAGTGAGGAGAGTGTGTTCCCCTGATTGTTTAATGCACACGGGACATGTTACCAGGTGAAATCTATAAGTGAGGAGAGTGAGTTCCCATAATGGTTGAACTTACACGGGACATGCTACCAGGTGAACAGTATAAGTGAGGAGAGTGTGTTCCCCTGATTGTTTTATACACACGGGACATGTTACCAGGTGAACAGTATAAGTGAGGAGTGTGTGTTCCCCCGATTGTTCAATACACACGGGACATGTTACCAGGTGAACAGTATAAGTGAGGAGAGTGTGTTCCCCTGATTGTTTAATACACACAGGACATGTCACCAGGTGAAAAGTATAAGTGAGGAGAGTGTGTTCCCCTGATTGTTTAATACACACGGGACATGTTACCAGGTGAACAGTATAAGTGAGGAGAGTGTGTTCCCCTGATTGTTTAATACACACAGGACATGTTACCAGGTGAACAGAATAGTGAGGAGAGTGTGTTCCCATGATGGTTTAATGCACACGGGACATGTTACCAGGTGAACAGTATAAGTGAGGAGAGTGTGTTCCCCTGAATGTTTAATACAGACGGGACATGTTACCAGGTGAACAGTATAAGTGAGGAGAGAGTGCTCCCCTGATTGTTAAATACACACGGGACATGTTACCAGATGAACAGTATAATTGAGGAGAGTGTGTTCCCCTGAATGTTTAATACACACGGGACATGTTACCAGGTGAACAGTATAAGTGAGGAGAGTGTGTTCCCCTGATTGTTTAATGCACACGGGACATGTCACCATTTGAACAGAATAAGTGAGGAGAGTGTGTTCCCCTGATTGTTTAATACACACGGGCCATGTTACCAGATGAACAGTATAAGTGAGGAGAGTGTGTTCCCATAATGGTTGAACTTACACGGGACATGCTACCAGGTGAACAGTATAAGTGAGGAGAGTGTGTTCCCCTGATTGTTTTATACACACGGGACATGTTACCAGGTGAACAGTATAAGTGAGGAGTGTGTGTTCCCCCGATTGTTTAATACACACGGGACATGTTACCAGGTGAACAGTATAAGTGAGGAGAGTGTGTTCCCCTGATTGTTTAATACACACAGGACATGTCACCAGGTGAAAAGTATAAGTGAGGAGAGTGTGTTCCCCTGATTGTTTAATACACACGGGACATGTTACCAGGTGAACAGTATAAGTGAGGAGAGTGTGTTCCCCTGATTGTTTAATACACACAGGACATGTTACCAGGTGAACAGAATAGTGAGGAGAGTGTGTTCCCATGATGGTTTAATGCACACGGGACATGTTACCAGGTGAACAGTATAAGTGAGGAGAGTGTGTTCCCCTGAATGTTTAATACAGACGGGACATGTTACCAGGTGAACAGTATAAGTGAGGAGAGAGTGCTCCCCTGATTGTTTAATACACACGGGACATGTTACCAGATGAACAGTATAATTGAGGAGAGTGTGTTCCCCTGAATGTTTAATACACACGGGACATGTTACCAGGTGAACAGTATAAGTGAGGAGAGTGTGTTCCCCTGATTGTTTAATGCACACGGGACATGTCACCATTTGAACAGAATAAGTGAGGAGAGTGTGTTCCCCTGATTGTTTAATACACACGGGCCATGTTACCAGATGAACAGTATAAGTGAGGAGAGTGTGTTCCCCTGATTGTTTAATACACACGGGACATGTTACCAGGTGAACAGTATAAGTGAGGAGAGTGTGTTCCCCTGATTGTTTAATACACACGGGACATGTTACCAGGTGAACAGTATAAGTGAGGAGAGTGTGTTCCCCTGATTGTTTAATACACACAGGACATGTTACCAGGTGAACAGAATAGTGAGGAGAGTGTGTTCCCTTGATGGTTTAATGCACACGGGACATGTTACCAGGTGAACAGTATAAGTGAGGAGAGTGTGTTCCCCTGAATGTTTAATACACACGGGACATGTTACCAGGTGAACAGTATAAGTGAGGAGAGTGTGTTCCCCTGATTGTTTAATACACACGGGACATGTTACCAGATGAACAGTATAATTGAGGAGAGTGTGTTCCCCTGAATGTTTAATACACACGGGACATGTTACCAGGTGAACAGTATAAGTGAGGAGAGTGTGTTCCCCTGATTGTTTAATGCACACGGGACATGTCACCATTTGAACAGAATAAGTGAGGAGAGTGTGTTCCCCTGATTGTGTAATACACACGGGCCATGTTACCAGATGAACAGTATAAGTGAGGAGAGTGTGTTCCCCTGATGGTTTAATACTGACGGGACATGTCACCAGGTGAACAGCATAAGTGAGGAGAGTGTGTTCCGCTGATTGTTTAATGCACACAGGACATGTTACCAGGTGAACAGAATAGTGAGGAGAGTTTTTTCCCCTGATGGTTTAACGTGCACGGGACATGTTACCAGGTGAAAAGTATAAGTGAGGAGAGTTTGTTCCCCTGATTGTTTAATGCACACGGGACATGTTACCAGGTGAAATCTATAAGTGAGGAGAGTGAGTTCCCATGATGGTTTAACTTACACGGGACATGTTACCAGGTGAACAGTATAAGTGAGGAGTGTGTGTTCCCCTGATTGTTTAATACACACGGGACATGTTACCAGGTGAACAGTATAAGTCAGGAGAGTGTGTTCCCCTGCTTGTTTAATACACACGGGACATGTTACCAGGTGAACAGTATAGGTGAGGAGAGTGTGTTCCCCCGATTGTTTAATACACACGGGACATGTTACCAGGTGAACAGTATAAGTGAGGAGAGTGTGTTCCCCTGATGGTTTAATGCACACGGGACATGTTACCAGGTGAACAGTATAAGTGAGGAGAGTGTGTTCCCCTGAATGTTTACTAAACACGGGACATGTTACCAGGTGAACAGTATAAGTGAGGAGAGTGTGTTCCCCTGATTGTTTAATACACACGGGACATGTTACCAGATGAAGAGTATAATTGACGAGAGTGTGTTCCCTGAATGTTTAATACACACGGGACATGTTACGAGGTGAACAGTATAAGTGAGGAGAGTGTGTTCCCCTGATTGTTTAATACACACAGGACATGTTACCAGATGAACAGTATAAGTGAGGAGAGTGTGTTCCCCTGAATGTTTAATACAGACGGGACATGTTACCAGGTGAACAGTATAAGTGAGGAGAGAGTGCTCCCCTGATTGTTTAATACACACGGGACATGTTACCAGATGAACAGTATAATTGAGGAGAGTGTGTTCCCCTGATTGTTTAATGCACACGGGACATGTTACCAGGTGAAATCTATAAGTGAGGAGAGTGAGTTCCCATGATGGTTTAACTTACACGGGACATGTTACCAGGTGAACAGTATAAGTGAGGAGTGTGTGTTCCCCTGATTGTTTAATACACACGGGACATGTTACCAGGTGAACAGTATAAGTCAGGAGAGTGTGTTCCCCTGCTTGTTTAATACACACGGGACATGTTACCAGGTGAACAGTATAGGTGAGGAGAGTGTGTTCCCCCGATTGTTTAATACACACGGGACATGTTACCAGGTGAACAGTATAAGTGAGGAGAGTGTGTTCCCCTGATGGTTTAATGCACACGGGACATGTTACCAGGTGAACAGTATAAGTGAGGAGAGTGTGTTCCCCTGAATGTTTACTAAACACGGGACATGTTACCAGGTGAACAGTATAAGTGAGGAGAGTGTGTTCCCCTGATTGTTTAATACACACGGGACATGTTACCAGATGAAGAGTATAATTGACGAGAGTGTGTTCCCTGAATGTTTAATACACACGGGACATGTTACGAGGTGAACAGTATAAGTGAGGAGAGTGTGTTCCCCTGATTGTTTAATACACACAGGACATGTTACCAGATGAACAGTATAAGTGAGGAGAGTGTGTTCCCCTGAATGTTTAATACAGACGGGACATGTTACCAGGTGAACAGTATAAGTGAGGAGAGAGTGCTCCCCTGATTGTTTAATACACACGGGACATGTTACCAGATGAACAGTATAATTGAGGAGAGTGTGTTCCCCTGAATGTTTAATACACACGGGACATGTTACCAGGTGAACAGTATAAGTGAGGAGAGTGTGTTCCCCTGATTGTTTAATGCACACGGGACATGTCACCATTTGAACAGAATAAGTGAGGAGAGTGTGTTCCCCTGATTGTTTAATACACACGGGCCATGTTACCAGATGAACAGTATAAGTGAGGAGAGTGTGTTCCCATAATGGTTGAACTTACACGGGACATGCTACCAGGTGAACAGTATAAGTGAGGAGAGTGTGTTCCCCTGATGGTTTAATACTGACGGGACATGTCACCAGGTGAACAGCATAAGTGAGGAGAGTGTGTTCCGCTGATTGTTTAATGCACACAGGACATGTTACCAGGTGAACAGAATAGTGAGGAGAGTTTTTTCCCCTGATGGTTTAACGTGCACGGGACATGTTACCAGGTGAAAAGTATAAGTGAGGAGAGTTTGTTCCCCTGATTGTTTAATGCACACGGGACATGTTACCAGGTGAAATCTATAAGTGAGGAGAGTGAGTTCCCATGATGGTTTAACTTACACGGGACATGTTACCAGGTGAACAGTATAAGTGAGGAGTGTGTGTTCCCCTGATTGTTTAATACACACGGGACATGTTACCAGGTGAACAGTATAAGTCAGGAGAGTGTGTTCCCCTGCTTGTTTAATACACACGGGACATGTTACCAGGTGAACAGTATAAGTGAGGAGAGTGTGTTCCCCCGATTGTTTAATACACACGGGACATGTTACCAGGTGAACAGTATAAGTGAGGAGAGTGTGTTCCCCTGATGGTTTAATGCACACGGGACATGTTACCAGGTGAAGAGTATAATTGACGAGAGTGTGTTCCCTGAATGTTTAATACACACGGGACATGTTACGAGGTGAACAGTATAAGTGAGGAGAGTGTGTTCCCCTGATTGTTTAATACACACAGGACATGTTACCAGATGAACAGTATAATTGAGGGGATTGTGTTCCCCTGAATGTTTAATACACACGGGACATGTCACCAGGTGAACAGTATTAGTGAGGAGAGTGTGTTCCTCTGAATGTTTTATGCACACGGGACATGTCACCATTTATACAGAATAAGTGAGGAGAGTGTGTTCCCCTGATTGTTTAATACACAAGGGCCATGTTACCAGGTGAACAGTATAAGTGAGGAGAGTGTGTTCCCCTGATGGTTTAATACTGACGGGATATGTCACCAGGTGAACTGCATAAGTGAGGAGAGTGTGTTCCCCTGATTGTTTCATGCACACGGGACATGTTACCAGGTGAACAGTATAAGTGAGGAGAGTGTGTTCCCCTGATTGTTTAAAGCACACATGACATGTCACCAGGTGAACAGTATAAGTGAGGAGAGTGTGTTCCCGTACTTGTTTAATGCACACGGGACATGTCACCAGGTGAACAGAATAAGAGAGGAGAGTGTGTTCCCCGGATTGTTTAATATACACGGGACATGTTACCAGGTGAACAGTATAAGTGAGGAGAGTGTGTTCCCCTGATGGTTTAATATACACGGGACATGTTACCAGGTGAACAGTATAAGTGAGGAGAATGTGTTCCCCTGATTGTTTTATACACACGGGACATGTCACCAGGTGAACCGTATAAGTGAGGAGAGTGTGTTCCCCTGATTGTTTAATACACACAGGACATGTCACCAGGTGAACCGTATAAGTGAGGAGAGTGTGTTCCACTGATTGTTTTATACACACGGGACATGTCACCAGGTGAACAGTATAAGTGAGGAGAGAGTGTTCCCCTGATTGTTTTATACACATGGGACATGTCACCAGGTGAACAGTATAAGTGAGGAGAGTGTGTTCCCCTGATTGTTTAATACACACGGGACATGTTACCAGGTGAACAGTATAAGTGAGGAGAGTGTGTTCCCGTGATTGTTTAATGCACACGGGACATGTCACCAGGTGAACAGAATAAGTGAGGAGAGTGTGTTCCCCTGATTGTTTAATATACACGGGACATGTTACCAGGTGAACAGTATAAGTGAGCAGAGTGTGTTCCCCTGATGGTTTAATATACACGGGACATGTTACCAGGTGAACAGTATAAGTGAGGAGAGTGTGTTCCCCTGATTGTTTAATGCACACGGGACAGGTCACCAGGTGAACAGTATAAGTGAGGAGAGTGTGTTCCCCTGATGGTTTCATATACATGGGACATGTTACCAGGTGAACAGTATAAGTGAAGAGAGTGTGTTCCCCTGATGGTTTAATATACACAGGACATGTTACCAGGTGAACAGTAGAAGTGAGCAGAGTGTGTTCCCCTGAATGTTTAATTCACACGGGACATGTTACCAGGTGAACAGAATAGTGAGGAGAGTGTTTTCCCATGATGGTTTAAAGCCCATGGGACATGTTACCAGGTGAAAAGTATAAGTGAGGAGCGTGTGTTCCCCTGATTGTTCAATACGCACGGGACATGTCACCAGGTGAACAGTATAAGTGAGGAGAGTGTGTTCCCCTGATTGTTTAATACGCACGGGACATGTTACCAGATGAACAGTCTAAGTGAGGAGAGTGTGTTCCCCTGATTGTTTAAAACGCACGGGAAATGTTACTAGATGAACAGTATAAGTGAGGAGAGTGTGTTCCCCTGATTGTTTAATATGCACGGGACATGTTAACAGATGAACAGGATAAGTGAGGACAGTGTGTTCCCCTGATTGTTTAATACACACGGGACATGTTACCAGGTGAACAGTATAAGTGAGGAGAGTGTATTCCCCTGATAGTTTAATATACACAGGACATGTCAACTCAGGAACAGTATAAGTGAGGAGAGTGTGTTCCCCTGATTGTTTAATGCACACAGGACATGTCACCAGGTGAACCGTATAAGTGAGGAGAGTGTGTTCCCCTGATTGTTTTATACACACGGGACATGTCACCAGGTGAACCGTATAAGTGAGGAGAGAGTGTTCCCCTGATTGTTTTATACACATGGGCATGTCACCAGGTGAACAGTATAAGTGAGGAGAGTGTGTTCCCCTGATTGTTTAATACACCAGGGACATGTTACCAGGTGAACAGTATAAGTGAGGAGAGTGTGTTCCCGTGATTGTTTAATGCACACGGGACATGTCACCAGGTGAACAGAATAAGTGAGGAGAGTGTGTTCCCCAGATTGTTTTATACACACGGGACATGTTACCAGGTGAACAGTATAAGTGAGGAGAGTGTGTTCCCCTGATGGTTTAATATACACGGGACATGTTACCAGGTGAACAGTATAAGTGAGGAGAGTGTGTTCCCCTGATTGTTTAATATACACGGGACATGTCACCAGGTGAACACTATAAGTGAGGAGAGTGTGTTCCCGTGATTGTTTAATGCACACGGGACATGTCACCAGGTGAGCAGAATAAGTGAGGAGATTGTGTTCCCCTGATTGTTTAATATACAGGGGACATGTTACCAGGTGAACAGTATAAGGAAGGAGAGTGTGTTCCCCTGATGGTTTAATATACAAAGGACATGTTACCAGGTGAACAGTAAAACTGAGGAGACTGTGTTCCCCTGATTGTTTAATTCACACGGGACAGGTCACCAGGTGAACAGTATAAGTGAGGAGAGTGTGTTCCCCTGATGGTTTCATATGCATGGGACATGTTACCAGGTGAACAGTATAAGTGAAGAGAGTGTGTTCCCCTGATGGTTTAATATACACAGGACATGTTACCAGGTGAACAGTAGAAGTGAGCAGAGTGTGTTCCCCTGAATGTTTAATTCACACGGGACATGTTAACAGGTGAACAGAATAGTGAGGAGAGTGTTTTCCCATGATGGTTTAAAGCCCACCGGACATGTTACCAGGTGAAAAGTATAAGTGAGGAGAGTGTGTTCCCCTGATTGTTTAATACGCACGGGACATGTCACCAGGTGAACAGTATAAGTGAGGAGTGTGTGTTCCCCTGATTGTTTAATACGCACGGGACATGTTACCAGGTGAACAGGAAAAGTGAGGAGAGTGTGTTCCCCTGATGGTTTAATTTACACGGGACATGTTACCAGGTGAACAGTATAAGTGAGGAGAGTGCGTTCCCCTGATTGTTTAATACACACGGGACATGTCACCAGTTGTACAGAATAAGTGAGGAGAGTGTGTTCCCCTGATTGTTTAATACACACAGGACATGTTACCATTTGTACGGAATAAGTGAGGAGAGTGTGTTCCCCTGATTGTTTAATGCACACGGGACATTTCACCATTTGAACAGAATAAGTGAGGAGAGTGTGTTCCCCTGATTGTTTAATGCACACAGGACATGTTACCAGGTGAACAGTATAAGTGAGGAGAGTGCGTTCCCCTGATTGTTTAATGCACACGGGACATGTTACCAGGTGAAATCTAAAAGTGAGGAGAGTGAGTTCCCATGATGGTTTAAATTACACGGGACATGTCACCAGGTGAACCGTATAAGTGAGGAGAGTGTGTTCCCCTGATTGTTTTATACACACGGGACATGTCACCAGGTGAACCGTATAAGTGAGGAGAGAGTGTTCCCCTGATTGTTTTATACACATGGGCATGTCACCAGGTGAACAGTATAAGTGAAGAGAGTGTGTTCCCCTGATTGTTTAATACACCAGGGACATGTTACCTGGTGAACAGTATAAGTGAGGAGAGTGTGTTCCCCTGATGGTTTAATATACAAAGGACATGTTACCAGGTGAACAGTATAACTGAGGAGAGTGTGTTCCCCTGATTGTTTAATGCACACGGGACAGGTCACCAGGTGAACAGTTTAAGTGAGGAGAGTGTGTTCCCCTGATGGTTACATATACATGGGACATGTTACCAGGTGAACAGTATAAGTGAAGAGAGTGTGTTCCCCTGATGGTTTAATATACACAGGACATGTTACCAGGTGAACAGTAGAAGTGAGCAGAGTGTGTTCCCCTGAATGTTTAATTCACACGGGACATGTTAACAGGTGAACAGAATAGTGAGGAGAGTGTTTTCCCATGATGGTTTAAAGCCCACCGGACTTGTTACCAGGTGAAAAGTATAAGTGAGGAGAGTGTGTTCCCCTGATTGTTTAATACGCACGGGACATGTCACCAGGTGAACAGTATAAGTGAGGAGTGTGTGTTCCCCTGATTGTTTAATACGCACGGGACATGTTACCAGGTGAACAGGAAAAGTGAGGAGAGTGTGTTCCCCTGATGGTTTAATTTACACGGGACATGTTACCAGGTGAACAGTATAAGTGAGGAGAGTGCGTTCCCCTGATTGTTTAATACACACGGGACATGTCACCAGGTGTACAGAATAAGTGAGGAGAGTGTGTTCCCCTGATTGTTTAATGCACACGGGACATTTCACCATTTGAACAGAATAAGTGAGGAGAGTGTGTTCCCCTGATTGTTTAATGCACACAGGACATGTTACCAGGTGAACAGTATAAGTGAGGAGAGTGCGTTCCCCTGATTGTTTAATGCACACGGGACATGTTACCAGGTGAGATCTATAAGTGAGGAGAGTGAGTTCCCATGATGGTTTAAATTACACTGGACATGTTACCAGGTGAACAGTATAAGTGAGGAGAGTGTGTTCCCCTGATTGTTTTATACACACGGGACATGTTCCCAGGTGAACAGTATAAGTGAGGAGTGTGTGTTCCCCTGATTGTTTAATACACACGGGACATGTTACCAGGTGAACAGTTTCAGTGAGCAGAGTGTGTTCCCCTGATTGTTTAATATACACGGGACATGTTACCAGGTGAAAAGTATAAGTGAGCAGAGTGTGTTCCCCTGATCGTTTAATACACACGGGACATGTTACCAGGTGAACAGTATAAGTGAGGAGAGTGTGTTCCCCTGATTGTTTAATACACACAGGACATGTTACCATTTGTACGGAATATGTGAGGAGAGTGTGTTCCCCTAATTGTTTAATACACACGGGACATGTTAATAGGTGAACAGAGTAAGTGAGGAGAGTGTGTTTCCCTGATTGTTTAATGCACACGGGACATGTCACCAGGTGAACTGAATAAGTGAGGAGAGTGTGTTCCCCTGATTGTTTAATACACACGGGACATGTTACCAGGTGAACTCTACAAGTGAGGAGAGTGTGTTCCCCTTATGGTTTAATAAACATGGGACATGTCACCAGGTGAACAGTAAAAGTGAGGAGAGTGTGTTCCCCTGATGGTTTAATATACACAGGACATGTTACCAGGTGAACAGTATAAGTGAGGAGAGTGTGTTCCCATGATGGTTTAATATACACGGGACATGTTACCAGATGAACAATATAAGTGAGGAGATTGTGATCCCATGATTGCTTAATACACACGGGACATGTCACCAGGTGAACAGTATAAGTGAGGAGAGAGTGTTCCCCTGATGGTTTAATACACACGGGACATGTTACCAGGTGAACAGTATAACTGAGGACAGTGTGTTCCTCTGATACTTTAATGCACACGGGACATGTTACCAGGTGAGCAGTATAATTGAGGAGAGTGTGTTCTCCTGATTGTTTAATGCACACGGGACATGTCACCAGGTGAACAGTATAAGTGAGAAGAGTGTGTTCCCCTGATTGTTTAATACGCACGGGACATTTCACCAGGTGAACAGGAAAAGTGAGGAGAGAGTGTTCCCCTGAATGTTTTGTACACACGGGACATATCACCAGGTGAACACTATAAGTGAGGAGAGTGTGTTCCCCTGATTGTTTAATGCACACGGGACATGTCAACAGGTGAACAGAATAAGTGAGGAGTGTGTGTTGCCCTGATTGTTTAATACGCACGGGACATGTCACCAGGTGAACAGTGTAAGTGAGGAGAGTGTTTTCCCCTGATTGTTGAATACACACGGGACATGTCACAAGGCGAACAGTACAAGTGAGTAAAGTGTGTTCCCCTGATGGTTTAATACACACGGGACATGTTACCAGGTGAACTCTATAAGTGAGGAGAGTGTGTTCCCTGATTGTGTAATAAACACGGGACATGTCACCAGGTGAAAGTATAAGTGAGGAGAGTGTGTTCCCCTGATGGTTTAATATACACGGGACATGTTGCCAGGTGAACAGTATAAGTGAGGAGAGAGTGTTCCCCTGATGGTTTAACATACACGGGACATGTTACCAGGTCAACAGTATAAGTGACGAGAGTGTGTTCCCCTGATGGTTTAATATACACGGGACATTTTACCAGATGAACAGTATAAGTGAGGAGATTGTGTTCTCCTGATGGTTTAATATACACGGGACATGTTACCAGGTGAACAGTATAAGTGAAGAGAGTGTGTTTCCCTGATTGCTAATACACACGGGACATGTTATCAGGTGAACAGTAAAAGTGAGGAGAGTGTGTTCCCCTGATTGTTTAATACACACGGGACATGCCACCAGGTGAAAAGTATAAGTGAGGAGAGTGTGTTCCCCTGATGGTTTAATGCACACGGGACATGTTACCAGGTGAACAGTATAAGTGAGGATAGTGTGTTCCCCTTATTGTTTAATAAACACGGGACATGTCACCAGGTGAACAGTATAAGTGAGGAGAGTGTGTTCCCCTGATGGTTTAATATACACAGGACATGTTACCAGGTGAACAGTATAAGTGAGGAGAGTGTGTTCCCCTGATTGTTTAATACGGACGGGACATATCACCAGGTGAACAGTATAAGTGAGGAGAGTGTGTTCCCCTGATTGTTTAATACACACGGGACATGTCACCAGGCGAACAGTATAAGTGAGGAGAGTGTGTTCCCCTGATTGTTTAATACACACGGGACAAGTTAACAGGTGAACAGTATAAGTGAGGAGAGTGTGTTCCCCAGATTGGTTAATACAAACGGGACATGTTAATAGGTGAACACTATAAGTGAGGAGAGTGTGTTCCCCTGATTGTTTAATACACATGGGACATGTTACCAGGTGAACAGAATAAGTGAGGAGAGTTTGTTCCCCTGATTGTTTAATGCACACGAGACATGTTACCAGGTGAACAGTATAAGTGAGGAGAGTGTGTTCCCCTGATTGTATAATAATCACGGGACATGTCACCAGCTGAAAAGTATAAGTGAGGAGAGTGTGTTCCCCTGATGGTTTAATATACACAGGACATGTTACCAGATGAACAGTATAAGCGAGGTGAGTGTATTCCCCTGATGTCTTAATATACACGGGATATTTTACCAGATGAACAGTATAAGTGAGGAGATTGTGTTCCCCTGATGATTTAATATACACGGGACATGTTACCAGGTGAACAGTATAAGTGAAGAGAGTGTGTTTCCCTGATTGTTTAATACACACGGGACATGTTACCAGGTGAACATTATAAGTGAAGTGAGTGTGTTTCCCTGATTGTTTAATACACACGGGACATGTTACCAGGTGAACAGTATAAGTGAAGAGAGTGTGTTTCCCTGATTGTTTAATACACACGGGACATGTTACCAGGTGAACAGTATAAGTGAGGAGATTGTGTTCCCCTGATGGTTTAATATACACGGGACATGTTACCAGGTGAACAGTATAAGTCAAGAGAGTGTGTTTCCCTGATTGTTTAATACATACGGGACATGTTACCAGGTGAACAGTATAAGTGAAGAGAGTGTGTTTCCCTGATTGTTTAATACACACGGGACATGTTACCAGGTGAACAGTATAAGTGAGGAGAGTGTGTTCCCCTGATTGTATAATACACACGGGACATGTTACCAGGTGAACAGATAGTGAGGAGAGTGTTTTGCCATGATGGTTTAATACACACGGGACATGTTACCAGGTGAACTTTATAAGTGAGGAGAGTGTGTTCCCCTGATTGTTTTATATACACGGGACATGTCACCAGGTGAACAGTATAAGTGAAGAGAGTGTGTTCCCTGATTGTTTAATACACACGGGACATGTTACTAGGTGAACAGTATAAGTGAGGAGAGTGTGTTCCCCTGATTGTTTAATACACACGGGACATGCTACCAGGTGAACAGAATAGTGAGGAGAGTGTGTTCCCCTGATGGATTAATGCGCACGGGACATGTTGCGAGGTGAACAGTATAAGTGAGGAGAGTGTGTTCCCCTGATGGTTTAATGCACACAGGACATGTTACCAGGTGAAATTTATAAGTGAGGAGAGTGTGTTCCCCTGATTGTTTTCTCTACACGGGACATGTCACCAGGTGAACAGTATAAGTGAGGAGAGTGTTTTCCCCTGATTGTTTCATGCACACGGGACATGTTACCAGGTGAACAGTATAAGTGAGGAGAGTGTGTTCCCCTGATTGTTTAATACACACGGGACATGTCACCAGGTGAACAGTATAAGTGAGGAGAGTGTGTTTCCCTGATTGTTTAATAAGCACGGGACATGTTACCAGATGAACAGTATAAGTGAAGAGAGTCTGTTCCCCTGATTGTTTAATACACACGGGACATGTTAATAGGTGAACAGAGTAAGTGAGGAGAGTGTGTTCCCCTGATTGTTTAATGCACACGGGACATGTCACCAGGTGAACAGAATAAGTGAGGAGAGTGTGTTCCCCTGATTGTTTAATACACACGAGACATGTTACCAGGTGAACTCTCTAAGTGAGGAGAGTGTGTTCCCCTTATTGTTTAATAAACACGGGACATGTCACCAGGTGAACAGTATAAGTGAGGAGAGTGTGTTCCCCTGATGGTTTAATACACACAGGACATGTTACAAGGTGAACAGTATAAGTGAGGAGAGTGTGTTCCCATGATGGTAACATATACACGGGACATGTTACCAGATGAACAATATAAGTGAGGAGATTGTGTTCCCATTATTGCTTAATACACACGGGACATGTCACCAGGTGAACAGTATAAGTGAGGAGAGAGTGTTTACCTGATGGTTTAATACACACGGGACATGTTACCAGGTGAACAGTATAAGTGAGGACAGTGTGTTCCCCTGATGGTTTAATGCACACGGGACATGTTACCAGGTGAACAGTATAAGTGAGGAGAGTGTGTTCTCCTGATAGTTTAATACACACGGGACATGTCACCAGGTGAACACTATAAGTGAGGAGAGTGTGTTCCCCTGATTGTTTAATGCACACGGGACATGTCACCAGGTGAACAGAATAGTGAGGAGAGTGTGTTCCCCTGATTGTTTAATGCACACGGGACATGTCAACAGGTGAACAGAATAAGTGAGGAGAGTGTGTTCCCCTGATTGTATAATAAACACGGGACATGTCACCAGCTGAAAAGTATAAGTGAGGAGAGTGTGTTCCCCTGATGGTTTAATATACACAGGACATGTTACCAGATGAACAGTATAAGCGAGGAGAGTGTATTCCCCTGATGTCTTAATATACACGGGATATTTTACCAGATGAACAGTATAAGTGAGGAGATTGTGTTCCCCTGATGTTTTAATATGCACGGGACATGTTACCAGGTGAACAGTATAAGTGAAGAGAGTGTGTTTCCCTGATTGTTTAATACACACGGGACATGTTACCAGGTGAACATTATAAGTGAAGTGAGTGTGTTTCCCTGATTGTTTAATACACACGGGACATGTTACCAGGTGAACAGTATAAGTGAAGAGAGTGTGTTTCCCTGATTGTTTAATACACACGGGACATGTTACCAGGTGAACAGTATAAGTGAGGAGATTCTGTTCCCCTGATGGTTTAATATACACGGGACATGTTACCAGGTGAACAGTATAAGTGAAGAGAGTGTGTTTCCCTGATTGTTTAATACACACGGGACATGTTACCAGGTGAACAGTATAAGTGAGGAGAGTGTGTTCCCCTGATTGTATAATACACAAGGGACATGTTACCAGGTGAACAGAATAGTGAGGAGAGTGTTTTGCCATGATGGTTTAATACACACGGGACATGTTACCAGGTGAACTTTATAAGTGAGGAGAGTGTGTTCCCCTGATTGTTTTATATACACGGGACATGTCACCAGGTGAACAGTATAAGTGAAGAGAGTGTGTTCCCTGATTGTTTAATACACACGGGACATGTTACTAGGTGAACAGTATAAGTGAGGAGAGTGTGTTCCCCTGATTGTTTAATACACACGGGACATGTTACCAGGTGAACAGAATAGTGAGGAGAGTGTGTTCCCCTGATGGATTAATGCGCACGGGACATGTTGCGAGGTGAACAGTATAAGTGAGGAGAGTGTGTTCCCCTGATGGTTTAATGCACACGGGACATGTTACCAGGTGAAATTTATAAGTGAGGAGAGTGTGTTCCCCTGATTGTTTTCTCTACACGGGACATGTCACCAGGTGAACAGTATAAGTGAGGAGAGTGTTTTCCCCTGATTGTTTCATGCACACGGGACATGTTACCAGGTGAACAGTATAAGTGAGGAGAGTGTGTTCCCCTGATTGTTTAATACACGCGGGACATGTCACCAGGTGAACAGTATAAGTGAGGAGAGTGTGTTTCCCTGATTGTTTAATAAGCACGGGACATGTTACCAGATGAACAGTATAAGTGAAGAGAGTCTGTTCCCCTGATTTTTTAATACACACGGGACATGTTAATAGGTGAACAGAGTAAGTGAGGAGAGTGTGTTCCCCTGATTGTTTAATGCACACGGGACATGTCACCAGGTGAACAGAATAAGTGAGGAGAGTGTGTTCCCCTGATTGTTTAATACACACAGGACATGTTACAAGGTGAACAGTATAAGTGAGGAGAGTGTGTTCCCATGATGGTAATATATACACGGGACATGTTACCAGATGACCAATATAAGTGAGGAGATTGTGTTCCCATTATTGCTTAATACACACGGGACATGTCACCAGGTGAACAGTATAAGTGAGGAGAGAGTGTTTACCTGATGGTTTAATACACACGGGACATGTTACCAGGTGAACAGTATAAGTGAGGACAATGTGTTCCCCTGATGGTTTAATGCACACGGGACATGTTACCAGGTGAACAGTATAAGTGAGGAGAGTGTGTTCTCCTGATAGTTTAATACACACGGGACATGTCACCAGGTGAACACTACAAGTGAGGAGAGTGTGTTCCCCTGATTGTTTAATGCACACGGGACATGTCACCAGGTGAACACTATAAGTGAGGAGAGTGTGTTCCCCTGATTGTTTAATGCACACGGGACATGTCAACAGGTGAACAGAATAAGTGAGGAGAGTGTGTTGCCCAGATTGTTTAATACGCACGGGACATGTCACCAGGTGAACAGTGTAAGTGAGGAGAGTGTTTTCCCCTGATTGTTTAATACACACGGGACATGTCACAAGGCGAACAGTATAAGTGAGGAGAGTGGGTTCCCCTGATGGTTTAATACACACGGGACATGTTACCAGCTGAACTCTATAAGTGAGGAGAGTGTGTTCCCCTGATTGTGTAATAAACACGGGACATGTCACCAGGTGAAAAGTATAAGTGAGGAGAGTGTGTTCCCCTGATGGTTTAATATACACGGGACATGTTGACAGGTGAACAGTATAAGTGAGGAGAGTGTGTTCCCCTGATGGTTTAACATACACGGGACATGTTACCAGGTGAACAGTATAAGTGAGGAGAGTGTGTTCCCCTGATGGTTTAATATACACGGGACATTTTACCAGATGAACAGTAGAAGTGAGGAGATTGTGTTCCCCTGATGGTTTAATATACACGGGACATGTTACCAGGTGAACAGTATAAGTGAAGAGAGTGTGTTTCCCTGATTGTTTAATACACACGGGACATGTTACCAGGTGAACAGTAAAAGTGAGGAGAGTGTGTTCCCCTGATTGTTTCATACACACGGGACATGCCACCAGGTGAAAAGTATAAGTGAGGAGAGTGTGTTCCCCTGATGGTTTAATGCACACGGGACATGTTACCAGGTGAACAGTATAAGTGAGGAGAGTGTGTTCCCCTGATGGTTTAATATACACAGGACATGTTACCAGGTGAACAGTATAAGTGAGGAGAGTGTGTTCCCCTGATGGTTAAATATACACGGGACATGTTACCAGATGAACAGTATAAGTGAGGAGATAGTGTTCCCCTGATGGTTTAATATACACGGGACATGTTACCAGGTGAACAGTATAAGTGAGGAGAGTGTGTTCCCCTGATTGTTTAATACACACGGGACATTTTAATAGGTGAACAGAATAACTGAGCAGAGTGCTTTCCCCTGATTGTTTAATGCACACGGGACATGTCAACAGGTGAACAGAATAAGTGAGGAGAGTGTTTTCCCCTGATGGTTTAATACGGACGTAACATGTCACCAGGTGAACAGTATAAGTGAGGAGAGTGTGTTCCCCTGATTGTTTAATACGGACGGGACATATCACCAGGTGAACAGTATAAGTGAGGAGAGTGTGTTCCCCTGATTGTTTAATACACACGGGACAAGTTACCAGGTGAACAGAATAAGTGAGGAGAGTTTGTTCCCCTGATTGTTTAATGCACACGGGACATGTTACCAGGTGAACAGTATAAGTGAGGAGAGTGTGTTCCCCTGATTGTATAATAAACACGGGACATGTCACCAGCTGAAAGTATAAGTGAGGAGAGTGTGTTCCCCTGATGGTTTAATATACACAGGACATGTTACCAGGTGAACAGTATAAGTGAGGAGAGTGTATTCCCCTGATGTCTTAATATACACGGGATATTTTACGAGATGAACAGTATAAGTGAGGAGATTGTGTTCCCCTGATGATTTCAAATACACGGGACATGTTACCAGGTGAACTGTATAAGTGAAGAGAGTGTGTTTCCCTGATTGTTTAATACACACGGGACATGTTACCAGGTGAAAATTATAAGTGAAGCGAGTGTGTTTCCCTGATTGTTTAATACACACGGGACATGTTACCAGGTGAACAGTATAAGTGAAGAGAGTGTGTTTCCCTGATTGTTTAATACACACGGGACATGTCACCAGGTGAACAGTATAAGTGAGGAGATTGTGTTCCCCTGATTGTTTAATATACACGGGATATGTTACCAGGTGAACAGTATAAGTGAAGAGAGTGTGTTTCACCGGTTTGTTTAATACACACGGGTCATGTTACCAGGTGAACAGTATAAGTGAAGAGAGTGTGTTTCCCTGATTGTTTAATACACACGGGACATGTTACCAGGTGAACCGTATAAGTGAGGAGAGTTTGTTCCCCTGATTGTATAATACACACGGGACATGTTACCAGGTGAACAGAATAGTGAGGAGAGTGTGTTCCCCTGATGGATTAATGCGCACGGGACATGTTACTAGGTGAACAGTATAAGAGAGGAGAGTGTGTTCCCCTGATGGTTTAATGCACACGGGACATGTTACCAGGTGAAATTTATAAGTGAGGAGAGTGTGTTCCCCTGATTGTTTTATATACACGGGACATGTTACTAGGTGAACAGTGTAAGTGAGGAGAGTGTGTTCCCCTGATGGTTTAATGCACACGGGACATGTTACCAGGTGAACTTTATAAGTGAGGGGAGTGTGTTCCCCTGATTGTTTTATATACACGAGACATGTCACCAGGTGAACAGTATAAGTGAGGAGAGTGTTTTCCCCTGATTGTTTCATGCACACGGGACATGTTACCAGGTGAACAGTATAAGTGAGGAGAGTGTGTTCCCCTGATTGTTTAATGCACATGGGACATGTCAGCAGGTGAACAGAATAAGTGAGGAGAGTGTGTTCCCCTGATTGTTTAATGCACACGGGACATGTCGCCAGGTGAACAGAATAATTGAGGAGAGTGTGTTCCCCTGATTGTTTAATGCACACGGGACATGTCACCAGGTGAACAGAATAATTGAGGAGAGTGTGTTCCCCTGATGGTTTAATATACACGGGACATGTTACCAGGTGAACAGTATAAGTGAGGAGAGTGTGTTCCCCTGATGGTTTAATACTCACGGGACATGTCACCAGGTGAACAGTATAAGTGAGGAGAGTGTGTTCCCCTGATGGTTTAAAACACACGACATGTCAACAGGTGAACAGTAAAAGTGAAGAGAGTGAGTTCCCCTGATTGTTAAATACACACGGGACATGATACCAGGTGAACAGTATAAGTGTGGAGAGTGTGTTCCCCTGATTGTTTAATACACACGTGACATGACACCAGTTGAACATTATAAGTGAGGAGAGGGCTTTCCCCTGATGGTTTAATATACACGGGACATGATAGCAGGTGAACAGTATAAGTGAGGAGAGTGTGTTCCCCTGATGGTTTAATACGCACGGGACTTGTTACCTGGTGAACAGTATAAGTAAGGAGAGTGTGTTCCCCTGATGGTTTAATATGCACGGGACATGTTCCCAGGTGAACAGTATAAGTGAGGAGAGTGTGTTCCCCTGATTGTTTAAAATACACGGGACATGTTTCCAGGTGAACAGTATAAATTAGGAGAGTGTGTTCCCCTGATCGTTTCGTACACACGGGACATGTTGCCAGGTGAGCTGTATAAGTGAGGAGAGATTGTTACCCTGACTGTTTAGTACGCACGGGACATGTCACCAGGAAAGCAGTATAAGTGAGGAGAGTGTGTTCCTCTGATGGTTTAACCCGCACGGGACATGTTACCAGGTGAACAGTATAAGTGATGAGAGTGTGTTCCCCTGATTGATTAACACGCACGGGACATGTTACGAGGTGAACAGTATAAGTGAGGAGAGTGTGTTCCCCTGTTGGTTTAATATACACAGGACATGTTACCAGGTGAACAGTATAAGTGAGGAGAGTGAGTTCGCCTGATTTTTTAATATACCCGGGACATGTCACCAGGTGATCAGTATAAGTGAGGAGAGTGTGTGCCCCTGATGGTTTGTTATACACGGGACATGTTACCAGGTGAACAGTATCAGTGAGGAGAGTGTGTTCCCCTGATGGTTTAATATACACGGGACATGTTCCCAGGTGAACAGTATAATTGAGGAGAGTGCTTTCCCCTGATGGTTTAATATACACGGGACATGTCACCAGGTGAACAGTGTAAGTGAGGAGAGTGTATTCCCCTGATGGTTTAATACACAGGGGACATGATACCAGGTGAACAGTATAAGTGAGGAGAGTGTGTTCCGCTGATGGTTTAATATACACGGGACATGTTACCAGGTGAACAGTATAAGTGAGGAGACTGTATTCCCCTGATGGTTTAATATACAAGGGACATGTTATCAGGTGAACAGTATAAGTGAGGATTATGTCTTCCCCTGATGGTTTAATATACACGGGACATGTTCCCAGGTGAACAGTATAAGTGAGGAGAGTGTGTTCCCCTCATCTTTTAGTATACAGGGGACATGTTGCCAGGTGAACAATATAAGTGAGCAGAGATTGTTACCCTGATTGTTTAGTACGCACGGGACATGTCACCAGGTGAACAGTATAAGTGAGGGGAGTGTGTTCCCCTGATTGTTTAACACGCACGGGACATGTTACCAGGTGAACAGTATAAGTGAGGAGAGTGAGTTCCCCTTATTTTTTAATATACCCGGGACATGTCACCAGGTGATCAGTATAACTGAGGAGATTGTGTTCCCCTGATGGTTTAACATGCACGGGACATGTTACCAGGTGAACAGTATAAGTGAGGAGAGTGTGTTCTGCTGATGGTTTAATATACACGGGACATGTTACCAGGTGAACAGTATAACTGAGGAGACTGTATTCCCCTGATGGTTTAATATACACGGGACATGTTAGCAGGTGAACAGTATAAGTGAGGATTATGTGTTCCCCTGATGGTTTAATATACATGGGACATGTTACCAGGTGAACAGTATAAGTGAGGAGAGTGTGTTCCCCTGATGGTTTAATACACACGGGACATGTTACTAGGTGAACAGTACAAGTGAGGAGACTGTATTCCCCTGATGGTTTAATATACACGGGACATGTTAGCAGGTGAACAGTATAAGTGAGGAGAGTGTGTTCCCCTGATGGTTTAATACACACGGTACATGTCACCAGTTGAACAGTATAAGTGAGGAGAGGGCTTTCCCCTGATGGTTTAATATACACGGGACATGTTACCAGGTGAACAGTCTAAGCGAGGAGAGTGTGTTCCCCTGATTGTTTAATACTCACGGGACATGTTACCAGGTGAACAGTATAAGTGAGGAGAGTGTGTTCCCCTGTTGGTTTAATATACACAGGACATGATACCAGGTGAACAGTATAAGTGAGGAGAGTGCTTTCCCCTGATGGTTTAATATACACGGGACATGTAACCAAGTGAACAGTATAAGTGAGGACAGTGTGTTCCCCTGATTGTTTAATACACACGGGACATGTCACCTGGTGAACAGTGTAAGTGAGGAGAGTGTGTTCCCCTGATGGTTTAATATACACAGGACATGTCACCAGGTGATCACTATAAGTGAGGAGAGTGTGTTCCCCTGATGGTTTAACACGCACGGGACATGTTAGCAGGTGAACAGTATAAGTGAGGATTATGTGTTCCCCTGATGGTTTAATATACATGGGACATGTTACCAGGTGAACAGTATAAGTGAGGAGAGTGTGTTCCCCTGATGGTTTAATACACACGGGACATGTTACCAGGTGAACAGTACAAGTGAGGAGACTGTATTCCCCTGATGGTTTAATATACACGGGACATGTTAGCAGGTGAACAGTATAAGTGAGGAGAGTGTGTTCCCCTGATGGTTTAATACACTCGGGACATGTCACCAGTTGAACAGTATAAGTGAGGAGAGGGCTTTCCCCTGATGGTTTAATATACACGGGACATGTTACCAGGTGAACAGTCTAAGTGAGGAGAGTGTGTTCCCCTGATTGTTTAATACTCACGGGACATGTTACCAGGTGAACAGTATAAGTGAGGAGAGTGTGTTCCCCTGATGCTTTAATACACCCGGGACATGTTACCAGGTGAACAGTATAAGTGAGGAGAATGTGTTCCCCTGATGGTTTAATATACGCGGGACATGTTACCAGGTGAACAGTATAAGTGAGGAGAGTGTGATTCAATGATTGTTTAAGACTGACGGGACGTGTCACCAGGTGAAGCATAGAAGTGAGGAGAGTGTGTTCCCCTGATGGTTTAATATACGCGGGACATGTGACCAGGCGAACAGTAAAAGTGAGGAGATTGTGTTCCCCTGATGGTATAATACGCAAGGGACATGTTACCAGGTGAACACTAAAAGTGAGGGGAGTGTGTTCCCCTGATGGTTTAATATACACGGGACATGATCCCAGGTGAACAGTATAATTGAGGAGAGTGCTTTACCCTGATGGTTTAATATACACGGGACATGTCACCAGTTGAACACTATATGTGAGGAGAGTGCTTTCCCCTGATGGTTTAATATACATGGGACTTGTTACCAGGTGAACTGTATAAGTGAGGAGAGCGTGTTCCCCTGATGGTTTAAAATACACGGGACATGTTCCCAGGTGAACAGTATAAGTGAGGAGAGTGTGTTCCCCTGATCGTTTAGTATACACGGGACATGTTGCCAGGTGAACAGTATAAGTGAGGAGAGATTATTACCCTGATTGTTTAGTACGCACGGGACATGTCACCAGGTGAACAGTATAAGTGAGGAGAGTGTGTTCCCCTGATGGCTTAACACGCACGGGACATGTTACCAGGTGAACAGTATAAGTGAGGGGAGTGTGTTCCCCAGATTGTTTAACACGCAAGGGACATGTTACCAGGTGAACAGTATAAGTGAGGAGAGTGTGTTCCCCTGTTGGTTTAATATACACAGGACATGATACCAGGTGAACAGTATAAGTGAGGAGAGAGCTTTCCCCTGATGGTTTAATATACACGGGACATGTAACCAAGTGAACAGTATAAGTGAGGACAGTGTGTTCCCCTGATTGTTTAATACACACGGGACATGTCACCAGGTGAACAGTGTAAGTGAGGAGAGTGTGTTCCCCTGATGGTTTAATATACACAGGACATGTCACCAGGTGATCAGTATAAGTGAGGAGAGTGTGTTCCCCTGATGGTTTAACACGCACGGGACATGTTACCAGGTGAACAGTATAACTGAGGAGATTGCTTTCCCCTGATGGTTGAATATACACGGGTCATGATACCAGGTGAACAGTATAAGTGAGGAGAGTGTGTTCTGCTGATGGTTTAACATACACGGGACATGTTCCCAGGTGAACAGTATAAGTGAGGAGAGTGCTTTCCCCTGATGGTTTAATATACACGGGACATGTAACCAAGTGAAGAGTATAAGTGAGGACAGTGTGTTCCCCTGATTGTTTAATACACACGGGACATGTCACCAGGTGAACAGTGTAAGTGAGGAGAGTGTGTTCCCCTGATGGTTTAATATACACAGGACATGATACCAGGTGAACAGTATAAGTGAGGAGAGTGTGTTCCCCTGATTGTTTAACACGCACGGGACATGTTACCAGGTGAACAGTATAATTGAGGAGAGTGTGTTCCCCTGATGGTTTAATATACACAGGACATGTTACCAGGTGAACAGTATAAGTGAGGAGAGTGTGTTCCCCTGATTGTTTAATGCACACGTGACATGTCACCAGTTGAACAGTATAAGTGAGGAGAGGGCTTTCCCCTGATGGTTTAATATACACGGGACATGTTACCAGGTGAACAGTATAAGTGAGGAGAGTGTGTTCCCCTGATTGTTTAATACTCACGGGAAATGTTACCAGGTGAACAGTATAAGTGAGGAGAGTGTGTTCCCCTGATGCTTTAATACACCCGGGACATGTTACCAGGTGAACAGTATAAGTGAGGAGAATGTGTTCCCCTGATGGTTTAATATACGCGGGACATGTTACCAGGTGAACAGTACAAGTGAGGAGAGTGTGATCCAATGATTGTTTAATACTGACGGGACGTGTCACCAGGTGAAGAGTAGAAGTGAGGAGAGTGTGCTCCCCTGATGGTTTAATATACGCGGGACATGTTACCAGGTGAACAGTATAAGTGAGGAGAGTGTGTTCCCCTGATGGTTCAATACGCAAGGGACATGTTACCAGGTGAACAGTATAAGTGAGGAGAGTGCTTTCCCCTGATGGTTTAATATACATGGGACTTGTTACCAGCTGAACACTATAAGTGAGGAGAGTGTGTTCCCCTGATGGTTCAATATACACGGGACATGTTCCCAGGTGAACAGTATAATTGAGGAGAGTGCTTTCCCCTGATGGTTTAATATACACGGGGCATGTCACCAGGTGAACAGTGTAAGTGAGGAGTGTGTGTTCACCTGATGGTTTAATACACACGGGACATGATACCAGGTGAACAGTATAAGTGAGGAGAGTGTGTTCCCCTGATTGTTTAATGCACACGTGACATGTCACCAGTTGAACAGTATAAGTGAGGAGAGTGCTTTCCCCTGATGGTTTAATATACATGGGACTTGTTACCAGGTGAACAGTATAAGTGAGGAGAGTGTGTTCCCCTGATGGTTTAAAATACACGGGACATGTTCCCAGGTGAACAGTATAATTGAGGAGAGTGTGTTCCCCTGATCGTTTAGTATACACGGGACATGTTGCCAGGTGAACAGTATAAGTGAGGAGAGTGTGTTCCCCTGATCGTTTAGTATACACAGGACATGTTACCAGGTAAACAGTATAAGTGAGGAGAGTGAGTTCCCCTGATTTTTTAATATACCCGGGACATGTCACCAGGTGATCAGTATAAGTGAGGAGAGTGTGTTCCCCTGATGGTTTATTATACACGGGACATGTTACCAGGTGAACAGTATCAGTGAGGAGAGTGTGTTCCCCTGATGGTTTAATATACACTGGATATGTTCCCAGGTGAACAGTATAATTGAGGAGAGTGCTTTCCCCTGATGGTTTAATATACACGGGACATGTCACCAGTTGAACAGTGTAAGTGAGGAGAGTGTGTTCCCATGATGGTTTAATATACACGGGACATGTTATCAGGTGAACAGTATAAGTGAGGAGAGTGTGTTCCCCTGATTGTTTAATGCACACGTGACATGTCACCAGTTGAACAGTATAAGTGAGGAGAGTGTGTTCCCCTGATGGTTTAAAATACACGGGACATGTTCCCAGGTGAACAGTATAAGTGAGGAGAGTGTGTTCCCCTGATCATTTAGTATACAGGGGACATGTTGCCAGGTGAACAGTATAAGTGAGGGGAGTGTGTTCCCCTGATTGTTTAACACGCACGGGACATGTTACCAGGTGAACAGTATAAGTGAGGAGAGTGAGTTCCCCTGATTTTTTAATATACCCGGGACATGTCACCAGGTGATCAGTATAGCTGAGGAGAGTGTGTTCCCCTGATGGTTTAACATGCACGGGACATGTTACCAGGTGAACAGTATAATTGAGGAGAGTGCTTTCCCCTGATGGTTTAATATACACGGGTCATGTGACCAGGTGAACAGTATAAGTGAGGAGAGTGTGTTCCGCTGATGGTTTAATATACACGGGACATGTTACCAGGTGAACAGTATAAGTGAGGAGACTGTATTCCCCTGATGTTTTAATATACACGGGACATGTTAGCAGGTGAACAGTATAAGTGAGGATTATGTCTTCCCCTGATGGTTTAATATACATGGGACATGTTACCAGGTGAACAGCATAAGTGAGGAGAGTGTGTTCCCCTGATGGTTTAATACACACGGGACATGTTACCAGGTGAACAGTATAAGTGAGGAGAGTGTGTTCCCCTGATGGTTTAATATACACGGGACATGTTACCAGGTGAACAGTATAAGTGAGGAGACTGTATTCCCCTGATGGTTTAATATATACGGGACATGTTAGCAGGTGAAAAGTATAAGTGAGGAGAATGTGTTCCCCTGATGGTTTAATATACACAGGACATGATACCAGGTGAACAGTATAAGTGAGGAGAGTGTGTTCCCCTGATGGTTTAATATGCACTGGACATGTTCCCAGGTGAACAGTATAAGTGAGGAGAGTGCTTTCCCCTGATGGTTTAATATACACGGGACATGTAACCAAGCGAACAGTATTAGTGAGGACAGTGTGTTCCCCTGATTGTTTAATACACACGGGGCATGTCACCAGGTGAACAGTGTAAGTGAGGAGAGTGTGTTCCCCTGATGGTTTAATACACACAGGACATGTCACCAGGTGATCAGTATAAGTGAGGAGAGTGTGTTCCCCTGATGGTTTAACACGCACGGGACATGTTACCAGGTGAACAGTATAACTGAGGAGAGTGCTTTCCCCTGATAGTTTAATATACACGGGTCATGTTACCAGGTGAACAGTCTAAGTGAGGAGAGTGTGTTCCCCTGATGGTTTAACATACACGGGACATGTTCCCAGGTGAACAGTATAAGTGAGGAGAGTGCTTTCCCCTGATGGTTTAATATACACGGGACATGTAACCAAGTGAACAGTAAAAGTGAGGACAGTGTGTTCCCCTGATTGTTTAATACACACGGGACATGTCACCAGGTGAACAGTGTAAGTGAGGAGAGTGTGTTCCCCTGATGGTTTAATATACACAGGACATGATACCAGGTGAACAGTATAAGTGAGGAGAGTGTGTTCCCCTGATTGTTTAACACGCACGGGACATGTTACCAGGTGAACAGTATAATTGAGGAGAGTGTGTTCCCCTGATGGTTTAATATACACAGGACATGTTACCAGGTGAACAGTATAAGTGAGGAGAGTGTGTTCCCCTGATTGTTTAATGCACACGAGACATGTCACCAGTTGAACAGTATAAGTGAGGAGAGGGCTTTCCCCTGATGGTTTAATATACACGGGACATGTTACCAGGTGAACAGTATAAGTGAGGAGAGTGTGTTCCCCTGATTGTTTAATACTCACGGGAAATGTTACCAGGTGAACAGTATAAGTGATTAGAGTGTGTTCCCCTGATGCTTTAATACACCCGGGACATGTTACCAGGTGAACAGTATAAGTGAGGAGAATGTGTTCCCCTGATGGTTTAATATATGCGGGACATGTTACCAGGTGAACAGTATAAGTGAGGAGAGTGTGATCCAATGATTGTTTAATACTGACGGGACGTGTCACCAGGTGAAGAGTAGAAGTGAGGAGAGTGTGCTCCCCTGATGGTTTAATATACGCGGGACATGTTACCAGGTGAACAGTATAAGTGAGGAGAGTGTGTTCCCCTGATGGTTTAATACGCAAGGGACATGTTACCAGGTGAACAGTATAAGTGAGGAGAGTGCTTTCCCCTGATGGTTTAATATACATGGGACTTGTTACCAGCTGAACACTATAAGTGAGGAGAGTGTGTTCCCCTGATGGTTTAATATACATGGGACATGTTCCCAGGTGAACAGTATAATTGAGGAGAGTGCTTTCCCCTGATGGTTTAATATACACGGGGCATGTCACCAGGTGAACAGTGTAAGTGAGGAGTGTGTGTTCACCTGATGGTTTAATACACACGGGACATGATACCAGGTGAACAGTATAAGTGAGGAGAGTGTGTTCCCCTGATTGTTTAATGCACACGTGACATGTCACCAGTTGAACAGTATAAGTGAGGAGATTGCTTTCCCCTGATGGTTTAATATACATGGGACTTGTTACCAGGTGAACAGTATAAGTGAGGAGAGTGTGTTCCCCTGATGGTTTAATATATACGGGACATGTTAGCAGGTGAACAGTATAAGTGAGGAGAATGTGTTCCCCTGATGGTTTAATATACACAGGACATGATACCAGGTGAACAGTATAAGTGAGGAGAGTGTGTTCCCCTGATGGTTTAATATGCACGGGACATGTTCCCAGGTGAACAGTATAAGTGAGGAGAGTGCTTTCCCCTGATGGTTTAATATACACGGGACATGTAACCAAGTGAACAGTATTAGTGAGGACAGTGTGTTCCCCAGATTGTTTAATACACACGGGGCATGTCACCAGGTGAACAGTGTAAGTGAGGAGAGTGTGTTCCCCTGATGGTTTAATACACACAGGACATGTCACCAGGTGATCAGTATAAGTGAGGAGAGTGTGTTCCCCTGATGGTTTAACACGCACGGGACATGTTACCAGGTGAACAGTATAACTGAGGAGAGTGCTTTCCCCTGATGGTTTAATATACACGGGTCATGTTACCAGGTGAACAGTCTAAGTGAGGAGAGTGTGTTCCCCTGATGGTTTAACATACACGGGACATGTTCCCAGGTGAACAGTATAAGTGAGGAGAGTGCTTTCCCCTGATGGTTTAATATACACGGGACAGTTAACCAAGTGATCAGTAAAAGTGAGGACAATGTGTTCCCCTGATTGTTTAATACACACGGGACATGTCACCAGGTGAACAGTGTAAGTGAGGAGAGTGTGTTCCCCTGATGGTTTAATATACACAGGACATGATACCAGGTGAACAGTATAAGTGAAGAGAGTGTGTTCCCCTGATTGTTTAATGCACACGGGACATGTCACCAGTTGAACAGTATAAGTGAGGAGAGGGCTTTCCCCTGATGGTTTAATATACACGGGACATGTTACCAGGTGAACAGTATAAGTGAGGAGAGTGTGTTCCCCTGATTGTTTAATGCACACGTGACATGTCACCAGTTGAACAGTATAAGTGAGGAGAGGGCTTTCCCCTCATGGTTTAATATACACGGGACATGTTACCAGGTGAACAGTATAAGTGAGGAGAGTGTGTTCCCCTGATTGTTTAATACTCACGGGAAATGTTACCAGGTGAACAGTATAAGTGAGGAGAGTGTGTTCCCCTGATGCTTTAATACACCCGGGACATGTTACCAGGTGAACAGTATAAGTGAGGAAAATGTGTTCCCCTGATGGTTTAATATACGCGGGACATGTTACCAGGTGAACAGTATAAGTGAGGAGAGTGTGATCCAATGATTGTTTAATACTGACGGGACGTGTCACCAGGTGAAGAGTAGAAGTGAGGAGAGTGTGCTCCCCTGATGGTTTAATATACGCGGGACATGTTACCAGGTGAACAGTATAAGTGAGGAGAGTGTGTTCCCCTGATGGTTTAATACGCAAGGGACATGTTACCAGGTGAACAGTATAAGTGAGGAGAGTGCTTTCCCCTGATGGTTTAATATACATGGGACTTGTTACCAGCTGAACACTATAAGTGAGGAGAGTGTGTTCCGCTGATGGTTTAATATACACGGGACATGTTCCCAGGTGAACAGTATAATTGAGGAGAGTGCTTTCCCCTGATGGTTTAAGATACACGGGGCATGTCACCAGGTGAACAGTGTAAGTGAGGAGTGTGTGTTCACCTGATGGTTTAATACACACGGGACATGATACCAGGTGAACAGTATAAGTGAGGAGAGTGTGTTCCCCTGATTGTTTAATGCACACGTGACATGTCACCAGTTGAACAGTATAAGTGAGGAGATTGCTTTCCCCTGATGGTTTAATATACATGGGACTTGTTACCAGGTGAACAGTATAAGTGAGGAGGGTGTGTTCCCCTGATGGTTTAAAATACACGGGACATGTTCCCAGGTGAACAGTATAATTGAGCAGAGTGTGTTCCCCTGATCGTTTAGTATACACGGGACATGTTGCCAGGTGAACAGTATAAGTGAGGAGAGTGTGTTCCCCTGATCGTTTAGTATACACAGGACATGTTACCAGGTGAACAGTATAAGTGAGGAGAGTGAGTTCCCCTGATTTTTTAATATACCCGGGACATGTCAACAGGTGATCAGTATAAGTGAGGAGAGTGTGTTCCCCTGATGGTTTATTATACACGGGACATGTTACCAGGTGAACAGTATCAGTGAGGAGAGTGTGTTCCCCTGATGGTTTAATATACACTGGATATGTTCCCAGGTGAACAGTATAATTGAGGAGAGTGCTTTCCCCTGATGATTTAATATACACGGGACATGTCACCAGGTGAACAGTGTAAGTGAGGAGAGTGTGTTCCCCTGGTGGTTTAATATACACGGGACATGTTATCAGGTGAACAGTATAAGTGAGGAGAGTGTGTTCCCCTGATTGTTTAATGCACACGTGACATGTCACCAGTTGAACAGTATAAGTGAGGAGAGTGTGTTCCCCTGATGGTTTAAAATACACGGGACATGTTCCCAGGTAAACAGTATAAGTGAGGAGAGTGTGTTCCCCTGATCTTTTAGTATACAGGGGACATGTTGCCAGGTGAACAGTATAAGTGAGTAGAGATTGTTACCCTGATTGTTTAGTACGCACGGGACATGTCACCAGGTGAACAGTATAAGTGAGGGGAGTGTGTTCCCCTGATTGTTTAACATGCACGGGACATGTTACCAGGTGAACAGTATAAGTGAGCAGAGTGAGTTCCCCTGATTTTTTAATATACCCGGGACATGTCACCAGGTGATCAGTATAGCTGAGGAGAGTGTGTTCCCCTGATGGTTTAACATGCACGGGACATGTTACCAGGTGAACAGTATAAGTGAGGAGAGTGCTTTCCCCTGATGGTTTAATATACACGGGTCATGTGACCAGGTGAACAGTATAAGTGAGGAGAGTGTGTTCCGCTGATGGTTTAATATACACGGGACATGTTACCAGGTGAACAGTATAAGTGAGGAGACTGTATTCCCCTGATGGTTTAATATACACGGGACATGTTAGCAGGTGAACAGTATAAGTGAGGATTATGTCTTCCCCTGATGGTTTAATATACATGGGACATGTTACCAGGTGAACAGTATAAGTGAGGAGAGTGTGTTCCCCTGATTGTTAAATATACACGGGACACGTTACCAGGCGAACAGTATATGTGAGGAGAGTGTGTTCCCTGATGGTTTAATACACACGGGACATGTTACCAGGTGAACAGTATAAGTGAGGAGAGTGTGTTCCCCTGATGGTTTAATATTCACGGGACATGTTACCAGGTGAACAGTATAAGTGTGGAGACTGTATTCCCCTGATGGTTTAATATACACGGGACATGTTAGCAGGTGAACAGTATAAGTGAGGAGAATGTGTTCCCCTGATGGTTTAATATACACAGGACATGATACCAGGTGAACAGTATAAGTGAGGAGAGTGTGTTCCCCTGATGGTTTAATATACACGGGACATGTTACCAGGTGAACAGGATAAGTGAGGAGACTGTATTCCCCTGATGGTTTAATATACACGGGACATGTTAGCAGGTGAACAGTATAAGTGAGGAGAGTGTGTTCCCCTGATGGTTTAATATACACGGGACATGTTAGCAGGTGAACAGTATAAGTGAGGAGAGTGTGTTCACCTGATTGTTTAACATGCACGGGACATGTTACCAGGTGAACAGTATAAGTGAGGAGAGTGCTTTCCCCTGATGGTTTAATATACACTGGTCATGTGACCAGGTGAACAGTATAAGTGAGGAGAGTGTGTTCCGCTGATGGTTTAATATACACGGGACATGTTACCAGGTGAACAGTATAAGTGAGGAGACTGTATTCCCCTGATGGTTTAATATACAAGGGACATGTTATCAGGTGGACAGTATAAGTGAGGATTATGTCTTCCCCTGATGGTTTAATATACATGGGACATGTTACCAGGTGAACAGTATAAGTGAGGAGAGTGTGTTCCCCTGATTGTTAAATATACACGGGACACGTTACCAGGCGAACAGTATAAGTGAGGAGAGTGTGTTCCCCTGATGGTTTAATACACACGGGACATGTTACCAGGTGAACAGTATAAGTGAGGAGAGTGTGTTCCCCTGATGGTTTAATATACACGGGACATGTTACCAGGTGAACAGTATAAGTGAGGAGACTGTATTCCCCTGATGGTTTAATATACACGGGACATGTTAGCAGGTGAACAGTATAAGTGAGGAGAATGTGTTCCCCTGATGGTTTAATATACACAGGACATGATACCAGGTGAACAGTATAAGCGAGGAGATTGTGTTCCCCTGATGGTTTAATATGCACGGGACATGTTCCCAGGTGAACAGTGTAAGTGAGGAGAGTGCTTTCCCCTGATGGTTTAATATACACGGGACTTTCAAGATGGCTCCTGGGCTGGAAGCTCCCTAGGAAGCTCCCTTGCTGTTCAACTCTATCCATGGCCATCTGCTCCCATCCCTAACGTTTTCTCCCCCAATCTGCCCTCTTAAACTGTTTAAATTCCCCTGGCTCTTTAAATCAGTTCATTTTAGCCCTATCTAAAAGTTAACAGTTAGTTTAGTGTATGTTACCTGGGCCCACTGCCCTCCCCCAGCCACACCTGCTCTTTGTTTTCTCAATGAAATTGATCCGGATGAAACTGACGAGAACAGCTGCCGATACTTTAATCTCCGATCCTGCTGTCTTCACAGTCCAGAGTGTCTGCAGCCACGGCATGCGGTAAGTCCATTGAGGTGAAGAAGGAGCTGCGGGACCCGAGAGAAGTCCTGTGAAAAGGTGCCCCGAACACCCAAAACATCCACGAACGGCCCCCCCGGCCGCAACTTCAAAGCGCCCGCGGGAGATGGCTCGGAGAGCATCTGCAGCGCATTGTCGGCAATGCTGCATGCCTTTATTTAAACCACTGCAAAAAAAAAAAAACCCTTAGCAAATGTAATCACCTCTAAGTCTGCCAAATGATGCTTCACCTCCCGAAGGACGTGGATGAGCTTTCCGGACGTCGATGGTGGGCACTGAGGAAATGGCTTATTACCTGCACCAAATTCCACCCCCCCCCTTTACCCCCCTTCCACCCCCCCACCCCCGTCCCCTTCCCTGCTCCACCCTCTCAGCTCACCCCCTCACAACTCCGTCCCAGCCCGCCCCCCCCTCGCACCATCTTCACCCCGCACCCCCTTCCCCTGCACCCCCCCACACCCCCTCCCTCTACCCCTCCCCCTTGCATTCCCTCCTCCCACCGGCACCATCCTACACCTGTGTAGGGGCCCCAACAACCCCACTGCCTTGTGGGCGTCTCTGGAGAGACCAAGGCTAAGGGAGTAAACCCTAACAGAAAATCCGGAGCGGAACCCCGTAGGCGGTCATGTGTCACTTTTGGCATGTTTCCGGCAGTTCCTGCAGCCATACTGGTGCCAAACGTCGTGTCCTGCACTCCTTTGGACCCCACCAGAAAGGCCGAGAGGGGGGTTTTGACGACTGGGCAACTCTCAACCTCCATAAATTTGCCCAGGCATGCGCCATGGAGAGGTCACTCCATAGTTGCCTCACAGCGACTGAAACAACACGGAAGGCAGCAGTTACGGGTTATAAGTCCAGATAAATTGGCGTAGAAACTGGGCGCCACGGGTTGCCTTTGTCGGTGGGAGAGGTCATTGCACCTCACTGGACAGCTACCGCCCGCCTCAAACCGGGCAGCCCCCGGTCAATAAGGTTCTGTCCCGCCACAGTCTGCCTGCTTCAATGGGTGCTTGGAGCTCAGGGTCATTGCCCGAAAGGTGGACTGATACACCGCACCAAACAACATGAAAAAAGAAAAGAAGGTACCAGCCCTTCGCTTTGCAAGCTGGAACGTCAGAACTATGTGTCCTGGCCTGTCGGAAGACCTTACACAAATCAACGATTCTCGGAAGACCGCCATCATTGACAACGAGCTCAGTAGACTCAATGTGGACATTGCAGCACTTCAGGAGACTCGCCTCCCCGCGAGTGGCTCTCTTGCAGAGCAAGACTACACCTTCTTCTGGCAGGGCAGGGATCCTGAAGAACCAAGACAGCATGGAGTGGGCTTCGCCATCAGAAACTCCTTGCTCAGCATGATAGAGCCTCCCTCAAATGGCTCGGAACGCATACTGTCCATCCGACTGCTCACCACCTCTGGTCCAGTACACCTGCTCAGCATCTATGCTCCAACACTCTGTTCCGCACCTGAAGCTAAAGACCAGTTCTATGAACAACTCCATAACATCATTAGCAGCATCCCCAACACCGAACACCTATTCCTGCTGGGGGACTTTAATGCCAGGGTTGGGGCCGACCATGAATCATGGCCCTCCTGCCTTGGGCGCTATGGCGTTGGAAGGATGAATGAGAACGGGCAGAGACTGCTTGAGTTGTGTACCTATCATAACCTCTGCATCACCAACTCGTTCTTTCACACTAAACCCTGTCACCAGGTTTCATGGAGGCACCCAAGATCACGTCGTTGGCACCAGCTAGACCTCATTGTCACAAGGCGAGCCGCCTTAAACAGTGTTCAAATCACACGCAGCTTCCACAGTGCGGACTGCGACACCGACCACTCCCTGGTGTGCAGCAAGGTTAGACTCAGACCAAAGAAGTTGCATCATTCCAAGCAGAAGGGCCACCCGCGCATCAACACGAGCAGAATTTCTCACCCACAGCTGTTACAAAAATGTCTAAATTCACTTGTAACAGCCCTTCAAAACACTCCCACAGGGGATGCTGAGACCATGTGGGCCCACATCAGAGACGCCATCTATGAGTCAGCTTTGACCACCTACGGCAAAAGTGCGAAGAGAAATGCAGACTGGTTTCAATCTCATAATGAAGAGTTGGAACCTGTCATAGCCACTAAGCGCATTGCACTTTTGAACTACAAGAAAGCCCCCAGCGATTTAACATCCGCAGCACTTAAAGCAGCCAGAAGTACTGCACAAAGAACAGCTAGGCGTTGCGCAAACGACTACTGGCAACACCTATGCAGTCATATTCAGCTGGCCTCAGACACCGGAAACATCAGAGGAATGTATGATGGCATGAAGAGAGCTCTTGGGCCAACCATCAAGAAGATCACCCCCCTCAAATCTAAATCGGGGGACATAATCACTGACCAACGCAAACAGTTGGACCGCTGGGTTGAGCACTACCTAGAACTGTACTCCAGGGAGAATGCTGTCACTGAGACTGCCCTCAATGCAGCCCAGCCTCTACCAGTCATGGATGAGCTGGACATACAGCCAACCAAATCGGAACTCAGTGATGCCATTGATTCCCTAGCCAGCGGAAAAGCCCCTGGGAAGGACAGCATTACCCCTGAAATAATCAAGAGTGCCAAGCCTGCTATACTCTCAGCACTACATGAACTGCTATGCCTGTGCTGGGACGAGGGAGCAGTACCCCAGGACATGCGCGATGCCAACATCATCACCCTCTATAAAAACAAAGGTGACCGCGGTGACTGCAACAACTACCGTGGAATCTCCCTGCTCAGCATAGTGGGGAAAGTCTTTGCTCGAGTCGCTCTGAACAGGCTCCAGAAGCTGGCCGAGCGCGTCTACCCTGAGGCACAGTGTGGCTTTCGTGCAGAGAGATCGACTATTGACATGCTGTTTTCCCTTCGTCAGATACAGGAGAAATGCCGTGAACAACAGATGCCCCTCTACATTGCTTTCATTGATCTCACCAAAGCCTTTGACCTCGTCAGCAGACGTGGTCTCTTCAGACTACTAGAAAAGATCGGATGTCCACCAAAGCTACTAAGTATCATCACCTCATTCCATGACAATATGAAAGGCACAATTCAACATGGTGGCTCCTCATCAGAGCCCTTTCCTATCCTGAGTGGTGTGAAACAGGGCTGTGTTCTCGCACCCACACTTTTTGGGATTTTCTTCTCCCTGCTGCTTTCACATGCGTTCAAATCCTCTGAAGAAGGAATTTTCCTCCACACAAGATCAGGGGGCAGGTTGTTCAACCTTGCCCGTCTAAGAGCGAAGTCCAAAGTACGGAAAGTCCTCATCAGAGAACTCCTCTTTGCTGACGATGCTGCTTTAACATCTCACACTGAAGAATGCCTGCAGAGTCTCATCGACAGGTTTGCGTCTGCCTGCAATGAATTTGGCCTAACCATCAGCCTCAAGAAAACGAACATCATGGGGCAGGATGTCAGAAATGCTCCATCCATCAATATTGGCGACCACGCTCTGGAAGTGGTTCAAGAGTTCACCTACCTAGGCTCAACTATCACCAGTAACCTGTCTCTAGATGCAGAAATCAACAAGCGCATGGGTAAGGCTTCCACTGCTATGTTCAGACTGGCCAAGAGAGTGTGGGAAAATGGCGCACTGACACGGAACACAAAAGTCCGAGTGTATCAGGCCTGTGTCCTCAGTACCTTGCTCTACGGCAGCGAGGCCTGGACAACGTATGCCAGCCAAGAGCGACGTCTCAATTCATTCCATCTTCGCTGCCTTCGGAGAATACTTGGCATCAGGTGGCAGGACTATATCTCCAACACAGAAGTCCTTGAAGCGGCCAACATCCCCAGCTTATACACACTACTGAGTCAGCGGCGCTTGAGATGGCTTGGCCATGTGAGCCGCATGGAAGATGGCAGGATCCCCAAAGACACATTGTACAGCGAGCTCGCCACTGGTATCAGACCCACCGGCCGTCCATGTCTCCGTTATAAAGACGTCTGCAAACGCGACATGAAATCGTGTGACATTGATCACAAGTCGTGGGAGTCAGTTGCCAGCATTCGCCAGAGCTGGCGGGCAGCCATAAAGACAGGGCTAAATTGTGGCGAGTCGAAGAGACTTAGTAGTTGGCAGGAAAAAAGACAGAGGCGCAAGGGGAGAGCCAACTGTGCAACAGCCCCAACAAACAAATTTCTCTGCAGCACCTGTGGAAGAGCCTGTCACTCCAGAATTGGCCTTTATAGCCACTCCAGGCGCTGCTTCACAAACCACTGACCACCTCCAGGCGCGTATCCATTGTCTCTCGAGATAAGGAGGCCCAAAAGAAGAAACATGTAACCAAGTGAACAGTATTAGTGAGGACAGTGTGTTCCCCTGATTGTTTAATACACACGGGGCATGTCACCAGGTGAACAGTGTAAGTGAGGAGAGTGTGTTCCCCTGATTGTTTAATACACACGGTACATGTTACCAGGTGAACAGTATAAGTGAGGAGAGTGTGTTCCCCTGATTGTTTAACACGCACGGGACATGTTACCAGGTGAACAGTATAAATGAGGAGAGTGTGTTCCCCTGATGGTTTAATATACACGGGACATGATAGCAGGTGAACAGTATCAGTGAGGAGAGTGTGTTCACCTGATGGTTTAATACACACGGGACATGATACCAGGTGAAGAGTATAAGTGAGGAGAGTGTGTTCCACTGATTGTTTAATGCACACGTGACATGTCACCAGTTGAACAGTATAAGTGAGGAGAGTGCTTTCCCCTGATGGTTTAATATACATGGGACTTGTTACCAGGTGAACAGTATAAGTGAGGAGAGTGTGTTCCCCTGATGGTTTAAAATACACGGGATATGTTCCCAGGTGAACAGTATAATTGAGGAGAGTGTGTTCCCCTGATCGTTTAGTATACACGGGACATGTTGCCAGGTGAACAGTATAAGTGAGGAGAGTGTGTTCCCTTGATCGTTTAGTATACACAGGACATGTTACCAGGTGAACAGTATAAGTGAGGAGAGTGAGTTCCCCTGATTTTTTAATATACCCGGGACATGTCACCAGGTGATCAGTAGAAGTGAGGAGAGTGTGTTCCCCTGATGGTTTATTATACACGGGACATGTTACCAGGTGAACAGTATCAGTGAGGAGAGTGTGTTCCCCTGATGGTTTAATATACACGGGATATGTTCCCAGGTGAACAGTATAATTGAGGAGAGTGCTTTCCCCTGATGGTTTAATATACACGGGACATGTCACCAGGTGAACAGTGTAAGTGAGGAGAGTGTGTTCCCCTGATGGTTTAATATACACGGGACATGTTATCAGGTGAACAGTATAAGTGAGGAGAGTGTGTTCCCCTGATTGTTTAATGCACACGTGACATGTCACCAGTTGAACAGTATAAGTGAGGAGAGTGTGTTCCCCTGACGGTTTAAAATACACGGGACATGTTCCCAGGTGAACAGTATAAGTGAGGGGAGTGTGTTCCCCTGATCTTTGAGTATACAGGGGACATGTTGCCAGGTGAACAGTATAAGTGAGTAGAGTGAGTTCCCCTGATTTTTAATATACCCGGGACATGTCACCAGGTGATCAGTATAGCTGAGGAGAGTGTGTTCCCCTGATGGTTTAACATGCACGGGACATGTTACCAGGTGAACAGTATAAGTGAGGAGAGTGCTTTCCCCTGATGGTTTAATATACACGGGTCATGTGACCAGGTGAACAGTATAAGTGAGGGGAGTGTGTTCCCCTGATTGTTTAGTACGCACGGGACATGTCACCAGGTGAACAGTATAAGTGAGGAGAGTGAGTTCCCCTGATTTTTAATATACCCGGGACATGTCACCAGGTGATCAGTATAGCTGAGGAGAGTGTGTTCCCCTGATGGTTTAACATGCACGGGACATGTTACCAGGTGAACAGTATAAGTGAGGAGAGTGCTTTCCCCTGATGGTTTAATATACACGGGTCATGTGACCAGGTGAACAGTATAAGTGAGGGGAGTGTGTTCCCCTGATTGTTTAACACGCACGGGACATGTTACCAGGTGAACAGTATAAGTGAGGAGAGTGAGTTCCCCTGATTTTTTAATATACCCGGGACATGTCACCAGGTGATCAGTATAGCTGAGGAGAGTGTGTTCCCATGATGGTTTAACATGCACGGGACATGTTACCAGGTGAACAGTATAAGTGAGGAGAGTGCTTTCCCCTGATAGTTTAATATACACGGGTCATGTGACCAGGTGAACAGTATAAGTGAGGAGAGTGTGTTCCGCTGATGGTTTAATATACACGGGACATGTTACCAGGTGAACAGTATAAGTGAGGAGACTGTATTCCCCTGATGGTTTAATATACACGGGACATGTTAGCAGGTGAACAGTATAAGTGAGGATTATGTCTTCCCCTGATGGTTTAATATACATGGGACATGTTACCAGGTGAACAGTATAAGTGAGGAGAGTGTGTTCCCCTGATTGTTAAATATACACGGGACACGTTACCAGGCGAACAGTATAAGTGAGGAGAGTGTGTTCCCCTGATGGTTTAATACACACGGGACATGTTACCAGGTGAACAGTATAAGTGAGGAGACTGTATTCCCCTGATGGTTTAATATAGACGGGACATGTTAGCAGGTGAACATTATAAGTGAGGAGAATGTGTTCCCCTAATGGTTTAATATACACAGGACATGATACCAGGTGAACAGTATAAGTGAGGAGAGTGTGTTCCCCTGATGGTTTAATATACACGGGACATGTTACCAGGTGAACAGGATAAGTGAGGAGACTGTATTCCCCTGATGGTTTAATATACACGGGACATGTTAGCAGGTGAACAGTATAAGTGAGGAGAGTGTGTTCCCCTGATGGTTTAATATACACGGGACATGTTAGCAGGTGAACAGTATAAGTGAGGAGAGTGTGTTCACCTGATTGTTTGACACGCAAGGGACATGTTACCAGGTGAACAGTATAATTGAGGAGAGTGTGTTTCCCTGATGGTTTAATATACACAGGACATGATACCAGGTGAACAGTATAAGTGAGGAGAGTATGTTCCCCTGATTGTTTAATGCACACGTGACATGTCACCAGTTGAACAGTATAAGTGAGGAGAGGGCTTTCCCCTGATGGTTTAATATACACGGGACATGTTACCAGGTGAACAGTATAAGTGAGGAGAGTGTGTTCCCCTGATTGTTTAATACTCACGGGAAATGTTACCAGGTGAACAGTATAAGTGAGGAGAGTGTGTTCCCCTGATGCTTTAATACACCCGGGACATGTTACCAGGTGAACAGTATAAGTGAGGTGAATGTGTTCCCCTGATGGTTTAATATACGCGGGACATGTTACCAGGTGAACAGTATAAGTGAGGAGAGTGTGATCCAATGATTGTTTAATACTGACGGGACGTGTCACCAGGTGAAGAGTAGTAGTGAGGAGAGTGTGTTCCCCTGATGGTTTAATATACGCGGGACATGTTACCAGGTGAACAGTATAAGTGAGGAGAGTGTGTTCCCATGATCATTTAATACGCAAGGGACATGTTACCAGGTGAACAGTATAAGTGAAGAGAGTGCTTTTCCCTGATGGTTTAAAATACATGGGACTTGTAACCAGGTGAACACTATAAGTGAGGAGAGTGTGTTCCGCTGATGGTTTAATATACACGGGACATGTTCCCAGGTGAACTGTATAATTGAGGAGAATGCTTTCCCCTGATGGTTTAATATACACGGGACATGTCACCAGGTGAACAGTGTAAATGAGGACAGTGTGTTCACCTGATGGTTTAATACACACGGGACATGATACCAGATGAACAGTATAAGTGAGGAGAGTGTGTTCCCCTGATTGATAATGCACACATGACATGTCACCAGTTGAACAGTATAAGTGAGGAGAGTGCTTTCCCCTGATGGTTTAATATACATGGGACTTGTTACCAGGTGAATAGTATAAGTGAGGAGAGTGTGTTCCCCTGATGGTTTAAAATACACGGGACATGTTCCCAGGTGAACAGTATAAGTGAGGAGAGTGTGTTCCCCTGATCGTTTAGTATACACGGGACATGTTGCCAGGTGAACAGTATAAGTGAGGAGAGTGTGTTCCCCTGATCGTTTAGTATACACAGGACATGTTACCAGGTGAACAGTATAAGTGAGGAGAGTGATTTCCCCTGATTTTTTTAATATACCCGGGACATGTCACCAGGTGATCAGTATAAGTGAGGAGAGCGTGTTCCCCTGATGGTTTATTATACACGGGACATGTTACCAGGTGAACAGTATCAGTGAGGAGAGTGTGTTCCCCTGATGGTTTAATATACACGGGACATGTTCCCAGGTGAACAGTATAATTGAGGAGAGTGCTTTCCCCTGATGGTTTCATATAGACGGGACATGTCACCAGGTGAACAGTGTAAGTGAGGAGAGTGTGTTCCCCTGATGGTTTAATACACACGGGACATGATACCAGGTGAACAGTATAAGTGAGGAGAGTGTGTTCCCCTGATTGATTAATGCACACGTGACATGTCACCAGTTGAAAAGTAGAAGTGAGGAGAGTGTGTTCCCCTGATGGTTTAAAATACACGGGACATGTTCCCAGGTGAACAGTATAAGTGAGGAGAGTGTGTTCCCCTGATCTTTTAGTATACATGGGACATGTTGCCAGGTGAACAGTATAAGTGAGTAGAGATCGTTACCCTGCTTGTTTAGTACGCACGGGACATGTCACCAGGAGAACAGTATAAGTGAGGAGAGTGAGTTCCCCTGATTTTTTAATATACCCGGGACATGTCACCAGGTGATCAGTATAACTGAGGAGAGTGTGTTCCCCTGATGGTTTAACATGCACGGGACATGTTACCAGGTGAACAGTATAAGTGAGGAGAGTGCTTTCCCCTGATGGTTTAATATACACGGGTCATGTTACCCGGTGAACAGTATAAGTGAGGAGAGTGTGTTCCGCTGATGGTTTAATATACACGGGACATGTTACCAGCTGAACAGTATAAGTGAGGAGACTGTATTCCCCTGATGGTTTAATATACACGGGACATGTTAGCAGGTGAACAGTATAAGTGAGGATTATGTGTTCCCCTGATGGTTTAATATACATGGGACATGTTACCAGGTGAACAGTATAAGTGAGGAGAGTGTGTTCCCCTGATTGTTAAATATACACGGGACATGTTCCCAGGTGAACAGTATAAGTGAGGAGAGTGCTTTCCCCTGATGGTTTAATATACACGGGACATGTAACCAAGTGAACAGTATAAGTGAGGACAGTGTGTTCCCCTGATTGTTTAATACACACGGGACATGTCACCAGGTGAACAGTGTAAGTGAGGAGAGTGTGTTCCCCTGATGGTTTAATACACACGGTACATGTTACCAGGTGAACAGTATAAGTGAGGAGAGTGTGTTCCCCTGATTGTTTAACACGCACGGGACATGTTACCAGGTGAACAGTATAAGTGAGGAGAGTGTGTTCCCCTGATGGTTTAATATACACGGGGCATGAAACCAGGTGAACAGTATAAGTGAGGAGAGTGTGTTCCCCTGATGGTTTAATATACACGGGACATGTTCCCAGGTGAACAGTATAAGTGAGGAGAGTGTGTTCCCCTGATCGTTTAGGATACACGGGACATGTTGCCAGGTGAACAGTATAAGTGAGGACAGATTGTTACCCTGATTGTTTAACACGCACGGGACATGTTACCAGGTGAACTGTATAAGTGAGGAGAGTGTGTTCCCCTGATGGTTTAATATACACAGGACATGATACCAGGTGAACAGTATAAGTGAGGAGAGTGTGTTCCCCTGATTGTTTAACGCGCACGGGACATTTTATCAGGTGAACAGCATAAGTGAGGAGAGTGTGTTCCCCTGATTGTTTAATGCACACGGGACATGTTACCAGGTGAACAGTATAATTGAGGAGAGTGTGTTCCCCTGATTGTTTAATGCACACGGGACATGTCACCAGGTGAAAAGAATAATTGAGGAGAGTGTGTTCCCCTGATGGTTTAATATACAAGGGACATGTTACCAGGTGAACAGTATAAGTGAGGAGAGTGTGTTCCCCTGATGGTTTAATATACACGGGACATGTTACCAGGTGAACAGTATAAGTGAAGAGAGTGTGTTCCCCTGATGGTTTAATACTCACGGGACATGTCACCAGGTGAACAGTATAAGTGAGGAGAGTGTGTTCCCCTGATGGTTTGAAACACACGACATGTCAACAGTTGAACAGTAAAAGTGAAGAGAGTGAGTTCCCCTGATTGTTTAATACGCACGGGACATGTAACCAAGTGAACAGTGTAAGTGACGAGAGTGTGTTCCCCTGATTGTTTAATACACACGGGACATGATACCAGGTGAACAGTATAAGTGAGGAGAGTGTGTTCCCCTGATGGTTTAATATACACGGGACATGTTACCAGGTGAACAGTATAAGTGAGGAGACTGTATTCCCCTGATGGTTTAATATACACGGGACATGTTAGCAGGTGAACAGTATAAGTGAGGATTATGTGTTCCCCTGATGGTTTAATATACATGGGACATGTCACCAGATGAACAGTATAAGTGAGGAGAGTGTGTTCCCCTGATTGTTAAATATACACGGGACATGTTCCCAGGTGAACAGTATAAGTGGGGAGAGTGCTTTCCTCTGATGGTTTAATATACACGGGACATGTAACCAAGTGAACAGTATAAGTGAGGACAGTGTGTTCCCCTGATTGTTTAATACACACGGGACATGTCACCAGGTGAACAGTGTAAGTGAGGAGAGTGTGTTCCCCTGATTGTTTAATACACACGGTACATGTTACCAGGTGAACAGTTTAAGTGAGGAGAGTGTGTTCCCCTGATGGTTTAATATACACGGGACATGATACCATGTGAACGGTATAAGTGAGGAGAGTGTGTTCCCCTGATGGTTTAATATACTCGGGCCATGTTCCCAGGTGAACAGTATAAGTGAGGAGAGTGTGTTCCCCTGATCGTTTAGTATACACGGGACATGTTGCCAGGTGAACAGTATAAGTGAGGAGAGATTGTTACCCTGATTGTTTAGCATGCACGGGACATGTTACCAGGTGAACAGTATAAGTGAGGAGAGTGTGTTCCCCTGATGGTTTAATATACACAGGACATGATACCTGGTGAACAGTATAAGTGAGGAGATTGTGTTCCCCTGATTGTTTAACGCGCACGGGACATGTTATCAGGTGAAAAGTATAAGTGAGGAGAGTGTGTTCCCCTGGTTGTTTAATGCACACGTCACATGTCACCAGTTGAACAGTATAAGTGAGGAGAGGGCTTTCCGCTGATGGTTTAATATACACGGGACATGTTACCAGGAGAACAGTATAAGTGAGGAGAGTGTGTTCCCCTGATTGTTTAATGCACACGGGACATGTTACCAGGTGAACAGTATAAGTGAGGAGAGTGTGTTCCCCTGATTGTTGAATGCACACGGGACATGTTACCAGGTGAAGAGTATAATTGAGGAGAGTGTGTTCCCCTGATTGTATAATGCACACGGGACATGTCACCAGGTGAACAGAATAATTGAGGAGAGTGTGTTCCCCTGATGGTTTAATATACACGGGACATGTTACCAGGTGAACAGTATAAGTGATGGGAGTGTGTTCCCATGATGGTTTAATATACACGGGACATGTTACCAGGTGAACAGTATAAGTAAGGAGAGTGTGTTCCCCTGATGGTTTAATACTCACGGGACATGTCACCAGGTGAACAGTATAAGTGAGGAGAGTGTGTTCTCCTGATGGTTTAAAACACACGACATGTCAACAGATGAACAGTAAAAGTGAAGAGAGTGAGTTCCCCTGATTGTTTCATCCGCACGGGACATGTAACCAAGTGAACAGTGTAAGTGACGAGAGTGTGTTCCCCTGATTGTTTAATACACACGGGACATGATACCAGGTGAACAGTATAAGTGAGGAGAGTGTGTTCCCCTGATTGTTTAATACACACGTGACATGACACCAGTTGAACAGTATAAGTGAGGAGAGGGCTTTCCCCTGATGGTTTAATATACAAGGGACATTTTACCAGGTGAAAAGTATAAGTGAGGAGACTGTGTTCCCCTGATGGTTTAATAGGCACGGGGCATGTTACCAGGTGAACAGTATAAGTGAGGAGAGTGTGTTCCCCTGATGGTTTAATATACACGGGACATGTTCCCAGGTGAACAGTATAAGTGAGGAGAGTGCTTTCCCCTGATCGTTTAATAAACACGGGACATGTTTCCAGGTGAACTGTGTAAATTAGGAGAGTGTGTTCCCCTGATCGTTTAGTATACACGGGACATGTTGCCAGGTGAACAGTATAAGTGTGGAGAGATTGTTACCCTGACTGTTTAGTACGCACGGGACATGTCACCAGGTGAACAGTATAATTGAGGAGAGTGTGTTCCCCTGATGGTTTAATATACACGGGACATGTTACCAGGTGAACAGGATAAGTGAGGAGACTGTATTCCCCTAAAGGTTTAATATACACGGGACATGTTAGCAGGTGAACAGTATAAGTGAGGATTATGTTTTCCCCTGATGGTTTAATATACATGGGACATGTTACCAGGTGAACAGTATAAGTGAGGAGAGTGTGTTCCCCTGATGGTTTAATACACATGGGACATGTTAGCAGGTGAACTGTATAAGTGAGGAGAATGTGTTCCCCTGATGGTTTAATATACACAGGACATGTTACCAGGTGAACAGTATAAGTGAGGAGAGTGTGTTCCCCTGATGGTTTAATATACACGGGACATGTTCCCAGGGGAACAGTATAAGTGAGGAGAGTGCTTTCCCCTGATGGTTTAATATACACGGGACATGTAACCAAGTGAACAGTATAAGCGAGGACAGTGTGTTCCCCTGTTTGTTTAATACACACGGGACATGTCACCAGGTGAACAGTGTAAGTGAGGAGAGTGTGTTCCCCTGATGGTTTAATATACACAGGACATGAGACCAGGTGAACAGTATAAGTGAGGAGAGTGTGTTCCCCTGATTGTTTAACACGCACGTGACATGTCACCAGTTGAACAGTATCAGTGAGGAGAGGGCTTTCCCCTGATGGTTTAATATACACGGGACATGTTACCAGGTGAACATTATCAGTGAGGAGAGTGTGTTCCCCTGATTGTTTAATACTCACGGGACAAGTTACCATGTGAACAGTATAAGTGAGGAGAGTGTGTTCCCCTGATGCTTTAATACACCCGGGACATGTTACCAGGTGAACAGTATAAGTGAGGAGAAATTGTTCCCCTGATGGTTTAATATACGCGGGACATGTTACCAGGTGAACAGTATAAGTGAGGAGAGTGTGTTCCCCTGATGGTTTAATATACACGGGACATGTTACCAGGTGAACAGTATAAGTGAGGAGAGTGTGTTCCCCTGATGGTTTAATACTCACGGGACATGTCACCAGGTGAACAGTATAAGTGAGGAGAGTGTGTTCCCCTGATGGTTTGAAACACACGACATGTCAACAGGTGAACAGTAAAAGTGAAGAGAGTGAGTTCCCCTGATTGTTTAATACGCACGGGACATGTAACCAAGTGAACAGTGTAAGTGACGAGAGTGTGTTCCCCTGATTGTTTAATACACACGGGACATGATACCAGGTGAACAGTATAAGTGAAGAGAGTGTGTTCCCCTGATTGTTTAATACACACGTGACATGACACCAGTTGAACAGTATAAGTGAGGAGACTGTATTCCCCTGATGGTTTAATATACACGGGACATGTTAGCAGGTGAACAGTATAAGTGAGGATTATGTGTTCCCCTGATGGTTTAATATACATCGGACATGTCACCAGATGAACAGTATAAGTGAGGAGAGTGTGTTCCTCTGATGGTTAAATATACACGGGACATGTTCCCAGGTGAACAGTATAAGTGAGGAGACTACTTTCCCCTGATGGTTTAATATACACGGGACATGTAACCAAGTGAACAGTATAAGTGAGGACAGTGTGTTCCCCTGATTGTTTAATACACACGGGACATGTCACCAGGTGAACAGTGTAAGTGAGGAGAGTGTGTTCCCCTGATTGTTTAATACACACGGTACATGTTACCAGGTGAACAGTTTAAGTGAGGAGAGTGTGTTCCCCTGATGGTTTAATATGCACGGGACATGATACCATGTGAACAGTATAAGTGAGGAGAGTGTGTTCCCCTGGTCGTTTAGTATACACGGGACATGTTGCCAGGTGAACAGTATAAGTGACGAGAGATTGTTACCCTGATTGTTTAACATGCACGGGACATGTTACCAGGTGAACAGTATAAGTGAGGAGAGTGTGTTCCCCTGATGGTTTAATATACACAGGACATGATACCAGGTGAACAGTATAAGTGAGGAGAGTGTGTTCCCCTGATTGTTTAACGCGCACGGGACATGTTATCAGGTGAACAGTATAAGTGAGGAGAGTGTGTTCCCCTGATTGTTTAATGCACACGTCACATGTCACCAGTTGAACAGCATAAGTGAGGAGAGGGCTTTCCCCTGATGGTTTAATATACACGGGACATGTTACCAGGAGAACAGTATAAGTGAGTAGAGTGTGTTCCCCTGATTGTTTAATGCACACGGGACATGTTACCAGGTGAACAGTATAAGTGAGGAGAGTGTGTTCCCCTGATTGTTGAATGCACACGGGACATGTTACCAGGTGAAGAGTATAATTGAGGAGAGTGTGTTCCCCTGATTGTTTAATGCACTCGGGACATGTCACCAGGTGAACAGAATAATTGAGGAAAGTGTGTTCCCCTGATGGTTTAATATACACGGGACATGTTACCAGGTGAACAGTATAAGTGAGGGAAGTGTGTTCCCATGATGGTTTAATATACACGGGAAATGTTACCAGGTGAACAGTATAAGTGAGGAGAGTGTGTTCCCCTGATGGTTTAATACTCACGGGACATGTCACCAGGTGAACAGTATAAGTGAGGAGAGTGTGTTCCCCTGATGGTTTAAAACACACGACATGTCAACAGATGAACAGTAAAAGTGAAGAGAGTGAGTTCCCCTGATTGTTTAATCCGCACGGGACATGTAACCAAGTGAACAGTGTAAGTGACGAGAGTGTGTTCCCCTGATTGTTTAATACACACGGGACATGATACCAGGTGAACAGTATAAGTGAGGAGAGTGTGTTCCCCTGATTGTTTAATACACACGTGACATGACACCAGTTGAACAGTATAAGTGAGGAGAGGGCTTTCCCCTGATGGTTTAATATACAAGGGACATGTTACCAGGTGACAGTATAAGTGAGGAGAGTGTGTTCCCCTGATGGTTTAATACGCACGGGGCATGTTACCAGGTGAACAGTATAAGTGAGGAGAGTGTGTTCCCCTGATGGTTTAATATACACGGGACATGTTCCCAGGTGAACAGTATAAGTGAGGAGAGTGCTTTCCCCTGATGGTTTAATAAACACGGGACATGTTTCCAGGTGAACAGTATAAATTAGGAGAGTGTGTTCCCCTGATCGTTTAGTATACACGGGACATGTTGCCAGGTGAACAGTATAAGTGTGGAGAGATTGTTACCCTGACTGTTTAGTACGCACGGGACATGTCACCAGGTGAACAGTATAAGTGAGGAGAGTGTGTTCCCCTGATGGTTTAATATACACGCGACATGTTACCAGGTGAACAGGATAAGTGAGGAGACTGTATTCCCCTGATGGTTTAATATACACGGGACATGTTAGCAGGTGAACAGTATAAGTGAGCCGAGTGTGTTCCCCTGATTGTTAAATATACACGGGACATGTTCCCAGGTGAACAGTATAATTCAGGAGAGTGCTTTCCCCTGATGGTTTAATATACACGGGACATGTCACCAGGTGAACAGTGTAAGTGAGGAGAGTGTGTTCCCCTGATTGTTTAATGCACACGTGACTTGTCACCAGTTGAACAGTATAAGTGAGGAGAGTGCTTTCCCCTGATGGTTTAATATACATGGGACATGTTACCAGGTGAACAGTATAAGTGAGGAGAGTGTGTTCCCCTGATGGTTTAAAATACACGGGACATGTTCCCAGGTGAACAGTATAAGTGAGGAGAGTGTGTTCCCCTGATCGTTCAGTATTCACGGGACATGTTGCCAGGTGAACAGTATAAGTGAGGAGAGATTGTTACCCTGATTGTTTATTACGCACGGGACATGTCACCAGGTGAACAGTATAAGTGAGGAGAGTGTGTTCCCCTGATGGCTTAACACGCACGGGACATGTTACCAGGTGAACAGTACAAGTGAGGGGAGTGTGTTCCCCTGATTGCTTAACACGCACGGGACATGTTGCCAGGTGAACAGTATAAGTGAGGAGAGTGTGTTCCCCTGTTCATTTAATATACAAAGGACATGATACCAGGTGAACAGTATAAGTGAGGAGAGTGAGTTCCCCTTATTTTTTAATATACCCGGGACATGTCACCAGGTGATCAGTATAAGTGAGGAGAGTGTGTTCCCCTGATGGTTTAACACGCACGGGACATGTTACAAGGTGAACAGTATAAGTGAGGAGAGTGCTTTCCCCTGATGGTTTAATATAAACGGGTCATGTTACCAGGTGAACAGTATAAATGAGGAGAGTGTGTTCCGCTGATGGTTTATCATACACGGGACATGTTCCCAGGTGAACAGTATAAGTGAGGAGAGTGCTTTCCCCTGATGGTTTAATATACACGGGACATGTAACCAAGTGAACAGTATAAGTGAGGACAGTGTGTTCCCCTGATTGTTTAATACACACGGGACATGTCACCAGGTGAACAGTGTAAGTGAGGAGAGTGTGTTCCCCTGATGGTTTAATATACACAGGACATGATACCAGGTGAACAGCATAAGTGAGGAGAGTGTGTTCCCCTGATTGTTTAACACGCGCGGGACATGTTACCAGGTGAACAGTATAATTGAGGAGAGTGTGTTCCCCTGATGGTTTAATATACACAGAACATGATACCAGGTGAACAGTATAAGTGAGGAGAGTGTGTTCCCCTGATTGTTTAATACTCACGGTAAATGTTATCAGGTGAACAGTATAAGTGAGGAGAGCGTGTTCCCCTGATGCTTTAATACACGCGGGACATGTTACCAGGTGAAAAGTATAAGTGAGGAGAATGTGTTCCCCTGATGGTTTAATATACACGGGACATGTTACCAGGTGAACAGTATAAGTGAGGAGAGTGTGATCCAATGATTGTTTAATACTGACGGGACGCTTCAACAGGTGAAGAGTAGATGTGAGGAGAGTGTGTTCCCCTGCTGGTTTAATACTCACGGTAAATGTTATCAGGTGATCAGTATAAGTGAGGAGAGTGTGTTCCCCTGATGGTTTAATATACATGGGACTTGTTACCAGGTGAACAGTGTAAGTGAGGAGAGTGTGTTCCCCTGATGGTTTAATACACACGGGACATGATACCAGGTGAACAGTATAATTGAGGAGAGTGCTTTCCCCTGATGGTTTAATATACACGGGACATGTCACCAGGTGAACAGTGTAAGTGAGGAGAGTGTGTTCCCCTGATGGTTTAATACACACGGGACATGATACCAGGTGAACAGTATAAGTGAGGAGAGTGTGTTCCACTGATTATTTAATGCACACGTGACATGTCACCAGTTGAACAGCATAAGTGAGGAGAGTGCTTTCCCCTGATGGTTTAATATGCATGGGACATGCTGCCAGGTGAACAGTATAAGTGAGGAGAGTGTGTTCCCCTGATGGTTTAAAATACACGGGACATGTTCCCAGGTGAACAGTATAAGTGAGGAGAGTGTGTTCCCCTGATCGTTTAGTATACACGGGACATGTTGCCAGGTGAACAGGATAAGTGAGGAGAGATTGTTACCCTGATTGTTTAGTACGCAAGGAACATGTTACCAGGTGAACAGTATAAGTGAGGAGAGTGTGTTCCCCTGATGGTTTAACACGCACGGGACATGTTACCAGGTGAAAAGTATAAGTGAGGAGAGTGCTTTCCCCTGATGGTTTAATATACACGGGTCATGTTACCAGGTGAACAGTATAAGTGAGGAGAGTGTGTTCCGCTGATGGTTTAACATACACGGGACATGTTACCAGGTGAACAGTATAAGTGAGGAGACTGTATTCCCCTAATCGTTTAATATACACGGGACATGTTAGCAGGTGAACAGTATAAGTGAGGATTATGTGTTCCCCTGATGGTTTAATATACATGGGACATGTTACCAGGTGAACAGTATAAGTGAGCCGAGTGTGTTCCCCTGATTGTTAAATATACACGGGACACCTTACCAGGCGAACAGTATAAGTGAGGAGAGTGTGTTCCCCTGATGGTTTAATACACACGGGACATGTTACCAGGTGAACACTATAAGAGAGGAGAGTGTGTTCCCCTGATGGTTTAATATACACGGGACATGTTACCAGGTGAACAGTATAAGTGAGGAGACTGTATTCCCCTGATGGTTTAATATACACGGGACATGTTAGCAGGTGAACAGTATAAGTGAGGAGAATGTGTTCCCCTGATGGTTTAATATACACAGGACATGTTACCAGGTGAACAGTATAAGTGAGGAGAGTGTGTTCCCCTGATGGTTTAATATACACGGGACATGTTCCCAGGTGAACAGTATAAGTGAGGAGAGTGCTTTCCCCTGATGGTTTAATATACACGGGATATGTAACCAAGTGAACAGTATAAGTGAGGACAGTGTGTTCCCCTGATTGTTTAATACACACGGGACATGTCACCAGGTGAACAGTGTAAGTGAGGAGAGTGTGTTCCCCTGATTGTTTAATACACACGGTACATGTTACCAGGTGAACAGTATAAGTGAGGAGAGTGTGTTCCCCTGATGGTTTAATATACACGGGACATGATACCAGGTGAACAGTATAAGTGAGGAGAGTGTGTTCCCCTGATGGTTTAACATACACGGGACATGTTACCAGGTGAACAGTATAAGTGAGGAGACTGTATTCCCCTAATGGTTTAATATACACGGGACATGTTAGCAGGTGAACAGTTTAAGTGAGGATTATGTGTTCCCCTGATGGTTTAATATACATGGGACATGTTACCAGGTGAACAGTATAAGTGAGGAGAGTGTGTTCCCCTGATTGTTAAATATACACGGGACACGTTACCAGGCGAACAGTATAAGTGAGGAGAGTGTGTTCCCCTGATCGTTTAGTATACACGGGACATGTTGCCAGATGAACAGGATAAGTGAGGAGAGATTGTTACCCTGATTGTTTAGTACGCACGGAACATGTTACCAGGTGAACAGTATAAGTGAGGAGAGTGTGTTCCCCTGATGGTTTAACACGCACGGGACATGTTACCAGGTGAAAAGTATAAGTGAGGAGAGTGCTTTCCCCTGATGGTTTAATATACACGGGTCATGTTACCAGGTGAACAGTATAAGTGAGGAGACTGTATTCCCCTAATGGTTTAATATGCACGGGACATGTTAGCAGGTGAACAGTATAAGTGAGGATTATGTGTTCCCCTGATGGTTTAATATACATGGGACATGTTACCAGGTGAACAGTATACGTGAGCCGAGTGTGTTCCCCTGATTGTTAAATATACACGGGACACGTTACCAGGCGAACAGTATAAGTGAGGAGACTGTATTCCCCTGATGGTTTAATATACACGGGACATGTTAGCAGGTGATCAGTATAAGTGAGGAGAATGTGTTCCCCTGATGGTTTAATATACACAGGACATGTTACCAGGTGAACAGTATAAGTGAGGAGAGTGTGTTCCCCTGATGGTTTAATATACACGGGACATGTTCCCAGGAGAACAGTATAAGTGAGGAGAGTGCTTTCCCCTGATGGTTTAATATACACGGGATATGTAACCAAGTGAACAGTATAAGTGAGGACAGTGTTCCCCTGATTGTTTAATACACACGGGACATGTCACCAGGTGAACAGTGTAAGTGAGGAGAGTGTGTTCCCCTGATTGTTTAATACACACGGGACACGTTACCAGGCGAACAGTATAAGTGAGGAGAGTGTGTTCCCCTGATGGTTTAATACACACGGGACATGTTACCAGGTGAACACTATAAGTGAGGAGAGTGTGTTCCCCTGATGGTTTAATATACACGGGACATGTTACCAGGTGAACAGTATAAGTGAGGAGACTGTATTCCCCTGATGGTTTAATATACACGGGACATGTTACCAGGTGAACAGTATAAGTGTGGAGAATGTGTTCCCCTGATGGTTTAATATACACAGGACATGTTACCAGGTGAACAGCAAAAGTGAGGAGAGTGTGTTCCCCTGATGGTTTAATATACACGGGACATGTTCCCAGGTGAACAGTATAAGTGAGGAGAGTGCTTTCCCCTGATGGTTTAATATACACGGGATATGTAACCAAGTGAACAGTATAAGTGAGGACAGTGTGTTCCCCTGATTGTTTAATACACACGGGACATGTCACCAGGTGAACAGTGTAAGTGAGGAGAGTGTGTTCCCCTGATTGTTTAATACACACGGTACATGTTACCAGGTGAACAGTATAAGTCAGGAGAGTGTGTTCCCCTGATGGTTTAATATACACGGGACATGATACCAGGTGAACAGTATAAGTGAGGAGAGTGTGTTCCCCTGATGGTTTAATATACACGGGACATGTTCCCAGGTGAACAGTATAAGTGAGGAGAGTGTGTTCCCCTGATGGTTTAATATAAACGGACATGTTCCCAGGTGAACAGTATAAGTGAGGATAGTGTGTTCCCCTGATCGTTTAGTATACACGGGACATGTTGCCAGCTGATCCGTATAAGTGAGGAGAGTGAGTTCCCCTGATTGCTTAAAACACACGGTACATGTTACCAGGTGAACAGTATAAGTGAGGAGAGTGTGTTCCCCTGATGGTTTAATATACACGGGACATGTTCCCAGGTGAACAGTATAAGTGAGGAGAGTGTGTTCCCCTGATCGTTTAGTATACACGGGACATGTTGCCAGGTGAACAGTATAAGTGAGGAGAGATTGTTACCCTGATTGTTTAGTACGCACGGGACATGTCACCAGGTGAACAGTATAAGTGAGGAGAGTGTGTTCCCCTGATGGTTTAACACGCACGGGACATGTTACCAGGTGAACAGTATAAGTGAGGGGAGTGTGTTCCCCTGATTGTTTAACACGCACGGGACATGTTACCAGGTGAACAGTATAAGTGAGGAGAGTGTGTTCCCCTGATGGTTTAACACGCACGGGACATGTTACCAGGTGAACAGTATAAGTGAGGGGAGTGTGTTCCCCTGATTGTTTAACACGCAAGGGTCATGAGACCAGGTGAACAGTATAAGTGAGGAGAGTAATTTCCCCTGATGGTTTAATATACACGGGTCATGTTACCAGGTGAACAGTATAAGTGTGGAGAGTGTGTTCCCCTGATGGTTTAATACACACGGGACATGTTACCAGGTGAACACTATAAGTGAGGAGAGTGTGTTCCCCTGATGGTTTAATATACACGGGACATGTTACCAGGTGAACAGTATAAGTGAGGAGACTGTATTCCCCTGATGGTTTAATATACACGGGACATGTTACCAGGTGAACAGTATAAGTGTGGAGAATGTGTTCCCCTGATGGTTTAATATACACAGGACATGTTACCAGGTGAACAGCAAAAGTGAGGAGAGTGTGTTCCCCTGATGGTTTAATATACACGGGACATGTTCCCAGGTGAACAGTATAAGTGAGGAGAGTGCTTTCCCCTGATGGTTTAATATACACGGGATATGTAACCAAGTGAACAGTATAAGTGAGGACAGTGTGTTCCCCTGATTGTTTAATACACACGGGACATGTCACCAGGTGAACAGTGTAAGTGAGGAGAGTGTGTTCCCCTGATTGTTTAATACACACGGTACATGTTACCAGGTGAACAGTATAAGTCAGGAGAGTGTGTTCCCCTGATGGTTTAATATACACGGGACATGATACCAGGTGAACAGTATAAGTGAGGAGAGTGTGTTCCCCTGATGGTTTAATATACACGGGACATGTTCCCAGGTGAACAGTATAAGTGAGGAGAGTGTGTTCCCCTGATGGTTTAATATAAACGGACATGTTCCCAGGTGAACAGTATAAGTGAGGATAGTGTGTTCCCCTGATCGTTTAGTATACACGGGACATGTTGCCAGCTGATCCGTATAAGTGAGGAGAGTGAGTTCCCCTGATTGCTTAAAACACACGGTACATGTTACCAGGTGAACAGTATAAGTGAGGAGAGTGTGTTCCCCTGATGGTTTAATATACACGGGACATGTTCCCAGGTGAACAGTATAAGTGAGGAGAGTGTGTTCCCCTGATCGTTTAGTATACACGGGACATGTTGCCAGGTGAACAGTATAAGTGAGGAGAGATTGTTACCCTGATTGTTTAGTACGCACGGGACATGTCACCAGGTGAACAGTATAAGTGAGGAGAGTGTGTTCCCCTGATGGTTTAACACGCACGGGACATGTTACCAGGTGAACAGTATAAGTGAGGGGAGTGTGTTCCCCTGATTGTTTAACACGCACGGGACATGTTACCAGGTGAACAGTATAAGTGAGGAGAGTGTGTTCCCCTGATGGTTTAACACGCAAGGGACATGTTACCAGGTGAACAGTATAAGTGAGGGGAGTGTGTTCCCCTGATTGTTTAACACGCAAGGGTCATGAGACCAGGTGAACAGTATAAGTGAGGAGAGTAATTTCCCCTGATGGTTTAATATACACGGGTCATGTTACCAGGTGAACAGTATAAGTGAGGAGAGTGTGTTCCGCTGATGGTTTAATATACACGGGACATGTTACCAGGTGAACAGTATAAGTGAGGAGAGTGCTTTCCCCTGATGATTTAATATACACGGGTCATGTTACCAGGTGAACAGTCTTAGTGAGGAGAGTGTGTTCCGCTGATGGTTTAATATACACGGGACATGTTACCAGGTGAACAGTATAAGTGAGGAGAGTGCTTTCCCCTGATGGTTTAATATACACGGGACATGTTACCAGGTGAACAGTATAAGTGAGGAGAGTGTGTTCCGCTGATGGTTTAATATACACGGGACATGTTACCAGGTGAACAGTATAAGTGAGGAGAGTGCTTTCCCCTGATGGTTTAATATACACGGGTCATGTTACCAGGTGAACAGTATAAGTGAGGAGAGTGTGTTCTGCTGATGGTTTGATATACACGGGTCATGTTACCAGGTGAACAGTATAAGTGAGGAGACTGTATTCCCCTGATGGTTTAATATACACGGGACATGTTAGCAGGTGAACAGTATAAGTGAGGGTTATGTGTTCCCCTGATGGTTTAATATACACGGTACATGTTACCAGGTGAACAGTATAAGTGAGCAGAGTCTGTTCCCCTTATTGTTAAATATACACGGGACACGTTACCAGGCGAACAGTATAAGTGAGGAGAAAATGTTCCCCTGATGATTTAATATACACGGTACATGTTACCAGGTTGACAGTGTAAGTGAGCAGAGTGTGTTCCCCTGATTGTTAAATATACACGGGACACGATACCAGGCGAACAGTATAAGTGAGGAGAGTGTGTTCCCCTGATGGTTAAATACACACGGGACGTGTTACCAGGTGAACAGTATAAGTGAGGACAGTGTGTTCCCCTGATGGTTTAATATACACGGGACATGTTACCAGGTGAACAGTATAAGTGAGGAGAGTGTGTTCCCCTGATGGTTTAACACGCACGGGACATGTTACCAGGTGAACAGTATAAGTGAGAGGAGTGTGTTCCCCTGATTGTTTAACACGCACGGGACATGTTACCAGCTGAACAGCATAAGTGAAGAGAGTGTGTTCCCATGATGGTTTAATATACATGGGACAAGTTACCAGGTGAAATGTATAAGTGAGGAGAGTGTGTTCTCCTGATTGTTTAATACACACGGGACATGTTACCAGGTGAACAGTATAAGTGAGGAGAATGTGTTCCCCTGATGGTTTAATATACATGGGACTTGTTACGAGGTGAGCAGTTTAAGTGAGGAGAGTGTGTTCCCCTGATGGTTTAATATACATGGGACTTGTTACCAGGTGAACAGTTTAAGTGAGGAGAGTGTGTTCCCCTGATGGTTTAATATACATGGGACTTGTTACAAGGTGAACAGTATAAGTGAGCAGAGTGTGTTCCCCTGATTGTTAAATATACACGGGACACGTTAACAGGCGAACAGTATAAGTGAGGAGAGTGTGTTCCCCTGATGGTTTAATACACACGGGACGTGTTACCAGGTGAACAGTATAAGTGAGGAGAATGTGTTCCCCTGATGGTTTAGCACGCACGGGACATGTTACCAGGTGAACAGTATAAGTGAGGGGAGTGTGTTCCCCTGATGGTTTAACACGCACGGGACATGTTACCAGGTGAACAGTATAACTGAGGAGAATGTGTTCCCCTGATGGTTTAATATACATGGGACTTGTTACCAGGTGCACAGTTTAAGTGAGGAGAGTGTGTTCCCCTGATGGTTTAATATACATGGGACTTGTTACCAGGTGAACAGTTTAAGTGAGGAGAGTGTGTTCCCCTGATGGTTTAATATACACGGGACATGTTCCCAGGTGAACAGTATAAGTGAGGAGAGTGTGTTCCCCTGATCGTTTAGTATACACGTGACATGTTGCCAGGTGAACAGTATAAGTGAGGAAAGATTGTTACCCTGATTGTTTAGTACGCACGGGACATGTCACCAGGTGAACAGTATACGTGACGAGAGTGTGTTCACCTGATGGCTTAACAAGCACGGGACATGTTACCAGGTGAACAGTATAAGTGAGGGGAGTGTGTTCCCCTGATTGTTTAACACGCACGGGACATGTTACCAGGTGAACAGTATAAGTGAGGAGAGTGTGTTCCCCTGTTGGTTTAATATACATAGGACATGATACCAGGTGAACAGTATAAGTGAGGAGAGTGAGTTCCCCTGATTTTTTAATATACCCGGGACATGTCACCAGGTGATCAGTATAAGTGAGGAGAGTGTATTCCCCTGATGGTTTAATATACACGGGACATGTTACCAGGTGAACAGTATAAGTGAGGAGAGTGTGTTCCGCTGATGGTTTAATATACACGGGACATGTTACCAGGTGAACAGTATAAGTGAGGAGACTGCATTCCCCTGATGGTTTAATATACACGGGAGATGTTAGCAGTTGAATAGTATAAGTGAGGATTATGTGTTCCACTGATGGTTTAATATACACGGGACATGTTGCCAGGTGAACAGTACAAGTGAGGAGAGTGTGTTCCCCTGATGGTTTAATACACACGGGACATGTTACCAGGCGAACAGTGTAAGTGAGGAGAGTGTGTTCCATTGATGGTTTAATACACACGGGACATGTTACCAGGTGAACAGTATAAGTGAGGAGAATGTGTTCCCCTGATGGTTTAATACACACGGGACATGTTACCAGGTGAACAGTATAAGTGAGGAGAATGTGTTCCCCTGATGGTTTAATATACACGGGACATGTTAGCAGGTGAACAGTATAAGTGAGGAGAATGTGTTCCCCTGATGGTTTAATATACACGGGACATGTTACCAGGTGAACAGTACAAGTGAGGAGAGTGTGTTCCCCTGATTGTTTAATATACACAGGACATGTTACCAGGTGAACAGTATATGTGAGGAGAGTGTGTTCCCCTGATTGTTTAATACTCACGGGACATGTTACCAGGTGAACAGTATAAGTGAGGAGACTGTGTTTCCCTGATGCTTTAATACACCTGGGACATGTTACCAGGTGAACAGTATAAGTGAGGAGAGTGTGATCCAATGATTGTTTAATACTGACGGGATGTGTCACCAGGTGAAGAGTAGAAGTGAGGAGAGTGTGTTCCCCTGATGGTTTAATATACACGGGACATGTTACCAGGTGAACAGTATAAGTGAGGAGAGTGTGTTCCCCTGATGGTTTAATATACAGGGGACATATTACCAGGTGAACAGTATAAGTGAGGAGAGTGTGTTCCCCTGATTGTTTAATATACACGTTACATGTTCCCAGGTGAACAGTATAAGTCAGGAGAGTGTGTTCCCCTGATGGATTAATATACACAGGGCATATTACCAGGTGAACAGTATAAGTGAGGAGAGTGTGTTCCCCTGATTGTTTAATACTCTCGGGACATGTTACCAGCTGAACAGTATAAGTGAGGAGAGTGTGTTCCCCTGATGGTTTAACACACACGGGACATGTTACCAGGTGAACAGTATAAGTGAGGAGAGTGTTTTCCCCTGATTGTTTAATATACCCGGGACATGTCACCAGGTGAACAGTATAAGTGAGGAGAGTGTGTTCCCCTGATGGTTCAATGCACACGGGACATGTTACCAGGTGAACAGTATAAGTGAGGAGAGTGCTTTCCCCTGATGGTTTAATATTCACGGGACATGTTACCAGGTGAACAGTATAAGTGAGGAGAATGTGTTCCCCTGATGGTTTAATACACACAGGACATGTTACCAGGTGAACAGTATAAGTGAGGAGAATGTGTTCCCCTGATCGTTTAGTATACACGGGACATGTTGCCAGGTGAACAGTATAAGTGAGGAGAGATTGTTACCCTGATTGTTTAGTATACACGGGACATGTTGCCAGGTGAACAGTATAAGTGAGGAGAGATTGTTACCCTGATTGTTTAGTACGCACGGGACATGTCACCAGGTGAACAGTATAAGTGAGGAGAGTGTGTTCCCCTGATGGTTTAACACGCACGGGACATGTTACCAGGTGAACAGTATAAGTGAGGGGAGTGTGTTCCCCTGATTGTTTAACAAGCACGGGACATGTTACCAGGTGAACAGTATAAGTGAGGAGAGTGTGTTCCCCTGATTGTTTAACACGCACGGGACATGTTACCAGGTGAACAGTATAAGTGAGGGGAGTGTGTTCCCCTGATTGTTTAACACGCAAGGGTCATGAGACCAGGTGAACAGTATAAGTGAGGAGAGTAATTTCCCCTGATGGTTTAATATACACGGGTCATGTTACCAGGTGAACAGTATAAGTGAGGAGAGTGTGTTCCGCTGATGGTTTAATATACACGGGACATGTTACCAGGTGAACAGTATAAGTGAGGAGAGTGCTTTCCCCTGATGATTTAATATACACGGGTCATGTTACCAGGTGAACAGTCTTAGTGAGGAGAGTGTGTTCCGCTGATGGTTTAATATACACGGGACATGTTACCAGGTGAACAGTATAAGTGAGGAGAGTGCTTTCCCCTGATGGTTTAATATACACGGGACATGTTACCAGGTGAACAGTATAAGTGAGGAGAGTGTGTTCCGCTGATGGTTTAATATACACGGGACATGTTACCAGGTGAACAGTATAAGTGAGGAGAGTGCTTTCCCCTGATGGTTTAATATACACGGGTCATGTTACCAGGTGAACAGTATAAGTGAGGAGAGTGTGTTCTGCTGATGGTTTGATATACACGGGTCATGTTACCAGGTGAACAGTATAAGTGAGGAGACTGTATTCCCCTGATGGTTTAATATACACGGGACATGTTAGCAGGTGAACAGTATAAGTGAGGGTTATGTGTTCCCCTGATGGTTTAATATACACGGTACATGTTACCAGGTGAACAGTATAAGTGAGCAGAGTCTGTTCCCCTTATTGTTAAATATACACGGGACACGTTACCAGGCGAACAGTATAAGTGAGGAGAAAATGTTCCCCTGATGATTTAATATACACGGTACATGTTACCAGGTTGACAGTGTAAGTGAGCAGAGTGTGTTCCCCTGATTGTTAAATATACACGGGACACGATACCAGGCGAACAGTATAAGTGAGGAGAGTGTGTTCCCCTGATGGTTAAATACACACGGGACGTGTTACCAGGTGAACAGTATAAGTGAGGACAGTGTGTTCCCCTGATGGTTTAATATACACGGGACATGTTACCAGGTGAACAGTATAAGTGAGGAGAGTGTGTTCCCCTGATGGTTTAACACGCACGGGACATGTTACCAGGTGAACAGTATAAGTGAGAGGAGTGTGTTCCCCTGATTGTTTAACACGCACGGGACATGTTACCAGCTGAACAGCATAAGTGAAGAGAGTGTGTTCCCATGATGGTTTAATATACATGGGACAAGTTACCAGGTGAAATGTATAAGTGAGGAGAGTGTGTTCTCCTGATTGTTTAATACACACGGGACATGTTACCAGGTGAACAGTATAAGTGAGGAGAATGTGTTCCCCTGATGGTTTAATATACATGGGACTTGTTACCAGGTGAGCAGTTTAAGTGAGGAGAGTGTGTTCCCCTGTTGGTTTAATATACATGGGACTTGTTACCAGGTGAACAGTTTAAGTGAGGAGAGTGTGTTCCCCTGATGGTTTAATATACATGGGACTTGTTACAAGGTGAACAGTATAAGTGAGCAGAGTGTGTTCCCCTGATTGTTAAATATACACGGGACACGTTAACAGGCGAACAGTATAAGTGAGGAGAGTGTGTTCCCCTGATGGTTTAATACACACGGGACGTGTTACCAGGTGAACAGTATAAGTGAGGAGAATGTGTTCCCCTGATGGTTTAGCACGCACGGGACATGTTACCAGGTGAACAGTATAAGTGAGGGGAGTGTGTTCCCCTGATGGTTTAACACGCACGGGACATGTTACCAGGTGAACAGTATAACTGAGGAGAATGTGTTCCCCTGATGGTTTAATATACATGGGACTTGTTACCAGGTGCACAGTTTAAGTGAGGAGAGTGTGTTCCCCTGATGGTTTAATATACATGGGACTTGTTACCAGGTGAACAGTTTAAGTGAGGAGAGTGTGTTCCCCTGATGGTTTAATATACACGGGACATGTTCCCAGGTGAACAGTATAAGTGAGGAGAGTGTGTTCCCCTGATCGTTTAGTATACACGTGACATGTTGCCAGGTGAACAGTATAAGTGAGGAAAGATTGTTACCCTGATTGTTTAGTACGCACGGGACATGTCACCAGGTGAACAGTATACGTGACGAGAGTGTGTTCACCTGATGGCTTAACAAGCACGGGACATGTTACCAGGTGAACAGTATAAGTGAGGGGAGTGTGTTCCCCTGATTGTTTAACACGCACGGGACATGTTACCAGGTGAACAGTATAAGTGAGGAGAGTGTGTTCCCCTGTTGGTTTAATATACATAGGACATGATACCAGGTGAACAGTATAAGTGAGGAGAGTGAGTTCCCCTGATTTTTTAATATACCCGGGACATGTCACCAGGTGATCAGTATAAGTGAGGAGAGTGTATTCCCCTGATGGTTTAATATACACGGGACATGTTACCAGGTGAACAGTATAAGTGAGGAGAGTGTGTTCCGCTGATGGTTTAATATACACGGGACATGTTACCAGGTGAACAGTATAAGTGAGGAGACTGCATTCCCCTGATGGTTTAATATACACGGGAGATGTTAGCAGTTGAATAGTATAAGTGAGGATTATGTGTTCCACTGATGGTTTAATATACACGGGACATGTTGCCAGGTGAACAGTACAAGTGAGGAGAGTGTGTTCCCCTGATGGTTTAATACACACGGGACATGTTACCAGGCGAACAGTGTAAGTGAGGAGAGTGTGTTCCATTGATGGTTTAATACACACGGGACATGTTACCAGGTGAACAGTATAAGTGAGGAGAATGTGTTCCCCTGATGGTTTAATACACACGGGACATGTTACCAGGTGAACAGTATAAGTGAGGAGAATGTGTTCCCCTGATGGTTTAATATACACGGGACATGTTAGCAGGTGAACAGTATAAGTGAGGAGAATGTGTTCCCCTGATGGTTTAATATACACGGGACATGTTACCAGGTGAACAGTACAAGTGAGGAGAGTGTGTTCCCCTGATTGTTTAATATACACAGGACATGTTACCAGGTGAACAGTATATGTGAGGAGAGTGTGTTCCCCTGATTGTTTAATACTCACGGGACATGTTACCAGGTGAACAGTATAAGTGAGGAGACTGTGTTTCCCTGATGCTTTAATACACCTGGGACATGTTACCAGGTGAACAGTATAAGTGAGGAGAGTGTGATCCAATGATTGTTTAATACTGACGGGATGTGTCACCAGGTGAAGAGTAGAAGTGAGGAGAGTGTGTTCCCCTGATGGTTTAATATACACGGGACATGTTACCAGGTGAACAGTATAAGTGAGGAGAGTGTGTTCCCCTGATGGTTTAATATACAGGGGACATATTACCAGGTGAACAGTATAAGTGAGGAGAGTGTGTTCCCCTGATTGTTTAATATACACGTTACATGTTCCCAGGTGAACAGTATAAGTCAGGAGAGTGTGTTCCCCTGATGGATTAATATACACAGGGCATATTACCAGGTGAACAGTATAAGTGAGGAGAGTGTGTTCCCCTGATTGTTTAATACTCTCGGGACATGTTACCAGCTGAACAGTATAAGTGAGGAGAGTGTGTTCCCCTGATGGTTTAACACACACGGGACATGTTACCAGGTGAACAGTATAAGTGAGGAGAGTGTTTTCCCCTGATTGTTTAATATACCCGGGACATGTCACCAGGTGAACAGTATAAGTGAGGAGAGTGTGTTCCCCTGATGGTTCAATGCACACGGGACATGTTACCAGGTGAACAGTATAAGTGAGGAGAGTGCTTTCCCCTGATGGTTTAATATTCACGGGACATGTTACCAGGTGAACAGTATAAGTGAGGAGAATGTGTTCCCCTGATGGTTTAATACACACAGGACATGTTACCAGGTGAACAGTATAAGTGAGGAGAATGTGTTCCCCTGATGGTTTAATTTTCACAGGACATGTTACCGGGTGAACAGTATAAGTGAGGAGAGTGTGTTCCCCTGTTGGTTTAATATACACAGGACATGATAGCAGGTGAACAGTATAAGTGAGGAGAGTGAGTTCCCCTGATTTTTTAATATACCCGGGACATGTCACCAGGTGATCAGTATAAGTGAGGAGAGTGTATTCCCCTGATGGTTTAATATACACGGGACATGTTACCAGGTGAACAGTATAAGTGAGGAGAGTGTGTTCCGCTGATGGTTTAATATACACGGGACATGTTACCAGGTGAACAGTATAAGTGAGGAGACTGTATTCCCCTGATGGTTTAATATACACGGGAGATGTTAGCAGTTGAACAGTATAAGTGAGGATTATGTGTTCCCCTGATGGTTTAATATACACGGGACATGTTGCCAGGTGAACAGTACAAGTGAGGAGAGTGTGTTCCCCTGATGGTTTAATATACACGGGACATGTTACCAGGTGAACAGTATAAGTGAGGAGAATGTGTTCCCCTGATGGTTTAATATACACGGGACATGTTAGCAGGTGAACAGTATAAGTGAGGAGAATGTGTTCCCCTGATGGTTTAATATACACGGGACATGTTACCAGGTGAACAGTACAAATGAGGAGAGTGTGTTCCCCTGATTGTTTAATATACACAGGACATGTTACCAGGTGAACAGTATAAGTGAGGAGAGTGTGATCCCCTGATTGTTTAATACTCACGGGACATGTTACCAGGTGAACAGTATAAGTGAGGAGACTGTGTTCCCCTGATGCTTTAATACACCTGGGACATGTTACCAGGTGAACAGTATAAGTGAGGAGAGTGTGATCCAATGATTGTTTAATACTGACGGGATGTGTCACCAGGTGAAGAGTAGAAGTGAGGAGAGTGTGTTCCCCTGATGGTTTAATATACACGGGACATGTTACCAGGTGAACAGTATAAGTGAGGAGAGTGTGTTCCCCTGATGGTTTAATATACAGGGGACATATTACCAGGTGAACAGTATAAGTGAGGAGAGTGTGTTCCCCTGATTGTTTAATATACACGTTACATGTTCCCAGGTGAACAGTATAAGTCAGGAGAGTGTGTTCCCCTGATGGTTTAATATACACAGGGCATATTACCAGGTGAACAGTATAAGTGAGGAGAGTGTGTTCCCCTGATTGTTTAATACTCTCGGGACATGTTACCAGCTGAACAGTATAAGTGAGGAGAGTGTGTTCCCCTGATGGTTCAATGCACACGGGACATGTTACCAGGTGAACAGTATAAGTGGGGAGAGTGCTTTCCCCTGATGGTTTAATATTAACGGGACATGTTACCAGGTGAACAGTATAAGTGAGGAGAGTGTGTTCCTCTGATGGTTTAATACACACAGGACATGTTACCAGGTGAACAGTATAAGTGAGGAGAATGTGTTCCCCTGATGGTTTAATTTTCACAGGACATGTTACCAGGTGAACAGTATAAGTGAGGAGAGTGTGTTCCCCTGATTGTTTAATACTCACGGGAAATGTTACCAGGTGAACAGTATATGTGAGGAGAGTGTGTTCCCTGATGGTTCAATGCACACAGGACATGTTACCAGGTGAACAGTATAAGTGAGGAGAATGTGTTCCCCTGATGGTTTAATTTTCACAGGACAAGTTACCAGGTGAACAGTATAAGTGAGGAGAGTGTGTTCCCCTGATTGTTTAATACTCTCGGGACATGTTACCAGCTGAACAGTATAAGTGAGGAGAGTGTTTTCCCCTGATTGTTTAATATACCCGGGACATGTCACCAGGTGAACAGTATAAGTGAGGAGAGTGTGTTCCCCTGATGGTTCAATGCACACGGGACATGTTACCAGGTGAACAGTATAAGTGAGGAGAGTGCTTTCCCCTGATGGTTTAATATTCACGGGACATGTTACCAGGTGAACAGTATAAGTGAGGAGAGTGTGTTCCCCTGATGGTTTAATACACACAGGACATGTTACCAGGTGAACAGTATAAGTGAGGAGAATGTGTTCCCCTGATGGTTTAATTTTCACAGGACATGTTACCAGGTGAACAGTATAAGTGAGGAGAGTGTGTTCCCCTGATTGTTTAATACTCACGGCAAATGTCACCAGGTGAACAGTATATGTGAGGAGAGTGTGTTCCCCTGATGGTTCAATGCACACGGGACATGTTACCAGGTGAACAGTATAAGAGAGGAGAGTGCTTTCCCCTGATGGTTTAATATTCACGGGACATGTTACCAGGTGAACAGTATAAGTGAGGAGAGTGTGTTCCCCTGATGGTTTAATACACACAGGACATGTTACCAGGTGAACAGTATAAGTGAGGAGAATGTGTTCCCCTGATGGTTTAATTTTCACAGGACATGTTACCAGGTGAACAGTGTAATTGAGGAGAGTGTGATCCCCTGATTGTTTAATACATACGGGACATGTCACCAGGTGAACATTATTAGTGAGGAGAGTGAGTTCCCCTGATTGTTTAATACAGACGGGACATGTCACCAGGTGAACAGTATAAGTGAGGAAAGTGTGTTCCCCTGATTGTTTAATATACAGGGGACATATTACCAGGTGAACAGTATAAGTGAGGAGAGTGTTTTCCCCTGATTGTTTAATATACCCGTGAGATGGCACCAGGTGAACAGTATAATTTAGGGGAGTGTGTTCCCCTGAAGGTTTAATATACACAGGAAATGTTACCAGGTGAACTGTATAAGTGAGGAGAATGTGTTCCCCTGATTGTTTAATACACATGGGACTTGTTACCAGGTGAACTGTATAAGAGAGGAGAGTGTCTTCCCCTGATGGTTTAATATACACGGGACATGTTCCCAGGTGTACAGTACAAGTGAGGAGAGTGCTTTCCCCTGATGGTTTAATATACACGGGCCATGTTTCCAGGTGAACTGTATAAATGAGGAGAGTGTGTTCCCCTGATCGTTTAGCATACACGGGACATGTTACCAGGTGAACAGTATAAGTGAGGAGTGTGTGTTCCCCTGATTGTTTAATATGCACGGGACATGTCACCAGGTGAACAGTATAAGTGAGGAGAGTGTGTTCCCCTGATGGTTTAACACGCACGGGACATGTTACCAGGTGAACAGTATAAGTGAGGAGAGTGTGTTCCCCTGTTGGTTTAATATACACAGGACATGATACCAGGTGAACAGTATAAGTGAGGATAGTGAGTTCCCCTGATTTTTTAATATACCCGGGACATGTCACCAGGTGATCAGTATAAGTGAGGAGAGTGTATTCCCCTGATGGTTTAATATACACGGGACATGTTACCAGGTGAACAGTATAAGTGAGGATAGTGTGTTCCGCTGATGGTTTAATATACCCGGGACATGTTACCAGGTGAACAGTATAAGTGAGGAGACTGTATTCCCCTGATGGTTTAATATACACGGGAGATGTTAGCAGTTGAACAGTATAAGTGAGGATTATGTGTTCCCCTGATGGTTTAATATACACGGGACATGTTGCCAGGTGAACAGTACAAGTGAGGAGAGTGTGTTCCCCTGATGGTTTAATACACACGGGACATGTTACCAGGTGAACAGCATAAGTGAGGAGAGTGTGTTCCTCTGATGGTATAATATACACGGGACATGTTACCAGGCGAACAGTGTAAGTGAGGAGAGTGTGTTCCCCTGATGGTTTAATACACACGGGACATGTTACCAGGTGAACAGTATAAGTGAGGAGAATGTGTTCCCCTGATGGTTTAATATACACGGGACATGTTACCAGGTGAACAGTATAAGTGAGGAGAATGTGTTCCCCTGATGGTTTAATATACACGGGACATGTTAGCAGGTGAACATTATAAGTGAGGAGAATGTGTTCCCCTGATGGTTTAATATACACGGGACATGTTACCAGGTGAACAGTACAAGTGAGGAGAGTGTGTTCCCCTGATTGTTTAATATACACAGGACATGTTACCAGGTGAACAGTATAAGTGAGGAGAGTGTGTTCCCCTGATTGTTTAATACTCACGGGACATGTTACCAGGTGAACAGTATAAGTGAGGAGACTGTGTTCCCCTGATGCTTTAATACACCTGGGACATGTTACCAGGTGAACAGTATAAGTGAGGAGAGTGTGATCCAATGATTGTTTAATACTGACGGGATGTGTCACCAGGTGAAGAGTAGAAGTGAGGAGAGTGTGTTCCCCTGATGGTTTAATATACACGGGACATGTGACCAGGTGAACAGTATAAGTGAGGAGAGTGTGTTCCCCTGATGGTTTAATATACAGGGGACATATTACCAGGTGAACAGTATAAGTGAGGAGAGTGTGTTCCCCTGATTGTTTAATATACACGTTAAATGTTCCCAGGTGAACAGTATAAGTCAGGAGAGTGTGTTCCCCTGATGGTTTAATATACACAGGGCATATTACCAGGTGAACAGTATAAGTGAGGAGAGTGTGTTCCCCTGATTGTTTAATACTCTCGGGACATGTTACCAGCTGAACAGTATAAGTGAGGAGAGTGTGTTCCCCTGATGGTTTAACACACACGGGACATGTCACCAGGTGAACAGTATAAGTGAGGAGAGTGTGTTCCCCTGATGGTTCAATGCACACGGGACATGTTACCAGCTGAACAGTATAAGTGAGGAGAGTGCTTTCCCCTGATGGTTTAATATTCACGGGACATGTTACCAGGTGAACAGTATAAGTGAGGAGAGTGTGTTCCCCTGATGGTTTAATACACACAGGACATGTTACCAGGTGAACAGTATAAGTGAGGAGAATGTGTTCCCCTGATGGTTTAATATTCACGGGACATGTTACCAGGTGAACAGTATAAGTGAGGAGAGTGTGTTCCCCTGATGGTTTAATACACACAGGACATGTTACCAGGTGAACAGTATAAGTGAGGAGAATGTGTTCCCCTGATGGTTTAATTTTCACAGGACATGTTACCAGGTGAACAGTATAAGTGAGGAGAGTGTGTTCCCCTGATTGTTTAATACTCACGGCAAATGTCACCAGGTGAACAGTATATGTGAGGAGAGTGTGTTCCCCTGATGGTTTAATACACACAGGACATGTTACCAGGTGAACAGTATAAGTGAGGAGAATGTGTTCCCCTGATGGTTTAATTTTCACAGGACATGTTACCAGGTGAACAGTGTAATTGAGGAGAGTGTGATCCCCTGATTGTTTAATACATACGGGACATGTCACCAGGTGAACATTATTAGTGAGGAGAGTGAGTTCCCCTGATTGTTTAATACAGACGGGACATGTCACCAGGTGAACAGTATAAGTGAGGAAAGTGTGTTCCCCTGATTGTTTAATATACAGGGGACATATTACCAGGTGAACAGTATAAGTGAGGAGAGTGTTTTCCCCTGATTGTTTAATATACCCGTGAGATGGCACCAGGTGAACAGTATAATTTAGGGGAGTGTGTTCCCCTGAAGGTTTAATATACACAGGAAATGTTACCAGGTGAACTGTATAAGTGAGGAGAATGTGTTCCCCTGATTGTTTAATACACATGGGACTTGTTACCAGGTGAACAGTATAAGAGAGGAGAGTGTCTTCCCCTGATGGTTTAATATACACGGGACATGTTCCCAGGTGTACAGTACAAGTGAGGAGAGTGCTTTCCCCTGATGGTTTAATATACACGGGCCATGTTTCCAGGTGAACTGTATAAATGAGGAGAGTGTGTTCCCCTGATCGTTTAGCATACACGGGACATGTTACCAGGTGAACAGTATAAGTGAGGAGTGTGTGTTCCCCTGATTGTTTAATATGCACGGGACATGTCACCAGGTGAACAGTATAAGTGAGGAGAGTGTGTTCCCCTGATGGTTTAACACGCACGGGACATGTTACCAGGTGAACAGTATAAGTGAGGAGAGTGTGTTCCCCTGTTGGTTTAATATACACAGGACATGATACCAGGTGAACAGTATAAGTGAGGATAGTGAGTTCCCCTGATTTTTTAATATACCCGGGACATGTCACCAGGTGATCAGTATAAGTGAGGAGAGTGTATTCCCCTGATGGTTTAATATACACGGGACATGTTACCAGGTGAACAGTATAAGTGAGGATAGTGTGTTCCGCTGATGGTTTAATATACACGGGACATGTTACCAGGTGAACAGTATAAGTGAGGAGACTGTATTCCCCTGATGGTTTAATATACACGGGAGATGTTAGCAGTTGAACAGTATAAGTGAGGATTATGTGTTCCCCTGATGGTTTAATATACACGGGACATGTTGCCAGGTGAACAGTACAAGTGAGGAGAGTGTGTTCCCCTGATGGTTTAATACACACGGGACATGTTACCAGGTGAACAGCATAAGTGAGGAGAGTGTGTTCCTCTGATGGTATAATATACACGGGACATGTTACCAGGCGAACAGTGTAAGTGAGGAGAGTGTGTTCCCCTGATGGTTTAATACACACGGGACATGTTACCAGGTGAACAGTATAAGTGAGGAGAATGTGTTCCCCTGATGGTTTAATATACACGGGACATGTTACCAGGTGAACAGTATAAGTGAGGAGAATGTGTTCCCCTGATGGTTTAATATACACGGGACATGTTAGCAGGTGAACATTATAAGTGAGGAGAATGTGTTCCCCTGATGGTTTAATATACACGGGACATGTTACCAGGTGAACAGTACAAGTGAGGAGAGTGTGTTCCCCTGATTGTTTAATATACACAGGACATGTTACCAGGTGAACAGTATAAGTGAGGAGAGTGTGTTCCCCTGATTGTTTAATACTCACGGGACATGTTACCAGGTGAACAGTATAAGTGAGGAGACTGTGTTCCCCTGATGCTTTAATACACCTGGGACATGTTACCAGGTGAACAGTATAAGTGAGGAGAGTGTGATCCAATGATTGTTTAATACTGACGGGATGTGTCACCAGGTGAAGAGTAGAAGTGAGGAGAGTGTGTTCCCCTGATGGTTTAATATACACGGGACATGTTACCAGGTGAACAGTATAAGTGAGGAGAGTGTGTTCCCCTGATGGTTTAATATACAGGGGACATATTACCAGGTGAACAGTATAAGTGAGGAGAGTGTGTTCCCCTGATTGTTTAATATACACGTTAAATGTTCCCAGGTGAACAGTATAAGTCAGGAGAGTGTGTTCCCCTGATGGTTTAATATACACAGGGCATATTACCAGGTGAACAGTATAAGTGAGGAGAGTGTGTTCCCCTGATTGTTTAATACTCTCGGGACATGTTACCAGCTGAACAGTATAAGTGAGGAGAGTGTGTTCCCCTGATGGTTTAACACACACGGGACATGTCACCAGGTGAACAGTATAAGTGAGGAGAGTGTGTTCCCCTGATGGTTCAATGCACACGGGACATGTTACCAGGTGAACAGTATAAGTGAGGAGAGTGCTTTCCCCTGATGGTTTAATATTCACGGGACATGTTACCAGGTGAACAGTATAAGTGAGGAGAGTGTGTTCCCCTGATGGTTTAATACACACAGGACATGTTACCAGGTGAACAGTATAAGTGAGGAGAATGTGTTCCCCTGATGGTTTAATTTTCACAGGACATGTTACCAGGTGAACAGTATAAGTGAGGAGAGTGTGTTCCCCTGTTGGTTTAATATACACAGGACATGATACCAGGTGAACAGTATAAGTGAGGAGAGTGAGTTCCCCTGATTTTTTAATATACCCGGGACATGTCACCAGGTGATCAGTATAAGTGAGGAGAGTGTATTCCCCTGATGGTTTAATATACACGAGACATGTTACCAGGTCAACAGTATAAGTGAGGAGAGTGTGTTCCGCTGATGGTTTAATATACACGGGACATGTTACCAGGTGAACAGTATAAGTGAGGAGACTGTATTCCCCTGATGGTTTAATATACACGGGAGATGTTAGCAGTTGAACAGTAAAAGTGAGGATTATGTGTTCCCCTGATGGTTTAATATACACGGGACATGTTGCCAGGTGAACAGTACAAGTGAGGAGAGTGTGTTCCCCTGATGGTTTAATACACACGGGACATGTTACCAGGTGAACAGTATAAGTGAGGAGAGTGTGTTCCTCTGATGGTTTAATATACACGGGACATGTTACCAGGCGAACAGTGTAAGTGAGGAGAGTGTGTTCCCCTGATGGTTTAATACACACGGGACATGTTACCAGGTGAACAGTATAAGTGTGGAGAATGTGTTCCCCTGATGGTTTAATATACACGGGACATGTTACCAGGTGAACAGTATAAGTGAGGAGAATGTGTTCCCCTGATGGTTTAATATACACGGGACATGTTAGCAGGGGAACAGTATAAGTGAGGAGAATGTGTTCCCCTGATGGTTTAATATACACGGGACATGTTACTAGGTGAACAGTACAAGTGAGGAGAGTGTGTTCCCCTGATTGTTTTATATACACAGGACATGTTACCAGGTGAACAGTATAAGTGAGGAGAGTGTGTTCCCCTGATTGTTTAATACTCACGGGACATGTTACAAGGTGAACAGTATAAGTGAGGAGACTGTGTTCCCCTGATGCTTTAATACACCTGGGACATGTTACCAGGTGAACAGGATAAGTGAGGAGAGTGTGATCCAATGATTGTTTAATACTGACGGGATGTGTCACCAGGTGAAGAGTAGATGTGAGGAGAGTGTGTTCCCCTGATGGTTTAATATACACGGGACATGTTAGCAGATGAACAGTATAAGTGAGGAGAGTGTGTTCCCCTGATGGTTTAATATACAGGGGACATATTACCAGGTGAACAGTATAAGTGAGGAGAGTGTGTTCCCCTGATTGTTTAATATACACGTTACATGTTCCCAGGTGAACAGTATAAGTCAGGAGAGTGTGTTCCCCTGATGGTTTAATATACACAGGGCATATTACCAGGTGAACAGTATAAGTGAGGAGAGTGTGTTCCCCTGATTGTTTAATACTCTCGGGACATGTTACCAGGTGAACAGTATAAGTGAGGAGAGTGCTTTCCCCTGATGGTTTAATATTCACGGGACATGTTACCAGGTGAACAGTATAAGTGAGGAGAGTGTGTTCCTCTGATGGTTTAATACACACAGGACATGTTACCAGGTGAACAGTATAAGTGAGGAGAATGTGTTCCCCTGATGGTTTAATTTTCACAGGACATGTTAACAGGTGAACAGTATAAGTGAGGAGAGTGTGTTCCCCTGATTGTTTAATACTCACGGGAAATGTTACCAGGTGAACAGTATATGTGAGGAGAGTGTGTTCCCCTGATGGTTCAATGCACACGGGACATGTTACCAGGTGAACAGTATAAGTGAGGAGAGTGCTTTCCCCTGATGGTTTAATATTCACGGGACATGTTACCAGGTGAACAGTATAAGTGAGGAGAGTGTGTTCCCCTGATGGTTTAATACACACAGGACATGTTACCAGGTGAACAGTATAAGTGAGGAGAATGTGTTCCCCTGATGGTTTAATTTTCACAGGACATGTTACCAGGTGAACAGTGTAATTGAGGAGAGTGTGATCCCCTGATTGTTTAATACATACGGGACATGTCACCAGGTGAACATTATTAGTGAGGAGAGTGAGTTCCCCTGATTGTTTAATACTGACGGGACATGTCACCAGGTGAACAGTATAAGTGAGGAAAGTGTGTTCCCCTGATTGTTTAATATACAGGGGACATATTACCAGGTGAACAGTATAAGTGAGGAGAGTGTTTTCCCCTGATTGTTTAATATACCCGTGAGATGGCACCACGTGAACAGTATAATTTAGGGGAGTGTGTTCCCCTGAAGGTTTAATATACACAGGAAATGTTACCAGGTGAACTGTATAAGTGAGGAGAATGTGTTCCCCTGATTGTTTAATACACATGGGACTTGTTACCAGGTGAACAGTATAAGTGAGGAGAGTGTGTTCCCCTGATGGTTTAATATACACGGGACATGTTCCCAGGTGTACAGTACAAGTGAGGAGAGTGCTTTCCCCTGATGGTTTAATATACACGGGCCATGTTTCCAGGTGAACAGTATAAATGAGGAGAGTGTGTTCCCATGATCGTTTAGCATACACGGGACATGTTACCAGGTGAACAGTATAAGTGAGGAGTGTGTGTTCCCCTGATTGTTTAATATGCACGGGACATGTCACCAGGTGAACAGTATAAGTGAGGAGAGTGTGTTCCCCTGATGGTTTAACACGCACGGGACATGTTACCAGGTGAACAGTATAAGTGAGGAGAGTGTGTTCCCCTGATTGTTTAACACGCACGGGACATGTTACCAGGTGAACAGTATAATTGAGGAGAGTGTGTTCCCCTGTTGGTTTAATATACACAGGACATGATACCAGGTGAACAGTATAAGTGAGGAGAATGAGTTCCCCTGATTTTTTAATATACCTGGGACATGTCACCAGGTGATCAGTATAAGCGAGGAGAGTGTGTTCCCCTGATGGTTAAATATACACGGGACATGTTACCAGGTGAACAGTATAAGTGAGGAGAGTGCTTTCCCCAGATGTTTTAATATACACGGGACCTGTTAGCAGGTGAACAGTATAAGTGAGGAGAGTGTGTTCCCCTGATGGTTTAATACACACAGGACATGTTACCAGGTGAACAGTGTAAGTGAGGAGAGGGCTTTCCCCTGATGGTTTAATATACACACGACATGTTACCAGGTGAACAGTATAAGTGAGGAGAGTGTGTTCCACTGATTGTTTAATACCCACGGGACATGTTACCAGCTGAACAGTATAGGTGCGGAGAGTGTGTTCCCCTGATGGTTTAACACGCACGAGACATGTTACCAGGTGAACAGTATATGTGAGGACAGTGTTTTCCCCTGATTGTTTAATATACCCGGGAGATGGCACCAGGTGAACAGTATAATTTAGGGGAGTGTGTTCCCCTGAAGGTTTAATATAAACAGGACATGTTACCAGGTGAACTGTGTAAGTGAGGAGAGTGTGTTCCCCTGATTGTTTAATATACATGGGACTTGTTACCAGGTGAACAGTATAAGTGAGGAGAGTGTGTTCCCCTGATGGTTTAATATACAGGGGACATGTTCCCAGGTGAACAGTACAAGTGAGGAGAGTGCTTTCCCCTGATGGTTTAATATACACGGGACATGTTTCCAGGTGAACAGTATAAATGAGGAGAGTGTGTTCCCCTGATGGTTTAGTACGCACGGGACAGGTCGCCAGGTGAACAGTATAAGTGAGGAGAGTGTGTTACCCTGATTGTTTAACACGCACGGGACATGTTACCAGGTGAACAGTATAGGTGAGGAGAGTGTGTTCCCCTGTTGGTTTAATATACACAGGACATGATACCAGGTGAACAGTATAAGTGAGGAGAGTGAGTTCCCCTGATGGTTTAATACACACAGGACATGTTACCAGGTGAACAGTATAAGTGAGGAGAATGTGTTCCCCTGATGGTTTAATTTTCACAGGACATGTTACCAGGTGAACAGTATAAGTGAGGAGAGTGTGTTCCCCTGATTGTTTAATACTCACGGGACATGTTACCAGGTGAACAGTATATGTGAGGAGAGTGTGTTCCCCTGATGGTTTAACACGCACGGGACATGTTACCAGGTGAACAGTATGAGTGAGGAGAGTGTGTTCCGCTGATGGTTTAATATACCCGGGACATGTCACCAGGTGAACATTATAAGTGAGGAGAGTGAGTTCCCCTGATTGTTTAATACTGACGGGACATGTCACCAAGTGAACAGTATAAGTCAGGAAAGTGTGTTCCCCTGATTGTTTAATATACAGGGGACATATTACCAGGTGAACAGTATAAGTGAGGAGAGTGTTTTCCCCTGATTGTTTAATATACCCGGGAGATGGCACCAGGTGAACTGTATAATTTAGGGGAGTGTGTTCCCCTGAAGGTTTAATATACACAGGACATGTTACCAGGTGAACTGTATAAGTGAGGAGAATGTGTTCCCCTGATTGTTTAATATACATGGGACTTGTTACCAGGTGAACCGTATAAGTGAGGAGAGTGTGTTCCCCTGATGGTTTAATATACACGGGACATGTTCCCAGGTGAACAGTACAAGTGAGGAGAGTGCTTTCCCCTGATGGTTAATATACACGGGACATGTTTCCAGGTGAACAGTATAAATGAGGAGAGTGTGTTCCCCTGATCGTTTAGCATACACGGGACATGTTACCAGGTGAACAGTATAAGTGAGGAGTGTGTGTTCCCCTGATTGTTTAATATGCACGGGACATGTCACCAGGTGAACAGTATAAGTGAGGAGAGTGTGTTCCCCTGATGGTTTAACACGCACGGGACATGTTACCAGGTGAACAGTATAAGTGAGGAGAGTGTGTTCCCCTGTTGATTTAATATACACAGGACATGATACCAGGTGAACAGTATAAGTGAGGAGAATGAGTTCCCCTGATTTTTTTATATACCCGGGACATGTCACCAGGTGATCAGTATAAGTGAGGAGAGTGTGTTCCCCTGATGGTTAAATATACACGGGACATGTTACCAGGTGAACAGTATAAGTGAGGAGAGTGCTTTCCCCAGATGGTTTAATATACACGGGACATGTTAGCAGGTGAACAGTATAAGTGAGGAGAGTGTGTTCCCCTGATTGTTTAATACACACAGGACATGTTACCAGCTGAACAGTATAAGTGAGGAGAGGGCTTTCCCCTGATGGTTTAATATACACACGACATGTTACCAGGTGAACAGTATAAGTGAGGAGAGTGTGTTTCCCTGATTGTTTAATACCCACGGGACATGTTACCAGCTGAACAGTATAGGTGCGGAGAATGTGTTCCCCTGATGGTTTAACACGCACGGGACATGTTACCAGGTGAACAGTATAAGTGAGGACAGTGTTTTCCCCTGATTGTTTAATATACCCGGGAGATGGCACCAGGTGAACAGTATAATTTAGGGGAGTGTGTTCCCCTGAAGGTTTAATATACACAGGACATGTTACCAGGTGAACTGTATAAGTGAGGAGAGTGTGTTCCCCTGATTGTTTAATATACATGGGACTTGTTACCAGGTGAACAGTTTAAGTGAGGAGAGTGTGTTCCCCTGATGGTTTAATATACAGGGGACATGTTCCCAGGTGAACAGTACAAGTGAGGAGAGTGCTTTCCACTGATGGTTTAATATACACGGGACATGTTTCCAGGTGAACAGTATAAATGAGGAGAGTGTGTTCCCCTGATGGTTTAGTACGCACGGGACATGTCACTAGGTGAACAGTATAAGTGAGGAGAGTGTGTTCCCCTGATTGTTTAACACGCACGGGACATGTTACCAGGTGAACAGTATAAGTGAGGAGAGTGTGTTCCCCTGTTGGTTTAATATACACGGGACATGATACCAGGTGAACAGTATAAGTGAGGAGAGTGAGTTCCCCTGATTTTTAAATATACCCGGGACATGTCACCAGTTGATCAGTATAAGTGAGGAGAGTGTGTTCCTCTGATTGTTTAATACACACAGGACATGTTACCAGGTGAACAGTATAAGTGAGGAGAGTGTGTTCCCCTGATTGTTTAATATACACGGGACATGTTACCAGGTGAATAGTATAAGTGAGGAGAATGTGTTCCCCTGATGGTTTAATATACACAGGACATGTTACCAGGTGAACAGTATAAGTGAGGAGAGTGTGTTCCGCTGATGCTTTAATACTCACGGGACATGTTGACAGGTGAACAGTATAATTGAGGAGAGTGTGTTCCCCTGATGGTTTGACACGCACGGGACATGTTACCAGGTGAACAGTATAAGTGAGGAGAGTGCTTTCCCCTGATGGTTTAATATTCACGGGACATGTTACCAGGTGAACAGTATAAGTGAGGAGAGTGTGTTCCCCTGATGGTTTAATGCACACAGGACATGTTAGCAGGTGAACAGTATAAGTGAGGAGAGTGTATTCCCCTGATGGTTTAATACACACAGGACATGTTACCAGGTGAACAGTGTAAGTGAGGAGAGGGCTTTCCCCTGATGGTTTAATATACACACGACATGTTACCAGGTGTACAGTATAAGTGAGGAGAGTGTGTTCCCCTGATTGTTTAATACCCACGGGACATGTTACCAGCTGAACAGTATAGGTGCGGAGAGTGTGTTCCCCTGATGGTTTAACACGCACGAGACATGTTACCAGGTGAACAGTATATGTGAGGACAGTGTTTTCCCCTGATTGTTTAATATACCCGGGAGATGGCACCAGGTGAACAGTATAATTTAGGGGTGTGTGTTCCCCTGAAGGTTTAATATACACAGGACATGTTACCAGGTGAACTGTGTAAGTGAGGAGAGTGTGTTCCCCTGATTGTGTAATATACATGGGACTTGTTACCTGGTGAACAGTATAAGTGAGGAGAGTGTGTTCCCCTGATCGTTTAATTTCCAGGGGACATGTTCCCAGGTGAACAGTACAAGTGAGGAGAGTGCTTTCCCCTGATGGTTTAATATACACGGGACATGTTTCCAGGTGAACAGTATAAATGCGGAGGGTGTGTTCCCCTGATGGTTTAGTACGCACGGGACAGGTCGCCAGGTGAACAGTATAAGTGAGGAGAGTGTGTTCCCCTGATGGTTTAACACGCACGGGACATGTTACCAGGTGAACAGTATAAGTGAGGAGAGTGAGTTCCCCTGATTGTTTAACACGCACGGGACATGTTACCAGGTGAACAGTATAAGTGAGGAGAGTGTGTTCCCCTGTTGGTTTAATATACACAGGACATGATACCAGGTGAACAGTATAAGTGAGGAGAGTGAGTTCCCCTTCTGGTTTAATACACACAGGACATGTTACCAGGTGAACAGTATAAGTGAGGAGAATGTGTTCCCCTGATGGTTTAATTTTCACAGGACATGTTACCAGGTGAACAGTATAAGTGAGGAGAGTGTGTTCCCCTGATTGTTTAATACTCACGGGACATTTACCAGATGAACAGTATATGTGAGGAGAGTGTGTTCCCCTGATGGTTTAACACGCACGGGGCATGTTACCAGGTGAACAGTATGAGTGAGGAGAGTGTGTTCCGCTGATGGTTTAATATACCCGGGACATGTCACCAGGTGAACATTATAAGTGAGGAGAGTGAGTTCCCCTGATTGTTTAATACTGACGGGACATGTCACCAGGTGAACAGTATAAGTCAGGAAAGTGTGTTCCCCTGATTGTTTAATATACAGGGGACATATTACCAGGTGAACAGTATAAGTGAGGAGAGTGTTTTCCCCTGATTGTTTAATATACCCGGGAGATGGCACCAGGTGAACAGTATAATTTAGGGGAGTGCGTTCCCCTGAAGGTTTAATATACACAGGACATGTTACCAGGTGAACTGTATAAGTGAGGAGAATGTGTTCCCCTGATTGTTTAATATACATGGGACTTGTTACCAGGTGAACAGTATAAGTGAGGAGAGTGTGTTCCCCTGATGGTTTAATATACACGGGACATGTTCCCAGGTGAACAGTACAAGTGAGGAGAGTGCTTTCCCCTGATGGTTAATATACACGGGACATGTTTCCAGGTGAACAGTATAAATGAGGAGAGTGTGTTCCCCTGATCGTTTAGCATACACGGGACATGTTACCAGGTGAACAGTAAAAGTGAGAAGTGTGTGTTCCCCTGATTGTTTAATATGCACGGGACATGTCACCAGATGAACAGTATCAGTGAGGAGAGTGTGTTCACCTGATGGTTTAACACGCACGGGACATGTTACCAGGTGAACAGTATAAGTGAGGAGAGTGAGTTCCCCTTCTGGTTTAATACACACAGGACATGTTACCAGGTGAACAGTATAAGTGAGGAGAATGTGTTCCCCTGATGGTTTAATATACACAGGACATGATACCAGGTGAACAGTATAAGTGAGGAGAATGAGTTCCACTGATTTTTTTATATACCCGGGACATGTCACCAGGTGATCAGTATAAGTGAGGAGAGTGTGTTCCCCTGATGGTTAAATATACACGGGACATGTTACCAGGTGAACAGTATAAGTGAGGAGAGTGCTTTCCCCAGATGGTTTAATATACACGGGACATGTTAGCAGGTGAACAGTATAAGTGAGGAGAGTGTGTTCCCCTGATTGTTTAATACACACAGGACATGTTACCAGCTGAACAGTATAAGTGAGGAGAGGGTGATCCCCTGATGGTTTAATATACACACGACATGTTACCAGGTGAACAGTATAAGTGAGGAGAGTGTGTTCCCCTGATTGTTTAATACCCACGGGACATGTTACCAGCTGAACAGTATAGGTGCGGAGAATGTGTTCCCCTGATGGTTTAACACGCGCGGGACATGTTACCAGGTGAACAGTATAAGTGAGGACAGTGTTTTCCCCTGATTGTTTAATATACCCGGGAGATGGCACCAGGTGAACAGTATAATTTAGGGGAGTGTGTTCCCCTGAAGGTTTAATATACACAGGACATGTTACCAGGTGAACTGTATAAGTGAGGAGAGTGTGTTCCCCTGATTGTTTAATATACATGGGACTTGTTACCAGGTGAACAGTTTAAGTGAGGAGAGTGTGTTCCCCTGATGGTTTAATATACAGGGGACATGTTCCCAGGTGAACAGTACAAGTGAGGAGAGTGCTTTCCACTGATGGTTTAATATACACGGGACATGTTTCCAGGTGAACAGTATAAATGAGGAGAGTGTGTTCCCCTGATGGTTTAGTACGCACGGGACATGTCACTAGGTGAACAGTATAAGTGAGGAGAGTGTGTTCCCCTGATTGTTTAACACGCACGGGACATGTTACCAGGTGAACAGTATAAGTGAGGAGAGTGTGTTCCCCTGTTGGTTTAATATACACAGGACATGATACCAGGTGAACAGTATAAGTGAGGAGAGTGAGTTCCCCTGATTTTTAAATATACCCGGGACATGTCACCAGTTGATCAGTATAAGTGAGGAGAGTGTGTTCCTCTGATGGTTTAATACACACAGGACATGTTACCAGGTGAACAGTGTAAGTGAGGAGAGTGTGTTCCCCTGATTGTTTAATATACACGGGACATGTTACCAGGTGAACAGTATAAGTGAGGAGAATGTGTTCCCCTGATGGTTTAATATACACAGGACATGTTACCAGGTGAACAGTATAAGTGAGGAGAGTGTGTTCCGCTGATGCTTTAATACTCACGGGACATGTTGCCAGGTGAACAGTATAAGTGAGGAGAGTGTGTTCCCCTGATGGTTTGACACGCACGGGACATGTTACCAGGTGAACAGTATAAGTGAGGAGAGTGCTTTCCCCTGATGGTTTAATATTCACGGGACATGTTACCAGGTGAACAGTATAAGTGAGGAGAGTGTGTTCCCCTGATGGTTTAATACACACAGGACATGTTACCAGGTGAACAGTATAAGTGAGGAGAGTGTTTTCCCCTGATGGTTTAATATTCACGGGACATGTTACCAGGTGAACAGTATAAGTGATGAGAGTGTGTTCCCCTGATGGTTTAATACACACAGGACATGTTACCAGGTGAACAGTATAAGTGAGGAGAATGTGTTCCACTGATGGTTTAATTTTCACAGGACATGTTACCAGGTGAACAGTAAAATAGAGGAGAGCTTGTTCCCCTGATTGTTTAATACTCACGGGACATGTTACCCGGTGAACAGTATATGTGAGGAGAGTGTGTTCCCCTGATGGTTCAACACGCATGGGACATGTTACCAGGTGAACAGTATAAGTGAGGAGAGAGTGTTCCGCTGATGGTTTAATATACCCGGGACATGTCAGCAGGTGAATAGTATAAGTGAGGAGAGTGTGTTCCCCTGATTGTTTAATACACACGGGACATGTCACCAGGTCAACAGTATAAGTGAGGAGAGTGTGTTCCCCTGATTGTTTAATACTCACGGGACATGTTGCCAGGTGAACAGTATAAGTGAGGAGAGTGTGTTCCCCTGATGGTTTAACACGCACGGGACATGTTACCAGGTGAACCGTATAAGTGAGGAGAGTGTGTTCCGCTGATGGTTTAATATACAGGGGACATGTTACCAGGTGAAATGTATAATTGAGGAGAGTGTGTTCCCCTGATGGTTTAATATTCACGGTACATGTTACCAGGAGAACAGTATAAGTGAGGAGAGTGTCTTCCCCTGATGGTTTAATATACAGGGGACATGTTACCAGGTGAACAGTATAAGTGAGGAGAGTGTGTTCCCCTGATTGTTCAATACACACGGGACATGTCACCAAGTGAAATGTATAATTGAGGAGAGTGTGTTCCCCAGATGGTTTAATGTGCACGGTACATGTTACCAGGTGAACAGTATAAGTGAGGAGAGTGTGTTCCCCTGATGGTTTAATATACACGGGACATGTTCCCAGGTGAACAGTATAGGTGAGCAGAGTGTGTTCCCCTGATGGTTTAATATACACAGGGCATATTACCAGGTGAACAGTATAAGTGAGGAGAGTGTGTTCCCCTTATGGTTTAATACACACGGGACATGTTATCAGGTGAACAGTATAAGTGAGGAGAGTGTGTTCCCCTGATTGTTTAATGCACACGGGTCATGTTACAAGGTGAACAGCATAAGTGAGGAGAGTGTGTTCCCCTGATGGTTTAATATACACGGGACATATTACCAGGTGAACAGTACAACTGAGGAGAATGTGTTCCCCTGATGGTTTAATATACACAGGACATGTTACCAGGTGAACAGTATAAGTGAGGAGAGTGTGTTCCCCTGATTGTTTAATACTCACGGGACATGTTACCAGGTGAACAGTATATGTGAGTAGAGTGTGCTCCCCTGATGGTTTAACACGCACGGGACATGTTACAAGGTGAACAGTATAAGTGAGGAGAGTGTGTTCCCCTGATTGTTTAATACTGACGGGACATGTCACCATGTGAACAGTGTAAGTGAGGAGAGTGTGTTCCCCTGATGGTTTAATGCACACGGGACATGTTACCAGGTGAACAGAAGAAGTGAGGAGAGTGTGTTCCCCTGATGGTTTAATATTCACGGGACATGTTACCAGGTGAACAGTATAAGTGAGTAGAGTGCGTTCCCCTGATGGTTTAATACACACAGGACATGTTACCAGGTGAACAGTATAAGCGAGGAGAATGTGTTCCCCTGATGGTTTAATTTTCACAGGACATGTTACCAGGTGAACAGTATAAGTGAGGAGAGTGTGTTCCCCTGATTGTTTAATACTCACGGGACATGTTACCCGGTGAACAGTATATGTGAGGAGAGTGTGTTCCCCTGATGGTTTAACACGCACGGGACATGTTACCAGGTGAAAAGTATAATTGAGGAGAGTGTGTTCCCCTGATTGTTTAATACACACGGGACATGTCGCCAGGTGAACATTAAAAGTGAGGAGAGTGAGTTCCCCTGATTGTTTAATACACACGGGACATGTTGCGAGGTGAACAGTATAAGTGAGGAGAGTGTGTTCCCCTGATTGTTTAATACACTGGGGACATGTCACCAGGTGAACATTATGAGTGAGGAGAGTGTGTTCCGCTGATGGTTTAATATACACGGGACATGTTACCAGGTGAACAGTATAAGTGAGGAGAGTGTGTTCCCCTGATGGTTTAATATACAGGAGACATGTTACCAAGTGAACCGTATAAGTGAGGAGAGTGTGTTCCCCTGATGGTTTAATATACACGGGATATGTTCCCAGGTGAACAGTATAAGTGAGGAGAGAGTGTTCCCATGATGGTTTAATATACACAGGACATGTTATCAGGTGAACAGTATAAGTGAGGAGAGTGTGTTCCCCTTATGGTTTAATACACACGGGACATGTTATCAGGTGAACAGTATAAGTGAGGAGAGTGTGTTCCCCTGATTGTTTAATATACACAGTGCATATTACCAGGTGAACAGTATAAGTGAGGAGAGTGTGTTCCCCTTATGGTTTAATACACACGGGACATGTTACCAGGTGAACAGAATAAATGAGGAGAGTGTGTTCCCCTGATCCTTTAGTATACACGGGACATGATACCAGGTGAACAGTTTAAGTGAGGAGAGTGAGTTCCCTTGATTTTTTAATATACCCGGGACATGACACCAGGTGAACAGTATAAGTGAGGAGAGTGCTTTCCCCTGATGGTTTAAGATACACGGGACATGTTACTAGGTTAAAAGTAGAAGTGAGGCGAGTGTGTTCCGCTGATGGTTTAATATTCACGGGACATGTTACCAGGTGAACAGTATAAGTGAGGAGACTGTATTCCCCTGATGGTTTAATATACACGGGACATGTTAGCAGGTGAACAGTATAAGTGAGGATTATGTGTTCCCCTGATGGTTTAATATACACGGGACATGTTATCAGGTGAACAGTATAGGTGAGCAGAGTGTGTTCCCCTGATTGTTAAATATACACGGGACACGTTACCAGGCGAACAGTATAAGTGAGGAGAGTGTGTTCCCCTGATGGTTTAATATACACGGGACATGTTACCAGGTGAACAGTATAAGAGAGGAGAGTGTGTTCCCCTGATGGTTTAATATACACGGGACATGTTTCCAGGTGAACAGTATAAGTGAGGAGACTGTATTCCCCTGATGTTTTAATATACACGGGACATGTTAGCAGGTGAACAGTATAAGTGAGGAGAATGTGTTCCCCTGATGGTTTAATATACAGGAGACATGTTACCAGGTGAACCGTATAAGTGAGGAGAGTGCGTTCCCCTGATGGTTTAATATACACGGGATATGTTCCCAGGTGAACAGTATAAGTGAGGAGAGAGTGTTCCCCTGATGTTTTAATATTCACAGGACATGTTATCAGGTGAACAGTATAAGTGAGGAGAGTGTGTTCCCCTTATGGTTTAATACACACGGGACATGTTATCAGGTGAACAGTATAAGTGAGGAGAGTGTGTTCCCCTGATTGTTTAATATACACAGGGCATATTACCAGGTGAACAGTATAAGTGAGGAGAGTGTGTTCCCCTTATGGTTTAATACACACGGGACATGTTACCAGGTGAACAGTATAAGTGAGGAGAGTGTGTTCCCCTGATTGTTTAATGCACACGGGACATGTTAGCAGGTGAACAGTATAAGTGAGGAGAGTGTGTTCCCCTGATGGTTTAATATAAACGGGACATGTTACCAGGTGAACAGTATAAGTGAGGGGAGTGTATTCCCCTGATTGTTTAATGCACACAGGACATATTACCAGGTGAACAGTATAAGTGAGGAGAGTGTGTTCCCCTGATTGTTTAATACCCAAGGGACATGTTACCAGCTGAACAGTATAAGTGCGGAGAGTGTGTTCCCCTGATGGTTTAACACGCACGGGACATGTTACCTGGTGAACAGTATAAGTGAGGAGAGTGTGTTCCCCTGAAGGTTTAATATACACAGGACATGTTACCAGGTGAACTGCATAAGTGAGGAGAGTGTGTTCCCCTGATGGTTTAATATACACGGGACATGTTCCCAGGTGAACAGTACAAGTCAGGAGAGTGCTTTCCCCTGATGGTTTAATATACACGGGACATGTTTCCAGGTGAACAGTATAAATGAGGAGAGTGTGTTCCCCTGATCGTTTAGCATACACGGGACATTGAACCAGGTGAATAGTATAAGTGAGGAGAGATTGTTACCCTGATTGTTTAGTACGCAAGGGACATGTCACCAGGTGAACAGTATAAGTGAGGAGAGTGTGTTCCCCTGATGGTTTAACACGCACGGGACATGTTACCAGATGAACAGTATTAGTGAGGAGAGTGTGTTCCCCTGATTGTTTAACACGCACGGGACATGTTACCAGGTGAACAGTATAAGTGAGGAGACTGTGTTCCCCTGTTGGTTTAATATACACAGGACATGATACCAGGTGAACAGTATAAGTGAGGAGAGTGAGTTCCCCTGATTTTTTAATATACCCGGGACATGTCACCAGGTGATCAGTATAAGTGAGGAGAGTGAATTCCCCTGATGGTTTAATATACACGGGACATGTTACCAGGTGAACAGTATAAGTGAGGAGAGTGCTTTCCCCAGATTGTTTAATATACACGGGACATGTTACCAGGTGAATAGTATAAGTGAGGAGAGTGTGTTCCTCTGATGGTTTAATATACACGGGACATGTTACCAGGTGAACAGTATAAGTGAGGAGAGTGTGTTCCTCTGATGGTTTAATATACAGGAGACATGTTACCAGGTGAACCGTATAAGTGAGGAGAGTGTGTTCCCCTGATGGTTTAATATACACGGGATATGTTCCCAGGTGAACAGTATAAGTGAGGAGAGAGTGTTCCCCTGATGGTTTAATATACACGGGACATGTTATCAGGTGAACAGTATAAGTGAGGAGAGTGTGTTCCCCTTATGGTTTAATACACACGGGACATGTTATCAGGTGAACAGTATAAGTGAGGAGAGTGTGTTCCCCTGATTGTTTAATATACACAGGGCATATTACCAGGTGAACAGTATAAGTGAGGAGAGTGTGTTCCCCTTATGGTTTAATACACACGGGACATGTTACCAGGTGAACAGTATAAATGAGGAGAGTGTGTTCCCCTGATCCTTTAGTATACACGGGACATGATACCAGGTGAACAGTTTAAGTGAGGAGAGTGAGTTCCCTTGATTTTTTAATATACCCGGGACATGACACCAGGTGAACAGTATAAGTGAGGAGAGTGCTTTCCCCTGATGGTTTAAGATACACGGGACATGTTACTAGGTGAACAGTAGAAGTGAGGCGAGTGTGTTCCGCTGATGGTTTAATATTCACGGGACATGTTACCAGGTGAACAGTATAAGTGAGGAGACTGTATTCCCCTGATGGTTTAATATACACGGGACATGTTAGCAGGTGAACAGTATAAGTGAGGATTATGTGTTCCCCTGATGGTTTAATATACACGGGACATGTTATCAGGTGAACAGTATAGGTGAGCAGAGTGTGTTCCCCTGATTGTTAAATATACACGGGACACGTTACCAGGCGAACAGTATAAGTGAGGAGAGTGTGTTCCCCTGATGGTTTAATATACACGGGACATGTTACCAGGTGAACAGTATAAGAGAGGAGAGTGTGTTCCCCTGATGGTTTAATATACACGGGACATGTTAGCAGGTGAACAGTATAAGTGAGGATTATGTGTTCCCCTGATGGTTTAATATACACGGGACATGTTATCAGGTGAACAGTATAGGTGAGCAGAGTGTGTTCCCCTGATTGTTAAATATACACGGGACACGTTACCAGGCGAACAGTATAAGTGAGGAGAGTGTGTTCCCCTGATGGTTTAATATACACGGGACATGTTACCAGGTGAACAGTATAAGAGAGGAGAGTGTGTTCCCCTGATGGTTTAATATACACGGGACATGTTTCCAGGTGAACAGTATAAGTGAGGAGACTGTATTCCCCTGATGTTTTAATATACACGGGACATGTTAGCAGGTGAACAGTATAAGTGAGGAGAATGTGTTCCCCTGATGGTTTAATATACAGGAGACATGTTACCAGGTGAACCGTATAAGTGAGGAGAGTGCGTTCCCCTGATGGTTTAATATACACGGGATATGTTCCCAGGTGAACAGTATAAGTGAGGAGAGAGTGTTCCCCTGATGTTTTAATATTCACAGGACATGTTATCAGGTGAACAGTATAAGTGAGGAGAGTGTGTTCCCCTTATGGTTTAATACACACGGGACATGTTATCAGGTGAACAGTATAAGTGAGGAGAGTGTGTTCCCCTGATTGTTTAATATACACAGGGCATATTACCAGGTGAACAGTATAAGTGAGGAGAGTGTGTTCCCCTTATGGTTTAATACACACGGGACATGTTACCAGGTGAACAGTATAAGTGAGGAGAGTGTGTTCCCCTGATTGTTTAATGCACACGGGACATGTTAGCAGGTGAACAGTATAAGAGAGGAGAGTGTGTTCCCCTGATGGTTTAATATAAACGGGACATGTTACCAGGTGAACAGTATAAGGGAGGGGAGTGTATTCCCCTGATTGTTTAATGCACACAGGACATATTACCAGGTGAACAGTATAAGTGAGGAGAGTGTGTTCCCCTGATTGTTTAATACCCAAGGGACATGTTACCAGCTGAACAGTATAAGTGCGGAGAGTGTGTTCCCCTGATGGTTTAACACGCACGGGACATGTTACCTGGTGAACAGTATAAGTGAGGAGAGTGTGTTCCCCTGAAGGTTTAATATACACAGGACATGTTACCAGGTGAACTGCATAAGTGAGGAGAGTGTGTTCCCCTGATGGTTTAATATACACGGGACATGTTCCCAGGTGAACAGTACAAGTCAGGAGAGTGCTTTCCCCTGATGGTTTAATATACACGGGACATGTTTCCAGGTGAACAGTATAAATGAGGAGAGTGTGTTCCCCTGATCGTTTAGCATACACGGGACATTGAACCAGGTGAATAGTATAAGTGAGGAGAGATTGTTACCCTGATTGTTTAGTACGCAAGGGACATGTCACCAGGTGAACAGTATAAGTGAGGAGAGTGTGTTCCCCTGATGGTTTAACACGCACGGGACATGTTACCAGATGAACAGTATTAGTGAGGAGAGTGTGTTCCCCTGATTGTTTAACACGCACGGGACATGTTACCAGGTGAACAGTATAAGTGAGGAGACTGTGTTCCCCTGTTGGTTTAATATACACAGGACATGATACCAGGTGAACAGTATAAGTGAGGAGAGTGAGTTCCCCTGATTTTTTAATATACCCGGGACATGTCACCAGGTGATCAGTATAAGTGAGGAGAGTGTATTCCCCTGATGGTTTAATATACACGGGACATGTTACCAGGTGAACAGTATAAGTGAGGAGAGTGCTTTCCCCAGATTGTTTAATATACACGGGACATGTTACCAGGTGAACAGTATAAGTGAGGAGAGTGTGTTCCGCTGATGGTTTAATATACACGGGACATGTTACCAGGTGAACAGTATAAGTGAGGAGAGTGTGTTCCTCTGATGGTTTAATATACAGGAGACATGTTACCAGGTGAACCGTATAAGTGAGGAGATTGTGTTCCCCTGATGGTTTAATATACACGGGATATGTTCCCAGGTGAACAGTATAAGTGAGGAGAGAGTGTTCCCCTGATGGTTTAATATACACGGGACATGTTATCAGGTGAACAGTATAAGTGAGGAGAGTGTGTTCCCCTTATGGTTTAATACACACGGGACATGTTATCAGGTGAACAGTATAAGTGAGGAGAGTGTGTTCCCCTGATTGTTTAATATACACAGGGCATATTACCAGGTGAACAGTATAAGTGAGGAGAGTGTGTTCCCCTTATGGTTTAATACACACGGGACATGTTACCAGATGAACAGTATAAATGAGGAGAGTGTGTTCCCCTGATCCTTTAGTATACACGGGACATGATACCAGGTGAACAGTTTAAGTGAGGAGAGTGAGTTCCCTTGATTTTTTAATATACCCGGGACATGACACCAGGTGAACAGTATAAGTGAGGAGAGTGCTTTCCCCTGATGGTTTAAGATACACGGGACATGTTACTAGGTGAACAGTAGAAGTGAGGCGAGTGTGTTCCGCTGATGGTTTAATATTCACGGGACATGTTACCAGGTGAACAGTACAAGTGAGGAGACTGTATTCCCCTGATGGTTTAATATACACGGGACATGTTAGCAGGTGAACAGTATAAGTGAGGATTATGTGTTCCCCTGATGGTTTAATATACACGGGACATGTTATCAGGTGAACAGTATAGGTGAGCAGAGTGTGTTCCCCTGATTGTTAAATATACACGGACACGTTACCAGGCGAACAGTATAAGTGAGGAGAGTGTGTTCCCCTGATGGTTTAATATACACGGGACATGTTACCAGGTGAACAGTATAAGAGAGGAGAGTGTGTTCCCCTGATGGTTTAATATACACGGGACATGTTTCCAGGTGAACAGTATAAGTGAGGAGACTGTATTCCCCTGATGTTTTAATATACACGGGACATGTTAGCAGGTGAACAGTATAAGTGAGGAGAATGTGTTCCCCTGATGGTTTAATATACAGGAGACATGTTACCAGGTGAACCGTATAAGTGAGGAGAGTGCGTTCCCCTGATGGTTTAATATACACGGGATATGTTCCCAGGTGAACAGTATAAGTGAGGAGAGAGTGTTCCCCTGATGTTTTAATATTCACAGGACATGTTATCAGGTGAACAGTATAAGTGAGGAGAGTGTGTTCCCCTTATGGTTTAATACACACGGGACATGTTATCAGGTGAACAGTATAAGTGAGGAGAGTGTGTTCCCCTGATTGTTTAATATACACAGGGCATATTACCAGGTGAACAGTATAAGTGAGGAGAGTGTGTTCCCCTTATGGTTTAATACACACGGGACATGTTACCAGGTGAACAGTATAAGTGAGGAGAGTGTGTTCCCCTGATTGTTTAATGCACACGGGACATGTTAGCAGGTGAACAGTATAAGTGAGGAGAGTGTGTTCCCCTGATGGTTTAATATAAACGGGACATGTTACCAGGTGAACAGTATAAGTGAGGGGAGTGTATTCCCCTGATTGTTTAATGCACACAGGACATATTACCAGGTGAACAGTATAAGTGAGGAGAGTGTGTTCCCCTGATTGTTTAATACCCAAGGGACATGTTACCAGCTGAACAGTATAAGTGCGGAGAGTGTGTTCCCCTGATGGTTTAACACGCACGGGACATGTTACCTGGTGAACAGTATAAGTGAGGAGAGTGTGTTCCCCTGAAGGTTTAATATACACAGGACATGTTACCAGGTGAACTGCATAAGTGAGGAGAGTGTGTTCCCCTGATGGTTTAATATACACGGGACATGTTCCCAGGTGAACAGTACAAGTGAGGAGAGTTCTTTCCCCTGATGGTTTAATATACACGGGACATGTTTCCAGGTGAACAGTATAAATGAGGAGAGTGTGTTCCCCTGATCGTTTAGCATACACGGGACATTGAACCAGGTGAATAGTATAAGTGAGTAGAGATTGTTACCCTGATTGTTTAGTACGCAAGGGACATGTCACCAGGTGAACAGTATAAGTGAGGAGAGTGTGTTCCCCTGATGGTTTAACACGCACGGGACATGTTACCAGATGAACAGTATTAGTGAGGAGAGTGTGTTCCCCTGATTGTTTAACACGCACGGGACATGTTACCAGGTGAACAGTATAAGTGAGGAGACTGTGTTCCCCTGTTGGTTTAATATACACAGGACATGATACCAGGTGAACAGTATAAGTGAGGAGAGTGAGTTCCCCTGATTTTTTAATATACCCGGGACATGTCACCAGGTGATCAGTATAAGTGAGGAGAGTGTATTCCCCTGATGGTTTAATATACACGGGACATGTTACCAGGTGAACAGTATAAGTGAGGAGAGTGCTTTCCCCAGATTGTTTAATATACACGGGACATGTTACCAGGTGAACAGTATAAGTGAGGAGAGTGTGTTCCGCTGATGGTTTAATATACACGGGACATGTTACCAGGTGAACAGTATAAGTGAGGAGAGTGTGTTCCTCTGATGGTTTAATATACAGGAGACATGTTACCAGGTGAACCGTATAAGTGAGGAGAGTGTGTTCCCCTGATGGTTTAATATACACGGGATATGTTCCCAGGTGAACAGTATAAGTGAGGAGAGAGTGTTCCCCTGATGGTTTAATATACACGGGACATGTTATCAGGTGAACAGTATAAGTGAGGAGAGTGTGTTCCCCTTATGGTTTAATACACACGGGACATGTTATCAGGTGAACAGTATAAGTGAGGAGAGTGTGTTCCCCTGATTGTTTAATATACACAGGGCATATTACCAGGTGAACAGTATAAGTGAGTAGAGTGTGTTCCCCTTATGGTTTAATACACACGGGACATCTTACCAGGTGAACAGTATAAATGAGGAGAGTGTGTTCCCCTGTTCCTTTAGTATACACGGGACATGATACCAGGTGAACAGTTTAAGTGAGGAGAGTGAGTTCCCCTGATTTTTTAATATACCCGGGACATGACACCAGGTGAACAGTATAAGTGAGGAGAGTGCTTTCCCCTGATGGTTTAAGATACACGGGACATGTTACTAGGTGAACAGTAGAAGTGAGGCGAGTGTGTTCCGCTGATGGTTTAATATTCACGTGACATGTTACCAGGTGAACAGTATAAGTGAGGAGACTGTATTCCCCTGATGGTTTAATATACACGGGACATGTTAGCAGGTGAACAGTATAAGTGAGGATTATGTGTTCCCCTGATGGTTTAATATACACGGGACATGTTATCAGGTGAACAGTATAGGTGAGCAGAGTGTGTTCCCCTGATTGTTAAATATACACGGGACACGTTACCAGGCGAACAGTATAAGTGAGGAGAGTGTGTTCCCCTGATGGTTTAATATACACGGGACATGTTACCAGGTGAACAGTATAAGTGAGGAGAGTGTGTTCCCCTGATGGTTTAATATACACGGGACATGTTACCAGGTGAACAGTATAAGTGAGGAGACTGTATTCCCATGATGTTTTAATATACACGGGACATGTTAGCAGGTGAACAGTATAAGTGAGGAGAATGTGTTCCCCTGATGGTTTAATATACAGGAGACATGTTACCAGGTGAACCGTATAAGTGAGGAGAGTGCGTTCCCCTGATGGTTTAATATACACGGGATATGTTCCCAGGTGAACAGTATAAGTGAGGAGAGAGTGTTCCCCTGATGGTTTAATATAAACAGGACATGTTATCAGGTGAACAGTATAAGTGAGGAGAGTGTGTTCCCCTTATGGTTTAATACACACGGGACATGTTATCAGGTGAACAGTATAAGTGAGGAGAGTGTGTTCCCCTGATTGTTTAATATACACAGGGCATATTACCAGGTGAACAGTATAAGTGAGGAGAGTGTGTTCCCCTTATGGTTTAATACACACGGGACATGTTACCAGGTGAACAGTATAAGTGAGGAGAGTGTGTTCCCCTGATTGTTTAATATACACAGGGCATATTACCAGGTGAACAGTAGAAGTGAGGAGAGTGTGTTCCCCTTATGGTTTAATACACACGGGACATATTACCAGGTGAACAGTATAAGTGAGGAGAGTGTGTTCCCCTGATTGTTTAATGCACACGGGACATGTTAGCAGGTGAACAGTATAAGTGAGGAGAGTGTGTTCCCCTGATGGTTTAACATAAACGGGACATGTTACCAGGTGAACAGTATAATTGAGGGAGTGTATTCCCCTGATTGTTTAATGCACACAGGACATATTACCAGGTGAACAGTATAAGTGAGGAGAGTGTGTTCCCCTGATTGTTTAATACCCACGGGACATGTTACCAGCTGAACAGTATAAGTGCGGAGAGTGTGTTCCCCTGATGGTTTAACACGCACGGGACATGTTACCTGGTGAACAGTATAAGTGAGGAGAGTGTGTTCCCCTGAAGGTTTAATATACACAGTACATGTTACCAGGTGAACTGCATAAGTGAGGAGAGTGTGTTCCCCTGATGGTTTAATATACACGGGACATGTTCCCAGGTGAACAGTACAAGTGAGGAGAGTGCTTTCCCCTGATGGTTTAATATACACGGGACATGTTTCCAGGTGAACAGTATAAATGAGGAGAGTGTGTTCCCCTGATCGTTTAGCATACACGGGACATTGAACCAGGTGAATAGTATAAGTGAGGAGAGATTGTTACCCTGACTCTTTAGTACGCAAGGGACATGTAACCACGTGAACAGTATAAGTGAGGAGAGTGTGTTCCCCTGATGGTTTAACACGCACGGGACATGTTACCAGATGAACAGTATTAGTGAGGAGAGTGTGTTCCCCTGATTGTTTAACACGCACGGGACATGTTACCAGGTGAACAGTATAAGTGAGGAGACTGTGTTCCCCTGTTGGTTTAATATACACAGGACATGATACCAGGTGAACAGTATAAGTGAGGAGAGTGAGTTCCCCTGATTTTTTAATCACCCCGGGACATGTCACCAGGTGATCAGTATAAGTGAGGAGAGTGTATTCCCCTGATGGTTTAATATACACGGGACATGTTACCAGGTGAACAGTATAAGTGAGGAGAGTGCTTTCCCCAGATTGTTTAATATACACGGGACATGTTACCAGGTGAACAGTATAAGTGAGGAGAGTGTGTTCCGCTGATGGTTTAATATACACGGGACATGTTACCAGGTGAACAGTATAAGTGAGGAGAGTGTGTTCCCCTGATGGTTTAATATACAGGAGACATGTTACCAGGTGAACCGTATAAGTGAGGAGAGTGTGTTCACCTGATGGTTTAATATACACGGGATATGTTCCCAGGTGAACAGTATAAGTGAGGAGAGAGTGTTCCCCTGATGGTTTAATATACACAGGACATGTTATCAGGTGAACAGTATAAGTGAGGAGAGTGTGTTCCCATTTATGGTTTAATACACACGGGACATGTTATCAGGTGAACAGTATAAGTGAGGAGAGTGTGTTCCCCTGATTGTTTAATATACACAGGGCATATTACCAGGTGAACAGTATAAGTGAGGAGAGTGTGTTCCCCTTATGGTTTAATACGCACGGGACATGTTACCAGGTGAACAGTATAAATGAGGAGAGTGTGTTCCCCTGATCCTTTAGTATACACGGGACATGATACCAGGTGAACAGTTTAAGTGAGGAGAGTGAGTTCCCCTGATTTTTTAATATACCCGGGACATGACACCAGGTGAACAGTATAAGTGAGGAGAGTGCTTTCCCCTGATGGTTTAAGATACACGGGACATGTTACTAGGTGAACAGTAGAAGTGAGGCGAGTGTGTTCCGCTGATGGTTTAATATTCACGGGACATGTTACCAGGTGAACAGTATAAGTGAGGAGACTGTATTCCCCTGATGGTTTAATATACACGGGACATGTTAGCAGGTGAACAGTATAAGTGAGGATTATGTGTTCCCCTGATGGTTTAATATACACGGGACATGTTATCAGGTGAACAGTATAGGTGAGCAGAGTGTGTTCCCCTGATTGTTAAATATACACGGGACACGTTACCAGGCGAACAGTATAAGTGAGGAGAGTGTGTTCACCTGATGGTTTAATATACACGGGACATATTACCAGGTGAACAGTATAAGTGAGGAGAGTGTGTTCCCCTGATGGTTTAATATACACGGGACATGTTACCAGGTGAACAGTATAAGTGAGGAGACTGTATTCCCCTGATGTTTTAATATACACGGGACATGTCAGCAGGTGAACAGTATAAGTGAGGAGAATGTGTTCCCCTGATGGTTTAATATACAGGAGACATGTTACCAGGTGAACCGTATAAGTGAGGAGAGTGCGTTCCCCTGATGGTTTAATATACACGGGATATGTTCCCAGGTGAACAGTATAAGTGAGGAGAGAGTGTTCCCCTGATGGTTTAATATACACAGGACATGTTATCAGGTGAACAGTATAAGTGAGGAGAGTGTGTTCCCCTTATGGTTTAATACACACGGGACATGTTATCAGGTGAACAGTATAAGTGAGGAGAGTGTGTTCCCCTGATTGTTTAATATACACAGGGCATATTACCAGGTGAACAGTATAAGTGAGGAGAGTGTGTTCCCCTTATGGTTTAATACACACGGGACATGTTACCAGGTGAACAGTATAAGTGAGGAGAGTGTGTTCCCCTGATTGTTTAATGCACACGGGACATGTTAGCAGGTGAACAGTATAAGTGAGGAGAGTGTGTTCCCCTGATGGTTTAATATAAACGGGACATGTTACCAGGTGAACAGTATAAGTGAGGGGAGTGTATTCCCCTGATTGTTTAATGCACACAGGACATATTACCAGGTGAACAGTATAAGTGAGGAGAGTGTGTTCCCCTGATTGTTTAATACCCACGGGACATGTTACCAGCTGAACAGTATAAGTGCGGAGAGTGTGTTCCCCTGATGGTTTAACACGCACGGGATATGTTACCTGGTGAACAGTATAAGTGAGGAGAGTGTGTTCCCCTGAAGGTTTAATATACACAGGACATGTTACCAGGTGAACTGCATAAGTGAGGAGAGTGTGTTCCCCTGATGGTTTAATATACACGGGACATGTTCCCAGGTGAACAGTACAAGTGAGGAGAGTGCTTTCCCCTGATGGTTTAATATACACGGGACATGTTTCCAGGTGAACAGTATAAATGAGGAGAGTGTGTTCCCCTGATCGTTTAGCATACACGGGACATTGAACCAGGTGAATAGTATAAGTGAGGAGAGATTGTTACCCTGATTGTTTAGTACGCAAGGGACATGTCACCAGGTGAACAGTATAAGTGAGGAGAGTGTGTTCCCCTGATGGTTTAACACGCACGGGACATGTTACCAGATGAACAGTATTAGTGAGGAGAGTGTGTTCCCCTGATGGTTTAACACGCACGGGACATGTTACCAGGTGAACAGTATAAGTGAGGAGACTGTGTTCCCCTGTTGCTTTAATATACACAGGACATGATACCAGGTGAACAGTATAAGTGAGGAGAGTGAGTTCCCCTGATGTTTTAATATACCCGGGACATGTCACCAGGTGATCAGTATAAGTGAGGAGAGTGTATTCCCCTGATGGTTTAATATACACGGGACATGTTACCAGGTGAACAGTATAAGTGAGGAGAGTGCTTTCCCCAGATGGTTTAATATACACGGGACATGTTACCAGGTGAACAGTATAAGTGCGGAGAGTGTCTTCCCCTGATGGTTTAATACACACAGGACATGTTACCAGGTGAACAGTATAAGTGAGTAGAGTGTGTTCCGCTGATGTTTTAATACCCACGGGACATGTTGCCAGGTGAACAGTATAAGTGAGGAGAGTGTGTTCCCCTGATGGTTTAACACGCACGGGACATGTTACCAGGTGAACAGTATAAGTGAGGAGAGTGAGTTCCCCTGATTGTTTAGTACTGACGGGACATGTCACCAGGTGAACAGTATAAGTGAGGAGAGTGTGTTCCCCTGATTGTTTAATACTCACGGGACATGTTGCCAGGTGAACAGTATAAGTGAGGAGAGTGTGTTCCCCTGATGGTTTAACACGCACGGGACATGTTACCAGGTGAACAGTATAAGTGAGGAGAGTGAGTTCCCCTGATTGTTTAATACTGACGGGACATGTCACCGGGTGAACAGTATAAGTGAGGAGAGTGTGTTTCCCTGATTGTTTAATACTCGCGGGACATGTTGCCAGGTGAACAGTATAATTGAGGAGAGGGTGTTCCACTGATGGTTTAATATACACAGGGTATATAACCAGGTGAACAGAAGAAGTGAGGAGAGTGTGTTCCCCTTATGGTTTAATACACACGGGACATGTCAGCAGGTGAACAGTATAAGTGAGGAGAGTGTGTTCCCCTGATTGTTCAATACACACGGGACATGTCACCAAGTGAAATGTATAATTGAGGAGAGTGTGTTCCCCTGATGGTTTAATATACACGGTAAATGTTACCAGGTGAACAGCATAAGTGAGGAGAGTGTGTTCCCCTGATGGTTTAATATACACGAGACATGTTCACAGGTGAACAGTATAAGTGAGGAGAGTGTGTTCCCCTGATGGTTTAATATACACAGGGTATATTACCAGGTGAACAGTATAAGTGAGGAGAGTGTGTTCCCCTTATGGTTTAATACACACGGGACATGTTATCAGGTGAACAGTATAAGTGAGGAGAGTGTGTTCCCCTGATTGTTTAATGCACACGGGACATGTTACCAGGTGAACAGTATAAGTGAGGAGAGTGTGTTCCCCTGATGGTTTCATATACACGGGACATGTTACCAGTTGAACAGGATAAGTGAGGAGAGTGTGTTCCCCTGATGGTTTAATATACACGAGACATGTTCCCAGGTGAACAGTATAAGTGAGGATAGTGTGTTCCCCTGATGGTTTAATATGCACAGGGTATATTACCAGGTGAACAGTATAAGTGAGGAGAGTGTGTTCCCCTGATTGTTTAATACACACGGGACATGTCGCCATGTGAACAGTTTAAGTGAGGAGAGTGTGTTCCCCTGATGGTTCAACACGCACGGGACGTGTCACCAGGTGAAGAGTAGAAGTGAGTAGAGTGTGTTCCCCTGATGGTTTAATATACATGGGACATGTTACCAGGTGAACAGTATAAGTGAAGAGAGTGTGTTCCCCTGATTGTTTAATACCCACGGGACATGTTACCAGGTAAACAGTATAAGTGAGGAGAGTGTGTTCCCCAGATTGTTTAATACTGACGGGGCATGTCGCCATGTGAACAGTTTAAGTGAGGAGAGTGTGTTCCCCTGATGGTTTAATACACACAGGGCATGTCAACAGGCAAACAGTATAATTGAGGAGAGTGTGTTCCCTTGATTGTTTAATACACACGGGACATGTTACCAGTTGAACAGTATAAGTGAGGAGAGTGTGTTCCCCTGATGGTTTAATATACACAGGGTATATTACAAGGTGAACAGTATAAGTGAGGAGAGTGTGTTCCCCTTATGGTTTAATACACACGGGACATGTTATCAGGTGAACAGTCTAAGTGAGGAGAGTGTGTTCCCCTGATTGTTTAATGCACACCGGACATGTTACCAGGTGAACAGGATAAGTGAGGAGAGTGTGTTCCCCTGATGGTTTCATATACACGGGACATGTTACCAGGAGAACAGTATAAGTGAGGGGAGTGCTTTCCCCTGATGGTTTAATATTCACGGGACATGTTACCAGCTGAACAGCATAAGTGAGGAGAGTGTGTTCCCCTGAAGGTTTAACACGCACGGGACATGTTACCAGGTGAACAGTATTAGTGAGGAGAGTGTGTTCCCCTGATGGTTTAATACTGACGGGACATTTCCCCAGGTGAACAGTATAAGTGAAGACAGTGAGTTCCCCTGATTGTTTAATACACTCGGGACATGTAACCAAGTGAACAGTATAAGTGAGGTGAGTGTGTTCCCCCGATTGTTTAATACGCACGGGACATGTTACCAGGTGAACAGTCTCAGTGAGGAGAGAGAGTTCCCTTGATTGTTTAACACGCACGGGACATGTTACCAGGTGAACAGTATAAGTGAGGAGAGTGTGTTTCCCTGATGGTTAAAATACATGGGACATGATACCAGGTGAACAGCATAAGTGAGTAGAATGTGTTCCCCTGATGGTTTAATATACACTGGACATGATACCAGGTGAACATTATAAGTGAAGAGAATGTGTTCCCCTGATGATTTAATATACACCGGACATGTTACCAGGTGAGCAGTATAAGTGAGCAGAGTGTGTTCCCGTGATGGTTCAACACGCACGGGACGTGTCACCAGGTGAAGAGTAGAAGTGAGGAGAGTGTGTTCCCCTGATGGTCTAATATACACGGGACATGTTACCAGGTGAACAGTATAAGTGAGGAGAGAGTGTTCCCCTGATTGGTTAACACGCACGGGACTTGTAACCAGGTGAACAGTATAAGTGAAGAGAGTGTGTTCCCCTGATTGTTTAACACTGACTGGAAATCTTACCATGTGAACAGTTTAAGGGAGGAGAGTGTTTTCCCCTGATGGTTCAACACGCACGGGACGTGTCACCAGGTGAAGAGTAGAAGTGAGTAGAGTGTGTTCCCCTGATGGTTTAATATACATGGGACATGTTCCCAGGTGAACAGTATAAGTGAAGAGAGTGTGTTCCCCTGATTGTTTAATACCCACGGGACATGTTACCAGGTAAACAGTATAAGTGAGGAGAGTGTGTTCCCCAGATTGTTTAATACTGACGGGGCATGTCGCCATGTGAACAGTTTAAGTGAGGAGAGTGTGTTCCCCTGATGGTTTAATACACACAGGGCATGTCAACAGGCAAACAGTATAAGTAAGGAGAGTGTGTTCCCCTGATGGTTTCATATACACGGGATATGTTACCAGGAGAACAGTATAAGTGAGGGGAGTGCTTTCCCCTGATGGATTAATATTCACGGGACATGTTACCAGCTGAACAGTATAAGTGAGGAGAGTGTGTTCCCTTAAGGTTTAACACGCTCGGGACATGTTACCAGGTGAACAGTATAAGTGAGGAGAGTGTGTTCCCCTGATTGTTTAATACACACGGGACATGTTACCAGGTGAACAGTATAAGTGAGGAGAGTGTGTTCCCCTGATTGTTTAATACTCACGGGACATGTTACCAGCTGAACAGTATAAGTGAGGAGAGTGTGTTCACCTGATGGTTTAACACGCACGGGACATGTCAACAGGTGAACAGTATAAGAGAGGAGAGAGTGTTCCCCTGATGGTTTAATACTGACGGGACATTTCCCCAGGTGAACAGTATAAGTGAAGAGAGTGAGTTCCCCTGATTGTTTAATACACACGGGACATGTAACCAAGTGAACAGTATAAGTGAGGTGAGTGTGTTCCCCCGATTGTTTAATACGCACGGGACATGTTACCAGGTGAACAGTATAAGTGAGGAGAGTGTGTTCCCTTGATTGTTTAACACGCACATTACATGTTACCAGGTGAACAGTATAAGTGAGGAGAGTGTGTTTCCCTGATGGTTTAATATACACAGGACATGATACCAGGTGAACAGCATAAGTGAGGAGAATGTGTTCCCCTGATGGTTTAATATACACGGGACATGATACCAGGTGAACATTATAAGTGAAGAGAATGTGTTCCCCTGATGATTTAATATACACGGGACATGTTACCAGGTGAGCAGTATAAGTGAGCAGAGTGTGTTCCCGTGATGGTTTAACACGCACGGGACGTGTCACCAGGTGAAGAGTAGAAGTCAGGAGAGTGTGTTCCCCTGATGGTCTAATATACACGGGACATGTTACCAGGTGAACAGTATAAGTGAGGAGAGAGTGTTCCCCTGATTGTTTAACACGCACGGGACTTGTAACCAGGTGAACAGTATAAGTGAAGAGAGTGTGTTCCCCTGATTGTTTAACACTGACTGGAAATCTTACCATGTGAACAGTTTAAGGGAGGAGAGTGTTTTCTCCTGATGGTTTAACACGCACGGGACGTGTCACCAGGTGAAGAGTAGAAGTGAGTTGAGTGTGTTCCCCTGATGGTTTAATATACATGGGACATGTTACCAGTTGAACAGTAGAAGTGAAGAGAGCGTGTTCCCCTGATTGTTTAATATACATGTGACATGTTACCATGTAAACAGTATAAGTGAGGAGAGTGTGTTCCCCTGATGGTTTAAAATTCACAGGTCATGTTACCAGGTGAACAGTGTAAGTGAGGAGAGTGTGTTCCACAGATGGTTTAATACTGACGGGACATGTTACCAGAAGAACATTATATGTGAGGAGAGTGTGTTCCCCTGATGGTTTAATATACACGGGACATGTTCCCAGGTGAACAGTATAAGTGAGGAGAGTGCTTTGCCCTGATGGTTTAATATACACGGGACATGTTACCAGGTGAACAGGATAGGTGAGGAGAGTGTGTTCCCCTGATGGTAGAATATACACGGGACATGTTACCGGGTGAACAGTATAAGTCAGGAGAAGGCTTTCCCCTGAAGGTTTAATATACACGGGACACGATACCAGGTGAACAGTATAAGTGAAGAGAGTGTGTTCCCCTGAATGGTTTAATATACATGGGACATGTTACCAGGTGAACAGTATAAGTGAAGAGAGTGTGTTCCCCTGATTGTTTAATACCCACGGGACATGTTACCAGGTAAACAGTATAAGTGAGGAGAGTGTGTTCCACAGATTGTTTAATACTGACGGGGCATGTCACCATGTGAACAGTTTAAGTGAGGAGAGTGTGTTCCCCTGATGGTTTAATACACACAGGGCATGTCAACAGGTAAACAGTATAAGTGAGGAGAGTGTGTTCCCCTGATTGTTTAATACTGACGGGACATGTCACCATGTGAACAGTTTAAGGGAGGAGATTGTGTTCCCCTGATGGTTTAATACGCACGGGACATGTTACCAGGTGAACAGAAAAGGGAGGAGAGTGTCTTCCCCTGATGGTTTAATACCCACGGGACATGTCACCAGGTGAACAGTATAAGTGAGGAGAGTGTGTTCCCCTGATGGTTTAATACTGTCGGGACATTTCCCCAGGTGAACAGCATAAGTGAGGAGAGAGTGTTCCCCTGATGGTTTAATACACATGGGATTTGTTACCAGGTGAACAATATAAGTGAGGAGAGTGTGCTCCCCTGATGGTTTAATACTGACAGAACATTTCCCCAGGTGAACAGTATAAGTGAGGAGAGTGTGTTCCCCTCATGGTTTAATACACACAGGACATGTCTACAGGTGAATAGTATAAGTGAAGAGAGTGAGTTCCCCTGATTGTTTAATGCACACGGGACATGAAACCAAGTGAACAGTATAAATGAGGACAGTGAGTTCCGCTGATGCTTTAATACACACAGGACATGTCAACAGATGAACAGTATAAGTGAAGAGAGTGAGTTCCCCTGATTGTTTAATGCACACGGGACATGAAACCAAGTGAACAGTATAAGTGAGGAGAGTGTGTTCCCCTGATTGTTTAATAGTGACGGGATATGTTACCAGGTGAACAGTATAAGTGAGGAGAGTGTGTTCCCCTGATTGTTTAATATACATGGGACATGTTCCCAGGCGAACAGTATAAGTGAGGAGAGTGTGTTCCCCTGATTGTTAATAATCACGGGAGATGTTACCAGGTGAGCAGTATAAGTGAGGAGAGTGTGTTCCCCTGATGGTTAAACACGCACGGGACGTGTCACCAGGTGAAGAGCAGAAGTGAGGAGAGTGTGTTCCCCTGATGGTTTAATATTCATGGGATATGTAACCAGGTGAACAGTATAAGTGAGGAGAGTGTGTTCCCCCTGATGGTTTAATAGAAACAGTACATGTCAACAGGTGAACAGTATAAGTGAGGTGAGTGTATTCCCCGGATTGTTTAATAAACACGGGACATGTTACCAGGTGAACAGTATAAGTGAGGAGAATGTGTTCCCCTGATGGTTTAATACGCACGGGACTTTTTACCAGGTGAACAGTGTAAATGAGGAGAGTGAGATCCCCTGATGGTTTAATACACAAAGGACATGTCAACAGGTGAACAGTATAGGTGAGGAGAGTGTGTTCCCCTAATTGTTAAATACGGACGGGACATGTCACCAGGTGAACAGTATAAGTGAGGAGAGAGTGTTCCCTTAATGGTTTAACATGCACGGGACATGTTACCAGGTGAACAGTATAAGTGAGGAGAGTGAGTTCACCTGATTGTTTAATATACCCGGGACATGTCATCAGGTGAACAGTATAAGTGAGGAGAGTGTGTTCCCCTGATGGTTTAATATACACGGGACATGTTACCAGGTGAACAGTAAAAGTGAGGAGATTGCTTTCCCCTGATGGTTTAATATACACGGGACATGTTACCAGGTGAACTGCATAAGTGAGGAGAGTGTGTTCCACTGATGGTTTAATGCACACGGGACATGTCACCAGGTGAACAGTATAAGTGAGGAGAGTGTGTTCCCCTGATGGTTTAATATACATGGGACATGTTACCAGGTGAACAGTATATGTGAGGAAACTGTGTTCCCCTGATGGTTTAACATGATCGGGACATGTTACCAGGTCAACAGTATAAGTGAGGAGAGTGTGTTCCCCTGATGGTTTAATATACACGGGACATGTTACCAGGTGAACAGTATAAGTGAGGAGACTGTATTCCCCTGATGTTTTAATATACACGGGACATGTTAGCAGGTGAACAGTATAAGTGAGGAGAATGTGTTCCCCTGATGGTTTAATATACAGGAGACATGTTACCAGGTGAACCGCATAAGTGAGGAGAGTGTGTTCCCCTGATGGTTTAATATACACGGGATATGTTCCCAGGTGAACAGTATAAGTGAGGAGAGTGTGTTCCCCTGATGGTTTAATATACACAGGACATGTTATCAGGTGAACAGTATAAGTGAGGAGAGTGTGTTCCCCTGATGGGTTAATATACACAGGACATGTTATCAGGTGAACAGTATAAGTGAGGAGAGTGTGTTCCCCTTATGGTTTAATACACACGGGACATGTTATCAGGTGAACAGTATAAGTGCGGAGAGTGTGTTCCCCTGAAGGTTTAATATACACAGGACATGTTACCAGGTGAACTGCATAAGTGAGGAGAGTGTGTTCCCCTGATGGTTTAATATACACGGGACATGTTCCCAGGTGATCAGTACAAGTGAGGTTAGTGATTTCCCCTGATGGTTTAATATACACGGGACATGTTTCCAGGTGAACTGTATAAATTAGGAGAGTGTGTTCCCCTGATCGTTTAGCATACACGGGACATGTTGCCAGGTGAACAGTATAAGTGAGGAGAGATTGTTACCCTGATTGTTTAGTACGCAAGGGACATGTCACCAGGTGAACAGTATAAGTGAGGAGAGTGTGTTCCCCTGATGGTTTAACACGCATGGGACATGTTACCAGGTGAACAGTATAAGTGAGGAGAGTGTGTTCCCCTGATTGTTTAACACGCACGGGACATGTTACCAGGTGAACAGTATAAGTGAGGAGACTGTGTTCCCCTGTTGGTTTAATATACACAGGACATGATACCAGCTGAACAGTATAGGTGAGGAGAGTAAGTTCCCCTGATTTTTTAAGATACCCGGGACATGTCACCAGGTGATCAGTATAAGTGAGGAGAGTGTGTTCCCCTGATGGTTTAATATACACGGGACATGTTACCAGGTGAACAGTATAAGTGAGGAGAGTGTGTTCCCCTGATTGTTTAATATACCCGGGACATGTCATCAGGTGAACAGTATAAGTGAGGAGAGTGTGTTCCCCTGATGGTTTAATATACACTGGACATGTTACCAGGTGAACAGTAAAACTGAGGAGATTGCTTTCCCCTGATGCTTTAATTTACACGGGACATGTTACCAGGTGAACTGCATAAGTGAGGAGAGTGTGTTCCCCTGATGGTTTAATGTACACGGGACATGTTACAAGGTGAACAGTATAAGTGAGGAGAGTGTGTTCCCCTGATGGTTTAATATACATGGGACATGTTACCAGGTGAACAGTATAAGTGAGGAAACTGTGTTCCCCTGATGGTTTAACATGCACGGGACATGTTACCAGGTCAATAGTATAAGTGACGAGAGTGTGTTCCCCTGATGGTTTAATATACACGGGACATGTTACCAGCTGAACAGTATAAGTGAGGAGACTGTATTCCCCTGATGTTTTAATATACACGGGACATGTTAGCAGGTGAACAGTATAAGTGAGGAGAATGTGTTCCCCTGATGGTTTAATATACAGGAGACATGTTACCAGGTGAACCGTATAAGTGAGGAGAGTGTGTTCCCCTGATGGTTTAATATACACGGGATATGTTTCCAGGTGAACAGTATAAGTGAGGAGAGAGTGTTCCCCTGATGGTTTAATATACACGGGACATTTTATCAGGTGAACAGTATAAGTGAGGAGAGTGTGTTCCCCTTATGGTTTAATACACACGGGACATGTTATCAGGTGAACAGTATAAGTGAGGAGAGTGTGTTCCCCTGATTGTTTAATATACACAGGGCATATTACCAGGTGAACAGTATAAGTGAGGAGAGTGTGTTCCCCTTATGGTTTAATACACACGGGACATGTTACCAGGTGAACAGTATAAGTGAGGAGAGTGTGTTCCCCTGATTATTTAATGCACACGGGACATGTTAGCAGGTGAACAGTATAAGTGAGGAGAGTGTGTTCCCCTGATGGGTTAATATACACGGGACATGTTACCAGGTGAACAGTATAAGTGAGGGGAGTGTATTCCGCTGATTGTTTAATGCACACAGGACATATTACCAGGTGAACAGTATAAGTGAGGAGAGAGTGTTCCCCTGATTGTTTAATACACACGGGACATGTTACCAGCTGAACAGTATAAGTGCGGAGAGTGTGTTCCCCTGATGGTTTAACACGCACGGGACATGTTACCAGGTGAACAGTATAAGTGAGGAGAGTGTGTTCCCCTGAAGGTTTAATATACACAGGACATGTTACCAGGTGAACTGAATAAGTGAGGAGAGTGTGTTCCCCTGATGGTTTAATATACACGGGACATGTTCCCAGGTGAACAGTACAAGTGAGGAGAGTGCTTTCCCCTGATGGTTTAATATACACGGGACATGTTTCCAGGTGAACAGTATAAATGAGGAGAGTGTGTTCCCCTGATCGTTTAGCATACACGGGACATGTTGCCAGGTGAACAGTATAAGTGAGGAGAGATTGTTACCCTGATTGTTTAGCACGCAATGGACATGTCACCAGGTGAACAGTACAAGTGAGGAGAGTGTGTTCCCCTGATGGTTTAACACGCACGGGACATGTTACCAGGTGAACAGTATAAGTGAGGAGAGTGTGTTCCCCTGATAGTTTAACACGCACGGGACATGTTACCAGGTGAACAGTATAAGTGAGGAGACTGTGTTCCCCTGTTGGTTTAATATACACAGGACATGATACCAGCTGAACAGTATAAGTGAGGAGAGTGAGTACCCCTGATTTTTTAATATACCCGGGACATGTCACCAGGTGATCAGTATAAGTGAGGATAGTGTGTTCGCCTGATGGTTTAACACGCACGGGACATGTTACCAGGTGAACAGTATAAGTGAGGAGAGTGAGTACCCCTGATTGTTTAATACTGACGGGACATGTCACCAGGTGAACAGTATAAGTGAGGAGAGTGTGTTTCCCTGATTGTTTAATACTCACGGGACATGTTGCCAGGTGAACAGTATAAGTGAGGAGAGTGTGTTCCGCTGATGGTTTAATATACCCGGGACATGTCAGCAGGTGAACAGTATAAGTGAGGAGAGTGTGTTCCCCTGATTGTTCAATACACATGGGACATGTCACCAAGTGAAATGTATAATTGAGGAGAGTGTGTTCCCCTGATGGTTTAATATACAGGGTACATGTTACCAGGTGAACAGTATAAGTGAGGAGAGTGTGTTCCCCTGATGGTTTAATATACACGGGACATGTTACCAGGTGAACAGTATAAGTGAGGAGAGTGTGTTCCCCTGATGGTTTAATAAACACGAGACATGTTCCCAGGTGAACAGTATAAGTGAAGAGAGTGTGTTCCCCTGATGGTTTAATATACACAGGGCATATTACCAGGTGAACAGCATAAGTGAGGAGAGTGTGTTCCACTTATGGTTTAATACACACGGGACATGTTACCAGCTGAACAGTATAAGTGCGGAGAGTGTGTTCCCCTGAAGGTTTAATATACACAGGACATGTTACCAGGTGAACTGCATAAGTGAGGAGAGTGTGTTCCCCTGATGGTTTAATATACACGGGACATGTTCCCAGGTGAACAGTACAAGTGAGGTGAGTGATTTCCCCTGATGGTTTAATATACACGGGACATGTTTCCAGGTCAACAGTATAAATTAGGAGAGTGTGTTCCCCTGACCGTTTAGCATACACGGGACATTTCACCAGGTGAACAGTATAAGTGAGGAGAGTGTGTTCCCCTGATGGTTTAACACGCATGGGACATGTTACCAGGTGAACAGTATAAGTGAGGAGAGTGTGTTCCCCTGATTGTTTAACACGCACGGGACATGTTACCAGGTGATCAGTATAAGTGAGGAGACTGTGTTCCCCTGTTGGTTTAATATACACAGGACATGATACCAGCTGAACAGTATAGGTGAGGAGAGTGAGTTCCCCTGATTTTTTAAGATACCCGGGACATGTCACCAGGTGATCAGTATAAGTGAGGAGAGTGTGTTTCCCTGATGTTTTAATATACACGGGACATGTTACCAGGTGAACAGTACAAGTGAGGAGAGTTCTTTCCCCAGATGGTTTAATATACACGGGACATGTTACCAGGTGAACAGTATAAGTGAGGAGAGTTAGTTCCCCTGATTGTTTAATATACCCGGGACATGTCATCAGGAGAACAGTATAAGTGAGGAGAGTGTGTTCCCCTGATGGTTTAATATACACGGGACATGTTACCAGGTGAACAGTAAAAGTGAGGAGATTGGTTTCCCCTGATGGTTTAATTTACACGGGAAATGTTACCAGGTGAACTGCATAAGTGAGGAGAGTGTGTTCCCCTGACGGTTTAATGTACACGGGACATGTTACAAGGTGAACAGTATAAGTGAGGAGAGTGTGTTCCCCTGATGGTTTAATATACATGGAACATGTTCCCAGGTGAACAGTATAAGTGAGGAGAGTGTGTTCCCCTGATGGTTTAATATACACAGGGCATATTACCAGGTGAACAGCATAAGTGAGGAGAGTGTGTTCCCCTTATGGTTTAATACACACGGGACATGTTATCAGGTGAACAGTATAAGTGAGGAGAGTGTGTTCCCCTGATTGTTTAATGCACACGGGACATGTTCCCAGGTGAACAGTATAACTGAGGACAGTGTGTTCCCCTGATGGTTTCATATACACGGGACATGTTACCAGGAGAACAGTATAAGTGAGGGGAGTGCTTTCCCCTGATGGTTTAATATTCACCGGACATGTTACCAGCTGAACAGTATAAGTGAGGAGAATGTGTTCCCCTGAAGGTTTAACACGCACGGGACATGTTACCAGGTGAACAGTATAAGTGAGGAGATTGTGTTCCCCTGATTGTTTAATACACACGGGACATGTTACCAGGTGAACAGTATAAGTGAGGAGACAGTGTTCCCCTGATTGTTTAATACTCACGGGACATGTTACCAGCTGAACAGTATAAGTGAGGAGAGTGTGTTCACCTGATGGTTTAACACGCACGGGACATGTCAACAGGTGAACAGTAAAAGAGAGGAGAGTGTGTTCCCCTGATGGTTTAATACTGACGGGACATTTCCCCAGGTGAACAGTATAAGTGAAGAGAGTGAGTTCCCCTGATTGTTTAATACACACGGGACACGTAACCAAGTGAACAATATAAGTGAGGTGAGTGTGTTCCCTTGATTGTTTAACACGCACGGGACATGTTACCAGGTGAACAGTATAAGTGAGGAGAGTGTGTTTCCCTGATGGTTTAATATACACAGGACATGATACCAGGTGAACAGCATAAGTGAGGAGAATGTGTTCCCCTGATGGTTTAATATACACGGGACATGATACCAGGTGAACATTATAAGTGAAGAGAATGTGTTCCCCAGAGGATTTAATATACACGGGACATGTTACCAGGTGAGCAGTATAAGTGAGCAGAGTGTGTTCCCGTGATGGTTTAACACGCACGGGACGTGTCACCAGGTGAAGAGTAGAAGTGAGGAGAGTGTGTTCCCCTGATGGTCTAATATACACGGGACATGTTACCAGGTGAACAGTATATGTGAAGAGAGTGTGTTCCACTGATTGTTTAATACACACGGGACATGTAACCAAGTGAACAGTATAAGTGAGGAGAGAGTGTTCCCCTGATTGTTTAACACGTACGGGACATGTAACCAGGTGAACAGTATAAGTGAAGAGAGTGTGTTCCCCTGATTGTTTAACACTGACTGGAAATCTTACCATGTGAACAGTTTAAGGGAGGTGAGTGTTTTCCCCTGATGGTTTAACACGCACGGGACGTGTCACCAGGTGAAGTGTAGAAGTGAGTAGAGTGTGTTCCCCTGATGGTTTAATATACACGGGACATGTTCCCAGGTGAACAGTATAAGTGAGGAGAGTGCTTTGCCCTGATGGTTTAATATACACGGGACATGTTACCAGGTGAACAGGATAAGTGAGGAGAGTGTGTTCCCCTGATGGTGTAATATACACGGGACATGTTACCAGGTGAACAGTATAAGTGAGGAGAAGGCTTTCCCCTGATGGTTTAATATATACGGGACACGATACCAGGTGAACAGTATAAGTGAAGAGAGTGTGTTCCCCTGATGGTTTAATATACATGGGACATGTTACCAGGTGAACAGTGGAAGTGAAGAGAACGTGTTCCCCTGATTGTTTAATATACATGTGACATGTTACCATGTAAACAGTAGAAGTGAGGAGAGTGTGTTCCCCTGATGGTTTAAAATACACACTTCATGTTACCAGGTGAACAGTGTAAGTGAGGAGAGTGTGTTCCACAGATGGTTTAATAATGACGGGACATGTTACCAGATGAACAGTATATGTGAGGAGAGTGTGTTCCGCTGATGGTTTAATATACACGGGACATGTTCCCAGGTGAACAGTATAAGTGAGGAGAGTGCTTTGCCCTGATGGTTTAATATACACGGGACATGTTACCAGGTGAACAGGATAAGTGAGGAGAGTGTGTTCCCCTGATGGTGTAATATACACGGGACATGTTACCAGGTGAACAGTATAAGTGAGGAGAAGGCTTTCCCCTGATGGTTTAATATATACGGGACACGATACCAGGTGAACAGTATAAGTGAAGAGAGTGTGTTCCCCTGATGGTTTAATATACATGGGACATTTTACCAGGTGAACAGGAGAAGAGAAGAGAGTGTGTTCCCCTGATTGTTTAATACCCACGGGACATGTTACCAGGTAAACAGTATAAGTGAGGAGAGTGTGTTCCCCAGATTGTTTAATACTGACGGGGCATGTCACCATGTGAACAGTTTAAGTGAGGAGAGTGTGTTCCCCTGATGGTTTAATACACACAGGGCATGTCAACAGGTTAACAGTATAAGTGAGGAGAGTGTGTTCCCCTGATTGTTTAATACTGACGGGTCATGTCACCATGTGAACAGTTTAAGGGAGGAGATTGTGTTCCCCTGATGGTTTAATACGCACGGGACATGTTACCAGGTGAGCAGAAAAGGGAGAAGAGTGTCTTCCCCTGATGGTTTAATACCGACGGGACATGTCACCAGGTGAACAGTATAAATGAGGACAGTGAGTTCCCCTGATGCTTTAATACACACAGTACATGTCAACAGGTGAACAGAAGAAGTGAGGAGAGTGTGTTCCCCTGATGGTTTAATACTGTCGGGACATTTCCATAGGTGAACAGTATAAGTGTGGAGAGTGTGTTCCCCTGATGGTTTAATACACACGGGATATGTTACCAGGTGAACAATATAAGTGAGGAGTGTGTGTTCCCCTGATGGTTTAATACTGACAGAACATTTCCCCAGGTGAACAGTATAAGTGAGGAGAGTGTGTTCCCCTCATGGTTTAATACACACAGGACATGTCTACAGGTGAATAGTATAAGTGAAGAGAGTGAGTTCCCCTGATTGTTTAATACACACGGGACATGTAACCAAGTGAACAGTATAAGTGAGGAGAGTGTGTTCCCCTGATTGTTAATAATCACGGGAGATGTTACCAGGTGAGCAGCATAAGTGAGGAGAGTGTGTTCCCCTGATGGTTTAACACGCACGGGACGTGTCACCAGGTGAAGAGCAGAAGTGAGGAGAGTGTGTTCCCCTGATGGTTTAATATACATGGGATATGTTACCAGGTGAGCAGTATAAGTGAGGAGAGTGTGTTTCCCCTGATGGTTTAATACACACAGTACATGTCAACAGGTGAACAGTATAAGTGCGGAGAGAGTGTTCCCTTCATGGTTTAACATGCACGGGACATGTTACCAGGTGAACAGTATAAGTGAAGAGAGTGAGTTCCCCTTTTTGTTTAATATACCCGGGACATGTCATCAGGTGAACAGTGTAAGTGAGGAGAGTGTGTTCCCCTGATGGTTGAATATACACTGGACATGTTACCAGGTGAACTGCATAAGTGAGGAGAGTGTGTTCCACTGATGGTTTAATGTACACGGGACTTGTTACCAGGTGAACAGTATAAGTGAGGAGAGTGTGTTGCCCTGATGGTTTAATATACATGGGACATGTTACCAGGTGAACAGTATAAGAACGGAAACTGTGTTCCCCTGATGGTTTAACATGCACGGGACATGTTACCAGGTCAACAGTATAAGTGAGGAGAGTGTATTCCCCTGATGGTTTAATAAACACGGGACATGTTACCAGGTGAACAGTATAAGTGAGGAGAGTGTGTTCCCCTGATGGTTTAATACTGACAGAACATTTCCCCAGGTGAACAGTGTAAGTGAGGAGAGTGTGTTCCCCTCATGGTTTAATACACACAGGACATGTCTACAGGTGAATAGTATAAGTGAAGAGAGTGAGTTCCCCTGATTGTTTAATACACACGGGACATGTAACCAAGTGAACAGTATAAGTGAGGAGAGTGTGTTCCCCTGATTGTTAATAATCACGGGAGATGTTACCAGGTGAGCAGTATAAGTGAGGAGAGTGTGTTCCCCTGATGGTTTAATGCACACGGGACATGTTACCAGGTGAACAGTATAAGAGAGGAGAGTGTGTTCCCCTGATGGTTTAATATACATGGGACATGTTACCAGGTCAACAGTATAAGTGTGGAAACTGTGTTCCCCTGATGGTTTAACATGCACGGGACATGTTACCAGGTCAACAGTATAAGTGAGGAGAGTGTATTCCCCTGATTGTTTAATATACACGGGACATGTTACCAGGTGAACAGTATAAGTGAGGGGAGGGCTTTCCCATGATGGTTTAATGTACACGCGACATGTTACCAGGTGAACAGTATAAGTGAGGAGAGTGTGTTCCCGTGATGGTTTAATATACACGGGACAAGTTACCAGGTGAACAGTATAAGTGAGGAGAGTGTGTTCCCCTGATGGTATAATATACACGGGACATGTTACCAGGTGAACAGTATAAGGGAAGAGAGTGTGTTCCCCTGATTGTTTAATACCCACGGGACAAGTTACCAGGTGAACAGTATAAGTGAGGAGAGTGTGTTGCCCTGATTGTTAAATATACACGGGACATGTTACCAGGTGAACAGTATAAGTGAGGAGAGTGTGTTCCCCTGATTGTTAAATATACACGGGACATGTTACCAGGTGAACAGTATAAGTGAGGAGAGGGTTTTTCCCCAGATGGTTTAATATACACGGGACATGTTACCAGGTGAACAGTATAAGTGAGGAGAGTGTGTTCCCCTGATGGTATAATATACACGGGACATGTTACCAGCTGAACAGTATATGTGAGGAAAGTGTGATCCCCTGATTGTTAAATATACACGGGACATGTTACCAGGTGAACAGTATAAGTGAGGAGAGTGTGTTCCCCTGATTGTTAAATATACACGGGACATGTTACCAGGTGAACAGTATAAGTGAGGAGAGGGTTTTTCCCCAGATGGTTTAATATACACGGGACATGTTACCAATTGAACAGTATAAGTGAGGAGAGTGTGTTCCCCTGATTGTTAAATATACACGGGACATGTTACCAGGTGAACAGTAAAAGTGAAGAGAGTGTGTTCCCGTGATGGTTTAATATACACGGGACAAGTTACCAGGTGACCAGTATAAGTGAGGAGAGTGTATTCCCCTGATGGTATAACTTACACGGGACATGTTACCAGCTGAACAGTATAAGTGAGGAGAGGGTTTTTCCCCTGATGGTTTAATATACACGGGACATGTTACCAGGTGAACAGTATAAGTGAGTAGAGTGTGTTCCCCTGATGGTATAATATACACGGGACATGTTACCAGCTGAACAGTATAAGTGAGGATAGGGCTTTCCCCTGATGGTTTAATATACACGGGACATGTTACCAGGTGAACAGCATAAGTGAGGAGAGTGTGTTCTCCTGATGGTTTAATATACACGGGACTTATTACCAGGTGAACAGTATAAGTGAGGAGAGAGCTTTCCCCTGATGGTTTAATATACACGGGACATGTTACCAGGTGAACAGAAAAGGGAGGAGAGGGTCGTCCCCTGATGGTTTAATACTGACGGGACATGTCACCAGGTGAACAGTATAAGTGAGGAGAGTCAGTTCCCCTGATTGTTTAATGCACACAGGACATGTTACCAGGTGAACAGTATAAGTGAGGAGAGTGTGTTCCCCTGATGGTTTAATACACACGGGACATGTTACCAGGTGAACAGAAAAGGGAGGAGAGTGTCTTCCCCTGATGGTTTAATATACACGGGACAAGTTACCAGGTGACCAGTATAAGTGAGGAGAGTGTATTCCCCTGATGGTATAACTTACACGGGACATGTTACCAGCTGAACAGTATAAGTGAGGAGAGGGTTTTTCCCCTGATGGTTTAATATGCACGGGACATGTTACCAGGTGAACAGTATAAGTGAGGAGAGTGTGTTCCCCTGATGGTATAATATACACGGGACATGTTACCAGCTGAACAGTATAAGTGAGGATAGGGCTTTCCCCTGATGGTTTAATATACACGGGACATGTTACCAGGTGAACAGCATAAGTGAGGAGAGTGTGTTCCCCTGATGGTTTAATATACACGGGACTTATTACCAGGTGAACAGTATAAGTGAGGAGAGAGCTTTCCCCTGATGGTTTAATATGCACGGGACATGTTACCAGGTGAACAGAAAAGGGAGGAGAGGGTCTTCCCCTGATGGTTTAAAACTGACGGGACATGTCACCAGGTGAACAGGATAAGTGAGGAGAGTGAGTTCCCCTGATTGTTTAATGCACACAGGACATGTTACCAGGTGAACAGTATAAGTGAGGAGAGTGTGTTCCCCTGATGGTTTAACACACACGGGACATGTTACCAGGTGAACAGAAAAGGGAGGAGAGTGTCTTCCCCTGATGGTTTAATACTGACGGGACATGTCACCAGGTGAACAGTGTAAGTGAGGAGAGTTTGTTCCCCTGATGGCTTAACACGCACAGGACATGTAAGCAAGTGATCAGTATATGTTAGGAGAGTGTGTTCCCCTGATTGGTTAATACACACGGGACATGTCACCAGGTGAACAGAATAAGTGAGGAGAGTGTGTTCCCCTGATGGTTTAACACGCACAGGACATGTTACCAGGTGAACAGTATAAGTGAGGAGAGTGTGTTCCCCTGATTTTTTAAAACACACGACATGTCAACAGGTGAACAGTAAAAGTGAGGAGAGTGTGTTCCCCTGATGGTTTAATATACACGGGACATGGTACCAGCTGAACAGTATAAGTGAGGAGAGTGAGTTCCCCTGATGGTTTAATATACATGGGACATGTTACCAGTTGAACAGTATAAGTGAAGAGAGCGTCTTCCCCTGATTGCTGAATATACGTGGGACATGTTACCAGGTGATGAATATAAGTGAGGAGAGTGTGTTCCCCTGATTGTTAAATATACACGGGACATGTTGCCAGGTGAACAGTATAAGTGAAGAGAGTGTGTTCCCGTGATGGTTTAATATACACGGGATAAGTTACCAGGTGAACAGTATATGTGAGGAGAGTGTGTTCCCCTGATGGTATAATATACAGGGACATGTTACCAGCTGAACAGTATAAGTGAGGAGAGGGTTTTTACCCAGATGGTTTATAATACAAGGGACATGTTACCAGGTGAACAGTATAAGTGAGGAGAGTGTGTTCCCCTGATGGTATAATATACACGGGACATGTTACCAGCTGAACAGTATCAGTGAGGAGAGGGCTTTCCCCTGATGGTTTAATATACACAGGACATGTTAGGAGGTGAACAGTATCAGTGAGGAGAATGTGTTCCCCTGATGGTTTAATATACACGAGACATGTTAGCAGATGAACAGCATAAGTGAGGAGAGTGTGTTCCCCTGATTGTTAAATATACACGGGGCATGTTACCAGGTGAACAGTATAAGTGAAGGGAGTGTGTTCCCGTGATGGTTTAATATACACGGGACAAGTTACCAGGTGACCAGTATAAGTGAGGAGAGTGTATTCCCCTGATGGTATAATATACACGGGACATGTTACCAGCTGAACAGTATAAGTGAGGAGAGGGTTTTTCCCCTGGTGGTTTAATATACACGGGACATGTTACCAGGTGAACAATATAAGTGAGGAGAGTGTGTTCCCCTGATGGTATAATATACACGGGACATGTTCCCAGCTGAACAGTATAAGTGAGGAGAGGGCTTTCCCCTGATGGTTTAATATACACGGGACATGTTACCAGGTGAACAGTATAAGTGAGGAGAGTGTGTTCCCCTGATTGTTTAATACTCACTTGAGATGTTACCAGGTGAACAGAAAAGGGAGGAGAGGGTCTTCCCCTGATGGTTTAATACTGACGGGACATGTCACCAGGTGAACAGTATAAGTGAGGAGAGTGAGTTCCCCTGATTGTTTAATGCACACAGGACATGTTACCAGGTGAACAGTATAAGTGAGGAGAGTGTGTTCCCCTGATGGTTTAACACGCACGGTACATGTTACCAGGTGAACAGTATAAGTGAGGAGAGTGTGTTCCCCTGATGGTTTAATACACACGGGACATGTTACCCCGTGAACAGAAAAGGGAGGAGAGTGTCTTCCCCTAATGGTTTAATACTGACGGGAAATGTCACCAGGTGAACAGTATAAGTGAGGAGAGTGTGTTCCCCTGATGGTTTAACACGCACAGGACATGTTACCAGGTGAACAGTTTAAGTGAGGTGATTGAGTTCCCCTGATGGTTTAATAGACACGGGACATGTTACCAGGTGAACAGCATAAGTGAGGAGAGCGTGTTCCCCTGATTGTTAAATATACACGGGACATGTTACCAGGTGAACAGTATAAGTGAAGAGAGTGTGTTCCCGTGATGGTTTAATATACACGGGACAAGTTACCAGGTGACCAGTATAAGTGAGGAGAGTGTATCCCCCTGATGGTATAATATACACGGGACATGTTACCAGCTGAACAGTATAAGTGAGGAGAGTGTATTCCCCTGATGGTGTAATATCCACGTGACATGTTACCAGGTGAACAGTATAAGTGAGGAGAGTGTGTTCCCCTGATGGTTTAATACACACGGGACATGTTACCAGGTGAACAGTATAAGTGAGGAGAGTGCGTTCCCCTGATGGTATAATATACACGGGACATGTTACCAGCTGAACAGTATAAGTGAGGAGAGGGCTTTCCCCTGATGGTTTAATATACACGGGACATGTTACCAGGTGAACAGTATAAGTGAGGAGAGTGTGTTCCCCTGATTGTTTAATACTCACGGGAGAAGTTACCAGGTGAACAGTATAAGTGAGGAGAGTGTGTTCCCCTGATGGTTTAATACACACGGGACTTATTACCAGGTGAACAGTATACGTGAGGAGAGGGCTTTCCCCTGATGGTTTAATATACACGGGACATGTTACCAGGTGAACAGAAAAGGGAGGAGAGGGTCTTCCCCTGTTGGTTTAATACTGACGGGACATGTCACCAGGTGAACAGTATAAGTGAGGAGAGTGAGTTCTCCTGATTGTTTAATGCACACAGGACATGTTACCAGGTGAACAGTATATGTGAGGAGAGAGTGTTCCCTTGATGGTTTAACACGCACAGGACATGTTACCAGGTGAACAGTATAAGTGAGGAGAGTGAGTTCCCCTGATTGTTTAATACACACGGGACATGTAACCAAGTGATCAGTATATGTGATGAGAGTGTGTTTCCCTGATTGGTTAATACACACGGGACATGTCACCAGGTGAACAGTATAAGTGAGGAGAGTGTGTTCCCCTGATGGTTTAACACGCACAGGACATGTTACCAGGTGAACAGTATAAGTGAGGAGAGTGTGTTCCCCTGATTTTTTAAAACACACGACATGTCAACAGGTGAACAGTATAAGTGAGGAGAGTGTGTTCCCCTGATGGTTTAACACGCACACGACATGTTACCAGGTGAACAGTATAATTGAGGAGAGTGTGTTCCCCTGATGGTTTAATATACACGGGACATGTCAGCAGCTGAACAGTATAAGTGAGGAGTGTGAGTTCCCCTGATGGTTTAACATGCACGGGACGTGTCACCAGGTGAAGAGTAGAAGTGAGGAAAGTGTGTTCCCCTGATGGTCTAATATACACGGGACATGTTACCAGGTGAACAGTATATGTGAAGAGAGTGTGTTCCCCTGATGGTTTAATATACATGGGACATGTTACCAGTTGAACAGTATAAGTGAAGAGAGCGTGTTCCCCTGATTGCTTAATATACGTCGGACATGTTACCAGGTGATGAGTATAAGAGAGGAGAGTGTGTTCCCCTCATTGTTTAATATACACGGGACATGTTAGCAGGTGAACAGTATCAGTGAGGAGAGTGTGTTCCCCTGATGGTTTAACACGCACAGGACATGTTACCAGGTGAACAGTATAAGTGAGGAGAGTGTGTTCCCCTGATTTTTTAAAACACACGACATGTCAACAGGTGAGCAGTATAAGTGAGGAGAGTGTGTTCCCCTGATGGTTTAATATACACGGGACATGCTACCAGCTGAACAGTATAAGTGAGGAGAGTGAGTTCCCCTGATGGTTTAATATACATGGGACATGTTACCAGTTGAACAGTATAAGTGAAGAGAGCGTGTTCCCCTGATTGCTTAATATACGTGGGACATGTTACCAGGTGATGAGTATAAGTGAGGCGAGTGTGTTCCCCTGATTGTTTAATATACACGGGACATGTTACCAGGTGAACAGTAGAAGTGAAGAGAGTGTGTTCCCGTGATGGTTTAATATACACGGGACAAGTTACCAGGTGAACAGTATATGTGAGGAGAGTGTGTTCCCCTGATGGTATAATATTCAGGGACATGTTACCAGCTGAACAGTAAAAGTGAGGAGAGGGTTTTTCCCCAGATGGTTTAATATACACGGGACATGTTACCAGGTGAACAGTATAAGTGAGGAGAGTGTGTTCCCCTGATGGTATAATATACACGGGACATGTTACCAGCTGAACAGTATCAGTGAGGAGAGGGCTTTCCCCTGATGGTTTAATATACACAGGACATGTTAGGAGGTGAACAGTATCAGTGAGGAGAATGTGTTCCCCTGATGGTTTAATATACACGGGACATGTTACCAGGTGAACAGCATAAGTGAGGAGAGTGTGTTCCCCTGATTGTTAAATAAACACGGGACATGTTACTAGGTGAACAGTATAAGTGAAGAGAGTGTGTTCCCGTGATGGTTTAATATACACGGGACAAGTTACCAGGTGACCAGTATAAGTGAGAAGAGTGTATTCCCCTGATGGTATAATATACACGGGACATGTTACCAGCTGAACAGTATAAGTGAGGAGAGGGTTTTCCCCTGATGGTTTAATATACACGGGACATGTTACCAGGTGAACAGTATAAGTGAGGAGAGTGTGTTCCCCTGATGGTATATTATACACGGGACATGTTACCAGCTGAACAGTATAAGTGAGGAGAGGGCTTTCCCCTGATGGTTTAATATACACGGGACATGTTACCAGGTGAACAGTATAAGTGAGGAGAGTGTGTTCCCCTGATTGTTTAATACTCACCGGAGATGTTACCAGGTGAACAGTATAAGTGAGGAGAGTGTGTTCCCCTGATGGTTTAATATACACGGGACATATTACCAGGAGAACAGTAATAGTGAGGAGAGGGCTTTCAACTGATGGTTTAATATACACGGGACATGTTACCAGGTGAACAGAAAAGGGAGGAGAGGGTCTTCCCCTGATGGTTTAATACTGACGGGACATGTCACCAGGTGAACAGTATAAGTGAGGAGAGTGAGTTCCCCTGATTGTTTAATGCACACAGGACATGTTACCAGGTGAACAGTATAAGTGAGGAGAGAGTGTTCCCCTGATGGTTTAACACGCACGGGACATGTTACCAGGTGAACAGTATAAGTGAGGAGAGTGTGTTCCCCTGATGGTTTAATAGACACGGGACATGTTACCAGGTGAACAGAAAAGGGAGGAGAGTGTCTTCCCCTGATGGTTTAATACTGACGGGAAATGTCACCAGGTGAACAGTATAAGTGAGGAGAGTGTGTTCCCCTGATGGTTTAACACGCACAGGACATGTTACCAGGTGAACAGTTTAAGTGAGGTGAGTGAGTTCCCCTGATGGTTTAATAGACACGGGACATGTTACCAGGTGAACAGCATAAGTGAGGAGAGTGTGTTCCCCTGATTGTTAAATATACACGGGACATGTTACCAGGTGAACAGTATAAGTGAAGAGAGTGTGTTCCCGAGATGGTTTAATATACACGGGACAAGTTACCAGGTGACCAGTATAAGTGAGGAGAGTGTATTCCCCTGATGGTATAATATACACGGGACATGTTACCAGCTGAACAGTATAAGTGAGGAGAGTGTATTCCCCTGATGGTATAATATACTCGTGACATGTTACCAGGTGAACAGTATAAGTGAGGAGAGTGTGTTCCCCTGATGGTTTAATACACACGGGACATGTTACCAGGTGAACAGTATAAGTGAGGAGAGTGTGTTCCCCTGATGGTATAATATACACGGGACATGTTACCAGCTGAACAGTATAAGTGAGGAGAGGGCTTTACCCTGATGGTTTAATATACACGGGACATGTTACCAGGTGAACAGTATAAGTGAGGAGAGTGTGTACCCCTGATTGTTTAATACTCACGGGAGATGTTACCAGGTGAACAGTATAAGTGAGGAGAGTGTGTTCCCCTGATGGTTTAATATACACGGGACTTATTACCAGGTGAACAGTATAAGTGAGGAGAGGGCTTTCCCCTGATGGTTTAATATACATGGGACATGTTACCAGGTGAACAGAAAAGGGAGGAGAAGGTCTTCCCCTGATGGTTTAATACTGACGGGACATGTCACCAGGTGAACAGTATAAGTGAGGAGAGTGAGTTCCCCTGATTGTTTAATGCACACAGAACATGTTACCAGGTGAACAGTATATGTGAGGAGAGTGTGTTCCCTTGATGGTTTAACACGCACAGGACATGTTACCAGGTGAACAGTATAAGTGAGGAGAGTGAGTTCCCCTGATTGTTTAATACACACGGGACATCTAACCAAGTGATCAGTATATGTGAGGAGAGTGTGTTCCCCTGATTGGTTAATACACACGGGACATGTCACCAGGTGAACAGTATAAGTGAGGAGAGTGTGTTCCCCTGATGGTTTAACACGCACAGGACATGTTACCAGGTGAACAGTATAAGTGAGGAGAGTGTGTTCCCCTGATTTTTTAAAACACACGACATGTCAACAGGTGAACAGTATAAGTTAGGAGAGTGTGTTCCCCTGATGGTTTAACACGCACACGACATGTTCCCAGGTGAACAGTATAATTGAGGAGAGTGTGTTCCCCTGATGGTTTAATATACACGGGACATGTTAGCAGCTGAACAGTATAAGTGAGGAGTGTGAGTTCCCCTGATGGTTTAACATGCACGGGACGTGTCACCAGGTGAAGAGTAGAAGTGAGGAGAGTGTGTTCCCCTGATGGTCTAATATACACGGGACATGTTACCAGGTGAACAGTATATGTGAAGAGAGTGTGTTCCCCTGATGGTTTAATATACATGGGACATGTTACCAGTTGAACAGTATAAGTGAAGACAGCGTGTTCCCCTGATTGCTTAATATACGTCGGACATGTTACCAGGTGATGAGTATAAGAGAGGAGAGTGTGTTCCCCTCATTGTTTAATTTACACGGGACATGTTAGCAGGTGAACAGTATCAGTGAGGAGAATGTGTTCCCCTGATGGTTTAATCTACACGGGACATGTTACCAGGTGAACAGCATAAGTGAGGAGAGTGTGTTCCCCTGATTGTTAAATATACACGGGACATGTTACCAGGTGAACAGTATAAGTGAGGAGAGTGTCTTCCCCTGATGGTTTAATACTGACGGGACATGTCACCAGGTGAACAGTATAAGTGAGGAGAATTTGTTCCCCTGATGGCTTAACACGCACAGGACATGTAACCAAGTGATCAGTATATGTGAGGAGAGTGTGTTCCCCTGATTGGTAAATACACACGGGACATGTCACCAGGTGAACAGTGTAAGTGAGGAGAGTGTGTTCCCCTGATGGTTTAACACGCACAGGACATGTTACCAGGTGAACAGTATAAATGAGGAGAGTGTGTTCCCCTGATTTTTTAAAACACACGACATGTCAACAGGTGAACAGTATAAGTGAGGAGAGTGTGCTCCCCTGATGGTTTAATATACACGGGACATGGAATAGCTGAACAGTATAAGTGAGGAGAGTGAGTTCCCCTGATGGTTTAATGTACATGGGACATGTTACCAGTTGAACAGTATAAGTGAGGAGAGTGTGTTCCCCTGATTGTTAAATATACACGGGACATGTTACCAGGTGAACAGTATTAGTGAAGAGAGTGTGTTCCCGTATTGTTTAATATACACGGGACAAGTTACCAGGTGAACAGTATATGTGAGGAGAGTGTGTTCCCCTGATGGTATAATATACAGGGACATGTTACCAGCTGAACAGTATCAGTGAGGAGAGGGCTTTCCCCTGATGGTTTAATATACACAGGACATGTTAGGAGGTGAACAGTATCAGTGAGGAGAATGTGATCCCCTGATGGTTTAATATACACGGGACATGTTACCAGGTGAACAGTATAAGTGAGGAGAGTGTGTTCCCGTGATGGTTTAACACGCACAGGACATGTTACCAGGTGAACAGTTTAAGTGAGGTGAGTGAGTTCCCCTGATGGTTTAATAGACACGGGACATGTTACCAGGTGAACAGCATAAGTGAGGAGAGTGTGTTGCCCTGATTGTTAAATATACACGGGACATGTTACCAGGTGAACAGTATAAGTGAAGAGAGTGTGTTCCCGTGATGGTTTAATATATACGGGACAAGTTACCAGGTGACCAGTATAAGTGAGGAGAGTGTATTCCCCTGATGGCATAATATACACGGGACATGTTACCAGCTGAACAGTATAAGTGAGGAGAGTGTATTCCCCTGATGGTATAATATACACGTGACATGTTACCAGGTGAACAGTATAAGTGAGGAGAGTGTGTTCCCCTGATGGTTTAATACACACGGGACATGTTACCAGGTGAACAGTATAAGTGAGGAGAGTGTGTTCCCCTGATGGTATAATATACACGGGACATGTTACCAGCTGAACAGTATAAGTGAGGAGAAGGCTTTCCCCTGATGGTTTAATATACACGGGACATGTTACCAGGTGAACAGTATAAGTGAGGAGAGTGTGTTCCCCTGATTGTTTAATACTCACGGGAGATGTTACCAGGTGAAAAGTATAAGTGAGGAGAGTGTGTTCCCCTGATGGTTTAATATACACGGGACTTATTACCAGGTGAACAGTATAAGTGAGGAGACGGCTTTCCCCTGATGTTTTAATATACACGGGACATGTTACCAGGTGAACAGAAAAGGGAGGAGAGGGTCTTCCCCTGATGGTTTAATACTGACGGGACATTTCACCAGGTGAACAGTATAAGTGAGGAGGGTGAGTTCCCCTGATTGTTTAATGCACACAGGACATGTTACCAGGTGAACAGTATATGTGAGGAGAGGGTGTTCCCTTGATGGTTTAACACGCACAGGACATGTTACCAGGTGAACAGTATAAGTGAGGAGATTGAGTTCCCCTGATTGTTTAATACACACGGGACATGTAACCAAGTGATCAGTATATGTGAGGAGAATGTGTTCCCCTGATTGGTTAATACACACGGGACATGTCACCAGGTGAACAGTATAAGTGAGGAGAGTGTGTTCCCCTGATGGTTTAATACTGACGGGACATTTCCCAACGTGAACAGTATACGTGAGGAGAGTGTGTTCCCCTGATGGTTTAACACGCACAGGACATGTTACCAGGTGAACAGTATAAGTGACGAGAGTGTGTTCCCCTGACTTTTTAAAACACACGACATGTCAACAGGTGAACAGTATAAGTGAGGAGAATGTGTTCCCCTGATGTTTTAACAAGCGCACGACATGTTACCAGGTGAACAGTATAATTGAGGAGAGTGTGTTCCCCTGATGGTTTAATATACACGGGACATGTTAGCAGCTGAACAGTATAAGTGAGGAGTGTGAGTTCCCCTGATGGTTTAACATGCACGGGACGTGTCACCAGGTGAAGAGTAGAAGTGAGGAGAGTGTTTTCCCCTGATGGTCTAATATACACGGGACATGTTTCCAGGTGAACAGTATATGTGAAGAGAGTGTGTTCCCCTGATGGTTTAATATACATGGGACATGTTAAAAGTTGAACAGTATAAGTGAAGAGAGCGTGTTCCCCTGATTGCTTAATATACGTCGGACATGTTACCAGGTGATGAGTATAAGAGAGGAGAGTGTGTTCCCCTCATTGTTTAATATACACGGGACATGTTAGCAGGTGAACAGTATCAGTGAGGAGAATGTGTTCCCCTGATGGTTTAATCTACACGGGACATGTTACCAGGTGAACAGTATAAGTGAGGAGAGTGTCTTCCCCTGATGGTTTAATACTGACGGGACATGTCACCAGGTGAACAGTATAAGTGAGGAGAGTTTGTTCCCCTGATGGCTTAACACGCACAGGACATGTAACCAAGTGATCAGTATATGTGAGGAGAGTGTGTTCCCCTGATTGGTTAATACACACGGGACATGTCACCAGGTGAACAGTATAAGTGAGGAGAGTGTGTTCCCCTGATGGTTTAACACGCACAGGACATGTTACCAGGTGAACAGTATAAGTGAGGAGAGTGTGTTCCCCTGATTTTTTAAAACACACGACATGTCAACAGGTGAACAGTATAAGTGAGGAGAGTGTGTTCCCCTGATGGTTTAATATACACGGGACATGCTACCAGCTGAACAGTATAAGTGAGGAGAGTGAGTTCCCCTGATGGTTTAATATACATGGGACATGTTACCAGTTGAACAGTATAAGTGAAGAGAGCGTGTTCCCCTGATTGCTTAATATACGTTTGACTTGTTACCAGGTGATGAGTATAAGTGAGGCGAGTGTGTTCCCCTGATTGTTTAATATACACGGGACATGTTACCAGGTGAACAGCATAAGTGTGGAGAGTGTGTTCCCCTGATTGTTAAATATACACGGGACATGTTACCAGGTGAACAGTATAAGTGAAGAGAGTGTGTTCCCGTGATGGTTTAATATACACGGGACAAGTTACCAGGTGAACAGTATATGTGAGGAGAGTGTGTTCCCCTGATGGTATAATATACAGGGACATGTTACCAGCTGAACAGTATAAGTGAGGAGAGGGTTTTTCCCCAGACGGTTTAATATACACGGGACATGTTACCAGGTGAACAGTATAAGTGAGGAGAGTGTGTTCCCCTGATGGTATAATATACACGGGACATGTTACCAGCTGAACAGTATCAGTGAGGAGAGTGTGTTCCCCTGATTGTTAAATATACACGGGACATGTTACCAGGTGAACTGTATAAGTGAAGAGAGTGTGTTCCCGTGATGATTTAATATACACGGGACAAGTTACCAGGTGACCAGTATAAGTGAGGAGAGTGTATTCCCCTGATGGTATAATATACACGGGACATGTTACCAGCTGAACAGTATAAGTGAGGAGAGAGTTTTTCCCCTGATGGTTTAATATACACGGGACATGTTACCAGGTGAACAGTATAAGTGAGGAGAGTGTGTTCCCCTGATGGTATAATATACACGGGACATGTTACCAGCTGAACAGTATAAGTGAGGAGAGGGCTTTCCCCTGATGGTTTAATATACACGGGACATGTTACCAGGTGAACAGTATAAGTGAGGAGAGTGTGTTCCCCTGATTGTTTAATACTCACGGGAGATGTTACCAGGTGAACAGTATAAGAGAGGAGAGCGTGTTCCCCTGATGGTTTAATATACACGGGACATATTACCAGGTGAACAGTATAAGTGAGGAGAGGGCTTTCCCCTGATGGTTTAATCTACACGGGACATGTTACCCGGTGAACAGCATAAGTGAGGAGAGTGTGTTCCCCTGATTGTTAAATATACACGGGACATGTTACCAGGTGAACAGTATAAGTGAGGAGAGTGTCTTCCCCTGATGGTTTAATACTGACGGGACATGTCACCAGGTGAACAGTATAAGTGAGGAGAGTTTGTTCCCCTGATGGCTTAACACGCACAGGACATGTAACCAAGTGATCAGTATATGTGAGGAGAGTGTGTTCCCCTGATTGGTTAATACACACGGGACATGTCACCAGGTGAACAGTATAAGTGAGGAGAGTGTGTTCCCCTGATGGTTTAACACGCACAGGACATGTTACCAGGTGAACAGTATAAGTGAGGAGAGTGTGTTCCCCTGATATTTTTAAAACACACGACATGTCAACAGGTGAACAGTATAAGTGAGGAGAGTGTGTTCCCCTGATGGTTTAATATACACGGGACATGCTACCAGCTGAACAGTATAAGTGAGGAGAGTGAGTTCCCCTGATGGTTTAATATACATGGGACATGTTTCCAGCTGAACAGTATAAGTGAAGAGAGCGTGTTCCCCTGATTGCTTAATATACGTGGGACTTGTTACCAGGTGATGAGTATAAGTGAGGCGAGTGTGTTCCCCTGATTGTTTAATATACACGGGGCATGTTACCAGGTGAACAGCATAAGTGAGGAGAGTGTGTTCCCCTGATTGTTAAATACACACGGGACATGTTACCAGGTGAACAGTATGAGTGAAGAGAGTGTGTTCCCGTGATGGTTTAATATACACGGGACAAGTTACCAGGTGAACAGTATATGTGAGGAGAGTGTGTTCCCCTGATGGTATAATATACAGGGACATGTTACCAGCTGAACAGTATAAGTGAGGAGAGGGTTTTTCCCCAGATGGTTTAATATACACGGGACATGTTACCAGGTGAACAGTATAAGTGAGGAGAGTGTGTTCCCCTGATGGTATAATATACACGGGACATGTTACCAGCTGAACAGTATCAGTGAGGAGAGTGTGTTCCCCTGATGGTTTAACACGCACGGGACGTGTCCACACGTGAAGAGTAGAAATGAGGAGAGTGTGTTCCCCTGATTGTTTAATACACACGGGACATGTTACCTGGTGAACAGTATATGTGAAGAGAGTGTGTTCCCCTGATGGTTTAATATACACGGGACATGTTAACAGGTGAACAGTATAAGTAAGGAGAGTGTGTTCCCCTGATGGTTTAATATACACAGGACATGTTACCAGGTGAACAGTATAAGTGAGGACAATGTGTTCCCCTGATGGTTTAATATACACAGGACATGTTACCAGGTGAAAAGTATTTGTCAGGAGAGTGTGTTCCCCTGATTGTTTAATACTCACAGGACATGTTAACAGGTGAGCAGTATAAGTGAGGAGAGTGTGTTCCCCTGATGGTTTAACACGCACGGGAAGTGTCAACAGGTGAAGAGTAGAAGTCAGGAGAGTGTGTTCCCCTGATGGTCCAATATGCACGGGACATGTTACCAGGTGAACAGTATATGTGAAGAGAGTGTGTTCCCCTGATGGTATAATATACACGGGACATGTTAACAGCTGAACAGCATAAGTGAGGAGAAGGCTTTCCCCTGATGGTTTAATATACATGGGTCATGTTACCAGGTGAACAGTATAAGTGAAGAGAGCCTGTTCCCCTGATTGCTTAATATATGTGGGACATGTTACAAGGTGACGAGTATAAGTGAGAAGAGTGTTTTCGCCTCATTGTTTAATATACACGGGACATGTTAGCAGGTGAACAGTATCAGTGAGGAGAATGTGTTCCCCTGATGGTTTAATATACACGGGACATGTTACCAGGTGAACAGTATAAGTGAGGAGAGTGTGTTCCCCTTATTGTTAAATATAAACGGGACATGTTACCAGGTGAACAGTATAAGTGAGGAGAGTGTGTTCCCCTGATGTTTTAATATACACGGGACATGTTACCAGGTGAACAGTGTAAGTGAGGAGAGTGTGTTCCCCTGATGGTATAATATACACGGGACATGTTACCAGCTGAACAGCATAGGTGAGGAGAAGGCTTTCCCCTGATGGTTTAATATACACGGGACATGTTACCAGGTGAACAGTATAAGTGAGGAGAGTGTGTTCCCCTGATGCTTTAATATACACGGGACATGTTAGCAGGTGAACAGTATAAGTGAGGAGAATGTATTCCCCTGATGGCTTAATATACACGGGTCATGTTCCCAGGTGAACAGTATCAGTGAGGAGAATGTGTTCCCCTGATGGTTTAATATACACGGGAGATGTTACCAGGTGAACAGTATAAGTGAGGAGAGTGTGTTCCCCTGATTGTTAAATATGAACGGGACATGTTACCAGGTGAACAGTATAAGTGAGGAGAGTGTGTTCCCCAGATGGTTTAATATACACGGGACATGTTACCAGCTGAACAGTATAAGTGAGGAGAGGGCTTTCCCCTGATGCTTTAATATACAAGGGACATGTTACCAGGTGAACAGTATAAGTGAGGAGAATGTGTTCCACTGATGGTTTAATATACACGGGACATGTTACCAGGTGAACAGTATAAGTGAGGAGAGTGTGTTCCCCTGATGGTTTAATATACACGGGACATGTTACCAGGTGAACAGTATAAGTGAGGAGAGTGTGTTCCCCTGATGGTTTAATATACACGGGACTTATTACCAGGTGAACAGAATAAGTGAGGTGAGGGCTTTCCCCTGATGGTGTAATATACAAGGGACATGTTACCAGGTGAACAGTATAAGTGAGGAGAATGTATTCCCCTGATGTTTCAATATACACGGGACATGTTACCAGGTGAACAGTATAAGTGAGGACAGTGTGTTCCCCTGATGGTGTAATATACACGGGACATGTTACCAGGTGAACAGTATAAGTGAGGATACTGTATTCCCCTGATGGTTCAATATACACGGGACATGTTAGCTGGTGAACAGTATAAGTGAGGAGAATGTATTCCCCTGATGGTTTAATATACACGGGACATGTTACCAGGTGAACAGTATAAGTGAGGACATTGAGTTCCCCTGATGGTTTAATACACACGGGACATGTTACCAGGTGAACAGAAAAGGGAGGAGAGTGTCTTCCCCTGATGGTTTAATACACACAGGACATGTTACCAGGTGAACAGTAGTAGTGAGGACACTGTATTCCCCTGATGGTTCAATATACACGGGACATGTTACCAGGTGAGCAGTATAAGTGAGGAGAGTGTGTTCCCCTGATGGTTTAATATGCACGGGACATGTTACCAGGTGAACAGTATAAGTGAGGAGAGTGTGTTCCCCTGATTGTTTAATATACAGGGGACATGTTACCAGCTGAACAGTATAAGTAAGGAGAGGGCTTTCCCCTGATGGTTTAATAAACAAGGGACATGTTACCAGGTGAACAGTATAAGTGAGGAGAATGTGTTCCACGGATGGTTTAATATACACGGGACATGTTACCAGGTGAACAGTAGAAGTGAGGAGAGTGTGTTCCCCTGATGGTTTAATATACACGGGTCATGTTACCAGGTGAACAGTATAAGTGAGGAGAGTGTGTTCCCCTGATGGTATAATATACACGGGACATGTTTCCAGCTGAACAGCATAAGTGAGGAGAAGGCTTTCCCCTGATTGTTTAATACTCACGGGAGTTGTTACCAGGTGAGCAGTATAAGTGAGGAGAGTGTGTCCCCCTGATGGTTTAACACGCACGGGACGTGTCAACAGGTGAACAGTAGAAATGAGGAGAGTGTGTTCCCCTGAATGTTTAATACACACGGGACATGTTACCTGGTGAACAGTATATGTGAAGAGAGTGTGTTCTCCTGATGGTTTAATATACACGGGACATGGTACCAGGTGAAAAGTATAAGTGAGGAGAGTGTGTTCCCCTGATGGTTTAATATACACGGGACATGTTACCAGGTGAACAGTATAAGTGAGGAGAGTGTGTTCCCCTTATTGTTAATTATAAACGGGACATGTTACCAGGTGAACAGTATAAGTGAGGAGAGTGTGTTCCCCAGATGGTTTAATATACACGGGACATGATACCAGGTGAACAGTATAAGTGAGGAGAGTGTGTTGGCCTGATGGTTTAATATGCACGGGACTTGTTACAACGTGAACAGTATAAGTGAGGAGAGTGTGTTCCCCTTATTGTTAAATATAAACGGGAATGTTACCAGGTGGACAGTATATGTGAAGAGAGTGTGTTCCCCTGATTGTTTAATATACGTGGCACATGTTACCAGGTGACGAGTATAAGTGAGGAGAGTGTGTTCCCCTCATGGTTTAATATACACGGGACTTATTTACAGGTGAACAGTACAAGTGAGGAGAGGGCTTTCCCCTGATGGTTTAATATACACCGGACATGTTACCAGGTGAACAGTATAAGTGAGGAGAGTGTTTTCCCCTGATGGTTTAAAACACACGACATGTCAACAGGTGAACAGTATAAGTGAGGAGAGTGAGTTCCCCTGATTGTTTAATACACACGGGACATGTTACCAGGTGAACAGTATAAGTGAGGAGAGTGAGTTCCCCTGATGTTTTAATATACACGGGACATGTTACCAGGTGAACAGTATAAGTGAGGAGAGTGCTTTCCCCTGATGTTTTAATGTACACGGGACATGTTACCAGGTGAACAGTATAAGTGAGGAGAGTGTGTTCCCCTGATGGTTTAATATACACGGGACATGTTACCAGCTGAACAGTATAAGTGAGGAGAGTGCTTTCCCCTGATGGTTTAATATACAAGGGACATGTCACCAGCTGACCAGTATAAGTGAGGAGAATGTGTTCCCCTGATGGTTTAATATACAAGGGAAATGTTACCAGGTGAACAGTATAAGTGAGGAGAATGTATTCCCCTGATGTTTTAATATACACGGGACATGTTACCAGGTGAACCGTATAAGTGAGGAGAGTGTGTTCTCCTGATGGTTTAATATACACGGGACATGTTACCAGGAGAACAGTATAAGTGAGGAGAATGTGTTCCCCTGATGGTTTAATATACACGGGACATGTAAACAGGTGAACTGTAAAAGTGAGAAGAGTGTGTTCCCCTGATGGTTTAATATACACGGGACATGTAAACAGGTGAACAGTATAAGCGAGGAGAGTGTGTTCCCCTGATTGTTAAATATACACGGGACATGTTACCAGCTGAACTTTATAAGTGAGGAAAGTGTGTTCCCCTCATGGTTTAATATACACGGGACATGTTGCCAGGTGAGCAGTATAAGTGAGGAGAGTGTGTTCCACTGATGGTTTAACACGCACGGGACGTGTCACCAGGTAAAGAGTAGAAGTGAGGAGAGTGTGATCCCCTGATTGTTTAATTTACATGGGACATGTTACCAGGTGAACAGTATAAGTGAAGAGAGCGTGTTCCCCTGATTGTTTAATATACGTGGGACATGTTCCCAGGTGACGAGTATAAGTGAGGAGAGTGTGTTCCCCTGATGGTTTAATATACACGGGACATGTTACCAGGTGAACAGTATAAGTGATGAGACTGTATTCCCCTGATGGTTCAATATACACGGGACATTTTAGCAGGTGAACTGTATAGGTGAGGAGAATGAGTTCCCCTCATGGTTTAATATACAGGGGACATGTAACCAGGTGAACAGTATTAGTGAGGAGAGTGTGTTCCCCTGATGGTTTAATACACCCGGGACATGTTACCAGGTGAACTGTATAAGTGAGGAGAGTGTGATCCCCTGATGGTTTAATACACCCGGGACATGTTACCAGGCGAACAGTATAAGTAAGGAGAGTGTGTTCCCATGATGGTTTAACAGGCAGGGGACATGTTACCAGGTGAACAGTAGAAGTGAGGAGAGTGTGTTCCCCTGATGGTTTAATATACATGGGACATGTTACCATGTGAACAGGATAAGTGAGGAGAGTGTGTTCCCCTGATGGTTTAATATACACAGGACATGTTACCAGGTGAACAGTATAAGTGAGTAGAGTGTGTTCCCCTGATGGTTTAATATACACAGGACATGTTACCAGGTGAACAGTATAAGTGAGGAGAGTGTGTTCCCCTGAAGGTTTAATATACATGGGACATGTTACCATGTGAACAGGATAAGTGAGGAGAGTGTGTTCCCCTGATGGTTTAATATACACAGGACATGTTACCAGGTGAACAGTATAAGTGAGTAGAGTGTGTTCCCCAGATGGTTTAATATACACGGGACATGTTACCAGGTGAGCAGTATAAGTGAGGAGAGAGTGTTCCCCTGATGGTTTAACACGCACGGGACGTGTCACCAGGTGAAGAGTAGAAGTGAGGAGAATGTGTTCCCCTGATGGTCTAATATACACGGGACATGATACCAGGTGAACAGTAGATGTGAAGAGAATCTGTTCCCCTGATGGTATAATATACACGGGACATGTTACCAGCTAAACAGCATAAGTGAGGAGAAGGCTTTCCCCTGATGGTTTAATATACATGGGACATGTTACCAGGTGAACAGTATAAGTGAGGAGAGTGTTTTCCCCTCATTATTTAATATGCACGGGACATGTCAGCAGGTGAACAGTATCAGTGAGGAGAATGTGTTCCCCTGATGGTTTAATATACACGGGACATGTTACCATGTGAACAGTATAAGTGAGGAGAGAGTGTTCCCCAGATGGTTTAATATACACGGGACATGTTACTTGGTGAACAGTATAATTGAGGAGAGTGTGTTCCCCTGATTGTTTAACATGCAAGGGACGTGTCACCAGGTGAAGAGTAGAAGTGAAGAGAATGTGTTCCCCTGATGGTTTAATATACACAGGACATGTTCCCAGGTGAACAGGATAAGCGAGGAGAGTGTGTTCCCCTGATTGTTAAATATACACGGGACATATTACCAGCTGAACTGTATAAGTGAGGAGAGTGTGCTCCCCTGATGGTTTAATATACACGGGACATGTTGCCAGGTGAGCAGTCTAATTGAGGAGAGTGTGTTCCCCTGATGGTTTAACACGCACGGGACGTGTCAACAGGTGAAGAGTAGAAGTGAGGAGAGTGTGTTCCCCTGATTGTTTAATGCACACCGGACATGTTACCTGGTGAACAGTATATGTGAAGAGTGTGTGTTCCCCTGATGGTTTAATATACATGGGACATGTTACCAGGTGAACAGTATAAGTGAAGAGAGCGTGTTCCCCTGATTGTTTAATATACTTGGGACATGTTACCAGGTGAACAGTATAAGTGAAGAGAGCGTGTTCCCCTGCTTGTTTAATATACGTGGGACATGTTACCAGGTGACGAGTATAAGTGAGGAGAGTGTGTTCCCCTGATGGTTTAATATACACGGGACATGTTACCAGGTGAACAGTATAAGTGATGAGACTGTATTCCCCTGATGGTTCAATATACACGGAACATGTTAGCAGGTGAACTGTATAGGTGAGGAGAATGAGTTCCCCTCATGGTTTAATATACATGGGACATGTTACCAGGTGAACAGTATTAGTGAGGAGAGTGTGTTCCCCTGATGGTTTAATACACCCGGGACATGTTACCAGGTGAACTGTATAAGTGAGGAGAGTGTGATCCCCTGATGGTTTAATACACCCGGGACATGTTACCAGGCGAACAGTATAAGTAAGGAGAGTGTGTTCCCATGATGGTTTAACAGGCAGGGGACATGTTACCAGGTGAACAGTAGAAGTGAGGAGAGTGTGTTCCCCTGATGGTTTAATATACACGGGACATGTTACCAGGTGAACAGTATAAGTGAAGAGAGTGTGTTCCCCTGATTGTTTAATACACACGGGACATGTTGCCAGGTGAAGAGTCTAAGTGAAGAGAGTGTGTTCCCCTGATGGTTTAATACACACGGGACATGTTAACAGGTGAACAGTGTAAGTAAGGAGAGTGAGTTCCCCAGATTGTTTAATATACACGGGACATGTTAGCAGGTGAACAGTATAAGTGAGGAGAATGTATTCCCCTGATGGTTTAATATGCACGGGACATGTTAGCAGGTGAACAGTATAAGTGAGGAGAATGTATTCCCCTGATGGTTTAATATACACGGGACATGTTACCAGGTGAACAGTATAAGTGAGGAGAGTGTGTTCCCCTGATGGTTTAATATACACAGGACATGTTACCAGGTGAACAGTATAAGTGAGTAGAGTGTGTTCCCCTGATGGTTTAATATGCACAGGACATGTTACCAGGTGAACAGTTTAAGTGAGGAGAGTGAGTTCCCCTGATTGTTTAACATACATGGGACATGTTACCATGTGAACAGGATAAGTGTGGAGAGTGTGTTCCCCTGATGGTTTAATATACACAGGACATGTTACCAGGTGAACAGTATAAGTGAGTAGAGTGTGTTCCCCTGATGGTTTAATATACACAGGACATGTTACCAGGTGAACAGTATAAGTGAGGAGAGTGTGTTCCCCTGATGGTTTAATATACATGGGACATGTTACCATGTGAACAGGATAAGTGAGGAGAGTGTGTTCCCCTGATGGTTTAATATACACAGGACATGTTACCAGGTGAACAGTATAAGTAAGGAGAGTGTGTTCCCATGATGGTTTAACAGGCAGGGGACATGTTACCAGGTGAACAGTAGAAGTGAGGAGAGTGTGTTCCCCTGATGGTTTAATATACATGGGACATGTTACCATGTGAACAGGATAAGTGAGGAGAGTGTGTTCCCCTGATGGTTTAATATACACAGGACATGTTACCAGGTGAACAGTATAAGTGAGTAGAGTGTGTTCCCCTGATGGTTTAATATACATGGGACATGTTACCATGTGAACAGGATAAGTGAGGAGAGTGTGTTCCCCTGATGGTTTAATATACACAGGACATGTTACCAGGTGAACAGTATAAGTGAGTAGAGTGTGTTCCCCAGATGGTTTAATATACACGGGACATGTTACCAGGTGAGCAGTATAAGTGAGGAGAGTGTGTTCCCCTGATGGTTTAACACGCACGGGACGTGTCACCAGGTGAAGAGTAGAAGTGAGGAGAATGTGTTCCCCTGATGGTCTAATATACACGGTACATGATACCAGGTGAACAGTAGATGTGAAGAGAATCTGTTCCCCTGATGGTATAATATACACGGGACATGTTACCAGCTAAACAGCATAAGTGAGGAGAAGGCTTTCCCCTGATGGTTTAATATACATGGGACATGTTACCAGGTGAACAGTATAAGTGAGGAGAGTGTTTTCCCCTCATTATTTAATATGCACGGGACATGTCAGCAGGTGAACAGTATCAGTGAGGAGAATGTGTTCCCCTGATGGTTTAATATACACGGGACATGTTTCCATGTGAACAGTATAAGTGAGGAGAGAGTGTTCCCCAGATGGTTTAATATACACGGGACATGTTACTTGGTGAACAGTATAATTGAGGAGAGTGTGTTCCCCTGATTGTTTAACATGCACGGGACGTGTCACCAGGTGAAGAGTAGAAGTGAGGAGAATGTGTTCCCCTGATGGTTTAATATACACGGGACATGTTCCCAGGTGAACAGGATAAGCGAGGAGAGTGTGTTCCCCTGATTGTTAAATATACACGGGACATATTACCAGCTGAACTGTATAAGTGAGGAGAGTGTGCTCCCCTGATGGTTTAATATACACGGGACATGTTGCCAGGTGAGCAGTCTAATTGAGGAGAGTGTGTTCCCCTGATGGTTTAACACGCACGGGACGTGTCAACAGGTGAAGAGTAGAAGTGAGGAGAGTGTGTTCCCCTGATTGTTTAATGCACACCGGACATGTTACCTGGTGAACAGTATATGTGAAGAGTGTGTGTTCCCCTGATGGTTTAATATACATGGGACATGTTACCAGGTGAACAGTATAAGTGAAGAGAGCGTGTTCCCCTGATTGTTTAATATACGTGGGACATGTTACCAGGTGAACAGTATAAGTGAAGAGAGCGTGTTCCCCTGATTGTTTAATATACGTGGGACATGTTACCAGGTGACGAGTATAAGTGAGGAGAGTGTGTTCCCCTGATGGTTTAATATACACGGGACATGTTACCAGGTGAACAGTATAAGTGATGAGACTGTATTCCCCTGATGGTTCAATATACACGGGACATGTTAGCAGGTGAACTGTATAGGTGAGGAGAATGAGTTCCCCTCATGGTTTAATATACATGGGACATGTTACCAGGTGAACAGTATTAGTGAGGAGAGTGTGTTCCCCTGATGGTTTAATACACCCGGGACATGTTACCAGGTGAACTGTATAAGTGAGGAGAGTGTGATCCCCTGATGGTTTAATACACCCGGGACATGTTACCAGGCGAACAGTATAAGTAAGGAGAGTGTGTTCCCATGATGGTTTAACAGGCAGGGGACATGTTACTAGGTGAACAGTAGAAGTGAGGAGAGTGTGTTCCCCTGATGGTTCAATATACACGGGACATGTTACCAGGTGAACTGTATAAGTGAAGAGAGTGTGTTCCCCTGATTGTTTAATACACACGGGACATGTTGCCAGGTGAAGAGTCTAAGTGAAGAGAGTGTGTTCCCCTGATGGTTTAATACACACGGGACATGTTAACAGGTGAACAGTGTAAGTGAGGAGAGTGAGTTCCCCAGATTGTTTAATATACACGGGACATGTTAGCAGGTGAACAGTATAAGTGAGGAGAATGTATTCCCCTGATGGTTTAATATACACGGGACATGTTAGCAGGTGAACAGTATAAGTGAGGAGAATGTATTCCCCTGATGGTTTAATATACACGGGACATGTTACCAGGTGAACAGTATAAGTGAGGAGAGTGTGTTCCCCTGATGGTTTAATATACACAGGACATGTTACCAGGTGAACAGTATAAGTGAGTATAGTGTGTTCCCCTGATGGTTTAATATGCACAGGACATGTTACCAGGTGAACAGTTTAAGTGAGGAGAGTGAGTTCCCCTGATTGTTTAACATACATGGGACATGTTACCATGTGAACAGGATAAGTGAGGAGAGTGTGTTCCCCTGATGGTTTAATATACACAGGACATGTTACCAGGTGAACAGTATAAGTGAGTAGAGTGTGTTCCCCTGATGGTTTAATATACACAGGACATGTTACCAGGTGAACAGTATAAGTGAGGAGAGTGTGTTCCCCTGATGGTTTAATATACATGGGACATGTTACCATGTGAACAGGATAAGTGAGGAGAGTGTGTTCCCCTGATGGTTTAATATACACAGGACATGTTACCAGGTGAACAGTATAAGTGAGTAGAGTGTGTTCCCCAGATGGTTTAATATACACGGGACATGTTACCAGGTGAGCAGTATAAGTGAGGAGAGTGTGTTCCCCTGATGGTTTAACACTCACGGGACGTGTCACCAGGTGAAGAGTAGAAGTGAGGAGAATGTGTTCCCCTGATGGTTTAATATACACGGGACATGATACCAGGTGAACAGTAGATGTGAAGAGAATCTGTTCCCCTGATGGTATAATATACACGGGACATGTTACCAGCTAAACAGCATAAGTGAGGAGAAGGCTTTCCCCTGATGGTTTAATATACATGGGACATGTTACCAGGTGAACAGTATAAGTGAGGAGAGTGTTTTCCCCTCATTATTTAATATGCAAGGGACATGTCAGCAGGTGAACAGTATCAGTGAGGAGAATGTGTTCCCCTGATGGTTTAATATACACGGGACATGTTACCATTGAACAGTATAAGTGAGGAGAGAGTGTTCCCCAGATGGTTTAATATACAAGGGACATGTTACTTGGTGAACAGTATAATTGAGGAGAGTGTGTTCCCCTGATTGTTTAACATGCACGGGACGTGTCACCAGGTGAAGAGTAGAAGTGAGGAGAATGTGTTCCCCTGATGGTTTAATACACACGGGACATGTTCCCAGGTGAACAGTATAAGCGAGGAGAGTGTGTTTCCCTGATTGTTAAATATACACGGGACATATTACCAGCAGAACTGTATAAGTGAGGAGAGTGTGTTCCCCTCATGGTTTAATATACACGGGACATGTTGCCAGGTGAGCAGTCTAAGTGAGGAGAGTGTGTTCCCCTGATGGTTTAACACGCACGGGACGTGTCACCAGGTGAAGAGTAGAAGTGAGGAGAGTGTGTTCCCCTGATTGTTTAATGCACACCGGACATGTTACCTGGTGAACAGTATATGTGAAGAGTGTGTGTTCCCCTGATAGTTTAATATACATGGGACATGTTACCAGGTGAACAGTATAAGTGAAGAGAGCGTGTTCCCCTGATTGTTTTATATACGTGGAACATGTTACCAGGTGACGAGTATAAGTGAGGAGAGTGTGTTCCCCTGATGGTTTAATATACACGGGACATGTAAACAGGTGAACAGTATAAGTGAGGAGAGTGTGTTCCCCTGATGGTTTAATATACACGGGACATGTAAACAGGTGAACAGTATCAGCGAGGAGAGTGTGTTCCCCTGATTGTTAAATATACACGGGACATGTTACCAGCTGAACTTTATAAGTGAGGAAAGTGTGTTCCCCTCATGGTTTAATATACACGGGACATGTTGCCAGGTGAGCAGTATAAGTGAGGAGAGTGTGTTCCCCTGATGGTTTAACACGCACGGGACGTGTCACCAGGTGAAGAGTAGAAGTGAGGAGAGTGTGTTCCCCTGATTGTTTAATTTACATGGGAAATGTTACCAGGTGAACAGTATAAGTGAAGAGAGCGTGTTCCCCTGATTGTTTAATATACGTGGGACATGTTACCAGGTGACGAGTATAAGTGAGGAGAGTGTGTTCCCCTGATGGTTTAATATACACGGGACATGTTACCATGTGAACAGTATAAGTGAGGAGAGAGCGTTCCCCAGATGGTTTAATATACACGGGACATGTTACTTGGTGAACAGTATAATTGAGGAGAGTGTGTTCCCCTGATTGTTTAACATGCACGGGACGTGTCACCAGGTGAAGAGTAGAAGTGAGGAGAATGTGTTCCCCTGATGGTTTAATATACACGGGACATGTTCCCAGGTGAACAGGATAAGCGAGGAGAGTGTGTTCCCCTGATTGTTAAATATACACGGGACATATTACCAGCTGAACTGTATAAGTGAGGAGAGTGTGCTCCCCTGATGGTTTAATATACACGGGACATGTTGCCAGGTGAGCAGTCTAATTGAGGAGAGTGTGTTCCCCTGATGGTTTAACACGCACGGGACGTGTCAACAGGTGAAGAGTAGAAGTGAGGAGAGTGTGTTCCCCTGATTGTTTAATGCACACCGGACATGTTACCTGGTGAACAGTATATGTGAAGAGTGTGTGTTCCCCTGATGGTTTAATATACATGGGACATGTTACCAGGTGAACAGTATAAGTGAAGAGAGCGTGTTCCCCTGATTGTTTAATATACGTGGGACATGTTACCAGGTGAACAGTATAAGTGAAGAGAGCGTGTTCCCCTGATTGTTTAATATACGTGGGACATGTTACCAGGTGACGAGTATAAGTGAGGAGAGTGTGTTCCCCTGATGGTTTAATATACACGGGACATGTTACCAGGTGAACAGTATAAGTGATGAGACTGTATTCCCCTGATGGTTCAATGTACACGGGACATGTTAGCAGGTGAACAGTATAGGTGAGGAGAATGAGTTCCCCTCATGGTTTAATATACATGGGACATGTTACCAGGTGAACAGTATTAGTGAGGAGAGTGTGTTCCCCTGATGGTTTAATACACCCGGGACATGTTACCAGGTGAACTGTATAAGTGAGGAGAGTGTGATCCCCTGATGGTTTAATACACCCGGGACATGTTACCAGGCGAACAGTATAAGTAAGGAGAGTGTGTTCCCATGATGGTTTAACAGGCAGGGGACATGTTACCAGGTGAACAGTAGAAGTGAGGAGAGTGTGTTCCCCTGATGGTTTAATATACACGGGACATGTTACCAGGTGAACAGTATAAGTGAAGAGAGTGTGTTCCCCTGATTGTTTAATACACACGGGACATGTTGCCAGGTGAAGAGTCTAAGTGAAGAGAGTGTGTTCCCCTGATGGTTTAATACACACGGGACATGTTAACAGGTGAACAGTGTAAGTGAGGAGAGTGAGTTCCCCAGATTGTTTAATATACACGGGACATGTTAGCAGGTGAACAGTATAAGTGAGGAGAATGTATTCCCCTGATGGTTTAATATACACGGGACATGTTAGCAGGTGAACAGTATAAGTGAGGAGAATGTATTCCCCTGATGGTTTAATATACACGGGACATGTTACCAGGTGAACAGTATAAGTGAGGAGAGTGTGTTCCCCTGATGGTTTAATATACACAGGACATGTTACCAGGTGAACAGTATAAGTGAGTAGAGCGTGTTCCCCTGATGGTTTAATATGCACAGGACATGTTACCAGGTGAACAGTTTAAGTGAGGAGAGTGAGTTCCCCTGATTGTTTAACATACATGGGACATGTTACCATGTGAACAGGATAAGTGAGGAGAGTGTGTTCCCCTGATGGTTTAATATACACAGGACATGTTACCAGGTGAACAGTATAAGTGAGTAGAGTGTGTTCCCCTGATGGTTTAATATACACAGGACATGTTACCAGGTGAACAGTATAAGTGAGGAGAGTGTGTTCCCCTGATGGTTTAATATACATGGGACATGTTACCATGTGAACAGGATAAGTGAGGAGAGTGTGTTCCCCTGATGGTTTAATATACACAGGACATGTTACCAGGTGAACAGTATAAGTGAGTAGAGTGTGTTCCCCAGATGGTTTAATATACACGGGACATGTAACCAGGTGAGCAGTATAAGTGAGGAGAGTGTGTTCCCCTGATGGTTTAACACGCACGGGACGTGTCACCAGGTGAAGAGTAGAAGTGAGGAGAATGTGTTCCACTGATGGTTTAATATACACGGGACATGATACCAGGTGAACAGTAGATGTGAAGAGAATCTGTTCCCCTGATGGTATAATATACACGGGACATGTTACCAGCTAAACAGCATAAGTGAGGAGAAGGCTTTCCCCTGATGGTTTAATATACATGGGACATGTTACCAGGTGAACAGTATAAGTGAGGAGAGTGTTTTCCCCTCATTATTTAATATGCAAGGGACATGTCAGCAGGTGAACAGGATCAGTGAGGAGAATGTGTTCCCCTGATGGTTTAATATACACGGGACATGTTACCATGTGAACAGTATAAGTGAGGAGAGAGTGTTCCCCAGATGGTTTAATATACACGGGACATGTTACTTGGTGAACAGTATAATTGAGGAGAGTGTGTTCCCCTGATTGCTTAACATGCACGGGACGTGTCACCAGGTGAAGAGTAGAAGTGAGGAGAATGTGTTCCCCTATTGTTTTAATACACACGGGACATGTTCCCAGGTGAACAGTATAAGCGAGGAGAGTGTGTTCCCCTGATTGTTAAATATACACGGGACATATTACCAGCTGAACTGTATAAGTGAGGAGAGTGTGTTCCCCTCATGGTTTAATATACACGGGACTTGTTGCCAGGTGAGCAGTCTAAGTGAGGAGAGTGTGTTCCCCTTATGGTTTAACACGCACGGGACGTGTCACCAGGTGAAGAGTAGAAGTGAGGAGAGTGTGTTCCCCTGATTGTTTAATGCACACCGGACATGTTACCTGGTGAACAGTATATGTGAAGAGTGTGTGTTCCCCTGATAGTTTAATATACATGGGACATGTTACCAGGTGAACAGTATAAGTGAAGAGAGCGTGTTCCCCTGATTGTTTTATATACGTGGGACATGTTACCAGGTGACGAGTATAAGTGAGGAGAGTGTGTTCCCCTGATGGTTTAACATACACGGGACATGTAAACAGGTGAACAGTATAAGTGAGGAGAGTGTGTTCCCCTGATGGTTTAATATACACGGGACATGTAAACAGGTGAACAGTATCAGCGAGGAGAGTGTGTTCCCCTGATTGTTAAATATACACGGGACATGTTACCAGCTGATCTTTATAAGTGAGGAAAGTGTGTTCCACTCATGGTTTAATATACACGGGACATGTTGCCAGGTGAGCAGTATAAGTGAGGAGAGTGTGTTCCCCTGATGGTTTAACACGCACGGGACGTGTCACCAGGTGAAGAGTAGAAGTGAGGAGAGTGTGTTCCCCTGATTGTTTAATTTACATGGGACATGTTACCAGGTGAACAGTATAAGTGAAGAGAGCGTGTTCCCCTGATTGTTTAATATACGTGGGACATGTTACCAGGTGACGAGTATAAGTGAGGAGAGTGTGTTCCCCTGATGGTTTAATATACACGGGACATGTTACCAGGTGAACAGTATAAGTGATGAGACTGTATTCCCCTGATGGTTCAATATACACGGGACATGTTAGCAGGTGAACTGTATAGGTGAGGAGAATGTGTTCCCCTCATGGTTTAATATACACAGGACATGTTTCCAGGTGAACAGTATAAGTGAGGAGAGTGTGTTCCCCTGATGGTTTAACATACACGGGACATGTTATCAGGTGAACAGTATATGTGAAGAGAGTGTGTTCCCCTGATGGTATAATATACACGGGACATGTTACCAGCTGAACATCATAAGTGAGGAGAAGGCTTTCCCCTTATGGTTTAATATACATGGGACATGTTACCAGGTGAACAGAATAAGTGAAGAGAGCCTGTTCCCCTGATTGCTTAATATACGTGGGACATGTTACAAGTTGACGAGTATAAGTGAGGAGAGTGTTTTCCCCTCATTCTTTAATATACACGGGACATGTTAGCAGGTGAACAGTATCAGTGAGGAGAATGTGTTCCCCTGATGGTTTAATATACACGGGACATGTTACCAGGTGAATAGTATAAGTGAGGAGAGTGTGTTCCCCTGATTGTTAAATATAAACGGGACATGTTACCAGGTGAACAGTATAAGTGAGGAGAGTGTGTTCCCCAGATGGTTTAATATACACGGGACATGTTAACAGGTGAACAATATAAGTGAGGAGAGTGTGTTCCCCTGATGGTTTAATACGCACGGGACATGTTACCAGGTGAAGAGTAGAAGTGAGGAGTGTGTGTTCCCCTGATTGTTTAATACACACGGGACATGTTACCACGTGAACAGTATAAGTGAAGAGAGCCTGTTCCCCTGATTGTTTAATATACGTGGGACATGTTACCAGGTGAACAGTATAAGTGAGGAGAGTGTGTTCCCCTGATTGTTAAATATAAACGGGACATGTTACCAGGTGAACAGTAGAAGTGAGGAGATTGTGTTCCCCTGATGGTTTAATACACACGGGACATGTTAGCAGGTGAACAGTATATGTGAAGAGAGTGTGTTCCCCTGATGGTATAATATACACGGGACATGTTACCAGGTGAACAGCATAAGTGAGGAGAAGGCTTTCCCCTGATGGTTTAATAAACATGGGACATGTTACCAGGTGAACAGAATAAGTGAAGAGAGCCTGTTCCCCTGATTGCTTAATATACGTGGGACATGTTACCAAGTGAACAGTATCAGTGAGGAGAGTGTGTTCCCCTGATTGTTAAATATAAACGGGACATGTTACCAGGTGAACAGTAGAAGTGAGGAGAGTGTGTTCCCCAGATGGTTTAATATACACGGGACATGTTAACAGATGAACAATATAAGTGAGGAGAGTGTGTTCCCCTGATGGTTTAATACGCAAGGGACATGTTACCAGGTGAAGAGTAGAAGTGAGGAGTGAGTGTTCCCCTGATTGTTTAATACACAGGGGACATGTTACCAGGTGAACAGTATAAGTGAAGAGAGCGGGTTCCCCTGATTGTTTAATATACACGGGACATGTTACCAGGTGAACAGTATAAGTGAGGAGAGTGTGTTCCCCTGATGGTTTAAAATGCACCGGACGTGTCACCAGGTGAAGAGTAGAAGTGAGGAGAATGTGTTCCCCTGATTGTTTAATACACACGGGACATGTTACCAGGTGAACAGTATATGTGAAGAGAGTGTGTTCCCCTAATGGTTTAATGTACATGGGACATGTTACCAGGTGAACAGTATAAGTGTAGAGATCGTGTTCCCCTGATTGTTTAATATACGTGGGACATGTTACCAGGTGACGAGTATAAGTGATGAGAGTGTGTTCCCCTGATGGTTTAATATACACGGGATATGTAAACAGGTGAACAGTATAAGAGAGGAGAGTGTGTTCCCCTGATGGTTTAATATACACGGGACATGTAAACAGGTGAACAGTATAAGTGAGGAGAGTGTGTACCCCTGATTGTTAAATATACACGGGACATGTTACCAGCTGAACTGTATAAATGAGGAAAGTGTGTTCCCCTCATGGTTTAATATACACGGGACATGTTGCCAGGTGAGCTGTATAAGTGAGGAGAGTGTGTTCCCCTGATGGTTTAACACGCACGGGACGTGTCTCCAGGTGAAGAGTAGAAGTGAGGAGAGTTTGTTCCCCTGATTGTTTAATACAAACCGGACATGTTACCTGGTGAACAGTATATGTGAAGAGAGTGTGTTCCCCTGATGGTTTAATATACATGGGACATGTTACCAGGTGAACAGTATAAGTGAAGAGAGCGTGTTCCCCTGATTGTTTAATATACGTGGTACATGTTACCAGGTGACGAGTATAAGTGAGGAGAGTGTGTTCCCCTGATGGTTTAATATACACGGGACATGTTACCAGGTGAACAGTATAAGTGAGGAGAGTGTGTTCCCCTGATGGTTTAATATACACGGGACATGTTACCAGGTGAACAGTATAAGTGAGGAGAGTGTGTTCCCCTGACGGCTTAATATACACGGGACATGTTACCAGGTGAACAGGATAAGTGAAGAGAGTGTGTTCCCCTGATTGTTTAATACACACGGGACATGTTGCCAGGTGAAGAGTATAAGTGAAGAGAGTGTGTTCCCCTGATGGTTTAATACACACGGGACATGTTAGCAGGTGAACAGTATCAGTGAGGAGAATGTGTTCCCCTGATGGTTTAATATACACGGGACATGTTACCAGGTGAACGGTATAAGTGAGGAGAGTGTGTTCCCCTGATTGTTAAATATAAATGGGACATGTTACCAGGTGAACAGTATAAGTGAGGAGAGTGTGTTCCCCATATGGTTTAATATACACGGGACATGTTACCAGGTGAACAGTATAAGTGAGGAGAGTGTGTTCCCCTGATTGTTTAATACTCACGGGAGATGTTACCAGGTGAGCAGTATAAGGGAGGAGAATGTGTTCCCCTGTTCGTTTAATATACACAGGACATGTTACCAGGTGAACAGAAAAGGGAGGAGAGTGTCTTCCCCTGATGGTTTAATACTGACGGGACATGTTACCAGGCGAACAGTATAAGTGAGGAGAGTGTGTTCCCCTGATGATTTAATACACACGGGACATGTTACCAGGTGAACAGAAAAGGGAGGAGAGTGTCTTCCCCTGATGGTTTAATACTGACGGGACATGTCACCAGGTGAAAAGTATAAGTGAGGAGATTGAGTTCCCCTGATGGTTTAATACTGACGGGACATTTCCCCAGGTGAACAGCATAAGTGAGGAGAGAGTGTTCCCCTGATGGTTTAATATACACATCACATGATACCAGGTGAACAGTATAAGTGAGGAGAGTGTGTTCCCCTGATGGTTTAATACTGACGGGACATGTCACCAGGTGAACAGTATAAGTGAGGAGATTGAGTTCCCCTGATGGTTTAATACTGACGGGACATTTCCCCAGGTGAACAGTATAAGTGAGGAGAGTGTGTTCCCCTGATGGTTTAATACTGACGGGACATTTCCCAAGGTGAACAGCATAAGTGAGGGGAGAGTGTTCCACTGATGGTTTAATATACTCAGGACATGTTACCAGGTGAACAGTATAAGTGAGGAGAATGTGTTCCCCTGATGGTTTGATATACCCGGGACATGTTACCAGGTGAACAGTACAAGTGAGGATACTGTATTCACCTGATGGTTCAATATACACGGGACATGTTAGCTGGTGAACTGTAGAAGTGAGGTGAATGTATTCCCCTGATGGTTTAATATACACGGGACATGTTACCAAGTGAACAGTATAAGTGAGGAGAGTGTGTTCCCCTGATGGTATAATATACACGGGACATGTTACCAGCTGAACAGTATAAGTGAGGAGTGTGTGTTCCCCTGATTGTTTAATACACACGGGGCATGTTACCAGGTGAACAGTAGAAGTGAGGAGAGTGTGTTCCCCTGATTGTTTAATACACACGGGACATGTTACCAGGTGAACAGTATAAGTGAGGAGAATGTGTTCCCCTGATTGTTTAATATACACAGGACATGTTAGCAGGTGAACAGTATAAGTGAGGAGAGTGTGTTCCCCTGATGGTGTAATATACACGGAACATGTCACCAGGTGAACAGTAAAAGTGAGGAGATTGTGTTCCCCTGATGGTTTAATATACACCGGACATGTTACGAGGTGAACAGTATAGGTGAGGAGAGTGTGTTCCCCTGATGGTGTAATATACACGGGACAAGTCACCAGGTGAACAGTAAAAGTGAGGAGATTGTGTTCCCGTGATGGTTTAATATACACGCGACATGTTACGAGGTGAACAGTATAAGTGAGGAGTGTGTGTTCCCCTGATGGTTTAATATACGTGGGAAATGTTACCAGGTGAACAGTATAATTGAGGAGAGTGTGTTCCCCTGATGGTTTAATATACGTGGGACATGTTACCAGGTGAACAGTATAAGTGAGGAGAGTGTGTTCCCCTGATGGTGTAATATACACGGGACATGTCACCAGGTGAACAGTTTCAGTGAGGAGAGTGTGTTCCCCTGATTGTTTAATACACACGGCATATGTTACCAGGTGAACAGTATAAGTGAGGAGAGTGTTTTCCCCTGATGTTTTAATATACACGGGACATGTTACCAGGTGAACAGTATAAGTGAGGAGAGTGTGTTCCCCTGATTGTTTAATACACACGGGAAATGTCAACAGGTGAAGAGTGGAAGTGAGGAGAGTGTGTTCCCCTGATTGTTTAATACTCACGGGAGATGTTACCAGGTGAGCAGTATAAGGGAGGAGAATGTGTTCCCCTGTTGGTTTAATATACACAGGACATGTTACCAGGTGAACAGAAAAGGGAGGAGAGTGTCTTCCCCTGATGGTTTAATACTGACGGGACATGTTACCAGGCGAACAGTATAAGTGAGGAGAGTGTGTTCCCCTGATGATTTAATACACACGGGACATGTTACCAGGTGAACAGAAAAGGGAGGAGAGTGTCTTCCCCTGATGGTTTAATACTGACGGGACATGTCACCAGGTGAAAAGTATAAGTGAGGAGATTGAGTTCCCCTGATGGTTTAATACTGACGGGACATTTCCCCAGGTGAACAGCATAAGTGAGGAGAGAGAGTTCCCCTGATGGTTTAATATACACATCACATGATACCAGGTGATCAGTATAAGTGAGGAGAGTGTGTTCCCCTGATGGTTTAATACTGACGGGACATGTCACCAGGTGAACAGTATAAGTGAGGAGATTGAGTTCCCCTGATGGTTTAATACTGACGGGACATTTCCCCAGGTGAACAGTATAAGTGAGGAGAGTGTGTTCCCCTGATGGTTTAATACTGACGGGACATTTCCCAAGGTGAACAGCATAAGTGAGGGGAGAGTGTTCCACTGATGGTTTAATATACTCAGGACATGTTACCAGGTGAACAGTATAAGTGAGGAGAATGTGTTCCCCTGATGGTTTGATATACCCGGGACATGTTACCAGGTGAACAGTACAAGTGAGGATACTGTATTCACCTGATGGTTCAATATACACGGGACATGTTAGCTGGTGAACTGTAGAAGTGAGGTGAATGTATTCCCCTGATGGTTTAATATACACGGGACATGTTACCAAGTGAACAGTATAAGTGAGGAGAGTGTGTTCCCCTGATGGTATAATATACACGGGACATGTTACCAGCTGAACAGTATAAGTGAGGAGTGTGTGTTCCCCTGATTGTTTAATACACACGGGACATGTTACCAGGTGAACAGTAGAAGTGAGGAGAGTGTGTTCCCCTGATTGTTTAATACACACGGGACATGTTACCAGGTGAACAGTATAAGTGAGGAGAATGTGTTCCCCTGATTGTTTAATATACACAGGACATGTTAGCAGGTGAACAGTATAAGTGAGGAGAGTGTGTTCCCCTGATGGTGTAATATACACGGAACATGTCACCAGGTGAACAGTAAAAGTGAGGAGATTGTGTTCCCCTGATGGTTTAATATACACCGGACATGTTACGAGGTGAACAGTATAGGTGAGGAGAGTGTGTTCCCCTGATGGTGTAATATACACGGGACAAGTCACCAGGTGAACAGTAAAAGTGAGGAGATTGTGTTCCCGTGATGGTTTAATATACACGCGACATGTTACGAGGTGAACAGTATAAGTGAGGAGTGTGTGTTCCCCTGATGGTTTAATATACGTGGGACATGTTACCAGGTGAACAGTATAATTGAGGAGAGTGTGTTCCCCTGATGGTTTAATATACGTGGGACATGTTACCAGGTGAACAGTATAAGTGAGGAGAGTGTGTTCCCCTGATGGTGTAATATACACGGGACATGTCACCGGGTGAACAGTTTCAGTGAGGAGAGTGTGTTCCCCTGATTGTTTAATACACACGGCATATGTTACCAGGTGAACAGTATAAGTGAGGAGAGTGTGTTCCCCTGATGTTTTAATATACACGGGACATGTTACCAGGTGAACAGTATAAGTGAGGAGAGTGTGTTCCCCTGATTGTTTAATACACACGGGAAATGTCAACAGGTGAAGAGTGGAAGTGAGGAGAGTGTGTTCCCCTGATTGTTTAATACACACGGGACATGTTACCAGGTGAACAGTATAAGTGAGGAGAGTGTGTTCCCCTGATTGTTTAATATACACAGGACATGTTAGCAGGTGAACAGTATAAGTGAGGAGAGTGAGTTCCCCTGATTGTTTAATACGCACGGGACATGATACCAGATGAACAGTATAAGTGAGGAGAGTGTGTTCCCCTGATTTTTCAATGCACACAGGACATGTTACCAGGTGAACAGTAGAAGTGAGGAGAGTGTGTTCCCCTGATGGTTTAATATGCATGGGACATGTTACCAGATGAACAGTATAAGTGAGGAGAGTGTGTTCCCCTGATTTATTAATGCACACGGGACATGTTACCAGGTGAACAGTAGAAGTGAGGAGAGTGTGTTACCATTATGGTTTCATATACATGGGACATGTTACCAGGTGAACAGTATAAGTGAGGAGAGGGTGTTCCCCTGATTGTTTAATACACACGGGACATGTCACCAGGTGAACAGTATATGTGAGGAAAGTGTGTTCCCCTGATTGTTAAATGCACACGGGACATGTGACAAGGTGAACATTATAAGTGAGGAGAGTGTGTTCCCCTCATGGTTTAATATACACCGGACATGTCACCACGTGAACAGTCTAAGTGAGGAGAGTGTGTTACCCTGGTGGTTTAATATACACGGGACATGTTACCAGGTGAACAGTATAAGTGAGGAGGCTGTGTTCCCATGATGTTTTAATAGAGACGGGACATGTCACCAGGGGAACAGTATAAGTGAGGAGAGTGTGTTCCCCTGATTGTTTAATATACACGGGACATGTAACCAGCTCTAGAGTAGAAGTGAGGAGAGTGTGTTCCCCTGATTGTTTAATACGCACGGGACATGTCACCAGGTTATCAGTATAAGTGAGGAGAGTGTGCTCCTCTGATTGTTTAATACGCACGGGACAAGTTACCAGGTGATCAGTGGATGTGAGGAGAGTGTGTTCCCCTGATGGTTTCATATACATGGGTCATGTTACCAGGTGAACAGTATAAGTGAGGAGGGTGTGTTCCCCTGATTGTTTAATACACACGGGACATGTTACCAGGTGAACAGAACAGTGAGGAGAGTGTTTTCCCATGATGGTTTAATGCACACGGGACATGTTTCCAGCTGAACAGTATAAGTGAGGAGAGTGTGTTCCCCTGATTGTTTAATACACCCTGGACATGATACCAGGTGAACAGTATAAGTGAGGAGAATGTGTTCCCCTGATGGTTTCATATACACGGGACATGTTTCCAGGTGAACAGTATAAGTGAGGAGAGTGTGTTCCCCTGATGGTGTAATATACACGGGACATGTCACCAGGTGAACAGTATAAGTGAGGAGACTGTGTTCCCCTGACGGTTTAATATACACGGGACATGTTACCAGGTGAACAGTATCAGTGAGGAGACTATGTTCCCCTGATTGTTTACTATACACGCGACATGTTACAAGGTGAACATTATAAGTGAGGAGAGTGTGTTCCCCTGATGGTATAATATACACGGGACATGTCACCAGGTGAACAGTATAAGTGAGGAGAGTGTGTTCCCCTGATGGTGTAATATACACGGAACATGTCACCAGGTGAACAGTAAAAGTGAGGAGATTGTGTTCCCCTGATGGTTTAATATACACCGGACATGTTACGAGGTGAACAGTATAGGTGAGGAGAGTGTGTTCCCCTGTTGGTGTAATATACACGGGACAAGTCACCAGGTGAACAGTAAAAGTGAGGAGATTGTGTTCCCGTGATGGTTTAATATACACGCGACATGTTACGAGGTGAACAGTATAAGTGAGGAGTGTGTGTTCCCCTGATGGTTTAATATACGTGGGACATGTTACCAGCTGAACAGTATAATTGAGGAGAGTGTGTTCCCCTGATGGTTTAATCTAAGTGGGACATGTTACCAGGTGAACAGTGGAAGTGAGGAGAGTGTGTTCCCCTGATGGTGTAATATACACGGGACATGTCACCAGGTGAACAGTTTCAGTGAGGAGAGTGTGTTCCCCTGATTGTTTAATACACACGGGACATGTTACCAGGTGAACAGTGGAAGTAAGGAGAGTGTGTTCCCCTGATGGTTTAATACACACGGGACATGTTACCAGGTGAACAGTATAAGTGAGGAGAGTGTGTTCCCCTGATTGTTTAATATAAACAGGACATGTTAGCAGGCGAACAGTATAAGTGAGGAGAGTGTGTTCCCCTGATTGTTTAATACGCACGGGACATGATACCAGATGAACAGGAGAAGTGAGGAGAGTGTGTTCCCCTGATTTTTCAATGCACACGGGACATGTTACCAGGTGAACAGTAGAAGTGAGGAGAGTGTGTTCCCCTGATGGTTTCATATACATGGGACATGTTACCAGGTGAACATTATACGTGAAGAGTGTCTGTTCCCCTGATGGTTTAATATACACAGGACATGTTCCCAGGTGAACTGTGTAAGTGAGGAGAGTGTGTTCCCCTGATTGTTTAATACACACGGGCCATGTTACCAGGTGAACAGAATAGTGAGGAGAGAGTTTTCCCCTGATGGTTTAATGCGCAAGGGACATGTTAACAGGTGAACAGTATAAGTGTGGAGAGTGTGTTCCCCTGATTGTTTAATGCACACGGGACACGTCAGCAGGTGAACAGTATAAGTGAGGAGAGTGTGTTCCCCTGATTGTTTAATACGCACGGGACATGTTACCAGATGAATAGTAGAAGTGAGGAGAGTGTGTTCCCCTGATTGTTTAATACACACGGGACATGTCACCAGGTGAACAGAATAAGTGAGGAGAGTGTGTTCCCCTGATGGTTTAATATACACGGGACATGTTACCAGGTGAACAGTATAAGTGAGGAGAGTGTGTCCCCCTGATTGTTTAATACACACGGGACATGTTACCAGTTGAGGAGAGGAAGTGAGGTGAGTATGTTCCCCTGATGGTTTAATATACACGGGAGATGTTACCAGATCAACAGTATAAGTGAGGAGAGTGTGTTCCCCTGATTGTTTAAAACACACGGGACATGTTACCAGGTGAACAGTATAAGTGAGGAGAGTGTTTTCCCATGATTTTTTAATGCACACGGGACATGTTACCAGGTGAACAATAGAAGTGAGGAGAGTGTGTTCCCCTGATTGTGTAATATACACGGAACATGTCACCAGGTGAACAGTAAAAGTGAGGAGATTGTGTTCCCCTGATGGTTTAATATACACCGGACATGTTACGAGGTGAACAGTATAGGTGAGGAGTGTGTGTTCCCCTGTTGGTGTAATATACACGGGACAAGTCACCAGGTGAACAGTAAAAGTGAGGAGATTGTGTTCCCGTGATGGTTTAATATACACGCGACATGTTACGAGGTGAACAGTGTAAGTGAGGAGTGTGTGTTCCCCTGATGGTTTAATATACGTGGGACATGTTACCAGCTGAACAGTATAATTGAGGAGAGTGTGTTCCCCTGATGGTTTAATATACGTGGGACATGTTACCAGGTGAACAGTGGAAGTGAGGAGAGTGTGTTCCCCTGATGGTGTAATATACACGGGACATGTCACCAGGTGAACAGTTTCAGTGAGGAGAGTGTGTTCCCCTGATTGTTTAATACACACGGGACATGTTACCAGGTGAACAGTAGAAGTGAGGAGAGTGTGTTCCCCTGATGGTTTAATACACACGGGACATGTTACCAGGTGAACAGTATAAGTGAGGAGAGTGTGTTCCCCTGATTGTTTAATATAAACAGGACATGTTAGCAGGCGAACAGTATAAGTGAGGAGAGTGTGTTCCCCTGATTGTTTAATACGCACGGGACATGATACCAGATGAACAGGAGAAGTGAGGATAGTGTGTTCCCCTGATTTTTCAATGCACACGGGACATGTTACCAGGTGAACAGTAGAAGTGAGGAGAGTGTGTTCCCCTGATGGTTTCATATACATGGGACATGTTACCAGGTGAACATTATACGTGAAGAGTGTCTGTTCCCCTGATGGTTTAATATACACAGGACATGTTCCCAGGTGAACTGTGTAAGTGAGGAGAGTGTGTTCCCCTGATTGTTTAATACACACGGGCCATGTTACCAGGTGAACAGAATAGTGAGGAGAGAGTTTTCCCCTGATGGTTTAATGCGCAAGGGACATGTTAACAGGTGAACAGTATAAGTGTGGAGAGTGTGTTCCCCTGATTGTTTAATGTACACGGGACACGTCAGCAGGTGAACAGTATAAGTGAGGAGAGTGTGTTCCCCTGATTGTTTAATACGCACGGGACATGTTACCAGATGAATAGTAGAAGTGAGGAGTGTGTGTTCCCCTGATTGTTTAATACACACGGGACATGTCACCAGGTGAACAGAATAAGTGAGGAGAGTGTGTTCCCCTGATGGTTTAATATACACGGGACATGTTACCAGGTGAACAGTATAAGTGAGGAGAGTGTGTCCCCCTGATTGTTTAATACACACGGGACATGTTACCAGTTGAGGAGAGGAAGTGAGGTGAGTAAGTTCCCCTGATGGTTTAATATACACGGGAGATGTTACCAGATGAACAGTATAAGTGAGGAGAGTGTTTTCCCATGATTTTCTAATGCACACGGGACATGTTACCAGGTGAACAATAGAAGTGAGGAGAGTGTGTTCCCCTGATTGTTTAATACACACGGGACATGTTACCAGGTGAACAGTATAAGTGAGGAGAGTGTGTTCCCCTGATTTTTTAATGCACACGGGACATGTTCCCAGGTGAACAGTATAAGTGAAGAGAGTGTGTTCCCCTGATGGTTTAATATACACGGGACATGTTACCAGATGAACAGTATAAGTGAGGAGAGTGTGTTCCCCTGATGGTTTCATATACACGGGACATGTTACCAGGTGAACAGTATAAGTGAAGAGAGTGTGTTCCCCTGATGGTTTAATATACACGGGACATGTTACCAGGTGAACAGTATAAGTGAGGAGATTGTGTTCCCCTGATTGTTTAATTCACACGGGACATGTTACCAGGTGAAGAGTATAAGTGAGGAGAGTGTGTTCCCCTGATTGTTTAATGCACACGGGTCACATCACCAGAAGAACAGTATAAGAGAGGAGAGTGTGTTCCCCTGATTGTTTAATACGCACTGGACATGTTACCAGATGAACAGTATAAGTGAGGAGAGTGTGTTCCCCTGATTTTTTAATGCACACGAGACATGTTACCAGGTGAACAGTATAAGTGAAGAGAGTGTTTTCCCCTGATGGTTTAATGTAGACAGGACATGTTACCAGGTGAACAGTATAAGTGAGGAGAGGGTGTTCCCCTGATTGTTTAATACACACGGGACATGTTACCAGGTGAACAGAATAGTGAGGGGAGTGTGTTCCCCTGATTGTTTAATACGCACGGGACATGTCACCAGGTGAACAGCACATGTGAGGAGGGAGTATTTCCCTGATTGTTTAATGCACACGGGACATGTGACAAGGTGAACAGTATAAGTGAGGAGAATGTGTTCCCCTGATGGTTTAATATACACCGGACATGTCACCAGGTGAACAGTATAAGTGAGGAGAGTGTGTTCCCCTGATGGTTTAATACACACGGGACATGTCACCACGTGAACAGTATAAGTGAGGAGAGTGTATTCCCCTGATTGTTTAAGACGCACGGGACATGTCACCAGATGAACAGTATAAGTGAGGAGAGTGTGTTCCCCTGATTATTTAATGCACACGGGTCACGTCACAAGGTGAACAGTATAAGTGAGGAGAGTGTGTTCCCCTGATGGTTTAATACACACGGGACATGTCACCACGTGAACAGTATAAGTGAGGAGAGTGTTTTCCCCTGATTGTTTAAGACGCACGGGACATGTCACCAGGTGAACAGTATAAGTGAGGAGAGTTTGTTCCCCTGATTGTTTAATGCACACGGGTCACGTCACAAGGTGAACAGTATAAGTGAGGAGAGTGTGTTCCCCTGATTGTTTAATACGCACGGGACATGATACCAGATGAACAGGAGAAGTGAGGAGAGTGTGTTCCCCTGATTTCTCAATGCACACGGGACATGTTACCAGGTGAACAGTAGAAGTGAGGAGAGTGTGTTCCCCTGATGGTTTCATATACATGGGACATGTTACCAGGTGAACATTATACGTGAAGAGTGTCTGTTCCCCTGATGGTTTAATATACACAGGACATGTTCCCAGGTGAACTGTATAAGTGAGGAGAGTGTGTTCCCCTGATTGTTTAATACACACGGGCCATGTTACCAGGTGAACAGAATAGTGAGGAGAGAGTTTTCCCCTGATGGTTTAATGCGCAAGGGACATGTTAACAGGTGAACAGTATAAGTGTGGAGAGTGTGTTCCCCTGATTGTTTAATGCACACGGGACACGTCAGCAGGTGAACAGTATAAGTGAGGAGAGTGTGTTCCCCTGATTGTTTAATACGCACGGGACATGTTACCAGATGAATAGTAGAAGTGAGGAGAGTGTGTTCCCCTGATTGTTAATACACACGGGACATGTCACCAGGTGAACAGAATAAGTGAGGAGAGTGTGTTCCCCTGATGGTTTAATATACACGGGACATGTTACCAGGTGAACAGTATAAGTGAGGAGAGTGTGTCCCCCTGATTGTTTAATACACACGGGACATGTTACCAGTTGAGGAGAGGAAGTGAGGTGAGTATGTTCCCCTGATGGTTTAATATACACGGGAGATGTTACCAGATGAACAGTATAAGTGTGGAGAGTGTGTTCCCCTGATTGTTTAATACACACGGGACATGTTACCAGGTGAACAGTATAAGTGAGGAGAGTGTTTTCCCATGATTTTTTAATGCACACGGGACATGTTACCAGGTGAACAATAGAAGTGAGGAGAGTGTGTTCCCCTGATTGTTTAATACACACGGGACATGTTACCAGGTGAACAGTATAAGTGAGGAGAGTGTGTTCCCCTGATTTTTTAATGCACACGGGACATGTTACCAGGTGAACAGTATAAGTGAAGAGAGTGTGTTCCCCTGATGGTTTAATATACACGGGACATGTTACCAGATGAACAGTATAAGTGAGGAGAGTGTGTTCCCCTGATGGTTTCATATACACGGGACATGTTACCAGGTGAACAGTATAAGTGAAGAGAGTGTGTTCCCCTGATGGTTTAATATACACAGGACATGTTACCAGGTGAACAGTATAAGTGAGGAGATTGTGTTCCCCTGATTGTTTAATTCACACGGGACATGTTACCAGGTGAAGAGTATAAGTGAGGAGAGTGTGTTCCCCTGATTGTTTAATGCACACGGGTCACATCACCAGAAGAACAGTATAAGAGAGGAGAGTGTGTTCCCCTGATTGTTTAATACGCACTGGACATGTTACCAGATGAACAGTATAAGTGAGGAGTGTGTGTTCCCCTGATTTTTTAATGCACACGAGACATGTTACCAGGTGAACAGTATAAGTGAAGAGAGTGTTTTCCCCTGATGGTTTAATGTAGACAGGACATGTTACCAGGTGAACAGTATAAGTGAGGAGAGGGTGTTCCCCTGATTGTTTAATACACACGGGACATGTTACCAGGTGAACAGAATAGTGAGGGGAGTGTGTTCCCCTGATTGTTTAATACGCACGGGACATGTCACCAGATGAACAGCACATGTGAGGAGGGAGTGTTTCCCTGATTGTTTAATGCACACGGGACATGTGACAAGGTGAACAGTATAAGTGAGGAGAATGTGTTCCCCTGATGGTTTAATATACACCGGACATGTCACCAGGTGAACAGTATAAGTGAGGAGAGTGTGTTCCCCTGATGGTTTAATACACACGGGACATGTCACCACGTGAACAGTATAAGTGAGGAGAGTGTTTTCCCCTGATTGTTTAAGACGCACGGGACATGTCACCAGGTGAACAGTATAAGTGAGGAGAGTGTGTTCCCCTGATTATTTAATGCACACGGGTCACGTCACAAGGTGAACAGTATAAGTGAGGAGAGGGTGTTCCCCTGATGGTTTAATACACACGGGACATGTCACCACGTGAACAGTATAAGTGAGGAGAGTGTTTTCCCCTGATTGTTTAAGACGCACGGGACATGTCACCAGGTGAACAGTATAAGTGAGGAGAGTTTGTTCCCCTGATTGTTTAATGCACACGGGTCACGTCACAAGGTGAACAGTATAAGTGAGGAGAGTGTGTTCCCCTGATTGTTTAATACGCACGGGACATGTTACCAGGTGAACGGTAGAAGTGAGGAGAGTGTGTTCCCCTGATTGTTTAATACACACGGGACATGTTACCAGGTGAACAGTATAAGTGAGGAGAGTGTGTTCCCCTGATTTTTTAATGCACACGGTACATGTTACCAGGTGAACAGTATAAGTGAAGAGAGTGTGTTCCCCTGATGGTTTAATATACACGGGACATGTTACCAGATGAACAGTATAAGTGAGGAGAGTCTGTTCCCCTGATGGTTTCATATACACGGGACATGTTACCAGGTGAACAGTATAAGTGAAGAGAGTGTGTTCCCCTGATGGTTTAATATACACAGTACATGTTACCAGGTGAACAGTATAAGTGAGGAGATTGTGTTCCCCTGATTGTTTAATTCACACGGGACATGTTACCAGGTGAAGAGCATAAGTGAGGAGAGTGTGTTCCCCTGATTGTTTAATGCACACGGGTCACATCACCAGAAGAACAGTATAAGAGAGGAGAGTGTGTTCCCCTGATTGTTTAATACGCACGGGACATGTTACCAGATGAACAGTATAAGTGAGGAGAGTGTGTTCCCCTGATTTTTTAATGCACACGAGACATGTTACCAGGTGAACAGTATAAGTGAAGAGAGTGTTTTCCCCTGATGGTTTAATGCAGACAGGACATGTTACCAGGTGAACAGTGTAAGTGAGGAGAGGGTGTTCCCCTGATTGTTTAATACACACGGGACATGTTACCAGGTGAACAGAATAGTGAGGGGAGTGTGTTCCCCTGATTGTTTAATACGCACGGGACATGTCACCAGGTGAACAGCACATGTGAGGAGGGTGTGTTTCCCTGATTGTTTAATGCACACGGGACATGTGACAAGGTGAACAGTATAAGTGAGGAGAATGTGTTCCCCTGATCGTTTAATATTCAGCGGACATGTCACCAGGTGAACAGTATAAGTGAGGAGAGTGTGTTCCCCTAATGGTTTAATACACACGGGACATGTCACCACGTGAACAGTATAAGTGAGGAGAGTGTTTTCCCCTGATTGTTTAAGACGCACGTGACATGTCACCAGGTGAACAGTATAAGTGAGGAGAGTGTGTTCCCCTGATTATTTAATGCACACGGGTCAGGTCACCAGAAGAACAGTATAAGAGAGGAGAGTGTGTTCCCCTGATTGTTTAATACGCACTGGACATGTTACCAGATGAACAGTATAAGTGAGGAGAGTGTGTTACCCTGATTTTTTAATGCACACGAGACATGTTACCAGGTGAACAGTATAAGTGAAGAGAGTGTTTTCCCCTGATGGTTTAATGTAGACAGGACATGTTACCAGGTGAACAGTATAAGTGAGGAGAGGGTGTTCCCCTGATTGTTTAATACACACGGGACATGTTACCAGGTGAACAGAATAGTGAGGGGAGTGTGTTCCCCTGATTGTTTAATACGCACGGGACATGTCACCAGGTGAACAGCACATGTGAGGAGGGAGTGTTTCCCTGATTGTTTAATGCACACGGGACATGTGACAAGGTGAACAGTATAAGTGAGGAGAATGTGTTCCCCTGATGGCTTAATACACACGGGACATGTCACCACGTGAACAGTAGAAGTGAGGAGAGTGTGTTCCCCTGATTGTTTAATACACACGGGACATGTCACCAGGTGAACAGTATAAGTGAGGAGAGTGTGTTCCCCTGATTATTTAATGCACACGGGTCACGTCTCAAGGTGAACAGTATAAGTGAGGAGAGTGTGTTCCCCTGATGGCTTAATACACACGGGACATGTCACCACGTGAACAGTATAAGTGAGGAGAGTGTGTTCCCCTGATGGTTTAATACACACGGGACATGTCACCACGTGAACAGTATAAGTGAGGAGAGTGTTTTCCCCTGATTGTTTAAGACGCACGGGACATGTCACCAGGTGAACAGTATAAGTGAGGAGAGTGTGTTCCCCTGATTATTTAATGCACACGGGTCACGTCTCAAGGTGAACAGTATAAGTGAGGAGAGTGTGTTCCCCTGATGGCTTAATACACACGGGACATGTCACCACGTGAACAGTAGAAGTGAGGAGAGTGTGTTCCCCTGATTGTTTAATACACACGGGACATGTTACCAGGTGAACAGTATAAGTGAGGAGAGTGTGTTCCCCTGATTTTTTAATGCACACGGGACATGTTACCAGGTGAACAGTATAAGTGAAGAGAGTGTGTTCCCCTGATGGTTTAATATACACGGGACATGTTACCAGATGAACAGTATAAGTGAGGAGAGTGTGTTCCCCTGATGGTTTCATATACACGGGACATGTTACCAGGTGAACAGTATAAGTGAAGAGAGTGTGTTCCCCTGATGGTTTAATATACACAGGACATGTTACCAGGTGAACAGTATAAGTGAGGAGATTGTGTTCCCCTGATTGTTTAATTCACACGGGACATGTTACCAGGTGAAGAGCATAAGTGAGGAGAGTGTGTTCCCCTGATTGTTTAAAGCACAGGGGTCTCATCACCAGAAGAACAGTATAATAGAGGAGAGTGTGTTCCCCTGATTGTTTAATACGCACGGGACATGTCACCAGGTGAACAGCACATGTGAGGAGGGAGTATTTCCCTGATTGTTTAATGCACACGGGACATGTGACAAGGTGAACAGTATAAGTGAGGAGAATGTGTTCCCCTGATGGTTTAATATACACCGGACATGTCACCAGGTGAACAGTATATGTGAGGAGAGTGTGTTCCCCTGATGGTTTAATACACACGGGACATGTCACCACGTGAACATTATAAGTGAGGAGAGTGTTTTCCCCTGATTGGTTAAGACGCACGGGACATGTCACAAGGTGAACAGTATAAGTGAGGAGAGTGTGTTCCCCTGATTATTTAATGCACACGGGTCACGTCACAAGGTGAACAGTATAAGTGAGGAGAGTGTGTTCCCCTGATGGTTTAATACACACGGGACATGTCACCACGTGAACAGTATAAGTGAGGAGAGTGTTTTCCCCTGATTGTTTAAGACGCACGGGACATGTCACCAGGTGAACAGTATAAGTGAGGAGAGTTTGTTCCCCTGATTGTTTAATGCACACGGGTCACGTCACAAGGTGAACAGTATAAGTGAGGAGAGTGTGTTCCCCTGATTGTTTAATACGCACGGGACATGATACCAGATGAACAGGAGAAGTGAGGAGAGTGTGTTCCCCTGATTGTTTAATACACACGGGACATGTTACCAGGTGAACAGTAGAAGTGAGGAGAGTGTGTTCCCCTGATGGTTTCATATACATGGGACATGTTACCAGGTGAACATTATACGTGAAGAGTGTCTGTTCCCCTGATGGTTTAATATACACAGGACATGTTCCCAGGTGAACTGTATAAGTGAGGAGAGTGTGTTCCCCTGATTGTTTAATACACACGGGCCATGTTACCAGGTGAACAGAATAGTGAGGAGAGAGTTTTCCCCTGATGGTTTAATGCGTAAGGGACATGTTAACAGGTGAACAGTATAAGTGTGGAGAGTGTGTTCCCCTGATTGTTTAATGCACACGGGACACGTCAGCAGGTGAACAGTATAAGTGAGGAGAGTGTGTTCCCCTGATTGTTTAATACGCACGGGACATGTTACCAGATGAATAGTAGAAGTGAGGAGAGTGTGTTCCCCTGATTGTTTAATACACACGGGACATGTCACCAGGTGAACAGAATAAGTGAGGAGAGTGTGTTCCCCTGATGGTTTAATATACACGGGACATGTTACCAGGTGAACAGTATAAGTGAGGAGAGTGTGTCCCCCTGATTGTTTAATACACACGGGACATGTTACCAGTTGAGGAGAGGAAGTGAGGTGAGTATGTTCCCCTGATGGTTTAATATACACGGGAGATGTTACCAGATGAACAGTATAAGTGAGGAGAGTGTGTTCCCCTGATTGTTTAATATACACGGGACATGTTACCAGGTGAACAGTATAAGTGAGGAGAGTGTTTTCCCATGATTTTTTAATGCACACGGGACATGTTACCAGGTGAACAATAGAAGTGAGGAGAGTGTGTTCCCCTGATTGTTTAATACACACGGGACATGTTACCACGTGAACAGTATAAGTGAGGAGAGTGTGTTCCCCTGATTTTTTAATGCACACGGGACATGTTACCAGGTGAACAGTATAAGTGAAGAGAGTGTGTTCCTCTGATGGTTTAATATACACGGGACATGTTACCAGATGAACAGTATAAGTGAGGAGAGTGTGTTCCCCTGATGGTTTCATATACACGGGACATGTTACCAGGTGAACAGTATAAGTGAAGAGAGTGTGTTCCCCTGATGGTTTAATATACACAGGACATGTTACCAGGTGAACAGTATAAGTGAGGAGATTGTGTTCCCCTGATTGTTTAATTCACACGGGACATGTTACCAGGTGAAGAGTACAAGTGAGGAGAGTGTGTTCCCCTGATTGTTTAATGCACACGGGTCACATCACCAGAAGAACAGTATAAGAGAGGAGAGTGTGTTCCCCTGATTGTTTAATACGCACTGGACATGTTACCAGATGAACAGTATAAGTGAGGAGAGTGTGTTCCCCTGATGGTTTAATGTAGACAGGACATGTTACCAGGTGAACAGTATAAGTGAGGAGAGGGTGTTCCCCTGATTGTTTAATACACACGGGACATGTTACCAGGTGAACAGAATAGTGAGGGGAGTGTGTTCCCCTGATTGTTTAATACGCACGGGACATGTCACCAGGTGAACAGCACATGTGAGGAGGGAGTGTTTCCCTGATTGTTTAATGCACACGGGACATGTGACAAGGTGAACAGTATAAGTGAGGAGAATGTGTTCCCCTGATGGTTTAATATACACCGGACATGTCACCAGGTGAACAGTATAAGTGAGGAGAGTGTGTTCCCCTGATGGTTTAATAAACACGGGACATGTCACCACGTGAACAGTATAAGTGAGGAGAGTGTTTTCCCCTGATTGTTTAAGACGCACGGGACATGTCACCAGGTGAACAGTATAAGTGAGGAGAGTGTGTTCCCCTGATTATTTAATGCACACGGGTCACGTCACAAGGTGAACAGTGTAAGTGAGGAGAGTGTGATCCCCTGATGGTTTAATACACACGGGACATGTCACCACGTGAACAGTATAAGTGAGGAGAGTGTTTTCCCCTGATTGTTTAAGACGCACGGGACATGTCACCAGGTGAACAGTATAAGTGAGGAGAGTTTGTTCCCCTGATTGTTTAATGCACACGGGTCACGTCACAAGGTGAACAGTATAAGTGAGGAGAGTGTGTTCCCGTGATTGTTTAATACGCACGGGACATGTTACCAGGTGAACAGTAGAAGTGAGGAGAGTGTGTTCGCCTGATTGTTTAATACACACGGGACATGTTACCAGGTGAACAGTATAAGTGAGGAGAGTGTGTTCCCCTGATTTTTTAATGCACACGGGACATGTTACCAGGTGAACAGTATAAGTGAAGAGAGTGTGTTCCCCTGATGGTTTAATATACACGGGACATGTTACCAGATGAACAGTATAAGTGAGGAGAGTGTGTTCCCCTGATGGTTTCATATACACGGGACATGTTACCAGGTGAACAGTATAAGTGAGGAGATTGTGTTCCCCTGATTGTTTAATTCACACGGGACATGTTACCAGGTGAAGAGCATAAGTGAGGAGAGTGTGTTCCCCTGATTGTTTAATGCACACGGGTCACATCACCAGAAGAACAGTATAAGAGAGGAGAGTGTGTTCCCCTGATTGTTTAATACGCACGGGACATGTTACCAGATGAACAGTATAAGTGAGGAGAGTGTGTTCCCCTGATTTTTTAATGCACACGAGACATGTTACCAGGTGAACAGTATAAGTGAAGAGAGTGTTTTCCCCTGATGGTTTAATGTAGACAGGACATGTTACCAGGTGAACAGTGTAAGTGAGGAGAGGGTGTTCCCCTGATTGTTTAATACACACGGGACATGTTACCAGATGAACAGAATAGTGAGGGGAGTGTGTTCCCCTGGTTGTTAAATACGCACGGGACATGTCACCAGGTGAACAGCACATGTGAGGAGGGTGTGTTTCCCTGATTGTTTAATGCACACGGGACATGTGACAAGGTGAACAGTATAAGTGAGGAGAATGTGTTCCCCTTATGGTTTAATATTCACCGGACATGTCACCAGGTGAACAGTATAAGTGAGGAGAGTGTGTTCCCCTAATGGTTTAATACACACGGGACATGTCACCACGTGAACAGTATAAGTGAGGAGAGTGTTTTCCCCTGATTGTTAAAGACGCACGTGACATGTCACCAGGTGAACAGTATAAGTGAGGAGAGTGTGTTCCCCTGATTATTTAATGCACACGGGTCAGGTCACCAGAAGAACAGTATAAGAGAGGAGAGTGTGTTCCCCTGATTGTTTAATACGCACTGGACATGTTACCAGATGAACAGTATAAGTGAGGAGAGTGTGTTCCCCTGATTGTTTAATACGCACGGGACATGATACCAGATGAACAGGAGAAGTGAGGAGAGTGTGTTCCCCTGATTGTTTAATACACACGGGACATGTTACCAGGTGAACAGTAGAAGTGAGGAGAGTGTGTTCCCCTGATGGTTTCATATACATGGGACATGTTACCAGGTGAACATTATACGTGAAGAGTGTCTGTTCCCCTGATGGTTTAATATACACAGGACATGTTCCCAGGTGAACTGTATAAGTGAGGAGAGTGTGTTCCCCTGATTGTTTAATACACACGGGCCATGTTACCAGGTGAACAGAATAGTGAGGAGAGAGTTTTCCCCTGATGGTTTAATGCGCAAGGGACATGTTAACAGGTGAACAGTATAAGTGTGGAGAGTGTGTTCCCCTGATTGTTTAATGCACACGGGACACGTCAGCAGGTGAACAGTATAAGTGAGGAGAGTGTGTTCCCCTGATTGTTTAATACGCACGGGACATGTTACCAGATGAATAGTAGAAGTGAGGAGAGTGTGTTCCCCTGATTGTTTAATACACACGGGACATGTCACCAGGTGAACAGAATAAGTGAGGAGAGTGTGTTCCCCTGATGGTTTCATATACATGGGACATGTTACCAGGTGAACATTATACGTGAAGAGTGTCTGTTCCCCTGATGGTTTAATATACACAGGACATGTTCCCAGGTGAACTGTATAAGTGAGGAGAGTGTGTTCCCCTGATTGTTTAATACACACGGGCCATGTTACCAGGTGAACAGAATAGTGAGGAGAGAGTTTTCCCCTGATGGTTTAATGCGCAAGGGACATGTTAACAGGTGAACAGTATAAGTGTGGAGAGTGTGTTCCCCTGATTGTTTAATGCACACGGGACACGTCAGCAGGTGAACAGTATAAGTGAGGAGAGTGTGTTCCCCTGATTGTTTAATACGCACGGGACATGTTACCAGATGAATAGTAGAAGTGAGGAGAGTGTGTTCCCCTGATTGTTTAATACACACGGGACATGTCACCAGGTGAACAGAATAAGTGAGGAGAGTGTGTTCCCCTGATGGTTTAATATACACGGGACATGTTACCAGGTGAACAGTATAAGTGAGGAGAGTGTGTCCCCCTGATTGTTTAATACACACGGGACATGTTACCAGTTGAGGAGAGGAAGTGAGGTGAGTATGTTCCCCTGATGGTTTAATATACACGGGAGATGTTACCAGATGAACAGTATAAGTGAGGAGAGTGTGTTCCCCTGATTGTTTAATATACACGGGACATGTTACCAGGTGAACAGTATAAGTGAGGAGAGTGTTTTCCCATGATTTTTTAATGCACACGGGACATGTTACCAGGTGAACAATAGAAGTGAGGAGAGTGTGTTCCCCTGATTGTTTAATACACACGGGACATGTTAACACGTGAACAGTATAAGTGAGGAGAGTGTGTTCCCCTGATTTTTTAATGCACACGGGACATGTTACCAGGTGAACAGTATAAGTGAAGAGAGTGTGTTCCCCTGATGGTTTAATATACACGGGACATGTTACCAGATGAACAGTATAAGTGAGGAGAGTGTGTTCCCCTGATGGTTTCATATACACGGGACATGTTACCAGGTGAACAGTATAAGTGAAGAGAGTGTGTTCCCCTGATGGTTTAATATACACAGGACATGTTACCAGGTGAACAGTATAAGTGAGGAGATTGTGTTCCCCTGATTGTTTAATTCACACGGGACATGTTACCAGGTGAAGAGTACAAGTGAGGAGAATGTGTTCCCTGATTGTTTAATGCACACGGGTCACATCACCAGAAGAACAGTATAAGAGAGGAGAGTGTGTTCCCCTGATTGTTTAATACGCACTGGACATGTTACCAGATGAACAGTATAAGTGAGGAGAGTGTGTTCCCCTGATTTTTTAATGCACACGAGACATGTTACCAGGTGAACAGTATAAGTGAAGAGAGAGTTTTCCCCTGATGGTTTAATGTAGACAGGACAAGTTACCAGGTGAACAGTATGAGTGAGGAGAGGGTGTTCCCCTGATTGTTTAATACACACGGGACATGTTACCAGGTGAACAGAATAGTGAGGGGAGTGTGTTCCCCTGATTGTTTAATACGCACGGGACATGTCACCAGGTGAACAGCACATGTGAGGAGGGAGTGTTTCCCTGATTGTTTAATGCACACGGGACATGTGACAAGGTGAACAGTATAAGTGAGGAGAATGTGTTCCCCTGATGGTTTAATATACACCGGACATGTCACCAGGTGAACAGTATAAGTGAGGAGAGTGTGTTCCCCTGATGGTTTAATACACACGGGACATGTCACCACGTGAACAGTATAAGTGAGGAGAGTGTTTTCCCCTGATTGTTTAAGACGCACGGGACATGTCACCAGGTGAACAGTATAAGTGAGGAGAGTGTGTTCCCCTGATTATTTAATGCACACGGGTCACGTCACAAGGTGAACAGTGTAAGTGAGGAGAGTGTGTTCCCCTGATGGTTTAATACACACGGGACATGTCACCACGTGAACAGTATAAGTGAGGAGAGTGTTTTCCCCTGATTGTTTAAGACGCACGGGACATGTCACCAGGTGAACAGTATAAGTGAGGAGAGTGTGTTCCCCTGATTATTTAATGCACACGGGTCACGTCACAAGGTGAACAGTATAAGTGAGGAGAGTGTGTTCCCGTGATTGTTTAATACGCACGGGACATGTTACCAGGTGAACAGTAGAAGTGAGGAAGGTGTGTTCGCCTGATTGTTTAATACACACGGGACATGTTACCAGGTGAACAGTATAAGTGAGGAGAGTGTGTTCCCCTGATTTTTTAATGCACACGGGACATGTTACCAGGTGAACAGTATAAGTGAAGAGAGTGTGTTCCCCTGATGGTTTAATATACACGGGGCATGTTACCAGATGAACAGTATAAGTGAGGAGAGTGTGTTCCCCTGATGGTTTCATGTAAACGGGACATGTTACCAGGTGAACAGTATAAGTGAAGAGAGTGTGTTCCCCTGATGGTTTAATATACACAGTACATGTTACCAGGTGAACAGTATAAGTGAGGAGATTGTGTTCCCCTGATTGTTTAATTCACACGGGACATGTTACCAGGTGAAGAGCATAAGTGAGGAGAGTGTGTTCCCCTGATTGTTTAATGCACACGGGTCACATCACCAGAAGAACAGTATAAGAGAGGAGAGTGTGTTCCCCTGATTGTTTAATACGCACGGGACATGTTACAAGATGAACAGTATAAGTGAGGAGAGTGTGTTCCCCTGATTTTTTAATGCACACGAGACATGTTACCAGGTGAACAGTATAAGTGAAGAGAGTGTTTTCCCCTGATGGTTTAATGTAGACAGGACATGTTACCAGGTGAACAGTGTAAGTGAGGAGAGGGTGTTCCCCTGATTGTTTAATACACACCGGACATGTTACCAGATGAACAGAATAGTGAGGGGAGTGTGTTCCCCTGGTTGTTAAATAAGCACGGGACATGTCACCAGGTGAACAGCACATGTGAGGAGGGTGTGTTTCCCTGATTGTTTAATGCACACGGGACATGTGACAAGGTGAACAGTATAAGTGAGGAGAATGTGTTCCCCTTTTGGTTTAATATTCACCGGACATGTCACCAGGTGAACAGTATAAGTGAGGAGAGTGTGTTCCCCTAATGGTTTAATACACACGGGACATGTCACCACGTGAACAGTATAAGTGAGGAGAGTGTTTTCCCCTGATTGGTTAAGACGCACGGGACATGTCACAAGGTGAACAGTATAAGTGAGGAGAGTGTGTTCCCCTGATTATTTAATGCACACGGGTCACGTCACAAGGTGAACAGTATAAGTGAGGAGAGTGTGTTCCCCTGATGGTTTAATACACACGGGACATGTCACCACGTGAACAGTATAAGTGAGGAGAGTGTTTTCCCCTGATTGTTTAAGACGCACGGGACATGTCACCAGGTGAACAGTATAAGTGAGGAGAGTTTGTTCCCCTGATTGTTTAATGCACACGGGTCACGTCACAAGGTGAACAGTATAAGTGAGGAGAGTGTGTTCCCCTGATTGTTTAATACGCACGGGACATGATACCAGATGAACAGGAGAAGTGAGGAGAGTGTGTTCCCCTGATTGTTTAATACACACGGGACATGTTACCAGGTGAACAGTAGAAGTGAGGAGAGTGTGTTCCCCTGATGGTTTCATATACATGGGACATGTTACCAGGTGAACATTATACGTGAAGAGTGTCTGTTCCCCTGATGGTTTAATATACACAGGACATGTTCCCAGGTGAACTGTATAAGTGAGGAGAGTGTGTTCCCCTGATTGTTTAATACACACGGGCCATGTTACCAGGTGAACAGAATAGTGAGGAGAGAGTTTTCCCCTGATGGTTTAATGCGCAAGGGACATGTTAACAGGTGAACAGTATAAGTGTGGAGAGTGTGTTCCCCTGATTGTTTAATGCACACGGGACACGTCAGCAGGTGAACAGTATAAGTGAGGAGAGTGTGTTCCCCTGATTGTTTAATACGCACGGGACATGTTACCAGATGAATAGTAGAAGTGAGGAGAGTGTGTTCCCCTGATTGTTTAATACACACGGGACATGTCACCAGGTGAACAGAATAAGTGAGGAGAGTGTGTTCCCCTGATGGTTTAATATACACGGGACATGTTACCAGGTGAACAGTATAAGTGAGGAGAGTGTGTCCCCCTGATTGTTTAATACACACGGGACATGTTACCAGTTGAGGAGAGGAAGTGAGGTGAGTATGTTCCCCTGATGGTTTAATATACACGGGAGATGTTACCAGATGAACAGTATAAGTGAGGAGAGTGTGTTCCCCTGATTGTTTAATATACACGGGACATGTTACCAGGTGAACAGTATAAGTGAGGAGAGTGTTTTCCCATGATTTTTTAATGCACACGGGACATGTTACCAGGTGAACAATAGAAGTGAGGAGAGTGTGTTCCCCTGATTGTTTAATACACACGGGACATGTTACCACGTGAACAGTATAAGTGAGGAGAGTGTGTTCCCCTGATTTTTTAATGCACACGGGACATGTTACCAGGTGAACAGTATAAGTGAAGAGAGTGTTTTCCTCTGATGGTTTAATATACACGGGACATGTTACCAGATGAACAGTATAAGTGAGGAGAGTGTGTTCCCCTGATGGTTTCATATACACGGGACATGTTACCAGGTGAACAGTATAAGTGAAGAGAGTGTGTTCCCCTGATGGTTTAATATACACAGGACATGTTACCAGGTGAACAGTATAAGTGAGGAGATTGTGTTCCCCTGATTGTTTAATTCACACGGGACATGTTACCAGGTGAAGAGTACAAGTGAGGAGAGTGTGTTCCCCTGATTGTTTAATGCACACGGGTCACATCACCAGAAGAACAGTATAAGAGAGGAGAGTGTGTTCCCCTGATTGTTTAATACGCACTGGACATGTTACCAGATGAACAGTATAAGTGAGGAGAGTGTGTTCCCCTGATGGTTTAATGTAGACAGGACATGTTACCAGGTGAACAGTATAAGTGAGGAGAGGGTGTTCCCCTGATTGTTTAATACACACGGGACATGTTACCAGGTGAACAGAATAGTGAGGGGAGTGTGTTCCCCTGATTGTTTAATACGCACGGGACATGTCACCAGGTGAACAGCACATGTGAGGAGGGAGTGTTTCCCTGATTGTTTAATGCACACGGGACATGTGACAAGGTGAACAGTATAAGTGAGGAGAATGTGTTCCCCTGATGGTTTAATATACACCGGACATGTCACCAGGTGAACAGTATAAGTGAGGAGAGTGTGTTCCCCTGATGGTTTAATACACACGGGACATGTCACCACGTGAACAGTATAAGTGAGGAGAGTGTTTTCCCCTGATTGTTTAAGACGCACGGGACATGTCACCAGGTGAACAGTATAAGTGAGGAGAGTGTGTTCCCCTGATTATTTAATGCACACGGGTCACGTCACAAGGTGAACAGTGTAAGTGAGGAGAGTGTGTTCCCCTGATGGTTTAATACACACGGGACATGTCACCACGTGAACAGTATAAGTGAGGAGAGTGTTTTCCCCTGATTGTTTAAGACGCACGGGACATGTCACCAGGTGAACAGTATAAGTGAGGAGAGTTTGTTCCCCTGATTGTTTAATGCACACGGGTCACGTCACAAGGTGAACAGTATAAGTGAGGAGAGTGTGTTCCCGTGATTGTTTAATACGCACGGGACATGTTACCAGGTGAACAGTAGAAGTGAGGAGAGTGTGTTCGCCTGATTGTTTAATACACACGGGACATGTTACCAGGTGAACAGTATAAGTGAGGAGAGTGTGTTCCCCTGATTTTTTAATGCACACGGGACATGTTACCAGGTGAACAGTATAAGTGAAGAGAGTGTGTTCCCCTGATGGTTTAATATACACGGGACATGTTACCAGATGAACAGTATAAGTGAGGAGAGTGTGTTCCCCTGATGGTTTCATATACACGGGACATGTTACCAGGTGAACAGTATAAGTGAAGAGAGTGTGTTCCCCTGATGGTTTAATATACACAGTACATGTTACCAGGTGAACAGTATAAGTGAGGAGATTGTGTTCCCCTGATTGTTTAATTCACACGGGACATGTTACCAGGTGAAGAGCATAAGTGAGGAGAGTGTGTTCCCCTGATTGTTTAATGCACACGGGTCACATCACCAGAAGAACAGTATAAGAGAGGAGAGTGAGTTCCCCTGATTGTTTAATACGCACGGGACATGTTACCAGATGAACAGTATAAGTGAGGAGAGTGTGTTCCCCTGATTTTTTAATGCACACGAGACATGTTACCAGGTGAACAGTATAAGTGAAGAGAGTGTTTTCCCCTGATGGTTTAATGTAGACAGGACATGTTACCAGGTGAACAGTGTAAGTGAGGAGAGGGTGTTCCCCTGATTGTTTAATACACACCGGACATGTTACCAGATGAACAGAATAGTGAGGGGAGTGTGTTCCCCTGGTTGTTAAATACGCACGGGACATGTCACCAGGTGAACAGCACATGTGAGGAGGGTGTGTTTCCCTGATTGTTTAATGCACACGGGACATGTGACAAGGTGAACAGTATAAGTGAGGAGAATGTGTTCCCCTTATGGTTTAATATTCACCGGACATGTCACCAGGTGAACAGTGTAAGTGAGGAGAGTGTGTTCCCCTAATGGTTTAATACACACGGGACATGTCACCACGTGAACAGTATAAGTGAGGAGAGTGTTTTCCCCTGATTGTTAAAGACGCACGTGACATGTCACCAGGTGAACAGTATAAGTGAGGAGAGTGTGTTCCCCTGATTATTTAATGCACACGGGTCAGGTCACCAGAAGAACAGTATAAGAGAGGAGAGTGTGTTCCCCTGATTGTTTAATACGCACTGGACATGTTACCAGATGAACAGTATAAGTGAGGAGAGTGTGTTCCCCTGATTGTTTAATACGCACGGGACATGATACCAGATGAACAGGAGAAGTGAGGAGAGTGTGTTCCCCTGATTGTTTAATACACACGGGACATGTTACCAGGTGAACAGTAGAAGTGAGGAGAGTGTGTTCCCCTGATGGTTTCATATACATGGGACATGTTACCAGGTGAACATTATACGTGAAGAGTGTCTGTTCCCCTGATGGTTTAATATACACAGGACATGTTCCCAGGTGAACTGTATAAGTGAGGAGAGTGTGTTCCCCTGATTGTTTAATACACACGGGCCATGTTACCAGGTGAACAGAATAGTGAGGAGAGAGTTTTCCCCTGATGGTTTAATGCGCAAGGGACATGTTAACAGGTGAACAGTATAAGTGTGGAGAGTGTGTTCCCCTGATTGTTTAATGCACACGGGACACGTCAGCAGGTGAACAGTATAAGTGAGGAGAGTGTGTTCCCCTGATTGTTTAATACGCACGGGACATGTTACCAGATGAATAGTAGAAGTGAGGAGAGTGTGTTCCCCTGATTGTTTAATACACACGGGACATGTCACCAGGTGAACAGAATAAGTGAGGAGAGTGTGTTCCCCTGATGGTTTCATATACATGGGACATGTTACCAGGTGAACATTATACGTGAAGAGTGTCTGTTCCCCTGATGGTTTAATATACACAGGACATGTTCCCAGGTGAACTGTATAAGTGAGGAGAGTGTGTTCCCCTGATTGTTTAATACACACGGGCCATGTTACCAGGTGAACAGAATAGTGAGGAGAGAGTTTTCCCCTGATGGTTTAATGCGCAAGGGACATGTTAACAGGTGAACAGTATAAGTGTGGAGAGTGTGTTCCCCTGATTGTTTAATGCACACGGGACACGTCAGCAGGTGAACAGTATAAGTGAGGAGAGTGTGTTCCCCTGATTGTTTAATACGCACGGGACATGTTACCAGATGAATAGTAGAAGTGAGGAGACTGTGTTCCCCTGATTGTTTAATACACACGGGACATGTCACCAGGTGAACAGAATAAGTGAGGAGAGTGTGTTCCCCTGATGGTTTAATATACACGGGACATGTTACCAGGTGAACAGTATAAGTGAGGAGAGTGTGTCCCCCTGATTGTTTAATACACACGGGACATGTTACCAGTTGAGGAGAGGAAGTGAGGTGAGTATGTTCCCCTGATGGTTTAATATACACGGGAGATGTTACCAGATGAACAGTATAAGTGAGGAGAGTGTGTTCCCCTGATTGTTTAATATACACGGGACATGTTACCAGGTGAACAGTATAAGTGAGGAGAGTGTTTTCCCATGATTTTTTAATGCACACGGGACATGTTACCAGGTGAACAATAGAAGTGAGGAGAGTGTGTTCCCCTGATTGTTTAATACACACGGGACATGTTAGCACGTGAACAGTATAAGTGAGGAGAGTGTGTTCCCCTGATTTTTTAATGCACACGGGACATGTTACCAGGTGAACAGTATAAGTGAAGAGAGTGTGTTCCCCTGATGGTTTAATATACACGGGACATGTTACCAGATGAACAGTATAAGTGAGGAGAGTGTGTTCCCCTGATGGTTTCATATACACGGGACATGTTACCAGGTGAACAGTATAAGTGAAGAGAGTGTGTTCCCCTGATGGTTTAATATACACAGGACATGTTACCAGGTGAACAGTATAAGTGAGGAGATTGTGTTCCCCTGATTGTTTAATTCACACGGGACATGTTACCAGGTGAAGAGTACAAGTGAGGAGAATGTGTTCCCCTGATTGTTTAATGCACACGGGTCACATCACCAGAAGAACAGTATAAGAGAGGAGAGTGTGTTCCCCTGATTGTTTAATACGCACTGGACATGTTACCAGATGAACAGTATAAGTGAGGAGAGTGTGTTCCCCTGATTTTTTAATGCACACGAGACATGTTACCAGGTGAACAGTATAAGTGAAGAGAGAGTTTTCCCCTGATGGTTTAATGTAGACAGGACAAGTTACCAGGTGAACAGTATGAGTGAGGAGAGGGTGTTCCCCTGATTGTTTAATACACACGGGACATGTTACCAGGTGAACAGAATAGTGAGGGGAGTGTGTTCCCCTGATTGTTTAATACGCACGGGACATGTCACCAGGTGAACAGCACATGTGAGGAGGGAGTGTTTCCCTGATTGTTTAATGCACACGGGACATGTGACAAGGTGAACAGTATAAGTGAGGAGAATGTGTTCCCCTGATGGTTTAATATACACCGGACATGTCACCAGGTGAACAGTATAAGTGAGGAGAGTGTGTTCCCCTGATGGTTTAATACACACGGGACATGTCACCACGTGAACAGTATAAGTGAGGAGAGTGTTTTCCCCTGATTGTTTAAGACGCACGGGACATGTCACCAGGTGAACAGTATAAGTGAGGAGAGTGTGTTCCCCTGATTATTTAATGCACACGGGTCACGTCACAAGGTGAACAGTGTAAGTGAGGAGAGTGTGTTCCCCTGATGGTTTAATACACACGGGACATGTCACCACGTGAACAGTATAAGTGAGGAGAGTGTTTTCCCCTGATTGTTTAAGACGCACGGGACATGTCACCAGGTGAACAGTATAAGTGAGGAGAGTTTGTTCCCCTGATTGTTTAATGCACACGGGTCACGTCACAAGGTGAACAGTATAAGTGAGGAGAGTGTGTTCCCGTGATTGTTTAATACGCACGGGACATGTTACCAGGTGAACAGTAGAAGTGAGGAAGGTGTGTTCGCCTGATTGTTTAATACACACGGGACATGTTACCAGGTGAACAGTATAAGTGAGGAGAGTGTGTTCCCCTGATTTTTTAATGCACACGGGACATGTTACCAGGTGAACAGTATAAGTGAAGAGAGTGTGTTCCCCTGATGGTTTAATATACACGGGGCATGTTACCAGATGAACAGTATAAGTGAGGAGAGTGTGTTCCCCTGATGGTTTCATGTAAACGGGACATGTTACCAGGTGAACAGTATAAGTGAAGAGAGTGTGTTCCCCTGATGGTTTAATATACACAGTACATGTTACCAGGTGAACAGTATAAGTGAGGAGATTGTGTTCCCCTGATTGTTTAATTCACACGGGACATGTTACCAGGTGAAGAGCATAAGTGAGGAGAGTGTGTTCCCCTGATTGTTTAATGCACACGGGTCACATCACCAGAAGAACAGTATAAGAGAGGAGAGTGTGTTCCCCTGATTGTTTAATACGCACGGGACATGTTACAAGATGAACAGTATAAGTGAGGAGAGTGTTTTCCCCTGATGGTTTAATGTAGACAGGACATGTTACCAGGTGAACAGTGTAAGTGAGGAGAGGGTGTTCCCCTGATTGTTTAATACACACCGGACATGTTACCAGATGAACAGAATAGTGAGGGGAGTGTGTTCCCCTGGTTGTTAAATACGCACGGGACATGTCACCAGGTGAACAGCACATGTGAGGAGGGTGTGTTTCCCTGATTGTTTAATGCACACGGGACATGTGACAAGGTGAACAGTATAAGTGAGGAGAATGTGTTCCCCTTTTGGTTTAATATTCACCGGACATGTCACCAGGTGAACAGTATAAGTGAGGAGAGTGTGTTCCCCTAATGGTTTAATACACACGGGACATGTCACCACGTGAACAGTATAAGTGAGGAGAGTGTTTTCCCCTGATTGTTTAAGACGCACGTGACATGTCACCAGGTGAACAGTATAAGTGAGGAGAGTGTGTTCCCCTGATTATTTAATGCACACGGGTCAGGTCACCAGAAGAACAGTATAAGAGAGGAGAGTGTGTTCCCCTGATTGTTTAATACGCACTGGACATGTTACCAGATGAACAGTATAAGTGAGGAGAGTGTGTTACTCTGATTTTTTAATGCACACGAGACATGTTACCAGGTGAACAGTATAAGTGAAGAGAGTGTTTTCCCCTGATGGTTTAATGTAGACAGGACATGTTACCAGGTGAACAGTATAAGTGAGGAGAGGGTGTTCCCCTGATTGTTTAATACACACGGGACATGTTACCAGGTGAACAGAATAGTGAGGGGAGTGTGTTCCCCTGATTGTTTAATACGCACGGGACATGTCACCAGGTGAACAGCACATGTGAGGAGGGAGTGTTCCCCTGATTGTTTAATGCACACGGGACATGTGACAAGGTGAACAGTATAAGTGAGGAGAATGTGTTCCCCTGATGGTTTAATATACACCGGACATGTCACCAGGTGAACAGTATAAGTGAGGAGAGTGTGTTCCCCTGATGGTTTAATACACACGGGACATGTCAACACGTGAACAGTATAAGTGAGGAGAGTGCTTTCCCCTGATTGTTTAAGACGCACGGGACATGTCACCAGGTGAACAGTATAAGTGAGGAGAGTGTGTTCCCCTGATTATTTAATGCACACGGGTCACGTCTCAAGGTGAACAGTATAAGTGAGGAGAGTGTGTTCCCCTGATGGCTTAATACACACGGGACATGTCACCACGTGAACAGTATAAGTGAGGAGAGTGTTTTCCCCTGATTGTTTAAGACGCACGGGACATGTCACCAGGTGAACAGTATAAGTGAGGAGAGTTTGTTCCCCTGATTGTTTAATGCACACGGGTCACGTCACAAGGTGAACAGTATAAGTGAGGAGAGTGTGTTCCCCTGATTGTTTAATACGCACGGGACATGTTCCCAGGTGAACAGTAGAAGTGAGGAGAGTGTGTTCCCCTGATAGTTTAATACACACGGGACATGTTACCAGGTGAACAGTATAAGTGAGGAGAGTGTGTTCCCCTGATTTTTTAATGCACACGGGACATGTTACCAGGTGAACAGTATAAGTGAAGAGAGTGTGTTCCCCTGATGGTTTAATATACACGGGACATGTTACCAGATGAACAGTATAAGTGAGGAGAGTGTGTTCCCCTGATGGTTTCATATACATGGGACATGTTACCAGGTGAACAGTATAAGTGAAGAGAGTGTGTTCCCCTGATGGTTTAATTCACACGGGACATGTTACCAGGTGAAGAGCATAAGTGAGGAGAGTGTGTTCCCCTGATTGTTTAATGCACAGGGGTCACATCACCAGAAGAACAGTATAACAGAGGAGAGTGTGTTCCCCTGATTGTTTAATACGCACGGGACATGTTACCAGATGAACAGTATAAGTGAGGAGAGTGTGTTCCCCTGATTTTTTAATGCACACGAGACATGTTACCAGTTGAACAGTATAAGTGAAGAGAGTGTTTTCCCCTGATGGTTTAATGTAGACAGGACATGTTACCAGGTGAACAGTGTAAGTGAGGAGAGGGTGTTCCCCTGATTGTTTAATACGCACGGGACATGTCACCAGGTGAACAGCACATGTGAGGAGGGTGTGTTTCCCTGATTGTTTAATGCACACGGGACATGTGACAAGGTGAACAGTATAAGTGAGGAGAATGTGTTCCCCTGATGTTTTAATATACACCGGACATGTCACCAGGTGAACAGTATAAGTGAGGAGAGTGTGTTCCCCTGATTGTTTAATACACACGGGACATGTCACCACGTGAACAGTATAAGTGAGGAGAGTGTTTTCCCCTGATTGTTTAAGACGCACGGGACATGTCACCAGGTGAACAGTATAAGTGAGGAGAGTGTGTTCCCCTGATTATGTAATGCACACGGGTCACGTCACAAGGTGAACAGTATAAGTGAGGAGAGTGTGTTCCCCTGATGGTTTAATACACACGGGACATGACACCATGTGAACAGTATAAGTGAGGAGAGTGTTTTCCCCTGATTGTTTAAGACGCACGGGGCATGTCACCAGGTGAACAGTATAAGTGAGGAGAGTTTGTTCCCCTGATTTTGTAATGCACACGGGACATGTTACCAGGTGAACAGTATAAGTGAGGAGAGTGTGTTCCCCTGATTGTTTAATACGCACGGGACATGTTAACAGGTGAACAGTAGAAGTGAGGAGAGTGTGTTCCCCTGATAGTTTAATACACACGGGACATGTTACCAGGTGAACAGTATAAGTGAGGAGAGTGTGTTCCCCTGATTTTGTAATGCACACGGGACATGTTACCAGGTGAACAGTATAAGTGAAGAGAGTGTGTTCCCCTGATGGTTTAATATACACGGGACATGTTACCAGATGAACAGTATAAGTGAGGAGAGTGTGTTCCCCTGATGGTTTCATATGCACGGGACATGTTACCAGGTGAACAGTATAAGTGAAGAGAGTGTGTTCCCCTGATGGTTTAATATACACAGGACATGTTACCAGGTGAACAGTATAAGTGAGGAGATTGTGTTCCCCTGATTGTTTAATTCAAACGGGACATGTTACCAGGTGAAGAGCATAAGTGAGGAGAGTGTGTTCCCCTGATTGTTTAATGCACAGGGGTCACATCACCAGAAGAACAGTATAACAGAGGAGAGTGTGTTCCCCTGATTGTTTAATACGCACGGGACATGTTACCAGATGAACAGTATAAGTGAGGAGAGTGTGTTCCCCTGATCTTTTAATGCACACGAGACATGTTACCAGGTGAACAGTATAAGTGAAGAGAGTGTTTTCCCCTGATGGTTTAATGTGGACAGGACATGTTACCAGGTGAACAGCGTAAGTGAGGAGAGGGTGTTCCCCTGATTGTTAAATACACACGGGACATGTTACCAGGTGAACAGAATAGTGAGGGGAGTGTGTTCCCCTGATTGTTTAAAACGCACGGGACATGTCACCAGGTGAACAGCACATGTGAGGAGGGTGTGTTTCCCTGATTGTTTAATGCACACGGGACATGTGACAAGGTGAACAGGATAAGTGAGGAGAATGTGTTCCCCTGATGTTTTAATATACACCGGACATGTCACCAGGTGAACAGTATAAGTGAGGAGAGTGTGTTCCCCTGATGGTTTAAGACGCACGGGACATGTCACCAGGTGAACAGTATAAGTGAGGAGAGTGTGTTCCCCTGATTATGTAATGCACACGGGTCACGTCACAAGGTGAACAGTATAAGTGAGGAGAGTGTGTTCCCCTGATGGTTGAATACACACGGGACATGTCACCATGTGAACAGTATAAGTGAGGAGAGTGTTTTCCCCTGATTGTTTAAGACGCACGGGACATGTCACCAGGTGAACAGTATAAGTGAGGAGAGTTTGTTCCCCTGATTGTTTAATGCACACGGGTCACGTCACAAGGTGAACAGTATAAGTGAGGAGAGTGTGTTCCCCTGATTGTTTAATACGCACGGGACATGTTACCAGGTGAACAGTAGAAGTGAGGAGAGTGTGTTCCCCTGATAGTTTAATACACACGGGACATGTTACCAGGTGAACAGTATAAGTGAGGAGAGTGTGTTCCCCTGATTTTTTAATGCACACGGGACATGTTACCAGGAGAACAGTATAAGTGAAGAGAGTGTGTTCCCCTGATGGTTTAATATACACGGGACATGTTACCAGATGAACAGTATAAGTGAGGAGAGTGTGTTCCCCTGATGGTTTCATATACACGGGACATGTTACCAGGTGAACAGTATAAGTGAAGAGAGTGTGTTCCCCTGACGGTTTAATATACACAGGACATGTTACCAGGTGAACAGTATAAGTGAGGAGATTGTGTTCCCCTGATGGTTTAATATACACAGGACATGTTACCAGGTGAACAGTATAAGTGAGGAGATTGTGTTCCCCTGATTGTTTAATTCACACGGGACATGTTACCAGGTGAAGAGCATAAGTGAGGAGAGTGTGTTCCCCTGATTGCTTAATGCACAGGGGTCACATCACCAGAAGAACAGTATAACAGAGGAGAGTGTGTTCCCCTGATTGTTTAATACGCACGGGACATGTTACCAGATGAACAGTATAAGTGAGGAGAGTGTGTTCCCCTGATTTTTTAATGCACACGAGACATGTTACCAGGTGAACAGTATAAGTGAAGAGAGTGTTTTCCCCTGATGGTTTAATGTAGACAGGACATGTTACCAGGTGAACAGCGTAAGTGAGGAGAGGGTGTTCCCCTGATTGTTTAATACACACGGGACATTTTACCAGGTGAACAGAATAGTGAGGGGAGTGTGTTCCCCTGATTGTTTAATACGCACGGGACATGTCACCAGGTGAACAGCACATGTGAGGAGGGTGTGTTTCCCTGATTGTTTAATGCACACGGGACATGTGACAAGGTGAACAGGATAAGTGAGGAGAATGTGTTCCCCTGATGTTTTAATATACACCGGACATGTCACCAGGTGAACAGTATAAGTGAGGAGAGTGTGTTCCCCTGATGGTTTAAGACGCACGGGACATGTCACCAGGTGAACAGTATAAGTGAGGAGAGTGTGTTCCCCTGATTATGTAATGCACACGGGTCACGTCACAAGGTGAACAGTATAAGTGAGGAGAGTGTGTTCCCCTGATGGTTTAATACACACGGGACATGTCACCATGTGAACAGTATAAGTGAGGAGAGTGTTTTCCCCTGATTGTTTAAGACGCACGGGACATGTCACCAGGTGAACAGTATAAGTGAGGAGAGTTTGTTCCCCTGATTGTTTAATGCACACGGGTCACGTCACAAGGTGAACAGTATAAGTGAGGAGAGTGTGTTCCCCTGATTGTTTAATACGCACGGGACATGTTACCAGGTGAACAGTAGAAGTGAGGAGAGTGTGTTCCCCTGATAGTTTAATACACACGGGACATGTTACCAGGTGAACAGTATAAGTGAGGAGAGTGTGTTCCCCTGATTTTTTAATGCACACGGGACATGTTACCAGGAGAACAGTATAAGTGAAGAGAGTGTGTTCCCCTGATGGTTTAATATACACGGGACATGTTACCAGATGAACAGTATAAGTGAGGAGAGTGTGTTCCCCTGATGGTTTCATATACACGGGACATGTTACCAGGTGAACAGTATAAGTGAAGAGAGTGCGTTCCCCTGACGGTTTAATATACTCAGGACATGTTACCAGGTGAACAGTATAAGTGAGGAGATTGTGTTCCCCTGATTGTTTAATTCACACGGGACATGTTACCAGGTGAAGAGCATAAGTGAGGACAGTGTGTTCCCCTGATTGTTTAATGCACAGGGGTCACATCACCAGAAGAACAGTATAACAGAGGAGAGTGTGTTCCCCTGATTGTTTAATACGCACGGGACATGTTACCAGATGAACAGTATAAGTGAGGAGAGTGTGTTCCCCTGATTTTTTAATGCACACGAGACATGTTACCAGGTGAACAGTATAAGTGAAGAGAGTGTTTTCCCCTGATGGTTTAATGTAGACAGGACATGTTACCAGGTGAACAGTGTAAGTGAGGAGAGGGTGTTCCCCTGATTGTTTAATACACACGGGACATGTTACCAGGTGAACAGAATAGTGAGGGGAGTGTGTTCCCCTGATTGTTTAATACGCACGGGACATGTCACCAGGTGAACAGCACATGTGAGGAGGGTGTGTTTCCCTGATTGTTTAAGGCACACGGGACATGTGACAAGGTGAACAGGATAAGTGAGGAGAATGTGTTCCCCTGATGTTTTAATATACACCGGACATGTCACCAGGTGAACAGTATAAGTGATGAGAGTGTGTTCCCCTGATGGTTTAATACACACGGGACATGTCACCACGTGAACAGTATAAGTGAGGAGAGTGTTTTCCCCTGTTTGTTTAAGACGCACGTGACATGTCACCAGGTGAACAGTATAAGTGCGGAGAGTGTGTTCCCCTGATTATTTAATGCACACGGGTCAGGTCACCAGAAGAACAGTATAAGAGAGGAGAGTGTGTTCCCCTGATTGTTTAATACGCACTGGACATGTTACCAGATGAACAGTATAAGTGAGGAGAGTGTGTTCCCCTGATTTTTTAATGCGCACGAGACATGTTACCAGGTGAACAGTATAAGTGAAGAGAGTGTTTTCCCCTGATGGTTTAATGTAGACAGGACATGTTCCCAGGTGAACAGGATAAGTGAAGAGAGTGTGTTCCCCTGATGGTTTAATATGCACAGGACATGTTAACAGATGTACAGTATAAGTGAGGAGAGTGTGTTCCCCTGATTGTTTAATACACACGGGACATGTTACCAGGTGAACAGAATAGTGAGGGGAGTGTGTTCCCCTGATTGTTTAATACGCACGGGACATGTCACCAGGTGAACAGCACATGTGAGGAGGGAGTGTTTACCTGATTGTTTAATGCACACGGGACATGTGACAAGGTGAACAGTATAAGTGAGGAGAATGTGTTCCCCTGATGGTTTAATATACACCGGACATGTCACCAGGTGAACAGTATAAGTGAGGAGAGTGTGTTCCCCTGATGGTTTAATACACACGGGACATGTCACCACGTGAACAGTATAAGTGAGGAGAGTGTTTTCCCCTGATTGTTTAAGACGCACGGGACATGTCACCAGGTGAACAGTATAAGTGAGGAGAGTGTGTTCCCCTGATTATGTAATGCACACGGGTCACGTCACAAGGTGAACAGTATAAGTGAGGAGACTGTGTTCCCCTGATGGTTTAATACACACGGGACATGTCACCATGTGAACAGTATAAGTGAGGAGAGTGTTTTCCCCTGATTGTTTAAGACGCACGGGACATGTCACCAGGTGAACAGTATAAGTGAGGAGAGTTTGTTCCCCTGATTGTTTAATGCACACGGGTCACGTCACAAGGTGAACAGTATAAGTGAGGAGAGTGTGTTCCCCTGATTGTTTAATAAGCACGGGACATGTTACCAGGTGAACAGTAGAAGTGAGGAGAGTGTGTTCCCCTGATAGTTTAATACACACGGGACATGTTACCAGAAGAACAGTATAAGAGAGGAGAGTGTGTTCCCCTGATTGTTTAATACGCACTGGACATGTTACCAGATGAACAGTATAAGTGAGGAGAGTGTGTTCCCCTGATTTTTTAATGCGCACGAGACATGTTACCAGGTGAACAGTATAAGTGAAGAGAGTGTTTTCCCCTGATGGTTTAATGTAGACAGGACATGTTCCCAGGTGAACAGGATAAGTGAAGAGAGTGTGTTCCCCTGATGGTTTAATATGCACAGGACATGTTAACAGATGTACAGTATAAGTGAGGAGAGTGTGTTCCCCTGATTGTTTAATACACACGGGACATGTTACCAGGTGAACAGAATAGTGAGGGGAGTGTGTTCCCCTGATTGTTTAATACGCACGGGACATGTCACCAGGTGAACAGCACATGTGAGGAGGGAGTGTTTACCTGATTGTTTAATGCACACGGGACATGTGACAAGGTGAACAGTATAAGTGAGGAGAATGTGTTCCCCTGATGGTTTAATATACACCGGACATGTCACCAGGTGAACAGTATAAGTGAGGAGAGTGTGTTCCCCTGATGGTTTAATACACACGGGACATGTCACCACGTGAACAGTATAAGTGAGGAGAGTGTTTTCCCCTGATTGTTTAAGACGCACGGGACATGTCACCAGGTGAACAGTATAAGTGAGGAGAGTGTGTTCCCCTGATTATGTAATGCACACGGGTCACGTCACAAGGTGAACAGTATAAGTGAGGAGACTGTGTTCCCCTGATGGTTTAATACACACGGGACATGTCACCATGTGAACAGTATAAGTGAGGAGAGTGTTTTCCCCTGATTGTTTAAGACGCACGGGACATGTCACCAGGTGAACAGTATAAGTGAGGAGAGTTTGTTCCCCTGATTGTTTAATGCACACGGGTCACGTCACAAGGTGAACAGTATAAGTGAGGAGAGTGTGTTCCCCTGATTGTTTAATAAGCACGGGACATGTTACCAGGTGAACAGTAGAAGTGAGGAGAGTGTGTTCCCCTGATAGTTTAATACACACGGGACATGTTACCAGGTGAACAGTATAAGTGAGGAGAGTGTGTTCCCCTGATTTTTTAATGCACACGGGACATGTTACCAGGTGAACAGTATAAGTGAAGAGAGTGTGTTCCCCTGATGGTTTAACATACACGGGACATGTTACCAGATGAACAGTATAAGTGAGGAGAGTGTGTTCCCCTGATGGTTTAATATACACAGGACATGTTACCAGGTGAACAGAATAAGTGAGGAGATTGTGTTCCCCTGATTGTTTAATTCACACGGGACATGTTACCAGGTGAAGAGCATAAGTGAGGAGAGTGTGTTCCCCTGATTGTTTAATGCACACGGGTCACATCACCGGAAGAACAGTATAAGAGAGGAGAGTGTGTTCCCCTGATTGTTTAATACGCACGGGACATGTTACCAGATGAACAGTATAAGTGAGGAGAGTGTGTTCCCCTGATTTTTTAATGCACACGAGACATGTTACCAGGTGAACAGTATAAGTGAAGAGAGTGTTTTCCCCTGATGGTTTAATGTAGACAGGACATGTTACCAGGTGAACAGTGTAAGTGAGGAGAGTGTGTTCCCCTGATTGTTTAATACACACGGGACATGTTACCAGGGGAACAGAATAGTGAGGGGAGTGTGTTCCCCTGATTGTTTAATACGCACGGGACATGTCAACAGGTGAACAGCACATGTGAGGAGGGTGTGTTTCCCTGATTGTTTAATGCACACGGGACATGTGACAAGGTGAACAGTATAAGTGAGGAGAATGTGTTCCCCTGATGGTTTAATATGCACCGGGCATGTCACCAGGTGAACAGTATAAGTGAGGAGAGTGTGTTCCCCTGATGGTTTAATACACACGGGACATGTCACCACGTGAACAGTATAAGTGAGGAGAGTGTTTTCCCCTGATTGTTTAAGACGCACGTGACATGTCACCAGGTGAACAGTATAAGTGAGGAGAGTGTGTTCCCCTGATTATTTAATGCACACGGGTCAGGTCAACAGGTGAACAGTATAAGTGAGGAGAGTTTGTTCCCCTGATTGTTTAATGCACACGGGTCACGTCACAAGGTGAACAGTATAAGTGAGGAGAGTGTGTTCCCCTGATTGTTTAATACGCACGGGACAGGTTACCAGGTGAACAGTAGAAGTGAGGAGAGTGTGTTCCCCTGATGGTTTCATATACATGGGACATGTTACCAGGTGAACAGGATAAGTGAAGAGAGTGTGTTCCCCTGATGGTTTAAAATGCACAGTACATGTTAACAGATGTACAGTATAAGTGAGGAGAGTGTGTTCCCCTGATTGTTTAAAACACACGGGACATGTTACCAGGTGAACAGAATAGTGAGGAGAGTGTTTTCCCATGATGGTTTAATGCACAAGGGACATGTTACCAGGTGAAAAGTTTAAGTGAGGAGAATGTGTTCCCCTGATTGTTTAATACGCGCGGGACATGTCGCTAGGTGAACAGTATAAGTGAGGAGAGTGTGTTCCCCTGATTGTCTAATACACAGGGGAAATGGCACCAGGTGAACAGTAAAAGTGAGGAGAGTGTGTTCACCTGATTGTTTAATACACGCGGGACATTTTACCAGGTGAACAGTATAAGTGAGGAGAGTGTGTTCCCTTGATTGTTTAATACACACGGGACATGTTACCAGGTGAACAGTATAAGTGAGGAGAATGTGTTCCCCTGATTGTTTAATACACACGGTACATGTTACCAGGTGAACAGTATAAGTGAGGAGAGTGTGTTCCCATGATTGTTTAATACACACAGGACATGTTACCAGGTGAACAGTATTAGTGAGGAGAGTGTGTTCCCCTGATTGTTTAATACACACGGGACATGTTACCAGGTGAACAGTATAAGTGAGGAGAGTGTGTTCGCCTGATTGTTTTATACACAAGGGTCATGTTACCAGGTGAACAGTATAAGTGAGGAGAGTGTGTTCCCATGATTGTTTAATACACACAGGACATGCTACCAAGTGAACAGTATAAGTGAGGAGAGTGTGTTCCCCTGATTGTTTAATACACACGGGACATGTTACCAGGTGAACAGTATAAGTGAGGAGAGTGTGTTCCCCTGATTGTTTTATACACACGGGTCATGTTACCAGGTGAACAGTATAAGTGAGGAGAGTGTGTTCCCATGATTGTTTAATACACACGGGACATGTAAGCAGGTGAACAGTATAAGTGAGGAGAGTGTGTTCCCCTGATTGTTTAACACACACGGGACATGTCACCAGGTGAGCAGTATAAGTGAGGAGAGACTGTTCCCCTGATTGTTTAATACACACGGGACATGTCACCAGGTGAGCAGTATAAGTGAGGAGAGTGTGTTCCCCTGATTGTTTAATACACACGGGACATGTAAGCAGGTGAACAGTATAAGTGAGGAGAGTGTGTTCCCCTGATTGTTTAATGCACTCGGAACATGTCACCAGGTGAACAGTATAAGTGAGGAGAGTGTGTTCCCCTGATTGTTTAATACACACGGGACATGTAAGCAGGTGAACAGTATAAGTGAGGAGTGTGTGTTCCCCTGATTGTTTAATACACACGGGACATGTCACCAGGTGAGCAGTATAAGTGAGGAGAGATTGTTCCCCTGATTGTTTAATGCACACGGGACATGTCACCAGGTGAACAGTATAAGTGAGGAGAGTGTGTTCCCCTGATTGTTTAATACACACGGGACATGTTACCAGGTGAACAGTATAAGTGAGGAGAGTGTGTTCCCCTGATTGTTTTATACACACGGGTCATGTTACCAGGTGAACAGTATAAGTGAGGAGAGTGTGTTCCCATTATTGTTTAATACACACAGGACATGTCACCAGGTGAACAGCACATGTGAGGAGGGTGTGTTTCCCTGATTGTTTAATGCACACGGGACATGTGACAAGGTGAACAGTATAAGTGAGGAGAATGTGTTCCCCTGATGGTTTAATATACACCGGACATGTCACCAGGTGAACAGTATAAGTGAGGAGAGTGTGTTCCCCTGATGGTTTAATACACACGGGACATGTCACCACGTGAACAGTATAAGTGAGGAGAGTGTTTTCCCCTGATTGTTTAAGACGCACGTGACATGTCACCGGGTGAACAGTATAAGTGCGGAGAGTGTGTTCCCCTGATTATTTAATGCACACGGGTCAGGTCACCAGAAGAACAGTATAAGAGAGGAGAGTGTGTTCTCCTGATTGTTTAATACGCACTGGACATGTTACCAGGGGAACAGTCTATGTGAGGAGAGTGTGTTCCCCTGACTTTTTAATGCACACGGGATATGTTACAAGGTGAACAGTATAAGTGAGGAGAGTGTGTTCCCCTGATTTTTTAATGCACACGAGACATGTTACCAGGTGAACAGTATAAGTGAAGAGAGTGTTTTCCCCTGATGGTTTAATGTAGACAGGACATGTTACCAGGTGAACAGTGTAAGTGAGGAGAGGGTGTTCCCCTGATTGTTTAATACACACGGGACATGTTACCAGGGGAACAGAATAGTGAGGGGAGTGTGTTCCCCTGATTGTTTAATACGCACGGGACATGTCACCAGGTGAACAGCACATGTGAGGAGGGTGTGTTTCCCTAATTGTTTAATGCACACGGGACATGTGACAAGGTGAACAGTATAAGTGAGGAGAATGTGTTCCCCTGATGGTTTAATATGCACCGGACATGTCACCAGGTGAACAGTATAAGTGAGGAGAGTGTGTTCCCCTGATGGTTTAATACACACGGTACATGTCACCACGTGAACAGTATAAGTAAGGAGAGTGTTTTCCCCTGATTGTTTAAGAGGCACGTGACATGTCACCAGGTGAACAGTATAAGTGAGGAGAGTGTGTTCCCCTGATTATTTAATGCACACGGGTCAGGTCAACAGGTGAACAGTATAAGTGAGGAGAGTTTGTTCCCCTGATTGTTTAATGCACACGGGTCACGTCACAAGGTGAACAGTATAAGTGAGGAGAGTGTGTTCCCCTGATTGTTTAATACGCACGGGACAGGTTACCAGGTGAACAGTAGAAGTGAGGAGAGTGTGTTCCCCTGATGGTTTCATATACATGGGACATGTTACCAGGTGAACAGGATAAGTGAAGAGAGTGTGTTCCCCTGATGGTTTAATATGCACAGGACATGTTAACAGATGTACAGTATAAGTGAGGAGAGTGTGTTCCCCTGATTGTTTAAAACACACGGGACATGTTACCAGGTGAACAGAATAGTGAGGAGAGTGTTTTCCCATGATGGTTTAATGCACAAGGGACATGTTACCAGGTGAACAGTTTAAGTGAGGAGAATGTGTTCCCCTGATTGTTTAATACGCGCGGGACATGTCGCTAGGTGAACAGTATAAGTGAGCAGAGTGTGTTCCCCTGATTGTCTAATACACAGGGGACATGGCACCAGGTGAACAGTAAAAGTGAGGAGAGTGTGTTCGCCTGATTGTTTAATACACACGGGACATTTTACCAGGTGAACAGTATAAGTGAGGAGAGTGTGTTCCCTTGATTGTTTAATACACACGGGACATGTTACCAGGTGAACAGTATAAGTGAGGAGAATCTGTTCCCCTGATTGTTTAATACACACGGTACATGTTACCAGGTGAACAGTATAAGTGAGGAGAGTGTGTTCCCATGATTGTTTAATACACACAGGACATGTTACCAGGTGAACAGTATTAGTGAGGAGAGTGTGTTCCCCTGATTGTTTAATACACACGGGACATGTTACCAGGTGAACAGTATAAGTTGGGAGAGTGTGTTCGCCTGATTGTTTTATACACAAGGGTCATGTTACCAGGTGAACAGTATAAGTGAGGAGAGTGTGTTCCCATGATTGTTTAATATACACAGGACATGCTACCAGGTGAACAGTATAAGTGAGGAGAGTGTGTTCCCCTGATTGTTTAATACACACGGGACATGTTACCAGGTGAACAGTATAAGTGAGGAGAGTGTGTTCCCCTGATTGTTTTATACACACGGGTCATGTTACCAGGTGAACAGTATAAGTGAGGAGAGTGTGTTCCCATGATTGTTTAATACACACGGGACATGTAAGCAGGTGAACAGTATAAGTGAGGAGAGTGTGTTCCCCTGATTGTTTAATACACACGGGACATGTCACCAGGTGAGCAGTATAAGTGAGGAGAGAGTGTTCCCCTGATTGTTTAATACACACGGGACATGTCACCAGGTGAGCAGTATAAGTGAGGAGACTGTGTTCCCCTGATTGTTTAATACACACGGGACATGTAAGCAGGTGAACAGTATAAGTGAGGAGAGTGTGTTCCCCTGATTGTTTAATGCACTCGGGACATGTCACCAGGTGAACAGTATAAGTGAGGAGTGTGTGTTCCCCTGATTGTTTAATACACACGGGACATGTCACCAGGTGAGCAGTATAAGTGAGGAGAGATTGTTCCCCTGATTGTTTAATGCACACGGGACATGTCACCAGGTGAACAGTATAAGTGAGGAGAGTGTGTTCCCCTGATTGTTTAATACACACGGGACATGTTAACAGGTGAACAGTATAAGTGAGGAGAGTGTGTTCCCCTGATTGTTTTATACACACGGGTCATGTTACCAGGTGAACAGTATAAGTGAGGAGAGTGTGTTCCCATTATTGTTTAATACACACAGGACATGTCACCAGGTGAACAGCACATGTGAGGAGGGTGTGTTTCCCTGATTGTTTAATGCACACGGGACATGTGACAAGGTGAACAGTATAAGTGAGGAGAATGTGTTCCCCTGATGGTTTAATATACACCGGACATGTCACCAGGTGAACAGTATAAGTGAGGAGAGTGTGTTCCCCTGATGGTTTAATACACACGGGACATGTCACCACGTGAACAGTATAAGTGAGGAGAGTGTTTTCCCCTGATTGTTTAAGACGCACGTGACATGTCACCGGGTGAACAGTATAAGTGCGGAGAGTGTGTTCCCCTGATTATTTAATGCACACGGGTCAGGTCACCAGAAGAACAGTATAAGAGAGGAGAGTGTGTTCTCCTGATTGTTTAATACGCACTGGACATGTTACCAGGGGAACAGTCTATGTGAGGAGAGTGTGTTCCCCTGATTTTTTAATGCACACGGGATATGTTACAAGGTGAACAGTAGAAGTGAGGAGAGTGTGTTCCCCTGATTGTTTCATATACACGGGACATGTTACCAGGTGAACAGTATAAGTGAAGAGAGTGTGTTCCCCTGATGGTTTAATATACACAGGACATGTTACCAGGTGAACAGTATAAGTGAGGAGAGTGTGTTCCCCTGATGGTTTAATATACACGGGACATGTTACCAGATGAACAGTATAAGTGAGGAGAGTGTGTTCCCCTGATGGTTTCATTTACACGGGACATGTGACCAGGTGAACAGTATAAGTGAAGAGAGTGTGTTCCCCTGCTTGTTTAATATACACAGGACATGTTACCAGGTGAACAGTATAAGTGAGGAGAGTGTGTTCCCCTGATGGTTTCATATACATGGGGCATGTTACCAGGTGAACAGTATAAGTGAAGAGACTGTGTTCCCCTGATGGTTTAATATAGACAGGACATGTTACCAGGTGAACAGTATAAGTGAGGAGAGTGTGTTCCCCTGATGGTTTCATATACATGGGACATGTTACCAGGTGAACAGGATAAGTGAAGAGAGTGTGTTCCCCTGATGGTTTAATATGCACAGGACATGTTAACAGGTGTACAGTATAAATGAGGAGAGTGTGTTCCCCTGATTTTTCAATACACACGGGACATGTTACCAGGTGAACAGAATAGTGAGGAGAGTGTTTTCCCATGATGGTTTAATGCACAAGGGACATGTTACCAGGTGAACAGTATTGGAGGAGAATGTGTTCCCCTGATTGTTTAATACGCACGGGACATGTCACCAGGTGAACAGTATAAGTGAGGAGAGTGTGTTCCCCTGATTGTCTAATACACACGGGACATGTCACCAGGTGAACAGTATAAGTGAGGAGAGTGTGTTCCCCTGATTGTTTAATACACACGGGACATGTTCCCAATTGAAGAGTATAAGTGAGGAGAGTGTGTTCCCATGATTGTTTAATACACACAGGACATGTTACCAGGTGAACAATATAAGTGAGGAGAATGTGTTCCCCTGATTGTTTAATACACACGGGACATGTTACCAGGTGAAGAGTATAAGTGAGGAGAGTGTGTTCCCCTGATTGTTTAATACACACGGCACATGTTACCAGGTGAACAGTATAAGTGAGGAGAGTGCGTTCCCCTGATTGTTTAATACACACGGGACATGTTACCAGGTGAACAGTATAAGTGAGGACAGTGTGTTCCCCTGATTGTTTAATGCACACGGGACATGTTACCAGATGAACAGTATAAGTGAGGAGAGTGTGTTCCCCTGATTGTTTTAAACACACGGGACATGTTACCAGGTGAACAGTTTAAGTGAGGAGAGTGTGTTCCCCTGATTGTTTAATACACACGGGACATGTTACCAGGTGAACAGTATAAGTGAGGAGAGTGTGTTCCCCTGATTGTTTAATACACACGGGACATGTCACCAGGTGAACAGTATAAGTGAGGCGAGTGTGTTCCCATGATTGTTTAATACACACAGGACATGTTACCAGGTGAACAGAATAAGTGAGGAGAGTGTGTTCCCCTGATTGTTTAATACACACGGGACATGTTACCAGGTGAAAAGTATAAGTGAGGAGAGTGTGTTCCCCTGATTGTTTAATACACACGGGACATGTTACCAGGTGAACAGTATAAGTGAGGAGAGTGTGTTCCCCTGATGGTTTAATATACACGGGACATGTTACCAGATGAACAGTATAAGTGAGGAGAGTGTGTTCCCCTGATGGTTTCATTTACACGGGACATGTGACCAGGTGAACAGTATAAGTGAAGAGAGTGTGTTCCCCTGCTTGTTTAATATACACAGGACATGTTACCAGGTGAACAGTATAAGTGAGGAGAGTGTGTTCCCCTGATGGTTTCATATACATGGGGCATGTTACCAGGTGAACAGTATAAGTGAAGAGACTGTGTTCCCCTGATGGTTTAATATAGACAGGACATGTTACCAGGTGAACAGTATAAGTGAGGAGAGTGTGTTCCCCTGATGGTTTCATATACATGGGACATGTTACCAGGTGAACAGGATAAGTGAAGAGAGTGTGTTCCCCTGATGGTTTAATATGCACAGGACATGTTAACAGGTGTACAGTATAAATGAGGAGAGTGTGTTCCCCTGATTTTTCAATACACACGGGACATGTTACCAGGTGAACAGAATAGTGAGGAGAGTGTTTTCCCATGATGGTTTAATGCACAAGGGACATGTTACCAGGTGAACAGTATTGGAGGAGAATGTGTTCCCCTGATTGTTTAATACGCACGGGACATGTCACCAGGTGAACAGTATAAGTGAGGAGAGTGTGTTCCCCTGATTGTCTAATACACACGGGACATGTCACCAGGTGAACAGTATAAGTGAGGAGAGTGTGTTCCCCTGATTGTTTAATACACACGGGACATGTTCCCAATTGAAGAGTATAAGTGAGGAGAGTGTGTTCCCATGATTGTTTAATACACACAGGACATGTTACCAGGTGAACAATATAAGTGAGGAGAATGTGTTCCCCTGATTGTTTAATACACACGGGACATGTTACCAGGTGAAGAGTATAAGTGAGGAGAGTGTGTTCCCCTGATTGTTTAATACACACGGCACATGTTACCAGGTGAACAGTATAAGTGAGGAGAGTGCGTTCCCCTGATTGTTTAATACACACGGGACATGTTACCAGGTGAACAGTATAAGTGAGGACAGTGTGTTCCCCTGATTGTTTAATGCACACGGGACATGTTACCAGGTGAACAGTATAAGTGAGGAGAGTGTGTTCCCCTGATGGTTTAATATAGACAGGACATGTTACCAGGTGAACAGTATAAGTGAGGAGAGTGTGTTCCCCTGATGGTTTCATATACATGGGACATGTTACCAGGTGAACAGGATAAGTGAAGAGAGTGTGTTCCCCTGATGGTTTAATATGCACAGGACATGTTAACAGGTGTACAGTATAAATGAGGAGAGTGTGTTCCCCTGATTTTTCAATACACACGGGACATGTTACCAGGTGAACAGAATAGTGAGGAGAGTGTTTTCCCATGATGGTTTAATGCACAAGGGACATGTTACCAGGTGAACAGTATTGGAGGAGAATGTGTTCCCCTGATTGTTTAATACGCACGGGACATGTCACCAGGTGAACAGTATAAGTGAGGAGAGTGTGTTCCCCTGATTGTCTAATACACACGGGACATGTCACCAGGTGAACAGTATAAGTGAGGAGAGTGTGTTCCCCTGATTGTTTAATACACACGGGACATGTTCCCAATTGAAGAGTATAAGTGAGGAGAGTGTGTTCCCATGATTGTTTAATACACACAGGACATGTTACCAGGTGAACAATATAAGTGAGGAGAGTGTGTTCCCCTGATTGTTTAATACACACGGCACATGTTACCAGGTGAACAGTATAAGTGAGGAGAGTGCGTTCCCCTGATTGTTTAATACACACGGGACATGTTACCAGGTGAACAGTATAAGTGAGGACAGTGTGTTCCCCTGATTGTTTAATGCACACGGGACATGTTACCAGGTGAACAGTATAAGTGAGGAGAGTGTGTTCCCCTGATTGTTTTAAACACACGGGACATGTTACCAGGTGAACAGTTTAAGTGAGGAGAGTGTGTTCCCCTGATTATTTAATACACACGGGACATGTTACCAGGTGAACAGTATAAGTGAGGAGAGTGTGTTCCCCTGATTGTTTAATACACACGGGACATGTCACCAGGTGAACAGTATAAGTGAGGCGAGTGTGTTCCCATGATTGTTTAATACACACAGGACATGTTACCAGGTGAACAGTATAAGTGAGGAGAGTGTGTTCCCCTGATTGTTTAATACACACGGGACATGTTACCAGGTGAAAAGTATAAGTGAGGAGAGTGTGTTCCCCTGATTGTTTAATACACACGGGACATGTTACCAGGTGAACAGTATAAGTGAGGAGAGTGTGTTCCCCTGATTGTTTAATACACACGGGACATGTTACCAGGTGAACAGTATAAGTGAGGAGAGTGTGTTCCCCTGATTGTTTAATACGCACGGGACATGTTACCAGGTGAACAGTATAAGTGAGGAGAGTGTGTTCCCCTGATTGTTTAATACACACGGGACATGTAAGCACGTGAACAGTAGAAGTGAGGAGAGTGTGTTCCCCTGATTGTTTAATACACACAGGACATGTCACCAGGTGAGCAGTATAAGTGAGGAGAGATTGTTCCCCTGATTGTTTAATGCACACGGGACATGTCACCAGTTGAGGAGAAGAAGTGAGGTGAGTATGTTCCCCTGATGGTTTAATATACACGGGACATGTTACCAGATGAACAGTATAAGTGAGGAGAGTGTGTTCCCCTGATTGTTTAATGCACACGGGATATGTTACCAGGTGAACAGTAGAAGTGTGGAGAGTGTGTTCCCCTGATTGTTTAATGCACACGGGACAGGTCTCCAGGGGAACAGTCTATGTGAGGAGAGTGTGTTCCCCTGATTTTTTAAAGCACACGGGATATGTTACAAGGTGAACAGTAGAAGTGAGGAGAGTGTGTTCCCATGATGGTTTCATATACACGGGACATGTTACCAGGTGAACAGTATAAGTGAAGAGAGTGTGTTCCCCTGATGGTTTAATATACACAGGACATGTTACCAGGTGAACAGTAAAAGTGAGGAGAGTGTGTTCCCCTGATGGTTTAATATACACATGACATGTTACCAGATGAACAGTATAAGTGAGGAGAGTGTGTTCCCCTGATGGTTTCATATACACGGGACATGTTACCAGGTGAACAGGTTAAGTGAGGGGAGTGTGTTCCCCTGATTGTTTAATACACACGGGACATGTTACCAGGTGAACAGTATAAGTGAGGAGAGTGTGTTCCCCTGATTGTTTAATACACACGGGACATGTCACCAGGTGAACAGTATAAGTGAGGAGAGTGTGTTCCCCTGATCGTTTAATACACACGGGACATGTTACCAGGTGATCAGTATAAGTGAGGAGAGTGTGTTCCCCTGATTGTTTAATACACACGGGACATGTTACCAGGTGAACAGTATAAGTGAGGAGAGTGTGTTCCCATGATTGTTTAATACACACTGGACATGTTACCAGGTGAACAGTATAAGTGAGGAGAGTGTGTTCCCCTGATTGTCTAATACACACGGGACATGTCACCAGGTGAACAGTATAAGTGAGGAGAGTGTGTTGACCTGATTGTTTAATACACACGGGACATGATACCAGGTGAAGAGTATAAGTGAGGAGAGTGTGTTCCCATGATTGTTTAATACACACAGGACATGTTACCAGGTGAACAATATAAGTGAGGAGAGTGTGTTCCCCTGATTGTTTTATACACACGGGACATGTTACCAGGTGAACAGTATAAGTGAGGAGAGTGTGTTCCCCTGATTGTTTAATACACACGGGACATGTTACCAGGTGAACAGTATAAGTGAGGAGAGTGTGTTCCCCTGATTGTTTAATACACACGGGACATGTCACCAGGTGAACAGTATAAGTGAGGAGAGTGTGTTCCCCTGATTGTTTAATACACACGGGACATGTTACCAGGTGAACAGTATAAATGAGGAGAGTGTGTTCCCCTGATTGTTTAATACACACGGGACATGTTACCAGGTGAACAGTATAAGTGAGGAGAGTGTGTTCCCATGATTGTTAAATACACACAGGACATGTTACCAGGTGAACAGTATAAGTGAGGAGAGTGTGTTCCCCTGATTGTCTAATACACACGGGACATGTCACCAGGTGAACAGTATAAGTGAGGAGAGTGTGTTCCCCTGATTGTTTTAATACACACGGGACATGATACCAGGTGAAGAGTATAAGTGAGGAGAGTGTGTTCCCATGATTGTTTAATATACACAGGACATGTTACCAGGTGAACAATATAAGTGAGGAGAATGTGTTCCCCTGATTGTTTCATACACACGGGACATGTTACCAGGTGAACAGTATAAGTGAGGAGAGTGTGTTCCCCTGATTGTTTTATACACACGGGACATGTTACCAGGTGAACAGTATAAGTGAGGAGAGTGTGTTCCCATGATTGTTTAATACGCACGGGACATGTTACCAGGTGAACAGTATAAGTGAGGAGAGTGTGTTCCCCTGATTGTTTAATACACACGGGACATGTAAGCAGGTGAACAGTATAAGTGAGGAGAGTGTGTTCCCCTGATTGTTTAATACACACGGGACATGTCACCAGGTGAGCAGTGTAAGTGAGGAGAGATTGTTCCCCTGATTGTTTAATGCACACGGGACTTGTCACCAGTTGAGGAGAAGAAGTGAGGTGAGTATGTTCCCCTGATGGTTTAATATACACGGGACATGTTACCAGATGAACCGTATAAGTGAGGAGAGTGTGTTCCCCTGATTGTTTAATGCACATGGGATATGTTACCAGGTGAACAGTAGAAGTGAGGAGAGTGTGTTCCCCTGATTGTTTAATGCACACGGGACAGGTCACCAGGGGAACAGTCTATGTGAGGAGAGTGTGTTCCCCTGATTTTTTAATGCACACGGGATATGTTACAAGGTGAACAGTAGAAGTGAGGAGAGTGTGTTCCCCTGATGGTTTCATATACACGGGACATGTTACCAGGTGAACAGTATAAGTGAAGAGAGTGTGTTCCCCTGATGGTTTAATATACACAGGACATGTTACCAGGTGAACAGTATAAGTGAGGAGAGTGTGTTCCCCTGATGGTTTAATATACACGGGACATGTTACCAGATGAACAGTATAAGTGAGGAGAGTGTGTTCCCCTGATGGTTTCATTTACACGGGACATGTGACCAGGTGAACTGTATAAGTGAGGAGAGTGTGTTCCCCTGATTGTTTAATACACACGGGACATGTTACCAGGTGAACAGTATAAGTGAGGAGAGTGTGTTCCCCTGATTGTTTAATAAACACGGGACATGTCACCAGGTGAACAGTATAAGTGAGGAGAGTGTGTTCCCCTGATTGTTTAATACACACGGGACATGTTACCAGGTGAACAGTATAAGTGAGGAGAGTGTGTTCCCCTGATTGTTTAATACACACGGGACATGTTACCAGGTGAACAGTATAAGTGAGGAGAGTGTGTTCCCATGATTGTTTAATACACACAGGACATGTTACCAGCTGAACTGTATAAGTGAGGAGAGTGTGTTCCCCTGATTGTCTAATACACACGGGACATGTTACCAGATGAACAGTATAAGTGAGGAGAGTGTGTTCCCCTGATGGTTTCATTTACACGGGACATGTGACCAGGTGAACAGTACAAGTGAAGAGAGTGTGTTCCCCTGCTGGTTTAATATACACAGGACATGTTACCAGGTGAACAGTATAAGTGAGGAGAATGTGTTCCCCTGATGGTTTCATATACATGGGACATGTTACCAGGTGAACAGTATAAGTGAAGAGACTGTGTTCCCCTGATGGTTTAATATAGACAGGACATGTTACCAGGTGAACAGTATAAGTGAGGAGAGTGTGTTCCCCTGATGGTTTCATATACATGGGACATGTTACCAGTTGAACAGGATAAGTGAAGAGAGTGTGTTCCCCTGATGGTTTAATATGCACAGGACATGTTAACAGGTGTACAGTATAAATGAGGAGAGTGTGTTCCCCTGATTGTTTAATACACACGGGACATGTTACCAGGTGAACAGAATAGTGAGGAGAATATGTTCCCCTGATTGTTTAATACGCACGGGACATGTCACCAGGTGAACAGTATAAGTGAGGAGAGTGTGTTCCCCTGATTGTCTAATACACACGGGACATGTCACCAGGTGAACAGTATAAGTGAGGAGAGTGTGTTCCCCTGATTGTTTAATACACACGGGACATGTTCCCAATTGAAGAGTATAAGTGAGGAGAGTGTGTTCCCATGATTGTTTAATACACACAGGACATGTTACCAGGTGAACAATATAAGTGAGGAGAATGTTTTCCCCTGATTGTTTAATACACACGGGACATGTTACCAGGTGAAGAGTATAAGTGAGGAGAGTGTGTTCCCCTGATTGTTTAATACACACGGGACATGTTACCAGGTGAACAGTATAAGTGAGGAGAGTGCGTTCCCCTGATTGTTTAATACACACGGGACATGTTACCAGGTGAACAGTATAAGTGAGGAGAGTGCGTTCCACTGATTGTTTAATGCACACGGGACATGTTACCAGGTGAACAGTATAAGTGAGGAGAGTGTGTTCCCCTGATTGTTTCAAAAACACGGGACATGTTACCAGGTGAACAGTTTAAGTGAGGAGAGTGTGTTCCCCTGATTGTTTAATACTCACGGGACATGTAAGCAGGTGAACAGTATAAGTGAGGAGAGTGTGTTCCCTTGATTGTTTAATACACACGGGACATGTCACCAGGTGAGCAGTATAAGTGAGGAGAATGTGTTCCCCTGATTGTTTAATGCACACGGGATATGTTACCAGGTGAACAGTAGAAGTGAGGAGAGTGTGTTCCCCTGATTGTTTAATGCACACGGGACAGTTCACCAGGGGAACAGTCTATGTGAGGAGAGATTGTTCCCCTGATTGTTTAATGCACACGGGACATGTCAACAGTTGAGGAGAAGAAGTGAGGTGAGTATGTTCCCCTGATTGTTTAATATACACGGGACATGTTACCAGATGAACAGTATAAGTGAGGAGAGTGTGTTCCCCTGATTGTTTAATGCACACGGGATATGTTACCAGGTGAACAGTAGAAGTGAGGAGAGTGTGTTCCCCTGATTGTTTAATGCACACGGGACAGTTCACCAGGGGAACAGTCTATGTGAGGAGAGTGTGTTCCCCTGATTTTTTAATGCACATGGGATATGTTACAAGGTGAACAGTAGAAGTGAGGAGAGTGTGTTCCCCTGATGGTTTCATATACACGGGACATGTTACCAGGTGAACAGTATAAGTGAAGAGAGTGTGTTCCCATGATGGTTTAATATACACAGGACATGTTACCAGATGAACAGTATAAGTGAGGAGAGTGTTTTCCCCTGATGGTTTAATATACACGGGACATGTTACCGGATGAACAGTATAAGTGAGGAGAGTGTGTTCCCCTGATGGTTTCATTAACACGGGACATGTGACCAGGTGAACAGTATAAGTGAAGAGAGTGTGTTCCCCTGCTGGTTTAATATACACAGGACATGTTACCAGGTGAACAGTATAAGTGAGGAGAATGTGTTCCCCTGATGGTTTCATATACATGGGACATGTTACCAGGTGAACGGTATAAGTGAAGAGAGTGTGTTCCCCTGATGGTTTAATATAGACAGGACATGTTACCAGGTGAACAGTATAAGTGAGGAGAGTGTGTTCCCCTGATGGTTTCATATACATGGGACATGTTACCAGGTGAACAGAATAAGTGAAGAGTGTGTGTTCCCCTGATGGTTTAATATGCACAGGGCATGTTAACAGGTGTACAGTATAAATGAGGAGAATGAGTTCCCCTGATTGTTTAATACGCACGGGACATGTCACCAGGTGAACAGTATAAGTGAGGAGAGTGTGTTCCCCTGATTGTCTAATACACACGGGACATGTCACCAGGTGAACAGTATAAGTGAGGAGAGTGTGTTCCCCTGATTGTTTAATACACACGGGACATGTTCCCAATTGAAGAGTATAAGTGAGGAGAGTGTGTTCCCATGATTGTTTAATACACACAGGACATGTTACCAGGTGAACAATATAAGTGAGGAGAATGTGTTCCCCTTATTGTTTAATACACACGGGACATGTTACCAGGTGAACAGTTTAAGTGAGGAGAGTGTGTTCCCCTGATTGTTTAATACACACGGGACATGTTACCAGGTGAACAGTATAAGTGAGGAGAGTGTGTTCCCCTGATTGTTTAATACACACGGGACATGTCACCAGGTGAACAGTATAAGTGAGGAGAGTGTGTTCCCATGATTGTTTAATACACACAGGACATGTTACCAGGTGAACAGTATAAGTGAGGAGAGTGTGTTCCCCTGATTGTTTAATACACACGGGACATGTTACCAGGTGAAACGTATAAGTGAGGAGAGTGTGTTCCCCTGATTGTTTAATACAAACGGGACATGTTACCAGGTGAACAGTATAAGTGAGGAGAGTGTGTTCCCCTGATTGTTTAATACACACGGGACATGTTACCTGGTGATCAGTATAAGTGAGGAGAGTGTGTTCCCCTGATTGTTTAATACACACGGGACATGTTACCAGGTGAACAGTATAAGTGAGGAGAGTGTGTTCCCATGATTGTTTAATACACACAGGACATGTTACCAGGTGAACAGTATAAGTGAGGAGAGTGTGTTCCCCTGATTGTCTAATACACACGGGACATGTCACCAGGTGAACAGTATAAGTGAGGAGAGTGTGTTCCCCTGATTGTTTAATACACACCGGACATGATACCAGGTGAAGAGTATAAGTGAGGAGAGTGTGTTCCCATGATTGTTTAATACACTCAGGACATGTTACCAGGTGAACAATATAAGTGAGGAGAATGTGTTCCTCTGATTGTTTAATACACACGGGACATGTTACCAGGTGAAGAGTATAAGTGAGGAGAGTGTGTTCCCCTGATTGTTTAATACACACGGGACATGTTACCAGGTGAACAGTATAAGTGAGGAGAGTGTGTTCCCCTGATGGTTTAATACACACTGGACATGTCACCACGTGAACAGTATAAGTGAGGAGAGTGTTTTCCCCTGATTGTTTAAGACGCACGGGACATGTCACCAGGTGAACAGTATAAGTGAGGAGAGTGTGTTCCCCTGATTGTTTAATGCACACGGGTCAGGTCAACAGGTGAACAGTATAAGTGAGGAGAGTGTGTTCCCCTGATTGTTTAATGCACACGGGTCACGTCACAAGGTGAACAGTATAAGTGAGGAGAGTGTGTTCCCCTGATGGTTTCATATACATGGGACATGTTACCAGGTGAACAGTATAAGTGAGGAGAGTGTGTTCCCCTGATGGTTTAATATGCACAGGACATGTTAACAGGTGTACAGTATAAGTGAGGAGAGTGTGTTCCCCTGATTGTTTAAAGCACAGGGGACATGTTACCAGGTGAACAGAATAGTGAGGAGAGTGTTTTCCCATGATGGTTTAATGCACAAGGGACATGTTACCAGGTGAACAGTATAAGTGAGGAGAATGTGTTCCCCTGATTGTTTAATACGCACGGGACATGTCACGAGGTGAACAGTATAAGTGAGGAGAGTGTGTTCCCCTGATTGTCTAATACACACGGGACATGTCAACAGGTGAACAGTATAAGTGAGGAGAGTGTGTTCCCCTGCTTGCTTAATACACACGGGACATTTTAACAGGTGAACAGTATAAGTGAGGAGAGTGTGTTCCCCTGATTGTTTAATACACACGGGACATGTTACCAGGTGAACAGTATAAGTGAGGAGAGTGTGTTCCCTTGATTGTTAAATACACACGGGACATGTTACCAGATGAACAGCATAAGTGAGGAGAGTGTGTTCCCCTGATTGTTTAATACACACGGTTCATGTTACCAGGTGAACAGTATAAGTGAGGAGAGTGTGTTCCCATGATTGTTTAATACACACAGGACATGTTACCAGGTGAACAGTATAAGTGAGGAGAGTGTGTTCCCCTGATTGTTTATTACACACGGGACATGTTACCAGGTGAACAGTATAAGTGAGGAGAGTGTGTTCCCCTGATTGTTTTATACACACGGGACATGTTACCAGGTGAACAGTATAAGTGAGGAGAGTGTGTTCCCATGATTGTTTAATACACACAGGACATGTTACCAGGTGAACAGTATAAGTGAGGAGAGTGTGGTCCCCTGATTGTTTAATACGCACGGGACATGTTACCAGGTGAACAGTATAAGTGAGGAGAGTGTGTTCCCCTGATTGTTAAAAACACACGGGACATGTAAGCATGTGAACAGTGTAAGTGAGGAGAGTGTGTTCCCCTGATTGTTTAATACACACGGGACATGTCACCAGGTGAACAGTATAATTGAGGAGAGTGTGTTCCCCTGATTGTTTAATGCACACGGGACAGGTCACCAAGGGAACAGTCTATGTGAGGAGAGTGTGTTCCCCTGATTTTTTAATGCACACGGGATATGTTACCAGGTGAACAGTAGAAGTGAGGAGAGTGTGTTCCCCTGATGGTTTCATATACACGGGACATGTTACCAGGTGAACAGTATAATTGAAGAGAGTGTGTTCCCCTGATTGTTTAAAGCACACGGGACATGTTACCAGGTGAACAGAATAGTGAGGAGAGTGTTTTCCCATGATGGTTTAATGCACAAGGGACATGTTACCAGGTGAACAGTATAAGTGAGGAGAATGTGTTCCCCTGATTGTTTAATACGCACGGGACATGTCACTACGTGAACTGTATAAGTGAGGAGAGTGTGTTCCCCTGATTTTTTAATGCACACGAGACAAGTAACCAGGTGAACAGTAGAAGTGAGGAGAGTGTGTTCCCCTGATTGTTTAATGCACACGGGTCACGTCACCAGGTGAACAGTATAAGTTAGGAGAGTGTGCTCCCCTGATTGTTTAATACGCACGGGACATGTTACCAGGTGAACAGTCGAAGTGAGGAGAGTGTGTTCCCCTGATGGTTTAATACGCACGGGACATGTTACCAGGTGAACAGTATAAGTGAGGAGAGTGTGTTCCCCTGATTGTTTAATACACACGGGACATGTAAGCAGGTGAACAGTATAAGTGAGGAGAGTGTGTTCCCCTGATTGTTTAATACACACGGGACATGTCACCAGGTGAGCAGTATAATTGAGGAGAGATTGTTCCCCTGATTGTTTAATGCACACGGGACATGTCACCAGGTGAACAGTATAAGTGAGGAGAGTGTGTTCCCCTGATTGTTTAATGCACACTGGACAGATCACCAGGGGAACTGTCTATGTGAGGAGAGTGTGTTCCCCTGATTTTTTAATGCACATGGGATATGTTACCAGGTGAACAGTAGAAGTGAGGAGAGTGTGTTCCCCTGATGGTTTCATATACACGGGACATGTTACCAGGTGAACAGTATAAGTGTAGAGAGTGTGTTCCCCTGATTGTTTACAACACACGGGACATGTTACCAGGTGAACAGAATAGTGTGGAGAGTGTTTTCCCATGATGGTTTAATGCACAAGGGACATGTTACCAGGTGAACAGTATAAGCGAGGAGAATGTGTTCCCCTGATTGTTTAATACGCACGGGACATGTCACTAGGTGAACAGTATAAGTGAGGAGAGTGTGTTCCCCTGATTGTTTAATACACACGGGACATGTCACGAGGTGAACAGTATAAGTGAGGAGAGTGTGTTCCCCTGATTGTTTAATACACACGGGACATTTTACCAGGTGAACAGTATAAGTGAGGAGAATGTGTTCCCCTGATTGTTTAATACGCACGGGACATGTCACTAGGTGAACAGTATAAGTGAGGAGAGTGTGTTCCCCTGATTGTCTAATACACACGGGACATGTCACCAGGTGAACAGTATAAGTGAGGAGAGTGTGTTCCCATGATTGTTTAATACACACGGGACTTGTTACCAGGTGAACAGGATAAGTGCGGCGAGTGTGTTCCCTTGATTGTCTAATACACACGGGACATGTCACCAGGTGAACAGTATAAGTGAGGAGATTGTGTTCCCCTGATTGTTTAATACACACGGGACATTTTACCAGGTGAACAGTATAAGTGAGGAGAATGTGTTCCCCTGATTGTTTAATACGCACGGGACATGTCACTAGGTGAACAGTATAAGTGAGGAGAGTGTGTTCCCCTGATTGTCTAATACACACGGGACATGTCACCAGGTGAACAGTATAAGTGAGGAGAGTGTGTTCCCATGATTGTTTAATACACACGGGACATGTTACCAGGTGAACAGTATAAGTGAGGAGAGTGTGTTCCCCTGATTGTTTAATACACACGGTACATGTTACCAGTTGAACAGTATAAGTGAGGAGAGTGTTTTCCCATGATTGTTTAATACACACAGGACATGTTACCAGGTGAACAGGATAAGTGAGGAGTGTGTGTTCCCCTGATTGTTTAATACAAACGGGACATGTTACCAGGTGAACAGTATAAGTGAGGAGAGTGTGTTCCCCTGATTGTTTTATACACACGGGACATGTTACCAGGTGAACAGTATAAGTGAGGAGAGTGTGTTCCCATGATTGTTTAATACGCACGGGACATGTTACCAGGTAAACAGTATAAGTGAGGAGAGTGTGTTCCCCTGATTGTTTAATACACACGGGACATGTCACCAGGTGAGCAGCATAAGTGAGGAGAGATTGTTCCCCTGATTGTTTAATGCACACGGGACATGTCACCAGTTGAGGAGAAGAAATGAGGTGAGTAAGTTCCCCTGATGGTTTAATATACACGGGACATGCTACCAGATGAACAGTATAAGTGAGGAGATTGTGTTCCCCTGATGGTTTAATATACACAGGACATGTTACCAGGTGAACAGTATAAGTGAGGAGAGTGTGTTCCCCTGATGGTTTAATATACACAGGACATGTTACCAGATGAACAGTATAAGTGAGGAGAGTGTGTTCCCCTGATGGTTTCATTTACACGGGACATGTTACCAGGTGAACAGTATAAGTGAAGAGAGTGCGTTCCCCTGATTTTTTAATGCACACGAGACAAGTAACCAGGTGAAAAGTAGAAGTGAGGAGAGTGCGTTCCCCTGATGGTTTCATATACATGGGACATGTTACCAGGTGAACAGTATAAGTGAAGAGAGTGTGTTCCCCTGATGGTTTAATATAGACAGGACATGTTACCAGGTGAACAGTATAAGTGAGGAGAGGGTGTTCCCCTGATTGTTTAATACGCACGGGACATGTCACCAGGTGAACAGTATAAGTGAGGAGAGTGTGTTCCCCTGATTGTTTAATGCACACGGGTCACGTCACCAGGTGAACAGTATAAGTGAGGAGAGTGTGTTCCCCTGATGGTTTCATATACATGGGACATGTTACCAGGTGAACAGGATAAGTGAAGAGAGTGTGTTCCCCTGATGGTTTAATACACACGGGACATGTTACCAGGTGAACAGAATAGTGAGGAGAGTGTTTTCCCATGATGGTTTAATGCACAAGGGACATGTTGCCAGGTGAACAGTATTGGAGGAGAATGTGTTCCCCTGATTGTTTAATACGCACGGGACATGTCACCAGGTGAACAGTATAAGTGAGGAGAGTGTGTTCCCCTGATTGTTGAATACACACGGGACATGTTACCAGGTGAAGAGTATAAGTGAGGAGAGTGTGTTCCCATGATTGTTTAATGCACACAGGACATGTTACCAGGTGAACAATATAAGTGAGGAGAGTGTGTTCCCCTGATTGTTTAATACACACGGGACATGTTACCAGGTGAACAGTATAAGTGAGGAGATTGTGTTCCCCTGATTGTTTAATACACACGGGACATGTTACCAGTTGAACAGTATAAGTGAGGATAGTGTGTTCCCCTGTTTGTTTTAAACACACGGGACATGTTACCAGGTGAAAAGTATAAGTGAGGAGAGTGTGTTACCCTGATTGTCTAATGCACACGGGACATGTCACCAGGTGAACAGTATAAGTGAGGAGAGTGTGTTCCCCTGATTGTTGAATACACACGGGACATGTTACCAGGTGAAGAGTATAAGTGAGGAGAGTGTGTTCCCATGATTGTTTAATGCACACAGGACATGTTACCAGGTGAACAATATAAGTGAGGAGAGTGTGTTCCCCTGATTGTTTAATACACACGGGACATGTTACCAGGTGAACAGTATAAGTGAGGAGATTGTGTTCCCCTGATTGTTTAATACACACGGGACATGTTACCAGTTGAACAGTATAAGTGAGGATAGTGTGTTCCCCTGTTTGTTTTAAACACACGGGACATGTTACCAGGTGAAAAGTATAAGTGAGGAGAGTGTGTTCCCATGATTGTTTAACACACACAGGACATGTTACCAGGTGAGTAGTATAAGTGAGGAGAGTGTGTTCCCCTGATTGTTTAATACACACGGGACACGTTACCAGGTGAACAGTATAAGTGAGGAGAGTGTGTTCCCCTGATTGTTTAATACACACGGGACATGTTACCAGGTGAACAGTTTAAGTGAGGAGAGTGTGTTCCCCTGATTGTTTAATACACACGGGACATGTTACCAGGTGAAAAGTATAAGTGAGGAGAGTGTGTTCCCATGATTGTTTAATACACACAGGACATGTTACCAGGTTAATAGTATAAGTGAGGAGAGTGTGTTCCCCTGATTGTTTAATACACACGGGACATGTTACCAGGTGAAAAGCATAAGTGAGGAGAGTGTGTTCCCCTGATTGTTTAATACACACGGGACATGTTACCAGGTGAACAGTATAAGTGAGGAGAGTGTGTTCCCCTGATTGTTTAATACACACGGGACGTGTTACCAGGTGAAAAGTATAAGTGAGGAGAGTGTGTTCCCCTGATGGTTTAATACACACGGGACATGTTACCAGGTGAACAGTATAAGTGAAGAGAGTATGTTCCCATGATCGTTTAATACACACAGGACATGTTACCAGGTGAACAGTATAAGTGAGGAGAGTGTGTTCCCCTGATTGTTTAATACACACGGGACATGTTACCAGGTGAAGAGTATAATTGAGGAGAGTGCGTTCCCCTGATTGTTTAATACACACGGGACATGTTACCAGGTGAACAGTATAACAGAGGAGAGTGCGTTCCCCTGATTGTTTAATACACACGGGACATGTTACCAGGTGAAGAGTATAAGTGAGGAGAGTCTTTTCCCCTGATTGTTTAATACACACGGGACATGTCACCAGGTGAACAGTATAAGTGAGGAGAGTGTGTTCCCCTGATTGTTTAATACACACGGGACATGTCACCAGGTGAACAGTATAAGAGAGGTGAGTGTGTTCCCCTGATGGTTTAATACACACGGGACATGTTACCAGTTGAACAGTATAAGTGAGGAGAGTGTGTTCCTCTGATTGTTTAATGCACACGGGACACGTCACCAGATGAACAGTATAAGTGAGGAGAGTGAGTTCCCCTGATTGTTTAATGCACACGGGACACGTCACCAGATGAACAGTATAAGTGAGGAGAGTGAGTTCCCCTGATTGTATAATACACACGGGACATGTCACCAGGTGAACAGTATAAGAGAGGTGAGTGTGTTCCCCTGATGGTTTAATACACACGGGACATGTTACCAGTTGAACAGTATAAGTGAGGAGAGTGTGTTCCTCTGATTGTTTAATACACACGGGACATGTCACCAGGTGAACAGTATAAGTGAGGAGAGTGTGTTCCCCTAATGGTTTCATAAACACGGGACATGTTACCAGGTGAACAGTATAGGTGAAGAGAGTGTCTTCCCCTGATGATTTAATATACACAGGACATGTTACCAGTGATCAGTATAAGTGAGGAGAGTGTGTTCCCCTGATTTTTTAATTCACACGGGACATGTTAGCAGGTGAACAGTATAAATGAGGAGAGTGTGCTCCCCTGATTGTTTAATATGCACGGGACATGTTACCAGATGAACAGTATAAGTGAGGAGAGTGTGTTCCCCTGATTTTATAATGCACACGGGACATGTTAGCAGGTGAACAGTGGAAGTGAGGAGAGTGTGTTCCCCTGATAGTTTCATATACATGGGACATGTTACCAGTTGAACAGTATAAGTGAGGAGAGTGTGTTCCCTTGATTGTTTAATACACACGGGCCATGTTACCACGTGAACAGAATAGTGAGGAGAGTGTTTTCCCCTGACGGTTTAATGCGCAAGGGACATGTTACCAGGTGAACAGTATAACTGAGGAGAGTGTGTTCCCCTTATTTTTTATAAGCACGGGACATGTTACCAGATGAATAGTAAAAGTGAGGAGAGTGTCTTCCCCTGATTGTTTAATACACACGGGACATGTCACCAGGTGAACAGTATAAGTGAGGAGAGTGTGTTCCCCTGATTGTTTAATGCACACGGGACATGTCACCGGGTGAACTGTATAAGTGAGGAGAGTGTGTTCCCCTGATGGTTTAATATACACGGGACATGTCACCAGGTGAACAGAATAAGAGAGGAGAGTGTGTTCCCCTGATTGTTTAATGCACACGGGACATGTCACCGGGTGAACTGTATAAGTGAGGAGAGTGTGTTCCCTGATGGTTTAATATACACGGGACATGTCACCAGGTGAACAGTATAAGTGAGGAGAGTGTGTTCCCCTGATTGTTTAATACGCACGGGACATGTTACCAGGTGTACAGTATAAGTGAGGAGAGTGTGTTCCCCTGATGGTTTAATATACACGGGACATGTCACCAGGTGAACAGTATAAGTGAGGAGAGTGTGTTCCCCTGATTGTTTAATACGCACGGGACATGTCACCAGGTGAACAGTATAAGTGAGGAGAGTGTGTTCCCCTGATTGTTTAATGCACACGGGACACGTCACCAGATGAACAGTATAAGTGAGGAGAGTGAGTTCCCCTGATTGTATAATACACACGGGACATTTTACCAGATGAATAGCAGAAGTGAGGAGAGTGAGTTCACCTGATTGTTTAATACACACGGGAAATGTCACCAGGTGAACAGAATAAGAAAGTAGATTGTGTTCCCCTGATTGTTTAATGCACACGGGACATGTTACCAGGTGAACAGTAGAAGTGAGGAGAGTGTGTTCCCCTGATGGTTTAATATACACGGGACATGTCCACCAGGTGAACAGTATAAGCGAGGAGAATGTGTTCCCCTGATGGTTTAATATACGTGGGACATGTCACCAGGTGAACAGTATAAGTGAGGAGAGTGTGTTCCCCTGATGGTTTAATATAAGTGGGACATGTCACCAGGCGAACAGTAAAAGTGAGGAGAGTGTGTTCCCCTGATGGTTTAATATACGTGGGACATGTCACCAGGTGAACAGTATAAGTGAGGAGAGTGTGTTCCCCTGATTGTTTAATACACACGGGACATGTTACCAGGTGAACAGTATAAGTGAGGAGAGTGTGTTCCCCTGATGGTTTAATGCACACGGGACATGTTACCAGGTGAACAGAATAAGTGAGGAGAGTGTGTTCACCTGATTGTTTAATATACAGGGGACATGTTACCAGTTGAACAGTATAAGTGAGGTGAGTGTGTTCCCCTGATGGTTTAATATACACGGGACATGTTACCAGGTGAACAGTATAAGTGAGGAGAGTGTGTTCCCCTGATTGTTTAATGCTCACGGGACATGTTACCAGGTGAACAGTATAAGTGAGGAGAGTGTGTTCCCCTGATTGTTTAATGCTCACGGGACATGTTACCAGGTGAACCATATAAGTGAGGAGAGTGTGTTCCCCTGATTGTTTAATGCACACGGGACATGTCACCAGGTGAACAGAATAAGTGAGGAGAGCGTGTTCCCCTGATTGTTTAATGCACACGGGACATGTCACCAGGTGAACAGAATAAGTGAGGAGAGTGTGTTCCCCTGATTGTTTAATGCACACGGGACATGTTACCAGGGAAATCTATAAGTGAGGAGACTGTGTTCCCCTGATGGTTTAACTTACACGGGACATGCTCCCAGGTGAACAGTATAAGTGAGGAGAGGGTGTTCCACTGATGGTTTAATATACGTGGGACATGTCATCAGGTGAACAGTATAAGTGAGGAGAATGTGTTCCCCTGATTGTTTAATACGCACGGGACATGTCACTACGTGAACTGTATAAGTGAGGAGAGTGTGTTCCCCTGATTTTTTAATGCACACGAGACAAGTAACCAGGTGAACAGTAGAAGTGAGGAGAGTGTGTTCCCCTGATTGTTTAATGCACACGGGTCACGTCACCAGGTGAACAGTATAAGTTAGGAGAGTGTGCTCCCCTGATTGTTTAATACGCACGGGACATGTTACCAGGTGAACAGTCGAAGTGAGGAGAGTGTGTTCCCCTGATGGTTTAATACGCACGGGACATGTTACCAGGTGAACAGTATAAGTGAGGAGAGTGTGTTCCCCTGATTGTTTAATACACACGGGACATGTAAGCAGGTGAACAGTATAAGTGAGGAGAGTGTGTTCCCCTGATTGTTTAATACACACGGGACATGTCACCAGGTGAGCAGTATAATTGAGGAGAGAGTGTTCCCCTGATTGTTTAATGCACACGGGACATGTCACCAGGTGAACAGTATAAGTGAGGAGAGTGTGTTCCCCTGATTGTTTAATGCACACGGGACAGATCACCAGGGGAACTGTCTATGTGAGGAGAGTGTGTTCCCCTGATTTTTTAATGCACACGGGATATGTTACCAGGTGAACAGTAGAAGTGAGGAGAGTGTGTTCCCCTGATGGTTTCATATACACGGGACATGTTACCAGGTGAACAGTATAAGTGTAGAGAGTGTGTTCCCCTGATTGTTTACAACACACGGGACATGTTACCAGGTGAACAGAATAGTGTGGAGAGTGTTTTCCCATGATGGTTTAATGCACAAGGGACATGTTACCAGGTGAACAGTATAAGCGAGGAGAATGTGTTCCCCTGATTGTTTAATACGCACGGGACATGTCACTAGGTGAACAGTATAAGTGAGGAGAGTGTGTTCCCCTGATTGTTTAATACACACGGGACATGTCACGAGGTGAACAGTATAAGTGAGGAGAGTGTGTTCCCCTGATTGTTTAATACACATGGGACATTTTACCAGGTGAACAGTATAAGTGAGGAGAGTGTGTTCCCCTGATTGTCTAATACACACGGGACATGTCACCAGGTGAACAGTATAAGTGAGGAGAGTGTGTTCCCATGATTGTTTAATACACACGGGACTTGTTACCAGGTGAACAGGATAAGTGAGGCGAGTGTGTTCCCTTGATTGTTTAATACACACGGGACATGTTACCAGGTGAACAGTATAAGTGAGGAGAGTGTGTTCCCCTGATTGTTTAATACACACGGTACATGTTACCAGTTGAACAGTATAAGTGAGGAGAGTGTTTTCCCATGATTGTTCAATACACACAGGACATGTTACCAGGTGAACAGGATAAGTGAGGAGTGTGTGTTCCCCTGATTGTTTAATACAAACGGGACATGTTACCAGGTGAACAGTATAAGTGAGGAGAGTGTGTTCCCCTGATTGTTTTATACACACGGGACATGTTACCAGGTGAACTGTATAAGTGAGGAGAGTGTGTTCCCATGATTGTTTAATACGCACGGGACATGTTACCAGGTAAACAGTATAAGTGAGGAGAGTGTGTTCCCCTGATTGTTTAATACACACGGGACATGTCACCAGTTGAGGAGAAGAAATGAGGTGAGTAAGTTCCCCTGATGGTTTAATATACACGGGACATGCTACCAGATGAACAGTATAAGTGAGGAGATTGTGTTCCCCTGATGGTTTAATATACACAGGACATGTTACCAGGTGAACAGTATAAGTGAGGAGAGTGTGTTCCCCTGATGGTTTAATATACACAGGACATGTTACCAGATGAACAGTATAAGTGAGGAGAGTGTGTTCCCCTGATGGTTTCATTTACACGGGACATGTTACCAGATGAACAGTATAAGTGAGGAGAGTGTGTTCCCCTGATTTTTTAATGCACACGAGACAAGTAACCAGGTGAAAAGTAGAAGTGAGGAGAGTGCGTTCCCCTGATGGTTTCATATACATGGGACATGTTACCAGGTGAACAGTATAAGTGAGGAGAGTGTGTTCCCCTGATTGTTGAATACACACGGGACATGTTACCAGGTGAAGAGTATAAGTGAGGAGAGTGTGTTCCCATGATTGTTTAATGCACACAGGACATGTTACCAGGTGAACAATATAAGTGAGGAGAGTGTGTTCCCCTGATTGTTTAATACACACGGGACATGTTACCAGGTGAACAGTATAAGTGAGGAGAGTGTGTTCCCCTGATTGTTTAATACACACGGGACATGTTACCAGTTGAACAGTATAAGTGAGGATAGTGTGTTCCCCTGTTTGTTTTAAACACACGGGACATGTTACCAGGTGAAAAGTATAAGTGAGGAGAGTGTGTTCCCATGATTGTTTAACACACACAGGACATGTTACCAGGTGAATAGTATAAGTGAGGAGAGTGTGTTCCCCTGATTGTTTAATACACACGGGACACGTTACCAGGTGAACAGTATAAGTGAGGAGAGTGTGTTCCCCTGATTGTTTAATACACACGGGACATGTTACCAGGTGAACAGTTTAAGTGAGGAGAGTGTGTTCCCCTGATTGTTTAATACACACGGGACTTGTTACCAGGTGAAAAGTATAAGTGAGGAGAGTGTGTTCCCATGATTGTTTAATACACACAGGACATGTTACCAGGTGAATAGTATAAGTGAGGAGAGTGTGTTCCCCTGATTGTTTAATACACACGGGACATGTTACCAGGTGAAAAGTATAAGTGAGGAGAGTGTGTTCCCCTGATTGTTTAATACACACGGGACATGTTACCAGGTGAACAGTATAAGTGAGGAGAGTGTGTTCCCCTGATTGTTTAATACACACGGGACGTGTTACCAGGTGAAAAGTATAAGTGAGGAGAGTGTGTTCCCCTGATGGTTTAATACACACGGGACATGTTACCAGGTGAACAGTATAAGTGAAGAGAGTATGTTCCCATGATCGTTTAATACACACAGGACATGTTACCAGGTGAACAGTATAAGTGAGGAGAGTGTGTTCCCCTGATTGTTTAATACACACGGGACATGTTACCAGGTGAAGAGTATAATTGAGGAGAGTGTGTTCCCCTGATTGTTTAATACACACGGGACATGTTACCAGGTGAACAGTATAACAGAGGAGAGTGCGTTCCCCTGATTGTTTAATACACACGGGACATGTTACCAGGTGAAGAGTTTAAGTGAGGAGAGTCTTTTCCCCTGATTGTTTAATACACACGGGACATGTCACCAGGTGAACAGTATAAGTGAGGAGAGTGTGTTCCCCTGATTGTTTAATACACACGGGACATGTCACCAGGTGAACAGTATAAGAGAGGTGAGTGTGTTCCCCTGATGGTTTAATACACACGGGACATGTTACCAGTTGAACAGTATAAGTGAGGAGAGTGTGTTCCTCTGATTGTTTAATACACACGGGACATGTCACCAGGTGAACAGTATAAGTGAGGAGAGTGTGTTCCCCTTATGGTTTCATAAACACGGGACATGTTACCAGGTGAACAGTATAGGTGAAGAGAGCGTCTTCCCCTGATGATTTAATATACACAGGACATGTTACCTGTGATCAGTATAAGTGAGGAGAGTGTGTTCCCCTGATTTTTTAATTCACACGGGACATGTTAGCAGGTGAACAGTATGAATGAGGAGAGTGTGCTCCCCTGATTGTTTAATATGCACGGGACATGTTACCAGATGAACAGTATAAGTGAGGAGAGTGTGTTCCCCTGATTTTATAATGCACACGGGACATGTTAGCAGGTGAACAGTGGAAGTGAGGAGAGTGTGTTCCCCTGATAGTTTCATATACATGGGACATGTTACCAGTTGAACAGTATAAGTGAGGAGAGTGTGTTCCCTTGATTGTTTAATACACACGGGCCATGTTACCACGTGAACAGAATAGTGAGGAGAGTGTTTTCCCCTGACGGTTTAATGCGCAAGGGACATGTTACCAGGTGAACAGTATAACTGAGGAGAGTGTGTTCCCCTTATTTTTTATAAGCACGGGACATGTTACCAGATGAATAGTAAAAGTGAGGAGAGTGTCTTCCCCTGATTGTTTAATACACACGGGACATGTCACCAGGTGAACAGTATAAGTGAGGAGAGTGTGTTCCCCTGATTGTTTAATGCACACGGGACATGTCACCAGGTGAACAGAATAAGTGAGGAGAGTGTGTTCCCCTGATTGTTTAATGCACACGGGACATGTTACCAGGGAAATCTATAAGTGAGGAGACTGTGTTCCCCTGATGGTTTAACTTACACGGGACATGCTCCCAGGTGAACAGTATAAGTGAGGAGAGGGTGTTCCACTGATGGTTTAATATACGTGGGACATGTCATCAGGTGAACAGTATAAGTGAGGAGAATGTGTTCCCCTGATTGTTTAATACGCACGGGACATGTCACTACGTGAACTGTATAAGTGAGGAGAGTGTGTTCCCCTGATTTTTTAATGCACACGAGACAAGTAACCAGGTGAACAGTAGAAGTGAGGAGAGTGTGTTCCACTGATTGTTTAATGCACACGGGTCACGTCACCAGGTGAACAGTATAAGTTAGGAGAGTGTGCTCCCCTGATTGTTTAATACGCACGGGACATGTTACCAGGTGAACAGTCGAAGTGAGGAGAGTGTGTTCCCCTGATGGTTTAATACGCACGGGACATGTTACCAGGTGAACAGTATAAGTGAGGAGAGTGTGTTCCCCTGATTGTTTAATACACACGGGACATGTAACCAGGTGAACAGTATAAGTGAGGAGAGTGTGTTCCCCTGATTGTTTAATACACACGGGACATGTCACCAGGTGAGCAGTATAATTGAGGAGAGAGTGTTCCCCTGATTGTTTAATGCACACGGGACATGTCACCAGGTGAACAGTATAAGTGAGGAGAGTGTGTTCCCCTGATTGATTAATGCACACGGGACAGATCACCAGGGGAACTGTCTATGTGAGGAGAGTGTGTTCCCCTGATTTTTTAATGCACACGGGATATGTTACCAGGTGAACAGTAGAAGTGAGGAGAGTGTGTTCCCCTGATGGTTTCATATACACGGGACATGTTACCAGGTGAACAGTATAAGTGTAGAGAGTGTGTTCCCCTGATTGTTTACAACACACGGGACATTTTACCAGGTGAACAGAATAGTGTGGAGAGTGTTTTCCCATGATGGTTTAATGCACAAGGGACATGTTACCAGGTGAACAGTATAAGCGAGGAGAATGTGTTCCCCTGATTGTTTAATACGCACGGGACATGTCACTAGGTGAACAGTATAAGTGAGGAGAGTGTGTTCCCCTGATTGTTTAATACACACGGGACATGTCACGAGGTGAACAGTATAAGTGAGGAGAGTGTGTTCCCCTGATTGTTTAATACACATGGGACATTTTACCAGGTGAACAGTATAAGTGAGGAGAATGTGTTCCCCTGATTGTTTAATACGCACGGGACATGTCACTAGGTGAACAGTATAAGTGAGGAGAGTGTGTTCCCCTGATTGTCTAATACACACGGGACATGTCACCAGGTGAACAGTATAAGTGAGGAGAGTGTGTTCCCATGATTGTTTAATACACACGGGACTTGTTACCAGGTGAACAGGATAAGTGAGGCGAGTGTGTTCCCTTGATTGTTTAATACACACGGGACATGTTACCAGGTGAACAGTATAAGTGAGGAGAGTGTGTTCCCCTGATTGTTTAATACACACGGTACATGTTACCAGTTGAACAGTATAAGTGAGGAGAGTGTTTTCCCATGATTGTTTAATACACACAGGACATGTTACCAGGTGAACAGGATAAGTGAGGAGTGTGTGTTCCCCTGATTGTTTAATACAAACGGGACATGTTACCAGGTGAACAGTATAAGTGAGGAGAGTGTGTTCCCCTGATTGTTTTATACACACGGGACATGTTACCAGGTGAACTGTATAAGTGAGGAGAGTGTGTTCCCATGATTGTTTAATACGCACGGGACATGTTACCAGGTAAACAGTATAAGTGAGGAGAGTGTGTTCCCCTGATTGTTTAATACACACGGGACATGTCACCAGTTGAGGAGAAGAAATGAGGTGAGTAAGTTCCCCTGATGGTTTAATATACACGGGACATGCTACCAGATGAACAGTATAAGTGAGGAGATTGTGTTCCCCTGATGGTTTAATATACACAGGACATGTTACCAGGTGAACAGTATAAGTGAGGAGAGTGTGTTCCCCTGATGGTTTAATATACACAGGACATGTTACCAGATGAACAGTATAAGTGAAGAGAGTGCGTTCCCCTGCTGGTTTAATATACACAGGAATTGTTACCAGATGAACAGTATAAGTGAGGAGAGTGTGTTCCCCTGATTTTTTAATGCACACGAGACAAGTAACCAGGTGAAAAGTAGAAGTGAGGAGAGTGCGTTCCCCTGATGGTTTCATATACATGGGACATGTTACCAGGTGAACAGTATAAGTGAGGAGAGTGTGTTCCCCTGATTGTTGAATACACACGGGACATGTTACCAGGTGAAGAGTATAAGTGAGGAGAGTGTGTTCCCATGATTGTTTAATGCACACAGGACATGTTACCAGGTGAACAATATAAGTGAGGAGAGTGTGTTCCCCTGATTGTTTAATACACACGGGACATGTTACCAGGTGAACAGTATAAGTGAGGAGAGTGTGTTCCCCTGATTGTTTAATACACACGGGACATGTTACCAGTTGAACAGTATAAGTGAGGATAGTGTGTTCCCCTGTTTGTTTTAAACACACGGGACATGTTACCAGGTGAAAAGTATAAGTGAGGAGAGTGTGTTCCCATGATTGTTTAACACACACAGGACATGTTACCAGGTGAATAGTATAAGTGAGGAGAGTGTGTTCCCCTGATTGTTTAATACACACGGGACACGTTACCAGGTGAACAGTATAAGTGAGGAGAGTGTGTTCCCCTGATTGTTTAATACACACGGGACATGTTACCAGGTGAACAGTTTAAGTGAGGAGAGTGTGTTCCCCTGATTGTTTAATACACACGGGACTTGTTACCAGGTGAAAAGTATAAGTGAGGAGAGTGTGTTCCCATGATTGTTTAATACACACAGGACATGTTACCAGGTGAATAGTATAAGTGAGGAGAGTGTGTTCCCCTGATTGTTTAATACACACGGGACATGTTACCAGGTGAAAAGTATAAGTGAGGAGAGTGTGTTCCCCTGATTGTTTAATACACACGGGACATGTTACCAGGTGAACAGTATAAGTGAGGAGAGTGTGTTCCCCTGATTGTTTAATACACACGGGACGTGTTACCAGGTGAAAAGTATAAGTGAGGAGAGTGTGTTCCCCTGATGGTTTAATACACACGGGACATGTTACCAGGTGAACAGTATAAGTGAAGAGAGTATGTTCCCATGATCGTTTAATACACACAGGACATGTTACCAGGTGAACAGTATAAGTGAGGAGAGTGTGTTCCCCTGATTGTTTAATACACACGGGACATGTTACCAGGTGAAGAGTATAATTGAGGAGAGTGTGTTCCCCTGATTGTTTAATACACACGGGACATGTTACCAGGTGAACAGTATAACAGAGGAGAGTGCGTTCCCCTGATTGTTTAATACACACGGGACATGTTACCAGGTGAAGAGTTTAAGTGAGGAGAGTCTTTTCCCCTGATTGTTTAATACACACGGGACATGTCACCAGGTGAACAGTATAAGTGAGGAGAGTGTGTTCCCCTGATTGTTTAATACACACGGGACATGTCACCAGGTGAACAGTATAAGAGAGGTGAGTGTGTTCCCCTGATGGTTTAATACACACGGGACATGTTACCAGTTGAACAGTATAAGTGAGGAGAGTGTGTTCCTCTGATTGTTTAATACACACGGGACATGTCACCAGGTGAACAGTATAAGTGAGGAGAGTGTGTTCCCCTAATGGTTTCATAAACACGGGACATGTTACCAGGTGAACAGTATAGGTGAAGAGAGTGTCTTCCCCTGATGATTTAATATACACAGGACATGTTACCTGTGATCAGTATAAGTGAGGAGAGTGTGTTCCCCTGATTTTTTAATTCACACGGGACATGTTAGCAGGTGAACAGTATGAATGAGGAGAGTGTGCTCCCCTGATTGTTTAATATGCACGGGACATGTTACCAGATGAACAGTATAAGTGAGGAGAGTGTGTTCCCCTGATTTTATAATGCACACGGGACATGTTAGCAGGTGAACAGTGGAAGTGAGGAGAGTGTGTTCCCCTGATAGTTTCATATACATGGGACATGTTACCAGTTGAACAGTATAAGTGAGGAGAGTGTGTTCCCTTGATTGTTTAATACACACGGGCCATGTTACCACGTGAACAGAATAGTGAGGAGAGTGTTTTCCCCTGACGGTTTAATGCGCAAGGGACATGTTACCAGGTGAACAGTATAACTGAGGAGAGTGTGTTCCCCTTATTTTTTATAAGCACGGGACATGTTACCAGATGAATAGTAAAAGTGAGGAGAGTGTCTTCCCCTGATTGTTTAATACACACGGGACATGTCACCAGGTGAACAGTATAAGTGAGGAGAGTGTGTTCCCCTGATTGTTTAATGCACACGGGACATGTCACCGGGTGAACTGTATAAGTGAGGAGAGTGTGTTCCCCTGATGGTTTAATATACACGGGACATGTCACCAGGTGAACAGAATAAGAGAGGAGAGTGTGTTCCCCTGATTGTTTATTGCACACGGGACATGTCACCGGGTGAACTGTATAAGTGAGGAGAGTGTGTTCCCCTGATGGTTTAATATACACGGGACATGTCACCAGGTGAACAGTATAAGTGAGGAGAGTGTGTTCCCCTGATTGTTTAATACGCATGGGACATGTTACCAGGTGTACAGTATAAGTGAGGAGAGTGTGTTCCCCTGATGGTTTAATATACACGGGACATGTCACCAGGTGAACAGTATAAGTGAGGAGAGTGTGTTCCCCTGATTGTTTAATACGCACGGGACATGTCACCAGGTGAACAGTATAAGTGAGGAGAGTGTGTTCCCCTGATTGTTTAATGCACACGGGACACGTCACCAGATGAACAGTATAAGTGAGGAGAGTGAGTTCCCCTGATTGTATAATACACACGGGACATTTTACCAGATGAATAGCAGAAGTGAGGAGAGTGTGTTCACCTGATTGTTTAATACACACGGGAAATGTCACCAGGTGAACAGAATAAAAAAGTAGATTGTGTTCCCCTGATTGTTTAATGCACACGGGACATGTTACCAGGTGAACAGTAGAAGTGAGGAGAGTGTGTTCCCCTGATGGTTTAATATACACGGGACATGTCCACCAGGTGAACAGTATAAGTGAGGAGAATGTGTTCCCCTGATGGTTTAATATACGTGGGACATGTCACCAGGTGAACAGTATAAGTGAGGAGAGTGTGTTCCCCTGATGGTTTAATATACGTGGGACATGTCACCAGGCGAACAGTAAAAGTGAGGAGAGTGTGTTCCCCTGATGGTTTAATATACGTGGGACATGTCACCAGGTGAACAGTATAAGTGAGGAGAGTGTGTTCCCCTGATTGTTTAATACACACGGGACATGTTACCAGGTGAACAGTATAAGTGAGGAGAGTGTGTTCCCCTGATGGTTTAATGCACACGGGACATGTTACCAGGTGAACAGAATAAGTGAGGAGAGTGTGTTCACCTGATTGTTTAATATACAGGGGACATGTTACCAGTTGAACAGTATAAGTGAGGAGAGTGTGTTCCCCTGATGGTTTAATATACACGGGACATGTTACCAGGTGAACAGTATAAGTGAGGAGAGTGTGTTCCCCTGATTGTTTAATGCTCACGGGACATGTTACCAGGTGAACAGTATAAGTGAGGAGAGTGTGTTCCCCTGATTGTTTAATGCTCACGGGACATGTTACCAGGTGAACCATATAAGTGAGGAGAGTGTGTTCCCCTGATTGTTTAATGCACACGGGACATGTCACCAGGTGAACAGAATAAGTGAGGAGAGCGTGTTCCCCTGATTGTTTAATGCACACGGGACATGTCACCAGGTGAACAGAATAAGTGAGGAGAGTGTGTTCCCCTGATTGTTTAATGCACACGGGACATGTTACCAGGGAAATCTATAAGTGAGGAGACTGTGTTCCCCTGATGGTTTAACTTACACGGGACATGCTCCCAGGTGAACAGTATAAGTGAGGAGAGGGTGTTCCACTGATGGTTTAGTATACGTGGGACATGTCATCAGGTGAACAGTATAAGTGAGGAGAGTGTGTTCCCATGATGGTTTAATATAGACGGGACATGTCACCAGGTGAACAGTATAAGTGAGGAGAGTGTGTTCCCCTGATGGCTTAATATGCACGGGTCATGTTACCAGGTGAACAGTAGAAGTGAGGAGAGTGAGTTCCCCTGATTGTTTAATATACACGAGACATGTTACCAGGTGAACAGTATAAGTGAGGAGAGTGTGTTCCCCTGATTGTTTAATGCACACGGGTCACATCACCAGAAGTACAGTATAAGAGAGGAGAGTGTGTTCCCCTGATCGTTTAATACGCACGGGACATGTTAAGAGATGAACAGTATAAGTGAGGAGAGTGTGTTCCCCTGATTGTTTAATACGCATGGGACATGTTACCAGATGAACAGTATAAGTGAGGAGAGTGTGTTCCCCTGATTGTTTTATACGCACGGGACATGTCACCAGGTGAACAGTATAAGTGAGGAGAGTGTGTTCCCCTGATGGTTTAATATACACAGGACATGTTACCAGGTGAACAGTATAGTGAGGAGAGTGTGTTCCCCTGATTGTTTAATACGCACGGGACACGTCACCAGGTGAACAGTATAAGTGAGGAGATTGTGTTCCCCTGATGGTTTAATATACACAGGACATGTTGCCAGGTGAACAGTATAAGTGAGGAGAGTGTGTTCCCCTGATGGTTTAATATACACAGGACATGTTACCAGGTGAACAGTATAAGTGAGGAGAGTGCGTTCCCCTGATGGTTTAATATACACAGGACATGTTACCAGGTGAACAGTATAAGTGAGGAGAGTGTGTTCCCCTGATGGTTTAATATACACAGGACATGTTAACAGGTGAACAGTATAAGTGAGGAGAGTGTGTTCCCCTGATTGTTTAATACACACGGGACATGTTACCAGGTGAACAGAATAGTGAGGAGAGTGTTTTCCCCTGATTGTTTAATGCGCACGGGACATGTTACCAGGTGAAAAGTATAAGTGAGGAGAGTGTGTTCCCCTGATTGTTTAATGCACACGGGACACGTCACCAGGTGAACAGTATAAGTGAGGAGAGTGTGTTCCCCTGATTGTTTAATGCAAACGGGACACGTCACCAGGTGAACAGTATAATTGTGGAGAGTGTGTTCCCTGATGGTTTAATATACACGGGACATGTTCCCAGGTGAACAGTATAAGTGAGGAGAGTGTGTTCACCTGATTGTTTAATATACAGGGGACATGTTACCAGTTGAACAGTATAAGTGAGGGGAGTGTGTTCCCCTGATGGTTTAATATACACGGGACATGTTACCAGGTGAACAGTATAAGTGAGGAGAGTGTGTTCCCCTGATTGTTTAATGCTCACGTGACATGTTACCAGGTGAACAGTATAAGTGAGGAGATTGTGTTCCCCTGATGGTTTAATATACACAGGACATGTTGCCAGGTGAACAGTATAAGTGAGGAGAGTGTGTTCCCCTGATGGTTTAATATACACAGGACATGTTACCAGGTGAACAGTATAAGTGAGGAGAGTGCGTTCCCCTGATGGTTTAATATACACAGGACATGTTACCAGGTGAACAGTATAAGTGAGGAGAGTGTGTTCCCCTGATTGTTTAATATACAGGGGACCTGTTACCACTTGAACAGTATAAGTGAGGAGAGTGTGTTCCCCTGATTGTTTAATGCTCACAGGACATGTTACCAGGTGAACAGTATAAGTGAGGAGAGTGTGTTCCCCTGATTGTTTAATGCACACGGGACATGTCACCAGGTGAACAGAATAAGTGAGGAGAGTGTGTTCCCCTGATTGTTTAATGCACACGGGACATGTTACCAGGGGAAATCTATAAGTGAGGAGACTGAGTTCCCATGATGGTTTAACTTACACGGGACATGTTCCCAGGTGAACAGTATAAGTGAGGAGAGGGTGTTCCACTGATGGTTTAATATACGTGGGACATGTCATCAGGTGAACAGTATAAGTGAGGAGAGTGTGTTCCCATGATGGTTTAATATAGACGGGACATGTCACCAGGTGAACAGTATAAGTGAGGAGAGTGAGTTCCCCTGATTGTATAATACACACGGGACATTTTACCAGATGAATAGCAGAAGTGAGGAGAGTGTGTTCACCTGATTGTTTAATACACACGGGAAATGTCACCAGGTGAACAGAATAAGAAAGTAGATTGTGTTCCCCTGATTGTTTAATGCACACGGGACATGTTACCAGGTGAACAGTAGAAGTGAGGAGAGTGTGTTCCCCTGATGGTTTAATATACACGGGACATGTCCACCAGGTGAACAGTATAAGTGAGGAGAATGTGTTCCCCTGATGGTTTAATATACGTGGGACATGTCACCAGGTGAACAGTATAAGTGAGGAGAGTGTGTTCCCCTGATGGTTTAATATACGTGGGACATGTCACCAGGCGAACAGTAAAAGTGAGGAGAGTGTGTTCCCCTGATGGTTTAATATACGTGGGACATGTCACCAGGTGAACCATATAAGTGAGGAGAGTGTGTTCCCCTGATTGTTTAATGCTCACGGGACATGTTACCAGGTGAACAGTATAAGTGAGGAGAGTGTGTTCCCCTGATTGTTTAATGCTCACGGGACATGTTACCAGGTGAACCATATAAGTGAGGAGAGTGTGTTCCCCTGATTGTTTAATGCACACGGGACATGTCACCAGGTGAACAGAATAAGTGAGGAGAGCGTGTTCCCCTGATTGTTTAATGCACACGGGACATGTCACCAGGTGAACAGAATAAGTGAGGAGAGTGTGTTCCCCTGATTGTTTAATGCACACGGGACATGTTACCAGGGAAATCTATAAGTGAGGAGACTGTGTTCCCCTGATGGTTTAACTTACACGGGACATGCTCCCAGGTGAACAGTATAAGTGAGGAGAGGGTGTTCCACTGATGGTTTAATATACGTGGGACATGTCATCAGGTGAACAGTATAAGTGAGGAGAGTGTGTTCCCATGATGGTTTAATATAGACGGGACATGTCACCAGGTGAACAGTATAAGTGAGGAGAGTGTGTTCCCCTGATGGCTTAATATGCACGGGTCATGTTACCAGGTGCACAGTAGAAGTGAGGAGAGTGAGTTCCCCTGATTGTTTAATATACACGAGACATGTTACCAGGTGAACAGTATAAGTGAGGAGAGTGTGTTCCCCTGATTGTTTAATGCACACGGGTCACATCACCAGAAGTACAGTATAAGAGAGGAGAGTGTGTTCCCCTGATCGTTTAATACGCACGGGACATGTTAAGAGATGAACAGTATAAGTGAGGAGAGTGTGTTCCCCTGATTGTTTAATACGCATGGGACATGTTACCAGATGAACAGTATAAGTGAGGAGAGTGTGTTCCCCTGATTGTTTTATACGCACGGGACATGTCACCAGGTGAACAGTATAAGTGAGGAGAGTGTGTTCCCCTGATGGTTTAATATACACAGGACATGTTACCAGGTGAACAGTATAGTGAGGAGAGTGTGTTCCCCTGATTGTTTAATACGCACGGGACACGTCACCAGGTGAACAGTATAAGTGAGGAGATTGTGTTCCCCTGATGGTTTAATATACACAGGACATGTTGCCAGGTGAACAGTATAAGTGAGGAGAGTGTGTTCCCCTTATGGTTTAATATACACAGGACATGTTACCAGGTGAACAGTATAAGTGAGGAGAGTGCGTTCCCCTGATGGTTTAATATACACAGGACATGTTACCAGGTGAACAGTATAAGTGAGGAGAGTGTGTTCCCCTGATGGTTTAATATACGCAGGACATGTAAACAGGTGAACAGTATAAGTGAGGAGAGTGTGTTCCCCTGATTGTTTAATACACACGGGACATGTTACCAGGTGAACAGAATAGTGAGGAGAGTGTTTTCCCCTGATTGTTTAATGCGCACGGGACATGTTACCAGGTGAAAAGTATAAGTGAGGAGAGTGTGTTCCCCTGATTGTTTAATGCACACGGGACACGTCACCAGGTGAACAGTATAAGTGAGGAGAGTGTGTTCCCCTGATTGTTTAATGCAAACGGGACACGTCACCAGGTGAACAGTATAATTGTGGAGAGTGTGTTCCCTGATGGTTTAATATACACGGGACATGTTCCCAGGTGAACAGTATAAGTGAGGAGAGTGTGTTCCCCTGATTGTTTAATACACACGGGACATGTTACCAGGTGAACAGTATAAGTGAGGAGAGTGTGTTCCCTGATGGTTTAATATACACGGGACATGTTACCAGGTGAACAGTATAAGTGAGGAGAGTGATTTCCCCTGATTGTTTAATACACACGGGACATGTCACCAGGTGAACAGTATAAGTGAGGAGAGTGTGTTCCCCTGATTGTTTAATACACACGGGACATGTTACCAGGTGAACAGTATAAGTGAGGAGAGTGTGTTCCCTGATGGTTTAATATACACAGGACATGTTACCAGGTGAACAGTATAAGTGAGGAGAGTGTGTTCCCCTGATAGTTTAATATGCACGGGACATGTTACCAGATGAACAGTATAAGTGAGGAGAGTGTGTTCCCCTGATAGTTTAATATGCACGGGACATGTTACCAGATGAACAGTATAAGTGAGGAGAGGGTGTTCCCCTGATTGTTTAATACACACGGGACATGTCACCAGGTGAACAGAATAAGTGATGATAGTGTGTTCCCCTGATTGTTTAATGCACACGGGATATGTTACCAGTTGAAATCTATAAGTGAGGAGAGTGAGTTCCCATGATGGTTTAACTTGCACGGGACATGTTACCAGGTGAACAGTATAAGTGAGGAGAGTGTGTTCCCATGATGGTTTAATATACACGGGACATGTCACCAGGTGAACAGTATAAGTGAGGAGAGTGTGTTCCCGTGATGGTTTAATATTCACAGGACATGTTACCTGGTGAAGAGTATAAGTGAGGAGAGTGTGTTCCCCTGATGGTTTAATATACACAGGACATGTTACCAGGTGAACAGTATAAGTGAGGAGAGTGCGTTCCCCTGATGGTTTAATATACACAGGACATGTTACCAGGTGAACAGTATAAGTGAGGAGAGTGTGTTCCCCTGATGGTTTAATATACACAGGACATGTTAACAGGTGAACAGTATAAGTGAGGAGAGTGTGTTCCCCTGATTGTTTAATACACACGGGACATGTTACCAGGTGAACAGAATAGTGAGGAGAGTGTTTTCCCCTGATTGTTTAATGCGCACGGGACATGTTACCAGGTGAAAAGTATAAGTGAGGAGAGTGTGTTCCCCTGATTGTTTAATGCACACGGGACACGTCACCAGGTGAACAGTATAAGTGAGGAGAGTGTGTTCCCCTGATTGTTTAATGCAAACGGGACACGTCACCAGGTGAACAGTATAATTGTGGAGAGTGTGTTCCCTGATGGTTAAATATACACGGGACATGTTCCCAGGTGAACAGTATAAGTGAGGAGAGTGTGTTCACCTGATTGTTTAATATACAGGGGACATGTTACCAGTTGAACAGTATAAGTGAGGAGAGTGTGTTCCCCTGATGGTTTAATATACACGGGACATGTTACCAGGTGAACAGTATAAGTGAGGAGAGTGTGTTCCCCTGATTGTTTAATGCTCACGTGACATGTTACCAGGTGAACAGTATAAGTGAGGAGATTGTGTTCCCCTGATGGTTTAATATACACAGGACATGTTGCCAGGTGAACAGTATAAGTGAGGAGAGTGTGTTCCCCTGATGGTTTAATATACAGAGGACATGTTACCAGGTGAACAGTATAAGTGAGGAGAGTGCGTTCCCCTGATGGTTTAATATACACAGGACATGTTACCAGGTGAACAGTATAAGTGAGGAGAGTGTGTTCCCCTGATTGTTTAATATACAGGGGACCTGTTACCACTTGAACAGTATAAGTGAGGAGAGTGTGTTCCCCTGATTGTTTAATGCTCACAGGACATGTTACCAGGTGAACAGTATAAGTGAGGAGAGTGTGTTCCCCTGATTGTTTAATGCACACGGGACATGTCACCAGGTGAACAGAATAAGTGAGGAGAGTGTGTTCCCCTGATTGTTTAATGCACACGGGACATGTTACCAGGGGAAATCTATAAGTGAGGAGACTGAGTTCCCATGATGGTTTAACTTACACGGGACATGTTCCCAGGTGAACAGTATAAGTGAGGAGAGGGTGTTCCACTGATGGTTTAATATACGTGGGACATGTCATCAGGTGAACAGTATAAGTGAGGAGAGTGTGTTCCCATGATGGTTTAATATAGACGGGACATGTCACCAGGTGAACAGTATAAGTGAGGAGAGTGAGTTCCCCTGATTGTATAATACACACGGGACATTTTACCAGATGAATAGCAGAAGTGAGGAGAGTGTGTTCACCTGATTGTTTAATACACACGGGAAATGTCACCAGGTGAACAGAATAAGAAAGTAGATTGTGTTCCCCTGATTGTTTAATGCACACGGGACATGTTACCAGGTGAACAGTAGAAGTGAGGAGAGTGTGTTCCCCTGATGGTTTAATATTCACGGGACATGTCCACCAGGTGAACAGTATAAGTGAGGAGAATGTGTTCCCCTGATGGTTTAATATACGTGGGACATGTCACCAGGTGAACAGTATAAGTGAGGAGAGTGTGTTCCCCTGATGGTTTAATATACGTGGGACATGTCACCAGGCGAACAGTAAAAGTGAGGAGAGTATGTTCCCCTGATGGTTTAATATACGTGGGACATGTCACCAGGTGAACCATATAAGTGAGGAGAGTGTGTTCCCCTGATTGTTTAATGCTCACGGGACATGTTAACCGGTGAACAGTATAAGTGAGGAGAGTGTGTTCCCCTGATTGTTTAATGCTCACGGGACATGTTACCAGGTGAACCATATAAGTGAGGAGAGTGTGTTCCCCTGATTGTTTAATGCACACGGGACATGTCACCAGGTGAACAGAATAAGTGAGGAGAGCGTGTTCCCCTGATTGTTTAATGCACACGGGACATGTCACCAGGTGAACAGAATAAGTGAGGAGAGTGTGTTCCCCTGATTGTTTAATGCACACGGGACATGTTACCAGGGAAATCTATAAGTGAGGAGACTGTGTTCCCCTGATGGTTTAACTTACACGGGACATGCTCCCAGGTGAACAGTATAAGTGAGGAGAGGGTGTTCCACTGATGGTTTAATATACGTGGGACATGTCATCAGGTGAACAGTATAAGTGAGGAGAGTGTGTTCCCATGATGGTTTAATATAGACGGGACATGTCACAGGTGAACAGTATAAGTGAGGAGAGTGTGTTCCCCTGATGGCTTAATATGCACGGGTCATGTTACCAGGTGCACAGTAGAAGTGAGGAGAGTGAGTTCCCCTGATTGTTTAATATACACGAGACATGTTACCAGGTGAACAGTATAAGTGAGGAGAGTGTGTTCCCCTGATTGTTTAATGCACACGGGTCACATCACCAGAAGTACAGTATAAGAGAGGAGAGTGTGTTCCCCTGATCGTTTAATACGCACGGGACATGTTAAGAGATGAACAGTATAAGTGAGGAGAGTGTGTTCCCCTGATTGTTTAATACGCATGGGACATGTTACCAGATGAACAGTATAAGTGAGGAGAGTGTGTTCCCCTGATTGTTTTATACGCACGGGACATGTCACCAGGTGAACAGTATAAGTGAGGAGAGTGTGTTCCCCTGATGGTTTAATATACACAGGACATGTTACCAGGTGAACAGTATAGTGAGGAGAGTGTGTTCCCCTGATTGTTTAATACGCACGGGACACGTCACCAGGTGAACAGTATAAGTGAGGAGATTGTGTTCCCCTGATGGTTTAATATACACAGGACATGTTGCCAGGTGAACAGTATAAGTGAGGAGAGTGTGTTCCCCTGATGGTTTAATATACACAGGACATGTTACCAGGTGAACAGTATAAGTGAGGAGAGTGCGTTCCCCTGATGGTTTAATATACACAGGACATGTTACCAGGTGAACAGTATAAGTGAGGAGAGTGTGTTCCCCTGATGGTTTAATATACGCAGGACATGTAAACAGGTGAACAGTATAAGTGAGGAGAGTGTGTTCCCCTGATTGTTTAATACACACGGGACATGTTACCAGGTGAACAGAATAGTGAGGAGAGTGTTTTCCCCTGATTGTTTAATGCGCAAGGGACATGTTACCAGGTGAAAAGTATAAGTGAGGAGAGTGTGTTCCCCTGATTGTTTAATGCACACGGGACACGTCACCAGGTGAACAGTATAAGTGAGGAGAGTGTGTTCCCCTGATTGTTTAATGCAAACGGGACACGTCACCAGGTGAACAGTATAATTGTGGAGAGTGTGTTCCCTGATGGTTTAATATACACGGGACATGTTCCCAGGTGAACAGTATAAGTGAGGAGAGTGTGTTCCCCTGATTGATTAATACACACGGGACATGTTACCAGGTGAACAGTATAAGTGAGGAGAGTGTGTTCCCTGATGGTTTAATATACACGGGACATGTTACCAGGTGAACAGTATAAGTGAGGAGAGTGATTTCCCCTGATTGTTTAATACACACGGGACATGTCACCAGGTGAACAGTATAAGTGAGGAGAGTGTGTTCCCCTGATTGTTTAATACACACGGGACATGTTACCAGGTGAACAGTATAAGTGAGGAGATTGTGTTCCCTGATGGTTTAATATACACAGGACATGTTACCAGGTGAACAGTATAAGTGAGGAGAGTGTGTTCCCCTGATAGTTTAATATGCACGGGACATGTTACCAGATGAACAGTATAAGTGAGGAGAGTGTGTTCCCCTGATTGTTTAATACGCACGGGACATGTTACCAGATGAACAGTATAAGTGAGGAGAGGGTGTTCCCCTGATTGTTTAATACACACGGGACATGTCACCAGGTGAACAGAATAAGTGATGATAGTGTGTTCCCCTGATTGTTTAATGCACACGGGATATGTTACCAGTTGAAATCTATAAGTGAGGAGAGTGCGTTCCCATGATGGTTTAACTTGCACGGGACATGTTACCAGGTGAACAGTATAAGTGAGGAGAGTGTGTTCCCATGATGGTTTAATATACACGGGACATGTCACCAGGTGAACAGTATAAGTGAGGAGAGTGTGTTCCCGTGATGGTTTAATATTCACAGGACATGTTACCTGGTGAAGAGTATAAGTGAGGAGAGCGTGTTCCCCTGATGGTTTAATATTCACAGGACATGTTACCTGGTGAAGAGTATAAGTGAGGAGAGTGTGTTCCCCTGATGGTTTAATATACACGGGACATGTCACTAGGTGAAAAGTATAAGTGAAGAGAGTGTGTTCCCCTGATGGTTTAATATACACGGGACATGTTACCAGGTGAACAGTATAAGTGAGGAGAGTGTGTTCCGCTGATTGTTTAATGGTCACGGGACATGTTACCAGGTGAACAGGATAAGTGAGGAGAGTGTGTTCCCCTGATTGTTTAATGCACACGGGTCACGTCACCAGGTGAACAGTATAAGTGAGGAGAGTGTGTTCCCCTGATTGTTTAACGCACACTTGTCATGTCACCAGGTGAACAGAATAAGTGAGGAGAGTGTGTTCCCCTGATTGTTTAATATACAGGGGACCTGTTACCACTTGAACAGTATAAGTGAGGAGAGTGTGTTCCCCTGATTGTTTAATGTTCACAGGACATGTTACCAGGTGAACAGTATAAGTGAGGAGAGTGTGTTCCCCTGATTGTTTAATGCACACGGGACATGTCACCAGGTGAACAGAATAAGTGAGGAGAGTGTGTTCCCCTGATTGTTTAATGCACACGGGACATGTTACCAGGGGAAATCTAAAAGTGAGGAGACTGAGTTCCCATGATGGTTTAACTTACACGGGACATGTTCCCAGGTGAACAGTATAAGTGAGGAGAGGGTGTTCCACTGATGGTTTAATATACGTGGGACATGTCATCAGGTGAACAGTATAAGTGAGGAGAGTGTGTTCCCATGATGGTTTAATATAGACGGGACATGTCACCAGGTGAACAGTATAAGTGAGGAGAGTGAGTTCCCCTGATTGTTTAATATACACGAGACATGTTACTAGGTGAACAGTATATGTGAGGAGAGTGTGTTCCCCTGATTGTTTAATGCACACCGGTCACATCACCAGAAGTACAGTATAAGAGAGGAGAGTGTGTTCCCCTGATCGTTTAATACGCACGGGACATGTTACCAGATGAACAGTATAAGTGAGGAGAGTGTGTTCCCCTGATTGTTTAATACGCACGGGACATGTTACCAGATGAACAGTATAAGTGAGGAGAGTGTGTTCCCCTGATTGTTTAATACACACGGGACATGTTACCAGATGAATAGTAAAAGTGAGGAGAGTGTCTTCCCCTGATTGTTTAATACACACGGGACATGTCACCAGGTGAACAGTGTAAGTGAGGAGAGTGTGTTCCCCTGATTGTTTAATGCACACGGGACATGTCACCGGGTGAACTGTATAAGTGAGGAGAGTGTGTTCCCCTGATGGTTTAATATACACGGGACATGTCACCAGGTGAACAGAATAAGAGAGGAGAGTGTGTTCCCCTGATTGTTTAATGCACACGGGACATGTCACCGGGTGAACTGTATAAGTGAGGAGAGTGTGTTCCCCTGATGGTTTAATATACACGGGACATGTCACCAGGTGAACAGTGTAAGTGAGGAGAGTGTGTTCCCCTGATTGTTTAATGCACACGGGACATGTCACCGGGTGAACTGTATAAGTGAGGAGAGTGTGTTCCCCTGATGGTTTAATATACACGGGACATGTCACCAGGTGAACAGAATAAGAGAGGAGAGTGTGTTCCCCTGATTGTTTAATGCACACGGGACATGTCACCGGGTGAACTGTATAAGTGAGGAGAGTGTGTTCCCCTGTTTGTTTAATACGCACGGGACATGCCACCAGGTGAACATTACAAGTGAGGAGAGTGTGTTCCCCTGATTGTTTAATGCAAACGGGACACGTCACCAGGTGAACAGTATAATTGTGGAGAGTGTGTTCCCCTGATTGTTTAATACACACGGGACATGTCACCAGGTAAACAGTATAAGTGAGGAGAGTGTGTTCCCCTGATTGTTTAATACACACGGGACATGTTACCAGGTGAACAGTATAAGTGAGGAGAGTGTGTTCCCCTGATGGTTTAATATACACGGGACATGTTACCAGGTGAACAGTATAAGTGAGGAGAGTATGTTCCCCTGATTGTTTAATACGCACGGGACATGTTACCAGATGAACAGTATAAGTGAGGAGAGGGTGTTCCCCTGATTGTTTAATACACACGGGACATGTCACCAGGTGAACAGAATAAGTGAGGAGAGTGTGTTCCCCTGATTGTTTAATGCACACGGGATATGTTACCAGTTGAAATCTATAAGTGAGGAGAGTGAGTTCCCATGATGGTTTAACTTGCACGGGACATGTAACCAGGTGAACAGTATAAGTGAGGAGAGTGTGTTCCCATGATGGTTTAATATACACGGGACATGTCACCAGGTGAACAGTATAAGTGAGGAGAGTGTGTTCCCCTGATGGTTTAATATTCACAGGACATGTTACCTGGTGAAGAGTATAAGTGAGGAGAGTGTGTTCCCCTGATGGTTTAATATTCACAGGACATGTTACCTGGTGAAGAGTATAAGTGAGGAGAGTGTGTTCCCCTGATGGTTTAATATACACGGGACATGTCACTAGGTGAAATGTATACGTGAAGAGAGTGTGTTGCCCTGATGGTTTAATATACACGGGACATGTTATCAGGTGAACAGTATAAGTGAGGAGAGTGTGTTCCGCTGATTGTTTAATGGTCACGGGACATGTTACCAGGTGAACAGGATAAGTGAGGAGAGTGTGTTCCCCTGATTGTTTAATGCACACGGGTCACGTCACCAGGTGAACAGTATAAGTGAGGAGAGTGTGTTCCCCTGATTGTTTAACGCACACTTGACATGTCACCAGGTGAACAGAATAAGTGAGGAGAGTGTGTTCCCCTGATTGTTTAATATACAGGGGACCTGTTACCAGTTGAACAGTATAAGTGAGGAGAGTGTGTTCCCCTGATTGTTTAATGCAAACGGGACACGTCACCAGGTGAACAGTATAATTGTGGAGAGTGTGTTCCCCTGATTGTTTAATACACACGGGACATGTCACCAGGTGAACAGTATAAGTGAGGAGAGTGTGTTCCCCTGATTGTTTAATACACACGGGACATGTTACCAGGTGAACAGTATAAGTGAGGAGAGTGTGTTCCCCTGATGGTTTAATATACACGGGACATGTTACCAGGTGAACAGTATAAGTGAGGAGAATGTGTTCCCCTGATTGTTTAATACGCACGGGACATGTTACCAGATGAACAGTATAAGTGAGGAGAGGGTGTTCCCCTGATTGTTTAATACACACGGGACATGTCACCAGGTGAACAGAATAAGTGAGGAGAGTGTGTTCCCCTGATTGTTTAATGCACACGGGATATGTTACCAGTTGAAATCTAGAAGTGAGGAGAGTGAGTTCCCATGATGGTTTAACTTGCACGGGACATGTTACCAGGTGAACAGTATAAATGAGGAGAGTGTGTTCCCATGATGGTTTAATATACACGGGACATGTCATCAGGTGAACAGTATAAGTGAGGAGAGTGTGTTCCCCTGATGGTTTAATATTCACAGGACATGTTACCTGGTGAAGAGTATAAGTGAGGAGAGTGTGTTCCCCTGATGGGTTAATATTCACAGGACATGTTACCTGGTGAAGAGTATAAGTGAGGAGAGTGTGTTCCCCTGATGGTTTAATATACACGGGACATGTCACAAGGTGAAAAGTATACGTGAAGAGAGTGTGTTGCCCTGATGGTTTAATATACACGGGACATGTTACCAGGTGAACAGTATAAGTGAGGAGAGTGTGTTCCGCTGATTGTTTAATGGTCACGGGACATGTTACCAGGTGAACAGGATAAGTGAGGAGAGTGTGTTCCCCTGATTGTTTAATGCACACGGGTCACGTCACCAGGTGAACAGCATAAGTGAGGAGAGTGTGTTCCCCTGATTGTTTAATAGACACGAGACATGTTACCAGGTGAACAGTATATGTGAGGAGAGTGTGTTCCCCTGATTGTTTAATGCACACCGGTCACATCACCAGAAGTACAGTATAAGAGAGGAGAGTGTGTTCCCCTGATCGTTTAATGCTCACAGGACATGTTACCAGGTGAACAGTATAAGTGAGGAGAGTGTGTTCCCCTGATTGTTTAATGCACACGGGACATGTCACCAGGTGAACAGAATAAGTGAGGAGAGTGTGTTCCCCTGATTGTTTAATGCACACGGGACATGTTACCAGGGGAAATCTATAAGTGAGGAGACTGAGTTCCCATGATGGTTTAACTTACACGGGACATGTTCCCAGGTGAACAGTATAAGTGAGGAGAGGGTGGCACAGTGGCGCAGTGGTTAGCACCGCAGCCTCACAGCTCCAGGGACCCGGGTTCGATTCCGGGTACTGCCTGTGTGGAGTTTGCAAGTTCTCCCTGTGTCTGCGTGGGTTTTCTCCGGGTGCTCCGGTTTCCTCCCACAAGCCAAAAGACTTGCAGGTTGGTAGGTAAATTGGCCATTATAAATTGTCACTAGTATAGGTAGGTGGTAGGCAAATATAGGGACAGGTGGGGATGTTTGGTAGGAATATGGGATTAGTATAAATGGGTGGTTGATGTTCGGCACAGACTCGGTGGGCCGAAGGGCCTGTTTCAGTGCTGTATCTCTAATCTAATCTAATCAGGGTGTTCCACTGATGGTTTAATATACGTGGGACATGTCATCAGGTGAACAGTATAAGTGAGGAGAGTGTGTTCCCATGATGGTTTAATATAGACGGGACATGTCACCAGGTGAACAGTATAAGTGAGGAGAGTGTGTTCCCCTGATGGCTTAATATGCACGGGTCATGTTACCAGGTGAACAGTATAAGTGAGGAGAGTGAGTTCCCCTGATTGTTTAATATACACGAGACATGTTACCAGGTGAACAGTATATGTGAGGAGAGTGTGTTCCCCTGATGGTTTAATGCACACCGGTCACATCACCAGAAGTACAGTATAAGAGAGGAGAGTGTGTTCCCCTGATCGTTTAATACGCACGGGACATGTTACCAGATGAACAGTATAAGTGAGGAGAGTGTGTTCCCCTGATCGTTTAATACGCACGGGACATGTTACCAGATGAACAGTATAAGTGAGGAGAGTGTGTTCCCCTGATTGTTTAATACGCACGGGACATGTCACCAGGTGAACAGTATAAGTGAGGAGAGTGTGTTCCCCTGATGGTTTAATATACACAGGACATGTTACCAGGTGAACAGTATAGTGAGGAGAGTGTGTTCCCCTGATTGTTTAATACACACGGGACATATTACCAGGTGAACAGAATAGTGAGGAGAGTGTTTTCCCCTGATTGTTTAATGCGCACGGGACATGTTACCAGGTGAAAAGTATAAGTGAGGAGAGTGTGTTCCCCTGATTGTTTAATGCACACGGGACACGTCACCAGGTGAACAGTATAAGTGAGGAGACTCTGTTCCCCTGTTTGTTTAATACGCACGGGACATGCCACCAGGTGAACATTACAAGTGAGGAGAGTGTGTTCCCCTGATTGTTTAATGCAAACGGGACACGTCACCAGGTGAACAGTATAATTGTGGAGAGTGTGTTCCCCTGATTGTTTAATACACACGGGACATGTCACCAGGTGAACAGTATAAGTGAGGAGAGTGTGTTCCCCTGATTGTTTAATACACACGGGACATGTTACCAGGTGAACAGTATAAGTGAGGAGAGTGTGATCCCCTGATGGTTTAATACACACGGGACATGTTACCAGGTGAACAGTATAAGTGAGGAGAGTGTGTTCCCTGATGGTTTAATATACACGGGACATGTTACCAGGTGAACAGTATAAGTGAGGAGAGTGTGTTCCCCTGATAGTTTAATATGCACGGGACATGTTACCAGATGAACAGTATAAGTGAGGAGAGTGTGTTCCCCTGATTGTTTAATACGCACGGGACATGTTACCAGATGAACAGTATAAGTGAGGAGAGGGTGTTCCCCTGATTGTTTAATACACACGGGACATGTCACCAGGTGAACAGAATAAGTGATGAGAGTGTGTTCCCCTGATTGTTTAATGCACACGGGATATGTTACCAGTTGAAATCTATAAGTGAGGAGAGTGAGTTCCCATGATGGTTTAACTTGCATGGGACATGTTACCAGTTGAACAGTATAAGTGAGGAGAGTGTGTTCCCATGATGGTTTAATATACACGGGACATGTCACCAGGTGAACAGTATAAGTGAGGAGAGTGTGTTCCCCTGATGGTTTAATATTCACAGGACATGTTACCTGGTGAAGAGTATAAGTGAGGAGAGTGTGTTCCCCTGATGGTTTAATATTCACAGGACATGTTACCTGGTGAAGAGTATAAGTGAGGAGAGTGTGTTCCCCCGATGGTTTAATATACACGGGACATGTCACTAGGTGAAAAGTATAAGTGAAGAGAGTGTGTTGCCATGATGGTTTAATATACACGGGACATGTTACCAGGTGAACAATATAAGTGAGGAGAGTGTGTTCCCCTGATTGTTTAATACACACGGGACATGTTACCAGGTGAACAGGATAAGTGAGGAGAGTGTGTTCCCCTGATTGTTTAATGCACACGGGTCACGTCACCAGGTGAACAGTATAAGTGAGGAGAGTGTGTTCCCCTGATTGTTTAACGCACACTTGACATGTCACCAGGTGAACAGAATAAGTGAGGAGAGTGTGTTCCCCTGATTGTTTAATATACAGGGGACCTGTTACCAGTTGAACAGTATAAGTGAGGAGAGTGTGTTCCCCTGATTGTTTAATGCTCACAGGACATGTTACCAGGTGAACAGTATAAGTGAGGAGAGTGTGTTCCCCTGATTGTTTAATGCACACGGGACATGTCACCAGGTGAACAGAATAAGTGAGGAGAGTGTGTTCCCCTGATTGTTTAATGCACACGGGACATGTTACCAGGGGAAATCTATAAGTGAGGAGACTGAGTTCCCATGATGGTTTAACTTACACGGGACATGTTCCCAGGTGAACAGTATAAGTGAGGAGAGGGTGTTCCACTGATGGTTTAATATACGTGGGACATGTCATCAGGTGAACAGTATAAGTGAGGAGAGTGTGTTCCCATGATGGTTTAATATAGACGGGACATGTCACCAGGTGAACAGTATAAGTGAGGAGAGTGTGTTCCCCTGATGGCTTAATATGCACGGGTCATGTTACCAGGTGAACAGTATAAGTGAGGAGAGTGAGTTCCCCTGATTGTTTAATATACACGAGACATGTTACCAGGTGAACAGTATATGTGAGGAGAGTGTGTTCCCCTGATTGTTTAATGCACACCGGTCACATCACCAGAAGTACAGTATAAGAGAGCAGAGTGTGTTCCCCTGATCGTTTAATAAGCACGGGACATGTTACCAGATGAACAGTATAAGTGAGGAGAGTGTGTTCCCCTGATTGTTTAATACGCACGGGACATGTTACCAGATGAAAAGTATAAGTGAGGAGAGTGTGTTCCCCTGATTGTTTAATACGCACGGAACATGTCACCAGGTGAACAGTATAAGTGAGGAGAGTGTGTTCCCCTGATGGTTTAATATACACAGGACATGTAACCAGGTGAACAGTATAGTGAGGAGAGTGTGTTCCCCTGATTGTTTAATACACACGGGACATGTTACCAGGTGAACAGAATAGTGAGGAGAGTGTTTTCCCCTGATTGTTTAATGCGCACGGGACATGTTACCAGGTGAAAAGTATAAGTGAGGAGAGTGTGTTCCCCTGATTGTTTAATACGCACGGGACACGTCACCAGGTGAACAGTATAAGTGAGGAGACTCTGTTCCCCTGTTTGTTTAATACGCACGGGACATGCCACCAGGTGAACATTACAAGTGAGGAGAGTGTGTTCCCCTGATTGTTTAATACACACGGGACATGTCACCAGGTGAACAGTATAAGTGAGGAGAGTGTGTTCCCCTGATTGTTTAATACACACGGGACATGTTACCAGGTGAACAGTATAAGTGAGGAGAGTGTGTTCCCCTGATGGTTTAATATACACGGGACATGTTACCAGGTGAACAGTATAAGTGAGGAGAGTGTGTTCCCCTGATAGTTTAATACGCACGGGACATGTTACCAGATGAACAGTATAAGTGAGGAGAGTGTGTTCCCCTGATTGTTTAATACGCACGGGACATGTCACCAGGTGAACAGTATAAGTGAGGAGAGTGTGTTCCCCTGATGGTTTAATATACACAGGACATGTTACCAGGTGAACAGTATAGTGAGGAGAGTGTGTTCCCCTGATTGTTTAATATACACGGGACATGTTACCAGGTGAACAGAATAAGTGAGGAGAGTGTGTTCCCCTGATTGTTTAATGCACACGGGACATGTTACCAGGGGAAATCTATAAGTGAGGAGACTGAGTTCCCATGATGGTTTAACTTACACGGGACATGTTCCCAGGTGAACAGTATAAGTGAGGAGAGGGTGTTCCACTGATGGTTTAATATACGTGGGACATGTCATCAGGTGAACAGTATAAGTGAGGAGAGTGTGTTCCCATGATGGTTTAATATAGACGGGACATGTCACCAGGTGAACAGTATAAGTGAGGAGAGTGTGTTCCCCTGATGGCTTAATATGCACGGGTCATGTCACCAGGTGAACAGTATAAGTGAGGAGAGTGTGTTCCCCTGATGGTTTAATATACACAGGACATGTTACCAGGTGAACAGTATAGTGAGGAGAGTGTGTTCCCCTGATTGTTTAATATACACGGGACATGTTACCAGGTGAACAGTATAAGTGAGGAGAGTGTGTTCCCCTGATTGTTTAATACGCACGGGACATTTTACCAGATGAATAGCAGAAGTGAGGAGAGTGTGTTCACCTGATTGTTTAATACACACGGGAAATGTCACCAGGTGAACAGAATAAGAAAGGAGATTGTGTTCCCCTGATTGTTTAATGCACACGGGACATGTTACCAGGTGAACAGTATAAGTGAGGAGAGTGTGTTCCCCTGATTGTTTAATGCTCACGGGACATGTTACCAGGTGAACCATTTAAGTGAGGAGAGTGTGTTCCCCTGATTGTTTAATGCACACGGGACATGTCACCAGGTGAACAGAATAAGTGAGGAGAGCGTGTTCCCCTGATTGTTTAATGCACACGGGACATGTTACCAGGTGAACAGTATAAGTGAGGAGAGTGTGTTCCCCTGATGGTTTAATACACACGGGACATGTTACCAGGTGAACAGTATAAGTGAAGAGAGTGTGTTCCCATGATCGTTTAATACACACAGGACATGTTACCAGGTGAACAGTATTAGTGAGGAGAGTGTGTTCCCCTGATTGTTTAATACACACGGGACATGTTACCAGGTGAAGAGTATAATTGAGGAGAGTGTGTTCCCCTGATTGTTTAATACACACGGGACATGTTACCAGGTGAACTGTATAACAGAGGAGAGTGCGTTCCCCTGATTGTTTAATACACACGGGACATGTTCCCAGGTGAACTGTATAACAGAGGAGAGTGCGTTCCCCTGATTGTTTAATACACACGGGACATGTTACCAGGTGAAGAGTATAAGTCAGGAGAGTGTGTTCCCCTGATTGTTTAATACACACGGGACATGTTACCAGGTGAACTGTATAACAGAGGAGAGTGCGTTCCCCTGATTGTTTAATACACACGGGACATGTCACCAGGTGAACAGTATAAGTGAGGAGAGTGTGTTCCCCTGATTGTTTAATGCACACGGGACACGTCACCAGGTGAACAGTATAAGTGAGGAGAGTGAGTTCCCCTGATTGTTTAATACGCACGGGACATTTTACCAGATGAATAGCAGAAGTGAGAAGAGTGTGTTCACCTGATTGTTTAATACACACGGGAAAAGTCACCAGGTGAACAGAATAAGAAAGGAGATTGTGTTCCCCTGATTGTTTAATGCACACGGGACATGTTACCAGGTGAACAGTATAAGTGAGGAGAGTGTGTTCCCCTGATTGTTTAATGCTCACGGGACATGTTACCAGGTGAACCATTTAAGTGAGGAGAGTGTGTTCCCCTGATTGTTTAATGCACACGGGACATGTCACCAGGTGAACAGAATAAGTGAGGAGAGCGTGTTCCCCTGATTGTTTAATGCACACGGGACATGTTACCAGGTGAACAGTATAAGTGAGGAGAGTGTGTTCCCCTGATGGTTTAATACACACGGGACATGTTACCAGGTGAACAGTATAAGTGAAGAGAGTGTGTTCCCATGATCGTTTAATACACACAGGACATGTTACCAGGTGAACAGTATTAGTGAGGAGAGTGTGTTCCCCTGATTGTTTAATACACACGGGACATGTTACCAGGTGAAGAGTATAATTGAGGAGAGTGTGTTCCCCTGATTGTTTAATACACACGGGACATGTTACCAGGTGAACTGTATAACAGAGGAGAGTGCGTTCCCCTGATTGTTTAATACACACGGGACATGTTACCAGGTGAAGAGTATAAGTCAGGAGAGTGTTTTCCCCTGATTGTTTAATACACACGGGACATGTCACCAGGTGAACAGTATAAGTGAGGAGAGTGTGTTCCCCTGATTGTTTAATACACACGGCACATGTCACCAGGTGAACAGTATAAGTGAGGTGAGTGTGTTCCCCTGATGGTTTAATACACACGGGACATGTTACCAGTTGAACAGTATAAGTGAGGAGAGTGTGTTCCGCTGATTGTTTAATACACACGGGACATTTTACCAGATGAACAGTATAAGTGAGGAGACTGTGTTCCACTGATGGTTTAATATACACGGCATATGTTACCAGGTGTACAGTATAAGTGAAGAGAGTGTGTTCCGCTGATTGTTTAATACACACGGGACATGTTACCAGGTGAACAGTATAAGTGAGGAGAGTGAGTTCCCCTGATTGTTTAATGCACACGGGACAGTTCACCAGGGCAACAGTCAATGTGAGGAGAGTGTGTTCCTCTGATTGTTTAATACACACGGGACATGTCACCAGGTGAACAGTATAAGTGAGGAGCGTGTGTTCCCCTGATGGTTTCATAAACACGGGACATGTTACCAGGTGAACAGTATAGGTGAAGAGAGTGTCTTCCCCTGATGGTTTAATATACACAGGACATGTTACCAGGTGATCAGTATAAGTGAGGAGAGTGTGTTCCCCTGATTTTTTAATTCACACGGGACATGTTAGCAGGTGAACAGTATAAGTGAGGAGAGTGTGCTCCCCTGATTGTTTAATATGCACGGGACATGTTACCAGATGAACAGTATAAGTGAGGAGAGTGTGTTCCCCTGATGTTTTAATGCACACGGGACATGTTAGCAGGTGAACAGTGGAAGTGAGGAGAGTGTGTTCCCCTGATAGTTTCATATACATGGGACATGTTACCAGTTGAACAGTATAAGTGAGGAGAGTGTGTTCCCTTGATTGTTTAATACACACGGGCCATGTTACCACGTGAACAGAATAGTGAGGAGAGTGTTTTCCCCTGACGGTTTAATGCGCAAGGGACATGTTACCAGGTGAACAGTATAACTGAGGAGAGTGTGTTCACCTTATTTTTTATAAGCACGGGACATGTTACCAGATGAATAGTAAAAGTGAGGAGAGTGTCTTCCCCTGATTGTTTAATGCACACGGGACATGTCACCAGGTGAACAGTATAAGTGAGGAGAGTGTGTTCCCCTGATTGTTTAATGCACACGGTACATGTCACCGGGTGAACTGTATAAGTGAGGAGAGTGTGTTCCCCTGATGGTTTAATATACACGGGACATGTCACCAGGTGAACAGAATAAGAGAGGAGAGTGTGTTCCCCTGATTGTTTAATGCACAAGGGACATGTCACCGGGTGAACTGTATAAGTGAGGAGAGTGTGTTCCCCTGATGGTTTAATATACACGGGACATGTCACCAGGTGAACAGTATAAGTGAGGAGAGTGTGTTCCCCTGATTGTTTAATACGCACGGGACATGTTACCAGGTGTACAGTATAAGTGAGGAGAGTGTGTTCCCCTGATGGTTTAATATACACGGGACATGTCACCAGGTGAACAGTATAAGTGAGGAGAGTGTGTTCCCCTGATTGTTTAATACGCACGGGACATGTCACCAGGTGAACAGTATAAGTGAGGAGAGTGTGTTCCCCTGATTGTTTAATGCACACGGGACACGTCACCAGGTGAACAGTATAAGTGAGGAGAGTGAGTTCCCCTGATTGTTTAATACGCACGGGACATTTTACCAGATGAATAGCAGAAGTGAGGAGAGTGTGTTCACCTGATTGTTTAATACACACGGGAAATGTCACCAGGTGAACAGAATAAGAAAGGAGATTGTGTTCCCCTGATTGTTTAATGCACACGGGACATGTTACCAGGTGAACAGTATAAGTGAGGAGAGTGTGTTCCCCTGATTGTTTAATGCTCACGGGACATGTTACCAGGTGAACCATTTAAGTGAGGAGAGTGTGTTCCCCTGATGGTTTAATATACACGGGACATGTTACCAGGTGAACAGTATAAGTGAGGAGAGTGTGTTCCCCTGATAGTTTAATACGCACGGGACATGTTACCAGATGAACAGTATAAGTGAGGAGAGTGTGTTCCCCTGATTGTTTAATACGCACGGGACATGTCACCAGGTGAACAGTATAAGTGAGGAGAGTGTGTTCCCCTGATGGTTTAATATACACAGGACATGTTACCAGGTGAACAGTATAGTGAGGAGAGTGTGTTCCCCTGATTGTTTAATATACACGGGACATGTTACCAGGTGAACAGAATAGTGAGGAGAGTGTTTTCCCCTGATTGTTTAATGCGCACGGGACATGTTACCAGGTGAAAAGTATAAGTGAGGAGAGTGTGTTCCCCTGATTGTTTAATACACACGGGACATGTTACCAGGTGAAAAGTATAAGTGAGGAGAGTGTGTTCCACTGATTGTTTAATACACACGGGACATGTTACCAGGTGAACAGTATAAGTGAGGAGAGTGTGTTCCCCTGATGGTTTAATACACACGGGACATGTTACCAGGTGAACAGTATAAGTGAAGAGAGTGTGTTCCCATGATCGTTTAATACACACAGGACATGTTACCAGGTGAACAGTATTAGTGAGGAGAGTGTGTTCCCCTGATTGTTTAATACACACGGGACATGTTACCAGGTGAAGAGTATAATTGAGGAGAGTGTGTTCCCCTGATTGTTTAATACACACGGGACATGTTACCAGGTGAACTGTATAACAGAGGAGAGTGCGTTCCCCTGATTGTTTAATACACACGGGACATGTTACCAGGTGAAGAGTATAAGTCAGGAGAGTGTTTTCCCCTGATTGTTTAATACACACGGGACATGTCACCAGGTGAACAGTATAAGTGAGGAGAGTGTGTTCCCCTGATTGTTTAATACACACGGCACATGTCACCAGGTGAACAGTATAAGTGAGGTGAGTGTGTTCCCCTGATGGTTTAATACACACGGGACATGTTACCAGTTGAACAGTATAAGTGAGGAGAGTGTGTTCCGCTGATTGTTTAATACACACGGGACATTTTACCAGATGAACAGTATAAGTGAGGAGACTGTGTTCCCCTGATGGTTTAATATACACGGGATATGTTACCAGGTGTACAGTATAAGTGAAGAGAGTGTGTTCCGCTGATTGTTTAATACACACGGGACATGTTACCAGGTGAACAGTATAAGTGAGGAGAGTGAGTTCCCCTGATTGTTTAATGCACACGGGACAGTTCACCAGGGCAACAGTCAATGTGAGGAGAGTGTGTTCCTCTGATTGTTTAATACACACGGGACATGTCACCAGGTGAACAGTATAAGTGAGGAGCGTGTGTTCCCCTGATGGTTTCATAAACACGGGACATGTTACCAGGTGAACAGTATAGGTGAAGAGAATGTCTTCCCCTGATGGTTTAATATACACAGGACATGTTACCAGGTGATCAGTATAAGTGAGGAGAGTGTGTTCCCCTGATTTTTTAATTCACACGGGACATGTTAGCAGGTGAACAGTATAAGTGAGGAGAGTGTGCTCCCCTGATTGTTTAATATGCACGGGACATGTTACCAGATGAACAGTATAAGTGAGGAGAGTGTGTTCCCCTGATATTTTAATGCACACGGGACATGTTAGCAGGTGAACAGTGGAAGTGAGGAGAGTTTGTTCCCCTGATAGTTTCATATACATGGGACATGTTACCAGTTGAACAGTATAAGTGAGGAGAGTGTGTTCCCTTGATTGTTTAATACACACGGGCCATGTTACCACGTGAACAGAATAGTGAGGAGAGTGTTTTCCCCTGACGGTTTAATGCGCAAGGGACATGTTACCAGGTGAACAGTATAACTGAGGAGAGTGTGTTCCCCTTATTTTTTATAAGCACGGGACATGTTACCAGATGAATAGTAAAAGTGAGGAGAGTGTCTTCCCCTGATTGTTTAATGCACACGGGACATGTCACCAGGTGAACAGTATAAGTGAGGAGAGTGTGTTCCCCTGATTGTTGAATGCACACGGGACATGTCACCGGGTGAACTGTATAAGTGAGGAGAGTGTGTTCCCCTGATGGTTTAATATACACGGGACATGTCACCAGGTGAACAGAATAAGAGAGGAGAGTGTGTTCCCCTGATTGTTTAATGCACACGGGACATGTCACCGGGTGAACTGTATAAGTGAGGAGAGTGTGTTCCCCTGATGGTTTAATATACACGGGACATGTCACCAGGTGAACAGTATAAGTGAGGAGAGTGTGTTCCCCTGATTGTTTAATACGCACGGGACATGTTACCAGGTGTACAGTATAAGTGAGGAGAGTGTGTTCCCCTGATGGTTTAATATACACGGGACATGTCACCAGGTGAACAGTATAAGTGAGGAGAGTGTGTTCCCCTGATTGTTTAATACGCACGGGACATGTCACCAGGTGAACAGTATAAGTGAGGAGAGTGTGTTCCCCTGATTGTTTAATACGCACGGGACATGTTACCAGGTGTACAGTATAAGTGAGGAGAGTGTGTTCCCCTGATTGTTTAATACACACGCGACATGTTACCAGGCGTACAGTATAAGTGAGGAGAGTGTGTTCCCCTGATGGTTTAATATACACGGGACATGTCACCAGGTGAACAGTATAAGTGAGGAGAGTGTGTTCCCCTGATTGTTTAATACGCACGGGACATGTCACCAGGTGAACAGTATAAGTGAGGAGAGTGTGTTCCCCTGATTGTTTAATGCACACGGGACACGTCACCAGGTGAACAGTATAAGTGAGGAGAGTGAGTTCCCCTGATTGTTTAATACGCACGGGACATTTTACCAGATGAATAGCAGAAGTGAGGAGAGTGTGTTCACCTGATTGTTTAATACACACGGGAAATGTCACCAGGTGAACAGAATAAGAAAGGAGATTGTGTTCCCCTGATTGTTTAATGCACACGGGACATGTTACCAGGTGAACAGTATAAGTGAGGAGAGTGTGTTCCCCTGATTGTTTAATGCTCACGGGACATGTTACCAGGTGAACCATTTAAGTGAGGAGAGTGTGTTCCCCTGATTGTTTAATGCACACGGGACATGTCACCAGGTGAACAGAATAAGTGAGGAGAGCGTGTTCCCCTGATTGTTTAATGCACACGGGACATGTCACCAGGTGAACAGAATAAGTGAGGAGAGTGTGTTCCCCTGATTGTTTCATGCACACGGGACATGTTACCAGGGGAAATCTATCAGTGAGGAGACTGTGTTCCCCTGATGGTTTAACTTACACGGGACATGCTCCCAGGTGAACAGTATAAGTGAGGAGAGGGTGTTCCACTGATGGTTTAATATACGTGGGACATGTCATCAGGTGAACAGTATAAGTGAGGAGAGTGTGTTCCCATGATGGTTTAATATAGACGGGACATGTCACCAGGTGAACAGTATAAGTGAGGAGAGTGTGTTCCCCTGATGGCTTAATATGCACGGGTCATGTTACCAGGTGAACAGTATATGTGAGGAGAGTGAGTTCCCCTGATTGTTTAATATACACGAGACATGTTACCAGGTGAACAGTATAAGTGAGGATAGTGTGTTCCCCTGATTGTTTAATGCACACGGGTCACATCACCAGAAGTACAGTATAAGAGAGGAGAGTGTGTTCCCCTGATTGTTTAATACACACGGGACATGTTACCAGGTGAACAGTATAAGTGAGGAGAGTGTGTTCCCCTGATTGTATAATACACACGGGACATGTTACCAGGTGAACAGTATAGGTGAGGAGAGTGTGTTCCCCTGATGGTTTAATACACACGGGACATGTTACCAGGTGAACAGTATAAGTGAGGAGAGTGTGTTCCCCTGATTGTATAATACACACGGGACATGTTACCAGGTGAACAGTATAACTGAGGAGAGTGTGTTCCCCTTATTTTTTATAAGCACGGGACATGTTACCAGATGAATAGTAAAAGTGAGGAGAGTGTCTTCCCCTGATTGTTTAATGCACACGGGACATGTCACCAGGTGAACAGTATAAGTGAGGAGAGTGTGTTCCCCTGATTGTTGAATGCACACGGGACATGTCACCGGGTGAACTGTATAAGTGAGGAGAGTGTGTTCCCCTGATGGTTTAATATACACGGGACATGTCACCAGGTGAACAGAATAAGAGAGGAGAGTGTGTTCCCCTGATTGTTTAATGCACACGGGACATGTCACCGGGTGAACTGTATAAGTGAGGAGAGTGTGTTCCCCTGATGGTTTAATATACACGGGACATGTCACCAGGTGAACAGTATAAGTGAGGAGAGTGTGTTCCCCTGATTGTTTAATACGCACGGGACATGTTACCAGGTGTACAGTATAAGTGAGGAGAGTGTGTTCCCCTGATGGTTTAATATACACGGGACATGTCACCAGGTGAACAGTAAAAGTGAGGAGAGTGTCTTCCCCTGATTGTTTAATACGCACGGGACATGTCACCAGGTGAACAGTATAAGTGAGGAGAGTGTGTTCCCCTGATTGTTTAATACGCACGGGACATGTTACCAGGTGTACAGTATAAGTGAGGAGAGTGTGTTCCCCTGATTGTTTAATACACACGCGACATGTTACCAGGCGTACAGTATAAGTGAGGAGAGTGTGTTCCCCTGATGGTTTAATATACACGGGACATGTCACCAGGTGAACAGTATAAGTGAGGAGAGTGTGTTCCCCTGATTGTTTAATACGCACGGGACATGTCACCAGGTGAACAGTATAAGTGAGGAGAGTGTGTTCCCCTGATTGTTTAATGCACACGGGACACGTCACCAGGTGAACAGTATAAGTGAGGAGAGTGAGTTCCCCTGATTGTTTAATACGCACGGGACATTTTACCAGATGAATAGCAGAAGTGAGGAGAGTGTGTTCACCTGATTGTTTAATACACACGGGAAATGTCACCAGGTGAACAGAATAAGAAAGGAGATTGTGTTCCCCTGATTGTTTAATGCACACGGGACATGTTACCAGGTGAACAGTATAAGTGAGGAGAGTGTGTTCCCCTGATTGTTTAATGCTCACGGGACATGTTACCAGGTGAACCATTTAAGTGAGGAGAGTGTGTTCCCCTGATTGTTTAATGCACACGGGACATGTCACCAGGTGAACAGAATAAGTGAGGAGAGCGTGTTCCCCTGATTGTTTAATGCACACGGGACATGTCACCAGGTGAACAGAATAAGTGAGGAGAGTGTGTTCCCCTGATTGTTTCATGCACACGGGACATGTTACCAGGGGAAATCTATCAGTGAGGAGACTGTGTTCCCCTGATGGTTTAACTTACACGGGACATGCTCCCAGGTGAACAGTATAAGTGAGGAGAGGGTGTTCCACTGATGGTTTAATATACGTGGGACATGTCATCAGGTGAACAGTATAAGTGAGGAGAGTGTGTTCCCATGATGGTTTAATATAGACGGGACATGTCACCAGGTGAACAGTATAAGTGAGGAGAGTGTGTTCCCCTGATGGCTTAATATGCACGGGTCATGTTACCAGGTGAACAGTATATGTGAGGAGAGTGAGTTCCCCTGATTGTTTAATATACACGAGACATGTTACCAGGTGAACAGTATAAGTGAGGATAGTGTGTTCCCCTGATTGTTTAATGCACACGGGTCACATCACCAGAAGTACAGTATAAGAGAGGAGAGTGTGTTCCCCTGATTGTTTAATACACACGGGACATGTTACCAGGTGAACAGTATAAGTGAGGAGAGTGTGTTCCCCTGATTGTATAATACACACGGGACATGTTACCAGGTGAACAGTATAAGTGAGGAGAGTGTGTTCCCCTGATGGTTTAATACACACGGGACATGTTACCAGGTGAACAGTATAAGTGAAGAGAGTGTGTTCCCATGATCGTTTAATACACACAGGACATGTTACCAGGTGAACAGTATTAGTGAGGAGAGTGTGTTCCCCTGATTGTTTAATACACACGGGACATGTTACCAGGTGAAGAGTATAATTGAGGAGAGTGTGTTCCCCTGATTGTTTAATACACACGGGACATGTTACCAGGTGAACTGTATAACAGAGGAGAGTGCGTTCCCCTGATTGTTTAATACACACGGGACATGTTACCAGGTGAAGAGTATAAGTCAGGAGAGTGTTTTCCCCTGATTGTTTAATACACACGGGACATGTCACCAGGTGAACAGTATAAGTGAGGAGAGTGTGTTCCCCTGATTGTTTAATACACACGGCACATGTCACCAGGTGAACAGTATAAGTGAGGTGAGTGTGTTCCCCTGATGGTTTAATACACACGGGACATGTTACCAGTTGAACAGTATAAGTGAGGAGAGTGTGTTCCGCTGATTGTTTAATACACACGGGACATTTTACCAGATGAACAGTATAAGTGAGGAGACTGTGTTCCACTGATGGTTTAATATACACGGGATATGTTACCAGGTGTACAGTATAAGTGAAGAGAGTGTGTTCCGCTGATTGTTTAATACACACGGGACATGTTACCAGGTGAACAGTATAAGTGAGGAGAGTGAGTTCCCCTGATTGTTTAATGCACACGGGACAGTTCACCAGGGCAACAGTCAATGTGAGGAGAGTGTGTTCCTCTGATTGTTTAATACACACGGGACATGTCACCAGGTGAACAGTATAAGTGAGGAGCGTGTGTTCCCCTGATGGTTTCATAAACACGGGACATGTTACCAGGTGAACAGTATAGGTGAAGAGAGTGTCTTCCCCTGATGGTTTAATATACACAGGACATGTTACCAGGTGATCAGTATAAGTGAGGAGAGTGTGTTCCCCTGATTTTTTAATTCACACGGGACATGTTAGCAGGTGAACAGTATAAGTGAGGAGAGTGTGCTCCCCTGATTGTTTAATATGCACGGGACATGTTACCAGATGAACAGTATAAGTGAGGAGAGTGTGTTCCCCTGATGTTTTAATGCACACGGGACATGTTAGCAGGTGAACAGTGGAAGTGAGGAGAGTGTGTTCCCCTGATAGTTTCATATACATGGGACATGTTACCAGTTGAACAGTATAAGTGAGGAGAGTGTGTTCCCTTGATTGTTTAATACACACGGGCCATGTTACCACGTGAACAGAATAGTGAGGAGAGTGTTTTCCCCTGACGGTTTAATGCGCAAGGGACATGTTACCAGGTGAACAGTATAACTGAGGAGAGTGTGTTCCCCTTATTTTTTATAAGCACGGGACATGTTACCAGATGAATAGTAAAAGTGAGGAGAGTGTCTTCCCCTGATTGTTTAATGCACACGGGACATGTCACCAGGTGAACAGTATAAGTGAGGAGAGTGTGTTCCCCTGATTGTTTAATGCACACGGGACATGTCACCGGGTGAACTGTATAAGTGAGGAGAGTGTGTTCCCCTGATGGTTTAATATACACGGGACATGTCACCAGGTGAACAGAATAAGAGAGGAGAGTGTGTTCCCCTGATTGTTTAATGCACAAGGGACATGTCACCGGGTGAACTGTATAAGTGAGGAGAGTGTGTTCCCCTGATGGTTTAATATACACGGGACATGTCACCAGGTGAACAGTATAAGTGAGGAGAGTGTGTTCCCCTGATTGTTTAATACGCACGGGACATGTCACCAGGTGAACAGTATAAGTGAGGAGAGTGTGTTCCCCTGATTGTTTAATGCACACGGGACACGTCACCAGGTGAACAGTATAAGTGAGGAGAGTGAGTTCCCCTGATTGTTTAATACGCACGGGACATTTTACCAGATGAATAGCAGAAGTGAGGAGAGTGTGTTCACCTGATTGTTTAATACACACGGGAAATGTCACCAGGTGAACAGAATAAGAAAGGAGATTGTGTTCCCCTGATTGTTTAATGCACACGGGACATGTTACCAGGTGAACAGTATAAGTGAGGAGAGTGTGTTCCCCTGATTGTTTAATGCTCACGGGACATGTTACCAGGTGAACCATTTAAGTGAGGAGAGTGTGTTCCCCTGATTGTTTAATGCACACGGGACATGTCACCAGGTGAACAGAATAAGTGAGGAGAGCGTGTTCCCCTGATTGTTTAATGCACACGGGACATGTCACCAGGTGAACAGAATAAGTGAGGAGAGTGTGTTCCCCTGATTGTTTCATGCACACGGGACATGTTACCAGGGGAAATCTATCAGTGAGGAGACTGTGTTCCCCTGATGGTTTAACTTACACGGGACATGCTCCCAGGTGAACAGTATAAGTGAGGAGAGGGTGTTCCACTGATGGTTTAATATACGTGGGACATGTCATCAGGTGAACAGTAAAAGTGAGGAGAGTGTGTTCCCATGATGGTTTAATATAGACGGGACATGTCACCAGGTGAACAGTATAAGTGAGGAGAGTGAGTTCCCCTGATTGTTTAATATACACGAGACATGTTACCAGGTGAACAGTATAAGTGAGGAGAGTGTGTTCCCCTGATTGTTTAATGCACACGGGTCACATCACCAGAAGTACAGTATAAGAGAGGAGAGTGTGTTCCCCTGATCGTTTAATACGCACGGGACATGTTAAGAGATGAACAGTATAAGTGAGGAGAGTGTGTTCCCCTGATTGTTTAATACGCACGGGACATGTTACCAGATGAACATTATAAGTGAGGAGAGTGTGTTCCCCTGATTGTTTAATACGCACGGGACATGTCACCAGGTGAACAGTGTAAGTGAGGAGAGTGTGTTCCCCTGATGGTTTAATATACACAGGACATGTTGCCAGGTGAACAGTATAAGTGAGGAGAGTGTGTTCCCCTGATGGTTTAATATACACAGGACATGTTACCAGGTGAACAGTATAAGTGAGGAGAGTGCGTTCCCCTGATGGTTTAATATACACAGGACATGTTACCAGGTGAACAGTATAAGTGAGGAGAGTGTGTTCCCCTGATGGTTTAATATACACAGGACATGTTACCAGGTGAACAGTATAAGTGAGGAGAGTGTGTTCCCCTGATTGTTTAATACACACGGGACATGTTACCAGGTGAACAGAATAGTGAGGAGAGTGTTTTCCCTTGATTGTTTAATGCGCACGGGACATGTTATCAGGTGAAAAGTATAAGTGAGGAGAGTGTGTTCCCCTGATTGTTTAATGCACACGGGACACGTCACCAGGTGAACAGTATAAGTGAGGAGACTCTGTTCCCCTGATTGTTTAATGCACACGGGACATGTTACCAGGTGAACAGTATAAGTGAGGAGAGTGTGTTCCCCTGATTGTTTAATGCACACGGGACATGTCACCAGGTGAACAGAATAAGTGAGGAGAGTGTGTTCCCCTGATTGTTTAATGCACACGGGACATGTTACCAGGGGAAATCTATAAGTAAGGAGACTGAGTTCCCATGATGCTTTAACTTACACGGGACATGTTCCCAGGTGAACAGTATAAGTGAGGAGAGTTTGTTCCACTGATGGTTTAATATAGACGGGGCATGTCACCAGCTGAACAGTATAAGTGAGGAGAGTGTGTTCCCCTGATGGCTTAATATGCACTTGTCATGTTACCAGGTGAACAGTATAAGTGAGGAGAGTGAGTTCCCCTGATTGTTTAATATACACGAGACATGTTACCAGGTGAACAGTATATGTGAGGAGAGTGTGTTCCCCTGATTGTTCAATGCACACCGGTCACATCACCAGAAGTACAGTATAAGTGAGGAGAGTGTGTTCCCCTGATTGTTTAATACGCACGGGACATGTTACCAGGTGTACAGTATAAGTGAGGAGAGTGTGTTCCCCTGATGGTTTAATATACACGGGACATGTCACCAGGTGAACAGTATAAGTGAGGAGAGTGTGTTCCCCTGATTGTTTAATACGCACGGGACATGTCACCAGGTGAACAGTATAAGTGAGGAGAGTGTGTTCCCCTGATTGTTTAATGCACACGGGACACGTCACCAGGTGAACAGTATAAGTGAGGAGAGTGAGTTCCCCTGATTGTTTAATACGCACGGGACATTTTACCAGATGAATAGCAGAAGTGAGGAGAGTGTGTTCACCTGATTGTTTAATACACACGGGAAATGTCACCAGGTGAACAGAATAAGAAAGGAGATTGTGTTCCCCTGATTGTTTAATGCACACGGGACATGTTACCAGGTGAACAGTATAAGTGAGGAGAGTGTGTTCCCCTGATTGTTTAATGCTCACGGGACATGTTACCAGGTGAACCATTTAAGTGAGGAGAGTGTGTTCCCCTGATTGTTTAATGCACACGGGACATGTCACCAGGTGAACAGAATAAGTGAGGAGAGCGTGTTCCCCTGATTGTTTAATGCACACGGGACATGTCACCAGGTGAACAGAATAAGTGAGGAGAGTGTGTTCCCCTGATTGTTTCATGCACACGGGACATGTTACCAGGGGAAATCTATCAGTGAGGAGACTGTGTTCCCCTGATGGTTTAACTTACACGGGACATGCTTCCAGGTGAACAGTATAAGTGAGGAGAGGGTGTTCCACTGATGGTTTAATATACGTGGGACATGTCATCAGGTGAACAGTATAAGTGAGGAGAGTGTGTTCCCATGATGGTTTAATATAGACGGGACATTTCACCAGGTGAACAGTATAAGTGAGGAGAGTGTGTTCCCCTGATGGCTTAATATGCACGGGTCATGTTACCAGGTGAACAGTATATGTGAGGAGAGTGAGTTGCCCTGATTGTTTAATATACACGAGACATGTTACCAGGTGAACAGTATAAGTGAGGAGAGTGTGTTCCCCTGATTGTTTAATGCACACGGGTCACATCACCAGAAGTACAGTATAAGAGAGGAGAGTGTGTTCCCCTGATTGTTTAATACACACGGGACATGTTACCAGGTGAACAGTATAAGTGAGGAGAGTGTGTTCCCCTGATTGTATAATACACACGGGACATGTTACCAGGTGAACAGTATAAGTGAGGAGAGTGTGTTCCCCTGATGGTTTAATACACACGGGACATGTTACCAGGTGAACAGTATAAGTGAAGAGAGTGTGTTCCCATGATCGTTTAATACACACAGGACATGTTACCAGGTGAACAGTATTAGTGAGGAGAGTGTGTTCCCCTGATTGTTTAATACACACGGGACATGTTACCAGGTGAAGAGTATAATTGAGGAGAGTGTGTTCCCCTGATTGTTTAATACACACGGGACATGTTACCAGGTGAACTGTATAACAGAGGAGAGTGCGTTCCCCTGATTGTTTAATACACACGGGACATGTTACCAGGTGAAGAGTATAAGTCAGGAGAGTGTTTTCCCCTGATTGTTTAATACACACGGGACATGTCACCAGGTGAACAGTATAAGTGAGGAGAGTGTGTTCCCCTGATTGTTTAATACACACGGCACATGTCACCAGGTGAACAGTACAAGTGAGGTGAGTGTGTTCCCCTGATGGTTTAATACACACGGGACATGTTACCAGTTGAACAGTATAAGTGAGGAGAGTGTGTTCCGCTGATTGTTTAATACACACGGGACATTTTACCAGATGAACAGTATAAGTGAGGAGACTGTGTTCCCCTGATGGTTTAATATACACGGGATATGTTACCAGGTGTACAGTATAAGTGAAGAGAGTGTGTTCCGCTGATTGTTTAATACACACGGGACATGTTACCAGGTGAACAGTATAAGTGAGGAGAGTGAGTTCCCCTGACGGTTTAATGCGCAAGGGACATGTTACCAGGTGAACAGTATAACTGAGGAGAGTGTGTTCCCCTTATTTTTTATAAGCACGGGACATGTTACCAGATGAATAGTAAAAGTGAGGAGAGTGTCTTCCCCTGATTGTTTAATGCACACGGGACATGTCACCAGGTGAACAGTATAAGTGAGGAGAGTGTGTTCCCCTGATTGTTTAATGCACACGGGACATGTCACCGGGTGAACTGTATAAGTGAGGAGAGTGTGTTCCCCTGATGGTTTAATATACACGGGACATGTCACCAGGTGAACAGAATAAGAGAGGAGAGTGTGTTCCCCTGATTGTTTAATGCACAAGGGACATGTCACCGGGTGAACTGTATAAGTGAGGAGAGTGTGTTCCCCTGATGGTTTAATATACACGGGACATGTCACCAGGTGAACAGTATAAGTGAGGAGAGTGTGTTCCCCTGATTGTTTAATACGCACGGGACATGTTACCAGGTGTACAGTATAAGTGAGGAGAGTGTGTTCCCCTGATGGTTTAATATACACGGGACATGTCACCAGGTGAACAGTATAAGTGAGGAGAGTGTGTTCCCCTGATTGTTTAATACGCACGGGACATGTCACCAGGTGAACAGTATAAGTGAGGAGAGTGTGTTCCCCTGATTGTTTAATGCACACGGGACACGTCACCAGGTGAACAGTATAAGTGAGGAGAGTGAGTTCCCCTGATTGTTTAATACGCACGGGACATTTTACCAGATGAATAGCAGAAGTGAGGAGAGTGTGTTCACCTGATTGTTTAATACACACGGGAAATGTCACCAGGTGAACAGAATAAGAAAGGAGATTGTGTTCCCCTGATTGTTTAATGCACACGGGACATGTTACCAGGTGAACAGTATAAGTGAGGAGAGTGTGTTCCCCTGATTGTTTAATGCTCACGGGACATGTTACCAGGTGAACCATTTAAGTGAGGAGAGTGTGTTCCCCTGATTGTTTAATGCACACGGGACATGTCACCAGGTGAACAGAATAAGTGAGGAGAGCGTGTTCCCCTGATTGTTTAATGCACACGGGACATGTCACCAGGTGAACAGAATAAGTGAGGAGAGTGTGTTCCCCTGATTGTTTCATGCACACGGGACATGTTACCAGGGGAAATCTATCAGTGAGGAGACTGTGTTCCCCTGATGGTTTAACTTACACGGGACATGCTCCCAGGTGAACAGTATAAGTGAGGAGAGGGTGTTCCACTGATGGTTTAATATACGTGGGACATGTCATCAGGTGAACAGTATAAGTGAGGAGAGTGAGTTCCCCTGATTGTTTAATATACACGAGACATGTTACCAGGTGAACAGTATAAGTGAGGAGAGTGTGTTCCCCTGATTGTTTAATGCACACGGGTCACATCACCAGAAGTACAGTATAAGAGAGGAGAGTGTGTTCCCCTGATCGTTTAATACGCACGGGACATGTTAAGAGATGAACAGTATAAGTGAGGAGAGTGTGTTCCCCTGATTGTTTAATACGCACGGGACATGTTACCAGATGAACAGTATAAGTGAGGAGAGTGTGTTCCCCTGATTGTTTAATACGCACGGGACATGTTGCCAGGTGAACAGTATAAGTGAGTAGAGTGTGTTCCCCTGATTGTTTAATATACACAGGACATGTTACCAGGTGAACAGTATAAGTGAGGAGAGTGCGTTCCCCTGATGGTTTAATATACACAGGACATGTTACCAGGTGAACAGTATAAGTGAGGAGAGTGTGTTCCCCTGATGGTTTAATATACACAGGACATGTTACCAGGTGAACAGTATAAGTGAGGAGAGTGTGTTCCCCTGATTGTTTAATACACACGGGACATGTTACCAGGTGAACAGAATAGTGAGGAGTGTGTTTTCCCTTGATTGTTTAATGCGCACGGGACATGTTACCAGGTGAAAAGTATAAGTGAGGAGAGTGTGTTCCCCTGATTGTTTAATGCACACGGGACACGTCACCAGGTGAACAGTATAAGTGAGGAGACTCTGTTCCCCTGATTGTTTAATGCACACGGGACATGTTACCAGGTGAACAGTATAAGTGAGGAGAGTGTGTTCCCCTGATTGTTTAATGCACACGGGACATGTCACCAGGTGAACAGAATAAGTGAGGAGAGTGTGTTCCCCTGATTGTTTAATGCACACGGGACATGTTACCAGGGGAAATCTATAAGTAAGGAGACTGAGTTCCCATGATGCTTTAACTTACACGGGACTTGTTCCCAGGTGAACAGTATAAGTGAGGAGAGTTTGTTCCACTGATGGTTTAATATAGACGGGACATGTCACCAGCTGAACAGTATAAGTGAGGAGAGTGTGTTCCCCTGATGGCTTAATATGCACTTGTCATGTTACCAGGTGAACAGTATAAGTGAGGAGAGTGAGTTCCCCTGATTGTTTAATATACACGAGACATGTTACCAGGTGAACAGTATATGTGAGGAGAGTGTGTTCCCCTGATTGTTCAATGCACACCGGTCACATCACCAGAAGTACAGTATAAGAGAGGAGAGTGTGTTCCCCTGATCGTTTAATACGCACGGGACATGTTACCAGATGAACAGTATAAGTGAGGAGAGTGTGTTCCCCTGATTGTTTAATACGCACGGGACATGTTACCAGATGAACAGTATAAGTGAGGAGAGTGTGTTCCCCTGATTGTTTAATACGCACGGGACATGTCACCAGGTGAACAGTATAAGTGAGGAGAGTGTGTTCCACTGATGGTTTAATATACACAGGACATGTTACCAGGTGAACAGTATAGTGAGGAGAGTGTGTTCCCCTGATTGTTTAATACACACGGGACATTTTACCAGGTGAACAGAATAGTGAGGAGAGTGTTTTCCCCTGATTGTTTAATGCGCACGGGACATGTTACCAGGTGAAAAGTATAAGTGAGGAGAGTGTGTTCCCCTGATTGTTTAATGCACACGGGACACGTCACCAGGTGAACAGTATAAGAGAGGAGACTCTGTTCCCCTGTTTGTTTAATACGCACGGTACATGCCACCAGGTGAACAGTATAGTGAGGAGAGTGTGTTCCCCTGATTGTTTAATATACACGGGACATGTTTCCAGGTGAACAGTATAAGTGAGGAGAGTGTGTTCCCCTGATAGTTTAATACGCACGGGACATGTTACCAGATGAACAGTATAAGTGAGGAGAGTGTGTTCCCCTGATTGTTTAATACGCACGGGACATGTCACCAGGTGAACAGTATAAGTGAGGAGAGTGTGTTCCCCTGATGGTTTAATATACACAGGACATGTTACCAGGTGAACAGTATAGTGAGGAGAGTGTGTTCCCCTGATTGTTTAATATACACGGGACATGTTACCAGGTGAACAGAATAGTGAGGAGAGTGTTTTCCCCTGATTGTTTAATGCGCACGGGACATGATACCAGGTGAAAAGTATAAGTGAGGAGAGTCTGTTCCCCTGATTGTTTAATGCACACGGGACATGTCACCAGGTGAACAGAATAAGTGAGGAGAGTGTGTTCCCCTGATTGTTTAATGCACACGGGATATGTTACCAGATGAAATCTATAAGTGAGGAGAGTGAGTTCCCATGATGGTTTAATTTGCACGGGACATGTCAACAGGTGAACAGTATAAGTGAGGAGAGGGTGTTCCACTGATGGTTTAATATACATGGGATATGTCACCAGGTGAACAGTGTAAGTGAGGAGAGTGTGTTCCCATGATGGTTTAATATACGCGGGACATGTCACCAGGTGAACAGTATAAGTGAGCAGAGTGTGTTCCCCTGATTGTTTAATATACACGGGACATGTCACCAGATGAACAGTATAAGTGAGGAGAGTGTGTTCCCCTGATGGTTTAATATTCACAGGACATGTTACCTGGTGAAGAGTATAAGTGAGGAGAGTGTGTTCCCCTGATGGTTTAATATACACAGGACATGTCACTAGGTGAAAAGTATAAGTGAAGAGAGTGTGTTCCCCAGATGGCTTAATATGCACGGGACATGTTACCAGGTGAACAGTATAAGTGAGGAGAGTGAGTTCCCCTGATGTTTTAATATACACGAGACATGTTAACAGGTGAACAGTATATGTGAGGAGAGTGTGTTCCCCTGATTGTTTAATATACACAGGACATGTTGCCAGGTGAACAGTATAAGTGAGGAGAGTGTGTTCCCCTGATTGTTTAATGCACACAGGACATGTTGCCAGGTGAACAGTATAAGTGAGGAGAGTGTGTTCCCATGATTGTTTAATACACACGGGACATGTGACCAGGTGAACAGAATAGTGAGGAGAGTGATTTCCCCTGATGGTTTAATGTGCACGGGACATGTTACCAGGTGAACAGTATAAGTGAGGAGAGTGTGTTGCCCTGATGGTTTAATACACACGGGACATGTTACCAGGTGAACAGTATTAGTGAGAAGAGTGTGTTCCCCTGATGGTTTAATATACACGGGACATGTTACCAGGTGAACAGTATAAGTGAGGAGAGTGTGTACACCTAATGGTTTAATACACACGGGTCACATCACCAGAAGAACAGTATAAGAGAGGAGAGTGTGTTCCCCTGATTTTTTAATGCACACGGGACATGTTACCAGGTGAACAGCAGAAGTGAGGAGAGTGTGTACCCCTGATGGTTTCATATACATGGGACATGTTAACAGGTTAACAGTATAAGTGAAGAGCGTGTGTTCCCCTGATGGTTTAATATACACACTACATGTTACCAGGTGAACAGTATAAGTGAGGAGAGTGTGTTCCCCTGATTGTTTAATACACACGGGTCATGTTACCAGGTGAACAGAATAGTGAGGAGAGTGTTTTCCCCTGATTGTTTAATGCACACGGGACACGTCACCAGGTGAACAGTATAAGTGAGGAGAGTGTGTTGCCCTGATTGTTTAATACGCACGGGACATGTTACCAGATGAACAGTATAAGTGAGGAGAGTGTGTTCCCCTGATTGTTTAATACGCACGGGACATGTTACCAGATGAACAGTATAAGTGAGGAGAGTGTGTTCCCCTGATTGTTTAATACGCACGGGACATGTTACCAGATGAACAGTATAAGTGAGGAGAGTGTGTTCCCCTGATTGTTTAATACACACGGGACATGTCACTAGGTGAACAGTATAAGTGAGGAGAGTGTGTTCCCCTGATGGTTTAATATACACAGGACATGTTACCAGGTGAGCAGTATAGTGAGGAGACTGTGTTCCCCTGATTGTTTAATACACACGGGACATGTTACCAGGTGAACAGAATAGTGAGCAGAGTGTTTTCCCCTGATTGTTTAATGCGCACGGGACATGTTACCAGGTGAAAAGTATAAGTGAGGAGAGTGTGTTCCCCTGATTGTTTAATGCACACGGGACACGTCACCAGGTGAACAGTATAAGTGAGGAGAGTGTGTTCCCCTGATTGTTTAATGCACACGGGACATGTTACCAGGTGAACAGTATAAGTGAGGAGAATGTGTTCCCCTGATTGTTTAATGCAAACGGGACACGTCACCAGGTGAACAGTATAATGGTGGAGAGTGTGTTCCCCTGATTGTTTAATGCACACGGGACACGTCACAAGGTCAACATTATAAGTGAGGAGAGTGTGTTCCCCTGATTGTTTAATGCAAACGGGACACGTCACCAGGTGAACAGTATAATTGTGGAGAGTGTGTTCCCCTGATTGTTTAATATACACAGGACATGTTACCAGGTGAAGAGTATAAGCGAAGAGAGTGTGTTCCCCTGATGGTTTAATATACACTGGACATGTTACCAGGTGAAGAGTATAAGTGAGGAGAGTGTGTTCCCCTGATTGTTTAATGCACACGCGACACGTCACCAGGTGAACAGTATAAGTGAGGAGAGTGTGTTCCCCTGATTGTTTAATGCACACGGGACACGTCACCAGGTGAACAGTATAAATGAGGAGAGTGTGTTCCCCTGATTGTTTAATTACACGGGACATGTTACCAGGTGAACAGTATAAGTGAGGAGAGTGTGTTCCCCTGATTGTTTAATATGCACGGGACATGTTACCAGGTCAACAATATAAGTAAGGAGAGTGTTTTCCCCTGATTGTTTAATACGCACGGGACATGTTACCAGATGAACAGTATAAGTGAGGAGAGTGTGTTCCCCTGATTGTTTAATACACACGGGACATGTCACCAGGTGAACAGTATAAGTGAGCAGAATGTTTTCCCCTGATGGTTAAATATGCAAAGGACATGTTACCAGGTGAACAGTATAATTGAGGAGAGTGTGTTCACCTGATGGCTTAATATGCACGGGACATGTTACCAGGTGAACAGTATAAGTGAGGAGAGTGAGTTCCCCTGATGTTTGAATATACACGAGACATGTTATCAGGTGAACAGTATATGTGAGGAGAGTGTGTTCCCCTGATTGTTTAATATACACAGGACATGTTACCAGGTGAAAAGTATAAGTGAGGAGAGTGTGTTCCCTTGATTGTTTAATGCACACGGGACACGTCACCAGTTGAACAGTATAAGTGAGGAGAGTGTGTTCCCCTGATTGTTTAATGCACACGGGACATGTTACCAGGTGAACAGTATAAGTGAGGAGAATGTGTTCCCCTGATTGTTTAATGCAAACGGGACACGTCACCAGGTGAACAGTATAATGGTGGAGAGTGTGTTCCCCTGATTGTTTAATGCACACGGGACACGTCACAAGGTCAACATTATAAGTGAGGAGAGTGTGTTCCCCTGATTGTTTAATGCAAACGGGACACGTCACCAGGTGAACAGTATAATTGTGGAGAGTGTGTTCCCCTGATTGTTTAATATACACAGGACATGTTACCAGTTGAAGAGTATAAGTGAAGAGAGTGTGTTCCCCTGATGGTTTAATATACACTGGACATGTTACCAGGTGAAGAGTATAAGTGAGGAGAGTGTGTTCCCCTGATTGTTTAATGCACACGCGACACGTCACCAGGTGAACAGTATAAGTGAGGAGAGTGTGTTCCCCTGATTGTTTAATGCACACGGGACACGTCACCAGGTGAACAGTATAAATGAGGAGAGTGTGTTCCCCTGATTGTTTAATTACACGGGACATATTACCAGGTGAACAGTATAAGTGAGGAGAGTGTGTTCCCCTGATTGTTTAATATGCACGGGACATGTTACCAGGTCAACAATATAAGTAAGGAGAGTGTTTTCCCCTGATTGTTTAATACGCACGGGACATGTTACCAGATGAACAGTATAAGTGAGCAGAATGTTTTCCCCTGATGGTTAAATATGCAAAGGACATGTTACCAGGTGAACAGTATAATTGAGGAGAGTGTGTTCACCTGATGGCTTAATATGCACGGGACATGTTACCAGGTGAACAGTATAAGTGAGGAGAGTGAGTTCCCCTGATGTTTGAATATACACGAGACATGTTATCAGGTGAACAGTATATGTGAGGAGAGTGTGTTCCCCTGATTGTTTAATATACACAGGACATGTTACCAGGTGAAAAGTATAAGTGAGGAGAGTGTGTTCCCCTGATTGTTTAATGCACACGGGACACGTCACCAGTTGAACAGTATAAGTGAGGAGAGTGTGTTCCCCTGATTGTTTAATGCAAACGGGACATGTTACCAGGTGAACAGTATAAGTGAGGAGAGTGAGTTCCCCCGATGTTTGAATATACACGAGACATGTTATCAGGTGAACAGTATATGTGAGGAGAGTGTGTTCCCCTGATGGTTAAATATGCAAAGGACATGTTACCAGGTGAAAAGTATAAGTGAGGAGAGCGTGTTCCCCTGATTGTTTAATACACACGGGACATGTTACCAGGTGAAAAGTATAAGTGAGGAGAGTGTGTTCCCCTGATTGTTTAATGCACACGGGACACGTCACCAGTTGAACAGTATAAGTGAGGAGAGTGTGTTCCCCTGATTGTTTAATGCACACGGGACATGTTACCAGGTGAACAGTATAAGTTAGGAGAGTGTGTTCCCCTGATTGTTTAATACACACGGGACATGTTACCAGGTGAAAAGTATAAGTGAGGAGAGTGTGTTCCCCTGATTGTTTAATGCACACGGGACACGTCACCAGGTGAACAGTATAATTGTGGAGAATGTGTTCCCCTGATTGTTTAATGCACACGGGACACGTCACCAGGTCAACATTATAAGTGAGGAGAGTGTGTTCCCCTGATTGTTTAATGCACACGCGACACGTCACCAGGTGAACAGTATAAGTGAGGAGAGTGTGTTCCCCTGATTGTTTAATGCACACGGGACACGTCACCAGGTGAACAGTATAAAAGAGGAGAGTGTGTTCCCCAGATTGTTTAATTACACGGAACATGTTACCAGGTGAACAGTATAAGTGAGGAGAGTGTGTTCCCCTGATTGTTTAATACACACGGGACATGTCACCAGGTGAACAGTATAAGTGAGCAGAATGTTTTCCCCTGATGATTAAATATGCAAAGGACATGTTACCAGGTGAACAGTATAATTGAGGAGAATGTGTTCCCCTGATGGCCTAATATGCACGGGACATGTTACCAGGTGAACAGTATAAGTGAGGAGAGTGAGTTCCCCTGATGTTTTAATATACACGAGACATGTTATCAGGTGAACAGTATATGTGAGGAGAGTGTGTTCCCCTGATTGTTTAATATACACAGGACATGTTACCAGGTGAACAGTATAAGTGAGCAGAGTGTGTTCCCCTGATTGTTTAATACACACGGGACATGTTACCAGGTGAACAGTATAAGTGAGGAGAGGGTGTTCCCCTGATGGTTTAATGCAAACGGGACACGTCACCAGGTGAACAGTATAATTGTGGAGAGTGTGTTCCCCTGATTGTTTAATATACACAGGACATGTTACCAGGTGAAGAGTATAAGTGAGGAGAGTGTGTTCCCCTGATTGTTTAATGCACAAGGGACACGTCACCAGGTGAACAGTATAAGTGAGGAGAGTGTGTTCCCCTGATTGTTTAATTACACGGGACATGTTACCAGGTGAACAGTATAAGTGAGGAGAGTGTGTTGCCCTGATGGTTTAATATACACACGACATGTTACCAGGGGAAGAGTAGAAGTGAGGAGAGTGTGTTCACCTAATGGTTTAATACACACGGGTCACATCACCAGAAGAACAGTATGAAAGAGGAGAGTGTTATCCCCTGATTGTTTAATACGCACGGGACATGTTACCAGATGAACAGTATAAGTGAGGAGAGTGTGTTCCCCTGATTTTTTAATGCACACGGGACATGTTACCAGGTGAACAGCAGAAGTGAGGAGAGTGTGTACCCCTGATGGTTTCATATACATGGGACATGTTAACAGGTGAACAGTATAAGTGAAGAGAGTGTGTTCCACTGATGGTTTAATATACATGGGACATGTTACCAGGTGAACAGTATATGTGAGGAGAGTGTGTTCCCCTGATTGTTTAATACACACGGGTCATGTTACCAGGTGAACAGAATAGTGAGGAGAGTGTTTTCCCCTGATTGTTTCATGCACACGGGACACGTCACCAGGTGAACAGTATAAGTGAGGAGAGTGTGTTCCGCTGATTGTTTAATACGCACGGGACATGTTACCAGGTGAACAGTATCAGTGAGGAGAGTGTGTTCCCCTGATTGTTTAATGCGCACGGGACATGTTACCAGGTGAACAGTATAAGTGAGGAGAGTGTGTTCCCCTGATTGTTTAATACACACGGCACATGTTGTCAGGTGAACAGCATAAGTGAGGAGAGTGTGTTCCCCTGATGGTTTAATGCACACGGGACATGATACCAGGTGAACAGTATAAGTGAGGAGAGTGTGTTCCCCTGATTGTTTAATACACACGGGACATGTTACCAGGTGAACAGAATAGTGAGGAGAGTGTATTCCCCTGATTGTTTAATGCACACGGGACATGTCAACAGGTGAACAGTATTAGTGAGGAGAGTGTGTTCCCCTGATTGTTTAATACACACGGGACATGTTACCAGGTGAACAGAATAGTGAGGAGAGTGAGTTCCTCTGAATGTTTTATACAAACGGGACATGTCACCAGGTGAACAGTATAAGTGAGGAGAGTGTGTTCCCCTGATTGTTTAATGCCCACGGGTCACGTCACCAGGTGAACTCTATAAGTGAGGAGAGTGTGTTCCCCTTATTGTTTAATAAACACGGGACATGTCACCAGGTGAACAGTAAAAGTGAAGAGAGTGTGTTCCCCTGATTGTTTAATGCACACGGGACATGTCACCAGGTGAACAGAATAAGTGAGGAGAGTGTGTTCCCCTGACTGTTTAATGCACACGGGACATGTCACCAGTTGAACAGAATAAGTGAGGAGAATGTGTTCCCCTGATTGTTTTATGCACACAGGACATGTCACCAGGTGAACAGTGTAAGTGAGGAGAGTGTGTTCCCCTGATGGTTTAATATGCACGGGACATGTTACCAGATGAACAGTATAAATGAGGAGATTGTGTTCCCCTTATTGTTTAATAAACACGGGACATGTCACCAGGTGAACAGTATAAGTGAGGAGAGTGTGTTCCCCTGATGGTTTAATATACACAGGACATATTACCAGCTGAACAGTATAAGTGAGGAGAGTGTGTTCCCCTGATGGTTTAATATACACGGGACATGTTACCAGATGAACAGTATAAGTGAGGAGATTGTGTTCCGCTGATGGTTTAATATACACGGGACATGTTACCAGGTGAACAGTATAAGTGAAGAGAGTGTGTTTGCCTGATAGTTTAATACACACGGGACATGTTACCAGGTGAACAGTATAAGTGAGGAGAGTGTGTTCCCCTGATTGTTTAATGCACACGGGTCACGTCACCAGGTGAACATTATAAGTGAGGAGAGTGTGTTCCCCTGATTGTTTTATACACACGGGACATGTTAATAGGTGAACAGAATAAGTGAGAAGAGTGTGTTTCCCTGATTGTTTAATACGCACGTTACATGTTACCAGGTGAACAGTATAAGTGAGGAGAGTGTGTTCCCCTGATTGTTTAATACGCACGGGACATGTTACCAGGTGAACAGTATAAGTGAGGAGAGTGTGTTCCCCTGATTGTTTAATACACACGGAACATGTCACCAGGTGAACAGTATAAGTGAGAAGAGTGTGTTTACCTGATTGTTTAATAAGCACGGGACATGTTACCAGATGAACAGTATAAATGAGGAGAGTGTGTTCCCCTGATTGTTTATTAAGCACGGGACATGTTACCAGATGAACAGTATAAGTGAAGAGAGTGTGTTCCCCTGATTGTTCAATACACACGGGACATGTTAATTGGTGAACAGAATAATTGAGGAGAGTGTGTTCCCCTGATTGTTTAATGCACACGGGACATGTCACCAGGTGAACAGAATAAGTGAGGAGAGTGTGCTCCCCTGACTGTTTAATGCACACGGGACATGTCACCAGTTGAACAGAATAAGTGAGGAGAGTGGGTTCCCCTGATTGTTTAATACACACGGGACATGTTACCAGGTGAACTCTATAAGTGAGGAGAGTGTGTTCCCCTTATTGTTTAATAAACACGGGACATGTCACCAGGTGAACAGTATAAGTGAGGAGAGTGTGTTGCCCTGATGGTTTAATATACACAGGACATGTTACCAGGTGAAAAGTATAAGTGAGGAGAGTGTGTTTCCCTGATGGTTTAATATACACGGGACATGTTACCAGATGAACAGTGTAAGTGAGGAGATTGTGTTCCCCTGATGGTTTAATATACACGGGACATGTTACCAGGTGAACAGTATAAGCGAAGAGAGTGTGTTCCCCTGATTGTTTAATACACACGGGACATGTTACCAGGTGAACAGTATAAGTGAGGAGAGAGTGTTCCCCTGATGGTTTAATACACACGGGACATGTTACCAGGTGAACAGTATAAGTGAGGAGAGTGTGTTCCCCTGATTGTTTAATGCACACGGGTCACGTCACCAGGTGAACTTTATAAGTGAGGAGAGTGTGTTCCCCTGATTGTTTTATACACACGGGACATGTCGCCAGGTGAACACTATAAGTGAGGAGAGTGTGTTCCCCTGATTGTTTAATACACACAGGACATGTCACCAGGTGAACAGGAAAAGTGAGGAGAGTGTGTTCCCCTGATTGATTAACACGCACAGGACATGTTACCAGGTGAACAGTATAAGTGAGGAGAGTGTGTTCTCCTGATTGTTTAATGCACACGGGACACGTCACCAGGTGAACAGTATAAGTGAGGAGAGTGTGTTCCCCTGATTGTTTAATTACACGGGACATGTTACCAGGTGAACAGTATAAGTGAGGAGAGTGTGTTCCCCTGATTGTTTAATATACACAGGACATGTTACCAGGTGAACAGTATAAGTGAGGAGAGTGTGTTGCCCTGATGGTTTAATATACACACGACATTTTACCAGGGGAAGAGTAGAAGTGAGGAGAGTGTGTTCACCTAATGGTTTAATACACACGGGTCACATCACCAGAAGAACAGTATGAAAGAGGAGAGTGTGATCCCCTGATTGTTTAATACGCACGGGACATGTTACCAGATGAACAGTATAAGTGAGGAGAGTGTGTTCCCCTGATTTTTTAATGCACACGGGACATGTTACCAGGTGAACAGAAGAAGTGAGGAGAGTGTGTACCCCTGATGGTTTCATATACATGGGACATGTTAACAGGTGAACAGTAGAAGTGAAGAGAGTGTGTTCCACTGATGGTTTAATATACATGGGACATGTTACCAGGTGAACAGTATATGTGAGGAGAGTGTGTTCCCCTGATTGTTTAATACACACGGGTCATGTTACCAGGTGAACAGAATAGTGAGGAGAGTGTTTTCCCCTGATTGTTTAATGCACACGGGACACGTCACCAGGTGAACAGTATAAGTGAGGAGAGTGTGTTCCGCTGATTGTTTAATACGCACGGGACATGTTACCAGGTGAACAGTATCAGTGAGGAGAGTGTGTTCCCCTGATTGTTTAATGCGCACGGGACATGTTACCAGGTGAACAGTATAAGTGAGGAGAGTGTGTTCCCCTGATTGTTTAATACACACGGCACATGTTCCCAGGTGAACAGCATAAGTGAGGAGAGTGTGTTCCCCTGATGGTTTAATGCACACGGGACATGATACCAGGTGAACAGTATAAGTGAGGAGAGTGTGTTCCCCTGATTGTTTAATAAACACGGGACATGTTACCAGGTGAACAGAATAGTGAGGAGAGTGTATTCCCCTGATTGTTTAATGCACACGGGACATGTCAACTGGTGAACAGTATTAGTGAGGAGAGTGTGTTCCCCTGATTGTTTAATACACACGGGACATGTTACCAGGTGAACAGAATAGTGAGGAGAGTGAGTTCCCCTGAATGTTTTATACAAACGGGACATGTTACCAGGTGAACAGTATAAGTGAGGAGAGTGTGTTCCCCTGATTGTTTAATGCCCACGGGTCACGTCACCAGGTGAACTCTATAAGTGAGGAGAGTGTGTTCCCCTTATTGTTTAATAAACACGGGACATGTCACCAGGTGAACAGTAAAAGTGAAGGGAGTGTGTTCCCCTGATTGTTTAATGCACACGGGACATGTCACCAGTTGAACAGAATAAGTGAGGAGAATGTGTTCACCTGATTGTTTTATGCACACAGGACATGTCACCAGGTGAACAGTGTAAGTGAGGAGAGTGTGTTCCCCTGATGATTTAATATGCACGGGACATGTTACCAGATGAACAGTATAAGTGAGGAGATTGTGTTCCCCTTATTGTTTAATAAACACGGGACATGTCACCAGGTGAACAGTAGAAGTGAGGAGAGTGTGTTCCCCTGATGGTTTAATATACACAGGACATATTACCAGCTGAACAGCATAAGTGAGGAGAGTGTGTTCCCCTGATGGTTTAATATACACGGGACATGTTACCAGATGAACAGTATAAGTGAGGAGATTGTGTTCCCCTGATGGTTTAAAAGACACGGGACATGTTACCAGGTGAACAGTATAAGTGAAGAGAGTGTGTTTGCCTTATAGTTTAATAAACACGGGACATGTTACCAGGTGAACAGTATAAGTGAGGAGAGTGTGTTCCCCTGATTGTTTAATGCACACGGGTCACGTCACCAGGAGAACTTTATAAGTGAGGAGAGTGTGTTCCCCTGATTGTTTTATACACACGGGACATGTTAATAGGTGAACAGAATTAGTGAGAAGAGTGTGCTTCCCTGATTGTTTAATATGCACGTTACATGTTACCACGTGAACAGTATAAGTGAGGAGAGTGTGTTCCCCTGATTGTTTAATACGCACGGGACATGTTACCAGGTGAACAGTATAAGTGAGGAGAGTGTGTTCCCCTGATTGTTTAATACACACGGGACATGTCACCAGGTGAACTGTATAAGTGAGAAGAGTGTGTTTACCTGATTGTTTAATAAGCACGGGACATGTTACCAGATGAACAGCATAAGTGAGGAGAGTATGTTCCCCTGATTGTTTATTAAGCACGGGACATGTTACCAGATGAACAGTATAAGTGAAGAGAGTGTGTTCCCCTGATTGTTCAATACACACTGGACATGTTAATAGGTGAACAATATAATTGAGGAGAGTGTGTTCCCCTGATTGTTTAATGCACACGGGACATGTCACCAGGTGAACAGAATAAGTGAGGAGAGTGTGCTCCCCTGACTGTTTAATGCACACGGGACATGTCACCAGTTGAACAGAATAAGTGAGGAGAGTGTGTTCCCCTGATGGTTTAATATACACAGGACATGTTACCAGGTGAACAGTATAAGTGAGGAGAGTGTGTTTCCCTGATGGTTTTATATACACGGGACATGTTACCAGATGAACAGTGTAAGTGAGGAGATTGTGTTCCCCTGATGGTTTAATATACACGGGACATGTTACCAGGTGAACAGTATAAGCGAAGAGCGTGTGTTCCCCTGATTGTTTAATACACACGGGACATGTTACCAGGTGAACAGTATAAGTGAGGAGAGAGTGTTGCCTGATTGTTTAATACACACGGGACATGTTACCAGCTGAACAGTATAAGTGAGGAGAGAGTGTTCCCCTGATGGTTTAATACACACGGGACATGTTACCAGGTGAACAGTATAAGTGATGAGAGTGTGTTCCCCTGATTGTTTAATGCACACGGGTCACGTCACCAGGTGAACTTTATAAGTGAGGAGAGTGTGTTCCCCTGATTGTTTTATACACACGGGACATGTCGCCAGGTGAACACGATAAGTGAGGAGAGTGTGTTCCCCTGATTGTTTAATACACACAGGACATGTCACCAGGTGAACAGGAAAAGTGACGAGAGTGTGTTCCCCTGATTGATTAACACGCACGGTACATGTTACCAGGTGAACAGTATAAGTGAGGAGAGTGTGTTCCCCTGATTGTTTAATGCACACGGGACATGTCGCCAGGTGAACACTATAAGTGAGGAGAGTGTCTTCCCCTGATTGTTTAATACACACAGGACATGTCACCAGGTGAACAGGAAAAGTGAGGAGAGTGTGTTCCCCTGATTGATTAACACGCACGGGACATTTTACCAGGTGAACTGTATAAGTGAGGAGAGTGAGTTCCCCTGATTTTTTAATATACCCGGGACATGTCACCAGGTGATCAGTATAAGTGAGGAGAGTGTGTTCCCCGAATGGTTTAATGTACACGGGACATTTTACCAGATGAACAGAATAAGTGAGGAGACTGTGTTCCCCTGATGGTTTAATATACACGGGATATGTTACCAGGTGTACAGTATAAGTGAAGAGAGTGTGTTTCCCTGATTGTTTAATACACACGGGACATGTTACCTGGTGAACAGTATCTGTGAGGAGAGTGTGTTCCCCTGATTGTTTAATACACACAGGACATGTTACCAGGTGAACAGTATAAGTGAGGAGAGTGTGTTCCCCTGATTATTTAATACACACAGGACATGTTACCAGGTGAACAGAATAAGTGAGAAGACTGTGTTCCCCTGATTGTTTAATGCACACGGGACATGTCACCAGTTGAACAGCATAAGTGAGGATAGGGCTTTCCACTGATGGTTTAATACACACGGGACATGTTACCAGGTGAACAGTATAAGTGAGGAGAGTGTGTTCCCCTGATGGTTTAATACTCACGGGACATGTCACCAGGTGAACAGTATAAGTGAGGAGAGTGTGTTCCCCTGATGGTTTAAAACACACGACATGTCAACAGGTGAACAGCAAAAGTGAAGAGAGTGAGTTCCCCTGATTGTTTAATGCGCTCGGGACATGTAACCAAGTGAACAGTATAAGTGAGGAGAGTGTGTTCCCCTGATTGTTTAATACACACGGGACATGATACCAGGTGAACAGTATAAGTGAGGAGAGTGTGTTCCCCTGATTGTTTAATATACACGTGACATGTCACCAGTTGAACAGTATATGTGAGGAGAGGGCTTTCCCCTGATGGTTTAATATGCATGGGACTTGTTACCAGGTGAACAGTATAAGTGAGGAGAGTGTGTTCCCATGATGGTTTAATATACACGGGACATGTTCCCAGGTGAAAAGTATAAGTGAGGAGAGTGTGTTCCCCTGATGGTTTAATATACACGGGACATGTTACCAGGTGAACAGTATAAGTTAGGAGAGTGTGTTCCCCTGATCGTTTAGTATACACGGGACATGTTGCCAGCTGAACATTATAAGTGAGGAGAGATTGTTACCCTGACTGTTTAGTACGCACGGGACATGTCACCAGGTGAACAGTATAAGTGAGGAGAGTGTGTTCCCCTGATTGATTAATACGCACGGGACATGTTACCAGGTGAACAGTATAAGTGAGGAGAGTGTGTTCCCCTGTTGGTTTAATATACACGGGACATGTTACCAGGTGAACAGTATAAGTGAGGAGAGTGTGTTCCCCTGATTCTTTAATATACCCGGGACATGTCACCAGGTGATCAGTATAAGTGAGGAGAGTGTGTTCCCCTGATGGTTTAATATACACGGGACATGTTAGCAGGTGAACAGTATAAGTGAGGATTATGTTTTCCCCTGATGATTTAATATAAATGGGACACGTTCCCAGGTGAACAGTATAAGTGAGGATTATGTTTTCCCCTGATGGTTTAATACACACGGGACATGTTACCAGGTGAACAGTATAAGTGAGGTGGGGGTGTTCCCCTGATGGTTTAATATACACAGGACATGTTACCAGGTGAACAGTATACGTGAGGAGAGTGTGTTCCCCTGATTGTTTAATACACACGGGACATGTTACCAGGTGAACAGTATAAGTGAGGAGAGAGTGTTCCCCTGATGGTTTAATACACACGGGTCATGTTTCCAGGTGAACAGTATAAGTGAGGAGAGTGTGTTGCCTGATAGTTTAATACACACGGGACATGTTACCAGGTGAACAGTATAAGTGAGGAGAGAGTGTTCCCCTGATGGTTTAATACACACGGGACATGTTACCAGGTGAACTTTATAAGTGAGGAGAGTGTGTTCCCCTGATTGTTTAATACACACAGGACATGTCACCAGGTGAACATGAAAAGTGAGGAGAGTGTGTTCCGCTGATTGATTAACACGCACGGGACATGTTACCAGGTGAACAGTATAAGTGAGGAGAGTGTGTTCCCCTGATTGTTTAATGCACACGGGTCACGTCACCAGGTGAACTTTATAAGTGAGGAGAGTGTGTTCCCCTGATTGTTTTATACACACGGGACATGTCGCCAGGTGAACACTATAAGTGAGGAGAGTGTGTTCCCCTGATTGTTTAATACACACAGGACATGTCACCAGGTGAACAGGAAAAGTGAGGAGAGTGTGTTCCCCTGATTGATTAACACGCATGGGACATGTTACCACGTGAACAGTATAAGTGAGGAGAGTGAGTTCCCCTGATTTTTTAATATACCCGGGACATGACACCAGGTGATCAGTATAAGTGAGGAGAGTGTGTTCCCCTGATGGTTTAATATACACGGGACATTTTCCAGATGAACATGATAAGTGAGGAGATTGTGTTCCCCTGATGCTTTAATATACACGGGATATGTTACCAGGTGTACAGTATAAGTGAAGAGAGTGTGTTTCCCTGATTGTTTAATATTCACTGGACATGTTACCAGATGAACAGTCTAAGTGAGGAGAGCGTGTTCCTCTGATGGTTTAATATGCACGGGACATGTTACCAGCTGAACAGTATAAGTGAGGAGAGTGAGTTCCCCTGATTTTTTAATATACCCGGGACATGTCACCAGGTGATCAGTATAAGTGAGGAGAGTGTGTTCCCCTGATGGTTCAATATACACGGGACATGTTACCAGATGAACATGATAAGTGAGGAGATTGTGTTCCCCTGATGCTTTAATATACACGGGATATGTTACCAGGTGTACAGTATAAGTGAAGAGAGTGTGTTTCCCTGATTGTTTAATACACACGGGACATGTTACCTGGTGAACAGTATAAGTGAGGAGAGTGTGTTCCCCTGATTGTTTAATACACACAGGACATGTTACCAGGTGAACAGTATAAGTGAGGAGAGTGTGTTCCCCTGATTGTTTAATACACACGGACATGTTAATAGGTGACCAGAATAATTGAGGAGACTGTGTTCCCCTGATTGTTTAATGCACACGGGACATGTCACCAGTTGAACAGTATAAGTGAGGAGAGGACATTCCCCTGATGGTTTAATACACACGGGACATCTTACCAGGTGAACAGTATAAGTGAGGAGAGTGTGTTGCCCTGATGGTTTAATACACACGGGACATGTCACCAGGTGAACAGTATAAGTGAGGAGAGTGTGTTCCCCTGATGGTTTAAAACACACGACATGTCAACAGGTGAACAGTAAAAGTGAAGAGAGTGAGTTCCCCTGATTGTTTAATACGCACGGGACATGTAACCAAGTGAACAGTATAAGTGAGGAGAGTGTGTTCCCCTGATTGTTTAATACACACGGGACATGATACCAGGTGAACAGTATAAGTGAGGAGAGTGTGTTCCCCTGATTGTTTAATACACACGTGACATGTCACCAGTTGAACAGTATAAGTGAGGAGAGGGCTTTCCCCTGATGGTTTAATATATATGGGACTTGTTACCAGGTGAACAGTATAAGTGAGGAGAGTGTGTTCCCCTGATGGTTTAATATAAACGGGACATGTTCCCAGGTGAAAAGTATAAGTGAGCAGAGTGCTTTCCCCTGATGGTTTAATATACACGGGACATGTTTCCAGGTGAACAGTATAAATTAGGAGAGTGTGTTCCCCTGATCGTTTAGTATACACGGGACATGTTGCCAGGTGAACAGTATAAGTGAGGAGAGATTGTTACCCTGACTGTTTAGTACGCACGGGACATGTCACCAGGTGAACAGTATAAGTGAGGAGAGTGTGTTCCCCTGATTGATTAACACGCACGGGACATGTTACCAGGTGCACAGTATAAGTGAGGATTATGTTTTCCCCTGATGATTTAATATACACGGGACATGTTAGCAGGTGAACAGTATAAGTGAGGAGAGGGTGTTCCCCTGATGGTTTAATATACATGGGACTTGTTACCAGGTGAACAGTATAAGTGAGGAGAGTGTGTTCCCCTGATGGATTAATATACACGGGACATGTTCCCAGGTGAACAGTATAAGTGAGGAGATTATGTTCCCCTGATGTTTTAATATACACGGAACATGTTACCAGGTGAACAGTATAAGTGAGGAGAGTGTGTTCCCCTGATTGCTAAATGCACACAGGACATGTTACCAGGTAAACAGCATAAGTGAGGAGATTGTGTTCCCCTGATGGTTTAATACTGATGGGACATTTCCGCAGGTGAACAGTATAAGTGAGGAGAGAGTGTTCCCCTGATGGTTTAATACACACAGGACATGTCAACAGGTGAACAGTATCAGTGAGGAGATTGAGTTCCCCTGATGGTTTAATCCTGACGGGACATGTTACCAGGAGAACAGTATAAGTGAGGAGAGTGTGTTCCCCTGATTGTTTAATATGCACGGGACATGTAACCAAGTGAACAGTATAAGTGAGGAGAGTGTGTTCCCCTGATGGTTTAACACGCACGGGACATGTTACCAGGTGAACAGTATAAGTGAGGAGAGTGTGTTCCCCTGATGGTTTAATATACACACGACATTATACCAGGTCAACAGTATAAGTGAGGGGAGTGAATTCCCCTGATTGTTTAATATTCACTGGACATGTTACCAGATGAACAGTCTAAGTGAGGAGAGCGTGTTCCCCTGATGGTTTAATATGCACGGGACATGTTACCAGCTGAACAGTATAAGTGAGGAGAGTGAGTTCCCCTGATTTTTTAATATACCCGGGACATGTCACCAGGTGATCAGTATAAGTGAGGAGAGTGTGTTTCCCTGATGGTTGAATATACACTGGACATTTTACCAGATGAGCATGATAAGTGAGGAGATTGTGTTCCCCTGATGCTTTAATATACACGGGATATGTTACCAGGTGTACAGTATAAGTGAAGAGAGTGTGTTTCCCTGATTGTTTAATACACACGGGACATGTTACCTGGTGAACAGTATAAGTGAGGAGAGTGTGTTCCCCTGATTGTTTAATACACACAGGACATGTTTCCAGGTGAACAGTATAAGTGAGGAGAGTGTGTTCCCCTGATTGTTTAATACACACGGACATGTAATAGGTGACCAGAATAATTGAGGAGACTGCGTTCCCCTGATTGTTTAATGCACACGGGACATGTCACCAGTTGAACAGTATAAGTGAGGAGAGGGCATTCCCCTGATGGTTTAATACACACGGGACATGTTACCAGGTGAACAGTATAAGTGAGGAGAGTGTGTTGCCCTGATGGTTTAATACTCACGGGACATGTCACCAGGTGAACAGTATAAGTGAGGAGAGTGTGTTGCCCTGATGGTTTAATACACACGGGACATGTTACCAGGTGAACAGTATAAGTGAGGATAGTGTGTTCCCATGATGGTTTAATACGCACGGGACATTTCACCAAGTGAATTGTATAAATGAGGAGAGTGTGTTCTCCTGATGATTTAATGCACACTGGACATGTTACCAGGTGAACAGTATAAGTGAGGAGAGAGTGTTCCACTGATGGTTTAATGCACACGGGACATGTTACCAGGTGAACAGTATAAGTGAGGAGAGTGCTTTCCCCTGATGGTTTAATATTCACGGGACATGTTACCAGGTGAACAGTATAAGTGAGGTGAGTGTGTTCCCCTGATGGTTTAACACGCACGGGACGTCACCTGGTGAACAGTATAAGTGTGGAGAGTGCGTTCCCCTGATTGTTTAATACACACGGGACATGTCACCAGGTGAACAGTATAAGTGAGGAGTGTGTGTTCCGCTGATTGTTTAATACTCACGGGGCATGTTGCCAGGTGAAAAGTATAAGTGAGGAGAATGTGTTCCCCTGATGGTTTAACACGCACGGGAAATGTTACCAGGTGAACAGTATAAGTGTGGAGTGTGTGTTCCCATGATTGTTTATTACACACGGGACATGTCACCTGGTGAACAGTATAAGTGAGGAGAGTGTGTTCCCCTGATGGGTTAACACGCACGGGACATGTTACCAGGTGAACAGTATAAGTGAGGATAGTGTGTTCCCCTGATGGTTTAATATACACGGGACATGTTACCAGGTGAACAGTATAAGTGAGGAGACTGTATGCCCCTGATGGTTTAATATACACGGGACATGTTACCAGGTGAACAGTATAAGTGAGGAGACTGTATGCCCCTGATGGTTTAATATACATAGGACATGTTACCAGGTGAAGAGTAGAAGTGAGGAGAGTCTGTTCGCCTGATGGTTTAATATACGCGGGACATGTTACCAGGTGAACAGCATAAGTGAAGAGAATGTGTTCCCCTGATTGTTTCATACACACGGGACATGTTACCATGTGAACAGTATAAGTGAGGAGAGTGTGTTCCCCTGATGGTTTAATATACATGGGACATGTTACCAGGTGAACAGTATAAGTGAGGAGAGTGTGTTCCCCTGATTGATTAATACACACGGGACATGTTACCAGGTGAACAGTATAAGTGAGGAGAGTGTGTTCCCCTGATTGTTTAATACTCACGGGACATGTTACCAGGTGAACAGTATAAGTGAGGAGACTGTGTTCCCCTGATGCTTTAATACACCCGGGACATGTTACCAGGTGAACAGTATAAGTGAGGAGAGTGTGATCCAATGATTGTTTAATACTGACGGGATCTGTCACCAGGTGAAGAGTAGAAGTGAGGAGAGTGTGTTCGCCTGACGGTTTAATATACGCGGGACATGTTACCAGGTGAACAGCATAAGTGAAGAGAATGTCTTCCCCTGATTGTTTCAGACACACGGGACATGTTACCAGGTGAACAGTATAAGTGAGGAGAGTGTGTTCCCCTGATGGTTTAATATACATGGGACATGTTACCAGGTGAACAGTATAAGTGAGGAGACTTTGTTCCCCTGATGGTTTAATATACATGGGACATGTTACCAGGTGAACAGTAGAAGTGAAGAGAGAGTGTTCCCCTGATTGTTTAATACACACGGGACATGTTACCAGGTGAACAGTATAAGTGAGGAGAGTGAGTTCCCCTGATGGTTTAATACAAACAGGACATGTCAACAGGTGAACAGTATATGTGAGGAGAGTGTGTTCCCCTGATTGTTTAATACGCACGGGACATGTTACCAGGTGAACAGTATAAGTGAGGAGAGTGTGTACCCCTGATTGTTTAATACACACGGGACATGTTACCAGGTGAACAGGATAAGTGAGGAGAGTGACTTCCCCTGATGGTTTAATACGCATGGGACATTTCACCAAGTGAACTGTATAAGTGAGGAGAGTGTGTTCCCCTGATGATTTAATGCACAAAGGACATGTTACCAGGTGAACAGTATAAGTGAGGAGAGAGTGTTCTCCTGATGGTTTAATATACACGGGACATGTCACCAGGTGAACAGTATAAGTGAGGAGAGTGTGTTCCCCTGATGGTTTAATATACACGGGACATGTCACCAGGTGAACAGTATAAGTGCGGAGAGTGTGTTCCCCTGATTGTTTAACACACACGGGACATGTCACCAGGTGAACAGTATAAGTGAGGAGAGTGTGTTCCCCTGATAGTTTAATACTCACGGGACATGTTGCCAGGTGAACAGTATAAGTGAGGAGAGTGTGTTCCCCAGATTGTTTAATACACACGGGACATGTCACCAGGTGAACAGTATAAGTGAGGAGAGTGTGTTCCCCTGATTGTTTAATACTCACGGGACATGTTGCCAGGTGAACAGTGTAAGTGAGGAGAGTGTGTTCCCCTGATGGGTTAACACGCACGGGACATGTTACCAGGTGAACAGTATAAGTGAGGATAGTGTGTTCCCCTGATGGTTTAATATACACGGGACATGTTACCAGGTGAACAGTATAAGTGAGGAGACTGTATGCCCCTGATGGTTTAATATACACGGGACATGTTACCAGGTGAACAGTATAAGTGAGGAGACTGTATGCCCCTGATGGTTTAATATACATAGGACATGTCACCAGGTGAAGAGTAGAAGTGAGGAGAGTCTGTTCGCCTGATGGTTTAATATACGCGGGACATGTTACCAGGTGAACAGCATAAGTGAAGAGAATGTGTTCCCCTGATTGTTTCATACACACGGGACATGTTACCATGTGAACAGTATAAGTGAGGAGAGTGTGTTCCCCTGATGGTTTAATATACATGGGACATGTTACCAGGTGAACAGTATAAGTGAGGAGAGTGTGTTCCCCTGATTGATTAATACACACGGGACATGTTACCAGGTGAACAGTATAAGTGAGGAGAGTGTGTTCCCCTGATTGTTTAATACTCACGGGACATGTTACCAGGTGAACAGTATAAGTGAGGAGACTGTGTTCCCCTGATGCTTTAATACACCCGGGACATGTTACCAGGTGAACAGTATAAGTGAGGAGAGTGTGATCCAATGATTGTTTAATACTGACGGGATCTGTCACCAGGTGAAGAGTAGAAGTGAGGAGAGTGTGTTCGCCTGACGGTTTAATATACGCGGGACATGTTACCAGGTGAACAGCATAAGTGAAGAGAATGTCTTCCCCTGATTGTTTCAGACACAAGGGACATGTTACCAGGTGAACAGTATAAGTGAGGAGAGTGTGTTCCCCTGATGGTTTAATATACATGGGACATGTTACCAGGTGAACAGTATAAGTGAGGAGACTTTGTTCCCCTGATGGTTTAATATACATGGGACATGTTACCAGGTGAACAGTAGAAGTGAAGAGAGAGTGTTCCCCTGATTGTTTAATACACACGGGACATGTTACCAGGTGAACAGTATAAGTGAGGAGAGTGAGTTCCCCTGATGGTTTAATACAAACAGGACATGTCAACAGGTGAACAGTATATGTGAGGAGAGTGTGTTCCCCTGATTGTTTAATACGCACGGGACATGTTACCAGGTGAACAGTATAAGTGAGGAGAGTGTGTACCCCTGATTGTTTAATACACACGGGACATGTTACCAGGTGAACAGGATAAGTGAGGAGAGTGACTTCCCCTGATGGTTTAATACGCATGGGACATTTCACCAAGTGAACTGTATAAGTGAGGAGAGTGTGTTCCCCTGATGATTTAATGCACAAAGGACATGTTACCAGGTGAACAGTATAAGTGAGGAGAGAGTGTTCTCCTGATGGTTTAATATACACGGGACATGTCACCAGGTGAACAGTATAAGTGAGGAGAGTGTGTTCCCCTGATGGTTTAATATACACGGGACATGTCACCAGGTGAACAGTATAAGTGCGGAGAGTGTGTTCCCCTGATTGTTTAACACACACGGGACATGTCACCAGGTGAACAGTATAAGTGAGGAGAGTGTGTTCCCCTGATAGTTTAATACTCACGGGACATGTTGCCAGGTGAACAGTATAAGTGAGGAGAGTGTGTTCCCCAGATTGTTTAATACACACGGGACATGTCACCAGGTGAACAGTATAAGTGAGGAGAGTGTGTTCCCCTGATTGTTTAATACTCACGGGACATGTTGCCAGGTGAACAGTGTAAGTGAGGAGAGTGTGTTCCCCTGATGGTTTAACACGCACGGGACATGTTACCAGGTGAACAGTATAAGTGAGGAGAGTGTGTTACCCTGATTGTTTAATACTCACGGGCCATGTTGCTAGGTGAACAGTATAAGTGAGGAGAGAGTGTTCCATTGATGGTTTAATGCACACGGGGCATGTTACCAGGTGAACAGTATAAGTGAGGAGAGTGTGTTCCCCTGATTGTTTAATACGCACCGGACATGTCACCTGGTGAACAGTATAAGTGAGGTGAGTGTGTTCCCCTGATGGTTTAATATACACGGGACATATTAGCAGGTGAACAGTATAAGTGAGGAGAGTGTTTTCCCCTGATTGTTTAATACACACGGGACATGTCACCAGGTGAACAGTATAAGTGAGGAGAGTGTGTTCCCCTGATTGTTTAATACTCACGGGACATGTTGCCAGGTGAACAGTATAAGTGAGGAGAGTGCTTTCCCCTGATGGTTTAATATTCACGGGACATGTTGCCAGGTGAACAGTATAAGTGAGGAAAGTGTGTTCCCCTGATCGTTTAACACGCACGGGACATGTTACCAGGTGAACAGTATAAGTGAGGAGAGTGTGTTACCCTGATTGTTTAATACACTCGGGACATGTCACCTGGTGAACAGAAAAAGTGAGGAGAGTGTGTTCCCCTGATGGTTTAATATACTCGGGACATGTTACCAAGTGAAATGTATAATTGAGGAGAGTGTGTTCCCCTGATGGTTTAATATAGACGGTACATGTCACCAGGTGAACAGTATAAGTGAGGAGATTGTGTTCCCCTGATGGTTTAATATAGACGGGACATGTTCCCAGGTGAACAGTATAAGTGAGGAGAGTGTGTTCCCCTGATGGTTTAATATACACAGGGCATATTACCAGGTGAACAGTACAAGTGAGGAGAGTGTGTTCCCCTTATGGTTTAATACACACGGGACATGTTACCAGGTGAACAGTATAAGTGAGGAGAGTGAGCTCCCCTGATTGTTTAATACACACGGGACATGTAACCAAGTGAACAGTATAAGTGAGGAGAGTGTGTTCCCCTGATTGTTTAATGCACACAGGACATGTTACCAGGTGAACAGTGTAAGTGAGGAGAGTGTATTCCCCTGATGGTTTAATATACACACGACATGATACCAGGTGAACAGTATAAGTGAGGAGACAATATTCCCCTGATTGTTTAATACACACGGGACATGTCACCTGGTGAACAGTATAAGTGAGGAGAGTGTGTTCCCCTGATGATTTAATATACACGGGACATGTTACCTGGTGAACAGTATAAGTGAGGAGAGTGTGTTCCCCTGATTGTTTAATACACACGGGACATGTTGCCAGGTGAACAGTATAAGTGAGGAGAGTGTGTTCCCCTGATGGTTTAACAAGCACGGGACATGTTACCAGGTGAACAGTATTAGTGAGGAGAGTGTGTTCCCCTGATTGTTTAATACTCACGGGACATGTTGCCAGGTGAACAGGATAAGTGAGGAGAGTGTCTTCCCCTTATGGTTTAATACTGATGGGACATTTCCGCAGGTGAACAGTATAAGTGAGGAGAGTGTGTTCCCCTGATTGTTTAATCCTGACGGGACATGTTACCAGGAGAACAGTATAAGTGAGGAGAGTGTGTTCCCCAGATTGTTTAATATGCACAGGACATGTTACCAGGTGAACAGTATAAGTGAGTAGAGTGTGTTCCCCTGATGGTTTAACACGCACGGGACATGTTACCAGGTGAACAGTATAAGTGAGGAGAGTGTGTTCCCCTGATGGTTTAATATACACACGACATGATACCAGGTGAACAGTATAAGTGAGGAGACAATATTCCCCTGATTGTTTAATACACACGGGAAATGTCACCAGGTGAACAGGATAAGTGAGGAGAGTGTGTTCCCCTGATTGTTTAATACACACGGGACATGTCACCTGGTGAACAGTATAAGTGAGGAGAGTGTGATCCCGTGATGGTTTAATATACACGGGACATGTTACCAGGTGAACAGTATAGGTGAGGAGAGCGTGTTCCCCTGATGGTTTAATATGCACGGGACATGTTACCAGCTGAACAGTATAAGTGAGGGGAGTGTGTTCCCCTGATGGTTTAATACGCAGGGGACATTTCACCAAGTGAACTGTATAAGTGAGGAGAGTGTGTTCCCCTGATGATTTAATGCACACAGGACATGTTACCAGGTGAACAGTATAAGTGAGGAGAGAGTGTTCCATTGTTGGTTTAATGCACACGGGACATGTTACCAGGTGAACAGTATAAGTGTGGAAAGTATGTTCCCCTGATGGTTTAACACGCACGGGACATGTTACCAGGTGAACAGTATAAGTGCGGAGAGTGTGTTCCCCTGATTGTTTAATACACACGGGACATGTTGCCAGGTGAACAGTATAAGTGTGGAAAGTATGTTCCCCTGATGGTTTAACACGCACGGGACATTATACCAGGTGAACCGTATAAGTGAGGAGAGTGTGTTCCCCTGATTGTTTAATACACACGGGACATGTTACCTGGTGAACAGTATATGTGAGGGGAGTGCTTTCCCCTGATGGTTTAACACGCACGGGACATGTTACCAGGTGAACAGTATAAGTGAGGAGAGTGTGTTCCCCTGATGGTTTAACACGCACGGGACATGTTACCAGGTGAACAGTATAAGTGAGGAGAGTGTGTTCCCCTGATTGTTTAATACACACGGGACATGTCACCTGGTGAACAGTATAATTGAGGAGAGTGTGTTCCCCTGATGGTTTAATATACTCGGGACATGTTACCAAGTGAAATGTATAATTGAGGAGAGTGTGTTCCCCTGATGGTTTCATATACACGGGACATGTTACCTGGAGAACAGTATATGTGGGTGGAGTGCTTTCCCCTGATGGTTTAATATTCACGGGAAATGTTACCAGGTGAACAGTATAATTGAGGAGAGTGTGTTCCCCTGATGGTTTAATATACATGGGACATGTTACCAGGTGAACAGTGTAAGTGAGGAGAGTGTATTCCCCTGATTGTTTAATACTCACGGGACATGTTGCCAAGTGAACAGTATAAGTGAGGAGAGTGTGTTCCCCTGATGGTTTAACATGCACGGGACATTATACCAGGTGAACAGTATAAGTGAGGAGAGTGTGTTCCCCTGATGGTTTAACACGCACGGGACATTATACCAGGAGAACCGTATAAGTGAGGAGAGTGTGTTCCCCTGATTGTTTAATACACACGGGACATGTTACCTGGTGAACAGTATAATTGAGGAGAGTGTGTTCCCCTGATGGTTTAATATACTCGGGACATGTTACCAAGTGAAAGGTATAATTGAGGAGAGTGTGTTCCCCTGATGGTTTCATATACACGGGACATGTTACCTGGAGAACAGTATATGTGAGGGGAGTGCTTTCCCCTGATGGTTTAATATTCACGGGACATGTTACCAGGTGAACAGTATAATTTAGGAGAGTGTGTTCCCCTGATGGTTTAATATACACGGGACATGTTACCAGGAGAACAGTGTAAGTGAGGAGAGTGTATTCCCCTGATTGTTTAATACTCACGGGACATGTTGCCAAATGAACAGTATAAGTGAGGAGAGTGTGTTCCCCTGATGGTTTAACATGCACGGGACATTATACCAGGTGAACAGTATAAGTGAGGAGAATGTGTTCCCCTGATGGTTTAACACGTACGGGACATTATACCAGGTGAACAGTATAAGTGAGGAGAGTGTGTTCCCCTGATTGTTTAATACACACGGGACATGTTACCTGGTGAACAGTATAATTGAGGAGAGTGTGTTCCCCTGATGGTTTAATATACTCGGGACATGTTACCAAGTGAAAGGTATAATTGAGGAGAGTGTGTTCCCCTGATGGTTTCATATACACGGGACATGTTACCTGGAGAACAGTATATGTGAGGGGAGTGCTTTCCCCTGATGGTTTAATATTCACGGGACATGTTACCAGGTGAACAGTATAGTTGAGGAGAGTGTGTTCCCCTGATGGTTTAATATACACGGGACATGTTACCAGGTGAACAGTGTAAGTGAGGAGAGTGTATTCCCCTGATTGTTTAATATACCCGGGACATGGCACCAGGTGAACTGTATAAGTGAGGAGAGTGTGTTCCCCTGATTGTTTAATACACACGGGACATGTCACCTGGTGAACAGTATAAGTGAGGAGAGTGTGTTCCCCTGATGATTTAGTATACACGGGACATGTTACCTGGTGAACAGTATAAGTGAGGAGAGTGTGTTCCCCTGATTGTTTAATACACACGGGACATGTCACCAGGTGAGCAGTATAAGTGAGGAGAATGTGTTCCCCTGATTGTTTAATACTCACGGGACATGTTGCCAGGTGAACAGTATAAGTGAGGAGAGTGTGTTCCCCTGATGGTTTAACACGCACGGGACATGTTACCAGGTGAACAGTATTAGTGAGGAGAGTGTGTTCCCCTGATTGTTTAATACTCACGGGACATGTTGCCAGGTGAACAGGATAAGTGAGGAGAGTGTCTTCCCCTTATGGTTTAATACTGACGGGACATGTCACCAGATGAACAGTATAAGTGAGGAGAGTGAGTTCCCCTGATTGTTTAATACACACAGGACATGTTACCAGGAAAACAGCATAAGTGAGGAGATTGTGTTCCCCTATGGTTTAATACTGATGGGACATTTCCGCAGGTGAACAGTATAAGTGAGGACAGTGTGTTCCCCTGATTGTTTAATCCTGACGGGACATGTTACCAGGAGAACAGTATAAGTGAGGAGAGTGTGTTCCCCAGATTGTTTAATATGCACAGGACATGTTACCATTTGAACAGTATAAGTGAGTATAGTGTGTTCCCCTGATGGTTTAACACGCACGGGACATGTTACCAGGTGAACAGTATAAGTGAGGAGAGTGTGTTCCCCTGATGGTTTAATATACACACGACATGATACCAGGTGAACAGTATAAGTGAGGAGACAATATTCCCCTGATTGTTTAATACACACGGGAAATGTCACCAGGTGAACAGGATAAGTGAGGAGAGTGTGTTCCCCTGATTGTTTAATACACACGGGACATGTCACCTGGTGAACAGTATAAGTGAGGAGAGTGTGATCCCGTGATGGTTTAATATACACGGGACATGTTACCAGGTGAACAGTATAAGTGAGGAGAGAGTGTTCCACTGATGGTTTAATATTCACTGGACATGTTACCAGATGAACAGTCTAAGTGAGGAGAGGGTGTTCCCCTGATGGTTTAATATGCACGGGACATGTTACCAGCTGAACAGTATAAGTGAGGAGAGTGTGTTCCCCTGATGGTTTAACAAGCACGGGACATGTTACCAGGTGAACAGTATTAGTGAGGAGAGTGTGTTCCCCTGATTGTTTAATACTCACGGGACATGTTGCCAGGTGAACAGGATAAGTGAGGAGAGTGTCTTCCCCTTATGGTTTAATACTGATGGGACATTTCCGCAGGTGAACAGTATAAGTGAGGAGAGTGTGTTCCCCTGATTGTTTAATCCTGACGGGACATGTTACCAGGAGAACAGTATAAGTGAGGAGAGTGTGTTCCCCAGATTGTTTAATATGCACAGGACATGTTACCAGGTGAACAGTATAAGTGAGTAGAGTGTGTTCCCCTGATGGTTTAACACGCACGGGACATGTTACCAGGTGAACAGTATAAGTGAGGAGAGTGTGTTCCCCTGATGGTTTAATATACACACGACATGATACCAGGTGAACAGTATAAGTGAGGAGACAATATTCCCCTGATTGTTTAATACACACGGGAAATGTCACCAGGTGAACAGGATAAGTGAGGAGAGTGTGTTCCCCTGATTGTTTAATACACACGGGACATGTCACCTGGTGAACAGTATAAGTGAGGAGAGTGTGATCCCGTGATGGTTTAATATACACGGGACATGTTACCAGGTGAACAGTATAGGTGAGGAGAGCGTGTTCCCCTGATGGTTTAATATGCACGGGACATGTTACCAGCTGAACAGTATAAGTGAGGGGAGTGTGTTCCCCTGATGGTTTAATACGCAGGGGACATTTCACCAAGTGAACTGTATAAGTGAGGAGAGTGTGTTCCCCTGATGATTTAATGCACACAGGACATGTTACCAGGTGAACAGTATAAGTGAGGAGAGAGTGTTCCATTGTTGGTTTAATGCACACGGGACATGTTACCAGGTGAACAGTATAAGTGTGGAAAGTATGTTCCCCTGATGGTTTAACACGCACGGGACATGTTACCAGGTGAACAGTATAAGTGCGGAGAGTGTGTTCCCCTGATTGTTTAATACACACGGGACATGTTGCCAGGTGAACAGTATAAGTGAGGAGAGTGTGTTCCCCTGATGGTTTAACATGCACGGGACACTATACCAGGTGAACAGTATGAGTGAGGAGAGTGTGTTCCCCTGATGGTTTAACACGCACGGGACATTATACCAGGTGAACCGTATAAGTGAGGAGAGTGTGTTCCCCTGATTGTTTAATACACACGGGACATGTTACCTGGTGAACAGTATATGTGAGGGGAGTGCTTTCCCCTGATGGTTTAATATTCACGGGACATGTTACCAGGTGAAAGGTATAATTGAGGAGAGTGTGTTCCCCTGATGGTTTCTTATACACGGGACATGTTACCTGGAGAACAGTATTAGTGAGGGGAGTGCTTTCCCCTGATGGTTTAATATTCACGGGACATGTTACCAGGTGAACAGTATAATTGAGGAGAGTGTGTTCCCCTGATGGTTTAATATACATGGGACATGTTACCAGGTGAACAGTGTAAGTGAGGAGAGTGTATTCCCCTGATTGTTTAATACTCACGGGACATGTTGCCAAGTGAACAGTATAAGTGAGGAGAGTGTGTTCCCCTGATGGTTTAACATGCACGGGACATTATACCAGGTGAACAGTATAAGTGAGGAGAGTGTGTTCCCCTGATGGTTTAACACGCACGGGACATTATACCAGGAGAACCGTATAAGTGAGGAGAGTGTGTTCCCCTGATTGTTTAATACACACGGGACATGTTACCTGGTGAACAGTATAATTGAGGAGAGTGTGTTCCCCTGATGGTTTAATATACTCGGGACATGTTACCAAGTGAAAGGTATAATTGAGGAGAGTGTGTTCCCCTGATGGTTTCATATACACGGGACATGTTACCTGGAGAACAGTATATGTGAGGGGAGTGCTTTCCCCTGATGGTTTAATATTCACGGGACATGTTACCAGGTGAACAGTATAATTTAGGAGAGTGTGTTCCCCTGATGGTTTAATATACACGGGACATGTTACCAGGAGAACAGTGTAAGTGAGGAGAGTGTATTCCCCTGATTGTTTAATACTCACGGGACATGTTGCCAAATGAACAGTATAAGTGAGGAGAGTGTGTTCCCCTGATGGTTTAACATGCACGGGACATTATACCAGGTGAACAGTATAAGTGAGGAGAATGTGTTCCCCTGATGGTTTAACACGTACGGGACATTATACCAGGTGAACCGTATAAGTGAGGAGAGTGTGTTCCCCTGATTGTTTAATACACACGGGACATGTTACCTGGTGAACAGTATAATTGAGGAGAGTGTGTTCCCCTGATGGTTTAATATACTCGGGACATGTTACCAAGTGAAAGGTATAATTGAGGAGAGTGTGTTCCCCTGATGGTTTCATATACACGGGACATGTTACCTGGAGAACAGTATATGTGAGGGGAGTGCTTTCCCCTGATGGTTTAATATTCACGGGACATGTTACCAGGTGAACAGTATAGTTGAGGAGAGTGTGTTCCCCTGATGGTTTAATATACACGGGACATGTTACCAGGTGAACAGTGTAAGTGAGGAGAGTGTATTCCCCTGATTGTTTAATATACCCGGGACATGGCACCAGGTGAACTGTATAAGTGAGGAGAGTGTGTTCCCCTGATTGTTTAATACACACGGGACATGTCACCTGGTGAACAGTATAAGTGAGGAGAGTGTGTTCCCCTGATGATTTAGTATACACGGGACATGTTACCTGGTGAACAGTATAAGTGAGGAGAGTGTGTTCCCCTGATTGTTTAATACACACGGGACATGTCACCAGGTGAGCAGTATAAGTGAGGAGAATGTGTTCCCCTGATTGTTTAATACTCACGGGACATGTTGCCAGGTGAACAGTATAAGTGAGGAGAGTGTGTTCCCCTGATGGTTTAACACGCACGGGACATGTTACCAGGTGAACAGTATTAGTGAGGAGAGTGTGTTCCCCTGATTGTTTAATACTCACGGGACATGTTGCCAGGTGAACAGGATAAGTGAGGAGAGTGTCTTCCCCTTATGGTTTAATACTGACGGGACATGTCACCAGATGAACAGTATAAGTGAGGAGAGTGAGTTCCCCTGATTGTTTAATACACACAGGACATGTTACCAGGAAAACAGCATAAGTGAGGAGATTGTGTTCCCCTATGGTTTAATACTGATGGGACATTTCCGCAGGTGAACAGTATAAGTGAGGAGAGTGTGTTCCCCTGATTGTTTAATCCTGACGGGACATGTTACCAGGAGAACAGTATAAGTGAGGAGAGTGTGTTCCCCAGATTGTTTAATATGCACAGGACATGTTACCATTTGAACAGTATAAGTGAGTATAGTGTGTTCCCCTGATGGTTTAACACGCACGGGACATGTTACCAGGTGAACAGTATAAGTGAGGAGAGTGTGTTCCCCTGATGGTTTAATATACACACGACATGATACCAGGTGAACAGTATAAGTGAGGAGACAATATTCCCCTGATTGTTTAATACACACGGGAAATGTCACCAGGTGAACAGGATAAGTGAGGAGAGTGTGTTCCCCTGATTGTTTAATACACACGGGACATGTCACCTGGTGAACAGTATAAGTGAGGAGAGTGTGATCCCGTGATGGTTTAATATACACGGGACATGTTACCAGGTGAACAGTATAAGTGAGGAGAGAGTGTTCCACTGATGGTTTAATATTCACTGGACATGTTACCAGATGAACAGTCTAAGTGAGGAGAGCGTGTTCCCCTGATGGTTTAATATGCACGGGACATGTTACCAGCTGAACAGTATAAGTGAGGAGAGTGTGTTCCCCTGATGGTTTAATACGCAGGGGACATTTCACCAAGTGAACTGTATAAGTGAGGAGAGTGTGTTCCCCTGATGATTTAATGCACACAGGACATGTTACCAGGTGAACAGTATAAGTGAGGAGAGAGTGTTCCATTGATGGTTTAATGCACACGGGACATGTTACCAGGTGAACAGTATAAGTGAGGAAAGTGTGTTCCCCTGATGGTTTAACACGCACGGGACATGTTACCAGGTGAACAGTATAAGTGAGGAGAGTGTGTTCCCCTGATTGTTTAATACACACGGGACATGTCACCTGGTGAACAGTATAAGTGAGGAGAGTGTGATCCCCTGATGGTTTAATATACACGGGACATGTCACCAGGTGAACAGTATAAGTGCGGAGAGTGTGTTCCCCTGATTGTTTAATACACACGGGACATGTCACCAGGTGAACAGTATAAGTGAGGAGAGTATGTTCCCCTGATTGTTTAATACTCACGGGACATGTTGCCAGGTGAACAGTATAAGTGAGGAGAGTGTGTTCCCCTGATGGTTTAACACTCACGGGACATGTTACCAGGTGAACAGTATAAGTGAGGAGAGTGTGTTCCCCTGATTGTTTAATACTCACGGGACATTATACCAGGTGAACAGTATAAGTGAGGAGAGTGTGTTCCCCTGATGGTTTAACACGCACGGGACATTATACCAGGTGAACCGTATAAGTGAGGAGAGTGTGTTCCCCTGATTGTTTAATACACACGGGACATGTTACCTGGTGAACAGTATAATTGAGGAGAGTGTGTTCCCCTGATGGTTTAATATAGTCGGGACATGTTACCAAGTGAAAGGTATAATTGAGGAGTGTGTGTTCCCCTGATGGTTTCATATACACGGGACATGTTACCTGGAGAACAGTATATGTGAGGGGAGTGATTTCCCCTGATGGTTTAATATTCACGGGACATGTTACCAGGTGAACAGTATAATTGAGGAGAGTGTGTTCCCCTGATGGTTTAATATGCACGGGACATGTTACCAGGTGAACAGTGTAAGTGAGGAGAGTTTATTCCCCTGATTGTTTAATATACCCGGGACATGGCACCAGGTGAACAGTATAAGTGAGGAGAGTGTGTTCCCCTGATTGTTTAATACACACGGGACATGTCACCTGGTGAACAGTATAAGTGAGGAGAGTGTGTTCCCCTGATGGTTTAATATACACGGGACATGTTACCTGGTGAACAGTATAAGTGAGGAGAGTGTGTTCCCCTGATTGTTTAATACACACGGGACATGTCACCAGGTGAGCAGTATAAGTGAGGAGAATGTGTTGCCCTGATTGTTTAATACTCACGGGACATGTTGCCAGGTGAACAGTATAAGTGAGGAGAGTGTGTTCCCCTGATGGTTTAACACGCACGGGACATGTTACCAGGTGAACAGTATTAGTGAGGAGAGTGTGATCCCCTGATTGTGTAATACTCACGGGACATGTTGCCAGGTGAACAGTATAAGTGAGGAGAGGGTGTTCCCCTGATGGTTTAATATACTCGGGACATGTTACCAAGTGAAATGTATAATTGAGGAGAGTGTGTTCCCCTGATGGTTTCATATACACGGGACATGTTACCTGGAGAACAGTATATGTGGGTGGAGTGCTTTCCCCTGATGGTTTAATATTCACGGGAAATGTTACCAGGTGAACAGTATAATTGAGGAGAGTGTGTTCCCCTGATGGTTTAATATACACGGGACATGTTACCAGGTGAACAGTGTAAGTGAGGAGAGTGTATTCCCCTGATTGTTTAATATACCCGGGACATGGCACCAGGTGAACAGTGTAAGTGAGGAGAGTGTGTTCCCCTGATGGTTTAACACGCACGGGACATGTTACCAGGTGAACAGTATAAGTGAGGAGAGTGTGTTCCCCTGATGGTTTAACACGCACGGGACATGTTACCAGGTGAACAGTATAAGTGAGGAGAGTGTGTTCCCCTGATTGTTTAATACACACGGGACATGTCACCTGGTGAACAGTATAATTGAGGAGAGTGTGTTCCCCTGATGGTTTAATATACTCGGGACATGTTACCAAGTGAAATGTATAATTGAGGAGAGTGTGTTCCCCTGATGGTTTCATATACACGGGACATGTTACCTGGAGAACAGTATATGTGGGTGGAGTGCTTTCCCCTGATGGTTTAATATTCACGGGAAATGTTACCAGGTGAACAGTATAATTGAGGAGAGTGTGTTCCCCTGATGGTTTAATATACACGGGACATGTTACCAGGTGAACAGTGTAAGTGAGGAGAGTGTATTCCCCTGATTGTTTAATATACCCGGGACATGGCACCAGGTGAACAGTGTAAGTGAGGAGAGTGTGTTCCCCTGATGGTTTAACACGCACGGGACATGTTACCAGGTGAACAGTATAAGTGAGGAGAGTGTGTTCCCCTGATGGTTTAACACGCACGGGACATGTTACCAGGTGAACAGTATAAGTGAGGAGAGTGTGTTCCCTTGATTGTTTAATACTCACGGGACATGTTGCCAGGAGAACATTATATTGAGGAGAGTGTGTTCCCCTGATGGTTTAACACGCACGGGACATTAGACCAGGTGAACAGTATAAGTGAGGAGAGTGTGTTCCCCTGATTGTTTAATACACACAGGACATATTACCAGGTGAACAGTATAAGTGAGGAGAGTGTGTTCCCCTGATTGTTTAATACTCACGGGACATGTTGCCAGGTGAACAGTATAAGTGAGGAGAGTGTGTTCCCCTGAAGGTTTAACACGCACGGGACATTATACCAGGTGAACAGTATAAGTGAGGAGAGTGTGTTCCCCTGATTGTTTAATACTCACGGGACATGTTGCCAGGTGAACAGTATAAGTGAGGAGAGTGTGTTCCCCTGATTGTTTAATACATACAGGACATATTACCAGGTGAACAGTATAAGTGAGGAGAGTGTGTTCCCCTGATTGTTTAATACTCACGGGACATGTTACCAGCTGAACAGTATAAGTGAGGAGAGTGTGTTCCCCTGATGGTTTAACACGCACGGGACATGTTACCAGGTGAAGAGTATAAGTGTGGAGAGTGAGTTCCCCTGATTGTTTAATACTGACGGGACATGTCACCAGGTCAACAGTATAAGTGAGGAGAGTGTGTTCCCCTGATGGTTTAATATACACGGGACATGTGACCAGGTGAACAGTATAAGTGAGGAGAGCGAGTTCCCCTGATTGTTTAATACTGACGGGACATGTCACCAGGTCAACAGTATAAGTGAGGAGAGTGTGTTCCCCTGATTGTTTAATACTCACGGGACATGTTGCCAGGTGAACAGTATAAGTGAGGAGAGTGTGTTCCGCTGATGGTTTAATATACCCGGGTCAAGTCAGCAGGTGAACAGTATAATTGAGGAGAGTGTGTTCCCCTGATTGTTTAATACTGACGGGACATGTCACCAGGTGAACAGTATAAGTGAGGAGAGTGTGTTCCCCTGATGGTTTAATGCACACGGGACATGTTACCAGGTGAACAGGATAAGTGAGGAGAGTGCTTTCCCCTGATGGTTTAATATTCACGGGACATGTTACCAGGTGAATAGTATAAGTGAGGAGAGTGTGTTCCTCTGATGGTTTAACACACAGGACATGTTACCAGGTGAACAGTATTAGTGAGGAGAAGGTGTTCCCCTGATGGTTTAATATACACGGGACATGTTACCAGGTGAACAGTATAAGTGAGGAGAGTGAGTTCCCCTGATTGTTCAATACTGACGGGACATGTCACCAGGTCAACAGTATAAGTGAGGAGAGAGTGTTCCCCTGATTGTTTAATACTCACGGGACATGTTGCCAGGTGAACAGTAGAAGTGAGGAGAGTGTGTTCCGCTGATGGTTTAATATATCCGGGACAAGTCAGCAGGTGAACAGTATAATTGAGGAGAGTGTGTTCCCCTGATTGTTTAATACTGACGGGACATGTCACCAGCTGAACAGTATAAGTGAGGAGAGTGTGTTCCCCTGATGGTTTAATGCACACGGGACATGTTGCCAAGTGAACAGGATAAGTGAGGAGAGTGCTTTCCCCTGATGTTTTAATATTCACGGGACATGTTACCAGGTGAATGGTATAAGTGAGGAGAGTGTGTTCCTCTGATGGTTTAATACACACAGGACATGTTACCAGGTGAACAGTATAAGTGAGGAGAGTGTGTTCCCCTGATGGTTTAATTTTCACAGGAAATGTTGCCAGGTGAACAGTATAAGTGAGGAGAGTGTGTTCCCCTGATTGTTTAATACTCACGGGACATGTTGCCAGGTGAACAGTATAAGTGAGGAGAGTGTGTTCCCCTGATGGTTTAACACGCACGGGACATGTTACCAGGTGAACAGTATAAGTGAGGAGAGTGTGTTCCCCTGATTGTTTAATACTCACGGGACATGTTGCCAGGTGAACAGTATAAGTGAGGAGAGTGTGTTCCCCTGATGGTTTAATGCACTCGGGACATGTTACCAGGTGAACAGGATAAGTGAGGAGAGTGCTTTCCCCTGATGGTTTAATATTCACGGGACATGTTACCAGGTGAATAGTATAAGTGAGGAGAGTGTGTTCCTCTGATGGTTTAATACACACAGGACATGTTACCAGGTGAACAGTATAAGTGAGGAGAAGGTGTTCCCTTGATGGTTTAATTTTCACAGGACATGTTGCCAGGTGAACAGTATAAGTGAGGAGAGTGTGTTCCCCTGATTGTTTAATACTCACGGGACATGTTGCCAGGTGAACAGTATAAGTGAGGAGATTGTGTTCCCCTGATGGTTTAACACGCACGGGACATGTTACCAGGTGAACAGTATAAGTGAGGAGAGTGTGTTCCGCTGATGGTTTAATATACCCGGGAAATGTCACCAGGTGAAGAGTATAAGTGAGGAGAGTGTGTTCCCCTGATGGTTTAACACGCACGGGACATGTCACCAAGTGAAGAGTATAAGTGAGGAGAGTGTGTTCCCCTGATTGTTTAATACTCACGGGACATGTTGCCAGGTGAACAGTATAAGTGAGGAGAGTGTGTACCCGTGATGGTTTAATACACACGGGACATGTCACCTGGTGAACAGTATAAGTGAGGAGAGTGTGTTCCCCTGATGGTTTAATACACACGGTACATGTCACCTGGTGAACAGTATAAATGAGGAGAGTGTGTTCCCCTGATGGTTTAATGTACACGGGACATGTTACCAGCTGAACAGTATAAGTGAGGAGAGTGTGTTCTCCTGAATGTTCAATACACACGGGACATGTCACCTGGTGAGCAGCATAAGTGAGGAGAGTGTGTTCCCCTGATGGTTTATCACACACGGGACATGTCACCTGGTGAACAGTATATGTGAGGAGAGTGTGTTCCCGTGATGGTTTAATATACACAGGACATGTCACCAAGTGAAATGTATAATTGAGGAGATGTGTTCCCCTGATGGTTTAATATACACAGGACATGTCACCAAGTGAAATGTATAATTGAGGAGAGTGTGTTTCGCTGATGTTTTAATACACACGGGACATGTTACCAGGTGAACAGTATAAGTGAGGAGAGTGTGTTCCCCTGATGGTTTAATATACAGGGGACATGTTACCAGGTGAACAGTATAATTGAGGAGAGTGTGTTCCCCTGATGGTTTAATATACACAGGACATTTCACCAAGTGAAATGTATAATTGAGGAGATGAGTTCCCCTGATGGTTTAATATACACAGGACATTTCTACCAAGTGAAATGTATAATTGATGAGAGTGTGTTCCCCTGATGGTTTAATATACAAGGTTCATGTTACCAGGTGAACAGTATAAGTGAGGAGAGTGCTTTCCCCTGATGGTATAATATTCACGGGACATGTTACCAGGTGAATAGTATAAGTGAGGAGAAGGTGTTCCCCTGATGGTTTAATTTTCACAGGACGTGTTGCCAGGTGAACAGTATAAGTGAGGAGAGTGTGTACCCCTGATTGTTAAATACTCACGGGACATGTTTCCAGGTGAACAGTATAAGTGAGGAGAGTGTCTTCCCCTGATGGTTTAACACGCACGGGACATGTTACCAGGTGAACAGTATAAGTGAGGAGAGTGTGTTCCCCTGATTGTTTAATACTCACGGGACATGTTGCCAGGTGAACAGTATAAGTGAGGAGAGTGTGTTCCCCTGCTGGTTTAACACGCATTGAACATTATACCAGGTGAACTGTATAAGTGAGGAGAGTGGGTTCCCCTGATGGTTTCATATACACGGGACATGTTACCTGGAGAACAGTATATGTGAGGGGAGTGCTTTCCCCTGATGGTTTAATATTCACGGGACATGCTACCAGGTGAACAGTAGAATTGAGGAGAGTGTGTTCCCCTGATGGTTTAATATACACGGGACATGTTACCAGGTGAACAGTGTAAGTGAGGGGAGTGCATTCCCCTGATTGTTTAATCTACCCGGGACATGGCACCAGGTGAACAGTATAAGTGAGGAGAGTGTGTTCCCCTGATGGTTTAACACGCACGGGACATGTTACCAGGTGAAAAGTATAAGTGAGGAGAGTGTGTTCCCCTGATGGTTTAACACACACGGGACATGTTACCAGGTGAACAGTATAAGTGAGGAGAGTGAGTTCCCCTGATTGTTTAATACTGACGGGACATGTCACCAGGTCAACAGTGTAAGTGAGGAGTGTGTGTTCCCCTGATGGTTTAATATACACGGGACATGTTACCAGGTGAACAGTATAAGGGAGGAGAGTGAGTTCCCCTGATTGTTTAATACTGACGGAACATGTCACCAGGTCAACAGTATAAGTGAGGAGAGTGTGTTCCCCTGATTGTTTAATACTCACGGGACATGTTGCCAGGTGAACAGTATAAGTGAGGAGAGTGTGTTCCGCTGATGGTTTAATACTGACGAGACATGTCACCAGGTGAACAGTATAAGTGAGGAGAGTGTGTTCCCCTGATGGTTTAGTGCACACGGGACATGTTACCAGGTGAACAGGAGAAGTGAGGAGAGTGCTTTCCCCTGATGGTTTAATATTCACGGGACATGTTACCAGGTGAATAGTATAAGTGAGGAGAGTGTGTTCCTCTGATGGTTTAATACACACAGGACATGTTACTAGGTGAACAGTATAAGTGAGGAGAAGGTGTTCCCCTGATGGTTTAATTTTCACAGGACATGTTGCCAGGTGAACAGTATAATTGAGGAGAGTGTGTTCCCCTGATTGTTTAATACTCACGGGACATGTTGCCAGGTGAACAGTATAAGTGAGGAGAGTGTGTTCCCCTGATGGTTTAACACGCACGGGACATTTTACCAGGTGAACAGTATAAGTGAGGAGAGTGTGTTCCCCTGATTGTTTAATACTCACGGGACATGTTGCCAGGTGAACAGTATAAGTGAGGAGAGTGTGTTCCCCTGATGGTTTAACACGCACGGGACATTATACCAGGTGAACAGTATAAGTGAGGAGAGTGTGTTCCCCTGATGGTTTTACACGCACGGGACATTATACCAGGTGAACAGTATAAGTGAGGAGAGTGTGTTCCCCTGATTGTTTAATACACACGGGACATGTCACCTGGTGAACAGTATAATTGAGGAGAGTGTGTTCCCCTGATGGTTTAATATACTCGGGACATGTTACCAAGTGAAATGTATAATTGAGGAGAGTGTGTTCCCCTGATGGTTTCATATACACGGGACATGTTACCAGGTGAACAGTATAAGTGAGGAGAGTGTGTTCCCCTGATGGTTTAATATACACAGGACATGTTAGCAGATGAACAGTATAATTGAGGGGAATGTGTTCCCCTGATGGTTTAATATACACGGGACATGTAACCAGGTGAGCAGTATAAGTGAGGAGAGTGTGTTCCCCTGATGGTTTAACACGCATGGGACGTGTCACCAGGTGAAGAGTAGAAGTGAGGAGGAGGCTGTTCCCCTGATGGTCTAATATACACGGGACATGTTACCAGGTGAACAGTATATGTGAAGAGAGTGTGTTCCCCTAATGGTTTAATATACATGGGACATGTTACCAGGAGAACAGGAAAGTGAAGAGAGCCTGTTCCCCTGATTGCTTAATACACGTGGGACATGTTACAAGGTGACGAGTATAAGTGCGGAGAATGTGTTCCCCTCATTGTTGAATATACACGGGACATGTTTCCCGGTGAACAGTATAAGTGAGGAGATTGTTTTCCCCTGATGGTTTAATATACACGGGACATGTTTCCAGGTGAACAGTATAAGTGAGGAGACTGTATTCCCCTGATGGTTCTAATTACACGGGACATGTTAGCAGGTGAACGGTATAAGTGAGGAGAGCGTGTTCCCCTGATGGGTTAATATACACGGGACATGTTACCAGGTGAACAGTATAAGTGAGGAGACTGTATTCCCCTGATGGTTCAATATACACGGGATATGTTAGCAGGTGAACAGTATAAGTGAGGAGAATGTGTTCCCCTCATGGTTTAATATACATGGGGCATGTTGCCAGGTGAACAGTATAAGTGAGGAGAGTAGTTCCCCTGGTGGTTTAACATGCACGGAACATGTTACCAGGTGACGAGTATAAGTGAGGAGAGTGTGTTCCCCTCATTGTTTAATATACACGGGACATGTTAGCAGGTGAACAGTATAAGTGAGGAGAATGTGTTCCCCTGATGGTTTAATATACACGGGACATGTAAACAGGTGAACAGTATAAGTGAAGAGAGCGTGTTCCCCTGATTGTTTAATATACGTGGGACATGTTACCAGGTGAACAGTATAAGTGAGGAGAGTGTGTTCCCCTCATTGTTTAATATACACGGGACATGTTAGCAGGTGAACAGTATAAGTGAGGAGAGTGTGTTCCCCTGATGGTATAATATACACGGGACATGTTACCAGCTGAACAGTATAAGTGAGGAGAGGGCTTCCCCTGATGGCTTAATATACACGGGACATGTTACCAGGTGAACAGTATAAGTGAGGAGAGTGTGTTCCCCTGATGGTTTAATATAAACAGGACATGTTACCAGGTGAACAGTATAATTGAGGGGAATGTGTTCCCCTGATGGTTTAATATACACGGGACATGGTACCAGGTGAGCAGTATAAGTGAGGAGAGTGTGTTCCCCTGATGGTTTAACACGCACGGGACGTGTCACCAGGTGAAGAGTAGAAGTGAGGAGGAGGCTGTTCCCCTGATGGTCTAATATACACGGGACATGTTACCAGGTGAACAGTATATGTGAAGAGAGTGTGTTCCCCTGATGGTTTAATATACATGGGACATGTTACCAGGAGAACAGGAAAGTGAAGAGAGCCTGTTCCCCTGATTGCTTAATACACGTGGGACATGTTACAAGGTGACGAGTATAAGTGCGGAGAATGTGTTCCCCTCATTGTTTAATATACACGGGACATGTTAGCAGGTGAACAGTATCAGTGAGGAGGATGTGTTCCCCTGATGGTTTAATATACACGGGACATGTTTCCAGGTGAACAGTATAAGTGAGGAGATTGTTTTCCCCTGATGGTTTAATATACACGGGACATGTTTCCAGGTGAACAGTATAAGTGAGGAGACTGTATTCCCCTGATGGTTCTATATACACGGGACATGTTAGCAGGTGAACGGTATAAGTGAGGAGACTGTATTCCCCTGATGGTTCAATATACACGGGACATGTTAGCAGGTGAACAGTATAAGTGAGGAGAGTAGTTCCCCTGGTGGTTTAACATGCACGGGACATGTTACCAGATCAACAGTATAAGTGAGGAGAGTGTGTTCCCCTGATTGTTTAATACACACGGGACATGTTGCCAGGTGAAGAGTATAAGTGAAGAGAGTGTGTTCCCCTGATGTTTAATATACATGGGACATGATACCAGGTAAACAGGGTAAGTGAGGAGAGTGAGTTCCCCTGATGGTTTAATACAAACAGGACATGTCAACAGGTGAACAGTATAAGTGAGGAGAGTGTGTTCCCCTGATTGTTAAATACGGACGGGACATGTCACCAGGTGAACATTATAAGTGAGGAGAGAGTGTTCCCCAAATGGCTAAACACACACGGGACATGTTACCAGGTGAACAGTAGAAGTGAGGAGAGTGTGTTCCCCTGATGGTTTAATATACACGGGACATGTTACCAGGTGAACAGTATAAGTGAGGAGAGTGCTTTCCCCGGATGGTTTAATATACACGGGAAATGTTACCAGGTGAACAGTATAAGTGAGGAGAGTGTCTTCCCCTGATGGTATAATATACACGGGACATGTTACCAGGTGAACAGTATAAGTGAGGAGAGTGTGTTCCCCTGCTTGTTTAATAATCACGGGAGATGTTACCAGGTGAGCAGTATACGTGAAGAGAGCGTGTTCCACTGATGGTTTAACACGCACGGGACATGTTACCAGGTGAACAGTATAAGTGAAGAGAGCGTGTTCCCCTGATTGTTTAATATACGTGGGACATGTTACCAGGTGACGAGTATAAGTGAGGCGAGTGTGTTCCCCTGATTGTTTAATACACACGGGACATGTTGCCAGGTGAACAGAAAAGGGAGGAGAGTGTCTTCCCCTGATGGTTTAATACTGACAGGACATGATACCAGGTGAACAGAAGAAGTGAGGAGAGTGAGTTCCCCTGATTGTTTAATACACACGGGACATGTAACCAAGTGAACAGTATATGTGAGGAGAGTGTGTTCCCCTGATGGTTTAATATACACAGGACATGTTACCAGGTGACGAGTATAAGTGAGGAGAGTGTGTTCCCCTCATTGTTTAATATACACGGGACATGTTAGCAGGTGAACAGTATAAGTGAGGAGAATGTGTTCCCCTGATGGTTTAATATACACGGGACATGTAAACAGGTGAACAGTATAAGTGAAGAGAGCGTGTTCCCCTGATTGTTTAATATACGTGGGACATGTTACCTGGTGAACAGTATAAGTGAGGAGAGTGTGTTCCCCTCATTGTTTAATATACACGGGACATGTTTGCAGGTGAACAGTATAAGTGAGGAGAATGTGTTCCCCTGATGGTTTAATATACACGGGACATGTAAACAGGTGAACAGTAAAAGTGAGGTGAGTGTGTTCCCCTGATTGTTAAATATACACGGGACATGTTACCAGGTGAACAGTATAAGTGAGGAGAGTGTGTTCCCCTGATTGTTTAATATACACGGGATATGTTACCAGGTGAACAGTATAAGTGAGGAGAGTGTGTTCCCCTGATTGTTTAATACACAAGGGACATGTTACCAGGAGAACAGTATAAGTGAGGATAGTGTGTTCCCCTGATGGTTTAATATACACAGGTCATGATACCAGGTGAACAGTAGAAGTGAGGACAGTGAGTTCCCCTGATGGTTTAATATAGACGGGACATGTTAACAGGTGAACAGTATAAGTGAGGATAGTGTGTTCCCCTGATGGTTTAATATACACGGGACATGTAACCAGGTGAACAGTATAAGTGAAGAGAGTGTGTTCCCCTGATTGTTTAATACACATGGGACATGTTGCCAGGTGAAGAGTATAAGTGAAGAGAGTGTGTTCCCCTGATGGTTTAATATACATGGGGCATGTTACCAGGTGAACAGTGTAATTGAGGAGAGTGTGTCCCCCTGATGGTTTAATATACTCAGGACATGTTACCAGGTGAACAGTGTAAGTGAGGAGTGTGAGTTTCCCCGCTGGTTTAATGCAAACAGGACATGTCAACAGGTGAACAGTATAAGTGAGGAGAGAGTGTTTCCCTAATGGTTTAACACACACGGGACATGTTACCAGTTGAACAGTATAAGTGAGGAGAGTGTGTTCCCCTGATGGTTTATTATACACAGGACATGTCATCAGGTGAACAGTATAAGTGAGGAGAGTGTGTTCCCCTGATGGTTTAATATACACGGGACATGTTACCAGGTGAATAGTATAAGTGAGGAGAGTCCTTTCCCCTGATGGTTTAATATACACGGGACATGTTGCCAGGAGAACAGTATAAGTGAGGAGAGTGTGTTCCCCTGATGGTTTTATATACAGGGGACATGTTACCAGGTGAACAGTATAAGTGAGGAGAGTGTGTTCCCCTGATGGTATAATATACAATGGACATGTTACCAGGTGAACAGTATAAGTGAGGAGAGGGCTTACCCATGATGGTTTAATATACACGGGACATGTTCCCAGGTGAACAGTATAAGTGCGGAGACTGTATTCCCCTGATGGTTCAATATACACGGCACATGTTAGCAGGTGAATTGTATAATTGAGGAGAATGTGTTCCCCTGATGGTTTAATATACACGGGACATGTTACCAGGTGAACAGTATAAGTGAGGAGAGTTTGTTCCCCTGATGGTTAAACACGCACGGGACGTGTCACCAGGTGAAGAGTAGAAGTGAGGAGAGTGTGTTCCCCTGATGGTTTAATATACATGGGAGATGTTACCACGTGAACAGTACAAGTGAAGAGAGCGTGTTCCCCTGATTGTTTAATATACGTGGGACATGTTACCAGGTGACGAGTATAAGTGAGGAGAGTGTGTTCCCCTCATTGTTTAATATACACGGGACATGTTACCAGGTGAACAGTATAAGTGAGGATAGGGCTTTCCCCTGATGGTTTAATATACACGGGACAAGTCACCAGGTGAACAGTATAAGTGAGGAGATTGTGTTCCCCTGATGGTTTAATACTGACGGGACATTTCCCCAGGTGCACAGTATAACTGAGGAGAGTGTGTTCCCCTGAAGTTTTAATATACACAGGTCATGATACCAGGTGAAAAGTATAAGTGAGGAGAGTGTGTTCCCCTGATGGTATAATATACACGGGACATGTAACCAGGTGAACAGTATAAGTGAAGAGAGTGTGTTCCCCTGTTTGTTTAATACACACGGGACATGTTGACAGGTGAAGCGTATAAGTGAAGAGAGTGTGTTCCCCTCATTGTTTAATATACACGGGACATGTTAGCAGGTGAACAGTATCAGTGAGGAGAATGTGTTCCCCTGATGGTTTCATATACACGGGATATGTAAACAGGTGAACAGTATAAGTGAGGAGAGTGCGTTCCCCTGATTGTTAAATATACACGGGACATGTTACCAGCTGAACAGTATAAGTGAGGAGAGTGTGTTCCCCTGATGGTTTAATATACACGGGACATGTTGCCAGCTGAACAGTATAAGTGAGGAGAGTGTTTTCCCCATATGGTTTAATATACACGGGACAAGTCACCAGGTGAACAGTATAAGCGAGGAGATTGTGTTCCCCTGATGGTTTAATACTGACGGGACATTTCCCCCGGTGAACAGTATAAGTGAGGAGAGTGAGTTCCCCTGATGGTTTAATACAAACAGGACATGTCAACATTTGAACAGTATAAGTGAGGAGAGGGCTTTCCCTCGATGGTTTAATCTACACGGGACATGTTACCAGGTGAACAGTATAAGTGAGGAGAATGTGTTCCCCTGATGGTTCAATATACACGGGACATGTTACCAGGTGAACAGTATAAGTGAGGAGAGTGTGTTCCCCTGATGGTTTAATATGCGCGGGACATGTTACCAGGTGAACAGTATAAGTGAGGAGAGTGTGTTCCCCTCATTGTTTAATATACACGGGACATGTTTGCAGGTGAACAGTATAAGTGAGGAGAATGTGTTCCCCTCATTGTTTAATATACACGGGACATGTGAACAGGTGAACAGTAAAAGTGAGGTGAGTGTGTTCCCCTGATTGTTAAATATACACGGGACATGTTACCAGGTGAACAGTATAAGTGAGGAGAGTGTGTTCCCTTAATTGTTTAATATACACGGGATATGTTACCAGGTGAACAGTATAAGTGAGGAGAGTGTGTTCCCCTGATGTTTTAATATACACGGGACATGATGCCAGGTGAACAGGATACGTGAGGGGAGTGTGATCCCCTGATGGTTTAATATACACGGGACTTATTACCAGTTGAACAGTATAAGTGAGGAGAGGGCTTTCCCCTGATGGTTTAATATACACGGGATTTGTTGCCAGGTGAACAACATAAGTGAGGACAGTGAGTTCCCCTGATGGTTTAATACACATAGGACATGTCAACAGGTGAACAGTATATGTCAGGTGAGTGTGTTCCCCTGATTGTTTAATACACAAGGGACATGTTACCAGGTGAACAGAAAAGGGAGGAGAGTTTGTTCCCCTGATGGTTTAATACTGACGGGACATGTCACCAGGTGAACAGTATAAGTGAGGATAGTGTGTTCCCCTGATGGTTTAATATACACAGGTCATGATACCAGGTGAACAGTAGAAGTGAGGAGAGTGAGTTCCCCTGATGGTTTAATATAGACGGGACATGTTAACAGGTGAACAGTATAAGTGAGGATCGTGTGTTCCCCTGATGGTTTAATATACACGGGACATGTAACCAGGTGAACAGTATAAGTGAAGAGAGTGTGTTCCCCTGATTGTTTAATACACATGGGACATGTTGCCAGGTGAAGAGTATAAGTGAAGAGAGTGTGTTCCCCTGATGGTTTAATATACATGGGGCATGTTACCAGGTGAACAATGTAATTGAGGAGAGTGTGTCCCCCTGATGGTTTAATATACTCAGGACATGTTACCAGGTGAACAGTGTAAGTGAGGAGAGTGAGTTTCCCCGATGGTTTAATGCAAACAGGACATGTCAACAGGTGAACAATATAAGTGAGGAGAGAGTGTTTCCCTAATGGTTTAACACACACGGGACATGTTACCAGTTGAACAGTATAAGTGAGGAGAGTGTGTTCCCCTGATGGTTTATTATACACAGGACATGTCATCAGGTGAACAGTATATGTGAGGAGAGTGTGTTCCCCTGATGGTTGAAAACACGGGACATGTTACCAGGTGAATAGTATAAGTGAGCAGAGTCCTTTCCCCTGATGGTTTAATATACACGGGACATGTTGCCAGGAGAACAGTATAAGTGAGGAGAGTGTGTTCCCCTGATGGTTTAATATACACGGGACATGTTACCAGGTGAACAGTATAAGTGAGGAGAGTGTGTTCCCCTGATGGTATAATATACACGGGACATGTTACCAGGTGAACAGTATAAGTGAGGAGAGGGCTTACCCATGATGGTTTAATATACACGGGACATGTTCCCAGGTGAACAGTATAAGCGCGGAGACTGTATTCCCCTGATGGTTCAATATACACGGCACATGTTAGCAGTTGAATTGTATAATTGAGGAGAATGTGTTCCCCTGATGGTTTAATATACACGGGACATGTTACCAGGTGAACAGTATAAGTGAGGAGAGTTTGTTCCCCTGATGGTTAAACACGCACGGGACGTGTCACCAGGTGAAGAGTAGAAGTGAGGAGAGTGTGTTCCCCTGATGGTTTAATATACATGGGAGATGTTACCACGTGAACAGTATAAGTGAAGAGAGCGTGTTCCCCTGATGGTTTAATATACGTGGGACATGTTACCAGGTGACGAGTATAAGTGAGGAGAGTATGTTCCCCTCATTGTTTAATATACACGGGACATGTTACCAGGTGAACAGTATAAGTGAGGAGAGGGCTTTCCCCTGATGGTTTAATATACACGGGACAAGTCACCAGGTGAACAGTATAAGTGAGGAGATTGTGTTCCCCTGATGGTTTAATACTGACGGGACATTTCCCCAGGTGCACAGTATAAGTGAAGAGAGTGTGTTCCCCTGATTGTTTAATACACACGGGACATGTTGACAGGTGAAGAGTATAAGTGAAGAGAGTGTGTTCCCCTCATTGTTTAATATACACGGGACATGTTAGCAGGTGAACAGTATCAGTGAGGAGAATGTGTTCCCCTGATGGTTTCATATACACGGGACATGTAAACAGGTGAACAGTATAAGTGAGGAGAGTGCGTTCCCCAGATTGTTAAATATACACGGGACATGTTACCAGCTGAACAGTATAAGTGAGGAGAGTGTGTTCCCCTGATGGTTTAATATACACGGGACATGTTGCCAGGTGAACAGTATAAGTGAGGAGAGTGTTTTCCCCATATGGTTTAATATACACGGGACAAGTCACCAGGTGAACAGTATAAGTGAGGAGATTGTGTTACCCTGATGGTGTAATACTGACGGGACATTTCCCCAGGTGAACAGTATAAGTGAGGAGAGTGAGTTCCCCTGATGGTTTAACACAAACAGGACATGTCAACATTTGAACAGTATAAGTGAGGAGAGGGCTTTCCCCCGATGGTTTAATCTACACGGGACATGTTACCAGGTGAACAGTATAAGTGAGGAGAATGTGGTCCCCTGATGGTTCAATATACACGGGACATGTCACCAGGTGAGCAGTATAAGTGAGGAGAGTGTGTTCCCCTGATGTTTAATATGCGCGGGACATGTTACCAGGTGAACAGTATAAGTGAGGAGAGTGTGTTCCCCTGATGTTATAATATACACGGGACATGTTACCAGCTGAACAGTATAAGTGAGGAGAGTGTGTTCACCTGATTGTTTAATGCACACAGGACATGTCACCAGGTGAACAGTATAAGTGAGGAGAGTGTGTTCCCCTGATGGTTTAATATGCACGGGACATGTTACCAGGTGAACAGTATAAGTGAGGAGAGTGTGTTCCCCTGATTGTTTAATACACACAGGACATGTCACCAGGTGAACAGTATAAGTGAGGAGAGTGTGTTCCCCTGATGTTATAATATACACGGGACATGTTACCAGCTGAACAGTCTAAGTGAGGAGAGGGCTTTCCCCTGAAGGTTTAATATACACGGGACATGTTACCAGGTGAACAGTATAAGTGAGGAGAGTGTGTTCCCCTGATGGTAAAATATACACGGGACATGTTACCAGGTGAACAGTATAAGTGAGGAGAGTGTGTTTCCCTGATGGTTTAATATACACGGGACATGTTCGCAGGTGAACAGCATAAGTGAGGAGAATGTATTCCCCTGATGGTTTAATATACACGGGACATGTTACCAGGTGAACAGTATAAGTGAGGAGAGTGTGTTCCCCTGATGGTTTAATATACACAGGACATGTTACCAGGTGAACAGTATAAGTGAGGGGAATGTGTTCCCCTGATGGTTTATATACACGGGACATGTTACCAAGTGAAAAGTATAAGTGAGGAGAGTGTGTTCCCCTGATTGTTTAATACTCACGGGACATGTTACCAGGTGAGCAGTATAAGTGAGGAGAGTGTGTTCCCCTGATGGTTTAACACGCACGGGACGTGTCACCAGGTGAAGAGTAGAAGTGAGGAGGAGTGTGTTCCCCTGATGGTCTAATATACACGGGACATGTTACCAGGTGAACAGTATATGTGAATAGAGTGTGTTCCCCTGATGGTTTAATATACATGGGACATGTTACCAGGTGAACAGTATAAGTGAAGAGAGCCTGTTCCCCTGATTGCTTAATATACGTGGGACATGTTACAAGGTGACGAGTATAAGTGAGGAGAGTGTGTTCCCCTCATTGTTTAATATACACGGGACATGTTAGCAGGTGAACAGTATCAGTGAGGAGAATGTGTTCCCCTGATGGTTTAATATACACAGGACATGTTTCCAGTTGAACAGTATAAGTGAGGAGAGTGTGTTCCCCTGATTGTTAAATATACACGGGACAAGTTACCAGGTGAACAGTATAAGTGAGGAGAGTGTGTTCCCCTGATTGTTTAATATACACGGGACATGTTACCAGGTGAACAGTATAAGTGAGGAGAGTGTTTTCCCCTGATGGTTTAATATACACGGGCCATGTTACCAGGTGAACAGTATAAGTGAGGAGAGTGTGTTCCCCTGATTGTTTAATACTCACGGGAATTGTAACCAGGAGAGCAGTATAAGTGAGGAGAGTGTGTTCCACTGATTGTTTAATACACACGGGACATGTTACCAGGTGAACAGTATATGTGAAGAGAGTGTGTTCCCCTGATGGTTTAATATACATGGGACATGTTGCCAGGTGAACAGTATAATTGAAAAGAGCGTGCTGCCCTGATTGTTTAATATACGTGGGACATGTTCCCAGGTGACGAGTATAAGCGTGGAGTGTGTGTTCCCCTCATTGTTTAATATACACGGGACATGTTAGCAGGTGAACAGTATAAGTGAGGAGAGTGTGTTCCCCTGATTGTTAAATATACACGGGACAAGTTACCAGGTGAACAGTATAAGTGAGGAGATTGTGTTCCCCTGATTGTTTAATATACACGGGACATGTTACCAGGTGAACAGTAAAAGTGAGGTGAGTGTGTTCCCCTGATTGTTAAATATACACGGGACATGTTAGCAGGTGAACAGTATAATTGAGGAGAGTGTGTTCCCCTGATTGTTTAATACACACAGGACATGTCTCCAGGTGAACAGTATAAGTGAGGAGTGTGTGTTCCCCTGATGTTATAATATACACGGGACATGTTACCAGCTGAACAGGCTAAGTGAGGAGAGGGCTTTCCCCTGAAGGTTTAATATACACGGGACATGTTACCAGGTGAACAGTATAAGTGAGGAGAGTGTGTTCCCCTGATGGTATAATATACAATGGACATGTTACCAGGTGAACAGTATAAGTGAGGAGAGTGTGTTTCCCTGATGGTTTAATATACACAGGACATGTTACCAGGTGAACAGTATAAGTGAGGGGAATGTGTTCCCGTGATGGTTTAATATACACGGGACATGTTACCAGGTGAAAAGTATAAGTGAGGAGAGTGTGTTCCCCTGATTGTTTAATATTCACTGGACATTTTACCAGGTGAGCAGTATAAGTGAGGAGAGTGTGTTCCCCTGATGGTTTAACACGCACGGGACGTGTCACCAGGTGAAGAGTAGAAGTGAGGAGGAGTGTGTTCCCCTGATGGTCTAATATACACGGGACATGTTACCAGGTGAACAGTATATGTGAAGAGAGCGTGTTCCCCTGAGGGTTTAATATACATGGGACATGTTACCAGGTGAACAGTGTAAGTGAAGAGAGCCTGTTCCCCTGATTGCTTAATATACGTGGGACATGTTACAAGGTGACGAGTATAAGTGAGGAGAGTGTGTTCCCCTCATTGTTTAATATACACGGGACATGTTAGCAGGTGAACAGTATCAGTGAGGAGAATGTGTTCCCCTGATGGTTTAATATACACGGGACATGTTTCCAGTTGAACAGTATAAGTGAGGAGAGTGCGTTCCCCTGATAGTTAAATATACACGGGACAAGTTACCAGGTGAACAGTATAAGTGAGGAGAGTGTGTTCCCCTGATTTTTAATATACACGGGACATGTTACCAGGTGAACAGTATAAGTGAGGAGAGTGTTTTCCCCTGATGGTTTAATATACACGGGCCATGTTACCAGGTGAACAGTATAAGTGAGGAGAGTGTGTTCCCCTGATTGTTTAATACTCACGGGAATTGTTACCAGGAGAGCAGTATAAGTGAGGAGAGTGTGTTCCACTGATTGTTTAATACACACGGGACATGTTACCAGGTGAACAGTATATGTGAAGAGAGTGTGTTCCCCTGATGGTTTAATATACACAGGTCATGATACCAGGTGAACAGTAAAAGTGAGGAGAGTGAGTTCCCCTGATGGTTTAATATACACGGGACGTGTCACCAGGTGAACAGTATAAGTGAGGAGAGTGAGTTCCCCTGATGGTTTAATATACACGGGACATGTTACCAGGTGAACAGTATAAGTGAGGAGAGTATGTTCCCCTGATGGTTTAATACACACGGGACATGTTGCCAGGTGAAGGGTATAAGTGAAGAGAGTGTGTTCCCCTGATGGTTTAATATACATGGGACATGTTACCAGGTGAACAGTGTAAGTGAGGAGATTGAGTTCCCCTGATGGTTTAATACAAACAGGACATGTTACCAGGTGAACAGTGAAAGTGAGGAGAGTGAGTTCCCCTGATGGTTTAATACAAACAGGACATGTTACCAGGTGAACAGTATAAGTGAGGAGAGTGTGTTCCCCTGATTGTTAAATACGGACGGGACATGTCACCAGGTGAACAGTCTAAGTGAGGAGAGAGTGTTCCCCTAATGGTTTAACACACACGGGACATGTTACCAGCTGAACAGTATAAGTGAGGAGAGTGTGTTCCGCTGATGGTTTATTTTACACAGGACATGACACCAGGTGAACAGTATAAGTGAGCAGAGTGTGTTCCCCTGATGGTTTAATATACACGGGACATGTTACCAGGTGAACAGTATAAGTGAGGAGAGTGTGTTCCCCTGATGGTTTAATATACACGGGACATGTTTCCAGTTGAACAGTATAAGTGAGGAGAGTGCGTTCCCCTGATTGTTAAATATACACGGGACAAGTTACCAGGTGAACAGTATAAGTGAGGAGAGTGTGTTCCCCTGATTTTTAATATACACGGGACATGTTACCAGGTGAACAGTATAAGTGAGGAGAGTGTTTTCCCCTGATGGTTTAATATACACGGGCCATGTTACCAGGTGAACAGTATAAGTGAGGAGAGTGTGTTCCCCTGATTGTTTAATACTCACGGGAATTGTTACCAGGAGAGCAGTATAAGTGAGGAGAGTGTGTTCCACTGATTGTTTAATACACACGGGACATGTTACCAGGTGAACAGTATATGTGAAGAGAGTGTGTTCCCCTGATGGTTTAATATACACAGGCCATGATACCAGGTGAACAGTAAAAGTGAGGAGAGTGAGTTCCCCTGATGGTTTAATATACACGGGACGTGTCACCAGGTGAACAGTATAAGTGAGGAGAGTGAGTTCCCCTGATGGTTTAATATACACGGGACATGTTACCAGGTGAACAGTATAAGTGAGGAGAGTATGTTCCCCTGATGGTTTAATACACACGGGACATGTTGCCAGGTGAAGGGTATAAGTGAAGAGAGTGTGTTCCCCTGATGGTTTAATATACATGGGACATGTTACCAGGTGAACAGTGTAAGTGAGGAGAGTGAGTTCCCCTGATGGTTTAATACAAACAGGACATGTTACCAGGTGAACAGTGAAAGTGAGGAGAGTGAGTTCCCCTGATGGTTTAATACAAACAGGACATGTTACCAGGTGAACAGTATAAGTGAGGAGAGTGTGTTCCCCTGATTGTTAAATACGGACGGGACATGTCACCAGGTGAACAGTCTAAGTGAGGAGAGAGTGTTCCGCTGATGGTTTATTTTACACAGGACATGACACCAGGTGAACAGTATAAGTGAGGAGAGTGTGTTCCCCTGATGGTTTAATATACACGGGACATGTTACCAGGTGAACAGTATAAGTGAGGAGAGTGTGTTCCCCTGATGGTATAATATACACGGGACATGTTCCCAGGTGAACAGTATAAGAGAGTAGAGGGCTTACCCATGATGGTTTAATATACACGGGACATGTTACCAGGTGAACAGTATAAGTGAGGAGAGTGTGTTCCCCAGATAGTTTAATATACACGGGACATATTACCAGGTGAACAGTATAAGTGAGGAGAGTCCTTTCCCCTGATGGTTTAATATACACGGGACATGTTACCAGGAGAACAGTATAAGTGAGGAGATTGTGTTCCCCTGATTGTTTAATATACACGGGACATATAACCAGGTGAACAGTATAAGTGAGGAGAGTGTGTTCCCCTAATGGTTTAACACGCACGGGACGTTTCACCAGGTGAAGAGTAGTAGTGAGGAGAGTGTGTTCCCCTGATTGTTTAATACGCACGGGACATGTTACCAGGTGACGAGTACAAGTGAGGAGAATGTGTTCCACTGATTGTTAAATATACACGGGACATGTTGCCAGGTGAACAGTAAAAGTGAGGAGAGTGATTTTTCTCTGATGGTTTAATATACAAGGGACTTATTACCAGGTGAACAGTATTAGTGAGGAGAGGGCTTTCCCCTGATGGTTTAATATACACGGGACATGTTACCAGGTGAACAGTACAAGAGAGGAGAGTGTGTTCCCCTCATGGTTTATTGCACACAGGACATGTTACCAGGTGAACAGTATAAGTGAGGACAGTGAGTTCCCCTGATGGTTTAATACACACAGGACATGTCAACAGGTGAACAGTATAAGTGAGGTGACAGTGTTCCCCTGATTGTTTAATACACACGGGACATGTTACCAGGTGAACAGAAAAGGGAGGAGAGTGTCTTCCCCTAATGGTTTAATACTGACGGGACATGTCACCAGGTGAACAGTACAAGTGAGGAGAGTGTGTTCCCCTGATTGTTTAATAACCCCGGACATGTAACCAAGTGAACAGTATATGTGAGGAGAGTGTGTTCCCCTGATTGTTTAATACACACGGGACATGTCACCAGTTGAACAGTTAAAGTGAGGTGAGCGTGTTCCCCAGATTGTTTAATATACACGGGACATGTTACCAGGTGAACCGTATAAGTGAGGAGAGTGACTTCCCCTGATGGTTTAATATACACGGGACATGTTACCAGGTGAACAGTATAAGTGAGGACAGTGTGTTTCCCTGATGGTGTAATATACACAGGACATGTTACCAGGTGAAAAGTATAAGTGAGGAGAGTGTGTTTCCCTGATAGTTTAATACACACGGGACAGAAAACCAGGTGAACAGTATAAGTGAAGAGAGTGTGTTCCCCTGATTGTTTAATACACACGGGACATGTTGCCAGGTGAAGAGTATAAGTGAAGAGAGTGTGTTCCCCTGTTGGTTTAATATACTTGGGACATGTTACCAGGTGAACAGTGTAAGTGAGGAGAGTGAGTTCCCCTGATGGTTTAATACAAACAGGACATGTTACCAGGTGAACAGTGTAAGTGAGGAGAGTGAGTTCCCCTGATGGTTTAATACAAACAGGACATGTTACCAGGTGAACAGTATAAGTGAGGAGAGAGTGTCCCCTGATTGTTTATTACACACTAGACATGATACCAGGTGAACAGTATAAGTGAGGAGAGTGTGTTCCCCTGATTGTTTAATATACCCGGGAAATGTTACCCGATGAACAGTATAAGTGAGGAGAGTGAGTTCCCCTGATTGTTTAATATACCCGGGACATGTCATCAGGTGAACAGTATAAGTGAGAAGAGTGTGTTCCCCTGATGGTTTAATATGCACGGGACATGTTACCAGGGGAACAGTATAAGTGAAGAGAGTCCTTTCCCCTGATGGTTTAATATATACGGGACATGTTTCCAGGGGAACAGTTTAAGTGAGGAGAGGGCTTACCCATGATGGTTTAATATACACGGGACATGTTCCCAGGTGAACAGTGTAAGTGAGGAGAGTGTGTTCCCCTTATATTTTAATATACACGGGACATGTTACCAGACGAACAGTATAAGTGAGGAGAGAGTGTTCCCCTGATGGTTTAATATACACGGGACATGTTACCAGGTGAACAGTAGAAGTGAGGAGAGTGTGTTCCCCTGATGGTTTAATATACACGGGACTTATTACCAGGTGAACAGTATAAGTGAGGAGAGGGCTTTCTCCTGATGGTTTAATACACACGGGACATGTTACCAGGTGAACAGTATAAGTGAGGAGAGTGAGTTCCACTGATTGTTAAATATACACTGGACATGTCACCAGGTGAACAGTAGAAGTCAGGAGGAGTGTGTTCCCCTGATGGTCTAATATACACGGGACATGTTACCAGGTGAACAGTATATGTGAAGAGAGTGTGTTCCCCTGATGGTTTAAAATACATGGGACATGTTACCTGGTGAACAGTATAAGTGAAGAGATCCTGTTCCCCTGATTGCTTAATATACGTGGGACATGTTACAAGGTGACGAGTATAAGTGAGGAGAGTGTGTTCCCCTGATTGTTAAATATACACGGGACAAGTTACCAGGTGAACAGTATAAGTGAGGAGAGTGTGTTCTCCTGATTGTTTAATATACACGGGACATGTTACCAGGTGAACAGTATAAGTGCGGAGAGTGTTTTCCCCTGATGGTTTAATATACACCGGCCATGTTACCAGGTGAACAGTATAAGTGAGGAGAGTGTGTTCCCCTGATTGTTTAATACTCACGAGAGATGTTACCAGGAGAGCAATATAAGTGAGGAGAGTGTGTTCCACTGATTGTTTAATACACACGGGACATGTTACCAGGTGAACAGTATATGTGAAGAGAGTGTGTTCCCCTGATGGTTTAATATACATGGGACATGTTGCCAGGTGAACAGTATAATTGAAAAGAGCGTGTTCCCCTGATTGTTTAATATACGTGGGACATGTTCCCAAGGTGACGAGTATAAGTGTGGAGTGTGTGTTCCCCTCATTGTTTAATATACACGGGACATGTTAGCAGGTGAACAGTATCAGTGAGGAGAATGTGTTCCCCTGATGGTTTAATATACACGGGACATGTAAACAGGTGAACAGTAAAAGTGAGGTGAGTGTCTTCCCCTGATTGTTAAATATACACGGGACATGTTACCAGGTGAACAGTATAAGTGAGGAGAGTATGTTCCCCTGATGGTTTAATGTACACGGGACATGTTGCCAGGTGAACAGTATAAGTGAGGGGAGTGTGTTCCCCTTATGGTTTAATATACACGGGACTTATTACCAGGTGAACAGTATAAGTGAGGAGAGGGCTTTCCCCTGATGGTTTAATATACACGAGACACGTTACCAGGTGAAAGATATAAGAGAGGACAGTGAGTTCCCCTGATGGTTTAATACACATAGGACATGTTACCAGGTGAACAGTGTAAGTGAGGAGAGTGAGTTCCCCTGATGGTTTAATACAAACAGGACATGTTACCAGGTGAACAGTAGAAGTGAGGAGAGTGTGTTCCCCTGATTGTTAAATACGGACGGGACATGTCACCAGGTGAACAGTGTAAGTGAGGGGAGTGTGTTCCCCTGATGGATTAAAACACACGACATGTCAACAGGTGAACAGTATAAGTGAGGAGATTGTGTTCCCCTGATGGTTTAATATACACAGGTCATGATACCAGGTGAACAGTAAAAGTGAGGAGAGTGAGTTCCCCTGATGGTTTAATATACACGGGACGTGTCACCAGGTGAACATTATAAGTGAGGAGAGTGAGTTCCCCTGATGGTATAATATACACGTGACATGTTACCAGGTGAACAGTATAAGTGAAGAGAGTGTTTTCCCCTGATTGTTTAATACACACGGGACATGTTGCCAGGTGAAGGGTATAAGTGAAGAGAGTGTGTTCCCCTGATGGTTTAATATACATGGGACATGTTACCAGGTGAACAGTGTAACTGAGGAGAGTGAGTTCCCCTGATGGTTTAATACAAACAGGACATGTTACCAGGTGAACAGTGTAAGTGAGGGGAGTGAGTTCCCCTGATGGTTTAATACAAACAGGACATGTTACCAGGTGAACAGTATAAGTGAGGAGAGTGTGTTCCCCTGATTGTTAAATACGGACTGGACATGTCACCAGGTGAACAGTATAAGTGAGGAGAGTGTGTTCCCCTGATGGTTTAAAATACACGGGACTTATTACCAGGTGAACAGTATAAGTAAGGAGAGGGCTTTCCCCTGATGGTTTAATACACACGGGACATGTTACCAGGTGAACAGTATAAGTGAGGAGAGTGTGTTCCACTGATTGTTAAATATACACTGGACATGTCACCAGGTGAACAGTATAAGTGAGGAGAGTGTGTTCCCCAATTGGTTTAACATGCACGGGACATGTTACCAGGTCAACAGTATAAGTGAGGAGAGTGTGTTCCCATGATGGTTTAACAGGCAAGGGACATGTTACCAGGTGAACAGTATAAGTGAGGAGAGTGTGTTCCCCTGATGGTTTAATACGCACGGGACATGTTACCAGGTGAACAGTATACGTGAGGAGAGTGTGTTCCCCTGATGGTTTAATATACATGGGACATGTTACCAGGTAAACAGTATAAGTGAGGAGAGTGTGTTCCCCTGATGATTTAATACACACGGGACATGTCACCAGGTGAACAGTATAAGTGACGAGACTGTATTCCCCTGATGGTTCAATGTACACGGGACATGTTAGCAGGTGAACAGTATAAGTGAGGAGAGTGTGTTCCCCTGATCGTTTAGTACACACGGGACATGTTACCAGGTGAACAGTATAAGTGAGGAAAGTGTGTTCCTCTGATGGTTTAATATACCCGGGACATGTTACCAGGTGAACAGTATAAGTGAGGAGAGCGTGTTCCCCTGATTGTTTAATATGCACGGGACATGTTACCAGGTGAAGAGTATAAGTGAGCAGAGTGAGTTCCCCTGATGGTTTAATACACACAGGACATGTCAACAGGTGAACAGTATAAGTGAGGAGAGTGTGTTTCCCTGATGGTTTAATATACACGGGACATGTTAGCAGATGAACAGCATAAGTGAGGAGAATGTGTTCCCCTGATGGTTTAATATACACGGGACATGTTACCAGGTGAAAAGTATAAGTGAGGAGAGTGTGTTCCCCTGATTGTTTAATACTCACGGGACTTGTTACCAGGTGACCAGTATAAGTGAGGAGAGTGTGTTTCCCTGATGGTTTAACACGCACGGGACGTGTCACCAGGTGAGGAGTAGAAGTGAGGAGGAGTGTGTTCCCCTGATGGTCTAATATACACGGGACATGTTACCAGGTGAACATATATGTGAAGAGAGTGTGTTCCCCTGATGGTTTAAAATGCATGGGACATGTTACCTGGTGAACAGTATAAGTGAAGAGAACCTGTTCCCCTGATTGCTTAATATACGTGGGACATGTTACAAGGTGACGAGTATAAGTGAGGAGAGTGTGTTCCCCTCATTGTTTAATATACACGGGACATGTTAGCAGGTGAACAGTATCAGTGAGGAGAATGTGTTCCCCTGATGGTTTAATATACACGGGACATGTTTCCAGTTGAACAGAAAAAGTGATGAGAGTGTGTTCCCCTGATTGTTAAATATACACGGGACATTTTACCAGGTGAACAGTATAAGTGAGGAGAGTGTGTTCCCCTGATTGTTTAATATACACGGGACATGTTACCAGGTGAACAGTATAAGTGAGGAGAGTGTTTTCCCCTGATGGTTTAATATACACGGGCCATGTTACCAGGTGAACAGTATAAGTGAGGAGAGTGTGTTCCCCTGATTGTTTAATACTCACGGGAGATTTTACCAGGAGAGCAGTATAAGTGAGGAGAGTGTGTTCCACTGATTGTTTAATACACACGGGACATGTTACCAGGTGAACAGTATATGTGAAGAGAGTGTGTTCCCCTGATGGTTTAATATACATGGGACATGTTGCCAGGTGAACAGTATAAATGAAAAGAGCGTGTTCCCCTGATTGTTTAATATACGTGGGACATGTTCCCAAGGTGACGAGTATAAGTGTGGAGTATGTGTTCCCCTCATTGTTTAATATACACGGGACATGTTAGCAGGTGAACAGTATCAGTGAGGAGAATGTGTTCCCCTGATGGTTTAATATACACGGGACATGTTAACAGGTGAACAGTAAAAGTGAGGTGAGTGTCTTCCCCTGATTGTTAAATATACACGGGACATGTTACCAGGTGAACAGTATAAGTGAGGAGAGTATGTTCCCCTGATGGTTTAATATACACGGGACATGTTGCCAGGTGAACAGTATAAGTGAGGGGAGTGTGTTCCCCTTATGGTTTAATATACACGGGACGTATTACCAGGTGAACAGTATAAGTGAGGAGAGGGCTTTCGCCTGATGGTTTAATATACACGAGACACGTTACCAGGTGAAAGATATAAGAGAGGACAGTGAGTTCCCCTGATGGTTTAATACACATAGGACATGTTACCAGGTGAACAGTGTAAGTGAGGAGAGTGAGTTCCCCTGATGGTTTAATACAAACAGGACATGTTACCAGGTGAACAGTATAAGTGATGAGACTGTATTCCCCTGATGGTTCAATATACACGGGAAATGTTAGCAGGTGAACAGTATAAGTGAGGAGAATGTGTTCCCCTGATGGTTTAATATACACGGGACATCTAACCAGGTGAACAGTGTAAGTGAGGAGAGTGTGTTCCCCTTATGTTTTAATACACACGGGACATGTTACCAGGTGAACAGTATAAGTGAGGAGAGTGTGTTCCCCTGATTGTTTAATATACACGGGACATTTCACCAGGTGAACAGTATAAGTGAGGAGAGTGTGTTCCCCTGATGTTTTAATACACACGGGACATTTCACCAGGTGAACAGTATAAGTGAGGAGAGTGTGTTCCCCTGATGTTTTAATACACACGGGACATGTTACCAGGTGAACAGTATAAGTGAGAAGAGTGGGTTCCCCTGATGTTTTAATACACACGGGACATTTTGCCAGGTGAACAGTATAAGTGAGGAGAGTGTGTTCCCCTGATTGTTTAATATACACGGGACATTTCACCAGGTGAACAGTATAAGTGAGGAGAGTGTGTTCCCCTGATGTTTTAATACACACGGGACATTTCACCAGGTGAACAGTATAAGTGAGGAGAGTGTGTTCCCCTTATGTTTTAATACACACGGGACATGATACCAGGTGAACAGTATAAGTGAGGAGAGTTTGTTCCCCTGATTGTTTTTTATGCATGGGACATTTCACCAGGTGAACAGTATAAGTGAGTAGAGTGTGTTCCCCTGATGTTTTAATACACACGGGACATGTTACCAGGTGAACAGTATAAGTGAGGAGAGTGGGTTCCCCTGATGTTTTAATACACACGGGACATTTCACCAGGTGAACAGTATAAGTGAGGAAAGTGTGTTCCCCTGATGTTTTAATACACACGGGACATTTCACCAGGTGAACAGTATAAGTGAGGAGAGTGTGTTCCCCTTATGTTTTAATACACACGGGACATGATACCAGGTGAACAGTATAAGTGAGGAGAGTTTGTTCCCCTGATTGTTTTTTATGCATGGGACATTTCACCAGGTGAACAGTATAAGTGAGGAGAGTGTGTTCCCCTGATGTTTTAATACACACGGGACATGTTACCAGGTGAACAGTATAAGTGAGGAGAGGGTGTTCCCCTGATGTTTTAATACACACGGGACATGTTACCAGATGAACAGTATAAGTGAGGAGAGTGTGTTCCCCTAATGTTTTAATAGACACGGGACAAGTTACCAGGTGAACAGTATAAGTGAGGAGAGTGTGTTCCCCTGATGGTTTAATATACACGAGAGATGTTACCAGGTGAACAGTATAAGTTAGGAGATTGTGTTCCCCTGATTGCTTAATACACATGGGACTTGTTTCCAGGTGAACAGTGTAAGTGAGGAGAGTGTGTTCCCCTGATGGTTTAATATACACGAGACATGTTACCAGGTGAACAGTATTAGTGAGGAGAGTGTGTTCCCCTGATTGTTTAATACACACGGGACATGTTACCAGGTGAACAGTTTAAGTGAGGTGAGCGTGTTCCCCAGATTGTTTAATATACACGGGACATGTTACCAGGTGAACCGTATAAGTGAGGAGAGTGTGTTCCCCAGATTGTTTAATACACACGGGACATGTTACCAGGTGAACAGTATAAGTGAGGGGAGTGTGTTCCCCTGATGGATTAAAACACACGACATGTCAACAGGTGAACAGTATAAGTGAGGAGAGTGTGTTTCCCTGATGGTTTAATATACACAGGTCAAGATACCAGGTGAACAGTAAAAGTGAGGAGAGTGAGTTCCGCTGATGGTTTAATATACACTGGACGTGTCACCAGGTGAACAGTATAAGTGAGGAGAGTGAGTTCCCCTGATGGTATAATATACACGTGACATGTTACCAGGTGAACAGTATACGTGAAGAGAGTGTTTTCCCCTGATTGTTTAATACACACGGGACATGTTGCCAGGTGAAGGGTATAAGTGAAGAGAGTGTGTTCCCCTGATGGTTTAATATACATGGGACATGTTACCAGGTGAACAGTGTAAGTGAGGAGAGTGAGTTCCCCTGATGGTTTAATACAAAGAGGACATGTTACCAGGTGAACAGTGTAAGTGAGGAGAGTGAGTTCCCCTGATGGTTTAATACAAACAGGACATGTTACCAGGTGAACAGTATAAGTGAGGAGAGTGTGTTCCCCTGATTGTTAAATACGGACTGGACATGTCACCAGGTGAACAGTATGAGTGAGGAGAGAGTGTTCCCCTAATGGTTTAACACACACGGGACATGTTACCAGGTGAACAGTATAAGTGAGGAGAGTGTGTTCCCCTGATGGTTTATTTTACACAGGACATGATACCAGGTGGACAGTATAAGTGAGGAGAGTGTGTTCCCCGATGGTTTAATATACACGGGACATGTTACCAGGTGAACAGTATCAGTGAGGAGAGTGTGTTCCCCTGATGGCATAATATACACGGGCCATGTTCCCAGGTGAACAGTATAAGAGAGTAGAGGGCTTACCCATGATGGTTTAATATACACGGGACATGTTACCAGGTGAACAGTATAAGTGAGGAGAGTGTGTTCCCCAGATGGTTTAATATACACGGGACATGTTACCAGGTGAACAGTATAAGAGAGTAGAGGGCTTACCCATGATGGTTTAATATACACGGGACATGTTACCAGGTGAACAGTATAAGTGAGGAGAGTGTGTTCCCCAGATGGTTTAATATACACGGGACATGTTACCAGGTGAACAGTATAAGTGAGGAGAGTGTGTTCCCCTGATGGTATAATATACACGGGACATGTTCCCAGGTGAACAGTATAAGAGAGTAGAGGGCTTACCCATGATGGTTTAATATACACGGGACATGTTACCAGGTGAACAGTATAAGTGAGGAGAGTGTGTTCCACTGATGGTTTAAAATACACGGGACATGTTACCAGGTGAACAGTATAAGTGAGGAGAGTGTGTTCCCCTGATGGTATAATATACACGGGACATGTTCCCAGGTGAACAGTATAAGAGAGTAGAGGGCTTACCCATGATGGTTTAATATACACGGGACATGTTACCAGGTGAACAGTATAAGTGAGGAGAGTGTGTTCCACTGATGGTTTAAAGTACACGGAACATGTTCCCAGTTGAACAGTATAAGTGAGGAGACTGTATTCACCTGATGGTTCAATATACACGGGACATGTTCCCAGGTGAACAGTATAAGAGAGTAGAGGGCTTACCCATGATGGTTTAATATACACGGGACATGTTACCAGGTGAACAGTATAAGTGAGGAGAGTGTTTTCCCCTGATGGTTTAATATACACGGGCCATGTTACCAGGTGAACAGTATAAGTGAGGAGAGTGTGTTCCCCTGATTGTTTAATACTCACGGGAGATGTTACCAGGAGAGCAGTATAAGTGAGGAGAGTGTGTTCCACTGATTGTTTAATACACACGGGACATGTTACCAGGTGAACAGTAGATGTGAAGAGAGTGTGTTCCCCTGATGGTTTAATATACATGGGACATGTTGCCAGGTGAACAGTATAATTGAAAAGAGCGTGTTCCCCTGATTGTTTAATATACGTGGGACATGTTCCCAAGGTGACGAGTATAAGTGTGGAGTATGTGTTCCCCTCATTGTTTAATATACACGGGACATGTTAGCAGGTGAACAGTATCAGTGAGGAGAATGTGTTCCCCTGATGGTTTAATATACACGGGACATGTTAACAGGTGAACAGTAAAAGTGAGGTGAGTGTCTTCCCCTGATTGTTAAATATACACGGGACATGTTACCAGGTGAACAGTATAAGTGAGGAGAGTATGTTCCCCTGATGGTTTAATATACACGGGACATGTTGCCAGGTGAACATTATAAGTGAGGGGAGTGTGTTCCCCTTATGGTTTAATATACACGGGACGTATTACCAGGTGAACAGTATAAGTGAGGAGAGGGCTTTCCCCTGATGGTTTAATATACACGAGACACGTAACCAGGTGAAAGATATAAGAGAGGACAGTGAGTTCCCCTGATGGTTTAATACACATAGGACATGTTACCAGGTGAACAGTGTAAGTGAGGAGAGTGAGTTCCCTGATGGTTTAATACAAACAGGACATGTTACCAGGTGAACAGTATAAGTGAGGAGACTGTATTCCCCTGATGGTTCAATATACACGGGAAATGTTAGCAGGTGAACAGTATAAGTGAGGAGAATGTGTTCCCCTGATGGTTTAATATACACGGGACATCTAACCAGGTGAACAGTGTAAGTGAGGAGAGTGTGTTCCCCTTATGTTTTAATACACACGGGACATGTTACCAGGTGAACAGTATAAGTGAGGAGAGTGTGTTCCCCTGATTGTTTAATATACACGGGACATTTCACCAGGTGAACAATATAAGTGAGGAGAGTGTGTTCCCCTGATGTTTTAATACACACGGGACATTTCACCAGGTGAACAGTATAAGTGAGGAGAGTGTGTTCCCCTGATGTTTTAATACACACGGGACATGTTACCAGGTGAACAGTATAAGTGAGGAGAGTGGGTTCCCCTGATGTTTTAATACACACGGGACATTTTGCCAGGTGAACAGTATAAGTGAGGAGAGTGTGTTCCCCTGATTGTTTAATATACACGGGACATTTCACCAGGTGAACAGTATAAGTGAGGAGAGTGTGTTCCCCTGATGTTTTAATACACACGGGACATTTCACCAGGTGAACAGTATAAGTGAGGAGAGTGTGTTCCCCTTATGTTTTAATACACACGGGACATGATACCAGGTGAACAGTATAAGTGAGGAGAGTTTGTTCCCCTGATTGTTTTTTATGCATGGGACATTTCACAGGTGAACAGTATAAGTGAGGAGAGTGTGTTCACCTGATGTTTTAATACACACGGGACATGTTACCAGGTGAACAGTATAAGTGAGGAGAGTGGGTTCCCCTGATGTTTTAATACACACGGGACATTTTGCCAGGTGAACAGTATAAGTGAGGAGAGTGTGTTCCCCAGATTGTTTAATACACATGGGACATGTTACCAGGTGAACAGTATAAGTGAGGAGAGGGTGTTCCCCTGATGTTTTAATACACACGGGACATGTTACCAGATGAACAGTATAAGTGAGTAGAGTGTGTTCCCCTAATGTTTTAATAGACACGGGACAAGTTACCAGGTGAACAGTATAAGCGAGGAGAGTGTGTTCCCCTGATGGTTTAATACACACGGGACATGTTACCAGGTGAACAGTGTAAGTGAGGAGAGTGTGTTCCCCTGATGGTTTAATATACACGAGACATGTTACCAGGTGAACAGTGTAAGTGAGGAGAGTGTGTTCCCCTGATGGTTTAATACACACGGGACATGTTACCAGATGAACAGTGTTAGTGAGGAGAGTGTGTTCCCCTGATGGTTTAATATACACGAGAGATGTTACCAGGTGAACAGTATAAGTTAGGAGATTGTGTTCCCCTGATTGTTTAATACACACGGGACTTGTTTCCAGGTGAACAGTGTAAGTGAGGAGAGTGTGTTCCCCTGATGGTTTAATATACACGAGACATGTTACCAGGTGAACAGTATAAGTGAGGAGAGTGTGTTCCCCTGATTGTTTAATACACACGGGACATGTTCCCAGGTGAACAGTTTAAGTGAGGTGAGCGTGTTCACCAGATTGTTTAATATACACGGGACATGTTACCAGGTGAACCGTATAAGTGAGGAGAGTGTGTTCCCCAGATTGTTTAATACACACGGGACATGTTACCAGGTGAACAGTATAAGTGAGGGGAGTGTGTTCCCCTGATGGATTAAAACACACGACATGTCAACAGGTGAACAGTATAAGTGAGGAGAGTGTGTTTCCCTGATGGTTTAATATACACAGGTCATGATACCAGGTGAACAGTAAAAGTGAGGAGAGTGAGTTCCGCTGATGGTTTAATATACACGGGACGTGTCACCAGGTGAACAGTATAAGTGAGGAGAGTGAGTTCCCCTGATGGTATAATATACACGTGACATGTTACCAGGTGAACAGTATAAGTGAAGTGAGTGTTTTCCCCTGATTGTTTAATACACACGGGACATGTTGCCAGGTGAACAGTGTAAGTGAGGAGAGTGTGTTCCCCTGATGGTTTAATATACACGAGAGATGTTACCAGGTGAACAGTATAAGTTAGGAGAGTGTGTTCCCCTGATTGTTTAATACACACGGGACTTGTTTCCAGGTGAACAGTGTAAGTGAGGAGAGTGTGTTCCCCTGATGGTTTAATATACACGAGACATGTTACCAGGTGAACAGTATAAGTGAGGAGAGTGTGTTCCCCTGATTGTTTAATACACACGGGACATGTTACCAGGTGAACAGTTTAAGTTAGGAGAGTGTGTTTTGCTGATTGTTTAAGACACACGGGACATGTTGCCAGGTGAGCAGTATAAGTGAGGTGAGCGTGTTCCCCAGATTGTTTAATATACACGGGACATGTTACCAGGTGAACCGTCTAAGTGAGGAGAGTGTGTTCCCCAGATTGTTTAATACACACGGGACATGTTACCAGGTGAACAGTATAGGTGAGGTGACTGTGTTGCATTGATAGTTTAATAGACACGGGACATGTTACCAGGTGAACAGTATAAGTGAGGAGAGTGTGTTCCACTAATGTTTTAATAGACACGGGACAAGTTACCAGGTGAACAGTATAAGTGAGGAGAGTGCGTTCCCCTGATGGTTTAAAATACACGAGACATGTTGCCAGGTGAACATTATAAGTGAGGAGAGTGTGTTCCCCTGATGGTTTAATATACACAGGACATGTTACCAGGTGAACAGTTTAAGTTAGGAGAGTGTGTTTCGCTGATGTTTTAATACACACGGGACATGTTACCAGGTGAACAGTATAAGTGAGGCGAGTGTGTTCCCCAGATTGTTTAATATACACAGGACATCTTACGAGGTGAACAGAATAAGTGAGGCGAGTGTGTTCCCCAGATTGTTTAATATACACGGGACATGTTACCAGGTGAACAGTATAAGTGAGGAGAGTGTGTTCCCCTGATGGTTTAATATACACTGGACATGTTACCAGATCAACAGTGTAAGTGAGGAGAGTGTGTTCCCCTGATGGCTTAATATACACGGGACATGTTACCAGATGAACAGTATAATTGAGGAGAGCTTGTTCCCCTGATGGTTTAATATACACGGGACATGTTACCAGGTGAACAGTATAAGCGAGGAGAGTGTGTTCCCCTGATGGTTTAATACACACGGGACATGTTACCAGGTGAACAGTATAAGTGAGGAGAGTGTGTTCCCCTGATGGTTTAATATACACGAGACATGTTACCAGGTGAACAGTATAAGTGAGGAGAGTGTGTTCCCCTGATGGTTTAATATACACCGGACATGTTACCAGATGAACAATATAAGTGAGGAGAGTGTGTTCCCCTGATGGTTTAATATACACGGGACATGTTACCAGATGAACAGTATAAGTGAGGAGAGCGTGTTCCACTGATTGTTTTTTACACATGGGACATTTCACCAGGTGAACAGTATAAGTGAGGAGACTGTGTTCCCCTGATGTTTTAATGCACACGGGACATGTTACCAGGTGAACGGTATTAGTGCGGAGAGTGTGTTCCCCTGATTGTTTAATATACACGGGACATGTCACCAGGTGAACAGAAGAAGTGAGGAGAGTGTGTTCCCCTTATGTTTTTGTACACACGGGACATGTTACCAGGTGAACAGTATAAGTGAGGAGAGTGTGTTCCCCTTATGTTTTAGAAAACACGGGAGATGTTACCAGGTGAACAGTATAAGTGAGGAGAGTGTGTTCCCCTGATTGTTTAATATACACGGGACATTTCACCAGGTGAACAGTATAATTGAGGAGAGGGTGTTCCCCTGATGTTTTAATACAGACGGGACATGTTACCAGGTGAGCAGTATAAGTGAGGAGAGTGTGTTCCCCTGATGTTTTAATACACACGGGACATGTTACCAGGTGAACAGTGTAAGTGAGGAGAGTGTGTTCCCCTGATGGTTTAATATACACGAGACATGTTACCAGGTGAACAGTATAAGTGAGGAGAGTGTGTTCCCCTGATTGTTTAATACACACGGGACATGTTACCTGGTGAACAGTTTAAGTTAGGAGAGTGTGTTTCGCTGATGTTTTAATACACACGGGACATGTTACCAGGAGAACAGTATAAGTGAGGCGAGTGTGTTCCCCAGATTGTTTAATATACACGGGACATGTTACCAGGTGAACAGTATAAGTGAGCAGAGTGTGTTCCCCTGATTGTTTAATACACACGGGACATGTTGCCAGGTGAGCAGTAAAAGTGAGCTGCGCGTGTTCCCCAGATTGTTTAATATACACGGGACATGTTACCAGGTGAACCGTATAAGTGAGGAGAGTGTGTTCCCCAGATTGTGTAATACACACGGGACATGTTAACAGGTGATCAGTATAGGTGAGGTGACTGTGTTGCATTGATAGTTTAATAGACACGGGACATGTTACCAGGTAAACAGTATAAGTGAGGAGAGTGTGTTCCCCTAATGTTTTAATAGACACGGGACAAGTTACCCGGTGAACAGTATAAGTGAGGAGAGTGTGTTCCCCTGATGGTTTAATATACACGAGACATGTTACCAGGTGAACAGTATAAGTGAGGAGAGTGTGTTCCCCTGTTTGTTTAATACACACGGGACATGTTACCAGGTGAACAGTATAAGTGAGGAGAGTGTGTTCCCCTGATTGTTTAATACACACGGGACATGTTACCAGGTGAACAGTATAAGTGAGGAGAGTGTGTTCCCCTGTTTGTTTAATACACACGGGACATGTTACCAGGTGAACAGTATAAGTGAGGAGAGTGTGTTCCCCTGTTTGTTTAATACACACGGGACATGTTACCAGATGAACAGTATAAGTGAGGAGAGTGTGTACCCCTGATTGTTTAATATACACGGGACATGTTACCAGATGAACAGTATAAGTCAGGAGAGCGTGGTCCACTGATTTTCTTTACACATGGGACATTTCACCAGGTGAACATTATAAGTGAGGAGACTGTGTTCCCCTGATGTTTTAATGCACACGGGACATGTTACCAGGTGAACAGTATAGGTGAGGAGTGTGTGTTCCCCTGATTGTTTAATATACACAGGACATGTCACCAGGTGAACAGAAGAAGTGAAGAGAGTGTGTTCCCCTTATGTTTTAATACACACGGGACATGTTACCAGGTGAACAGTATAAGTGAAGAGTGTTTGTTCCCCTGATTGTTTTTTATACATGGGACATTTCACCAGGTGAACAGTATAAGTGAGGAGAGTGTGTTGCCCTGATGTTTTAATACACACGGGACATGTTACCAGGTGAACAGTATAAGTGAGGAGAGTGTGTTCCCCTGATGTTTTAATACACACGGGACATGTTACCAGGTGAACAGTGTAAGTGAGGAGAGTGTGTTCCCCTGATGGTTTAATATACACGAGACATGTTACCAGGTGAACAGTATAAGTGAGGAGAGTGTGTTCCCCTGATTGTTTAATACACACGGGACATGTTACCTGGTGAACAGTTTAAGTTAGGAGAGTGTGTTTCGCTGATGTTTTAATACACACGGGACATGTTACCAGGAGAACAGTATAAGTGAGGCGAGTGTGTTCCCCAGATTGTTTAATATACACGGGACATGTTACCAGGTGAACAGTATAAGTGAGCAGAGTGTGTTCCCCTGATTGTTTAATACACACGGGACATGTTGCCAGGTGAGCAGTAAAAGTGAGCTGCGCGTGTTCCCCAGATTGTTTAATATACACGGGACATGTTACCAGGTGAACCGTATAAGTGAGGAGAGTGTGTTCCCCAGATTGTTTAATACACACTGGACATGTTAACAGGTGATCAGTATAGGTGAGGTGAATGTGTTGCATTGATAGTTTAATAGACACGGGACATGTTACCAGGTAAACAGTATAAGTGAGGAGAGTGTGTTCCCCTAATGTTTTAATAGACACGGGACAAGTTACCCGGTGAACAGTATAAGTGAGGAGAGTGTGTTCCCCTGATGGTTTAATATACACGAGACATGTTACCAGGTGAACAGTATAAGTGAGGAGAGTGTGTTCCCCTGATTGTTTTTTATACATGGGACATTTCACCAGGTGAACAGTATAAGTGAGGAGAGTGTGTTGCCCTGAATTTTTAATACACACGGGACATGTTACCAGGTGAACAGTATAAGTGAGGAGAGTGTGTTCCCCTAATGTTTTAATACACATGGGACATTTCACCATGTGAACAGTATAAGTGAGGAGAGTGTGTTCCCCTTATGTTTTAATACACACGGGACATGTTACCAGGTGAACAGTATAAGTGAGGAGAGTGTGTTCCCCTGATTGTTTAATATACACGGGACATGTTACCAGATGAACAGTATAAGTCAGGAGAGCGTGTTCCACTGATTTTCTTTACACATGGGACATTTCACCAGGTGAACATTATAAGTGAGGAGAGTGTGTTCCCCTGATGGTTTAATATACACAGGACATGTTACCAGGTGAACAGTTTAAGTTAGGAGAGACTGTTTCGCTGATGTTTTAATACACACGGGACATGTTACCAGGTGAACAGTATAAGTGAGGAGAGTGTGTTCCCCTGATGGTTTAATATACACGAGACATGTTACCAGGTGAACAGTATAAGTGAGGCGAGTGTGTTCCCCAGATTGTTTAATATACACAGGACATCTTACCAGGTGAACAGTATAAGTGAGGCGAGTGTGTTCCCCAGATTGTTTAATATACACGGGACATGTTACCAGGTGAACAGTGTAAGTGAGGCGAGTGTGTTCCCCAGAGTGTTTAATATGCACGGGACATGTTACCAGGTGAACAGTATAAGTGAGGGGAGTGTGTTCCCCTGATTGTTTAATACACACGGGACATGTTACCAGGTGAACAGTATAAGTGAGGAGATTGTGTTCCCCTGTTTGTTTAATACACACGGGACATGTTACCAGGTGAACAGTATAAGTGAGGAGAGTGTGTTCCCCTGTTTGTTTAATACACACGGGACATGTTACCAGGTGAACAGTATAAGTGAGGAGAGTGTGTTCCCCTGTTTGTTTAATACACACGGGACATGTTACCAGGTGAACAGTATAAGTGAGGAGAGTGTGTTCCCCTGATTGTTTAATATACACGGGACATGTTACCAGATGAACAGTATAAGTCAGGAGAGCGTGTTCCACTGATTTTCTTTACACATGGGACATTTCACCAGGTGAACATTATAAGTGAGGAGACTGTGTTCCCCTGATGTTTTAATGCACACGGGACATGTTACCAGGTGAACAGTATAAGTGAGGAGAGTGTGTTCCCCTGATGTTTTAATACACATGGGACATTTCACCATGTGAACAGTATAAGTGAGGAGAGTGTGTTCCCCTTATGTTTTAATACACACGGGACATGTTACCAGGTGAACAGTATAAGTGAGGAGAGTTTGTTCCCCTGATTGTTTTTTATACATGGGACATTTCACCAGGTGAACAGTATAAGTGAGGAGAGTGTGTTCCCCTGATGTTTTAATACACACGGGACATGTTACCAGGTGAACAGTATAAGTGAGGAGAGTGGGTTCCCCTGATGTTTTAATACACACGGGACATTTTGCCAGGTGAACAGTATAAGTGAGGAGAGTGTGTTCCCCTGATGGTTTAATATACACGAGACATGTTACCAGGTGAACAGTGTAAGTGAGGAGAGTGTGTTCCCCTGATGGTTTAATACACACGGGACATGCTACCAGGTGAACAGTGTAAGTGAGGAGAGTGTGTTCCCCTGATGGTTTAATATACACGAGACATGTTACCAGGTGAACAGTGTAAGTGAGGAGAGTGTGTTCCCCTGATTGTTTAATACACACGGGACATGTTACCAGGTGAACAGTTTAAGTTCGGAGAGTGTGTTTCGCTGATGTTTTAATACACACGGGACATGTTACCAGGAGAACAGTATAAGTGAGGCGAGTGTGTTCCCCAGATTGTTTAATATACACGGGACATGTTACCAGGTGAACAGTATAAGTGAGCAGAGTGTGTTCCCCTGATTGTTTAAGACACACGGGACATGTTGCCAGGTGAGCAGTATAAGTGAGGTGAGCGTGTTCCCCAGATTGTTTAATATACACGGGACATGTTACCAGGTGAACCGTATAAGTGAGGTGAGTGTGTTCCCCTGTTTGTTTAATACACACGAGCCATGTTACCAGGTGAACAGTATAAGTGAGCAGAGTGTGTTCCCCAGATTGTTTAATATACACGGGACATGTTACCAGGTGAACAGTATGAGTGAGGATCATGTGTTCCCCTGATTGTTTAATACGCACGGGACATGTTACCAGGTGAACAGTATAAGTGAGGTGAGCGTGTTCCCCAGATTGTTTAATATACACGGGACATGTTAGCAGGTGAATCGTATAAGTGAGGAGAGTGTGTTCCCCTGATGGTTTAATATACACGAGACATGTTACCAGGTGAACAGTATAAGTGAGGAGAGTGTGTTCCACAGATTGTTTAATACACACGGGACATGTTACCAGGTGAACAGTATAAGTGAGCAGAGTGTGTTCCCCTGATGTTTTAATACACACGGGACATGTTGCCAGGTGAACAGTATAAGTGAGGAGAGTGTGTTCCCCAGATTGTTTAATGCAGACGGGACATGTTGCCATGTGAACAGTATAGGTGAGGAGACTGTGTTCCACTGATGTTTTAATAAACTCAGGACATGTTACCAGGTGAACAGTATAAGTGAGGAGAGTGTGTTCTCCTGATTGTTTAATACACACGGGACATGTTACCAGGTGAACAGTATAAGTGAGGAGAGTGTGTTCCCCTGATTGTTTAATACACACGGGACATGTTACCAGGTGAACAGTATAAGTGAGGAGAGTGTGTTCCCCTGTTTGTTTAATACACACGGGACATGTTACCAGGTGAACAGTATAAGTGAGGAGAGTGTGTTCCCCTGTTTGTTTAATACACACGGGACATGTTACCAGATGAACAGTATAAGTGAGGAGAGTGTGTACCCCTGATTGTTTAATATACACGGGACATGTTACCAGATGAACAGTATAAGTCAGGAGAGCGTGTTCCACTGATTTTCTTTACACATGGGACATTTCACCAGGTGAACATTATAAGAGAGGAGACTGTGTTCCCCTGATGTTTTAATGCACACGGGACATGTTACCAGGTGAACAGTATAGGTGAGGAGAGTGTGTTCCCCTGATTGTTTAATATACACAGGACATGTCACCAGGTGAACAGAAGAAGTGAAGAGAGTGTGTTCCCCTTATGTTTTAATACACACGGGACATGTTACCAGGTGAACAGTATAAGTGAAGAGTGTTTGTTCCCCTGATTGTTTTTTATACATGGGACATTTCACCAGGTGAACAGTATAAGTGAGGAGAGTGTGTTGCCCTGATGTTTTAATACACACGGGACATGTTACCAGGTGAACATTATAAGTGAGGAGAGTGTGTTCCCCTGATGGTTTAATACACATGGGACATTTCACCATGTGAACAGTATAAGTGAGGAGAGTGTGTTCCCCTTATGTTTTAATACACACGGGACATGTTACCAGGTGAACAGTATAAGTGAGGAGAGTATGTTCCCCTGATTGTTTTTTATACATGGGACATTTCACCAGGTGAACATTATAAGTGAGGAGAGTGTGTTCCCCTGATGGTTTAATATACACAGGACATGTTACCAGGTGAAGAGTTTAAGTTAGGAGAGAGTGTTTCGCTGATGTTTTAATACACCCGGGACATGTTACCAGGTGAACAGTATAAGTGAGGAGAGTGTGTTTCCCTGATGGTTTAATATACACGAGACATGTTACCAGGTGAACAGTATAAGTGAGGCGAGTGTGTTCCCCAGATTGTTTAATATACACAGGACATCTTACCAGGTGAACAGTATAAGTGAGGCGAGTGTGTTCCCCAGATTGTTTAATATACACGGGACATGTTACCAGGTGAACAGTGTAAGTGAGGCGAGTGTTATCCCCAGATTGTTTAATATGCACGGGACATGTTACCAGGTGAACAGTATAAGTGAGGAGAGTGTGTCCCCCCGTTTGTTTAATACACACGGGACATGTTACCAGGTGAACAGTATGAGTGAGGAGATTGTGTTCCCCTGTTTGTTTAATACACACGGGACATGTTACCAGGTGAACAGTATAAGTGAGGAGAGTGTGTTCCCCTGATTGTTTAATACACACGGGACATGTTACCAGGTGAACAGTATAAGTGAGGAGAGTGTGTTCCCCTGTTTGTTTAATACACACGGGACATGTTACCAGGTGAACAGTATAAGTGAGGAGAGTGTGTTCCCCTGTTTGTTTAATACACACGGGACATGTTTCCAGATGAACAGTATAAGTGAGGAGAGTGTGTTCCCCTGATTGTTTAATATACAAGGGACATGTTACCAGATGAACAGTATAGGTCAGGAGAGCGTGTTCCACTGATTTTCTTTACACATGGGACATTTCACCAGGTGAACATTATAAGTGAGGAGACTGTGTTCCCCTGATGTTTTAATGCACACGGGACATGTTACCAGGTGAACAGTATAGGTGAGGAGAGTGTGTTCCCCTGATTGTTTAATATACACAGGACATTTCACCAGGTGAACAGTATAAGTGAGGAGAGTGTGTTGCCCTGATGTTTTAATACACACGGGACATGTTACCAGGTGAACAGTATAAGTGAGGAGAGTGTGTTCCCCTGATGTTTTAATACACATGGGACATTTCACCATGTGAACAGTATAAGTGAGGAGAGTGTGTTCCCCTTATGTTTTAATACACACGGGACATGTTACCAGGTGAACAGTATAAGTGAGGAGAGTTTGTTCCCCTGATTGTTTTTTATACATGGGACATTTCACCAGGTGAACAGTATAAGTGAGGAGAGTGTGTTCCCCTGATGTTTTAATACACACGGGACATGTTACCAGGTGAACAGTATAAGTGAGGAGAGTGGGTTCCCCTGATGTTTTAATACACACGGGACATTTTGCCAGGTGAACAGTATAAGTGAGGAGAGTGTGTTCCCCTGATCGTTTAATATACACGAGACATGTTACCAGGTGAACAGTGTAAGTGAGGAGAGTGTGTTTCGCTGATGTTTTAATACACACGAGACATGTTACCAGGAGAACAGTATAAGTGAGGCGAGTGTGTTCCCCAGATTGTTTAATATACACGGGACATGTTACCAGGTGAACAGTATAAGTGAGCAGAGTGTGTTCCCCTGATTGTTTAAGACACACGGGACATGTTGCCAGGTGAGCAGTATAAGTGAGGTGAGCCTGTTCCCCAGATTGTTTAATATACACGGGACATGTTACCAGGTGAACCGTATAAGTGAGGAGAGTGTGTTCCCCTGTTTGTTTAATACACACGAGACATGTTACCGGGTGAACAGTATAAGTGAGCAGCGCGTGTTCCCCTGATGGTTTAATATACACGGGACATGTTACCAGGTGAACAGTATAAGTGAGGATCATGTGTTCCCCTGATTGTTTAATACGCACGGGACATGTTACCAGGTGAACAGTATAAGTGAGGTGAGCGTGTTCCCCAGATTGTTTAATATACACGGGACATGTTAGCAGGTGAATCGTATAAGTGAGGAGAGTGTGTTCCCCTGATGGTTTAATATACACGAGACATGTTACCAGGTGAACAGTATAAGTGAGGAGAGTGTGTTCCACAGATTGTTTAATACACACGGGACATGTTACCAGGTGAACAGTATAAGTGAGCAGAGGGTGTTCCCCTGATGTTTTAATACACACGGGACATGTTGCCAGGTGAACAGTATAAGTGAGGAGAGTGTGTTCCCCAGATTGTTTAATGCAGACGGGACATGTTGCCATGTGAACAGTATAGGTGAGGAGACTGTGTTCCACTGATGTTTTAATAAACTCAGGACATATCACCAGGTGAACAGTATAAGTGAGGAGAGTGTGTTCTCCTGATTGTTTAATACACACACAGGGCATGTTACCAGGTGAACAGTATAAGTGAGGAGAGTGTTTACCCCTAATGTTTTAAGACACACGGGACATGTTAACAGGTCAACAGCATAAGTGAGGAGAGAGTGTTCCCCTGATGGTTTAATATAGACGGGACATGCTGACAGGTGAACAGTATAAGAGAGGAGAGTGTGTTCCCCTGATAGTTTAATATACATGGGACATTTCACCAGGTGAACAGTTTCAGTGAGGAGAGTGTGTTCCCCTGATGTTTTAATGCACACGGGACATGTTACCAGGTGAACAGTATAAGTTAGGAGAGTGTGTTCCCATGATGTTTTAATACACACGGGACATTTTGCCAGGTGAACAGTAGAAGTGAGGAGAGGGTGTTCCCCTGATGTTTTAATACACACGGGACATGTTACCAGATGAACAGTATAAGTGAGGAGAGTCTGTTCCCCTAATGTTTTAATAGACACGGGACACGTTACCAGGTGAACAGTGTAAGTGAGGAGAGTGTGTTCCCCTGATTGTTTAATACACACGGGACATGTTACCAGGTGAACAGTTTAAGTTAGGAGAGCGTGTTTCGCTGATTGTTTAAGACACACGGGACATGTTGCCAGGTGAGCAGTATAAGTGAGGTGAGCGTGTTCCCCAGATTGTTTAATATACACGGGACATGTTACCAGGTGAACCGTATAAGTGAGGAGAGTGTGTTCCCCAGATTGTTTAATACACACGGGACATGTTACCAGGTGAACAGTATAGGTGAGGTGACTGTGTTGCATTGATAGTTTAATAGACACGGGACATGTTACCAGGTGAACAGTATAAGTGAGGAGAGTGTGTTCCCCTAATGTTTTAATAGACACGGGACAAGTTACCAGGTGAACAGTATAAGTGAGGAGAGTGCGTTCCCCTGATGGTTTAAAATACACGAGACATGTTGCCAGGTGAACATTATAAGTGAGGAGAGTGTGTTCCCCTGATGGTTTAATATACACAGGACATGTTAGCAGGTGAACAGTTTAAGTTAGGAGAGTGTGTTTCGCTGATGTTTTAATACACACGGGACATGTTACCAGGTGAACAGTATAAGTGAGGCGAGTGTGTTCCCCAGATTGTTTAATATACACAGGACATCTTACGAGGTGAACAGAATAAGTGAGGCGAGTGTGTTCCCCAGATTGTTTAATATACACGGGACATGTTACCAGGTGAACAGAATAAGTGAGGAGACTGTGTTCCCCTGATGTTTTAATGCACACGGGACATGTTACCAGATGAACGGTATTAGTGCGGAGAGTGTGTTCCCCTGATTGTTTAATATACACGGGACATGTCACCAGGTGAACAGAAGAAGTGAGGAGAGTGTTTTCCCCTTATGTTTTTATACACACGGGACATGTTACCAGGTGAACAGTATAAGTGAGGAGAGTGTGTTCCCCTTATGTTTTAATACACACGGGACATGTTACCAGGTGAACAGTATAAGTGAGGAGAGTGTGTTCCCCTGATTGTTTAATATACACGGGACATTTCACCAGGTGAACAGTATAAGTGAGGAGAGGGTGTTCCGCTGATGTTTTAATACACACGGGACATGTTACCAGGTGAACAGTATAAGTGAGGAGAGTGTGTTCCCCTGATGTTTTAATACACACGGGACATGTTACCAGGTGAACAGTGTAAGTGAGGAGAGTGTGTTCCCCTGATGGTTTAATATACACGAGACATGTTACCAGGTGAACAGTATAAGTGAGGAGAGTGTGTTCCCCTGATTGTTTAATACACACGGGACATGTTACCAGGTGAACAGTATAAGTGAGCAGAGTGTGTTCCCCTGATTGTTTAATATACACGGGACATGTTACCAGGTGAACAGTTTAAGTTAGGAGAGTGTGTATCGCTGATGTTTTAATACACACGGGACATGTTACCAGGAGAACAGTATAAGTGAGGCGAGTGTGTTCCCCAGATTGTTTAATATTCTCGGGACATGTTACCAGGTGAACAGTATAAGTGAGCAGAGTGTGTTCCCCTGATTGTTTAAGACACACGGGACATGTTGCCAGGTGAGCAGTATAAGTGAGCTGAGCGTTTTCCCCAGATTGTTTAATATACACGGGACATGTTACCAGGTGAACAGTATAGGTGAGGTGACTGTGTTGCATTGATAGTTTAATAGACACGGGACATGTTACCAGTTAAACAGTATAAGTGAGGAGAGTGTGTTCCCCTAATGTTTTAATAGACACGGGACAAGTTACCCGGTGAACAGTATAAGTGAGGAGAGTGTGTTCCCCTGTTGGTTTAAAATACACGAGACATGTTGCCAGGTGAACATAAAAAGTGAGGAGAGTGTGTTCCCCTGATGGTTTAATATACACAGGACATGTTACCAGGTGAACAGTTTAAGTTAGGAGAGAGTGTTTCGCTGATGTTCTAATACACACGGGACATGTTACCTGGTGAACAGTATAAGTGAGGAGAGTGTGTTCCCCTGATGGTTTAATATACACGAGACATGTTACCAGGTGAACAGTATAAGTGAGGCGAGTGTGTTCCCCAGATTGTTTAATATACACCGGACATCTTACCAGGTGAACAGTATAAGTGAGGCGAGTGTGTTCCCCAGATTGTTTAATATACACGGGACATGTTACCAGGTGAACAGTGTAAGTGAGGCGAGTGTGTTCCCCAGATTGTTTAATATGCACGGGACATGTTACCAGGTGAACAGTATAAGTGAGGAGAGTGTGTTCCCCTGTTTGTTTAATACACACGGGACATGTTACCAGGTGAACAGTATAAGTGAGGAGATTGTGTTCCCCTGTTTGTTTAATACACACGGGACATGTTACCAGGTGAACAGTATAAGTGAGGAGAGTGTGTTCCCCTGATTGTTTAATACACACGGGACATCTTACCAGGTGAACAGTCTTAGTGAGGAGAGTGTGTTCCCCTGTTTGTTTAATACACACGGGACATGTTACCAGATGAACAGTATAAGTGAGGAGAGTGTGTTCCCCTGATTGTTTAATATACACGGGACATGTTACCAGATGAACAGTATAAGTCAGGAGAGCGTGTTCCACTGATTTTATTTACACAATGGACATTTCACCAGGTGAACATTATAAGTGAGGAGACTGTGTTCCCCTGATGTTTTAATGCACACGGGACATGTTACCAGGTGAACAGTATAGGTGAGGAGAGTGTGTTCCCCTGTTTGTTTAATACACACGGAACATGTTACCAGGTGAACAGTCTTAGTGAGGAGAGTGTGTTCCCCTGTTTGTTTAATACACACGGGACATGTTACCAGATGAACAGTATAAGTGAGGAGAGTGTGTTACCCTGATTGTTTAATATACACGGGACATGTTACCAGATGAACAGTATAAGTCAGGAGAGCGTGTTCCACTGATTTTCTTTACAGATGGGACATTTCACCAGGTGAACATTGTAAGTGAGGAGACTGTGTTCCCCTGATGCTTTACTGCACACGGGACATGTTACCAGGTGAACAGTGTAAGTGAGGCGAGTGTGTTCCCCAGATTGTTTAATATGCACGGGACATGTTACCAGGTGAACAGTATAAGTGAGGAGAGTGTGTTCCCCTGTTTGTTTAATACACACGGGACATGTTACCAGGTGAACAGTATAAGTGAGGAGATTGTGTTCCCCTGTTTGTTTAATACACACGGGACATGTTACCAGGTGAACAGTATAAGTGAGGAGAGTGTGTTCCCCTGATTGTTTAATACACACGGGACATGTTACCAGGTGAACAGTATAAGTGAGGAGAGTGTGTTCCCCTGTTTGTTTAATACACACGGGACATGTTACCAGGTGAACAGTCTTAGTGAGGAGAGTGTGTTCCCCTGTTTGTTTAATACACACGGGACATGTTACCAGATGAACAGTATAAGTGAGGAGAGTGTGTTCCCCTGATTGTTTAATATACACGGGACATGTTACCAGATGAACAGTATAAGTCAGGAGAGCGTGTTCCACTGATTTTCTTTACACATGGGACATTTCACCAGGTGAACATTATAAGTGAGGAGACTGTGTTCCCCTGATGTTTTAATGCACACGGGACATGTTACCAGGTGAACAGTATAGGTGAGGAGAGTGTGTTCCCCTGATTGTTTAATATACACAGGACATGTTACCAGGTGAACAGTATAAGTGAAGAGTGTTTTTTCCCCTGATTGTTTTTTATACATGGGACATTTCACCAGGTGAACAGTACAAGTGAGGAGAGTGTGTTGCCCTGATGTTTTAATACACACGGGACATGTTACCAGGTGAACAGTATAAGTGAGGAGAGTGTGTTCCCCTGATGTTTTAATACACATGGGACATTTCACCAGGTGAACAGTATAAGTGAGGAGAGTGTGTTCCCCTTATGTTTTATATACACACGGGACATGTTACCAGGTGAACAGTATAAGTGAGGAGAGTTTGTTCCCCTGATTGTTTTTTATACATGGGACATTTCACCAGGTGAACAGTATAAGTGAGGAGAGTGTGTTCCCCTGATGTTTTAATACACACGGGACATGTTACCAGGTGAACAGTATAAGAGAGGAGAGTGGGTTCCCCTGATGTTTTAATACACACGGGACATTTTGCCAGGTGAACAGTACAAGAGAGGAGAGTGTGTTCCCCTGATAGTTTAATATACATGGGACATTTCACCAGGTGAACAGTTTCAGTGAGGAGAGTGTGTTCCCCTGATGTTTTAATGCACACGGGACATGTTACCAGGTGAACAGTATAAGTTAGGAGAGTGTGTTCCCATGATGTTTTAATACACACGGGACATTTTGCCAGGTGAACAGTAGAAGTGAGGAGAGGGTGTTCCCCTGATGTTTTAATACACACGGGACATGTTACCAGGTGAACAGTGTAAGTGAGGAGAGTGTGTTCCCCTGATGGTTTAATATACACGAGACATGTTACCAGATGAACAGCATAAGTGAGGAGAGTGTGTTCCCCTGATTGTTTAATACACCCGGGACATGTTACCAGGTGAACAGTGTAAGTGAGGAGAGTGTGTTCCCCTGATGGTTTAATATACACGAGAGATGTTACCAGGTGAACAGTATAAGTGAGGAGAGTGTGTTCCCCTGATTGTTTAATACACACGGGACATGTTACCAGGTGAACAGTTTAAGTTAGGAGAGTGTGTTTCGCTGATGTTTTAATATACACGAGACATGTTACCAGGTGAACAGTATAAGTGATGAGAGTGTGTTCCCCTGATTGTTTAATACACATGGGACATGTTACCAGGTGAACATTTTAAGTTAGGAGAGATTGTTTCGCTGATGTTTTAATATGCACGAGACATGTTACCAGGTGAACAGTATAAGTGAGGAGAGTGTGTTCCCCTGATGGTTTAATACACACGGGACATGTTACCAGGTGAACAGTATAAGTGAGGCGAGTGTGTTCCCCAGATTGTTTAATATACACAGGACATGTTACCAGGTGAACAGTTTAAGAGAGGAGAGTGTGTTTCGCTGATGTTTTAATACAGACGGGACATGTTACCAGGTGAACAGTTTAAGTGAGGAGAGTGTGTTTCGCTGATGCTTTAATATACACAGGACATGTTACCAGGTGAACAGTTTAAGTGAGGAGAGTGTGTTTCACTGATGTTTTAATACACACGGGACATGTTACCAGGTGAACAGTATAAGTGAGGAGAATGTGTTTCGCTGATGTTTTAATACACACGGGACATGTCACCAGGTGAACAGTATAAGTGAGGAGAGTGTGTTCGCCAGATGGTTTAATATACACGAGACATGTTACCAGGTGAACAGTGTAAGTGAGGAGAGTGTGTTCCCCTGATGGTTTAATACACACGGGACATGTTACCAGGTGAACAGTGTAAGTGAGGAGAGTGTGTTCCCCTGATGGTTTAATATACACGAGACATGTTACCAGATGAACAGCATAAGTGAGGAGAGTGTGTTCCCCTGATTGTTTAATACACCCGGGACATGTTACCAGGTGAACAGTGTAAGTGAGGAGAGTGTGTTCCCCTGATGGTTTAATATACACGAGAGATGTTACCAGGTGAACAGTATAAGTGAGGAGAGTGTGTTCCCCTGATTGTTTAATACACACGGGACATGTTACCAGGTGAACAGTTTAAGTTAGGAGAGTGTGTTTCGCTGATGTTTTAATATACACGAGACATGTTACCAGGTGAACAGTATAAGTGAGGAGAGTGTGTTCCCCTGATTGTTTAATACACATGGGACATGTTACCAGGTGAACAGTTTAAGTTAGGAGAGTGTGTTTCGCTGATGTTTTAATATGCACGAGACATGTTACCAGGTGAACAGTATAAGTGAGGAGAGTGTGTTCCCCTGATGGTTTAATACACACGGGACATGTTACCAGGTGAACAGTATAAGTGAGGCGAGTGTGTTCCCCAGATTGTTTAATATACACAGGACATGTTACCAGGTGAACAGTTTAAGAGAGAAGAATGTGTTTCGCTGATGTTTTAGTACACACGGGACATGTTACCAGGTGAACAGTTTAAGTGAGGAGAGTGCGTTTCGCTGATGCTTTAATATACCAAGGACATGTTACCAGGTGAACAGTGTAAGTGAGGAGAGTGTGTTCCCCTGATGGTTCAATACACACGGGACATGTTACCAGGTGAACAGTGTAAGTGAGGAGAGTGTGTTCCCCTGATGGTTTAATATACACGAGACATGTTACCAGATGAACAGCATAAGTGAGGAGAGTGTGTTCCCCTGATTGTTTAATACACCCGGGACATGTTACCAGGTGAACAGTGTAAGTGAGGAGAGTGTGTTCCCCTGATGGTTTAATATACACGAGAGATGTTACCAGGTGAACAGTATAAGTGAGGAGAGTGTGTTCCCCTGATTGTTTAATACACACGGGACATGTTACCAGGTGAACAGTTTAAGTTAGGAGAGTGTGTTTCGCTGATGTTTTAATATACACGAGACATGTTACCAGGTGAACAGTATAAGTGAGGAGAGTGTGTTCCCCTGATTGTTTAATACACATGGGACATGTTACCAGGTGAACAGTTTAAGTTAGGAGAGTGTGTTTCGCTGATGTTTTAATATGCACGAGACATGTTACCAGGTGAACAGTATAAGTGAGGAGAGTGTGTTCCCCTGATGGTTTAATACACACGGGACATGTTACCAGGTGAACAGTATAAGTGAGGCGAGTGTGTTCCCCAGATTGTTTAATATACACAGGACATGTTACCAGGTGAACAGTTTAAGAGAGGAGAATGTGTTTCGCTGATGTTTTAATACACACGGGACATGTTACCAGGTGAACAGTTTAAGTGAGGAGAGTGTGTTTCGCTGATGCTTTAATATACACAGGACATGTTACCAGGTGAACAGTTTAAGTGAGGAGAGTGTGTTTCACTGATGTTTTAATACACACGGGACATGTTACCAGGTGAACAGTATAAGTGAGGAGAATGTGTTTCGCTGATGTTTTAATACACACGGGACATGTCACCAGGTGAACAGTATAAGTGAGGCGAGTGTGTTCCCCAGATTGTTTCATATACACGGGACCTGTTACCAGGTGAGCAGTACAAGTGAGGAGAGTGTGTTCCCCTGATTGTTCAATACGCACGGGACATGTTACCAGGTGAAGAGCAGAAGTGAGGCGAGCGTGTTCCCCAGATTGTTCAATACACACGGGACATGTTACCAGGTGAACAGTGCAAGTGAGCAGAGTGTGTTCCCCTGATTGTTTAATACACACGGGACATGTTACCAGGTGAACAGTATAGGTGAGGAGACTGTGTTGCATTGATGGTTTAATAGACACGGGACATGTTACCAGGTGAACAGTATAAGTGAGGAGAGTGTGTTCCCCTTATGTTTTAATAGACACAGGACAAGTTACCAGGTGAACAGTATAAGTGAGGAGAGTGTGTTCCCCTGATTGATTAATATACACACGACATGTTACCAGGTGAACAGTTTAAGTTAGGAGAGTGTGTTTCGCTGATGTTTTAATACACACGGGACATGTTACCAGGTGAACAGTATAAGTGAGGAGAGTGTGTTCCCCTGATGGTTTAATATACACGAGACATGTTGCCAGGTGAACATTAAAAGTGAGGAGAGTGTGTTCCCCTGATGGTTTAATATACACAGGACATGTTAGCAGGTGAACAGTTTAAGTTAGGAGAGTGTGTTTCGCTGATGTTTTAATACACACGGGACATGTTACCAGGTGAAGAGTATAAGTGAGGAGAATGTGTTTCGCTGATGTTTTAATACACACGGGACATGTCACCAGGTGAACAGTATAAGTGAGGCGAGTGTGTTCCCCAGATTGTTTCATATACACGGGACCTGTTACCAGGTGAGCAGTACAAGTGAGGAGAGTGTGTTCCCCTGATGGTTTAATATACACGAGACATGTTACCAGGTGAACAGTATAAGTGAGGCGAGTGTGTTCCCCAGATTGTTTAATATACACAGGACATGTTACCAGGTGAACAGTTTAAGAGAGGAGAATGTGTTTCGCTGATGTTTTAATACACACGGGACATGTTACCAGGTGAACAGTTTAAGTGAGGAGAGTGTGTTTCGCTGATGCTTTAATATACACAGGACATGTTACCAGGTGAACAGTTTAAGTGAGGAGAGTGTGTTTCACTGATGTTTTAATACACACGGGACATGTTACCAGGTGAACAGTATAAGTGAGGAGAATGTGTTTCGCTGATGTTTTAATACACACGGGACATGTCACCAGGTGAACAGTATAAGTGAGGCGAGTGTGTTCCCCAGATTGTTTCATATACACGGGACCTGTTACCAGGTGAGCAGTACAAGTGAGGAGAGTGTGTTCCCCTGATTGTTCAATACGCACGGGACATGTTACCAGGTGAACAGCAGAAGTGAGGCGAGCGTGTTCCCCAGATTGTTTAATACACACGGGACATGTTACCAGGTGAACAGTGCAAGTGAGCAGAGTGTGTTCCCCTGATTGTTTAATACACACGGGACATGTTACCAGGTGAACAGTATAGGTGAGGAAACTGTGTTGCATTGATGGTTTAATAGACACGGGACATGTTACCAGGTGAACAGTATAAGTGAGGAGAGTGTGTTCCCCTTATGTTTTAATAGACACGGGACAAGTTACCAGGTGAACAGTATAAGTGAGGAGAGTGTGTTCCCCTGATTGATTAATATACACAGGACATGTTACCAGGTGAACAGTTTAAGTTAGGAGAGTGTGTTTCGCTGATGTTTTAATACACACGGGTCATGTTCCCAGGTGAACAGTATAAGTGAGGAGAGTGTGTTCCCCTGATGGTTTAATATACACGAGACATGTTGCCAGGAACACATTAAAAGTGAGGAGAGTGTGTTCCCCTGATGGTTTAATATACACAGGACATGTTACCAGGTGAACAGTTTAAGTTAGGAGAGTGTGTTTCGCTGATGTTTTAATACACACGGGACATGTTACCAGGTGAAGAGTATAAGTGAGGAGAGTGTGTTCCCCTGATGGTTTAATATACACGAGACATGTTACCAGGTGAACAGTATAAGTGAGGCGAGTGTGTTCCCCAGATTGTTTAATATGCACAGGACATCTTACCAGGTGAACAGTATAAGTGAGGCGAGTGTGTTCCCCAGATTGTTTAATATACACAGGACATCTTACCAGGTGAACAGTATAAGTGAGGAGAGTGTGTTCCCCATATTGTTTAATATACACGAGACATTTCACCAGGTGAACAGTATAAGTGAGGAGAGTGTGTTCCCCTGTTTGTTTAATACACACGGGACATGTTCCCAGGTGAACAGTATAAGTGAGGCGAGTGTGTTCCCCAGATTGTTTAATATACACGGGACATGTTACCAGGTGAACAGTATAAGTGAGGAGAGTGTGTTCCCCTGTTGGTTTAATACACACGGGACATGTTACCAGGTGAACAGTACAAGTGAGGAGAGTGTGTTTCGCTGATGTTTTAATATACACGAGACATGTTACCAGGTGAACAGTATAAGTGAGCAGAGTGTGTTCCCCTGATGTTTTAATACACACGGGACATGTTGCCAGGTGAAGAGTATAAGTGAGGAGAGTGTGTTCCCCAGATTGTTTAATGCAGACGGGACATGTTGCCATGTGAACAGTATAGGTGAGGAGACTGTGTTCCACTGATGTTTTAATAAACTCAGGACATGTCACCAGGTGAACAGTATAAGTGAGGAGAGTGTGTTCTCCTGATTGTTTATTACACACACAGGGCATGTTACCAGGTGAACAGTATAAGTGAGGAGAGTGTTTACCCCTAATGTTTTAAGACAAACGGGACATGTTAACAGGTGAACAGCATAAGTGAGGAGAGAGTGTTCCCCTGATGGTTTAATATAGACGGGACATGTTGACAGGTGAACAGTATAAGAGAGGAGAGTGTGTTCCCCTGATAGTTTAATATACATGGGACATTTCACCAGGTGAACAGTTTCAGTGAGGAGAGTGTGTTCCCCTGATGTTTTAATGCACACGGGACATGTTACCACGTGAACAGTATAGGTTAGGAGAGTGTGTTCCCATGATGTTTTAATACACACGGGACATTTTGCCAGGTGAACAGTAGAAGTGAGGAGAGGGCGTTCCCCTGATGTTTTAATACACACGGGACATGTTACCAGATGAACAGTATAAGTGAGGAGAGTCTGTTCCCCTAATGTTTTAATAGACACGGGACACGTTACCAGGTGAACAGTGTAAGTGAGGAGAGTGTGTTCCCCAGATGGTTTAATATACACGAGACATGTTACCAGGTGAACAGTGTAAGTGAGGAGAGTGTGTTCCCCTGATGGTTTAATACACACGGGACATGTTACCAGGTGAACAGTGTAAGTGAGGAGAGTGTGTTCCCCTGATGGTTTAATATACACGAGACATGTTACCAGATGAACAGCATAAGTGAGGAGAGTGTGTTCCCCTGATTGTTTAATACACCCGGGACATGTTACCAGGTGAACAGTGTAAGTGAGGAGAGTGTGTTCCCCTGATGGTTTAATATACACGAGAGATGTTACCAGGTGAACAGTATAAGTGAGGACAGTGTGTTCCCCTGATTGTTTAATACACACGGGACATGTTACCAGGTGAACAGTTTAAGTTAGGAGAGTGTGTTTCGCTAATGTTTTAATATACACGAGACATGTTACCAGGTGAACAGTATAAGTGAGGAGAGTGTGTTCCCCTGATTGTTTAATACACATGGGACATGTTACCAGGTGAACAGTTTAAGTTAGGAGAGTGTGTTTCGCTGATGTTTTAATATGCACGAGACATGTTACCAGGTGAACAGTATAAGTGAGGCGAGTGTGTTCCCCAGATTGTTTAATATACACAGGACATGTTACCAGGTGAACAGTTTAAGAGAGGAGAATGTGTTTCGCTGATGTTTTAATACACACGGGACATGTTACCAGGTGAACAGTTTAAGTGAGGAGAGTGTGTTTCGCTGATGCTTTAATATACACAGGACATGTTACCAGGTGAACAGTTTAAGTGAGGAGAGTGTGTTTCACTGATGTTTTAATACACACGGGACATGTTACCAGGTGAACAGTATAAGTGAGGAGAATGTGTTTCGCTGATGTTTTAATACACACGGGACATGTCACCAGGTGAACAGTATAAGTGAGGCGAGTGTGTTCCCCAGATTGTCTCATATACACGGGACCTGTTACCAGGTGAGCAGTACAAGTGAGGAGAGTGTGTTCCCCTGATTGTTCAATACGCACGGGACATGTAACCAGGTGAACAGCAGAAGTGAGGCGAGAGTGTTCCCCAGATTGTTTAATACACACGGGACATGTTACCAGGTGAACAGTGCAAGTGAGCAGAGTTTGTTCCCCTGATTGTTTAATACACACGGGACATGTTACCAGGTGAACAGTATAGGTGAGGAGACTGTGTTGCATTGATGGTTTAATAGACACGGGACATGTTACCAGGTGAACAGTATAAGTGAGGAGAGTGTGTTCCCCTTATGTTTTAATAGACACGGGACAAGTTACCAGGTGAACAGTATAAGTGAGGAGAGTGTGTTCCCCTGATTGATTAATATACACAGGACATGTTACCAGGTGAACAGTTTAAGTTAGGAGAGTGTGTTTCGCTGATGTTTTAATACACACGGGACATGTTACCAGGTGAACAGTATAAGTGAGGAGAGTGTGTTCCCCTGATGGTTTAATATACACGAGACATGTTGCCAGGTGAACATTAAAAGTGAGGAGAGTGTGTTCCCCTGATGGTTTAATATACACAGGACATGTTACCAGGTGAACAGTTTAAGTTAGGAGAGTGTGTTTCGCTGATGTTTTAATACACACGGGACATGTTACCAGGTGAAGAGTATAAGTGAGGAGAGTGTGTTCCCCTGATGGTTTAATATACACGAGACATGTTACCAGGTGAACAGTATAAGTGAGGCGAGTGTGTTCCCCAGATTGTTTAATACACACGGGACATGTTACCAGGTGAACAGTGCAAGTGAGCAGAGTGTGTTCCCCTGATTGTTTAATACACACGGAACATGTTACCAGGTGAACAGTATAGGTGAGGAGACTGTGTTGCATTGATGGTTTAATAGACACGGGACATGTTACCAGGTGAACAGTATAAGTGAGGAGAGTGTGTTCCCCTTATGTTTTAATAGACACGGGACAAGTTACCAGGTGAACAGTATAAGTGAGGAGAGTGTGTTCCCCTGATTGATTAATATACACAGGACATGTTACCAGGTGAACAGTTTAAGTTAGGAGAGTGTGTTTCGCTGATGTTTTAATACACACGGGTCATGTTACCAGGTGAACAGTATAAGTGAGGAGAGTGTGTTCCCCTGATGGTTTAATATACACGAGACATGTTGCCAGGTGAACATTAAAAGTGAGGAGAGTGTGTTCCCCTGATGGTTTAATATACACAGGACATGTTACCAGGTGAACAGTTTAAGTTAGGAGAGTGTGTTTCGCTGATGCTTTAATACACACGGGACATGTTACCAGGTGAAGAGTATAAGTGAGGAGATTGTGTTCCCCTGATGGTTTAATATACACGAGACATGTTACCAGGTGAACAGTATAAGTGAGGCGAGTGTGTTCCCCAGATTGTTTAATATGCACAGGACATCTTACCAGGTGAACAGTATAAGTGAGGCGAGTGTGTTCCCCAGATTGTTTAATATACACAGGACATCTTACCAGGTGAACAGTATAAGTGAGGAGAGTGTGTTCCCCAGATTGTTTAATATACACTGGACATTTCACCAGGTGAACAGTATAAGTGAGGAGAGTTTGTTCCCCTGTTTGTTTAATACACACGGGACATGTTACCAGGTGAACAGTATAAGTGAGGCGAGTGTGTTCCCCAGATTGTTTAATATACACGGGACATGTTACCAGGTGAACAGTATAAGTGAGGAGAGTGTGTTCCCCTGTTGGTTTAATACACACGGGACATGTTACCAGGTGAACAGTACAAGTGAGGAGAGTGTGTTTCGCTGATGTTTTAATATACACGAGACATGTTACCAGGTGAACAGTATAAGTGAGGAGAGTGTGTTCCCCTGATGGTTTAATACACACGGGACATGTTACCAGGTGAACAGTATAAGTGAGGAGAGTGTGTTCCCCTGATGGTTTAATACACACGGGACATGTTACCAGGTGAACAGTATAAGTGAGGAGACTGTGTTCCCCTGATGGTTTAATGCACACGGGACATGTTACCAGGTGAACAGTATAAGTGAGGCGAGTGTGTTCCGAAGATTGTTTAATATACACAGGACATGTTACCAGGTGAACAGTTTAAGAGAGGAGAGTGTGTTTCGATGATGTTTTAATATATGCAGGACATGATACCAGGTGATCAGTTTAAGTGAGGAGAGTGTGTTTCGCTGATGTTTTAATACACACGGGACATGTTACCAGGTGAACAGTATTAGTGAGGAGAATGTGTTTCGCTGATGTTTTAATACACACGGGACATGTCACCAGGTGAACAGTATAAGTGAGGCGAGTGTGTTCCCCAGATTGTTTCATCTACACGGGACATGTTACCAGGTGAACAGTATAAGTGAGCAGAGTGTGTTCCCCTGATTGTTTAATACACACGGGACATGTTGCCAGGTGAGCAGTACAAGTGAGGAGAGTGTGTTCCCCTGATTGTTCAATACGCACGGGACATGTTACCAGGTGAACAGTATAAGTGAGGAGAGTGTGTTCCCCTGATGGTTTAATAAACACGGGACATGTCACCAGGTGAACAGTATAAGTGAGGAGACTGTGTTCGCCTGATGGTTTAATGCACACGGGACATGTTACCAGGTGAACAGTATAAGTGAGGCGAGTGTGTTCCGAAGATTGTTTAATATGCACAGGACATGTTACCAGGTGAACAGTTTAAGAGAGGAGAGTGTGTTTCGCTGATGTTTTAATATACACAGGACATGTTACCAGGTGATCAGTTTAAGTGAGGAGAGTGTGGTTCGCTGATGTTTTAATACACACGGGACATGTTATCAGGTGAACAGTATTAGTGAGGAGAATGTGTTTCGCTGATGTTTTAATACACACGGGACATGTCACCAGGTGAACAGTATAAGTGAGGCGAGTGCGTTCCCCAGATTGTTTCATCTACAAGGGACATGTTACCAGGTGAACAGTATAAGTGAGCAGAGTGTGTTCCCCTGATTGTTTAATACACACGGGACATGTTGCCAGGTGAGCAGTACAAGTGAGGAGAGTGTGTTCCCCTGATTGTTCAATACGCACGGGACATGTTACCAGGTGAACAGTATAAGTGAGGCGAGCGTGTTACCCAGATTGTTTAATATACACGGGACATGTTACCAGGTGAACCGTAAAAGTGAGGAGAGTGTGTTCCCCTGTTTGTTTAATACACACGGGACATGTTACCAGGTGAACAGTGTAAGTGAGCAGAGTGTGTTCCCCTGATTGTTTAATATACACGGGACATGTTACCAGGTGAACAGTATAGGTGAGGAGACTGTGTTGCATTGATGGTTTAATAGACACGGGACATGTTACCAGGTGAACAGTATAAGTGAGGAGAGTGTGTTCCCCTTATGTTTTAATAGACACGGGACAAGTTACCAGGTGAACAGTATAAGTGAGGAGAGTGTGTTCCCCTGATTGATTAATATACACAGGACATGTTACCAGGTGAACAGTTTAAGTTAGGAGAGTGTGTTTTGCTGATGTTTTAATACACACGGGACATGTTACCAGGTGAACAGTATAAGTGAGGAGAGTGTGTTCCCCTGATGGTTTAATATACACGAGACATGTTGCCAGGTGAACATTAAAAGTGAGGAGAGTGTGTTCCCCTGATGGTTTAATATACACAGGACATGTTACCAGGTGAACAGTTTAAGTTAGGAGAGTGTGTTTCGCTGATGTTTTAATACACACGGGACATGTTACCAGGTGAAGAGTATAAGTGAGGAGTATGTGTTCCCCTGATGGTTTAATATACTCGAGACATGTTACCAGGTGAACAGTATACGTGAGGCGAGTGTGTTCCCCAGATTGTTTCATAAACACGGGACCTGTTACCAGGTGAGCAGTACAAGTGAGGAGAGTGTGTTCCCCTGATTGTTCAATACGCACGGGACATGTTACCAGGTGAACAGCAGAAGTGAGGCGAGCGTGTTCCCCAGATTGTTTAATACACACGGGACATGTTACCAGGTGAACAGTGCAAGTGAGCAGAGTGTGTTCCCCTGATTGTTTAATACACACGGGACATGTTACCAGGTGAACAGTATAGGTGAGGAGACTGTGTTGCATTGATGGTTTAATAGACACGGGACATGTTACCAGGTGAACAGTATAAGTGAGGAGAGTGTGTTCCCCTTATGTTTTAATAGACACGGGACAAGTTACCAGGTGAACAGTATAAGTGAGGAGAGTGTGTTCCCCTGATTGATTAATATACACAGGACATGTTACCAGGTGAACAGTTTAAGTTAGGAGAGTGTGTTTCGCTGATGTTTTAATACACACGGGTCATGTTACCAGGTGAACAGTATAAGTGAGGAGAATGTGTTCCCCTGATGGTTTAATATACACGAGACATGTTGCCAGGTGAACATTAAAAGTGAGGAGAGTGTGTTCCCCTGATGGTTTAATATACACAGGACATGTTACCAGGTGAACAGTTTAAGTTAGGAGAGTGTGTTTCGCTGATGTTTTAATACACACGGGACATGTTACCAGGTGAAGAGTATAAGTGAGGAGATTGTGTTCCCCTGATGGTTTAATATACACGAGACATGTTTCCAGGTGAACAGTATAAGTGAGGCGAGTGTGTTCCCCAGATTGTTTAATATGCACAGGACATCTTACCAGGTGAACAGTATAAGTGAGGCGAGTGTGTTCCCCAGATTGTTTAATATACACAGGACATCTTACCAGGTGAACAGTATAAGTGAGGAGAGTGTGTTCCCCAGATTGTTTAATATACACTGGACATTTCACCAGGTGAACAGTATAAGTGAGGAGAGTGTGTTCCCCTGTTTGTTTAATACACACGGGACATGTTACCAGGTGAACAGTATAAGTGAGGCGAGTGTGTTCCCCAGATTGTTTAATATACACGGGACATGTTACCAGGTGAAGAGTATAAGTGAGGAGAGTGTGTTCCCCTGTTGGTTTAATACACACGGGACATGTTACCAGGTGAACAGTACAAGTGAGGAGAGTGTGTTTCGCTGATGTTTTAATATACACGAGACATGTTACCAGGTGAACAGTATAAGTGAGGAGAGTGTGTTCCCCTGATGGTTTAAGACACACGGGACATGTTACCAGGTGAACAGTATAAGTGAGGAGAGTGTGTTCCCCTGATGGTTTAATACACACGGGACATGTTACCAGGTGAACAGTATAAGTGAGGAGACTGTGTTCCCCTGATGGTTTAATGCACACGGGACATGTTACCAGGTGAACAGTATAAGTGAGGCGAGTGTGTTCCGAAGATTGTTTAATATACACAGGACATGTTACCAGGTGAACAGTTTAAGAGAGGAGAGTGTGTTTCGCTGATGTTTTAATATATGCAGGACATGTTACCAGGTGATCAGTTTAAGTGAGGAGAGTGTGTTTCGCTGATGTTTTAATACACACGGGACATGTTACCAGGTGAACAGTATTAGTGAGGAGAATGTGTTTCGCTGATGTTTTAATACACACGGGACATGTCACCAGGTGAACAGTATAAGTGAGGCGAGTGTGTTCCCCAGATTGTTTCATCTACACGGGACATGTTACCAGGTGAACAGTATAAGTGAGCAGAGTGTGTTCCCCTGATTGTTTAATACACACGGGACATGTTGCCAGGTGAGCAGTACAAGTGAGGAGAGTGTGTTCCCCTGATTGTTCAATACGCACGGGACATGTTACCAGGTGAACAGTATAAGTGAGGAGAGTGTGTTCCCCTGATGGTTTAATACACACGGGACATGTTACCAGGTGAACAGTATAAGTGAGGAGACTGTGTTCCCCTGATGGTTTAATGCACACGGGACATGTTACCAGGTGAACAGTATAAGTGAGGCGAGTGTGTTCCGAGGATTGTTTAATATGCACAGGACATGTTACCAGGTGAACAGTTTAAGAGAGGAGAGTGTGTTTCGCTGATGTTTTAATATACACAGGACATGTTACCAGGTGATCAGTTTAAGTGAGGAGAGTGTGGTTCGCTGATGTTTTAATACACACGGGACACGTTATCAGGTGAACAGTATTAGTGAGGAGAATGTGTTTCGCTGATGTTTTAATACACACGGGACATGTCACCAGGTGAACAGTATAAGTGAGGCGAGTGCGTTCCCCAGATTGTTTCATCTACAAGGGACATGTTACCAGGTGAACAGTATAAGTGAGCAGAGTGTGTTCCCCTGATTGTTTAATACACACGGGACATGTTGCCAGGTGAGCAGTACAAGTGAGGAGAGTGTGTTCCCCTGATTGTTCAATACGCACGGGACATGTTACCAGGTGAACAGTATAAGTGAGGCGAGCGTGTTACACAGATTGTTTAATATACACGGGGCATGTTACCAGGTGAACCGTAAAAGTGAGGAGAGTGTGTTCCCCTGTTTGTTTAATACACACGGGACATGTTACCAGGTGAACAGTGTAAGTGAGCAGAGTGTGTTCCCCTGATGGTTTAATATACACGACACATGTTACCAGGTGAACAGGATAAGTGAGGAGAGTGTGTTCACCGATTGTTTAATACACACGGGACATGTCACCAGCTGAACAGTATACGTGAGCAGATTGTGTTCCCCTGATATTATAATACACACGGGACGTGTTGCCAGGTGAAGAGTATAAGTGAGGAGAGTGTGTTCCCCAGATTGTTTAATACACACGGGACATGTTACCAGGTGAACAGTATAGGTGAGGAGACTGTGTTCCACTGATAGTTTAATAGACACGGGACATGTAACCAGGTGAACAGTAGAAGTGAGGAGAGTGTGTTTGCCTGATGTTTTAATACACACGGGACATGTTACCAGATGAACAGTATAAGTGAGGAGAGTGTGTTCTCCTAATGTTTTAATAGACACGGGGCAAGTTAACAGGTGAACAGTATAAGTGTGGAGAGTGTGTTCCCCTGATGGTTTAATATACACGAGACATGTTACCAGGTGAACAGTCTAAGTGAGGAGAGTGTGTTTCCCTGATGTTTTAATACACACGGGACATGTTCCCATTTGAACAGTATATGGGAGGAGAGTGTGTTCCCCTGTTTGTTCAATATACACGGGACATGTCACCAGGTGAACAGTATAAGTGAGGAGAGTGTGTTCTCCTGATTGTTTATAACACACACAGGACATGTTACCAGGTGAACAGTATAAGTGAGGAGAGTGTTTACCCCTGATGTTTTAAGACACACGGGACATGTTACCAGGTGAACAGCATAAGTGAGGAGAGAGTGTTCCCCTGATGGTTTAATATACACGGCAAATGATACCAGGTGAACAGTATAAGTGAGGAGAGTGTGTTCCCCTGATGTTTTAATACACACGGGACATTTTGCCAGGTTAACAGTATAAGTGAGGAGAGTGTGTTCCCCAGATTGTTTAATACACACGGGAAATGTTACCAGGTGAACAGTATAGGTGAGGAGAGGGTGTTCCCCTGATGTTTTAATACTCACGGGACATGTTACCAGATGAACTGTATCAGTGAGGAGAGTGTGTTCCCCTAATGTTTTAATAGACACGGGACAAGTTACCAGGTGAACAGCATAAGTGAGGAGAGTGTGTTCCCCTGATGGTTTAATATACACAGTACATGTCAGCAGGTGAACAGTATAAGTGAGGAGAGTGTGTTCCCCTGATTGTTTAATATACACAGGACATGTTACCAGGTGAACAGTATAAGTGAGGAGAGAGTGTTCCCCTGATTGTTTAATCCACACAGGACATGTTAACAGGTGAACAGTATAAGTGAGGAGAGTGTGTTCCCCTGATGGTTTAATATACACAGGACATGTTACCAGGTGAACAGTTTAAGTGAGGAGAGTGTGTTCCCCTGATGGTTTAATATACACGGGACATGTTACCAGATGAACAGTATAAGTGAGGAGAGTGTGTTCCCCTAATGTTTTAATAGACACGGGACAAGTTACCAGGTGAACAGTAAAAGTGAGGCGAGTGTGTTCCCCAGATTTTTTAATATACACAGGACATGTTACCAGGTAAGCAGTATAAGTGAGGAGAGTGTGTTCCCCTGATTGTTTAATGCACACAGGACATGTTACCAGGTGAACAGTATAAGTGAGGAGAGTGTGTTCCCCTGATGGTTTAATATACACGGGACATGTTACCAGGTGAACAGTTTAAGTGAGGAGAGTGTGTTTCGCTGATGTTTTTATACACACGGGACATGTTACCAGGTGTACATTTTAAGTGAGGAGGGTTTGTTTCGCTGATGTTTTTATACACACGGGACATGTTACCAGGTGAACAGTATAAGTGATAAGAGTGTGTTCCCCAGATTGTTTAATACACACGGGACATGTTACCAGGTGAACAGTATAGGTGAGGAGACTGTGTTGCATTGATGGTTTAATAGACACGGGACATGTTACCAGGTGAACAGTAGAAGTGAGGAGAGTGTGTTCCCCTAATGTTTTAATAGACACGGGACAAGTTACCAGTTGAACAGTATAAGTGAGGAGAGTGTGTGCCCCTGATGGTTTAATATACACGAGACATGTTGCCAGGTGAACATTAAAAGTGAGGAGAGTGTGTTTCCCTGATGGTTTAATATACACAGGACATGTTACCAGGTGAACAGTTAAGTTAGGAGAGTGTGTTTCGCTGATGTTTTAATACACACGGGACATGTTACCAGGAGAACAGTGTAAGTGAGGAGAGTGTGTTCCCCTGATGTTTTAATATACATGAGACATGTCACCAGGTGAACAGTATAAGTGAGGCGAGTGTGTTCCCCAGATTGTTTAATATACACAGGACATCTTACCAGGTGAACAGCATAAGTGAGGCGAGTGTGTTCCCCAGATTGTTTAATATACACGGGACATTTCACCAGGTGAACAGTATAAGTGAGGAGAGTGTGTTCCCCTGATTGTTTAATACACACGGGACATGTTACCAGGTGAACAGTATAAGTGAGGAGATTGTGTTCCCCTGATGGTTTAATATACACGGGACATGTTACCAGGTGAACAGTTTAAGTGAGGAGGGTTTGTTTCGCTGATGTTTTTATACACACGGGACATGTTACCAGGTGAACAGTATAAGTGCTAAGAATGTGTTCCCCAGATTGTTTAATACACACGGGACATGTTACCAGGTGAACAGTATAGGTGAGGAGACTGTGTTGCATTGATGGTTTAATAGACACGGGACATGTTACCAGGTGAACAGTATAAGTGAGGAGAGTGTGTTCCCCTAATGTTTTAATAGACACGGGACAAGTTACCAGTTGAACAGTATAAGTGAGGAGAGTGTGTGCCCCTGATGGTTTAATATACACGAGACATGTTGCCAGGTGAACATTAAAAGTGAGGAGAGTGTGTTTCCCTGATGGTTTAATATACACAGGACATGTTACCAGGTGAACAGTTTAAGTTAGGAGAGTGTGTTTCGCTGATGTTTTAATAGACACGAGACATGTTACCAGATGAACAGCATAAGTGAGGAGAGTGTGTTCCCCTGATTGTTTAATACACCCGGGACATGTTACCAGGTGAACAGTGTAAGTGAGGAGAGTGTGTTCCCCTGATGGTTTAATATACACGAGAGATGTTACCAGGTGAACAGTATAAGTGAGGAGAGTGTGTTCCCCTGATTGTTTAATACACACGGGACATGTTAGCAGGTGAACAGTTTAAGTTAGGAGAGTGTGTTTCGCTGATGTTTTAATATACACGAGACATGTTACCAGGTGAACAGTATAAGTGATGAGAGTGTGTTCCCCTGATTGTTTAATACACATGGGACATGTTACCAGGTGAACAGTTTAAGTTAGGAGAGTGTTTTTCGCTGATGTTTTAATATGCACGAGACATGTTACCAGGTGAACAGTATAAGTCAGGAGAGTGTGTTCTCCTGATGGTTTAATACACACGGGAGATGTTACCAGGTGAACAGTATAAGTGAGGCGAGTGTGTTTCGCTGATGTTTTAATATGCACGAGACATGTTACCAGGTGAACAGTATAAGTGAGGAGAGTGTGTTTCGCTGATGCTTTAATATACACAGGACATGTTACCAGGTGAACAGTTTAAGTGAGGAGAGTGTGTTTCACTGATGTTTTAATACACACGGGACATGTTACCAGGTGAACAGTATAAGTGAGGAGAATGTGTTTCGCTGATGTTTTAATACACACGGGACATGTCACCAGGTGAACAGTATAAGTGAGGCGAGTGTGTTCCCCAGATTGTTTCATATACACGGGACCTGTTACCAGGTGAGCAGTACAAGTGAGGAGAGTGTGTTCCCCTGATTGTTCAATACGCACGGGACATGTTACCAGGTGAACAGGATAAGTGAGGAGAGTGTGTTCACCGATTGTTTAATACACACGGGACATGTCACCAGCTGAACAGTATAAGTGAGCAGAGCGTGTTCCCCTGATATTTTAATACACACGGGACATGTTGACAGGTGAACAGTATAAGTGAGGAGAGTGTGTTCCCCAGATTGTTTAATACACACGGGACATGTTACCAGGTGAACAGTATAGGTGAGGAGACTGTGTTCCACTGATAGTTTACTAGACACGGGACATGTTACCAGGTGAACAGTATAAGTGAGGAGAGGGTGTTCCCCTGATGTTTTAATACACACGGGACATGTTACCAGATGAACAGTATAAGTGAGGAGAGTGTGTTCTCCTAATGTTTTAATAGACACGGGACAAGTTAACAGGTGAACAGTATAAGTGAGGAGAGTGTGTTTCCCTGATGTTTTAATAAACACGGGACATGTTCCCATTTGAACAGTATAAGTGAGGAGAGTGTGTTCCCCTGTTTGTTTAATATACACGGGACATGTCACCAGGTGAACAGTATAAGTGAGGAGAGTGTTTACCCCTGATGTTTTAAGACACACGGGACATGTTAACAGGTGAACAGCATAAGTGAGGAGAGAGTGTTCCCCTGATGGTTTAATATACACGGGAAATGTTACCAGGTGAACAGTATAGGTGAGGAGAGTGTGTTCCCCTGATTGTTTGATCCACACAGGACATGTTACCAGGTGAACAGTATAAGTGAGGAGAGTGTGTTCCCCTGATGGTTTAATATACACGGGACATGTTACCAGGTGAACAGCTTAAGTGAGGAGAGTGTGTTTCGCTGATGTTTTTATACACACGGGACATGTTACCAGGTGTACAGTTTAAGTGAGGAGGGTGTGTTTCGCTGATGTTTTTATACACACGGGACATGTTACCAGGTGAACAGTATATGTGAGGAGAGTGTGTTCCCCTGATGGTTTAATATACACTAGACATGTTACCAGGTGAACAGTATAAGTGAGGAGAGTGTGTTCCACAGATTGTTTAATACACACGGGACATGTTACCAGGTGAACAGTATAAGTGAGCAGAGTGTGTTCCCCTGATGTTTAAATACACACGGGACATGTTGCCAGGTGAACGGTATAAGTGAGGAGAGTGTGTTCCCCAGATTGTTTAATGCAGACGGGACATGTTGCCATGTGAACAGTATAGGTGAGGAGACTGTGTTCCACTGATCTTTTAATAAACTCAGGACCTGTCACCAGGTGAACAGTATAAGTGAGGAGAGTGTGTTCACCGATTGTTTAATACACACGGGACATGTTACCAGGTGAACAGTGTAAGTGAGCAGAGTGTGTTCCCCTGATGGTTTAATATACACGACACATGTTACCAGGTGAACAGGATAAGTGAGGAGAGTGTGTTCACCGATTGTTTAATACACACGGGACATGTCACCAGCTGAACAGTATAAGTGAGCAGATTGTGTTCCCCTGATATTATAATACACACGGGACATGTTGCCAGGTGAAGAGTATAAGTGAGGAGAGTGTGTTCCCCAGATTGTTTAATACACACGGGACATGTTACCAGGTGAACAGTATAGGTGAGGAGACTGCGTTCCACTGATAGTTTAATAGACACGGGACATGTTACCAGGTGAACAGTATAAGTGAGGAGAGTGTGTTTGCCTGATGTTTTAATACACACGGGACATGTTACCAGATGAACAGTATAAGTGAGGAGAGTGTGTTCTCCTAATGTTTTAATAGACACGGGGCAAGTTAACAGGTGAACAGTATAAGTGTGGAGAGTGTGTTCCCCTGATGGTTTAATATACACGAGACATGTTACCAGGTGAACAGTCTAAGTGAGGAGAGTGTGTTTCCCTGATGTTTTAATACACACGGGACATGTTCCCATTTGAACAGTATATGGGAGGAGAGTGTGTTCCCCTGTTTGTTCAATATACACGAGACATGTCACCAGGTGAACAGTATAAGTGAGGAGAGTGTGTTCTCCTGATTGTTTATAACACACACAGGACATGTTACCAGGTGAACAGTATAAGTGAGGAGAGTGTTTACCCCTGATGTTTTAAGACACACGGGACATGTTACCAGGTGAACAGTATAGGTGAGGAGACTGTGTTCCACTGATAGTTTACTAGACACGGGACATGTTACCAGGTGAACAGTATAAGTGAGGAGAGGGTGTTCCCCTGATGTTTTAATACACACGGGACATGTTACCAGATGAACAGTATAAGTGAGGAGAGTGTGTTCTCCTAATGTTTTAATAGACACGGGACAAGTTAACAGGTGAACAGTATAAGTGAGGAGAGTGTGTTTCCCTGATGTTTTAATACACACGGGACATGTTCCCATTTGAACAGTATAAGTGAGGAGAGTGTGTTCCCCTGTTTGTTTAATATACACGGGACATGTCACCAGGTGAACAGTATAAGTGAGGAGAGTGTTTACCCCTGATGTTTTAAGACACACGGGACATGTTAACAGGTGAACAGCATAAGTGAGGAGAGAGTGTTCCCCTGATGGTTTAATATACACGGGAAATGTTACCAGGTGAACAGTATAGGTGAGGAGAGTGTGTTCCCCTGATTGTTTAATCCACACAGGACATGTTACCAGGTGAACAGTATAAGTGAGGAGAGTGTGTTCCCCTGATGGTTTAATATACACGGGACATGTTACCAGGTGAACAGCTTAAGTGAGGAGAGTGTGTTTCGCTGATGTTTTTATACACACGGGACATGTTACCAGGTGTACAGTTTAAGTGAGGAGGGTGTGTTTCGCTGATGTTTTTATACACACGGGACATGTTACCAGGTGAACAGTATAAGTGAGGAGAGTGTGTTCCCCTGATGGTTTAATATACACTAGACATGTTACCAGGTGAACAGTATAAGTGAGGAGATTGTGTTCCACAGATTGTTTAATACACACGGGACATGTTACCAGGTGAACAGTATAAGTGAGCAGAGTGTGTTCCCCTGATGTTTAAATACACACGGGACATGTTGCCAGGTGAACGGTATAAGTGAGGAGAGTGTATTCCCCAGATTGTTTAATGCAGACGGGACATGTTGCCATGTGAACAGTATAGGTGAGGAGACTGTGTTCCACTGATGTTTTAATAAACTCAGGACCTGTCACCAGGTGAACAGTATAAGTGAGGAGAGTGTGTTCACCGATTGTTTAATACACACGGGACATGTTACCAGGTGAACAGTGTAAGTGAGCAGAGTGTGTTCCCCTGATGGTTTAATATACACGACACATGTTACCAGGTGAACAGGATAAGTGAGGAGAGTGTGTTCACCGATTGTTTAATACACACGGGACATGTCACCAGCTGAACAGTATAAGTGAGCAGATTGTGTTCCCCTGATATTATAATACACACGGGACATGTTGCCAGGTGAAGAGTATAAGTGAGGAGAGTGTGTTCCCCAGATTGTTTAATACACACGGGACATGTTACCAGGTGAACAGTATAGGTGAGGAGACTGCGTTCCACTGATAGTTTAATAGACACGGGACATGTTACCAGGTGAGCAGTATAAGTGAGGAGAGTGTGTTTGCCTGATGTTTTAATACACACGGGACATGTTACCAGATGAACAGTACAAGTGAGGAGAGTGTGTTCTCCTAATGTTTTAATAGACACGGGGCAAGTTAACAGGTGAACAGTATAAGTGTGGAGAGTGTGTTCCCCTGATGGTTTAATATACACGAGACATGTTACCAGGTGAACAGTCTAAGTGAGGAGAGTGTGTTTCCCTGATGTTTTAATACACACGGGACATGTTCCCATTTGAACAGTATATGGGAGGAGAGTGTGTTCCCCTGTTTGTTCAATATACACGAGACATGTCACCAGGTGAACAGTATAAGTGAGGAGAGTGTGTTCTCCTGATTGTTTATAACACACACAGGACATGTTACCAGGTGAACAGTATAAGTGAGGAGAGTGTTTACCCCTGATGTTTTAAGACACACGGGACATGTTACCAGGTGAACAGCATAAGTGAGGAGAGAGTGTTCCCCTGATGGTTTAATATACACGGCAAATGATACCAGGTGAACAGTATAAGTGAGGAGAGTGTGTTCCCCTGATGTTTTAATACACACGGGACATTTTGCCAGGTTAACAGTATAAGTGAGGAGAGTGTGTTCCCCAGATTGTTTAATACACACGGGAAATGTTACCAGGTGAACAGTATAGGTGAGGAGAGGGTGTTCCCCTGATGTTTTAATACTCACGGGAAATGTTACCAGATGAACAGTATCAGTGAGGAGAGTGTGTTCCCCTAATGTTTTAATAGACTCGGGACAAGTTACCAGGTGAACAGCATAAGTGAGGAGAGTGTGTTCCCCTGATGGTTTAATATACACAGGACATGTCAGCAGGTGAACAGTATAAGTGAGGAGAGTGTGTTCCCCTGATTGTTTAATATACACAGGACATGTTACCAGGTGAACAGTATAAGTGAGGAGAGAGTGTTCCCCTGATTGTTTAATCCACACAGGACATGTTACCAGGTGAACAGTATAAGTGAGGAGAGTGTGTTCCCCTGATGGTTTAATATACACAGGACATGTTACCAGGTGAACAGTTTAAGTGAGGAGAGTGTGTTCCCCTGATGGTTTAATATACACGGGACATGTTACCAGATGAACAGTATAAGTGAGGAGAGTGTGTTCCCCTAATGTTTTAATAGACACGGGACAAGTTACCAGGTGAACTGTAAAAGTGAGGCGAGTGTGTTCCACAGATTGTTTAATATACACAGGACATGTTACCAGGTGAACAGTATAAGTGAGGAGAGTGTGTTACCCTGATTGTTTAATGCACACAGGACATGTTACCAGGTGAACAGTATAAGTGAGGAGAGTGTGTTCCCCTGATGGTTTAATATACACGGGACATGTTAACAGGTGAACAGTTTAAGTGAGGAGAGTGTGTTTCGCTGATGTTTTATACACACGGGACATGTTACCAGGTGTACAGTTTAAGTGAGGAGGGTTTGTTTCGCTGATGTTTTTATACACACGGGACATGTTACCAGGTGAACAGTATAAGTGATAAGAGTGTGTTCCCCAGATTGTTTAATACACACGGGACATGTTACCAGGTGAACAGTATAGGTGAGGAGACTGTGTTGCATTGATGGTTTAATAGACACGGGACAAGTTACCAGTTGAACAGTATAAGTGAGGAGAGTGTGTGCCCCTGATGGTTTAATATACACGAGACATGTTGCCAGGTGAACATTAAAAGTGAGGAGAGTGTGTTTCCCTGATGGTTTAATATACACAGGACAAGTTACCAGGTGAACAGTTAAGTTAGGAGAGTGTGTTTAGCTGATGTTTTAATACACACGGGACATGTTACCAGGTGAACAGTATAAGTGAGGAGAGTGTGTCCCCTGATGTTTTAATATACATGAGACATGTCACCAGGTGAACAGTATAAGTGAGGCGAGTGTGTTCCCCAGATTGTTTAATATACACAGGACATCTTACCAGGTGAACAGCATAAGTGAGGCGAGTGTGTTCCCCAGATTGTTTAATATACACGGGACATTTCACCAGGTGAACAGTATGAGTGAGGAGAGTGTGTTCCCCTGATTGTTTAATACACACGGGACATGTTACCAGGTGAACAGTATAAGTGAGGAGATTGTGTTCCCCTGATGGTTTAATATACACGGGACATGTTACCAGGTGAACAGTTTAAGTTAGGAGAGTGTGTTTCGCTGATGTTTTAATACACACGAGACATGTTACCAGATGAACAGCATAAGTGAGGAGAGTGTGTTCCCCTGATTGTTTAATACACCCGGGACATGTTACCAGGTGAACAGTGTAAGTGAGGAGAGTGTGTTCCCCTGATGGTTTAATATACACGAGAGATGTTACCAGGTGAACAGTATAAGTGAGGAGAGTGTGTTCCCCTGATTGTTTAATACACACGGGACATGTTAGCAGGTAAACAGTTTAAGTTAGGAGAGTGTGTTTCGCTGATGTTTTAATATACACGAGACATGTTACCAGGTGAACAGTATAAGTGATGAGAGTGTGTTCCCCTGATTGTTTAATACACATGGGACATGTTACCAGGTGAACAGTTTAAGTTAGGAGAGTGTGTTTCGCTGATGTTTTAATATGCACGAGACATGTTACCAGGTGAACAGTATAAGTGAGGAGAGTGTGTTCCCCTGATGGTTTAATACACACGGGACATGTTACCAGGTGAACAGTATAAGTGAGGCGAGTGTGTTTCGCTGATGTTTTAATATGCACGAGACATGTTACCAGGTGAACAGTATAAGTGAGGCGAGTGTGTTTCGCTGATGCTTTAATATACACAGGACATGTTACCAGGTGAACAGTTTAAGTGAGGAGAGTGTGTTTCACTGATGTTTTAATGCACACGGGACATGTTACCAGGTGAACAGTATAAGTGAGGAGAATGTGTTTCGCTGATGTTTTAATACACACGGGACATGTCACCAGGTGAACAGTATAAGTGAGGCGAGTGTGTTCCCCAGATTGTTTCATATACACGGGACCTGTTACCAGGTGAGCAGTACAAGTGAGGAGAGTGTGTTCCCCTGATTGTTCAATACTCACGGGACATGTTACCAGGTGAACAGCAGAAGTGAGGCGAGCGTGTTCCCCAGATTGTTTAATACACACGGGACATGTTACCAGGTGAACAGTGCAAGTGAGCAGAGTGTGTTCCCCTGATGGTTTAATATACACGACACATGTTACCAGATGAACAGGATAAGTGAGGAGAGTGTGTTCACCGATTGTTTAATACACACGGGACATGTCACCAGCTGAACAGTATAAGTGAGCAGAGCGTGTTCCCCTGATATTTTAATACACACGGGACATGTTGACAGGTGAACAGTATAAGTGAGGAGAGTGTGTTCCCCAGATTGTTTAATACACACGGGACATGTTACCAGGTGAACAGTATAGGTGAGGAGACTGTGTTCCACTGATAGTTTAATAGACACGGGACATGTTACCAGGTGAACAGTATAAGTGAGGAGAGGGTGTTCCCCTGATGTTTTAATACACACGGGACATGTTACCAGATGAACAGTATAAGTGAGGAGAGTGTGTTCTCCTAATGTTTTAATAGACACGGGACAAGTTAACAGGTGAACAGTATAAGTGAGGAGAGTGTGTTTCCCTGATGTTTTAATACACACGGGACATGTTCCCATTTGAACAGTATAAGTGAGGAGAGTGTGTTCCCCTGTTTGTTTAATATACACGGGACATGTCACCAGGTGAACAGTATAAGTGAGGAGAGTGTTTACCCCTGATGTTTTAAGACACACGGGACATGTTAACAGGTGAACAGCATAAGTGAGGAGAGAGTGTTCCCCTGATGGTTTAATATACACGGGAAATGTTACCAGGTGAACAGTATAGGTGAGGAGAGTGTGTTCCCCTGATTGTTTAATCCACACAGGACATGTTACCAGGTGAACAGTATAAGTGAGGAGAGTGTGTTCCCCTGATGGTTTAATATACACGGGACATGTTACCAGGTGAACAGTTTAAGTGAGGAGAGTGTGTTTCGCTGATGTTTTTATACACACGGGACATGTTACCAGGTGTACAGTTTAAGTGAGGAGGGTGTGTTTCGCTGATGTTTTTATAGACACGGGACAAGTTACCAGGTGAACAGTATAAGTGAGGAGAGTGTGTTCCCCTGATTGATTAATATACACAGGACATGTTACCAGGTGAACAGTTTAAGTTAGGAGAGTGTGTTTCGCTGATGTTTTAATACACACGGGACATGTTACCAGGTGAACAGTATAAGTGAGGAGAGTGTGTTCCCCTGATGGTTTAATATACACGAGACATGTTGCCAGGTGAACATTAAAAGTGAGGAGAGTGTGTTCCCCTGATGGTTTAATATACACAGGACATGTTACCAGGTGAACAGTTTAAGTTAGGAGAGTGTGTTTCGCTGATGTTTTAATACACACGGGACATGTTACCAGGTGAAGAGTATAAGTGAGGAGAGTGTGTTCCCCTGATGGTTTAATATACACGAGACATGTTACCAGGTGAACAGTATAAGTGAGGCGAGTGTGTTCCCCAGATTGTTTAATATGCACAGGACATCTTACCAGGTGAACAGTATAAGTGAGGCGAGTGTGTTCCCCAGATTGTTTAATATGCACAGGACATCTTACCAGGTGAACAGTATAAGTGAGGCGAGTGTGTTCCCCAGATTGTTTAATATACACAGGACATTTCACCAGGTGAACAGTATAAGTGAGGAGAGTGTGTTCCCCTGTTTGTTTAATACACACGGGACATGTTACCAGGTGAACAGTATAAGTGAGGCGAGTGTGTTCCCCAGATTGTTTAATATACACGGGACATGTTACCAGGTGAACAGTATAAGTGAGGAGAGTGTGTTCCCCTGTTGGTTTAATACACACGGGACATGTTACCAGGTGAACAGTACAAGTGAGGAGAGTGTGTTTCGCTGATGTTTTAATATACACGAGACATGTTACCAGGTGAACAGTATAAGTGAGGAGAGTGTGTTCCCCTGATGGTTTAATACACACGGGACATGTTACCAGGTGAACAGTATAAGTGAGGAGAGTGTGTTCCCCTGATGGTTTAATACACACGGGACATGTTACCAGGTGAACAGTATAAGTGAGGAGACTGTGTTCCCCTGATGGTTTAATGCACACGGGACATGTTACCAGGTGAACAGTATAAGTGAGCAGAGTGTGTTCCCCTGATGGTTTAATACACACGGGACATGTTACCAGGTGAACAGTATAAGTGAGGAGAGTGTGTTCCCCTGATGGTTTAATACACACGGGACATCTTACCAGGTGAACAGTATAAGTGAGGCGAGTGTGTTCCCCAGATTGTTTAATATACACAGGACATCTTACCAGGTGAACAGTATAAGTGAGAAGAGTGTGTTCCCCAGATTGTTCAATATACACTGGACATTTCACCAGGTGAACAGTATAAGTGAGGAGAGTGTGTTCCCCTGTTTGTTTAATACACACGGGACATGTTACCAGGTGAACAGTATAAGTGAGGCGAGTGTGTTCCCCAGATTGTTTAATATACACGGGACATGTTACCAGGTGAACAGTATAAGTGAGGAGAGTGTGTTCCCCTGTTGGTTTAATACACACGGGACATGTTACCAGGTGAACAGTACAAGTGAGGAGAGTGTGTTTCGCTGATGTTTTAATATACACGAGACATGTTACCAGGTGAACAGTATAAGTGAGGAGAGTGTGTTCCCCTGATGGTTTAATACACACGGGACATGTTACCAGGTGAACAGTATAAGTGAGGAGAGTGTGTTCCCCTGATGGTTTAATACACACGGGACATGTTACCAGGTGAACAGTATAAGTGAGGCGAGTGTGTTCCCCAGATTGTTTAATATACACGGGACATGTTACCAGGTGAACAGTATAAGTGAGGAGAGTGTGTTCCCCTGTTGGTTTAATACACACGGGACATGTTACCAGGTGAACAGTACAAGTGAGGAGAGTGTGTTTCGCTGATGTTTTAATATACACGAGACATGTTACCAGGTGAACAGTATAAGTGAGGAGAGTGTGTTCCCCTGATGGTTTAATACACACGGGACATGTTACCAGGTGAACAGTATAAGTGAGGAGAGTGTGTTCCCCTGATGGTTTAATACACACGGGACATGTTACCAGGTGAACAGTATAAGTGAGGAGACTGTGTTCCCCTGATGGTTTAATGCACACGGGACATGTTACCAGGTGAACAGTATAAGTGAGGCGAGTGTGTTCCGAAGATTGTTTAATATACACAGGACATGTTACCAGGTGAACAGTTTAAGAGAGGAGAGTGTGTTTCGCTGATGCTTTAATATACACAGGACATGTTACCAGGTGAACAGTTTAAGTGAGGAGAGTGTGTTTCACTGATGTTTTAATACACACGGGACATGTTACCAGGTGAACAGTATAAGTGAGGAGAATGTGTTTCGCTGATGTTTTAATACACACGGGACATGTCACCAGGTGAACAGTATAAGTGAGGCGAATGTGTTCCCCAGATTGTTTAATATACACAGGACATCTTACCAGGTGAACAGTATAAGTGAGAAGAGTGTGTTCCCCAGATTGTTCAATATACACAGGACATCTTACCAGGTGAACAGTATAAGTGAGAAGAGTGTGTTCCCCAGATTGTTCAATATACACTGGACATTTCACCAGGTGAACAGTATAAGTGAGGAGAGTGTGTTCCCCTGTTTGTTTAATACACACGGGACATGTTACCAGGTGAACAGTATAAGTGAGGCGAGTGTGTTCCCCAGATTGTTTAATATACACGGGACATGTTACCAGGTGAACAGTATAAGTGAGGAGAGTGTGTTCCCCTGTTGGTTTAATACACACGGGACATGTTACCAGGTGAACAGTACAAGTGAGGAGAGTGTGTTTCGCTGATGTTTTAATATACACGAGACATGTTACCAGGTGAACAGTATAAGTGAGGAGAGTGTGTTCCCCTGATGGTTTAATACACACGGGACATGTTACCAGGTGAACAGTATAAGTGAGGAGAGTGTGTTCCCCTGATGGTTTAATACACACGGGACATGTTACAAGGTGAACAGTATAAGTGAGGAGACTGTGTTCCCCTGATGGTTTAATGCACACGGGACATGTTACCAGGTGAACAGTATAAGTGAGGCGAGTGTGTTCCGAAGATTGTTTAATATACACAGGACATGTTACCAGGTGAACAGTTTAAGAGAGGAGAGTGTGTTTCGCTGATGCTTTAATATACACAGGACATGTTACCAGGTGAACAGTTTATGTGAGGAGAGTGTGTTTCACTGATGTTTTAATACACACGGGACATGTTACCAGGTGAACAGTATAAGTGAGGAGAATGTGTTTCGCTGATGTTTTAATACACACGGGACATGTCACCAGGTGAACAGTATAAGTGAGGCGAATGTGTTCCCCAGATTGTTTCATATACACGGGACCTGTTACCAGGTGAGCAGTACAAGTGAGGAGAGTGTGTTCCCCTGATTGTTCAATACGCACGGGACATGTTACCAGGTGAACAGCAGAAGTGAGGCGAGCGTGTTCCCCAGATTGTTTAATACACACGGGACATGTTACCAGGTGAACAGTGCAAGTGAGCAGAGTGTGTTCCCCTGATGGTTTAATATACACGACACATGTTACCAGGTGAACAGGATAAGTGAGGAGAGTGTGTTCACCGATTGTTTAATACACACGGGACATGTCACCAGCTGAACAGTATAAGTGAGCAGAGCGTGTTCCCCTGATATTTTAATACACACGGGACATGTTGACAGGTGAACAGTATAAGTGAGGAGAGTGTGTTCCCCAGATTGTTTAATACACACGGGACATGTTACCAGGTGAACAGTATAGGTGAGGAGACTGTGTTCCACTGATAGTTTACTAGACACGGGACATGTTACCAGGTGAACAGTATAAGTGAGGAGATGGTGTTCCCCTGATGTTTTAATACACACGGGACATGTTACCAGATGAACAGTATAAGTGAGGAGAGTGTGTTCTCCTAATGTTTTAATAGACACGGGACAAGTTAACAGGTGAACAGTATAAGTGAGGAGAGTGTGTTTCCCTGATGTTTTAATACACACGGGACATGTTCCCATTTGAACAGTATAAGTGAGGAGAGTGTGTTCCCCTGTTTGTTTAATATACACGGGACATGTCACCAGGTGAACAGTATAAGTGAGGAGAGTGTTTACCCCTGATGTTTTAAGACACACGGGACATGTTAACAGGTGAACAGCATAAGTGAGGAGAGAGTGTTCCCCTGATGGTTTAATATACACGGGAAATGTTACCAGGTGAACAGTATAGGTGAGGAGAGTGTGTTCCCCTGATTGTTTAATCCACACAGGACATGTTAGCAGGTGAACAGTATAAGTGAGGAGAGTGTGTTCCCCTGATGGTTTAATATACACGGGACATGTTACCAGGTGAACAGCTTAAGTGAGGAGAGTGTGTTTCGCTGATGTTTTTATACATACGGGACATGTTACCAGGTGTACAGTTTAAGTGAGGAGGGTGTGTTTCGCTGATGTTTTTATACACACGGGACATGTTACCAGGTGAACAGTATAAGTGAGGAGAGTGTGTTCCCCTGATGGTTTAATATACACGAGACATGTTACCAGGTGAACAGTATAAGTGAGGAGAGTGTGTTCCACAGATTGTTTAATACACACGGGACATGTTACCAGGTGAACAGTATAAGTGAGCAGAGTGTGTTCCCCTGATGTTTAAATACACACGGGACATGTTGCCAGGTGAACGGTATAAGTGAGGAGAGTGTGTTCCCCAGATTGTTTAATGCAGACGGGACATGTTGCCATGTGAACAGTATAGGTGAGGAGACTGTGTTCCACTGATGTTTTAATAAGCTCAGGACCTGTCACCAGGTGAACAGTATAAGTGAGGAGAGTGTGTTCACCGATTGTTTAATACACACGGGACATGTTACCAGGTGAACAGTGTAAGTGAGCAGAGTGTGTTCCCCTGATGGTTTAATATACACGACACATGTTACCAGGTGAACAGGATAAGTGAGGAGAGTGTGTTCACCGATTGTTTAATACACACGGGACATGTCACCAGCTGAACAGTATAAGTGAGCAGATTGTGTTCCCCTGATATTATAATACACACGGGACATGTTGCCAGGTGAAGAGTATAAGTGAGGAGAGTGTGTTCCCCAGATTGTTTAATACACACGGGACATGTTACCAGGTGAACAGTATAGGTGAGGAGACTGTGTTCCACTGATAGTTTAATAGACACGGGACATGTTACCAGGTGAACAGTATAAGTGAGGAGAGTGTGTTTGCCTGATGTTTTAATACACACGGGACATGTTACCAGATGAACAGTATAAGTGAGGAGAGTGTGTTCTCCTAATGTTTTAATAGACACGGGGCAAGTTAACAGGTGAACAGTATAAGTGTGGAGAGTGTGTTCCCCTGATGGTTTAATATACACGAGACATGTTACCAGGTGAACAGTCTAAGTGAGGAGAGTGTGTTTCCCTGATGTTTTAATACACACGGGACATGTTCCCATTTGAACAGTATATGGGAGGAGAGTGTGTTCCCCTGTTTGTTCAATATACACGGGACATGTCACCAGGTGAACAGTATAAGTGAGGAGAGTGTGTTCTCCTGATTGTTTATAACACACACAGGACATGTTACCAGGTGAACAGTATAAATGAGGAGAGTGTTTACCCCTGATGTTTTAAGACACACGGGACATGTTACCAGGTGAACAGCATAAGTGAGGAGAGAGTGTTCCCCTGATGGTTTAATATACACGGCAAATGATACCAGGTGAACAGTATAAGTGAGGAGAGTGTGTTCCCCTGATGTTTTAATACACACGGGACATTTTGCCAGGTTAACAGTATAAGTGAGGAGAGTGTGTTCCCCAGATTGTTTAATACACACGGGAAATGTTACCACGTGAACAGTATAGGTGAGGAGAGTGTGTTCCCCAGATTGTTTAATACACACGGGACATGTTACCAGGTGAACAGTATAGGTGAGGAGACTGTGTTCCACTGATAGTTTACTAGACACGGGACATGTTACCAGGTGAACAGTATAAGTGAGGAGATGGTGTTCCCCTGATGTTTTAATACACACGGGACATGTTACCAGATGAACAGTATAAGTGAGGAGAGTGTGTTCTCCTAATGTTTTAATAGACACGGGACAAGTTAACAGGTGAACAGTATAAGTGAGGAGAGTGTGTTTCCCTGATGTTTTAATACACACGGGACATGTTCCCATTTGAACAGTATAAGTGAGGAGAGTGTGTTCCCCTGTTTGTTTAATATACACGGGACATGTCACCAGGTGAACAGTATAAGTGAGGAGAGTGTTTACCCCTGATGTTTTAAGACACACGGGACATGTTAACAGGTGAACAGCATAAGTGAGGAGAGAGTGTTCCCCTGATGGTTTAATATACACGGGAAATGTTACCAGGTGAACAGTATAGGTGAGGAGAGTGTGTTCCCCTGATTGTTTAATCCACACAGGACATGTTAGCAGGTGAACAGTATAAGTGAGGAGAGTGTGTTCCCCTGATGGTTTAATATACACGGGACATGTTACCAGGTGAACAGCTTAAGTGAGGAGAGTAGTTTCGCTGATGTTTTTATACACACGGGACATGTTACCAGGTGTACAGTTTAAGTGAGGAGGGTGTGTTTCGCTGATGTTTTTATACACACGGGACATGTTACCAGGTGAACAGTATAAGTGAGGAGAGTGTGTTCCCCTGATGGTTTAATATACACGAGACATGTTACCAGGTGAACAGTATAAGTGAGGAGAGTGTGTTCCACAGATTGTTTAATACACACGGGACATGTTACCAGGTGAACAGTATAAGTGAGCAGAGTGTGTTCCCCTGATGTTTAAATACACACGGGACATGTTGCCAGGTGAACGGTATAAGTGAGGAGAGTGTGTTCCCCAGATTGTTTAATGCAGACGGGACATGTTGCCATGTGAACAGTATAGGTGAGGAGACTGTGTTCCACTGATGTTTTAATAAACTCAGGACCTGTCACCAGGTGAACAGTATAAGTGAGGAGAGTGTGTTCACCGATTGTTTAATACACACGGGACATGTTACCAGGTGAACAGTGTAAGTGAGCAGAGTGTGTTCCCCTGATGGTTTAATATACACGACACATGTTACCAGGTGAACAGGATAACTGAGGAGAGTGTGTTCACCGATTGTTTAATACACACGGGACATGTCACCAGCTGAACAGTATAAGTGAGCAGATTGTGTTCCCCTGATATTATAATACACACGGGACATGTTGCCAGGTGAAGAGTATAAGTGAGGAGAGTGTGTTCCCCAGATTGTTTAATACACACGGGACATGTTACCAGGTGAACAGTATAGGTGAGGAGACTGTGTTCCACTGATAGTTTAATAGACACGGGACATGTTACCAGGTGAACAGTATAAGTGAGGAGAGTGTGTTTGCCTGATGTTTTAATACACACGGGACATGTTACCAGATGAAAAGTATAAGTGAGGAGAGTGTGATCTCCTAATGTTTTAATAGACACGGGGCAAGTTAACAGGTGAACAGTATAAGTGTGGAGAGTGTGTTCCCCTGATGGTTTAATATACACGAGACATGTTACCAGGTGAACAGTCTAAGTGAGGAGAGTGTGTTTCCCTGATGTTTTAATACACACGGGACATGTTCCCATTTGAACAGTATATGGGAGGAGAGTGTGTTCCCCTGTTTGTTCAATATACACGGGACATGTCACCAGGTGAACAGTATAAGTGAGGAGAGTGTGTTCTCCTGATTGTTTATAACACACACAGGACATGTTACCAGGTGAACAGTATAAATGAGGAGAGTGTTTACCCCTGATGTTTTAAGACACACGGGACATGTTACCAGGTGAACAGCATAAGTGAGGAGAGAGTGTTCCCCTGATGGTTTAATATACACGGCAAATGATACCAGGTGAACAGTATAAGTGAGGAGAGTGTGTTCCCCTGATGTTTTAATACACACGGGACATTTTGCCAGGTTAACAGTATAAGTGAGGATAGTGTGTTCCCCAGATTGTTTAATACACACGGGAAATGTTACCACGTGAACAGTATAGGTGAGGAGAGGGTGTTCCCCTGATGTTTTAATACTCACGGGACATGTTACCAGATGAACAGTATCAGTGAGGAGAGTGTGTTCCCCTAATGTTTTAATAGACACGGGACAAGTTACCAGGTGAACAGCATAAGTGAGGAGAGTGTGTTCCCCTGATGGTTTAATATACACAGGACATGTCAGCAGGTGAACAGTATAAGTGAGGAGAGTGTGTTCCCCTGATTGTTTAATATACACAGGACATGTTACCAGGTGAACAGTATAAGTGAGGAGAGAGTGTTCCCCTGATTGTTTAACCCACACAGGACATGTTACCAGGTGAACAGTATAAGTGAGGAGAGTGTGTTCCCCTGATGGTTTAATATACACAGGACATGTTACCAGGTGAACAGTTTAAGTGAGGAGAGTGTGTTCCCCTGATGGTTTAATATACACGGGACATGTTACCAGATGAACAGTATAAGTGAGGAGAGTGTGTTCCCCTAATGTTTTAATAGACACGGGACAAGTTACCAGGTGAACTGTAAAAGTGAGGCGAGTGTGTTCCACAGATTGTTTAATATACACAGGACATGTTACCAGGTGAACAGTATAAGTGAGGAGAGTGTGTTACCCTGATTGTTTAATGCACACAGGACATGTTACCAGGTGAACAGTATAAGTGAGGAGAGTGTGTTCCCCTGATGGTTTAATATACACGGGACATGTTACCAGGTGAACAGTTTAAGTGAGGAGAGTGTGTTTCGCTGATGTTTTTATACACACGGGACATGTTACCAGGTGTACAGTTTAAGTGAGGAGGGTTTGTTTCGCTGATGTTTTTATACACACGGGACATGTTACCAGGTGAACAGTATAAGTGATAAGAGTGTGTTCCCCAGATTGTTTAATACACACGGGACATGTTACCAGGTGAACAGTATAGGTGAGGAGACTGTGTTGCATTGATGGTTTAATAGACACGGGACATGTTACCAGGTGAACAGTAGAAGTGAGGAGAGTGTGTTCCCCTAATGTTTTAATAGACACGGGACAAGTTACCAGTTGAACAGTATAAGTGAGGAGAGTGTGTGCCCCTGATGGTTTAATATACACGAGACATGTTGCCAGGTGAACATTAAAAGTGAGGAGAGTGTGTTTCCCTGATGGTTTAATATACACAGGACATGTTACCAGGTGAACAGTTAAGTTAGGAGAGTGTGTTTCGCTGATGTTTTAATACACACGGGACATGTTACCAGGTGAACAGTATAAGTGAGGAGAGTGTGTCCCCTGATGTTTTAATATACATGAGACATGTCACCAGGTGAACAGTATAAGTGAGGCGAGTGTGTTCCCCAGATTGTTTAATATACACAGGACATCTTACCAGGTGAACAGCATAAGTGAGGCGAGTGTGTTCCCCAGATTGTTTAATATACACGGGACATTTCACCAGGTGAACAGTATAAGTGAGGAGAGTGTGTTCCCCTGATTGTTTAATACACACGGGACATGTTACCAGGTGAACAGTATAAGTGAGGAGATTGTGTTCCCCTGATGGTTTAATATACACGGGACATGTTACCAGTTGAACAGTTTAAGTGAGGAGATTGTGTTTCGCTGATGTTTTAATACACACGAGACATGTTACCAGATGAACAGCATAAGTGAGGAGAGTGGGTTCCCCTGATTGTTTAATACACCCGGGACATGTTACCAGGTGAACAGTGTAAGTGAGGAGAGTGTGTTCCCCTGATGGTTTAATATACACGAGAGATGTTACCAGGTGAACAGTATAAGTGAGGAGAGTGTGTTCCCCTGATTGTTTAATACACAAGGGACATGTTAGCAGGTGAACAGTTTAAGTTAGGAGAGTGTGTTTCGCTGATGTTTTAATATACACGAGACATGTTACCAGGTGAACAGTATAAGTGATGAGAGTGTGTTCCCCTGATTGTTTAATACACATGGGACATGTTACCAGGTGAACAGTTTAAGTTAGGAGAGTGTGTTTCGCTGATGTTTTAATATGCACGAGACATGTTACCAGGTGAACAGTATAAGTGAGGAGAGTGTGTTCCCCTGATGGTTTAATACACACGGGACATGTTACCAGGTGAACAGTATAAGTGAGGCGAGTGTGTTTCGCTGATGTTTTAATATGCACGAGACATGTTACCAGGTGAACAGTATAAGTGAGGAGAGTGTGTTTCGCTGATGCTTTAATATACACAGGACATGTTACCAGGTGAACAGTTTAAGTGAGGAGAGTGTGTTTCACAGATGTTTTAATGCACACGGGACATGTTACCAGGTGAACAGTATAAGTGAGGAGAATGTGTTTCGCTGATGTTTTAATACACACGGGACATGTCACCAGGTGAACAGTATAAGTGAGGCGAGTGTGTTCCCCAGATTGTTTCATATACACGGGACCTGTTACCAGGTGAGCAGTACAAGTGAGGAGAGTGTGTTCCCCTGATTGTTCAATACGCACGGGACATGTTACCAGGTGAACAGCAGAAGTGAGGCGAGCGTGTTCCCCAGATTGTTTAATACACACGGGACATGTTACCAGGTGAACAGTGCAAGTGAGCAGAGTGTGTTCCCCTGATGGTTTAATATGCACGACACATGTTACCAGATGAACAGGATAAGTGAGGAGAATGTGTTCACCGATTGTTTAATACACACGGGACATGTCACCAGCTGAACAGTATAAGTGAGCAGAGCGTGTTCCACTGATATTTTAATGCACACGGGACATGTTGACAGGTGAACAGTATAAGTGAGGAGAGTGTGTTCCCCAGATTGTTTAATACACACGGGACATGTTACCAGGTGAACAGTATAGGTGAGGAGACTGTGTTCCACTGATAGTTTAATAGACACGGGACATGTTACCAGGTGAACAGTATAAGTGAGGAGAGGGTGTTCCCCTGATGTTTTAATACACACGGGACATGTTACCAGATGAACAGTATAAGTGAGGAGAGTGTGTTCTCCTAATGTTTTAATAGTCACGGGACAAGTTAACAGGTGAACAGTATAAGTGAGGAGAGTGTGTTTCCCTGATGTTTTAATACACACGGGACATGTTCCCATTTGAACAGTATAAGTGAGGAGAGTGTGTTCCCCTGTTTGTTTAATATACACGGGACATGTCACCAGGTGAACAGTATAAGTGAGGATAGTGTTTACCCCTGGTGTTTTAAGACACACGGGACATGTTAACAGGTGAACAGCATAAGTGAGGAGAGAGTGTTCCCCTGATGGTTTAATATACACGGGAAATGTTACCAGGTGAACAGTATAGGTGAGGAGAGTGTGTTCCCCTGATTGTTTAATCCACACAGGACATGTTACCAGGTGAACAGTATAAGTGAGGAGAGTGTGTTCCCCTGATGGTTTAATATACACGGGACATGTTACCAGGTGAACAGTTTAAGTGATTAGAGTGTGTTTCGCTGATGTTTTTATACACACGGGACATGTTACCAGGTGTACAGTTTAAGTGAGGAGGGTGTGTTTCGCTGATGTTTTTATAGACACGGGACAAGTTACCAGGTGAACAGTATAAGTGAGGAGAGTGTGTTCCCCTGATTGATTAATATACACAGGACATGTTACCAGGTGAACAGTTTAAGTTAGGAGAGTGTGTTTCGCTGATGTTTTAATACACACGGGACATGTTACCAGGTGAACAGTATAAGTGAGGAGAGTGTGTTCCCCTGATGGTTTAATATACACGAGACATGTTGCCAGGTGAACATTAAAAGTGAGGAGAGTGTGTTCCCCTGATTGTTTAATACACAAGGGACATGTTAGCAGGTGAACAGTTTAAGTTAGGAGAGTGTGTTTCGCTGATGTTTTAATATACACGAGACATGTTACCAGGTGAACAGTATAAGTGATGAGAGTGTGTTCCCCTGATTGTTTAATACACATGGGACATGTTACCAGGTGAACAGTTTAAGTTAGGAGAGTGTGTTTCGCTGATGTTTTAATATGCACGAGACATGTTACCAGGTGAACAGTATAAGTGAGGAGAGTGTGTTCCCCTGATGGTTTAATACACACGGGACATGTTACCAGGTGAACAGTATAAGTGAGGCGAGTGTGTTTCGCTGATGTTTTAATATGCACGAGACATGTTACCAGGTGAACAGTATAAGTGAGGAGAGTGTGTTTCGCTGATGCTTTAATATACACAGGACATGTTACCAGGTGAACAGTTTAAGTGAGGAGAGTGTGTTTCACAGATGTTTTAATGCACACGGGACATGTTACCAGGTGAACAGTATAAGTGAGGAGAATGTGTTTCGCTGATGTTTTAATACACACGGGACATGTCACCAGGTGAACAGTATAAGTGAGGCGAGTGTGTTCCCCAGATTGTTTCATATACACGGGACCTGTTACCAGGTGAGCAGTACAAGTGAGGAGAGTGTGTTCCCCTGATTGTTCAATACGCACGGGACATGTTACCAGGTGAACAGCAGAAGTGAGGCGAGCGTGTTCCCCAGATTGTTTAATACACACGGGACATGTTACCAGGTGAACAGTGCAAGTGAGCAGAGTGTGTTCCCCTGATGGTTTAATATGCACGACACATGTTACCAGATGAACAGGATAAGTGAGGAGAATGTGTTCACCGATTGTTTAATACACACGGGACATGTCACCAGCTGAACAGTATAAGTGAGCAGAGCGTGTTCCACTGATATTTTAATACACACGGGACATGTTGACAGGTGAACAGTATAAGTGAGGAGAGTGTGTTCCCCAGATTGTTTAATACACACGGGACATGTTACCAGGTGAACAGTATAGGTGAGGAGACTGTGTTCCACTGATAGTTTAATAGACACGGGACATGTTACCAGGTGAACAGTATAAGTGAGGAGAGGGTGTTCCCCTGATGTTTTAATACACACGGGACATGTTACCAGATGAACAGTATAAGTGAGGAGAGTGTGTTCTCCTAATGTTTTAATAGACACGGGACAAGTTAACAGGTGAACAGTATAAGTGAGGAGAGTGTGTTTCCCTGATGTTTTAATACACACGGGACATGTTCCCATTTGAACAGTATAAGTGAGGAGAGTGTGTTCCCCTGTTTGTTTAATATACACGGGACATGTCACCAGGTGAACAGTATAAGTGAGGATAGTGTTTACCCCTGGTGTTTTAAGACACACGGGACATGTTAACAGGTGAACAGCATAAGTGAGGAGAGAGTGTTCCCCTGATGGTTTAATATACACGGGAAATGTTACCAGGTGAACAGTATAGGTGAGGAGAGTGTGTTCCCCTGATTGTTTAATCCACACAGGACATGTTACCAGGTGAACAGTATAAGTGAGGAGAGTGTGTTCCCCTGATGGTTTAATATACACGGGACATGTTACCAGGTGAACAGTTTAAGTGATTAGAGTGTGTTTCGCTGATGTTTTTATACACACGGGACATGTTACCAGGTGTACAGTTTAAGTGAGGAGGGTGTGTTTCGCTGATGTTTTTATAGACACGGGACAAGTTACCAGGTGAACAGTATAAGTGAGGAGAGTGTGTTCCCCTGATTGATTAATATACACAGGACATGTTACCAGGTGAACAGTTTAAGTTAGGAGAGTGTGTTTCGCTGATGTTTTAATACACACGGGACATGTTACCAGGTGAACAGTATAAGTGAGGAGAGTGTGTTCCCCTGATGGTTTAATATACACGAGACATGTTGCCAGGTGAACATTAAAAGTGAGGAGAGTGTGTTCCCCTGATGGTTTAATATACACAGGACATGTTACCAGGTGAACAGTTTAAGTTAGGAGAGTGTGTTTCGCTGATGTTTTAATACACACGGGACATGTTACCAGGTGAAGAGTATAAGTGAGGAGAGTGTGTTCCCCTGATGGTTTAATATACACGAGACATGTTACCAGGTGAACAGTATAAGTGAGGCGAGAGTGTTCCCCAGATTGTTTAATATGCACAGGACATCTTACCAGGTGAACAGTATAAGTGAGGCGAGTGTGTTCCCCAGATTGTTTAATATACACAGGACATCTTACCAGGTGAACAGTATAAGTGAGAAGAGTGTGTTCCCCAGATTGTTCAATATACACTGGACATTTCACCAGGTGAACAGTATAAGTGAGGAGAGTGTGTTCCCCTGTTTGTTTAATACACACGGGACATGTTACCAGGTGAACAGTATAAGTGAGGCGAGTGTGTTCCCCAGATTGTTTAATATACACGGGACATGTTACCAGGTGAACAGTATAAGTGAGGAGAGTGTGTTCCCCTGTTGGTTTAATACACACGGGACATGTTACCAGGTGAACAGTACAAGTGAGGAGAGTGTGTTTCGCTGATGTTTTAATATACACGAGACATGTTACCAGGTGAACAGTATAAGTGAGGAGAGTGTGTTCCCCTGATGGTTTAATACACACGGGACATGTTACCAGGTGAACAGTATAAGTGAGGAGAGTGTGTTCCCCTGATGGTTTAATACACACGGGACATGTTACCAGGTGAACAGTATAAGTGAGGAGACTGTGTTCCCCTGATGGTTTAATGCACACGGGACATGTTACCAGGTCAACAGTATAAGTGAGGCGAGTGTGTTCCGAAGATTGTTTAATATACACAGGACATGTTACCAGGTGAACAGTTTAAGAGAGGAGAGTGTGTTTCGCTGATGTTTTAATATACGCAGGACATGTTACCAGGTGATCAGTTTAAGTGAGGAGAGTGTGTTTCGCTGATGTTTTAATACACACGGGACATGTTACCAGGTGAACAGTATTAGTGAGGAGAATGTGTTTCGCTGATGTTTTAATACACACGGGACATGTTACCAGGTGAACAGTATAAGTGAGGCGAGTGTGTTCCCCAGATTGTTTCATCTACACGGGACATGTTACCAGGTGAACAGTATAAGTGAGCAGAGTGTGTTCCCCTGATTGTTTAATACACACGGGACATGTTGCCAGGTGAGCAGTACAAGTGAGGAGAGTGTGTTCCCCTGATTGTTCAATATGCACGGGACATGTTACCAGGTGAACAGTATAAGTGAGGAGAGTGTGTTCCCCTGATGGTTTAATACACACGGGACATGTTACCAGGTGAACAGTATAAGTGAGGAGACTGTGTTCCCCTGATGGTTTAATACACACGGGACATGTTACCAGGTGAACAGTGTAAGTGAGGCGAGTGTGTTCCGAAGATTGTTTAATATACACAGGACATGTTACCAGGTGAACAGTTTAAGAGAGGAGAGTGTGTTTCGCTGATGTTTTAATATACACAGGACATGTTACCAGGTGATCAGTTTAAGTGAGGAGAGTGTGGTTCGCTGATGTTTTAATACACACGGGACATGTTACCAGGTGAACAGTATTAGTGAGGAGAATGTGTTCCCCAGATTGTTTCATCTACACGGGACATGTTACCAGGTGAACAGTATAAGTGAGCAGAGTGTGTTCCCCTGATTGTTTAATACACACGGGACATGTTGCCAGGTGAGCAGTACAAGTGAGGGGAGTGTGTTCCCCTGATTGTTCAATACGCACGGGACATGTTACCAGGTGAACAGTATAAGTGAGGCGAGCGTGTTCCCCAGATTGTTTAATATACACGGGACATGTTACCAGGTGAACCGTAAAAGTGAGGAGAGTGTGTTCCCCTGTTTGTTTAATACACACGGGACATGTTACCAGGTGAACAATGTAAGTGAGCAGAGTGTGTTCCCCTGATGGTTTAATATACACGACACATGTTACCAGGTGAACAGGATAAGTGAGGAGAGTGTGTTCACCGATTGTTTAATACACACGGGACATGTCACCAGCTGAACAGTATAAGTGAGCAGATTGTGTTCCCCTGATATTATAATACACACGGGACATGTTGCCAGGTGAAGAGTATAAGTGAGGAGAGTGTGTTCCCCAGATTGTTTAATACACACGGGACATGTTACCAGGTGAACAGTATAGGTGAGGAGACTGTGTTCCACTGATAGTTTAATAGACACGGGACATGTTACCAGGTGAACAGTATAAGTGAGGAGAGTGCGTTTGCCTGATGTTTTAATACACACGGGACATGTTGCCAGATGAACAGTATATGTGAGGAGAGTGTGTTCTCCTAATGTTTTAATAGACACGGGGCAAGTTAACAGGTGAACAGTATAAGTGTGGAGAGTGTGTTCCCCTGATGGTTTAATATACACGAGACATGTTACCAGGTGAACAGTCTAAGTGAGGAGAGTGTGTTTCCCTGATGTTTTAATACACACGGGACATGTTCCCATTTGAACAGTATATGTGAGGAGAGTGTGTTCCCCTGTTTGTTCAATATACACGGGACATGTCACCAGGTGAACAGTATAAGTGAGGAGAGTGTGTTCTCCTGATTGTTTATAACACACACAGGACATGTTACCAGGTGAACAGTATAAGTGAGGAGAGTGTTTACCCCTGATGTTTTAAGACACACGGGACATGTTACCAGGTGAACAGCATAAGTGAGGAGAGAGTGTTCCCCTGATGGTTTAATATACACGGCAAATGATACCAGGTGAACAGTATAAGAGAGGAGAGTGTGGTCCCCTGATGTTTTAATACACACGGGACATTTTGCCAGGTTAACAGTATAAGTGAGGAGAGTGTGTTCCCCAGATTGTTTAATACACACGGGAAATGTTACCAGGTGAACAGTATAAGTGAGGAGAGGGTGTTCCCCTGATGTTTTAATACACACGGGACATGTTACCAGATGAACAGTATAAGTGAGGAGAGTGTGTTCTCCTAATGTTTTAATAGACACGGGACAAGTTAACAGGTGAACAGTATAAGTGAGGAGAGTGTGTTTCCCTGATGTTTTAATACACACGGGACATGTTCCCATTTGAACAGTATAAGTGAGGAGAGTGTGTTCCCCTGTTTGTTTAATATACACGGGACATGTCACCAGGTGAACAGTGTAAGTGAGGAGAGTGTTTACCCCTGATGTTTTAAGACACACGGGACATGTTAACAGGTGAACAGCATAAGTGTGGAGAGAGTGTTCCCCTGATGGTTTAATATACACAGGAAATGTTACCAGGTGAACAGTATAGGTGAGGAGAGTGTGTTCCCCTGATTGTTTAATCCACACAGGACATGTTACCAGGTGAACAGTATAAGTGAGGAGAGTGTTTTCCCCTGATGGTTTAATATACACGGGACATGTTACCAGGTGAACAGTTTAAGTGAGGAGAGTGTGTTTCGCTGATGTTTTTATACACACGGGACATGTTACCAGGTGTACAGTTTAAGTGAGGAGGGTGTGTTTCGCTGATGTTTTTATAGACACGGGACAAGTTACCAGGTGAACAGTATAAGTGAGGAGAGTGTGTTCCCCTGATTGATTAATATACACAGGACATGTTACCAGGTGAACAGTTTAAGTTAGGAGAGTGTGTTTCGCTGATGTTTTAATACACACGGGACATGTTACCAGGTGAACAGTATAAGTGAGGAGAGTGTGTTCCCCTGATGGTTTAATATACACGAGACATGTTGCCAGGTGAACATTAAAAGTGAGGAGAGTGTGTTCCCCTGATGGTTTAATATACACAGGACATGTTACCAGGTGAACAGTTTAAGTTAGGATAGTGTGTTTCGCTGATGTTTTAATACACACGGGACATGTTACCAGGTGAAGAGTATAAGTGAGGAGAGTGTGTTCCCCTGATGGTTTAATATACACGAGACATGTTACCAGGTGAACAGTATAAGTGAGGCGAGTGTGTTCCCCAGATTGTTTAATATGCACAGGACATCTTACCAGGTGAACAGTATAAGTGAGGCGAGTGTGTTTCGCTGATGTTTTAATACACACGGGACATGTTACCAGGTGAACAGTATTAGTGAGGAGAATGTGTTTCGCTGATGTTTTAATACACACGGGACATGTTACCAGGTGAACAGTATAAGTGAGGCGAGTGTGTTCCCCAGATTGTTTCATCTACACGGGACATGTTACCAGGTGAACAGTATAAGTGAGCAGAGTGTGTTCCCCTGATTGTTTAATACACACGGGACATGTTGCCAGGTGAGCAGTACAAGTGAGGAGAGTGTGTTCCCCTGATTGTTCAATACGCACGGGACATGTTACCAGGTGAACAGTGTAAGTGAGGAGAGTGTGTTCCCCTGATGGTTTAATACACACGGAACATGTTACCAGGTGAACAGTATAAGTGAGGAGACTGTGTTACCCTGATGGTTTAATGCACACGGGACATGTTACCAGGTGAACAGTATAAGTGAGGCGAGTGTGTTCCGAAGATTGTTTAATATACACAGGACATGTTACCAGGTGAACAGTTTAAGAGAGGAGAGTGTGTTTCGCTGATATTTTAATATACACAGGACATGTTACCAGGTGATCAGTTTAAGTGAGGAGAGTGTGGTTCGCTGATGTTTTAATACACACGGGACATGTTACCAGGTGAACAGTATTAGTGAGGAGAATGTGTTTCGCTGATGTTTTAATACACACGGGACATGTCACCAGGTGAACAGTGTAAGTGAGGCGAGTGTGTTCCCCAGATTGTTTCATCTACACGGGACATGTTACCAGGTGAACAGTATAAGTGAGCAGAGTGTGTTTCCCTGATTGTTTAATACACACTGGACATGTTGCCAGGTGAGCAGTACAAGTGAGGAGAGTGTGTTCCCCTGATTGTTCAATACGCACGGGACATGTTACCAGGTGAACAGTATAAGTGAGGCGAGCGTGTTCCCCAGATTGTTTAATATACACGGGACATGTTACCAGGTGAACCGTAAAAGTGAGGAGAGTGTGTTCCCCTGTTTGTTTAATACACACGGGACATGTTACCAGGTGAACAGTGTAAGTGAGCAGAGTGTGTTCCCCTGATGGTTTAATATACACGACACATGTTACCAGGTGAACAGGATAAGTGAGGAGAGTGTGTTCACCGATTGTTTAATACACACGGGACATGTCACCAGCTGAACAGTATAAGTGAGCAGATTGTGTTCCCCTGATATTATAACACACACGGGACATGTTGCCAGGTGAAGAGTATAAGTGAGGAGAGTGTGTTCCCCAGATTGTTTAATACACACGGGACATGTTACCAGGTGAACAGTATAGGTGAGGAGACTGTGTTCCACTGATAGTTTAATAGACACGGGACATGTTACCAGGTGAACAGTATAAGTGAGGAGAGTGCGTTTGCCTGATGTTTTAATACACACGGGACATGTTACCAGATGAACAGTATAAGTGAGGAGAGTGTGTTCTCCTAATGTTTTAATAGACACGGGGCAAGTTAACAGGTGAACAGTATAAGTGTGGAGAGTGTGTTCCCCTGATGGTTTAATATACACGGGACATGTCACCAGGTGAACAGTATAAGTGAGGAGAGTGTGTTCTCCTGATTGTTTATAACACACACAGGACATGTTACCAGGTGAACAGTATAAGTGAGGAGAGTGTTTACCCCTGATGTTTTAGACACACGGGACATGTTACCAGGTGAACAGCATAAGTGAGGAGAGAGTGTTCCCCTGATGGTTTAATATACAAGTCAAATGATACCAGGTGAACAGTATAAGAGAGGAGAGTGTGGTCCCCTGATGTTTTAATACACACGGGACATTTTGCCAGGTTAACAGTATAAGTGAGGAGAGTGTGTTCCCCAGATTGTTTAATACACACGGGAAATGTTACCAGGTGAACAGTATAGGTGAGGAGAGGGTGTTCCCCTGATGTTTTAATACTCACGGGACATGTTACCAGATGAACAGTATAAGTGAGGAGAGTGTGTTCCCCTAATGTTTTAATAGACACGGGACAAGTTACCAGGTGAACAGCATTAGTGAGGAGAGTGTGTTCCCCTGATGGTTTAATATACACAGGACATGTCAGCAGGTGAACAGTATAAGTGAGGAGAGTGTGTTCCCCTGATTTTTTAATATACACAGGACATGTTACCAGGTGAACAGTATAAGTGAGGAGAGAGTGTTCCCCTGATTGTTTAATCCACACAGGACATGTTACCAGGTGAACAGTATAAGTGAGGAGAGTGTGTTCCCCTGATGGTTTAATATACACAGGACATGTTACCAGGTGAACAGTTTAAGTGAGGAGAGTGTGTTCCCCTGATGGTTTAATATACACGGGACATGTTACCAGATGAACAGTATAAGTGAGGAGAGTGTGTTCCCCTAATGTTTTAATAGACACGGGCCAAGTTACCAGGTGAACAGTAAAAGTGAGGCGAGTGTGTTCCCCAGATTGTTTAATATACACAGGACATGTTACCAGGTGAACAGTATAAGTGAGGAGAGTGTGTTCCCCTGATTGTTTAATGCACACAGGACATGTTACCAGGTGAACAGTATAAGTGAGGAGAGTGTGTTCCCCTGATGGTTTAATATACACGGGACATGTTACCAGGTGAACAGTTTAAGTGAGGAGAGTGTGTTCCCCTGATTGTTTAATACACACGGGACATGTTGCCAGGTGAGCAGTACAAGTGAGGAGAGTGTGTTCCCCTGATTGTTCAATACGCACGGGACATGTTACCAGGTGAACAGTATCAGTGAGGAGAGTGTGTTCCCCTGATGGTTTAATACACACGGGACATGTTACCAGGTGAACAGTATAAGTGAGGAGACTGTGTTCCCCTGATGGTTTAATGCACACGGGACATGTTACCAGGTGAACAGTATAAGTGAGGCGAGTGTGTTCCGAAGATTGTTTAATACAAACAGGACATGTTCCCAGGTGAACAGTTTAAGAGAGGAGAGTGTGTTTCGCTGATGTTTTAATATACACAGGACATGTTACCAGGTGATCAGTTTAAGTGAGGAGAGTGTGGTTCGCTGATGTTTTAATACACACGGGACATGTTACCAGGTGAACAGTATTAGTGAGGAGAATGTGTTTCGCTGATGTTTTAATACACACGGGACATGTCACCAGGTGAACAGTGTAAGTGAGGCGAGTGTGTTCCCCAGATTGTTTCATCTACACGGGACATGTTACCAGGTGAACAGTATAAGTGAGCAGAGTGTGTTTCCCTGATTGTTTAATACACACTGGACATGTTGCCAGGTGAGCAGTACAAGTGAGGAGAGTGTGTTCCCCTGATTGTTCAAAACGCACGGGACATGTTACCAGGTGAACAGTATAAGTGAGGCGAGCGTGTTCCCCAGATTGTTTAATATACACGGGACATGTTACCAGGTGAACCGTAAAAGTGAGGAGAGTGTGTTCCCCTGTTTGTTTAATACACACGGGACATGTTACCAGGTGAACAGTGTAAGTGAGCAGAGTGTGTTCCCCTGATGGTTTAATATACACGACACATGTTACCAGGTGAACAGGATAAGTGAGGAGAGTGTGTTCACCGATTGTTTAATACACACGGGACATGTCACCAGCTGAACAGTATAAGTGAGCAGATTGTGTTCCCCTGATATTATAATACACACGGGACATGTTGCCAGGTGAAGAGTATAAGTGAGGAGAGTGTGTTCCCCAGATTGTTTAATACACACGGGACATGTTACCAGGTGAACAGTATAGGTGAGGAGACTGTGTTCCACTGATAGTTTAATAGACACGGGACATGTTACCAGGTGAACAGTATAAGTGAGGAGAGTGCGTTTGCCTGATTGTTTAATACACACGGGACATGTTACCAGATGAAAAGTATAAGTGAGGAGAGTGTGTTCTCCTAATGTTTTAATAGACACGGGGCAAGTTAACAGGTGAACAGTATAAGTGTGGAGAGTGTGTTCCCCTGATGGTTTAATATACACGAGACATGTTACCAGGTGAACAGTCTAAGTGAGGAGAGTGTGCTTCACTGATGTTTTAATACACACGGGACATGTTCCCATTTGAACAGTATATGTGAGGAGAGTGTGTTCCCCTGTTTGTTCAATATACACGGGACATGTCACCAGGTGAACAGTATAAGTGAGGAGAGTGTGTTCTCCTGATGGTTTATAACACACACAGGATATGTTACCAGGTGAACAGTATAAGTGAGGAGAGTGTTTACCCCTGATGTTTTAAGACACACGGGACATGTTACCAGGTGAACAGCATAAGTGAGGAGAGAGTGTTCCCCTGATGGTTTAATATACACGGCAAATGATACCAGGTGAACAGTATAAGAGAGGAGAGTGTGGTCCCCTGATGTTTTAATACACACGGGACATTTTGCCAGGTTAACAGTATAAGTGAGGAGAGTGTGTTCCCCAGATTGTTTAATACACACGGGAAATGTTACCAGGTGAACAGTATAGGTGAGGAGAGGGTGTTCCCCTGAAGTTTTAATACTCACGGGACATGTTACCAGATGAACAGTATAAGTGAGGAGAGTGTGTTCCCCTAATGTTTTAATAGACACGGGACAAGTTACCAGGTGAACAGCATTAGTGAGGAGAGTGTGTTCCCCTGATGGTTTAATATACACAGGACATGTCAGCAGGTGAACAGTATAAGTGAGGAGAGTGTGTTCCCCTGATTGTTTAATATACACAGGACATGTTACCAGGTGAACAGTATAAGTGAGGAGAGAGTGTTCCCCTGATTGTTTAATCCACACAGGACATGTTACCAGGTGAACAGTATAAGTGAGGAGAGTGTGTTCCCCTGATGGTTTAATATACACAGGACATGTTACCAGGTGAACAGTTTAAGTGAGGAGAGTGTGTTCCCCTGATGGTTTAATATACACGGGACATGTTACCAGATGAACAGTATAAGTGAGGAGAGTGTGTTCCCCTAATGTTTTAATAGACACGGGCCAAGTTACCAGGTGAACAGTAAAAGTGAGGCGAGTGTGTTCCCCAGATTGTTTAATATACACAGGACATGTTACCAGGTGAACAGTATAAGTGAGGAGAGTGTGTTCCCCTGATTGTTTAATGCACACAGGACATGTTACCAGGTGAACAGTATAAGTGAGGAGAGTGTGTTCCCCTGATGGTTTAATATACACGGGACATGTTACCAGGTGAACAGTTTAAGTGAGGAGAGTGTGTTTCGCTGATGTTTTTATACACACGGGACATGTTACCAGGTGTACAGTTTAAGTGAGGAGGGTTTGTTTCGCTGATGTTTTTATACACACGGGACATGTTACCAGGTGAACAGTATAAGTGATAAGAGTGTGTTCCCCAGATTGTTTAATACACACGGGACATGTTACCAGGTGAATAGTATAGGTGAGGAGACTGTGTTGCATTGATGGTTTAATAGACACGGGACATGTTACCAGGTGAACAGTAGAAGTGAGGAGAGTGTGTTCCCCTAATGTTTTAATAGACACGGGACAAGTTACCAGTTGAACAGTATAAGTGAGGAGAGTGTGTGCCCCTGATGGTTCAATATACACGAGACATGTTGCCAGGTGAACATTAAAAGTGAGGAGAGTGTGTTTCCCTGATGGTTTAATATACACAGGACATGTTACCAGGTGAACAGTTAAGTTAGGAGAGTGTGTTTCGCTGATGTTTTAATACACACGGGACATGTTACCAGGTGAACAGTATAAGTGAGGAGAGTGTGTTCCCCTGATGTTTTAATATACATGAGACATGTCACCAGGTGAACAGTATAAGTGAGGCGAGTGTGTTCCCCAGATTGTTTAATATACACAGGACATCTTACCAGGTGAACAGCATAAGTGAGGCGAGTGTGTTCCCCAGATTGTTTAATATACACGGGACATTTCACCAGGTGAACAGTATAAGTGAGGAGAGTGTGTTCCCCTGATTGTTTAATACACACGGGACATGTTCCCAGGTGAACAGTATAAGTGAGGAGATTGTGTTCCCCTGATGGTTTAATATACACGGGACATGTTACCAGGTGAACAGTTTAAGTGAGGAGAGTGTGTTTCGCTGATGTTTTTATACACACGGGACATGTTACCAGGTGTACAGTTTAAGTGAGGAGGGTTTGTTTCGCTGATGTTTTTATACACACGGGACATGTTACCAGGTGAACAGTATAAGTGCTAAGAGTGTGTTCCCCAGATTGTTTAATACACACGGGACATGTCACCAGGTGAACAGTATAAGTGAGGAGAGTGTGTTCCCCTGTTTGTTTAATACACACGGGACATGTTACCAGGTGAACAGTATAAGTGAGGAGATTGTGTTCCCCTGTTTGTTTAATACACACGGGACATGTTACCAGGTGAACAGTATAAGTGAGCAGAGTGTGTTTCGTTGTTGTTTTAATATACACGGGACATGTTACCAGGTGAACAGTATAAGTGAGGCGAGTGTGTTCCCCAGATTGTTTAATATACACGGGACATGTTACCAGGTGAACAGTATAAGTGATGAGAGTGTGTTCCCCAGATTGTTTAATACGCACGGGACATGTTACCAGGTGAACAGTATAGGTGAGGAGACTGTGTTGCATTGATGGTTTAATAGACACGGGACATGTTACCAGCTGAACAGTATTAGTGAGGAGAGTGTGTTCCCCTAATGTTTTAATAGACAGGGGACAATTTACCAGGTGAACAGTATAAGTGAGGAGAGTGTGTGCCCCTGATGGTTTAATATACACGAGACATGTTGCCAGGTGAACATTAAAAGTGATGAGAGTGTGTTCCCCTGATGGTTTAATATATACAGGACATGTTACCAGGTGAACAGTTTAAGTTAGGAGAGTGTGTTTCGCTGATGTTTTAATACACACGGGACATGTTACCAGATGAACAGTATAAGTGAGGAGAGTGTGTTCCCCTGATGGTTTAAAATACACGAGACATGTTACCAGGTGAACAGTATAAGTGAGGCGAGTGTGTTCCCCAGATTGTTTAATATACACAGGACATCTTACCAGGTGAACAGTATAAGTGAGGCGAGTGTGTTCCCCAGATTGTTTAATATACACGGGACATTTCACCAGGTGAACAGTATAAGTGAGGAGAGTGTGTTCCCCTGTTTGTTTAATACACACGGGACATGTTACCAGGTGAACAGTATAAGTGAGGAGATTGTGTTCCCCTGTTTGTTTAATACACACGGGACATGTTACCAGGTGAACAGTATAAGTGAGGAGAGTGACTTCCCCTAATGTTTTAATAGACACGGGACATTTTGCCAGGTTAACAGTATAAGTGAGGCGAGTGTGTTCCCCAGATTGTTTAATATACACGGGACATGTTACCAGGTGAACAGTATAAGTGATGAGAGTGTGTTCCCCAGATTGTTTAATACACACGGGACATGTTACCAGGAGAATAGTATAGGTGAGGAGACTGTGTTGCATTGATGGTTTAATAGACACGGGACATGTTACCAGGTGAACAGTATAAGTGAGGAGAGGGTGTGCCCCTGATGGTTTAATATACACGAGACATGTTGCCAGGTGAACATTAAAAGTGAGGAGAGTGTGTTCCCCTGATGGTTTAATATACACAGGAAATGTTACCAGGTGAACAGCTTAAGTTAGGAGAGTGTGTTTCGCTGATTTTTTAATACACACGGGACATGTTACCAGGTGAACAGTATAAGTGAGGAGATTGTGTTCCCCTGATGGTTTAATATAAACGGGACATGTTACCAGGTGAACAGTTTAAGTGAGGAGAGTGTGTTTCGCTGATGTTTTTATACACACGGGACATGTTACCAGGTGTACAGTTTAAGTGAGGAGGGTTTGTTTCGCTGATGTTTTTATACACACGGGACATGTTACCAGGTGAACAGTATAAGTGCTAAGAGTGTGTTCCCCAGATTGTTTAATACACACGGGACATGTTACCAGGTGAACAGTATAGGTGAGGAGACTGTGTTGCATTAATGGTTTAATAGACACGGGACATGTTACCAGGTGAACAGTATAAGTGAGGAGAGTGTGTTCCCCTAATGTTTTAATAGACACGGGACAAGTTACCAGTTGAACAGTATAAGTGAGGAGAGTGTGTGCCCCTGATGGTTTAATATACACGAGACATGTTGCCAGGTGAACATTAAAAGTGAGGAGAGTGTGTTTCCCTGATGGTTTAATATACACAGGACATGTTACCAGGTGAACAGTTTAAGTTAGGAGAGTGTGTTTCGCTGATGTTTTTATACACACGGGACATGTTACCAGGTGAACAGTTTAAGTGAGGAGAGTGTGTTCCTCTGATGGTTTAATATACATGAGACATGTTACCAGGTGAACAGTATAAGTGAGGCGAGTGTGTTCCCCAGATTGTTTAATATACACAGGACATCTTACCAGGTGAACAGCATAAGTGAGGCGAGTGTGTTCCCCAGATTGTTTAATATACACGGGACATTTCACCAGGTGAACAGTATAAGTGAGGAGAGTGGGTTCCCCTGTTTGTTTAATACACACGGGACATGTTACCAGGTGAACAGTATAAGTGAGGAGATTGTGTTCCCCTGTTTGTTTAATACACACGGGACATGTTACCAGGTGAACAGTATAAGTGAGCAGAGTGTGTTTCGTTGTTGTTTTAATATACACGGGACATGTTACCAGGTGAACAGTATAAGTGAGGCGAGTGTGTTCCCCAGATTGTTTAATATACACGGGACATGTTACCAGGCGAACAGTATAAGTGATGAGAGTGTGTTCCCCAGATTGTTTAATACACACGGGACATGTTACCAGGTGAACAGTATAGGTGAGGAGACTGTGTTGCATTGATGGTTTAATAGGCAATGGACATGTTACCAGGTGAACAGTATTAGTGAGGAGAGTGTGTTCCCCTAATGTTTTAATAGACACGGGACAAGTTACCAGGTGAACAGTATAAGTGAGGAGAGTGTGTGCCCCTGATGGTTTAATATACACGAGACATGTTGCCAGGTGAACATTAAAAGTGAGGAGAGTGTGTTCCCCTGATGGTTTAATATATACAGGACATGTTACCAGGTGAACAGTTTAAGTTAGGAGAGTGTGTTTCGCTGATGTTTTAATACACACGGGACATGTTACCAGATGAACAGTATAAGTGAGGAGAGTGTGTTCCCCTGATGGTTTAAAATACACGAGACATGTTACCAGGTGAACAGTATAAGTGAGGCGAGTGTGTTCCCCAGATTGTTTAATATACACAGGACATCTTACCAGGTGAACAGTATAAGTGAGGCGAGTGTGTTCCCCAGATTGTTTAATATACACGGGACATTTCACCAGGTGAACAGTATAAGTGAGGAGAGTGTGTTCCCCTGTTTGTTTAATACACACGGGACATGTTACCAGGTGAACAGTATAAGTGAGGAGATTGTGTTCCCCTGTTTGTTTAATACACACGGGACATGTTACCAGGTGAACAGTATAAGTGAGGAGAGTGTGTTCCCCTAATGTTTTAATAGACACGGGACATTTTGCCAGGTTAACAGTATAAGTGAGGCGAGTGTGTTCCCCAGATTGTTTAATATACACGGGACATGTTACCAGGTGAACAGTATAAGTGATGAGAGTGTGTTCCCCAGATTGTTTAATACACACGGGACATGTTACCAGGTGAATAGTATAGGTGAGGAGAAAGTGTTGCATTGATGGTTTAATAGACACGGGACATGTTAAAGGGTGAACAGTATCAGTGAGGAGATGGTGTGCCCCTGATGGTTTAATATACACGAGACATGTTGCCAGGTGAACATTAAAAGTGAGGAGAGTGTGTTCCCCTGATGGTTTAATATATACAGGACATGTTACCAGGTGAACAGCTTAAGTTAGGAGAGTGTGCTTCGCTGATGTTTTAATACACACGGGACATGTTACCAGGTGAACAGTATAAGTGAGGAGATTGTGTTCCCCTGATGGTTTAATATACACGGGACATGTTACCAGGTGAACAGTTTAAGTGAGGAGAGTGTGTTTCGCTGATGTTTTTATACACACGGGACATGTTACCAGGTGTACAGTTTAAGTGAGGAGGGTTTGTTTCGCTGATGTTTTTATACACACGGGACATGTTACCAGGTGAACAGTATAAGTGCTAAGAGTGTGTTCCCCAGATTGTTTAATACACACGGGACATGTTACCAGGTGAACAGTATAGGTGAGGAGACTGTGTTGCATTAATGGTTTAATAGACACGGGACATGTTACCAGGTGAACAGTATAAGTGAGGAGAGTGTGTTCCCCTAATGTTTTAATAGACACGGGACAAGTTACCAGTTGAACAGTATAAGTGAGGAGAGTGTGTGCCCCTGATGGTTTAATATACACGAGACATGTTGCCAGGTGAACATTAAAAGTGAGGAGAGTGTGTTTCCCTGATGTTTTAATACACACGGGACATGTTACCAGGTGAACAGTTTAAGTGAGGAGAGTGTGTTTCTTTGATGGTTTAATATACATGAGACATGTTACCAGGTGAACAGTATAAATGAGGCAAGTGTGTTCCCCAGATTGTTTAATATACACAGGACATCTTACCAGGTGAACAGCATAAGTGAGGCGAGTGTGTTCCCCAGACTGTTTAATATACACGGGACATTTCACCAGGTGAACAGTATAAGTGAGGAGAGTGGGTTCCCCTGTTTGTTTAATACACACGGGACATGTTACCAGGTGAACAGTATAAGTGAGGAGATTGTGTTCCCCTGTTTGTTTAATACACACGGGACATGTTACCAGGTGAACAGTATAAGTGAGCAGAGTGTGTTTCGTTGTTGTTTTAATATACACGGGACATGTTACCAGGTGAACAGTATAAGTGAGGCGAGTGTGTTCCCCAGATTGTTTAATATACACGGGACATGTTACCAGGTGAACAGTATAAGTGATGAGAGTGTGTTCCCCAGATTGTTTAATACACACGGGACATGTTACCAGGTGAACAGTATAGGTGAGGAGACTGTGTTGCATGGATGGTTTAATAGACACGGGACATGTTACCAGGTGAACAGTATTAGTGAGGAGAGTGTGTTCCCCTAATGTTTTAATAGACACGGGACAAGTTACCAGGTGAACAGTATAAGTGAGGAGAGTGTGTGCCCCTGATGGTTTAATATACACGAGACATGTTGCCAGGTGAACATTAAAAGTGAGGAGAGTGTGTTCCCCTGATGGTTTAATATATACAGGACATGTTACCAGGTGAACAGTTTAAGTTAGGAGAGTGTGTTTCGCTGATGTTTTAATACACACGGGACATGTTACCAGATGAACAGTATAAGTGAGGAGAGTGTGTTCCCCTGATGGTTTAAAATACACGAGACATGTTACCAGGTGAACAGTATAAGTGAGGCGAGTGTGTTCCCCAGATTGTTTAATATACACAGGACATCTTACCAGGTGAACAGTATAAGTGAGGCGAGTGTGTTCCCCAGATTGTTTAATACACACGGGACATGTTACCAGGTGAACAGTATAAGTGAGGAGATTGTGTTCCCCTGTTTGTTTAATACACACGGGACATTTTGCCCGGTTAACAGTATAAGTGAGGCGAGTGTGTTCCCCAGATTGTTTAATATACACGGGACATGTTACCAGGTGAACAGTATAAGTGATGAGAAAGTGTTCCCCAGATTGTTTAATTCACACGGGACATGTTACCAGGTGAATAGTATAGGTGAGGAGACTGTGTTGCATTGATGGTTTAATAGACACGGGACATGTTACAAGGTGAACAGTATAAGTGAGGAGAGGGTGTGCCCCTGATGGTTTAATATACACGAGACATGTTGCCAGGTGAACATTAAAAGTGAGGAGAGTGTGTTCCCCTGATGGTTTAATATACACAGGACATGTTACCAGGTGAACAGCTTAAGTTAGGAGAGTGTGTTTCGCTGATGTTTTAATACACACGGGACATGTTACCAGGTGAACAGTATAAGTGATGCGAGTGTGTTCCCCAGATTGTTTAATATACACAGGACATCTTACCAGGTGAACAGTATAAGTGAGGCGAGTGTGTTCCCCAGATTGTTTAATATACACGGGACATTTCACCAGGTGAACAGTATAAGTGAGGAGAGTGTGTTCCCCTGTTTGTTTATTAAACACGGGACATGTTACCAGGTGAACAGTATAAGTGAGGAGATTGTGTTCCCCTGTTTGTTAAATACACACGGGACATGTTACCAGGTGAACAGTATAAGTGAGCAGAGTGTGTTTCGTTGTTGTTTTAATACACACGGGACATGTTACCAGGTGAACAGTATAAGTGAGGAGAGTGTGTTCCCCAGATTGTTTTATATACACGGGACATGTTACCAGGTGAACAGTATAAGTGAGGAGAGTGTGTTCCCCTGTTTGTTTAATACACACGGGACATGTTACCAGGTGAACAGTATAAGTGAGGAGACTGTGTTCCCCTGATGTTTTAATACACACGGGACATGTTACCAGGTGAACAGTATAGGTGAGGAGAGTGTGTTCCCCTGATTGTTTAATATACACAGGACATGTTACCAGGTTAACGGTATTAGTGCGGAGAGTGTGTTCCCCTGATTGTTTAATATACACGGGACATGTCACCAGTTGAACAGAAGAAGTGAGGACAGTGTGTTCCCCTTATGTTTTAACACACACGGGACATGTTAACAGGTGAACAGTATAAGTGAAGAGAGTTTGTTCCCCTGATGTTCTAATACACACGGGACATTTTGCTAGGTGAACAGTATAAGTGAGGAGAGTTTGTTCCCCTGATTGTTTTTTATACATGTGACATGTTACCAGGTGAACAGTAGAAGTGAGGAGAGTGTGTTCCACTTATGTTTTAATACACACGGGACATGTTACCAGGTGAACAGGATAAGTGAGGAGAGTTTGTTCCGTTGATTGTTTTTTATACATGGGACATTTCACCAGTGAACAGAGTAAGTGAGGAGAATGTGTTCCCCTGATGTTTTAATACACACGGGACATGTTACCAGGTGAACAGTATAAGTGAGGAGCGTGTGTTCCCCTGATGTTCTAATACACACGGGACATTTTGCCAGGTGAACAGTATAAGTGAGGAGAGTTTGTTCCCCTGATTGTTTTTTATACATGTGACATGTTACCAGGTGAACAGTAGAAGTGAGGAGAGTGTGTTCCACTTATGTTTTAATACACACGGGACATGTTACCAGGTGAACAGGATAAGTGAGGAGAGTTTGTTCCGTTGATTGTTTTTTATACATGGGACATTTCACCAGGTGAACAGTATAAGTGAGGAGAGTGTGTTCCCCTGTTTGTTTAATAAGCACGGGACATGTTACCAGGTGAACAGTATTAGTGAGGAGAGTGTGTTCCCCTAATGTTTTAATAGACACGGGACAAGTTACCAGGTGAACAGTGTAAGTGAGCAGAGTGTGTTCCCCTGATGGTTTAATATACACGACACATGTTACCAGGTGAACAGGATAAGTGAGGAGAGTGTGTTCACCGATTGTTTAATACACACGGGACATGTCACCAGCTGAACAGTATAAGTGAGCAGATTGTGTTCCCCTGATATTATAATACACACGGGACATGTTGCCAGGTGAAGAGTATAAGTGAGGAGAGTGTGTTCCCCAGATTGTTTAATACACACGGGACATGTTACCAGGTGAACAGTATAGGTGAGGAGACTGTGTTCCACTGATAGTTTAATAGACACGGGACATGTTACCAGGTGAACAGTATAAGTGAGGAGAGTGCGTTTGCCTGATTGTTTAATACACACGGGACATGTTACCAGATGAACAGTATAAGTGAGGAGAGTGTGTTCTCCTAATGTTTTAATAGACACGGGGCAAGTTAACAGGTGAACAGTATAAGTGTGGAGAGTGTGTTCCCCTGATGGTTTAATATACACGAGACATGTTACCAGGTGAACAGTCTAAGTGAGGAGAGTGTGCTTCACTGATGTTTTAATACACACGGGACATGTTCCCATTTGAACAGTATATGTGAGGAGAGTGTGTTCCCCTGTTTGTTCAATATACACGGGACATGTCACCAGGTGAACAGTATAAGTGAGGAGAGTGTGTTCTCCTGATTGTTTATAACACACACAGGACATGTTACCAGGTGAACAGTATAAGTGAGGAGAGTGTTTACCCCTGATGTTTTAAGACACACGGGACATGTTACCAGGTGAACAGCATAAGTGAGGAGAGAGTGTTCCCCTGATGGTTTAATATACACGGCAAATGATACCAGGTGAACAGTATAAGAGAGGAGAGTGTGGTCCCCTGATGTTTTAATACACACGGGACATTTTGCCAGGTTAACAGTATAAGTGAGGAGAGTGTGTTCCCCAGATTGTTTAATACACACGGGAAATGTTACCAGGTGAACAGTATAGGTGAGGAGAGGGTGTTCCCCTGAAGTTTTAATACTCACGGGACATGTTACCAGATGAACAGTATAAGTGAGGAGAGTGTGTTCCCCTAATGTTTTAATAGACACGGGACAAGTTACCAGGTGAACAGCATTAGTGAGGAGAGTGTGTTCCCCTGATGGTTTAATATACACAGGACATGTCAGCAGGTGAACAGTATAAGTGAGGAGAGTGTGTTCCCCTGATTGTTTAATATACACAGGACATGTTACCAGGTGAACAGTATAAGTGAGGAGAGAGTGTTCCCCTGATTGTTTAATCCACACAGGACATGTTACCAGGTGAACAGTATAAGTGAGGAGAGTGTGTTCCCCTGATGGTTTAATATACACAGGACATGTTACCAGGTGAACAGTTTAAGTGAGGAGAGTGTGTTCCCCTGATGGTTTAATATACACGGGACATGTTACCAGATGAACAGTATAAGTGAGGAGAGTGTGTTCCCCTAATGTTTTAATAGACACGGGCCAAGTTACCAGGTGAACAGTAAAAGTGAGGCGAGTGTGTTCCCCAGATTGTTTAATATACACAGGACATGTTACCAGGTGAACAGTATAAGTGAGGAGAGTGTGTTCCCCTGATTGTTTAATGCACACAGGACATGTTACCAGGTGAACAGTATAAGTGAGGAGAGTGTGTTCCCCTGATGGTTTAATATACACGGGACATGTTACCAGGTGAACAGTTTAAGTGAGGAGAGTGTGTTTCGCTGATGTTTTTATACACACGGGACATGTTACCAGGTGTACAGTTTAAGTGAGGAGGGTTTGTTTCGCTGATGTTTTTATACACACGGGACATGTTACCAGGTGAACAGTATAAGTGATAAGAGTGTGTTCCCCAGATTGTTTAATACACACGGGACATGTTACCAGGTGAATAGTATAGGTGAGGAGACTGTGTTGCATTGATGGTTTAATAGACACGGGACATGTTACCAGGTGAACAGTAGAAGTGAGGAGAGTGTGTTCCCCTAATGTTTTAATAGACACGGGACAAGTTACCAGTTGAACAGTATAGGTGAGGAGAGTGTGTGCCCCTGATGGTTCAATATACACGAGACATGTTGCCAGGTGAACATTAAAAGTGAGGAGAGTGTGTTTCCCTGATGGTTTAATATACACAGGACATGTTACCAGGTGAACAGTTAAGTTAGGAGAGTGTGTTTCGCTGATGTTTTAATACACACGGGACATGTTACCAGGTGAACAGTATAAGTGAGGAGAGTGTGTTCCCCTGATGTTTTAATATACATGAGACATGTCACCAGGTGAACAGTATAAGTGAGGCGAGTGTGTTCCCCAGATTGTTTAATATACACAGGACATCTTACCAGGTGAACAGCATAAGTGAGGCGAGTGTGTTCCCCAGATTGTTTAATATACACGGGACATTTCACCAGGTGAACAGTATAAGTGAGGAGAGTGTGTTCCCCTGATTGTTTAATACACACGGGACATGTTACCAGGTGAACAGTATAAGTGAGGAGATTGTGTTCCCCTGATGGTTTAATATACACGGGACATGTTACCAGGTGAACAGTTTAAGTGAGGAGAGTGTGTTTCGCTGATGTTTTTATACACACGGGACATGTTACCAGGTGTACAGTTTAAGTGAGGAGGGTTTGTTTCGCTGATGTTTTTATACACACGGGACATGTTACCAGGTGAACAGTATAAGTGCTAAGAGTGTGTTCCCCAGATTGTTTAATACACACGGGACATGTCACCAGGTGAACAGTATAAGTGAGGAGAGTGTGTTCCCCTGTTTGTTTAATACACACGGGACATGTTACCAGGTGAACAGTATAAGTGAGGAGATTGTGTTCCCCTGTTTGTTTAATACACACGGGACATGTTACCAGGTGAACAGTATAAGTGAGCAGAGTGTGTTTCGTTGTTGTTTTAATATACACGGGACATGTTACCAGGTGAACAGTATAAGTGAGGCGAGTGTGTTCCCCAGATTGTTTAATATACACGGGACATGTTACCAGGTGAACAGTATAAGTGATGAGAGTGTGTTCCCCAGATTGTTTAATACACACGGGACATGTTACCAGGTGAACAGTATAGGTGAGGAGACTGTGTTGCATTGATGGTTTAATAGACACGGGACATGTTACCAGCTGAACAGTATTAGTGAGGAGAGTGTGTTCCCCTAATGTTTTAATAGACAGGGGACAATTTACCAGGTGAACAGTATAAGTGAGGAGAGTGTGTGCCCCTGATGGTTTAATATACACGAGACATGTTGCCAGGTGAACATTAAAAGTGATGAGAGTGTGTTCCCCTGATGGTTTAATATATACAGGACATGTTACCAGGTGAACAGTTTAAGTTAGGAGAGTGTGTTTCGCTGATGTTTTAATACACACGGGACATGTTACCAGATGAACAGTATAAGTGAGGAGAGTGTGTTCCCCTGATGGTTTAAAATACACGAGACATGTTACCAGGTGAACAGTATAAGTGAGGCGAGTGTGTTCCCCAGATTGTTTAATATACACAGGACATCTTACCAGGTGAACAGTATAAGTGAGGCGAGTGTGTTCCCCAGATTGTTTAATATACACGGGACATTTCACCAGGTGAACAGTATAAGTGAGGAGAGTGTGTTCCCCTGTTTGTTTAATACACACGGGACATGTTACCAGGTGAACAGTATAAGTGAGGAGATTGTGTTCCCCTGTTTGTTTAATACACACGGGACATGTTACCAGGTGAACAGTATAAGTGAGGAGAGTGACTTCCCCTAATGTTTTAATAGACACGGGACATTTTGCCAGGTTAACAGTATAAGTGAGGCGAGTGTGTTCCCCAGATTGTTTAATATACACGGGACATGTTACCAGGTGAACAGTATAAGTGATGAGAGTGTGTTCCCCAGATTGTTTAATACACACGGGACATGTTACCAGGTGAATAGTATAGGTGAGGAGACTGTGTTGCATTGATGGTTTAATAGACACGGGACATGTTACCAGGTGAACAGTATAAGTGAGGAGAGGGTGTGCCCCTGATGGTTTAATATACACGAGACATGTTGCCAGGTGAACATTAAAAGTGAGGAGAGTGTGTTCCCCTGATGGTTTAATATACACAGGAAATGTTACCAGGTGAACAGCTTAAGTTAGGAGAGTGTGTTTCGCTGATTTTTTAATACACACGGGACATGTTACCAGGTGAACAGTATAAGTGAGGAGATTGTGTTCCCCTGATGGTTTAATATACACGGGACATGTTACCAGGTGAACAGTTTAAGTGAGGAGAGTGTGTTTCGCTGATGTTTTTATACACACGGGACATGTTACCAGGTGTACAGTTTAAGTGAGGAGGGTTTGTTTCGCTGATGTTTTTATACACACGGGACATGTTACCAGGTGAACAGTATAAGTGCTAAGAGTGTGTTCCCCAGATTGTTTAATACACACGGGACATGTTACCAGGTGAACAGTATAGGTGAGGAGACTGTGTTGCATTAATGGTTTAATAGACACGGGACATGTTACCAGGTGAACAGTATAAGTGAGGAGAGTGTGTTCCCCTAATGTTTTAATAGACACGGGACAAGTTACCAGTTGAACAGTATAAGTGAGGAGAGTGTGTGCCCCTGATGGTTTAATATACACGAGACATGTTGCCAGGTGAACATTAAAAGTGAGGAGAGTGTGTTTCCCTGATGGTTTAATATACACAGGACATGTTACCAGGTGAACAGTTTAAGTTAGGAGAGTGTGTTTCGCTGATGTTTTTATACACACGGGACATGTTACCAGGTGAACAGTTTAAGTGAGGAGAGTGTGTTCCTCTGATGGTTTAATATACATGAGACATGTTACCAGGTGAACAGTATAAGTGAGGCGAGTGTGTTCCCCAGATTGTTTAATATACACAGGACATCTTACCAGGTGAACAGCATAAGTGAGGCGAGTGTGTTCCCCAGATTGTTTAATATACACGGGACATTTCACCAGGTGAACAGTATAAGTGAGGAGAGTGGGTTCCCCTGTTTGTTTAATACACACGGGACATGTTACCAGGTGAACAGTATAAGTGAGGAGATTGTGTTCCCCTGTTTGTTTAATACACACGGGACATGTTACCAGGTGAACAGTATAAGTGAGCAGAGTGTGTTTCGTTGTTGTTTTAATATACACGGGACATGTTACCAGGTGAACAGTATAAGTGAGGCGAGTGTGTTCCCCAGATTGTTTAATATACACGGGACATGTTACCAGGTGAACAGTATAAGTGATGAGAGTGTGTTCCCCAGATTGTTTAATACACACGGGACATGTTACCAGGTGAACAGTATAGGTGAGGAGACTGTGTTGCATTGATGGTTTAATAGGCAATGGACATGTTACCAGGTGAACAGTATTAGTGAGGAGAGTGTGTTCCCCTAATGTTTTAATAGACACGGGACAAGTTACCAGGTGAACAGTATAAGTGAGGAGAGTGTGTGCCCCTGATGGTTTAATATACACGAGACATGTTGCCAGGTGAACATTAAAAGTGAGGAGAGTGTGTTCCCCTGATGGTTTAATATATACAGGACATGTTACCAGGTGAACAGTTTAAGTTAGGAGAGTGTGTTTCGCTGATGTTTTAATACACACGGGACATGTTACCAGATGAACAGTATAAGTGAGGAGAGTGTGTTCCCCTGATGGTTTAAAATACACGAGACATGTTACCAGGTGAACAGTATAAGTGAGGCGAGTGTGTTCCCCAGATTGTTTAATATACACAGGACATCTTACCAGGTGAACAGTATAAGTGAGGCGAGTGTGTTCCCCAGATTGTTTAATATACACGGGACATTTCACCAGGTGAACAGTATAAGTGAGGAGAGTGTGTTCCCCTGTTTGTTTAATACACACGGGACATGTTACCAGGTGAACAGTATAAGTGAGGAGATTGTGTTCCCCTGTTTGTTTAATACACACGGGACATGTTACCAGGTGAACAGTATAAGTGAGGAGAGTGTGTTCCCCTAATGTTTTAATAGACACGGGACATTTTGCCAGGTTAACAGTATAAGTGAGGCGAGTGTGTTCCCCAGATTGTTTAATATACACGGGACATGTTACCAGGTGAACAGTATAAGTGATGAGAGTGTGTTCCCCAGATTGTTTAATACACACGGGACATGTTACCAGGTGAATAGTATAGGTGAGGAGAAAGTGTTGCATTGATGGTTTAATAGACACGGGACATGTTAAAGGGTGAACAGTATCAGTGAGGAGATGGTGTGCCCCTGATGGTTTAATATACACGAGACATGTTGCCAGGTGAACATTAAAAGTGAGGAGAGTGTGTTCCCCTGATGGTTTAATATATACAGGACATGTTACCAGGTGAACAGCTTAAGTTAGGAGAGTGTGCTTCGCTGATGTTTTAATACACACGGGACATGTTACCAGGTGAACAGTATAAGTGAGGAGATTGTGTTCCCCTGATGGTTTAATATACACGGGACATGTTACCAGGTGAACAGTTTAAGTGAGGAGAGTGTGTTTCGCTGATGTTTTTATACACACGGGACATGTTACCAGGTGTACAGTTTAAGTGAGGAGGGTTTGTTTCGCTGATGTTTTTATACACACGGGACATGTTACCAGGTGAACAGTATAAGTGCTAAGAGTGTGTTCCCCAGATTGTTTAATACACACGGGACATGTTACCAGGTGAACAGTATAGGTGAGGAGACTGTGTTGCATTAATGGTTTAATAGACACGGGACATGTTACCAGGTGAACAGTATAAGTGAGGAGAGTGTGTTCCCCTAATGTTTTAATAGACACGGGACAAGTTACCAGTTGAACAGTATAAGTGAGGAGAGTGTGTGCCCCTGATGGTTTAATATACACGAGACATGTTGTAAGGTGAACATTAAAAGTGAGGAGAGTGTGTTTCCCTGATGGTTTAATATACACAGAACATGTTACCAGGTGAACAGTTTAAGTTAGGAGAGTGTGTTTCGCTGATGTTTTAATACACACGGGACATGTTACCAGGTGAACAGTTTAAGTGAGGAGAGTGTGTTTCTTTGATGGTTTAATATACATGAGACATGTTACCAGGTGAACAGTATAAGTGAGGCAAGTGTGTTCCCCAGATTGTTTAATATACACAGGACATCTTACCAGGTGAACAGCATAAGTGAGGCGAGTGTGTTCCCCAGACTGTTTAATATACACGGGACATTTCACCAGGTGAACAGTATAAGTGAGGAGAGTGGGTTCCCCTGTTTGTTTAATACACACGGGACATGTTACCAGGTGAACAGTATAAGTGAGGAGATTGTGTTCCCCTGTTTGTTTAATACACACGGGACATGTTACCAGGTGAACAGTATAAGTGAGCAGAGTGTGTTTCGTTGTTGTTTTAATATACACGGGACATGTTACCAGGTGAACAGTATAAGTGAGGCGAGTGTGTTCCCCAGATTGTTTAATATACACGGGACATGTTACCAGGTGAATAGTATAAGTGATGAGAGTGTGTTCCCCAGATTGTTTAATACACACGGGACATGTTACCAGGTGAACAGTATAGGTGAGGAGACTGTGTTGCATTGATGGTTTAATAGACACGGGACATGTTACCAGGTGAACAGTATTAGTGAGGAGAGTGTGTTCCCCTAATGTTTTAATAGACACGGGACAAGTTACCAGGTGAACAGTATAAGTGAGGAGAGTGTGTGCCCCTGATGGTTTAATATACACGAGACATGTTGCCAGGTGAACATTAAAAGTGAGGAGAGTGTGTTCCCCTGATGGTTTAATATATACAGGACATGTTACCAGGTGAACAGTTTAAGTTAGGAGAGTGTGTTTCGCTGATGTTTTAATACACACGGGACATGTTACCAGATGAACAGTATAAGTGAGGAGAGTGTGTTCCCCTGATGGTTTAAAATACACGAGACATGTTACCAGGTGAACAGTATAAGTGAGGCGAGTGTGTTCCCCAGATTGTTTAATATACACAGGACATCTTACCAGGTGAACAGTATAAGTGAGGCGAGTGTGTTCCCCAGATTGTTTAATATACACGGGACATTTCACCAGGTGAACAGTATAAGTGAGGAGAGTGTGTTCCCCTGTTTGTTTAATACACACGGGACATGTTACCAGGTGAACAGTATAAGTGAGGAGATTGTGTTCCCCTGTTTGTTTAATACACACGGGACATGTTACCAGGTGAACAGTATAAGTGAGGAGAGTGTGTTCCCCTAATGTTTTAATAGACACGGGACATTTTGCCCGGTTAACAGTATAAGTGAGGCGAGTGTGTTCCCCAGATTGTTTAATATACACGGGACATGTTACCAGGTGAACAGTATAAGTGATGAGAGTGTGTTCCCCAGATTGTTTAATTCACACGGGACATGTTACCAGGTGAATAGTATAGGTGAGGAGACTGTGTTGCATTGATGGTTTAATAGACACGGGACATGTTACAAGGTGAACAGTATAAGTGAGGAGAGGGTGTGCCCCTGATGGTTTAATATACACGAGACATGTTGCCAGGTGAACATTAAAAGTGAGGAGAGTGTGTTCCCCTGATGGTTTAATATACACAGGACATGTTACCAGGTGAACAGCTTAAGTTAGGAGAGTGTGTTTCGCTGATGTTTTAATACACACGGGACATGTTACCAGGTGAACAGTATAAGTGATGCGAGTGTGTTCCCCAGATTGTTTAATATACACAGGACATCTTACCAGGTGAACAGTATAAGTGAGGCGAGTGTGTTCCCCAGATTGTTTAATATACACGGGACATTTCACCAGGTGAACAGTATAAGTGAGGAGAGTGTGTTCCCCTGTTTGTTTATTAAACACGGGACATGTTACCAGGTGAACAGTATAAGTGAGGAGATTGTGTTCCCCTGTTTGTTAAATACACACGGGACATGTTACCAGGTGAACAGTATAAGTGAGCAGAGTGTGTTTCGTTGTTGTTTTAATACACACGGGACATGTTACCAGGTGAACAGTATAAGTGAGGAGAGTGTGTTCCCCAGATTGTTTAATATACACGGGACATGTTACCAGGTGAACAGTATAAGTGAGGAGAGTGTGTTCCCCTGTTTGTTTAATACACACGGGACATGTTACCAGGTGAACAGTATAAGTGAGGAGACTGTGTTCCCCTGATGTTTTAATACACACGGGACATGTTACCAGGTGAACAGTATAGGTGAGGAGAGTGTGTTCCCCTGATTGTTTAATATACACAGGACATGTTACCAGGTTAACGGTATTAGTGCGGAGAGTGTGTTCCCCTGATTGTTTAATATACACGGGACATGTCACCAGTTGAACAGAAGAAGTGAGGACAGTGTGTTCCCCTTATGTTTTAACACACACGGGACATGTTACCAGGTGAACAGTATAAGTGAAGAGAGTTTGTTCCCCTGATGTTCTAATACACACGGGACATTTTGCCAGGTGAACAGTATAAGTGAGGAGAGTTTGTTCCCCTGATTGTTTTTTATACATGTGACATGTTACCAGGTGAACAGTAGAAGTGAGGAGAGTGTGTTCCACTTATGTTTTAATACACACGGGACATGTTACCAGGTGAACAGGATAAGTGAGGAGAGTTTGTTCCGTTGATTGTTTTTTATACATGGGACATTTCACCAGTGAACAGTGTAAGTGAGGAGAATGTGTTCCCCTGATGTTTTAATACACACGGGACATGTTACCAGGTTAACAGTATAAGTGAGGAGAGTGTGTTCCCCTGATGTTCTAATACACACGGGACATTTTGCCAGGTGAACAGTATAAGTGAGGAGAGTTTGTTCCCCTGATTGTTTTTTATACATGTGACATGTTACCAGGTGAACAGTAGAAGTGAGGAGAGTGTGTTCCACTTATGTTTTAATACACACGGGACATGTTACCAGGTGAACAGGATAAGTGAGGAGAGTTTGTTCCGTTGATTGTTTTTTATACATGGGACATTTCACCAGGTGAACAGTATAAGTGAGGAGAGTGTGTTCCCCTGTTTGTTTAATAAGCACGGGACATGTTACCAGGTGAACAGTATAAGTGATGAGAGTGTGTTCCCCAGATTGTTTAATACACACGGGACATGTTACCAGGTGAACAGTATAGGTGAGGAGACTGTGTTGCATTGATGGTTTAATAGACACGGGACATGTTACCAGGTGAACAGTATTAGTGAGGAGAGTGTGTTCCCCTAATGTTTTAATAGACACGGGACAAGTTACCAGGTGAACAGTATAAGTGAGGAGAGTGTGTGCCCCTGATGGTTTAATATACACGAGACATGTTGCCAGGTGAACATTAAAAGTGAGGAGAGTGTGTTCCCCTGATGGTTTAATATATACAGGACATGTTACCAGGTGAACAGTTTAAGTTAGGAGAGTGTGTTTCGCTGATGTTTTAATACACACGGGACATGTTACCAGATGAACAGTATAAGTGAGGAGAGTGTGTTCCCCTGATGGTTTAAAATACACGAGACATGTTACCAGGTGAACAGTATAAGTGAGGCGAGTGTGTTCCCCAGATTGTTTAATATACACAGGACATCTTACCAGGTGAACAGTATAAGTGAGGCGAGTGTGTTCCCCAGATTGTTTAATATACACGGGACATTTCACCAGGTGAACAGTATAAGTGAGGAGAGTGTGTTCCCCAGATTGTTTAATACACACGGGACATGTTACCAGGTGAACAGTATAAGTGAGGAGATTGTGTTCCCCTGTTTGTTTAATACACACGGGACATGTTACCAGGTGAACAGTATAAGTGAGGAGAGTGTGTTCCCCTAATGTTTTAATAGACACGTGACATCTTGACCGGTTAACAGTATAAGTGAGGCGAGTGTGTTCCCCAGATTGTTTAATATACACGGGACATGTTACCAGGTGAACAGTATAAGTGATGAGAGTGTGCTCCCCAGATTGTTTAATACACACGGGACATGTTACCAGGTGAATAGTATAGGTGAGGAGACTGTGTTGCATTGATGGTTTAATAGACACGGGACATGTTACAAGGTGAACAGTATAAGTGAGGAGAGGGTGTGCCCCTGATGGTTTAATATACACGAGACATGTTGCCAGGTGAACATTAAAAGTGAGGAGAGTGTGTTCCCCTGATGGTTTAATATACACAGGACATGTTACCAGGTGAACAGCTTAAGTTAGGAGAGTGTGTTTCGCTGATGTTTTAATACACACGGGACATGTTACCAGGTGAACAGTATAAGTGAGGAGAGTGTGTTCCCCTGATGGTTTAATATACACGAGACATGTTACCAGGTGAACAGTATAAGTGATGCGAGTGTGTTCCCCAGATTGTTTAATATACACAGGACATCTTACCAGGTGAACAGTATAAGTGAGGCGAGTGTGTTCCCCAGATTGTTTAATATACACGGGACATTTCACCAGGTGAACAGTATAAGTGAGGAGAGTGTGTTCCCCTGTTTGTTTATTAAACACGGGACATGTTACCAGGTGAACAGTATAAGTGAGGAGATTGTGTTCCCCTGTTTGTTAAATACACACGGGACATGTTACCAGGTGAACAGTATAAGTGAGCAGAGTGTGTTTCGTTGTTGTTTTAATACACACGGGACATGTTACCAGGTGAACAGTATAAGTGAGGAGAGTGTGTTCCCCAGATTGTTTAATATACACGGGACATGTTACCAGGTGAACAGTATAAGTGAGGAGAGTGTGTTCCCCTGTTTGTTTAATACACACGGGACATGTTACCAGGTGAACAGTATAAGTGAGGAGACTGTGTTCCCCTGATGTTTTAATACACACGGGACATGTTACCAGGTGAACAGTATAGGTGAGGAGAGTGTGTTCCCCTGATTGTTTAATATACACAGGACATGTTACCAGGTTAACGGTATTAGTGTGGAGAGTGTGTTCCCCTGATTGTTTAATATACACGGGACATGTCACCAGTTGAACAGAAGAAGTGAGGACAGTGTGTTCCCCTTATGTTTTAACACACACGGGACATGTTACCAGGTGAACAGTATAAGTGAAGAGAGTTTGTTCCCCTGATTGTTTTTTATACATGGGACATTTCACCAGTGAACAGTGTAAGTGAGGAGAATGTGTTCCCCTGATGTTTTAATACACACGGGACATGTTACCAGGTGAACAGTATAAGTGAGGAGAGTGTGTTCCCCTGATGTTCTAATACACACGGGACATTTTGCCAGGTGAACAGTATAAGTGAGGAGAGTTTGTTCCCCTGATTGTTTTTTATACATGTGACATGTTACCAGGTGAACAGTAGAAGTGAGGAGAGTGTGTTCCACTTATGTTTTAATACACACGGGACATGTTACCAGGTGAACAGGATAAGTGAGGAGAGTTTGTTCCGTTGATTGTTTTTTATACATGGGACATTTCACCAGGTGAACAGTATAAGTGAGGAGAGTGTGTTCCCCTGTTTGTTTAATAAACACGGGACATGTTACCAGGTGAACAGTATAAGTGAGGAGATTGTGTTCCCCTGTTTGTTAAATACACACGGGACATGTTACCAGGTGAACAGTATAAGTGAGCAGAGTGTGTTTCGTTATTGTTTTAATACACACGGGACATGTTACCAGGTGAACAGTATAAGTGAGGAGAGTGTGTTCCCCAGATTGTTTAATATACACGGGACATGTTACCAGGTGAACAGTATAAGTGAGGAGAGTGTGTTCCCCTGTTTGTTTAATACACACGGGACATGTTACCAGGTGAACAGTATAAGTGAGGAGAGTGTGTTCCCCTGATTGTTTAATATACACAGGACATGTTACCAGGTGAACGGTATTAGTGCGGAGAGTGTGTTCCCCTGATGGTTTAATATACACGGGACATGTCACCAGTTGAACAGAAGAAGTGAGGACAGTGTGTTCCCCTTATGTTTTAACACACACGGGACATGTTACCAGGTGAACAGTATAAGTGAAGAGAGTTTGTTCCCCTGATTGTTTTTTATACATGGGACATTTCACCAGGTGAACAGTGTAAGTGAGGAGAATGTGTTCCCCTGATGTTTTAATACACACGGGACATGTTACCAGGTGAACAGTATAAGTGAGGAGAGTGTGTTCCCCTGATGTTCTAATACACACGGGACATTTTGCCAGGTGAACAGTATAAGTGAGGAGAGTTTGTTCCCCTGATTGTTTTTTATACATGTGACATGTTACCAGGTGAACAGTAGAAGTGAGGAGAGTGTGTTCCACTTATGTTTTAATACACACGGGACATGTTACCAGGTGAACAGGATAAGTGAGGAGAGTTTGTTCCGTTGATTGTTTTTTATGCATGGGACATTTCACCAGGTGAACAGTATAAGTGAGGAGAGTGTGTTCCCCTGATGTTTTCATACATACGGGACATGTTACCAGGTGAACAGTATAAGTGAGGACAGTGGGTTCCCCTGATGTTTTAATACACACGGGACATTTTGCCAGGTGAACAGTATAAGTGAGGAGAGTGTGTTCCCCAGATTGTTTAATACACAGGGGACATGTTACCAGGTGAACAGTATAAGTGAGGAGAGGGTGTTCCCCTGATGTTTTTATACACACGGGACATGTTACCAGATGAACAGGATAAGTGAGGAGAGTGTGTTCACCTGATTGTTTAATATACACGAGACATGTTAACAGGTGAACAGTGTAAGTGAGGAGAGTGTGTTCCCCTGATGGTTTAATACACACGGGACATGTTACCAGGTGAACAGTGTAAGTGAGGAGAGTGTGTTCCCCTGATGGTTTAATATACACGAGACATGTTACCTGGTGAACAGCATAAGTGAGGAGAGTGTGTTCCCCTGATGGTTTAATATAGACGGGACATGTTGATAGGTGAACAGAAGAGGTGAGGAGAGTGTGTTCCCCTGATAGTTTAATATACATGGGACATTTCACCAGGTGAACAGTTTCAGTGAGGAGAGTGTGTTCCCCTGATGTTTTAATACACACGGGACATGTTACCAGGTGAACAGTATAAGTGAGGAGAGTGTGTTCCCCTGATGGTTTAATATACACGGGACATGTTACCAGGTGAACAGTGTAAGTGAGGAGAGTGTGTTCCCCTGATGGTTTAATACACACGGGACATGTTACCAGGTGAACAGTATTAGTGAGGAGAGTGTGTTCCCCTAATGTTTTAATAGACACGGGACAAGTTACCAGGTGAACAGTATAAGTGAGGAGAGTGTGTGCCCCTGATGGTTTAATATACACGAGACATGTTGCCAGGTGAACATTAAAAGTGAGGAGAGTGTGTTCCCCTGATGGTTTAATAAATTCAGGACATGTTACCAGGTGAACAGTTTAAGTTAGGAGAGTGTGTTTCGCTGATGTTTTAATACACACGGGACATGTTACCAGGTGAACTGTATAAGTGACGAGAGTTTGTTCCCCTGATGGTTTAAAATACACGAGACATGTTACCAGGTGAACAGAAGAAGTGAGGCGAGTGTGTTCCCCAGATTGTTTAATATACACGGGACATTTCACCAGGTGAACAGTATAAGTGAGGAGAGTGTGTTCCCCTGTTTGTTTAATACACACACAGGACATGTTACCAGGTGAACAGTATAAGTGAGGAGATTGTGTTCCCCTGTTTGTTTAATACACATGGGACATGTTACCAGGTGAACAGTATAAGTGAGGAGAGTGTGTTCCCCTAATGTTTTAATAGACACGGGACATTTTGCCAGGTTAACAGTATAAGTGAGGCGAGTGTGTTCCCCAGATTGTTTAATATACACGGGACATGCTACCAGGTGAACAGTAAAAGTGATGAGAGTGTGTTCCCCAGATTGTTCAATACACACGGGACATGTTACCAGGTGAATAGTATAGGTGAGGAGACTGTGTTGCATTGATGGTTTGATAGACACGGGACATGTTACCAGGTGAACAGTATAAGTGAGGAGAGTGTGTGCCCCTGATGGTTTAATATACACGAGACATGTTGCCAGGTGAACATTAAAAGTGAGGAGAGGGTGTTCCCCTGATGGTTTAATATACACAGGACATGTTACCAGGTGAACAGCTTAAGTTAGGAGAGTCTGTTTCGCTGATGTTTTAATACACACGGGACATGTTACCAGGTGAACAGTATAAGTGAGGAGAGTGTGTTCCCCTGATGGTTTAATATACACGAGACATGTTACCAGGTGAACAGTATAAGTGATGCGAGTGTGTTCCCCAGATTGTTTAATATACACAGGACATCTTACCAGGTAAACAGTATAAGTGGGGCGAGTGTGTTCCCCAGATTGTTTAATATACACGGGACATTTCACCAGGTGAACAGTATAAGTGAGGAGAGTGTGTTCCCCTGTTTGTTTAATAAACACGGGACATGTTACCAGGTGAACAGTATAAGTGAGGAGATTGTGTTCCCCTGTTTGTTTAATACACACGGGACATGTTAGCAGGTGAACAGTATAAGTGAGCAGAGTGTGTTTCGTTGTTGTTTTAATACACATGGGACATGTTACCAGGTGAACAGTATAAGTGAGGAGAGTGTGTTCCCCAGATTGTTTAATATACACGGGACATGTTACCAGGTGAACAGTATAAGTGAGGAGAGTGTGTTCCCCTGTTTGTTTAATACACACGGGACATGTTACCAGGTGAACAGTATAAGTGAGGAGAGTGTGTTCCCCTGATTGTTTAATACACACGGGACATGTTACCAGGTGAACAGTATAAGTGAGGAGAGTGTGTTCCCCTGTTTGTTTAATACACACGGGACATGTTACCAGGTGAACAGTACAAGTGAGGAGACTGTGTTCCCCTGATGTTTTAATACACACGGGACATGTTACCAGGTGAACAGTATAGGTGAGGAGAGTGTGTTCCCCTGATTGTTTAATATACACAGGACATGTTACCAGGTGACCGGTATTAGTGCGGAGAGTGTGTTCCCCTGATTGTTTAATATACACGGGACATGTCACCAGTTGAACAGAAGAAGTGAGGACAGTGTGTTCCCCTTATGTTTTAACACACACGCGACATGTTACCAGGTGAACAGTGTAAGTGAGGAGAGTGTGTTCCCCTGATGGTTTAATCTACACGAAACATGTTACCAGCTGAACATTATAAGTGAGGAGAGTGTGCTCCCCTGATTGTTTAATACACCCGGGATATGTTACCAGGTGAACAGTATAAGTGAGGAGAGTGTGTTCCTCTGATGTTTTAATACACACGGGACATTTTGCCAGGTGAACAGTCTAAGTGAGGAGAGGGTGTTCCCCTGATGTTTTAATACACATGGGACATGTTACCAGATGAACAGTATAAGTGAGGAGAGTGTGTTCCCCTAATGTTTTAATAGACACGGGACAAGTTACCAGGTGAACAGTATAAGTGAGGAGAGTGTGTTCCCCTGATGGTTTAATATACACGGGACATGTTACCAGGTGAACAGTGTAAGTGAGGAGAGTGTGTTCCCCTGATGGTTTAATACACACGGGACATGTTACCAGGTGAACAGTGTAAGTGAGGAGAGTGTGTTCCCCTGATGGTTTAATAGACACGGGACATGTTACCAGGTGAACAGTATTAGTGAGGAGAGTGTGTTCCCCTAATGTTTTAATAGACACGGGACAAGTTACCAGGTGAACAGTATAAGTGAGGAGAGTGTGTGCCCCTGATGGTTTAATATACACGAGACATGTTGCCAGGTGAACATTAAAAGTGAGGAGAGTGTGTTCCCCTGATGGTTTAATATATACAGGACATGTTACCAGGTGAACAGTTTAAGTTAGGAGAGTGTGTTTCGCTGATGTTTTAATACACACGGGACATGTTACCAGGTGAACAGTATAAGTGACGAGAGTTTGTTCCCCTGATGGTTTAAAATACACGAGACATGTTACCAGGTGAACAGAAGAAGTGAGGCGAGTGTGTTCCCCAGATTGTTTAATATACACGGGACATTTCACCAGGTGAACAGTATAAGTGAGGAGAGTGTGTTCCCCTGTTTGTTTAATACACACACAGGACATGTTACCAGGTGAACAGTATAAGTGAGGAGATTGTGTTCCCCTGTTTGTTTAATACACATGGGACATGTTACCAGGTGAACAGTATAAGTGAGGAGAGTGTGTTCCCCTAATGTTTTAATAGACACGGGACATTTTGCCAGGTTAACAGTATAAGTGAGGCGAGTGTGTTCCCCAGATTGTTTAATATACACGGGACATGCTACCAGGTGAACAGTATAAGTGATGAGAGTGTGTTCCCCAGATTGTTTAATACACACGGGACATGTTACCAGGTGAATAGTATAGGTGAGGAGACTGTGTTGCATTGATGGTTTAATAGACACGGGACATGTTACCAGGTGAACAGTATAAGTGAGGAGAGTGTGTGCCCCTGATGGTTTAATATACACGAGACATGTTGCCAGGTGAACATTAAAAGTGAGGAGAGTGTGTTCCCCTGATGGTTTAATATACACAGGACATGTTACCAGGTGAACAGCTTAAGTTAGGAGAGTGTGTTTCGCTGATGTTTTAATACACACGGGACATGTTACCAGGTGAACAGTATAAGTGAGGAGAGTGTGTTCCCCTGATGGTTTAATATACACGAGACATGTTACCAGGTGAACAGTATAAGTGATGCGAGTGTGTTCCCCAGATTGTTTAATATACACAGGACATCTTACCAGGTAAACAGTATAAGTGAGGCGAGTGTGTTCCCCAGATTGTTTAATATACACGGGACATTTCACCAGGTGAACAGTATAAGTGAGGAGAGTGTGTTCCCCTGTTTGTTTAATAAACACGGGACATGTTACCAGGTGAACAGTATAAGTGAGGAGATTGTGTTCCCCTGTTTGTTTAATACACACGGGACATGTTAGCAGGTGAACAGTATAAGTGAGCAGAGTGTGTTTCATTGTTGTTTTAAGACACATGGGACATGTTACCAGGTGAACAGTATAAGTGAGGAGAGTGTGTTCCCCAGATTGTTTAATATACACGGGACATGTTACCAGGTGAACAGTATAAGTGAGGAGAGTGTGTTCCCCTGTTTGTTTAATACACACGGGACATGTTACCAGGTGAACAGTATAAGTGAGGAGAGTGTGTTCCCCTGATTGTTTAATACACACGGGACATGTTACCAGGTAAACAGTATAAGTGAGGAGAGTGTGTTCCCCTGTTTGTTTAATACACACGGGACATGTTACCAGGTGAACTGTATAAGTGAGGAGACTGTGTTCCCCTGATGTTTTAATACACACGGGACATGTTACCAGGTGAACAGTATAGGTGAGGAGAGTGTGTTCCCCTGATTGTTTAATATACACAGGACATGTTACCAGGTGAACGGTATTAGTGCGGAGAGTGTGTTCCCCTGATTGTTTAATATACACGGGACATGTCACCAGTTGAACAGAAGAAGTGAGGACAGTGTGTTCCCCTTATGTTTTAACACACACGGGACATGTTACCAGGTGAACAGCGTAAGTGAGGAGAGTGTGTTCCCCTGATGGTTTAATCTACACGAGACATGTTACCAGCTGAACAGTATAAGTGAGGAGAGTGTGCTCCCCTGATTGTTTAATACACCCGGGATATGTTACCAGGTGAACAGTGTAAGTGAGGAGAGTGTGTTCCCCTGATGGTTTAATCTACACGAGACATGTTACCAGCTGAACAGTATAAGTGAGGAGAGTGTGTTCCCCTGATTGTTTAATACACACGGGACATGTTACCAGGTGAACAGTATAAGTGAGGAGAGTGTGTTCCCCTGATGGTTTAATACACACGGGACATGTTACCAGGTGAACAGTGTAAGTGAGGAGAGTGTGTTCCCCTGATGGATTAATATACACGGGACATGTTACCAGGTGAACAGTATAAGTGAGGAGAGTGTTTTCCCCTGATTGTTTAATATACACCGGACATGTTACCAGGTGAATAGCAAAGGTGAGGAGAGTGTGTTCCCCTGATTGTTTAATATACACGGGACATGTTACCAGGTGAATAGCATAAGTGAGGAGAGTGTGTTCCCCTGATTGTTTAATACACACGGGACATGTTACCAGGTGAATAGCATAAGTGAGTTGAGTGTGTTCCCCTGATTGTTTAATACACACGGGACATGTTACCAGGTGAATAGCATAAGTGAGGAGAGTGTGTTCCCCTGATTGTTTAATATACAAGGGACATGTTACCAGGTGAATAGCATAAGTGAGTTGAGTGTGTTCCCCTGATTGTTTAATACACACGGGACATGTTACCAGATGAATAGCATAAGTGAGGAGAGTGTGTTCCCCTGATTGTTTAATACACCCGGGACATGTTACCAGGTGAACAGTGTAAGTGAGGAGAGTGTGTTCCCCTGATGGTTTAATATACACGAGACATGTTACCAGGTGAACAGTATAAGTGAGGAGAATGTGTTCCCCTGATGGTTTAATACACACGGGACATGTTACCAGGTGAACAGTATAAGTGAGGCGAGTGTGTTCCCCAGATTGTTTAATATACACAGGACATGTTACCAGGTGAGCAGTATAAGTGAGGAGAATGTGTTTCGCTGATGTTTTAATACACACGGGACATGTTACCAGGTGAACAGTTTAAGTGAGGAGAGTGTGTTTCGCTGATGTTTTAACACACACGGGACATGTTACCAGGTGAACAGTATAAGTGAGGAGAGTGTGTTCCCCTGATTGTTCAATACGCACGGGACATGTTACCAGGTGAACAGTATAAGTGAGGCGAGCGTGTTCCCCAGATTGTTTAATATACACGGGACATGTTACCAGCTGAACAGTATAAGTGAGCAGAGTGTGTTCCCCTGATGTTTTAATACACACGGGACATGTTGCCAGGTGAACAGTATAAGTGAGGAGAGTATGTTCCCCAGATTGTTTAATACACACGGGACATGTTACCATTTGAACAGTATAAGTGAGGAGAGTGTGTTCCCCTGATGGTTTAATATACACGAGACATGTTACCAGGTGAACAGTATAAGTGAGGAGAGTGTGTTCCCCTGATGGTTTAATATACAGGAGACATGTTACCAGGTGAACAGTATAAGTGAGGAGAGTGTGTTCCCCTGATGGTTTAATACACACGGGACATGTTACCAGGTGAACAGTATAAGTGAGGCGAGTGTGTTCCCCAGATTATTTAATATACACAGAACATGTTACCAGGTGAGCAGTATAAGTGAGGAGAATGTGTTTCGCTGATGTTTTAATACACACGGGACATGTTACCAGGTGAACAGTTTAAGTGAGGAGAGTGTGTTTCGCTGATGTTTTAACACACACGGGACATGTTACCAGGTGAACAGTATAAGTGAGGCGAGTGTGTTCCCCTGATTGTTCAATACGCATGGGACATGTTACCAGGTGAACAGTATAAGTGAGGAGAGTGTGTTCCCCTGATTGTTCAATACGCACGGGACATGTTACCAGGTGAACAGTTTAAGTGAGGCGAGCGTGTTCCCCAGATTGGTTAATATACACGGGACATGTTACCAGCTCAACAGTATAAGTGAGCAGAGTGTGTTCCCCTGATGTTTTAATACACACGGGACATGTTGCCAGGTGGACAGTATAAGTGAGGAGAGCGTGTTCCCCAGATTGTTTAATACACACGGGACATGTTACCAGATGAACAGTATAAGTGAGGAGAGTGTGTTCCCCTGATGGTTTAATACACACGGGACATGTTGCCAGGTGAACAGTATAAGTGAGGAGAGTGTGTTCCCCAGATTGTTTAATACACACGGAACATGTTACCAGGTGAACAGTATAAGTGAGGAGAGTGTGTTTCCCTGATGTTTTAATACACACGGGACATGTTACCATTTGAACAGTATAAGTGAGGAGAGTGTGTTCCCCTGATGGTTTAATACACACGGGACATGTTACCAGGTGAACAGTGTAAGTGAGGAGAGTGTGTTCCCCTGATGGTTTAATAGACACGGGACATGTTACCAGGTGAACAGTATTAGTGAGGAGAGTGTGTTCCCCTAATGTTTTAATAGACACGGGACAAGTTACCAGGTGAACAGTATAAGTGAGGAGAGTGTGTGCCCCTGATGGTTTAATATACACGAGACATGTTGCCAGGTGAACATTAAAAGTGAGGAGAGTGTGTTCCCCTGATGGTTTAATATATACAGGACATGTTACCAGGTGAACAGTTTAAGTTAGGAGAGTGTGTTTCGCTGATGTTTTAATACACACGGGACATGTTACCAGGTGAACAGTATAAGTGACGAGAGTTTGTTCCCCTGATGGTTTAAAATACACGAGACATGTTACCAGGTGAACAGAAGAAGTGAGGCGAGTGTGTTCCCCAGATTGTTTAATATACACGGGACATTTCACCAGGTGAACAGTATAAGTGAGGAGAGTGTGTTCCCCTGTTTGTTTAATACACACACAGGACATGTTACCAGGTGAACAGTATAAGTGAGGAGATTGTGTTCCCCTGTTTGTTTAATACACATGGGACATGTTACCAGGTGAACAGTATAAGTGAGGAGAGTGTGTTCCCCTAATGTTTTAATAGACACGGGACATTTTGCCAGGTTAACAGTATAAGTGAGGCGAGTGTGTTCCCCAGATTGTTTAATATACACGGGACATGCTACCAGGTGAACAGTATAAGTGATGAGAGTGTGTTCCCCAGATTGTTTAATACACACGGGACATGTTACCAGGTGAATAGTATAGGTGAGGAGACTGTGTTGCATTGATGGTTTAATAGACACGGGACATGTTACCAGGTGAACAGTATAAGTGAGGAGAGTGTGTGCCCCTGATGGTTTAATATACACGAGACATGTTGCCAGGTGAACATTAAAAGTGAGGAGAGTGTGTTCCCCTGATGGTTTAATATACACAGGACATGTTACCAGGTGAACAGCTTAAGTTAGGAGAGTGTGTTTCGCTGATGTTTTAATACACACGGGACATGTTACCAGGTGAACAGTATAAGTGAGGAGAGTGTGTTCCCCTGATGGTTTAATATACACGAGACATGTTACCAGGTGAACAGTATAAGTGATGCGAGTGTGTTCCCCAGATTGTTTAATATACACAGGACATCTTACCAGGTAAACAGTATAAGTGAGGCGAGTGTGTTCCCCAGATTGTTTAATATACACGGGACATTTCACCAGGTGAACAGTATAAGTGAGGAGAGTGTGTTCCCCTGTTTGTTTAATAAACACGGGACATGTTACCAGGTGAACAGTATAAGTGAGGAGATTGTGTTCCCCTGTTTGTTTAATACACACGGGACATGTTAGCAGGTGAACAGTATAAGTGAGCAGAGTGTGTTTCATTGTTGTTTTAAGACACATGGGACATGTTACCAGGTGAACAGTATAAGTGAGGAGAGTGTGTTCCCCAGATTGTTTAATATACACGGGACATGTTACCAGGTGAACAGTATAAGTGAGGAGAGTGTGTTCCCCTGTTTGTTTAATACACACGGGACATGTTACCAGGTGAACAGTATAAGTGAGGAGAGTGTGTTCCCCTGATTGTTTAATACACACGGGACATGTTACCAGGTGAACAGTATAAGTGAGGAGAGTGTGTTCCCCTGTTTGTTTAATACACACGGGACATGTTACCAGGTGAACTGTATAAGTGAGGAGACTGTGTTCCCCTGATGTTTTAATACACACGGGACATGTTACCAGGTGAACAGTATAGGTGAGGAGAGTGTGTTCCCCTGATTGTTTAATATACACAGGACATGTTACCAGGTGAACGGTATTAGTGCGGAGAGTGTGTTCCCCTGATTGTTTAATATACACGGGACATGTCACCAGTTGAACAGAAGAAGTGAGGACAGTGTGTTCCCCTTATGTTTTAACACACACGGGACATGTTACCAGGTGAACAGCGTAAGTGAGGAGAGTGTGTTCCCCTGATGGTTTAATCTACACGAGACATGTTACCAGCTGAACAGTATAAGTGAGGAGAGTGTGCTCCCCTGATTGTTTAATACACCCGGGATATGTTACCAGGTGAACAGTGTAAGTGAGGAGAGTGTGTTCCCCTGATGGTTTAATCTACACGAGACATGTTACCAGCTGAACAGTATAAGTGAGGAGAGTGTGTTCCCCTGATTGTTTAATACACACGGGACATGTTACCAGGTGAACAGTATAAGTGAGGAGAGTGTGTTCCCCTGATGGTTTAATACACACGGGACATGTTACCAGGTGAACAGTGTAAGTGAGGAGAGTGTGTTCCCCTGATGGATTAATATACACGGGACATGTTACCAGGTGAACAGTATAAGTGAGGAGAGTGTTTTCCCCTGATTGTTTAATATACACCGGACATGTTACCAGGTGAATAGCAAAGGTGAGGAGAGTGTGTTCCCCTGATTGTTTAATATACACGGGACATGTTACCAGGTGAATAGCATAAGTGAGGAGAGTGTGTTCCCCTGATTGTTTAATACACACGGGACATGTTACCAGGTGAATAGCATAAGTGAGTTGAGTGTGTTCCCCTGATTGTTTAATACACACGGGACATGTTACCAGGTGAATAGCATAAGTGAGGAGAGTGTGTTCCCCTGATTGTTTAATATACAAGGGACATGTTACCAGGTGAATAGCATAAGTGAGTTGAGTGTGTTCCCCTGATTGTTTAATACACACGGGACATGTTACCAGATGAATAGCATAAGTGAGGAGAGTGTGTTCCCCTGATTGTTTAATACACCCGGGACATGTTACCAGGTGAACAGTGTAAGTGAGGAGAGTGTGTTCCCCTGATGGTTTAATATACACGAGACATGTTACCAGGTGAACAGTATAAGTGAGGAGAATGTGTTCCCCTGATGGTTTAATACACACGGGACATGTTACCAGGTGAACAGTATAAGTGAGGCGAGTGTGTTCCCCAGATTGTTTAATATACACAGGACATGTTACCAGGTGAGCAGTATAAGTGAGGAGAATGTGTTTCGCTGATGTTTTAATACACACGGGACATGTTACCAGGTGAACAGTTTAAGTGAGGAGAGTGTGTTTCGCTGATGTTTTAACACACACGGGACATGTTACCAGGTGAACAGTATAAGTGAGGAGAGTGTGTTCCCCTGATTGTTCAATACGCACGGGACATGTTACCAGGTGAACAGTATAAGTGAGGCGAGCGTGTTCCCCAGATTGTTTAATATACACGGGACATGTTACCAGCTGAACAGTATAAGTGAGCAGAGTGTGTTCCCCTGATGTTTTAATACACACGGGACATGTTGCCAGGTGAACAGTATAAGTGAGGAGAGTGTGTTCCCCAGATTGTTTAATACACACGGGACATGTTACCATTTGAACAGTATAAGTGAGGAGAGTGTGTTCCCCTGATGGTTTAATATACACGAGACATGTTACCAGGTGAACAGTATAAGTGAGGAGAGTGTGTTCCCCTGATGGTTTAATATACAGGAGACATGTTACCAGGTGAACAGTATAAGTGAGGAGAGTGTGTTCCCCTGATGGTTTAATACACACGGGACATGTTACCAGGTGAACAGTATAAGTGAGGCGAGTGTGTTCCCCAGATTATTTAATATACACAGAACATGTTACCAGGTGAGCAGTATAAGTGAGGAGAATGTGTTTCGCTGATGTTTTAATACACACGGGACATGTTACCAGGTGAACAGTTTAAGTGAGGAGAGTGTGTTTCGCTGATGTTTTAACACACACGGGACATGTTACCAGGTGAACAGTATAAGTGAGGCGAGTGTGTTCCCCTGATTGTTCAATACGCATGGGACATGTTACCAGGTGAACAGTATAAGTGAGGAGAGTGTGTTCCCCTGATTGTTCAATACGCACGGGACATGTTACCAGGTGAACAGTTTAAGTGAGGCGAGCGTGTTCCCCAGATTGGTTAATATACACGGGACATGTTACCAGCTCAACAGTATAAGTGAGCAGAGTGTGTTCCCCTGATGTTTTAATACACACGGGACATGTTGCCAGGTGGACAGTATAAGTGAGGAGAGCGTGTTCCCCAGATTGTTTAATACACACGGGACATGTTACCAGATGAACAGTATAAGTGAGGAGAGTGTGTTCCCCTGATGGTTTAATACACACGGGACATGTTGCCAGGTGAACAGTATAAGTGAGGAGAGTGTGTTCCCCAGATTGTTTAATACACACGGAACATGTTACCAGGTGAACAGTATAAGTGAGGAGAGTGTGTTTCCCTGATGTTTTAATACACACGGGACATGTTACCATTTGAACAGTATAAGTGAGGAGAGTGTGTTCCCCTGATTGTTTAATACACACACAGGACATGTTACCAGGTGAACAGCATAAGTGAGGAGAGAGTGTTCCCCTGATGGTTTAATATACACGGGAAATGATACCAGGTGAACAGTATAAGTGAGGAGAGTGTGTTCCCCTGTTAGTTTAATATACACAGGACATATTACCAGGTGAACAGTGAAGTGAGGAGAGTGTGTTCCCCATATGGTTTAATAAGGACAGCACATGTTACCAGGTGAACAGGAAAGTGAGGAGAGTGTGTTCCCCTGATGAATTCAGAAACACAGGACATGTCAAAAGGCGAACAGCATAAGTGAGGAGATTGTGTTCCCCTGATTGTTTAATACACACGGGACATGTTACCAGGCAAACAGTATAAGTGAGGAGAGTGTGTTCCCCAGATGGTTTAATACACTCCGGACATGTCACCAGGTGAACAGTATAAGTGAGGAGCGTGTGTTCCCCTCATTGTTTAATGCACTCAGGACATGTTACCAGGTGAACAGTATACGTGAGGAGAGTGTGTTCTCCTGATGGTTTAATATACACGGGACATGTTGCCTGGTGAACAGTATAAGTGAGGAGAGTGTGGTCCCCTGATGTTTTAATATACGCAGGACATGTCACCAGGTGAACAGTATAAGTGAGGAGAGTGTGTTCCCCTGATGTTTTAATACACACAGGACATGTTACCAGGTAAACAGTGTAAGTAAGGAGAATGTGTTCCCCTGATTGTTTAATACACACGGGACATGTTACCAGGTGAACAGTATAAGTGAGGAGACTGTTTACCCCTGATGATTTAAGACACACGGGACATGTTACCAGGTAAACAGTGTAAGTGAGGAGAGTGTGTTCCCCTGACTGTTTAATACACACGGGACATGTTACCAGGTGAACAGCATAAGTGAGGAGAGAGTGTTCCCCTGATGGTTTAATATACACGGGAAATGATGCCAGGTGAAGAGTATAAGTGAGGAGAGTGTGTTCTCCTGATTGTTTAATACACACACAGGACATGTTACCAGGTGAACAGCATAAGTGAGGAGAGAGTGTTCCCCTGAAGGTTTAATATAGACGGGACATGTTACCAGATGAACAGTATAAGCGAGGAGAGTGTGTTCCCCTGATAGTTTAATATACACAGGACATGTTACTAGGTGAACAGTATAAGTGAGGAGAGTGTGTTCCCCTGATTGTTTCATACACGCAGGACATGTTACCAGGTGAACAGTATATGTGAGGAGAGTGCTTTCCCCTGATGGTTTTATACACTCCGGACATGTCACTAGGTGAACAGTATAAGTGAGGAGAGTATGTTCCCCTGATTGTTTAATGCACACAGGACATGTTACCAGGTGAACAGTATAAGTGAGGAGAGTGTGTTCCCCTGATGGTTTAATATACACGGGACATGTTGCCTGGTGAACAGCATAAGTGAGGAGAGTCTGTTCCCCTGATGTTTTAATATACGCAGGACATGTTACCAGGTGAACAGTATAAGTGAGGAGAGTGTGTTCCCCTGATGGTTTAATATACACGGGACATGTTAGCAGATGAACAGTAAAGTGAGGATAGTGTGTTCCCCTGATGGTTTAATATACACGGGACATATTACCAGGTGAACAGTATAAGTGAGGAGAGTGAGTTCCCCTGATGGTTTAATACTGATGGTACATGTTACCAGGTGAAGAGTATAAGTGAGGAGAGTGTGTTCCCATGATTGTTTAATACTGACGGGACGTGTAACCAGGTGAACAGTTTAAGTGAGGAGAGTGTGTTCCCCTGATTGTTTAATGCACCCAGGATATTTCACTGGGTGAACAGTATAAGTGAGGAGAGTGTGTTCCCCTGATTGTTTAATACACACTGGACATGTCACAAGGTGAACAGCTTAAGTGAGGAGAATGTGTTCCCCTGATCATTTAATACACACTGGACATGTTACCAGGTGAACATTATAAGTGAGGAGAGTGTGTTTCCTGGATTGTTTAATACACACTGGACATGTCACCAGGTGAACAGTATAAGTGAGGAGAGTGTGTTCCACTGATGGTTTAATATACACGGGACATGTTACCATTTGAACAGTATAAGTGAGGAGAGTGTGTTCCCCTGATTGTTTAATACACACACAGTACATGTTACCAGGTGAACAGTATAAGTGAGGAGAGAGTGTTCCCCTGATGGTTTAATATACACGGGAAATGATACCAGGTGAACAGTATAAGTGAGGAGAGTGTGTTGCCCTGATGGTTTAATATACACGAGACATGTTACCAGGTGAACATTATAAGTGAGGAGAGTGTGTTCCCCTGTTAGTTTAATATACACAGGACATATTACCAGGTGAACAGTAAAGTGAGGAGAGTGTGTTCCCCTGATGGTTTAATACACACGGGACATGTTACCAGGTGAACAGTAAAGTGAGGAGAGCGTGTTCCCCAGATGGTTTAATAAGCACAGCACATGTTACCAGGTGAACAGGAAAGTGAGGAGATTGTGTTCCCCTGATGGTTTCAGAAACACAGGACATGTCAAAAGGCGAACAGAATAAGTGAGGAGATTGTGTTCCCCTGATTGTTTAATATACACAGGACATGTTACTAGGTGAACAGTATAAGTGAGGAGAGTGTGTTCCCCTGATTGTTTCATACACACAGGACATGTTACCAGGTGAACAGTATAAGTGAGGAGAGTGCGTTCCCCTGATGGTTTTATACACTCCGGACATGTCACTAGGTGAACAGTATAAGTGAGGAGAGTATGTTCCCCTGATTGTTTAATGCACACAGGACATGTTACCAGGTGAACAGTATAAGTGAGGAGAGTGTGTTCCCCTGATGGTTTAATATACACGGGACATGTTGCCTGGTGAACAGTATAAGTGAGGAGAGTGTGTTCCCCTGATGTTTTAATATACGCAGGACATGTTACCAGGTGAACAGTATAAGTGAGGAGAGTGTGTTCCCCTGATGGTTTAATATACACGGGACATGTTAGCAGATGAACAGTAAAGTGAGGATAGTGTTTTCCCCTGATGGTTTAATATACACGGGACATGTTACCAGGTGAACAGTATAATTGAGGAGAGTGAGTTCCCCTGATGGTTTATTACTGATGGGACATGTTACCAGGTGAAGAGTATAAGTGAGGAGAGTGTGTTCCCATGATTGTTTAATACTGACGGGAAATGTAACCAGGTGAACAGTTTAAGTGAGGAGATTGTGTTCCCCTGATTGTTTAATGCACCCAGGACATTTCACTGGGTGAACAGAATAAGTGAGGAGAGTTTGTTCCCCTGATTGTTTAATACTGACGGGATGGGAGTGGGGGAGGGCAGTGGGGGAGTGGAGTGGGGGAGTGGAGTGGGAGGGGAGTGGGGGAATGGAGTGGGAGGGGAGTGGGGGAGTGCAGTGGGTGGCGAGTGGGAACGGGAGTGGGAGGCGAGTGGGAGGGGGAGTGGGAGGGGTAGTGGGAGGGGAGTGGGAGGGGAGTGGGGGGGAGTGGGAGGAGGTCGGGGAGAGGAGGAGGGGAGTGGGTAAGGGGAGGTGTGAGGGTGAGGGGGAGGGGATTGCGATGGGAGGGGGTAGGTGAGCGTTAAGGGGAGTGGGAGAGGGGAGTGAGGGAGTGAGGGAGGGGAGTGGGGAAGTGGCAGGGGTAGGGGAGTGGGAGTGGGAGATGGGTGGCGGACGGGTGTGGGAAGTGGGTGGAGGCGGGGTTGGGAAGGTGAGTGGGGGTGGGGAGTGGGGGAGGGGAGTGGGAAGGGGGTGTTGGAGAGTTTGGGAAGGTTTGTGGGGGAGGGCAGTGGGGAAGGGGGTGGGGGAGGGGAGTGGGGAAGGGGTGGGGGAGGGTTGGGAAGGTGATTGGGGGAGGGGAGTGGGGGCGGGTTGTGTGGGAGGGGAGTGGTGGAGTGGTATGCAGGAGGGGATTGCGAGAGGGGAGAGGGGGAGGGACGTAGGGGATCGGAGTGGGAAGGGGTGGGGGAGGGGTTTGGAAGGTGATTGGGGGAGGGGTCTGGGGGAGGGGTGTGCGGGTGGGGAGGGGGGAATTGATTGGGAAGGGGAGTGGGGGAGGGGAGAGGAGGGGAGTAGGGGCGGCAGTGGGAGAGGGGAGTGGGAAGGGGAGTGGAGTAGGGGAGAGGAGGGTAGGAGGGTAGAGTAGGGGAGGAGGGGGGAGGAGGGTAGAGGAGGGGAGTAGGGGTGGCTGTGCGAGAGGGGAGTGGAAATGGGAGTGGAGGAGGGGAGAGGAGGGGAGGAGGGTAGAGTAGGGGAGGAGGGGAGAGAAGTGGAGTAGGGGGAGGGGATGGGAGAGGAGAGTGGGATGAGGAGTGGTGGAGGGGAGAGGAGGGGAGTCGGGTAGGCTGTGGGAGAGGGGAATGGGGGAGGGGAGGCTGTGGGAGATTGGAGTGGGAAGGTAGTGGGGGAGGGAAGACGTGGGGAGAGGAGGCTGTGAGAGAGGGGAATGGCAAGGGGAGTGTGGAGGGGAGCGGAGGGAGGAGAGGGGTAGCGAGTGGGAGTGGCAGAGGGAAGTGTGTGAAGGGAGTGTGGGAGGGTTGAAGGGGAGCGGAGTGGAGGAGGGATGTGGGGGACGGTGAGTGGCTGAGGGGAGTGGGACAGGGGAGTGGAAAGGGAGTGGGGGAGGTGAGTGGAAGGAGAGTGGGGGGGAGTGGAGTGGAAGGGGAGTGGGGGAGGGGAGTGGGGGAGGGGAGTGGAAGTGGAGTGGGCGAGCAAAGTTGGAAGGACTGTGGGAGGGGAGTTTGAGGGGAGTTGGAAGGGGAGGGGAGTGGGAGAGGGGAGTGGAAGGGGACTGGGGTAGGGGAGTGGGAGTGGGGTGTGGAGAAGTGGAGTGGGGGTGGGGTGTGGTGCAGGGGAGTGGGTGTGTGGGGGGAGTGGGGTAGGGGAGTTGGTGAGGGGTGTGGAGGAAGGGAGTGGGTGTGTGTAGGGGAGTTGGGTCGGGGAGTGGGTGTGGGGTGTGGAGGAGGGGAGTGGGGGAGGAGATTGGGGAGGGGAGTGGGGGAGGGGAGTGGGGGAGGAGCGTGGAGTAGGGGAGTGGTGGAGGGGAGTGGGGTAGGGGAATGGGGGAGGGGGGTTGGGGAGCGGAGTGGAGTAAGGACGTTTGGGAGGGGAGTGGGGGAGGGGAGTGATATAGGGGAGTGGTGGAGTGGTGTGGGGTAGGGGAATTGGGGCGGGGAGTGGGCAATGGGAGCTGGGGAGCGCAGTGGGGTAGGGGAGTCGGGGATTGAGTTTGGGGAGGGGAGTGGGGTAGAGATGTGGGGGTGGAGAGTGGGGCTGAGCGGGGGAGGGGAGAGGGATAAGGGAGTGGGGGATGTGTGTGGGAGGGAGTTGGGCAGGGGAATGGGTGTGGGAAGTTGGGGAGGGGAGTTGGGGAGGGGAGTGGGGGATGGGAGTTAGGGAGGGGAGTGGGGGAGGTGAGTGGGAGGGAGTTGGTGGGGGAGTTGGAAGGGGAGTGGGGGAGGGGAGTGGGTGGGGTGTGGGGGAGGGGCGTAGAAGGAATGTGGGGGAGGGGAGTGGAAATGGT